>NC_136922.1:61562793-63029954 GCF_949752795.1 Hyperoodon ampullatus
CTCACTTCCTTTCTCCCCTTGGATTCATGTAAGAAAATTTTAAGTATCAGCAAAGATGACTAGATGTACATGTGAGTCTTGATTATAAATATTCATTGGGAAATTAGGAAGATTAACAATGTGTATTCCCACTGTATGTCAGAATGTAGAGGTTGGCTTTACTCTTTCTACTGAGCTTTGACTTCTGCATATGGTGGACATTTTTTGGCTCTGGGCTGCCTGGCATCTGGGCTTCCTTTCTCCTAGTGACAACACCTTGTTTTGATTTTTTTCGGTGGGGCGGTAATTGTCTTCCCCCATTGGGTGCAGTCTTAGTGGTACTGAGTTCAAGGTAGCCCACACCCTCCCTTAGCCTGGGATGAGTTATCAGTGGTCACCACTGGTATGGTGTGGAGTTGGGGAGGGGATGTTTTTACTTAACTTTTGCAATGAACAATTTGCAAATTAAAGATTTAAGGAAAAGAGTAATATTGACCCAAAAGATCTGGCTAGATGCAACGAATTTTCCTGTTAAATCCGTTTGAACAGCAACCACAGGCCTGGCCTCTTCTACTCAACTGCAGAGCCCAGGGGAATGCAGACAGCCCACGTCACACTCCTGAAGTTGCCAAAAATCCCTTTAAAATGATCCAACAGATGTCCTTCCTTGGGGTCGAGCGGATATAAATCACAATGGTCTGCTTTCAGTTCCTAACTCGGTGTCTTAGGGGCAGCAAAATCAATCACTCTCAGGTTTGTTTTCTGAATGTTTTTTAAATCTTCCAAATTATAATAGCAATAACCATTACAGTATGCAAGAAAAGGTAATCTGAGCAGGTAGCTGTATTTCATCCCAGGGTACAAACTTCCTTTGGGATGGTGGAGTTGAATGGGTCCCCATCACTCATCTTTGCAGCTAGTCCCATGGACCAGAGAGCAACCCCGAAAGGGCTCAGCATGACGAATGAAATGGTTTTGGAACTTAGAACCAGGGGCTTACATGGCATAAATATCGATACGGCCATGCCCACATACCATCAGCAGTAAGAGGAGGGGTCTTGTCATTCACAGGAAGAAAGAAAGGGAATGCCAGACTTTCCCAGACAAATCAGGGCTCAAGTCAAGCAGTTTATTCCAGGATCTGTCTTTGGTTTCTGGCCTTATCTACCACGTTTCTGGTAGCATGAGAAAAGATGGCTCAAGAACTTCACATACATAAGTAATGAAATGAAAGCTCTTAGTACTTTCCAGAGAATCAGGATTCCAATTTAAACTAGTTCCTCTTGGGTGGAGCAGATACAACATCTAGTTTCCAATAATCTGGTGTATGTAATATTTAAAAATAAAGCCCATTTTTAATGCTGGTATACACTGTAACCCCAAATGGGGTCACCTGACACTTACCCATTGATGTCATCAGGTGAGAAAGAGCTTCAGGATCAGGAGGCAGGGTTCCTTCTCTGTGGAAAGAGGATGGAGTTTAAGGAGAGACACATGAGTTTGAATCTGGACTGGCTCTGCCATTGGCTCTAGGAACCTCAGGCAAGTCTCTCTGTATCAATGAACTTCCATGACCTCCTCTGTGAAATGGGAAAACCATCTACCCGGTGATGTCTTGGTGAACATCTGGCACATTTTAGGGGCTTAAAAAGAATAGCTGTTATTATTATTTCTGATTCACAGAATTAGGTGTCTACAGCTGAAATGAATCCCCAGGGAAGGCCTATGTCGCCTTGTGGTAACAACCTCTTAGAGGTCGAGGCTGGGCCTTCCAGACCTACTCATGGGCCTCCCAATAGACTTCCACTGCAACAGAAATGCTTTTCTGCCTCTTTACAATTGCAACCCAAAGGTCAAATCAAGTCACTCCCCCACCCTCCCAGCACAATGCAACGACAGCATTCAGCAAGCTCCCCCTGCCCTACTTTGTGCACAGCGGTGGTGGGGAGGGCAGGGCTAACACTGCTTCTCATTCCAGATTCTGCAGAACTCTACACTTCTCTGATCTCAGCAGACATGTGGCCAGAGTCTCCCTCTCTTACCTCCTCAAACCTCGCCTGTTCTTGAATTTTTAGCAGCATCTCCTCTCCACTGTCAGGCTGCCCAGGGAACCCAAACACTCTCCCTCTGGCCTTCTGCTGAGCAGACTTAGTGCATGGACCTATCCTCCGGGCTCTGCTTCCACAGAAACATGACCCAAAAGGCAGTTCTTTCTCTGAGATCCTGGGGCCAGGATTTTAATATTTACATATATAAGCACAAAATGGTATAAAAATCAAAATATACTTAAAAAATTGTCTCTTTCGCACCCATGCCCAGTAACACATTGTCGACACTTCCTCCCCCTACTGTTATTGGTTCCTTGTTTATCTTTCCAGAGGCACTCTATTCCTTATAAAACTTCTGTGTGTGTCTCTCTCTCCCTCCCTTATTTATTTATTTGTTTGATTTTATTTCCCTTCCTTCCTTTCTCCCTTCCTTTCTTATAAATGAAACATACTATATTTTTAGATGCCTTGTTTTTTTAACTTAACAAAATCAGTGTATAGTTTAAGGCCACTGTTAAATTTAGACTTTTTCTGTCTTCTCAGTGTTCTCCAAACCTTTATGCTATGTCACCCCTATCGTTAAAAAATTGCTGAAGGCATACCAAAATATGTATAATTATTCACTCATTTATAAAGTATAACCATGCCACTACTGTACTAATAACATTTATACTATGAAATATTAATTAAAATGGAGACTTTAAAATGATAAAGGATGAAAATTTAAATACTTAATTCTTAAAAATTGATTTTTAGTAGTACAAAATAGTTATACTTTCTAAAATACTACTGTTAGTATTTTTAATAGGAGCAATGTGTTGAATATGCTTTGTCATGTTTGAAAATCTTGGGTTACCCTTTTGTGATATAACATTCAAATGTCTGGTTATATGTTCAGTTTATTTTGACACTTGGTTTCCAAGTCCATAAGAGCTGAAAAAGACACATTCCAGAGATGTAGATCCAAATGGAAGCAATACCTCATTAGATGAGCTTTATTAACTTCCAACATGCATTTTTCAATCCCATCTTTTATGTAAAGACATTTGTTGAAATTTTTCCTAAGTTAAGGATTTTTTTTTTTTTTTGGTAACGCACACACAGTAAATGGAAACATTTCCAAACATCGGTTTTCAAAATGCTCTTGCCATAGATTAAATTTCTTTTGAAAAGAAATTACATTCTCACTAATTTTTAAAGTATCACTTCTACCTTGAAAGGGCAGATTATGTGTTTACTTTTTAAAAAAATGTCTGCTAGATGACATACTAACAACAGCCACTCACTCATCTGCAACCCTTGTCTTTTTGTCAAAGAAAGAAAGAATGCAGGACCCATTCTCAGGTTCTACAGCTCCTTTAAATACACTGCCCTGAGATAGCCCATGTGGTACAAGAGACTGACCTGGCCATTTCCCATCGCATGGCAAAGAGTTATAAAGATCCTACTATTTGAAGACTTTGTTTTTATGAAACGAACCACATTGATAACAACCTACAGGCATGTACATTGCAGTCACTGGCAGTATGCTGGACCCAGAAGCTTGAGAAGATGCCTCTCCTGTCCTCACTATAATTCCCCTTGTTTATATAAGTTGTCTGCTTGCAGTAACAGCAGTCATGTGACACTTTCTGCCTGTCTCTTGTCTGGACTAAGGGAGGGCACCTTAATGGACTGATGTATCTCATGGAGGATGCCTAGCCCACTGGGAGAGTCTCTCCACAAAGGACTCTCTCCAATTAAATTCAAAAATTTGCTTTTCTTTAGTCTCTGAACTACCCTACCCTCCCTTCTTTTAATGTAAAATACCTGCCAGATTCAGTCTCCATAGGACTGTAGCCTCAAGGGACTTGGCTAGGGTTGCTTTGGGAAGGCCTGGCAAGTCGTCCCCAACAGTCCCCACTGGCCTAGTGCCTGGGACAGGGAGATGATAAAAATGACAACATCTAAAACAATGACATCTACCACTTCCACTTATTGAGCTCTGATTTAGTGTTGATCCCTACTCTAAGTGTTCCATAAGAACAGTCCATTCTGTCTGTTCACTGTAGATGTTTTCTATGACACCTCCCTAAACGCCGAATTAGAGTTCTGAAACACTGCTCCCAGGGAAATCCAGGATTTGGTTCCTACTAGCCTTTGGTCACAACATTTTGGTCATCCAATCAAAACATAACCTTGTTTTATGTGTGTTAAAGAAACCTTATTTAACATATAGCGTTGCTTCAATAATATTGACCTCATAGCCAACAGCATATAACTCACGCCTGAACGAACCTTATCTAACACACATCTTTTCCCCCATAAGGCACATCACAGCCTTCTTGTGCTCAAGAACACTAGACGGCACTTCAGCACTATGCTTGGGAGTCCTTTTAAATAGCAAAGTTACCAATAAAAGCACAAAGATGCAGAAAATGTGGCACTAAGTAGACTGCCAAAAGGATGCTTGTTTACATTAGGAGAGCTGGAACAAGAAGGCAGTGTTGCCTCGTTTGACCTCAGCTGAGAATGTGCACATTGGGTAACTCAAATTCGTCATCACTCTGTGCATGCTCACAAATGACCACAAAGCGAGCAAGTATTGATTTGGGGATTACAAATCAATTTTAATCAGTAGGGGATGCAAATATGGAATCCACTAATAATGAGGCTTGACTATATCATCTCATGGTTCCTTGGTGAAACAGTCACTATGACAATGATATATGAGCTGGAAGGAACCTCAGAAATCTCTTCTGGCTATCTTCTTTGAGACTTTGGGAGGCTAGTACAGTGAGATGACTTATCCAAAACATCCAGTGCATGTGTGACACACCTGGGACTAAATCCCAGGTCTCCCAGCCACAGTTGGTGCTCTTTCCACTACATATTATTGGGACCAAATGCAACTATTTAACTTGCAGGTGGGGCTATATGCAAAGCTTTGTGCACACTTCCCCCAGTTTATTCTCTGCAATAATTAAAATTTGCTTTTGATCAGAATGTTCAATTTGAGGTCTCACAGTATATGGGCACAATGAACAACATGTATTAATAAAAAAAAAAAAAAAAAGGAGGGCTTCCCTGATGGTGCACTGGTTGAGAGTCCGCCTGCCGATGCAGGGGACATGGGTTCGTGCCCCCGTCCGGTAGGATCCCACATGCCGCGGAGCGGCTGGGCCCGTAAGCCATGGCCGCTGAGCCTGTGCATCCGGAGCCTGTGCTCCGCAACGGGAGAGGCCACAACAGTGAGAGGCCCGCGTACCGCAAAAAAAAAAAAAAAAAAAAAAAAGGAAAATCTCAACCCTGAATGAAATCAGGCACAAAATGAGAAATTAAAAGAACTCAATAAAATATCTTCAGCAAGAGGCTTTGACTTTTTAAATTTAGTTCCCCAGTGAGCCAATTCATAGATGGGTAATATGAGGGGGAAATGATGTGGAAAAAGCCAAATGTGCTGTAGAATTAGAGATGTGAGCATGTGATGCATAAATAGGAAAGATGTGCCGAGATGTGATATTTTAGTTGGAAAATTACTCATGTATGCATATTTATAAATGTATATATTTTGATGCAAGATGATCTCAAATTTTTTTGATATTCCAACAATTATTATACAAAAATAGGTTATTCTTTATTTGGCTAAAAAAAGTACAGAATTTAAAACCCAACTTAAAAATGGCTCATAACTAATGTGGCCTGCAGGCTGTTTGATAAATGCGTATATTTCAAATGAACCGACGAACTAAAAAAAAAAAAACAAAAAGGAGAAAGAAAGAAAAGGCCAAGATTTAGTATGTTCTCTGATTAAGATCCTCTGCTTATCGTCAATCAGTACATCATTTCTTTTACATATAAGATTTCTAATTCAAAGAATTCCAAGCTACCTTTCTTGCTAAGACTTTCTACATTCCAAAGTCTCTTCCTCACCACTATTATAAGGTCACCCATTCCTTTGGAATGATGTCAGATGTTCTTACCTGATATTTACCAAATCCCTTCAGATGCACGGTATGATAAACTTTTCTGTTATTTATACAACAAGATGTAGTTACAACTTTATTCATTTACTGCACTTTTCACATCATTTTAGAAGGAATTTAAAATTCCTATTCAAGGCCCCAACATCCCATTTATTTATCCATTTCCATCTGAATCGGTGTCTCAGAATCCATCCTTTTCCATCCTCTAAGTTAAAAGATGTTAATTCTAACTCACGCACAGCATCTTCTTACAGTTAATTTTGTAGTGATCCTCCAAAACAGAACCTCACTTGTTTCAAGGATAATTTTTATTGATGAGAAACATTTTGCAGATTTAAAAAGATAATTTTCTTATTTATGTGACATTTTCTGTTTTGAAAATTTTCTTTTCAAAGATTAAAATCCCTGACGTTCTCTTTTAGGAAAGTAGCTGATCCATCAATAAGGATCCCATCCTCTTTCAAAAATGAATCGATTAATCATGTCAAAAGATCTCAAAGGCTGATCATAGGGCAAAATGTGGCCTCCACCTCAAACAAATACCTTAAAGAAGAAATACAGAAGAAAAACTGAAATTTAGAGAATCGGATATTCCAGATAAATGGAAAGTTTTAATTTGGATTAAAGTAGTCTTAAAGCTTACATGAAATAAAGAACATATTATATCAATCCATGCCTTTGGATATGCCGATTGTCTGCTTTTGATAGCATTAATAATAGGTACCTTAAGGTAAGAAAGTTTTAAAATTGTGTAGTTATTCAATTTTATACCAAGTTGCATTCATCTTTGACATGTACAGAACTGGAAAATTCCTCCTTGTCTTTTTCCTCTTGGGACGGAGCTGTCTGCGCCCCCGTGCTGTGCTGTAATTCTTACCCGGTTATGGCACTAAGGTGGGGAGACCTACCCGAGACCAGCTCTGCCTTCAACTGGGTGGAGGAATCTACTTAATTCCACCCTTCAGTTAGCTGGTCCACTTGGCTGTCACACTAAACTATACCTTCCACCTTAGCCTGTACCATTAATAAAGGAGATATTTTGATACTCCAAAAAATTAAAACAATAACAAAAGAGAAATCCTTGATAGCTGAAATTTTAAAAGCCCAGTTTCGAGCAGCAAAGAGAACATTCTATTTTTCCTGACATTTTATTATGAAACATTTTCAAACATATAGCAAATTTGAAAGAATTTCATATATGCACCATTTAGATATTGTCTTGTCTTCTTACAGATGGAGCTCACTATCCATCTATTAATCCACCTTATCTTTTTGACACATTCCAAAGTAAAATGGGGGTATCAGTATACTTCTCCCCAAATTCTGTGTATAATTTACATATAACGGAATCCACTAGTCTTAGGGGTAAACTCAACAAGTTTGGATAACAATGGACCCCTCTGTCAGCTCTCAGGATGTATAAGGCATCCTTCAAACTTCTGTAGTTGAGGTGAGTTCAGACTCACACAAGAGCCTACAAGGGGCCACCCTTAACGCCAGGCTCTGCACTCGGAAAGTCTATGGTTTCAGCCAATGTCCCAAGGACCTCTCTACAACAAGGGCAGGCCTTCATGATTCAAAAAGGGAAAGAACCGACACTGAGTGCTGGGAGGGTGCATGCAGGAGAGATCCCTGTGGCCTGAGGGGTCCTGTTGCACATGTGGAGAATGGACAGGAGTTAGTAGTGGCTGATGTAAGTGAACACATGCAGTAAAGCAATCACATTCAGTGACTTCTAGCTGCTGAATCACAATCAAGAATTAAAGACTACTTTTAAAAAGTCCCTTTATTAGAGGCCGGCCTTGTACCTGCATCAATCTGAAAAGAACTGAAGCAGAAAAAATAAAAATATATATATTTGCACAGTGTGTTGATTCTATTACCCCCTCCCCCCAACACCCACCATCTTCCAACCTTGTGTGAGATAAGTGGATCAACGTCATTAGATGAATTTTATTTTGCAGCTTACAGCTGTAGAAGCTGTGCCCTGAACAACGGCAGAGAGCACCCTTCACGGCAGCGTCGAGGAGACTGTTTGGAGCTATAAGGGGGCTTGTCCAGGTCATACAATTGTACGTGGAGGAAGCAGCTAGAACCCTGGCTTCTAATGCAAACACCAGTGTTTTTAATCAAATTGCAGTACTTACACAATAATTCCTTACTTTGAACAGAACTTTACGGCTTAGTCACAGAACGTTTCACTCGCCTCTGAACGGCCCTCTGAGGTAGGTAAGGACTGAGATTGGCCTTACCCCTCATATACCCCTGGAGACATCTGCTTTATGCTACCCTCCAGCAAGGCCGTCATCTGTGCCTTGCTGCTCTGACAGTGGCGTCCATCTACCACTTGTGTTCCAGCTTGCATCTGGAAACCCACCATGTCCCACTTTTTGTCACAGACTGAAAGTAAACACATCTGTGACAAGAGCCCGTGCATGTGGCTCTGGAGGGAAACTTCTGCTGCCCCCACTATCCCAGGCTAGAATTCTCTTCCTGTAGCTTCTCATCCAATTCTCCAGCCTTGGCAGGAATCCGATGAGTGATTTCTATGCAGCTTCAGCTCAGCCGAGGACATTTAACGAAGTCATGTTTATGACAAAACCCAGCTGCTTAAGCTGGAAATGAGTTTGGTGGCAACCATCCAGAACAGTAATAAACTGAATACTCAGGAGCTAAAGGTCATCCTGTCTTCCAGACCAGAGCTGCCACTAATGGGGGAATAGCACAGTGCTTGATGGCCTGGGCTCGGGAGTCAAAGTGCAGGAGCACGACCAGAGGCACAGCAAGCTGTGTGACCTTGGGCAATTAACTTCATGTCTCTGAGTTTCTGTTTCCATAACTGTACAACAGAGAATAAAATAATATGTCCTGGGATAGTTGTATAAGGAATTAATGGAATAATATCCATTGGAACACTTGGCACAGTGCCTGGCCTGGGATGGTACTTAAGAAATATCAGCCATTGTAATTATTCTTCCAGTAATTATCTGTATTCAAAATCCAAGATCAAAATGCTTGTATCAACCTAACCAACCTAGAACATTGTGTTCCTACATTAGCATGGAAGAATCTTGGTTTAAGCGAGTTAACACAGTAGTTCTCAGTGCGTAAAAGTACCTGAGCTTGTTAAAGCAGACTGCTGTGCCCCCTGCATTGGCAGGCAGATTCTTAACCACTGCGCCATCAGGGAGGCCCCTAAGAATTTGTGTTTCAAACAGTTCCAAAGTAATGTTGGTGCTGTTGGTCCAAAGACTATGCTTTGAGAACCGCTATTGAAACCAACTTTCTATTTTGTGAGAAACCAGGCAGTTCTGTTTTTACATCAAGGGAGAATACAAAGAGAAATTTGGTTAACGTCTACTCGTGACCTCACCTTAGTGTATTTTTTCCTGATCATCTGCTCTCCTGGTGTTTATACACACCCACACCCACACACACTCTCACACACACACATCCACCTTCTACATCCATGATAAACAAGTGGTAAAGACGAGATGACAGGGGTTAGGTGTTATAATTCTTATTCACAGTGAGTTGCCTGATCCCTGGTCCAATTCTGAGCTGCCACATGTAATGACATCATAAATGATGTCATTAAGATTGGAAAGAAAAGCTCATTTAGGAACCAAGTCTTTTTCACATACCACAAAATTCTTTTTTTTTTTTTTTTTTTTTTTTTTTTTTTTTTTTTTTTTTTTTTTTTTGTGGTATGCGGGCCTCTCACTGTTGTGGCCTCTCCCGTTGCGGAGCACAGGCTCCGGACGCGCAGGCTCAGCAGCCATGGCTCACGGGCCCAGCCGCTCCGCGGCATATGGGATCCTCCCAGACCGGGGCACGAACCCGTATCCCCTGCATCGGCAGGCGGACTCTCAACCACTGCGCCACCAGGGAGGCCCCTACCACAAAATTCTTGATGTTCTCTATCAGATTCCCATACAGCATTTTACTGACGTTAACCTCAGAAATAAATTTATGAGTGCTGAAACAAAACCCACTCTGCTGTTTATAGCCAAGCCACTCACCACTCACGAATCAAGAACACAAATCACTACAGAGTTTTTAGAGCTGTGTAAAAAAATGTGACAGGGTCATGATTACATATTTAAATGTGACAAGATTAATCTCAAGGCTCCCTGGATAGAAATGGTCTCATCACCAGAAACTGTATTTTTTGGGTGCTTTCACACTAGAACTGAAACCCCTAAACTCATGTGTTCCAGATGTCACGAATTTTCAAAGGGTTATACAAAACACTTTAAAGCTTCATTCCACTTTACATTTTAGAAAACAATACAATGCTCCCTGCAACTAGAAACATGGACCTGGCAATAAAGGTTTCTCAGTTGTGCCTTTTGAGATGAAATAGAGAGGGAAATTCACAATGGGTGTTGACATAGATGTGTCGGGGGGGACTTCCTAGGAGTCTTGGAGGAGCAGATCACGGGACAATGGTGGGTGGGGAGGGGGAAAGGGATGCACTAAAGACAAAGGAAACTGTGAGTTCAAAAACAGTGGGGAGGGCTTCCCTGGTGGCAGTGGTTGAGAATCCGCCTGCCAATGTGGGGGACGCGGGTTCGCGCCCTGGTCCAGGAAGATCCCACATGCCGGGGAGCAACTAAGCCCGTGTGCCACAACTACTGAGCCTGGGCTCTGGAGCCTGCGAGCCACAACTACTGAGCCCGCATGCCACAACTACTGAAGCCTGCACGCCTGGAGCCCGTGCTCCGCGGCAGGAGAGGCCACGACAGTGAGAGGCCCGCGCGCAGCAGCGGAGGGTGGCCCCCGCTTGCCTCAACTGGAAGGAGACCACGCACAGCAACGAGGACCCAATGCAGCCAAAAAAAAAAAAAAAAAACAAAACAAAAACAAAAAACAGTGGGGCATGAAACTGCATGGCACGTGCAGTAACCCAAAAGAGGTTTCAGTTGTAAAGAGTTAGTGGGAAAGCAGAAGGGACAGTTGAACAGGTAAACCCCATATGACATGCTGCTGGGATGCATGGACCTTACCCTATAGGATTTGTGTGTGTGTGTTAAAATACACATAATATAAAATTATCATTCTAACCATTTTACAGTGAACAATTCAGTAGCATTTAGTATATTCACAGTGTTGTGCAACCATCACCACTATCTAGTTGCAGAATGTTTTCATCACCCCAAAGGAAACCCTATACTCATTAGCAATCACTTTCCATTCCCCTCTTCCTGCCAGTCCCTGGCAATCACTAATCTACTTTCTGTCTCTATGGGTTTGCCTATTCTGGATATATCCTCGAGGGTTTTAAGCAGAGTAGTGATACGCTCAGATTTGCATTGTAGAAAGGTGACTTAATATGTAATGAGGGGGCTGATTTGGAAGGAAATGATACTGGGGTAAGGAGGTAAATTAGGAGACTAGATCTTCAGGTGAGAGATGATGTAGGCTCATAAGATAGATGGTGAGAAGGGGAAGGGAAGAGAGGTGCTGGGATAGAAATAATAAAATTAGTGATTAATCAGACATAAAGTTTAAGTGAAAGCACCCCCCCAACACACAAACATCCTCCCCATTTCAGGCTTCTGACATGTGCAGCTTTGCAAGAAGTGATGTTATTAACCAAGAAAGAAGAAAAGAGGCACATGGCTGAAGCAGGTTTGGGAGGAAGGTGATATAGGATAGTTTATAATCCTTGTTTTCTACTTCAGGTTGAGTTCATGCAGACACTCAAGAGAATCTTGTTTGTTAGTTTCTGATTTATACTACATTTCATTTATTATTTTTATTCCATTCCACATTTACAAACTCTTACCTTTTTGTTTTCAGACACTAACCCTGAGTAGAAATAAAATAAATATGCACTCAAATAAAAAATATACTAAAAAGAAAGGGTACTTGGTAATGAGAATAAAAAATAAGCCAAAGCTTGTTAGCAGCCACCTCTTAACAAAGAGTGAGGCAAGTCACTTTCAAAAAAAAAACCAAAAAACAAAGTGAAGGTCAAGGCTCAGGGCTGCTCCCACAACACGCAGGGAAAATGCCTTCAGATTCACCACTGTAAGTTCTAGGGTAGCAAATAATTATTGAGGGGAAAGGGTGCTTTAGCTGACCTAAATGTAGCCGTCGCAGTGGCATCGTTTCTAAAGTAGTCAATATAGAGCTTTGATGCTACCTTACAGTTCCCAAGAGGCTCTCTAGGTACACCATCTAACTTAATCAGTTGCAACAATATCATAATTTAGGATTTACACTTTTGATTATGACACAATAATAGCATGGGTCAAACCAACCCCACTCTATTAAGAACAACAATAAAAGCTTAAAGGCATGGACTCAGGATTTAGCAGATCTGGGTTGGAGCCCAGCGCCATGACTTGGGCACAATGACTTAACTAACTCTATTTTCCCATCTGTAAAATGGAGATAAGAATTAGGGTGACCGCGGGCTTCCCTGGTGGCGCAGTGGTTGAGAGTTCGCCTGTTGATGCAGGGGACATGGGTTCGTGCCCCAGTCCGGGAAGATCCCACGTGCCGCGGAGCGGCTGGGCCCGTGAGCCATGGCCGCTGAGCCTGCGCGTCCGGAGCCTGTGCTCCGCAACGGGAGAGGCCACAACAGTGAGAGGCCTGCGTACCTCAAAAACAAAAACAAAACAAAAAAAAAAAAAAAAAAAAAAAAAAAAAGAATTAGGGTGACCAGTTGTCCCAGTTTGCCCAGGACTGAGGGGTTACTGCGAACATAAAACTTTTAGTGCTAACACTGAAAAAGTGCCAGGCGATTTGGAATGGTTAGTCATGCTAAGAATATTTAACTTTCTGTGAGAATTCATAGAAATAATGCATATAAAATGTTACATGGCACTTGGTCCACAGATGTGTATTAAGCTTGCACCACGTATCATACAGGCAAATAATAAGCACTCAACCAAAGGTCATCATACTATTATTATCTGAATTTTTATGGTCAAAGGAATATGTTTTCCCTTTAGGAGCAGAGAAAGATTAGAAGTTACTAGGAACTGTAAACTTCCTTACTATACTTTTTCAGAAAGATAGGTTATAATATTTTCTTTAGGAGGGGAAAGATAGGTTATAATATTTTCTTTAGGAGGGGAAAGATAGATTATAATATTTTCTTTAGGAGGGGAAATATTTCTCTTCCAGGCTTCTTTTATTTCCATGCTATGAATCTTTCCTTCCCATGGGAAAGAATGTTCCAGTTAAAGTTAAGAAAGCAACTTAAATAAGAAATCAAACCTCTGTCAATAGGCTTAACTGTCTAGAGTGAATTGTATCCCTTAAGCCTGACAACACCAGGATCCATCCCGTTCTTTCCACCCCCTTTCACCCCATGCAATGCCCAACACCCTCTTCTCCCCACACAGAAATGTCAAGCAAGCAAGACCTTACTTGTCTCAGCAGAATGGCAAAAAGCAGTTGTGTCTTTTTTCCCTTTTAAGAACCCACTTTACAACATAGGGTTTCATGCAATTAAAAAGTAATCAGAACTTTACTCCCTCCATGTCCAATTTTGATATTAGATATCCACAAGAGGATAAAAAGCACAATCCAGTTCATTAATTACCCTTACTCAATATCTAGCTTTATGATCCACATTTGTAGTTTTCTTTGGGAAGAGAGAATGAGAATGGGGGAGGAGAGGGCAGAGGTTATAGCCGCAAATGCTCTCTGCCAGGAGTGTTGTGAGGACTTAGATCCTGACTCACTGTCTTCTGGGTAACATGGAAACAAGAGCCAGCCAACTTGCCAAAATTGTGCTTCCTGCAAACAGTAGTGCAGGCTAGCTCCAGCAGTGGTGTGCTGGAGTTCTTTCCCACTGGTTTAGGAGATTGGATTATACACGTGGCTGCCCCACTCCACATTTGGTGACATCATGTTGGTAGCCTGAAATCAGCCACGGTGGGAGCATTTACACCACGGAAGTTGGCAAACACTACAGATCAGTGGCTCCCCTCCCTCCCAAGCTGGTTTACTCTCAGACCACTGGTTCTCTGACATTTTGATGTTCCTGGGGAAACAGACATTAAGGCATTCTTCCTCTTTCCCAAAATAAATCAAAGAAATATCCGTTCAGATGGGTAAATTATCTTCTCTGAAACCTTGGCGCAGGATATCAGATGGGCTGGGTTTCAAATATTTGCAGGAAGGTAAGAAGGTCCTGTTGCCTGCTTCCATTCCTGCCTGTCCCCACTGAGTTCTAGTATTACTGGCAGTAATAGTTTCAAGACCACACCACCAAGTTGTCAGGATCCTTCTGTGTATCAGAGCCCCTAAGACACTCCAAAGGTGGTCTTTTTGGGGCCACTCCTGACCAGAGAGGGTATCTACATTCAACTGTGTTCCTGACCCACAGCCTAAGGGGACCCCAGACCCGCAAATGCCCCCAGGTTCCGGGAATTTAGAAGACAAAATATGGCGAATGGTGCAACATTTTCAATGATGCCATTTGTTGAACCAAAGAGTTCAAGGCAAAAATAATGCCCTTAGTCCAGCTGACAACATAGCAATACTGCAACACAACTTTGTTTTGTTCCTTCATGCTGCCCATTTCTCTACCCAACTCCATGCTCTACCTTGTTTGTTTTTTGGCTCCATTTACTGTTCCCATAAACAACTTTGTAAATCTGGTTATGCTTCAAATTGAAACAACGAAAAGTTATTGTTTAAAAGGCAAACCCCCATTCCTCTTTGTTCCTCAATAACATTAACTTTTAAAACCCGTTCTCCATGTGCAGATAATACTTTAAATGTTAGCCTTCTTAGTATTTATTCACTTCCCATAATGAAATGGTTCTCTGTTAAATTTCAATAGATTATTGAAAACCACTCAATAGCTAAGAGAAAATTATGCATCATTGCTGAGCTGTTATACCTCAGCAAATAGATCTGCTATCCAATTTATAGTTTAAATAATACAATAAATTAGCACCCTGAGTATTAACTAAGTGCATATTTGGATAGCTTAATTTAGTAGCCTTCTTTTTAAGCTCATCAGTCCTCTCTAATGAAATAGAACCACATGAACTAAGAGGACCCTTGGCAAATAATCAGAGTAAAATTGGGAGTTGCTATTGTTTATTATTGCCTTTGTTTTCAAGAAGCAAGCTGTATGTTTTTTTAAGAAAAGGGAAAAAAAACCCTCAAATACCGAGAATTCAATTTTTTTTAAAGGAGAGGACACACTAGTCAGCCACTGAGATAATGAAACTTCTACAACCCCTTCCATAAATTTTTTTCCCAGAATATTTCTCCTTTTTTCTCTTATGTAACACAGAAAGGAAATAGTTTTCAGTGGACATAAACAATGCATCCTTTCATTTGATGGGCATTGTTTAGAACTATTCATCATCTCAGTATGTCTAGTCTATTTCCTAGAAGACATTCTGGTGTGTACAAATGGTGAGCAACTATTGCATTCCTTGAGAACTGTAGTATTTGAATATACACACAAATGAGAGGGGTGTGGGCATAAGGTAGGGGACAATTTGATTTTAATTCTAATTCGCTGAACATTTACTGAGTGTCAGGAACTGTGCTAAGGGGTTTGCTACAATCATAAATTGTCCATTATTCCTGTCCTCAAGGAGCTCAGTGTCAAACAGAGGAAGAAGGCAATTGAAGAGGCAAATGAAAACCCAGTGTGGTACATGCAACAGGAGATGTACATAGAGAGAGATGCAGAGAAGGAGGAATTCTGGGAAAAGGGCTTCCTAGAGGTGATGCTGGAACTTAACTCTGAAAGGCAAATGGGGGTTTTCCAGGCAGTCAGAGGAGTAGGAAGGGCCTTATAAGAAAAGCAGAGGGAATCCATGGGAACTATTGGCTGACAGAACAGTAAGGTGTGCTTGGGGAATTATAAGGTGTTTTGGTTTGTTTTTCAGGATTTAGTTAAGAAGGAGGGAGAGTGAGAGTCCAGGTTGGGGAAGGAAGCAGAGGCCAGATCAAACATCTTTACTCTTCTATGTAAAGAGTTCAGACCTTATTCTTCAGGTATCAGGGAGTTAGTGAGGGATTTTAAACAAGGAAAATCAGGATCGGACTTGCATTTTGGAAAAAGCACAGAGAGAAGGGTAGGTTAGAGAGAAAGGAGACTAGTTAAGACCAGTTAATGAGGCTATTGTAAAAGGGAAAAAGTTTAAACAACTTAAAAACACATATTCAGAGTGTTCTTGAATAGCATCTTTTAAAATTTGTGCCTTTTCTTAAAACACCCTAAGGCAAAAACTGTTTCATTCTAGAATTCATAATGTAGGGTAGCCATTGTTTTTTTATGTCCCCCAAAATGCTGTACGTTTTTTATTGGTTTGTATAAAATCAGTGTTTTTCTTTTGAAGTAGTTCTTTGGGGTTTCTGTGTCAAGCAGTAGGAAGTGAGTAAATCAGGTCAGTGAGAAGGATACTATAAAGCAGATGTGAGAAAGGCTAGCTAAAGAACTGGGTGAGTAGTATTTGCCAATTACTCTTCTTCTTAATTTTCTGGTAAGACTCACAGCAAAGAGACTGGCTAAAAAACTTCACTTCCTTGTCGTTTCAATGGAAAAGTGATGGAAGTGAGGGGATTTGTGCTGTGTTAGAAAAAAGATTCAGGTTCTTCTCCCTGTGGTCTAGGCCTTGCCTGCAAATCCAGGCTTAAGTTGAAATGTCTATTTTATTAGTTGCTTCTTATACTGAGCCACTGTTGGTAAGCTGAAGTGATAAGGTGTTGAAGAAATAAATTTCTAATTTTTTTAAAGCTGGTTATTTTGATAGCCAGCATCAGCTCAGGCCATCCAGAAAGAAAAGTGCATCCACACAACCAAAGCAGTACCAAGACTTGGATATGACATGTCCACTCCACCCTTTCACTGGATGTGGATGCTACAGTCTTTCAATTGATGGTAGCCAGAGAAGAAGACGGGAAAGAGAGCAAGAGAAAAAGAAGACAGACCACATTTATTAGATATGGGAAAAGACATTAAGTGCCCCCTTCCACTTAACAAGCCCAGCTGAAAGATGCCTAGAGACAAGTCCAAGAGTTGGCGAGGTAGTGGAATAACCAGAACCCTTGTACATTACTGGAAAGAATACAATCAATTTGGAAAACAGTTTGGCATTACCTAAGAAAGTTGAAGATGCTCAAACCCTGTGAACTCATCCATTCCACCTCTAGGAATTATTCTTAGAGAAAGTCTTGCATGCAGGCCCAAGGAGGTACTTGCAAGACTGTGTACAGCAGCAATATTTATAGTAGCAAAAAGCTGGAAACAACCCAAATGCCCATCAGCAGTGAAATGGACAAATGATATAATCACACAATGGAATACTATGCAGCAATGTAAAAGAACGAAGCACAATTTTGCATGTATCAACACGATGAATCTCAAAGTATTGAAGAGCAAAAGTATATTGCAAAATCATACAGAATAATTCCTTTTATATAAAATTAAACATGAAAAGTAAAATATCATTTATGGAGATGTATATCTGCAGTAAAACTATTAATTTTTTTAAAAAAAGTAAAAGGGTGGGCTTCCCTGGTGGCGTAGTGGTTGGGAGTCCGCCTGCTGATGCAGGGGACACGGGTTCGTGCCCCGGTCCGGGAGGATCCCACGTGCTGCGGAGCGGCTGGGCCCGTGAGCCATGGCCGCTGAGCCTGCGCGTCCGGAGCCTGTGCTCCGCAACGGGAGAGACCACAACAGTGAGAGGCCTGCATACCGCAAAAAAAAAAAGAAAAAAAAAAAAGTAAAAGGGTGATAAAAAAAATCCAGGGCAGTGGTTTACCTCAAGGGCCAGTGAGAGAAGGGGATAGGCTGGTAATGCTGCATTTCCTAAATGACTGGTAAGCACAAGGGTATTCATTTATCATTGTTTGTTTTATCTCACACAAGTATGATACGTATTTTTGGATATTATTCAATTTTTAACTAAAAAAGAAAAGAAAAAACCCACCTACTGATGCTGCCAAACTCACAAAAATGAATCTTTAAGAAATTCAACATGTTCTCTGTTGTGCTTTTTCCTTCTGCCCAACACAGGGATGATGAGATGAACCCTATATCTAAAAACAGTAAGTGGGGAGGATACAGAGAAGCAATTGAAGGAAACAAAGGCAAAAGTGGGAAGTCCCCCTCTGGCAAGCAGAGCTGGTGCCAGAATGGAAACAAGAAGACAGAGCTGGTGCCAGAATGGAAACCTTGGGACTCCGGTTGCTGCATAAAAAAATAAATAGAGGAACAAAAATAACACCCACATCTCCATGCTGGACAGCAGAAGAGCAAGAAGTTGCCAAACATTTGGTTTTTTGTTTTTGCTAGATTATTTTTTACTCTCTAAATCTAAGCTCCTATATTCCTCTTCTTCCCTGTTTCTATACGTTAGAAGCTCAGTACAAATGAAACAAAACAAAAACAAAACCAGAACAAAAGCATTAAGGCTGGATGCTTCATTTATTGCCAACAGGGATGTTTCAGATTATTGTTAAACTAGAAGGGACTCAATGCTTTAGAAACATCTCATCACTCAGTTTAGTGATTTTCATATACTTTTGTTAGACTGCCATGCAGCAAAACATGGAACACCTCCCCAGTCCCCTCTACTTCTTCCATCTCTCATCAAGACAGTCTCCTTGTTATGGTGAAGGGAAAACTGGATACAACTGCAGTATTTCTAGTCCTATCTGATGAATAATACTCAGCCCATTTCATCATCTGAGCCTTTAAGACATAATATCTCTTAAGGACCCTGTTAGATGGGGTTGGGGGAAGCATCTTGCCCTGTGAAAACAGATTCATGCTAGGAGAGGTCAACAAAGACAATAAAATAAATATTTATTACATGCTTACTAGATGTCAGACAGAGTGTCAAGTAATAAATGAGCATTATCTTAATTAATTCTAATAATGAATCCTTCTGCAAGAGAGGTAGGTATTAATATCAACCCCAGTTTACAGATGAGGAACCTCTTGGAGAGGTTAAGTAACTTGCCCAAGTCACACAGCTAGTAAGTGGTAGAGCTGGGAGCCAAGCCAGGTCTAACACAGTATTCATTACCTTAATCGCTAAACTATAATGTCACTTGAGTATGGTGATATAATAGAAGTAGTGAGAATCGTCAAGGAAATAAAAAATAAATAAAATTCAAGCTCATAACTTCTCAATCTGAGGTCACCAAAGGTGGTCCATGGTTTGGGTTGGGGAGAGTCTATGAATTATTTTCAACAATTCAAATAGTCTAATCCATGGGTTCTTTGTCTTTTGTGTGCCTTGGACCCCTATGGCTGTTTAGTGTAGCCTAAAGATACCTCTCAGAATAATGTTTTCTTTTTTGTTTTTTTTTTTTTTGCGGTACGTGGGCCTCTCACTGTTGTGGCCTCTCCTGTTGCGGGGCACAGGCTCCAGACGCACAGGCTCAGCAGCCATGGCTCACGGGCCTAGCCGCTCCGCGGCATGTGGGATCTTCCCGGACCAGGGCACGAACCCATGTCCCCTGCATCGGCAGGCGGACTCTCAACCACCACGCCACCAGGGAAGCCCCAGAATAATGTTTTTAAATACATGATTCACTCATATATATATTATGATACATATCATAATATATATACATATATGTTATAGATTACAAATGAAGCCATTACATTGAAATGATCAAAACAGCTAAACATGAATTTGTGATATATCAACATACATCCTTCTATATGAACACATATAGAAGAGCAACCTGTGGGTCTGATAACTCCTGTAACTTTAAAGTAGTGATGGTCATAAGCATTGTTTCTAGCTATTTGCAACAGCATCTGTATTTGGTATGAAAATATCTCTGCTTTCTATGGCGACAAAGTCAAAGGCACTGCTAATACTGCTGTGGTTTGTTGCTTACATTCATAATGGAAGGAAATGATGTTTCAGTTAGAGGTTAGTGAAAATAAAGTTGCAATTTCTTTCCCTTCTAAGTTCATTGATCCTTTGAATCCTAACCACAAACCCTTACCCCAGGTTAGGAATCTATTAAATAACCAACGATCACCTAATGGAAGTGCTAAGTTTACTCCTGATAAGGCTTCATTCTAAATCATTGCATTTTTATTTTTGCTTTGGCATGGAACTAATTGTATCAATCTATTATATCAATAGTATTTGATCAATAATTAATATCCAGAATCACACTGTGACTGGTGGGCAACATCTTTGCTGAGAACTCTTCTGGATGATGTTTACAGGAGACCCTGCTTGATCTAGTTGTATCTTTGTTGGAAAGTAACAGAAGACTTTGCACATGAGGATCGCATCATTTCAGTAAGGGACAGAATGCTGCTGGGAAAAGGAAGCTAATGTTTTGAGTAAATAAAAGAGTTCTTCTACGAGTCTAAATTACCAATGGTCTATCAGTATTTTGAGAGAACAAAGATCACTTGTAAACCTACAATGCATGGCAGGGAACTGAGGTTTAAAATTTAGTTTAAGGTTTTGGCTGAGGATTTCAGAGAACCAGAGCCATACCAGTAAATACTGCTGACTAGAGGACACTTTTCTAAATGTGATGCTTCAGATCAATGGCTGGTTTGTTAAGAGTAAATCTATGTTCTCAGGTTTCTGGTTGGCCTGTAAGTAAGTAAAATAGGTCAGGGTTTAGAGCACCCTTTAGGCATCAGAACGGAAGTTTATCCAAATGTAAGCCCCACAGGATTCCTGCAAGATGGAAGTCATTTCCTTATCAATAGAGGAACAAAAGACATCACAGTTTAGGGTTCCCCAAAACCAGCTGCATATTCAATTCCCTAAGAAGCTTAAATATTGATGCTCAGGTCTTACCCCAGACCAGTAAAGTCAGAATATCTGGAAATAGGCCTTGGGAATCTATATTTGCAAGGGTTGAGACACAATGGCTTAGGAAAATGTAGTGGACAAGGACGGTTCCAAATTCTTTGCCGTTCTTGCCATCAGGAGGAATATGGCCTTGCTCTGTGACTTGCTTTGACCAAGGGAGTGCAATGGAAATAACAGTCTGGGGCTTTTGAACCCTGGCCTTAAAAGGATGGGCATCTTTTGCTTCTCAGTTTGGGAGACCTGCTGCTATGCTGTGAAGTCCAGGCCAGGACACTACATGGTTAGAGGTCATATGGAGAGAGCGCTGGAGGACAGGAGATTCCCTTGGAGACTACCTAGGAGACTACCTTAGCCAGCTTTAGCCAAACTCTCAGCTGAATGCAGCTGCGTGTGTGACCTCGGCCTACCCCAATCAGAAGAACCACTCCACGGAGCCCATTCCACCCACATAATTGTGAGAAATAATAAATTATTGTAGTGGTAAGCCAGTAAGTTTTGGAGCGATTCCTTATTCTGCAATAAATAACTGAAAAAGGGAAATATTTCCAGACAATTCTTGATTCTTTTCCCTGAAAGATCTGTTGTTCCTATCTTAAATCTTGGTGTGAACTGAAAAACAAGGCTGGATCCATCTTTCTAATGCAGATAGAAGACATAATGACACTAAGAGCTCAAGTGAAAGCTTACATTATGCAAACAAAGGAAGACCAATACCCCATGTGGCCTTAGGCCATCTACCAACTGCTGCTGTTATCTGTTCACCCACCCCCACGCAAACCCTGAGAGCTTGCAACTGCATTGTCTCGGTGGTCTTTGTGGTAGACAGATGCATCATCAGATCCCCTTTCAAGGATGGACTTGCGGCCCAGCTGTGGGAAGTCCAGTCAGCAGACGGCCTCCAGCTCCTTTGGGGTCTGCCTCAGCTGCAGAGCACAGCCTTTCCCCAAAATGATGCCCTTCCTGGGGCATCCCACATTTGGTGACTAAGTGAGGGGGGGTGGGTATAAAGGCCTGACCATTTTTGTCTGATGTAAGATGCTCTGATGGAAACTACTCCCTCTGGAGCTCCCTTGCAGGTTGGCCAAGGTTCGTCAGGCCTCTATCATAGTTTGGTTTTCTCCTCTGCCAATTCTGCTTCCTACCCCTTCCTTTCTCAGGTGTTAATCCCTAATAAACATTGTGCACTCCAAACTTTGCCTCAATGCCTGCTTCTGGAGAATCCGTGAAGCTCTTGATGGCAAGTTTTATATTGAGGGCAGGGGTATGTTTTGATTGCTATGTCTGATTTTCTGCCCACAGTCTGATTCCCAGAAGTGGACAGAAGAACTTTCCCCAGGTCTGGAAGATGGAGACAAAGAACCCATGAATCAGGCCATCCCTCTTGGTAAAAATCAAGAGCTGGGAGAGAGAAGATTCTGTTTAACAATTTCTGTAACAAAGCCAAAACATCTTCCCAGGAATTAGCTGCATTTGGTAATCACTGTCTCAAATCTGTTTAACAGTTACTTTCCTCCATTAAATATTGTTTTAACTTCTCATACCCTATCAAGTAGTTGAATGCAATAGTTACATTTATTGCTCTTTGCTTACTCTGATATTGTCAGTGCAACCAAGGACTTGCTGAAGACCTTTCTGGAACTGTTGGTTTCTTCAGAAATACTTTCTAATGCTCCCTAAGATGTTTAAAATTCTAAATTAAAAAAAAAAAAGAATTATCAGAAAGTTCAAGAGAGGCAGGTGGCCAGCTCGGTCATTCTCTCTGTGGATTATCCGTGGACATGATGAAATCCTAGCCTGACCTTCCCTTCCACTTGAAGGACTGTGGTTATTCTTTTCTCCATTTTTCAGTTGTGTGTAGTCAAAGAAACAAAATGGTTGATGTTAGTTTTAGAAAAGCACAATTAAGAAGCTGTAGTTGTTAATTGTTTTCTGTCTGCACACCGGGCTTTCCCCATCTTCCTACTCCTTGTAAGGACTCTGCTTTTCTTTAGAAAACAGCCTCTTTTTTTTTTTTTTTTTTTTTTGGTACTATAACTCAGTTCAAACCTTGTATTTTACAGATGAACAAACTGAGGCTCAGAAAAGCCTATGACTTCCCAGATGATATAACAAGGGAGGTCCAAGTCTTAGAATGACACAGATTGTGGAGGCCAGACCAACAAGGGGCAACAAATAGCACTCATTCTTCATCTGATCTCCGAAGGCTTGATGGAGCTGGTTGGTTTTCCTGGGCCTCCCTTGATGGAGAAACTGCTCCCCATCTCTGTACCTTGACACTCCCCTGGGAGAGCTGTCATTCCTTTAAGTGGACATTTTAGGGAACCATCTGGAGACAAGTCTACTTTGGTTTCGATTTTTAAATTAAGAGCTGTGGAGTTTGGCAGAGAGTGAGTTTTCTTTTTTGGCAGACACATACACATGCTTCTGTTTTGTGTGTCAAATGTTAAAAAGCCAAGTCCACGGTTGAGGCCCGTTTCTTTCACTATCAGATGCCTGACATCTGAACAGTATCCTTAATCCACAGAGAATGCCTTTGTGAACACCAGAGCTCTTTTCCCTCCTTCATCCCTGCCCCTCCCCCCAATCTCCACACACCACCCCCAATCCTATGCTGAGGCATTAGGGGAAGGAGCACTGTCAGCACTGTAAAATCACCTACATAAAATGCAGATCCCTCGCCTCTGTGTGGTAAAACTCTTCTATCACAAACATATGTGGGCCTCGCTTCTTTTGTTAGCCGGTTTTTGGCAGCCATAGGAGTGCCATTTCATCTCTTAATGTGTTTTGCATTCACCAGAAGAGTCAGCGGGCTCAGTGTGATAGTTGCCACAAGTTTCTGAGCGGTGGTCAATCCCTTCTCCCACCTCTACGGCCCCAATCTCACCTCCCAAGCTGGGCATTCCGTGCACAGCACCGAGCAGGACACGTGTGATGCCAGGCACTGGAGCGTTTCACAAGGAAGGTCCAGGGGACATAGCATAACAGGTGGCTGAGGCAGCCGTCAAAGGATCTGGAGGACATGCTGAATGTGCCTGGTGGGATTCTCATCATAAAGCAGTGCAGCGGACAGGGGGTTAAGGACGTGCCCATCGCTCCCTGGCAGCTCGGCATGCTTGTTTGCCCTTAATGTCCTGAATACTAATATTCCAACTTTCCTCTAAGGGAAAATCAAACATTTTCCCTGATCTTGACTTTTACCATTTATAATTTTCCTTTTTTTTCTGTATATTCTTATAAGTGATCCACGGTAACAATAATAATAAGCAAATGTTTCCTATGAGTCAGGGACTGCTCTAAGCTAATTAGCTTATAGAATCCCCTCAATAATCCTATGAGGATACTATAGACTGAGTGGCTTAAAGAACAGAAATTTCTCACAGTTTTGGCATCTGGGAAGTCCAAGATCAAGGTGCTAGCTGACTGGGTTTCTGATGAGAGCTCTCTTCCTGGCTTGCAGATGGCTGCCTTCTTGCTGTGTCCTCACATGGCCGAGACAGAGAGAGGGCAAGCGTTCTCTCCTTAATCCCACAGAATCAGGGCCCTACCCTTATGACCTCATTTAACCTTAATTACCTCCTTAGAGGCCATATCTCCAAATACAGACACATCCTAAGTTAGGTCTTCAACATCCTAAGTTAGGGAGACACAATTCAGTCCATAACAGGTAGATATTATTACTACCCCTATTTTATAGGAGATGAAGTCATGGTATAGAGAGGTGAAAAACTTGCCCAAGGTCACATAGCTATTAAGTAGAAGATTAAGTAGGCAAACCATGGTCTTCCTGACTCAAATACTCTATTACAGTACTGAGGACACTGGAACACTCTATTATAGTATTGGAGGCCACTGGAACACTCTATTATAGTATTGGAGGCCACTGGAACACTGTAGTATAATGTTGGAGGCCCCTGTAACACTGTACCATACTATTGGAGGCCACTGTAACTCTCTATTATAGTATTGGAGGCCACTGGAAGACTCTATTATAGTATTGAGGCCACTGAACACTCTATTACAGTATTGGAGGCCACTGGAACACTCTATTATAGTATTGAGGCCACTGAACACTCTATTATAGTATTGGAGGCCACTAGAACACTCTATTATAGTATTAGAGGCCACTGTAACCCTCTATTATAGTATTGGAGGCCACTGGAACACTCTATTACAGTATTGAGACCACTATAATACTCTACTATAGTACTGAGACCACTATAATAGTCTATTATAGTATTAGAGGCCACTCTATAGTGGTCTCTAACCACTCTGTTACACAGTCTCTACATATGTTATAGGTATACGCATGTACAACACACATACACAAACACACATATCCATATAACCTAATACTGTATACAGTTTTATTCAGTAACAATGATCATTCCTAAACTAGTCAGTAGTTGACGTAAAAAAAAATCTCCCCAACAGAAAGATGTCTACAAACAAATTTTTCCTTGTGGGAGAAAAGAACTCAATTAAGAGTGTGTGTGTAGAGGGTCATGATACCAAAGTGGATAGCATGAATATACTCAGAATTTGTACTGGAAGGGATCTCAAACCAGAGCAAGAAGTTTAGAGCTCTGTCTATGGGATGTGATTAACTTTCTGAGTACAAACTCTACCCTGACCCACCAGGCCCCGTACGATATGGCCACAGCCAATCCTCCATCTTTGCCTCCCCTCTTTCCCTATTCCTCCCTCAGATCCACTGGCCCTCCTTCCTTTCCTCAGGCACATCCAGCTTATTTCTGCCCCTTGGCACATTTAGACATTCTCTGCATGGAAACGCTGGTCCACATCTGCACATGGAGGCTGCTTCATGTCCTACTGTCTCACCTCTTCAGTGAGGCTTCTGGGATCCACCATCCAAAGTAGTCCCTGTACCAGCTCTTTCACATCATCCAGTTTTATTTTCTGGCATTATCTGATTTGTGAATGTCTATATTTGCTTATTTTCTGCCTTTATTTCTTCCCTCCTTTGAGTAAAATCTCCTTGATAGAGTAGACTTTATTATCATATTCAGTCTTCTGATCTTATAGCAGCCAGACCATCCAGTCAGTGAATGGGAGGATGGAATCAGAAATAAAAGATTGTGGGCATTTCATCATTAAACTAATATTTCTTCATTTCTAGCCACAGGCAAAGTATTACTGTATTCTAATCATGGGAGGTAAGTTTAGAACCTCATGAGTATTTACAAATATCTTTTTTTTTATACTGCCCTGAAGGAACGCCTAACAAATGTCTTTCAAACATGTGAAAAGATTAAATAAACAAGTTTTTTTCCGGAGTGTTTCTCTTCTCTTCTATTTAGTTAACATTCTCCACCTTACTGGCAATTAAATATCAGAGGCAATCTGACAGACATAGGCACACAGGCTCTGGGAACAAACTGAATTAAGTTTGAATCCCAGTGCTGTCATTGGATGATTCTGGATTAACTGTTTACCTTCTCGGAGTCTGTTTCCTCATATGTAAGTAAAATGGAAATTATATTATATAATTTTCAGAGGTTATTCTGATAATATCCATTAAGTACCTATCACAACAGCTGGCACATATTTAGTGTTCAACAAACGAAAGCTATCTTTATCATTATTGAACTTAAATATAGGTAGATGAGCCCATCCCTTATAACTCTGATCTTTTATTTGCCTCTTCTCTTTCATTTATTTTGCACACAAAAAATCATAATCTATCTTTTGCCTGATTTATTTACATAGTTTATGTAGATCAGTAGGACTACTGACACACATGATATTCGTTGGAAAATTAGCTTATAATTAATAATAATAATAACAGCAACAAAAGGAAACAACCTTACGTGGCCAACAAGAGGGTAATTAAGAAAATTAATTTTATCAATTCAATGGAGTATTACTTAAAAATAAGTTAAGAATCTATACTGTAACTTTGAAAATATGTATGATACAATGTTAAAAGAACAAAACAGCAAGTGCCACATCCTGTACTGGCAGAGACACTTGTTGCTCTCAATCCTCCTACTAAGAAAAACTGGAAAAGCTGGACAAAATACAGAACACACCCACTTGAAAATCCTGAGGATCACCCAAGGCAGCCCGGATATAAGAGGTGTATTAGTTTCCTATTGTTGCTGTAACAAACCACCACAAATTTAAGTGCCTTAAAACAACAATAATTTCTTATTTTATAATTCTGGAGGTCAGAGGTCAGAAATGGTCCCACTGGACTAAAGATGTTGGCTAAGCTAACTAAGATGTTGGCAAGGTTCCATTCCTTCTGGAGGCTCTAGGGGAGAATCTGTTTCTTTGTGATTCCTAGTTTCTAGAGGCTGCCTGCATTCCTTATTAGCTCATGGTCTTTCCTCTATCTTCAAAGCCAGCAACACAGCATCTTTGAAACCCTCTCTGACTCTGACTCTCCTGCTTCCCTCATTCACTCATAAGGACCTTTGTGATTATACTGGCCCATCTGGATAATCCAGAATAATTTCCCCATCTCTAGGTCAGATGATTAACAACCTTATTTCCATATGTAGCCTTAATTCCTTCTTTCCATATGAAACAACATATTGACAGGTTCCAGAGATTAGGGGGAAGGTCTCTTTGGGGGCCCATTATTCTGCCCACTACAAGGGGCCAGACTTGCAAACTGAAGGAGAGGGCAACAAGCTGAGTCTGGCATTCTCTGGCCCTGTCTGCATCAAAGCAATAGTTGATTCAGCAGCCAAGAGGCTACAAAACCAAGCATAAAGTGGTAGTTAAGAGACTGGAAATTTGAATGGAGCTTTGGGAGACAAAAAGTACAGATTTAAAGTCACTCAATTCCAGACTTGATAAAGGTGCTTGCCTCTATTCTAATTGCCTGACAGAAGCAAAGCAAAATCTCTTTGAAGGTAAACATCATCAGCCAAAAACTCAAACTATCTCCATAATTTTACCTGTTTAATGTCTGACATTCAACTGAAAATTTCTAAGCATATCAGGAAAAAGTACCAAATTACCATACAAAAAGAGAATAAATAAATCTCATGAACACAAAGCTGAGCAAACATACCACACAGGAAAGAGTACACACTGAATACGTCCATTTATAAAAATTCAAAAACTTGCAAAAGTAATCTAGGCTATTAGAAGTCAGGACAGTGGTTACTCTGGGGAGGAGGGGAGTAGTGACTATGGGGTGGGGGGGCAGTGGTTCTATTCTATTTCTTTATTTAGGTAACAGTCACAGGGGTATGTTCACTTTGTGAAAATTCATTTACCTGTATATTTGTGACTTGTTCACTTTTCCATATTATGTTATAACTCAGTAAGTTTTTTTTTAAGTAACAAAGTAGAATCAACCTTATATTACACTGTTAAAATTATGCAAAAACCTGTACCTGTGAACATATGAATCAATTAAAATTCAATTTCAGATGTTGAAATTGTTGAATTTTTTTTTCTCTTTTTAAAAAATATTTGAATTGCTATATAACTTGTGTTACTTAAAAAGAGACAAATAAACAACAAAATTAAGTCCAGATTATTTTCTGCAACTGAAGAGCCTCCACTTGTCCAGGAATTTCAATATTTTGGAATCTGTCTTCAGAGTTAACTATTTATTGTGGTCCCCAACTCAATACCAGATTCAAGATCGCTCAAGTTTACAGAAGCAGATGGGGCTGACAAGGCACTTCCCATCCTCTCTTGAGATCTCTCTGCATGTAAAGTCACTTCTTTCTGTCCTTCCCTGTCCCATTTTCAGACTTCATATATATACTGCCAGAATTGTTCCTGCTCTGAGACATTTAGTTTGCCATTCCACCAGTAGTTAATTCTTTGGTATAATTTATCTCAATTTAGAAACTGTAATGTTGTATCTTTTCAAAGTTTACCTTCACTTGAGCCCAGAAATATGCCTCTCAACTGTTTCTGTTGTCCAAGGTAGTTAACATTTTGTGTAATATTTAAATTTGTTAAATTTCATGTTATTTAATGGTTAGAATGACCAGGGTATGGTAGGAAGGCTACCTTTTCACATTAGAATACCCGTAATTTCTGCTGGATCTATCATTTTTTTAAACATAAATGAGTAATTCAGATGATAACCCAGTGACCCCTGATAAAATACTTTGTGATCTCTCATTTACAATCCTAAAGCAAAGTACTTTTAAAGTAGAACTCCTATGATTAATTTCTGTTTGGAGCATGGATTTGCCTAAAGGAAAACTCAA
Source organism: Hyperoodon ampullatus (assembly GCF_949752795.1). Taxonomy (NCBI): domain Eukaryota; kingdom Metazoa; phylum Chordata; class Mammalia; order Artiodactyla; family Ziphiidae; genus Hyperoodon; species Hyperoodon ampullatus. Next base: position 61,591,788 of record NC_136922.1, read on the forward strand.
GCATTAGAAAGCTATTCTTGGGCTTCCCTGGTGGTGCAGTGGTTGAGAGTCCGCCTGCCGATGCAGGGGACACGGGTTCGTGCCCCGGTCTGGGAAGATCCCACATGCCGCGGAGCGGCTGGGCCCGTGAGCCATGGCTGCTGAGCCTGCGCGTCCAGAGCCTGTGCTCCGCAACGGGAGAGGCCACAACAGTGAGAGGCCCGCGTACCGCAAAAAAAAAAAAAAAAAAAAAAAAAAGAAAGCTATTCTTCCAAATACTTGGAGGTACAGAATTGAGGTCCCAGCGTTACCTCACATAAAAAATTGGGGAATAAAATCAAGTCTAGAAGAATAAATTTTTCCTCTTGAGACTAACTAAGCAAAACTAAGGGGCTTTCTTAATTTCTCCAGACACTTTCTGGAGGTAAACAGTGTAATCATCGTGTAAACATTAAGGAAGACCTATTCATCTTCGAGGAGCTGAGACCTGCAAACTGGAGGAGCAGTGGACAGGCTTGGCCAGAGTAACAACTGACCCCTAAAGGAGAGGTCACACTAAGGCACCAGATAGATTTTGTCCTGGGGCTCCATGTGTAATACGTGAATGTGATCATAGGTTTGCCAGAGGAGATTACATTGAACCTTCCTCATGTAATTTGTTCACGCTCTCTTTTGTTCCCCAAATAGACTAATTCTCTCATTAATGATTCACCTTTTGGGGTTGAGTATTATCTTTTTTAAAATCTTTTTAATTGTCACCTTATCTCTTAAATAATACCTACACTATTGTCTGACAACTTTTGTCTTAAACATTGAGTATTTGTATTTTAATATGAACTCAGACCACCCTTCCCAGTGGAAAGGAGGACAAAAGAAGACACCTTTTGGTTATTGTATGACTTTGCTTAAAGCTGACCATGTCTTATGGGTATTCGGGCTTTCATTTCAATCTCATCACCCCATTCTTACAACCTGCATGCTGGGAAGCATTTTCATACCTGATAGAAGCTATCCACTTGCTGTACATAACCAGCCACTTCAGGATCAGATTTAAGGACCTTCCAAACTTTTCTTTCTGTCTTCTTATAATCCTGGGATCCTTTCCAGTTCATGGCCATCAAGGAGCGCTCTGTCAGGGAGCTGCCACGATGATGTCCAGTTGGCCATTGTAGATTAGAACCTGAAATGAAATTGAGTCGTGGGCAAATGCAGGATTCAGCAGGGGAAGCCAGTCAATGTATCTAGGTACAGATAGTGCACACAAGAGAGAAAGGGGAATGTTAGCTGCTCTGGGGCGCTGCTCAGAGACGCCAACCCAGGAACTCAGTAGGGTCACTTTCTTCCAGTTGGCTACATATACCAACAACCTGAAATAAACTCAAGCCTTGTCTCAACCACTGCATTCTTCCAAAAGTTTGATTCTTCATAGGAATCTGCATACATCTCTCTTGTTGCAAAAGCATTTGTGCTGTATTACTCAGCAATATAGGTTTTACTTGGATGTATGGCTACGTTAAGGAAGAAGACTGTGGTTACAGTTCAGTGGAACTAAGGAATGGTACACACTAGGATTGTCATGAAGCCTGCATTTGATTATCTTCACTTTTCAGGCCCTGTAGCAGCTGGCAAGCTGGGCATCCCCTCGTGGCTGCTGCTAATCCATGCTGCTTTCCCCTCCTACATTTCAGTGACAACTATAATTTTTTGAGGCAGACAGATAGATGCAGGTGCCTCAAATTTGTTATTTGTTGGAGGCAACCATGTCTGCTATGCCACTTCCAAAGACCTTCTTTCTTAAATAGGATAGCCACTTGTCAAAAATGAGGAATGTCCTTCAAAATGCCTAAGATACATTTTTTTTTAGCCAAGTTGATGGGTACTGTAGGAGAAACTCTGAGGCAACTCTGGTCTTTTCTTCCCAAACAGCTTTCAAGATATTCAGATAATACCCAATGCTGCTGAAGTTGTGAAGCTACTGGGGACAGTGTGAATGGCATTACTCTTCAGGAAAGCAACCATCACTTTTTAATGCAAAGACTTTATAATGTTGAGACTTTGTCCCAGTAATCCCAGTTTGTGGAATAAGCTCTGTGAAAATAAGCCCAAAGGGGAAAAAAAAATAACAATATTCACTGAAACTTTATAATGACAAATTTGAACACAGTCTAAAAGTTCCATATTAGTGAGTGGTTAAATAACCATGGTACAGAAATTCTATGGGATACTGCAAAGCCACTTAAACTGTTGGACTACCAAGTTGTCACCTCATTCTCCTTAAGTCCAGCCTCTTTCTCCTGAACTCAGGGAGATGGCTATCTTAACCTTGTGTTCCTCATCCCATTTCTCATTCCAGAAGTGCACATTATGGGGCTCACTGCCTTTATTTCCCTGCTCTTTGGATCTGTGCTCTTTACTGTCTGTGGATAAAGTCTGAAAATTATTGCCTCATATACTATGTCCATCTTATATCTGTTTATAGTGTAAGTACAAACTCAGTGGATGATAATGCCAGAAGAAGAATTCTGATTTTTAAAAAAATTGTTCATCATCAGCTTTCTCACAAAATAGTTGTGGTTCATTTATTCTCTGTAAATAAAAAAATTTTTTTTTTCCTGGTAAAATAAATAAATAAATAAACGGTTGGACTAAACCATGAAGCAATGTGGAAAATGCTTATCACATAATGTTAAGTATGAAAGCTGAATGCCAAATATATATCCCAATTATGATATATAAAATTGACATACTTATTTACATATATGGAATGAAACTTTAAAAGAAAGGAATAGAGTTGATTAATTTTGGTGGTGGAAATCTGAGTAATTTTCCCCTTTGTTTTCTACTCTCCTTAGGCTATTTTTTACACTTGTTGATTCTCATAAGGTATTGTCACTCCAGCACCAACAAAGAGATTTTCTTCAACTCCATGCTACCTTTGATCTATTTGGAGGCTCTGGTTTGACTCAAGTGAAGACCTTCGGTTGAATGCTCAAACTGGATATAAAATGTTTCACTGCATGTTTCCATCTCTGCCCTCCTGGTACAGGCTTCTTAAAAGGCTTATACATAATTAAAAAGCCCAGGACTTTTACACACTCCAAATCCTCAAGCAGCAGTGGGCCAGGATTCAGCCTAAGATGAAAGAGCCCTGGGCCTCACCTATAGGAACACAGGGTCTTTCATGTTACTCAGTCATCATCACCACATCCACTCTCCTATGAAGAACCCCCCCTTACAGAAAATCCTGATGGATTTAAAGCCTCTTTAAAAAACTCAACTATAGCAATAAAATTTTGCATTGTTTATACAAAGAAATTGCCTCAAAGACCTTGAATACTTATGGCCCATGCAAAACTCCTACAGCTGTTTTGCCAACAGTATGGAAACAATTACACATGATCTGTACCAGGAAACAAGGCTTAAATACTTCACCATTCTAGGAAGGCTTGATTATAGCTGATTAACGAAGATAATCATCTATAAAGTAATTCTTCTAGAATTCAGTGAAAAGATGCTGATTAACTAGCACACACACAAGTGTATGTAGCCATCTTTCTTCTTCGTGGCTACCCTATGAAGCTTGCATCCTTTCTGAGTGTCATCAAGATATTGTTACCTTACTATCATCAGGATATTCTGAAACTGATTTGAATTTTCATCTTTGAGGGATGATAGCAAAATCCACAGATTACAGCAAAAACAGGCTGATATGTACAGCGTTAGGGTACACGTTTGTTGAAATGAATTGAAACGAAGCCCATCCCTGAGCCATTTCCCTTGTTTTTCAAGACATCATAAACAAGAATACTAACACTCCAGAATGAGGCAGTGAAGGGCTGGACAGCATAATTTTGTGCATGTGATGTGCAGAAAGCCTACTTTTGGGGGCAAATGGAAATCCTTCCTTCGCAAAGCAAGGAAAACAATTTTAACTACTAAAGGGCACATAAGTCAAATGCAACAAAAAAACAAATCAGGTTAATGATCAAGCAAAGTGATTTCAGAGCTGGCATTTAAGGCTGCCTTAAAATAAGAATTCCAGAGCTTCTATTTTTATCTAAATGTCACATTTACTCTCTTCAGCCCCCACAGGAATATCCCAGTTGGGTGCCTCCAGGGCTGGGTGAGTGGGTGAGATATCCCAGGATCCGGTGACAGTGAGCTGAGAAGCCAGGTGGGTGTAGCACTGGGCTGGGTGGTCCTGAAGCCGGAGGGCACGTGTTGGCCACCCACATCCTGAGAGACAGAGAAGTTCCAGGACAAGGCTTAAACCGCAATGGGTTGGCCACTTACGAAGGATCTGCACACATTCGCCCACTTCTTCCTGGTGGGGTGATCTGTCCCGGTTTGCCCTGGACGGAGGAGTTTCCCAGGATGCAGGGCTTGCAGGCTAAAACTGGGACAGTCTGGGGCAAACCTTCCCCTGAGGCTTGCTGGTATTTTAAGCAACAGGGTGTAAAGACAGAGAGGTGGAGACAGAAATGAATGCAGCTTTTAGCTATGCTTCCCTTGTCAGGAGTGACTCTAACAAAACAAGCGGCAGGGAAAGCGCTGGTTGGAGTAGGTTTCCAGGGACACACCAGGCAGCACCCCTGAACAACCAGTGTCCTCACTTTCCTTTCTGGTCAGCTGTGAGGCCTCAGTTAAAGAGCAGAGGCACTCCTTTTAGAGAATTTTCTTTTCTTTTACTACTTAGAGGTCTGACTGGTTAGTTTGTTGAAACTGATGGTGATGCGAAGACATGGAAAAATACTTATTAAAAAAATCAATGAAAAACTATGATCCCACTGTTCATGCTCTATAATTACTATATTTTAAAAGGATGCTTCAAACTTGGGAAAAGAATACATCAAAATACTAGCAGTTAAGGTAGTCAAAATATGGGCGATTTGTTTTAACTTGGCTATTTTCTAAGTTTTTGGGGTATGTTGGGATGCTTCCATAATGAAAAAATAATAAAAAGAACAATAACACTAAGAGGTTGGACACAATTTGGCAAAAGATGGGTCTTTATTGGGGAATAATTTGTGCTAACTCAAGTATTTCCAGCTCTCAGTTTTTTTTCATGACAACTAGGTAAACAGTATAACTTTAGTTCAATCATAGATGATCTTAAAAACTCATTCCAGAATTCAAGCATTTAAAAGAGATGGCACTAGGTGATTTGGATTACGAGCATCTCTCTCTCTCTCTCCGTTTTTTTTTCAAAAGGAAGAGATGAGAAAATCATTTTTTTAATGTTCTTTACTTTTCAAAGTGTTTTCATGTACACATGGCTTTATTCACATCCAGCTTCACAGGGTGGGGATGAGAAGTATTACAAGGCCCGCCTCCACTTTACTGTAAAGGAAATCGTGACACAGGGAGGTGTCAGAATGCATCCTAGATCCCACACTTCCAAACTTCTTCCTAAAACGCCTTAAGAAAGGAGCTAAATTCCTGCAAACAACAAGCATTTACTGACTCCCCACAGCTACATGTTTAAGCGCTACTCCAAGCCTTAGGAAATAGAGAGTTGGTGGAGAAGGAGACATAGTTCACATCTCCGGTTCAGAAACAATCTCATCTGTTTGTCCAACTCTGGAGACATCTCTCATTCCTCACTTTGGCTCTATGGACCAGGATGTGTACAAGGACATTACCCAGCTGGTAACAGATGCCTCACTTCTGTTATAGGGACTGGCCCTGATTAAGCAGCTGTGGGACAGCATCAGCTCCTGAAGAACAGAGATCTCTTAGCCCTCACTCCACCTTCAGCCCTTGCACAGTGCCTGATACCCCATAAGACGTATGGACACTTGTAGAGTATAGGCAATTGTGCTCTTTAAAGGCTTTCTGTAGTGCTGTATAGTGATTGCCATTTTGTTTGGCCCAGGTCCACTCCCCCTTCCCCTGGTAACTGTATTCCCATTCCCTCAACGGATACAGCCCTAGTGGAGGCTGGCGATCAGTGTTCTTCCTCCTCTATGCAAGGGATGAGCATGTGACCTAAGCTAGGGCACTCAAATGCTCTCTCCCTAGAATTTGGATTGTGGACAGAATGACACAGGCTTCCCTGATGAGTCTGCCCATTAGTTTTGCTACCTAGATCCCCAGAGTTTTCCCTGGTCCCTACCTTTCCCCACTCTAGTTCTTCAGTTTGTCCATGAATTCTGTGACCTATCCTGTCTTCTGAGCAGTTCTTTTCATGCTTCAAGTAACCACAGTTGCTGATGTTGCTAAAAGCATGAAATCCAAACTCATACACCATTGGACCAGTGCCTCACATGCCCCAGCATGCAGTAACTGGGAATTCTTGGACATGTGGTTTAACCTCCATGAGTTGTGGTTGCCTTTTCTGGACATGTAGATGTAAGACCTACATCTCACTGTAGTGAGAATTAACGAGAAAATATGAACAGGGTTCTAAGCACAGCACTGGATACGAATTGGGGGAGTTAGGTAAATATAGTCCTCCTCTTCAAGTAGGTTGATAATGTGATAATGACTTGGAAGACTGACTCGACAAAGAACTTCTTCTAGAATAAACCTCCAAAATATGCAGATGGTCTTTCTGTGTCAAATCCTTGGTTGTCGGGCTTCCCTGGTGGCGCAGTGGTTGAGAGTCCGCCTGCCGATGCAGGGGACACGGGTTCGTGCCCCGGTCTGGGAAGATCCCACGTGCCGCGGAGCGGCTGGGCCCGTGAGCCATGGCCGCTGGGCCTGTGCGTCCGGAGCCTGTGCTCCGCAACGGGAGAGGCCACAACAGTGAGAGGCCCACATAACGCAAAAAAAAAAAAAAAAAAAAAAAAAATCCTTGGTTGTCAGTCTCACTCTTTTAGACAAAGGCCAACAGTAGGAGGGAATCCAGCCAGGGTAAACCTGAACTCTGTGTACTCAAATGCATGAAATAACATGCCTTTCATGACTAATTTTACACACATTGGGCATGGTGTCTCAGCAGTCTTTTCTTGGTACTCAGAGCCATAAGTCTATAAATTACCCTTTAAAAGGAACTTGTAATTTTGAAGCATCCCAAGAAATTTCCCCATACCTAAATGCTAGAAAAGTATGGTTAAGAGTATAGATTTTAAAAGGACATTTTGGAATAGTAGAACTCTCTCATTGTTCTAATTATGTTGCAGGAACTGTGCTAAGCATTTTACATCCATGATTTTACAACATCCCCAGAAGGCAAGTGTTATTTATGCCATTTTAGGAACAAAGGGACAGAGATGCAGGGAGGTGAGCCAGCTGGTAACAGAGATTCAAGTTCAGATCTGCCTGAGTCCAAAGTGTGTGCTCTAACCCCTCTTCCACACTGCTCAGTGTGTTCCGCTCCCTCCACTGCCCCCTGCCCAGAGAATACACTGAACAGGTGGTTTATTCTTTGTAATTACACATGCAAGGAGCAAACTTAAATGTAAGCATGACTCTTTGGAATGAAGGATACATGTTTATAGTTAAGAGCACAGGCTCTGTAGCTGGGTTTGAACCTAGCTCTGCCACTTACTAGCAGGACTATCTTGATTAAGTTACATAACCTGTCTAGAGGTCAGTTTCCTCACCTGCAAAATGGATAGAAGAGAAATATATATGAGCGAGAGTCAATGGGAGAATTACATAACATAATGCATGTAAGCTCTTTGTGTCCCAGGCACATAGTAAGTGTTCAGTTAACACTAGCTATTATTATTATTATTGCATTTGAATAATTCAACATAGCTATTCAAATAGCTCCACAATTTCCAAATGAGATGTTACCTGTGGATTTCAATTGTGATTTTGGAGGTAAGAGTTACAATAACTCTTAGGATGGCAAGAGTTCTAATGTAACTGCACTAGGTCATCAATTTCATAAAACAAATGGCAGGGGCTTATAAAAGTCGTATGACACTTGCAGACAGGAGTCTTGAGCTCCAGCCCTGGCTCAGCCTCCCAAGGCCTGTGCTACTGAGTGCCTTGGAGCTGTCATCTACTCACTCTGAGCCTTAATTTTCTCCTCTGTGAAGTGGAATATCTACATCCTAGAGTTCTTGGGAGGACCACATGGGATACTAGTTATAAAAATATCCTATAAGCTGAAGAGCAAGGTTTTATTATTGTTTTTGTTACTCTTTATTAAGAATAATCTGAAAAATAAATTTCTATAGTGGTGTGCAAACATTTTCAATTGGCTGCATTTAGCTTGCAGATATATTCATCTAGGTCCACATGGTGTTGTTACTGTTTTGGCAATTAGATGCTGTCATTTAAATACCCAGAGATCTGACCATGCCAGGCCTATATTTCCTCTCGGCCAAGATGAGTGCAGGCTGTGCAATAGTTATCTCCCTAAGACACAGTCCTACCCCTTCCTGAGTGTCCTTCCCTCACCCCCAACAGAGGTGCAAGGGCAGCTGTCGTTTATTCAATGCTTATGCTATCGTTCTTCTTAGAAGAGAAACATATTCCTCTGTATCCATGTCTCTGTCACAGGTAGAAAAGAAAGATCAATAGGTCTCAATCCAACTCTACTCATTCATTTCATTTTCTTCAGCTAAGTTTCACTTCCATCTGAATGGAAAGGAAGTGGCCTTTTGTCTGAGCTGGAGAAAAGAGTTCGTGTTCACTTATACATGGAATGTGTTTGTTTGTTTGTTTAATCTGCTCATGTGAAATTTCTATTTATTCAACAGTAAATCTTTGTGGTGAGCCTAAGGATTGGGCAATAAGAGAACAGACATGAAAAGATGTGACCCTGTCCTCCTTATACTCCAGATTTTTAAAAAATTTTTCAATATAGTGAATAATCAGAAGAGGAAAAGCAAGTTTACTCTTTCGTTCTCTAAGTTTTCCTTAAAAAGAGGACTTTAAAAATGTCAGTTTCACTTAAATCTTTCTAAAATCTAAATCATTTTAACATTTCAAACCATAAACTTTTCAGGTTCTGGATGTACATAAATCAGTAGTTTTTTCATGGATTTCACCCTCTCAGCAAGAAAACCTCCCTTTAGGAAAGACCTAGTGAACAGAATGAGATGATGATTAACCCTTATTTTATACAGTATAAGCTTCTGAAGGATAAATATTTTCCAGGCAGATATAAAGCAACCAATTGTGTCAGCTAAAGATAGCTGCACGCCAGTTTACCTGCCAACTCAACTAAGAAGATCCCACACTCTCTAAACTCAGATTTTGACTTCAAGTAAGTTCGGGGGACAAGGGATGATACTCAAAGGGGAAAAGAGACAACTGTGTTTTTGATGGTGCCTGCGAACACTTGAAAGAAGGGGTTTGGGGCTTCCCTGGTGGCGCAGTGGTTGAGAGTCCGCCTGCCGATGCAGGGGACACGGGTTCGTGCCCCAGTCCGGGAAGATCCCACATGCCTCAGAGCGGCTGGGCCCGTGAGCCATGGCTGCTGAGCCTGTGCGTCCAGAGCCTGTACTCTGCAATGGGAGAGGCCACAACAGTGAGAGCCCTGCGTACTGCAAAAAAAAAAAAAAAAAAAAAAAAAGAAGGGGTTTGGGGCAAAAATGTATATAAATGTGCATTTTGTTATATTTTCATTGTTGCCTGTATTAAAGTATTAAGACTGAAAATAAATCACATAAGGCCCACTTTCTGGTCTAAACTTTACCTTTTTAAAAATCCAAACCGAAACACACGTGTTGCTGACACAGAACACAAAGCATTTCTCTTTAAATCCCCGATACCTCCCCTACTTATTAGGAAAATTACAGAGATGCCGCAGAAGGAGGCTTTGGTCTCTCAGCACAACAGGAAAGCAAACTGATCTTTGGTGAGAAGGCTGGATTTTTGTTGTTGCGTTTTTAGACGAAAGATTTATGCTTATATTTTGGCCCATTTACAATCCATCATAATACTTTGCAGACAAAGTTATGCTCTTTTCCCAATGATCCAGTGACCTTAATCTCTAACATTTTGTGGTTTCCTGTTTGGGGAAACAGCCTAAGCTATTCCAGGCTGCACAGCATTCCCAGTTGGCTGCTGTCTGTCTTAGTTTTGAATGTTCTCCTGTTCGCTAATCAAAAAAAAAAAAAATTTTTTTTTTAAAAAGAAGCCTTCCCTACAGATGCTAAATCAATGAAACTCCTACAAAGCAGCCCTCCACACTTCCTCTTCCGGCTGCCTTACCTATCATTCTTCTATTACAAACTCCAACATAGCCAGGAGTTCTTTCTGCCTGGAGCAATTAGCATGACCCACCAGTAACTTTCTCCCAAAGAGAAGAGAATTAATTTCATTAATATCCAACTCAACCCAGGCCAATCCCCAAGGGTTTCTCAAAAGCTCAGCTGCAAAAGAAAAACAATTTCAGCTGTATAGTATAACGTTTAGCCATTTTCCCCACTGGAGGCAGAGCTGTTATTCTTCCAGGGACAACGCCTGGGCCCCAGTTGCCCGTCGCTCGCACTTTGGGCCCTACTTCTTCCTGGTGACTTTGCAGGGATATAGGGCTATAACCCTCAGGAAGCCTGAGTCCCCAGGGCCTGCCTGGAGGAGACTGTGGCAGAAAAATAATGCCAGCATTGAATGAAACAGTAGTCACTTCTGCAAGCAAGTCGTTCTTCAAATGAGACATATTTTGCTTCCAAGTTTAAGGAAGACAAAGAAAGAGAGAAAATGGACTTAGAATAAACACCCCCATGTTCGTGCCATTCCCCTACCAGCTGGTTTTGCCAAGATGAGTAGAGAAAAATGAGAGTGGGGCAGGGAGTTTGAGTGAGTGTCCAGTGATTACACAAATAATAGTGAGTGTCCAGTGATTACACAAAGAAAATTATTCCTGCCTTCTTGCAACTTAACTCTAAATAATTTAGTTGCTTTTAGAATGGAACAAGAAGCAAAGCCAACTTGAAAATAATCCAGTGAGCCATCACTCCAACCCAGGGATCTTTGAAAAAATTTTAACTACCTAGAACAGCATAATTAACATGACTTTTAATAATGACCCAGAATAATATTTTCCTCCCATTTGAAGAGAAGAGTCCTGGGGGCCCACTCTAGGGGGTCCTTTGCTCTGCTTCTTGTTTCAGGGTCTGTTCTCATAGCCCTTTTCTGATCCCCTCACCTCTAACCATCACCTCTCACCTCTTGTCCATCCTCAGTAACTGGATTTAATGAACTCAAAGTGCTCCAGGAGCAGGCCTGCCTCTCCCCCAGACAAGGCTCTCCAGAGAGGAGTGTCCTCCCTGGTTGTCAGAATGTCAGCTTCAAGGTCATGCCAAGGGTACTCTCCAAACACTGCCCCATGCTTGCCAATGTTATCACTCTACTAAAAAAGTGGGCTGAGGAACCAATTTCTTTATCTTTCCACATTATTAAATGTACTTAATTAACCAGTACACATTTGCACATAAACCAAACCAACAAGAAACAGCCCCCAAAAGCAAACAAGAATTGCTATAATTTATAATATTTAAGTCTATAGGAATTGACTCACACTCATCAATACAGTAGCCACTGGCCACACGTGGCCAGTGAGCACTTGAAATGTAGCTAGTCCAAACTGAGATGTGCTCTAAGATACACACTGAATTGTGAAGATTTAATACAAAGAAGAGAATGTATAATCTCTCAATAATTTTTTAATATTGATTAAATGCTGGTATGATAACATATTGGATGTACTGGGTTAAAGAAAACATGTTGTTAAATTAAATTCATCCGTTTATTTTGATATTTTTAATGTGCCTTCTAGAAAATTTAAAATTCTATATGTGACTTGTATTTCTATTGGACAGCAGCCATATACCTTGGATTTGGTATATCCTGCAAAGAAAATTGGTCCCTTTGTCAACAGCTGCCAAATGACAGCAGTAACTTCCAAGGACAGCCACACTTAGAGGAGTGATCTGCAATTCATGAAGCTGGATTCAGCAAATCAGAAAGAATTTCCTATGGAGGAGTGGAGGATGCTCCTACAGTCTCAATCATTACAGCAGAAATAGGAAGGAGCTACAGGAAAACCCCCTGCCATCAAGTCCCCCTGCCAGCTCCCTGTTCCCCAACATTATCAACATCACTCAAGTTCAAAAAAACATTAGTTGTCACCATAAAAATGAATGGATTCACCAAGGATTTTGAGGGTGAACAAAACCTGAAAGCTAAGCCCCTGCCACTAAACAGTGTCACTGCTGCCCCACTACCCGTTGTGCCCAGGCAGGACAGGGAATGATCTCCCTGCTGAAGTTATCCTGAGGGCCAGCTGAGAGCAGAGTGGTCTTGTTGCAGGAGGAATGCTAAACCACCTGGAAAAAGCTTTAATTTCGAGGCACCTGGAAGCTCCCAAAGGAATATAAACAGTGGGAAGGGAGGCCTTAGAGAGGCCGCAGAGTACTCACCAAGCAGCAAGGTGCAGCTCACTTTGGATTCGGGCTGCCCTTTGAGACAAATCGACCCACTTCTCCCATAATAAACTTTCCTTCTAGCTTGAGAAAATTCTAGTTCTCTGTGGATGAAGATTACTTTGCCTTTCTCTTAGGAGAGGACTAGAGGGACAGTAAGTAGGCCCTCATCCAAAGAGCCAGAGAGGTCACTTCTACAAGTCTAATTCCTACCTGTTGTTATCAATCTCCAGGTGAGCAGCAAAGTCAGTGAAAAGTTCCCAGCCAGGCTGATCTCACGAAAGAAAGCAAGTGGCTGGTTGTACGGCTTACTTTTCTTTATCAAAAAAAAATTTTTTTAAGTCCAAGTGGGGGCTTTCCTGGTGGCGCAGTGGTTGAGAGTCCACCTGCCGATGCAGGGGACACGGGTTCGTGCCCCAGTCCGGGAGGATCCCACATGCCGCGGAGCGGCTGGGCCCGTGAGCCATGGCCGCCGAGCCTGCGCGTCCGGAGCCTGTGCTCCGCAACGGGAGAGGCCACAACAGTGAGAGGCCCGCGTACCGCAAAAAAAAAAAAAAAAAGTCTAAGTGGTGCTCTGGCTCGTTATGTTTTCATCTATATGGGAAAACCTGGTATCAGTCAGGTTGCAAGATTCTCTGCCCCATACTCTCAATAGTGGTATTTACCAAGGTCCCCTCATTACTCTGCAATTAGGGTTTTTTTGGTGGTTTTTTCCTCCCCTAAACACTACTCCCCCTTATTTGGTAAGGAAAGCATCCCTTTCCCTTTTCTTCCTAGAGAATGTCAAATGGTCTCAAAAGGATTGTACACATCCCTGTAACAAACAGGGGGACTGTCAGGGGGCTGAAGAAACAGACTTGAAGGTGCAGAGTGAAAGGAGCACCAGGTGAGGACAATCAAGACAGAGGAGGTCAAGGGCTCCTGCCCAGAGCAATTCTTTCGAAAGCTTGGTTAAAGGTTCTTCTGGCTTTCATGTAGTCACATGCCATTCGGCACAAGGACACTGTGCCGGGTGCTGTTACCCGGTGACAACATTTGAGAGCCGCTCATAACGAGCAAGTAGATAGCAGAGGCTGCCCCACTGCGGGGGGGCGGGGTTGGACGACTTCTACCGTGCAGGCCAGGCAAATCCAGTGGGGAAAAGCCCCTAGGAAGAGCCCGAGAGGTTGTGAATGTGGCTTCCTGAGGCAGTGGGAAGTACGTGAATGCTACTCTCCTTACTGGACTGCAAGGCCAGGGCCAAAAGCCACGGAATTAAGTCATCCACATTCAGATGGAAGCAGAGGAAACTGCAGTGCCAAGAGCCCTGGGCCAGGAGGCAGATCCTGTGGCAAACAGACTTAAATGATGATGGTGATGATGATGACTATGATTAGGCAAACCCAAACCCAAACCCAAACCCTGGCTCTATCACATCTGATGTGACTATCATAGAGAGCAAATAAGCGCCCTAGTGCCAATCTATCCATTAAACACGAGTAAAGCTTATTTCTTTCTTTCTTTCTTTTTTTTTTTTTTTTGCGGTACACGGGCCTCCCACCGCCGTGGCCTCTCCCGTTGCGGAGCACAGGCTCCAGACGCGCAGGCTCAGCAGCCACAGCTCACGGGCCCAGCAGCTCTGCGGCACGTGGGATCCTCCCGGACCGGGGCACGAACCCATGTCCCCTGCATTGGCAGGCGGACTCTCAACCACTGCGTCACCAGGGAAGCCCCTAAAGCTTATTTCTTAATTTCCTTTTTTTAAAAAATAAAATATTAATGTACACTATTTCCCCCCCGAGACCCCAGGGGATGGTGGTTGGCACACGCTGCTTTGAAGACCACTGGTTTCCAATGATCCACTCTTTTAGAACATGTTGGCATCGTTTTGCATCTTCTCCTGTTGTACTAAGACACAAGAAATAAAGACTGAGAAGCTACTGCAGCGTGGTGACATTTATTGCACAAGAGATACTCCTCATTGTATCCAGAAAGCAATACTCTTCTCACGCTTTCCGTATTTATCTTTTCCAAGTAAAGTCAACTGATGTAATTGCCTGTGTTTCATACCAGCTGGATTTCATAGCAACTGGATTTAAATGTGCGTTTCTTAGCTTGTTGATTTTTAGGTCCCTGGAATCTACATAACAAATGGTATCACCACTTAATATCTTTCTTCTTGTAACACCCTCACTCTGCTGTATTTGGGTGGCTCCAGATTAAATTCTACTTTTATGTTGCCATAAATCACAAACGTACCTTCTAATGTTTTGAGCATGAGGTACCTTCAAACAACAACAAAATAAAGCCCTGACAAAATGATGACATCATCAACAAGCAAAGCAATTTGAAATAAACCAATTCACACAGCAGAATATATTATCAAATGGCTTAAAGAAATAAGTAAGAGTAAATAAAAATATATGCTGGTTCTCATTTGAGTATTTCACCCCAACATCAGTTTAAAGGACAAACAAGAAAAGGCGTCAATAGCATGGCAATTTGGGGTGAAATCAAAGTCTGTTTAATAATTTATGGGTATGCTTTTTTCCTTTTATTCATTCAAATGCTTAAAAATCAAAGAAGACCAGAAGAAGCATGCCTCATTAAAAAAAATTACTGCTGTTCTTGCACTTGGATTATAACTAAAATAGGTAAAAGTAATTCACAAAGAACTCGACAGTATAACTGATTTTCAAATGCATACTATTTTTATTTGCCTGCAAAGTGATGACTGCTTATTGATAGTATGATTACGTAAAACACAGGTCCCAGGATTAGCTTCCCTCTCTTCTGTTATGCTTCCCTAAAAACTACTCCCTCCCCACAGAAGTTTTTCACAGAATGGTACTGGCATTCTCTTTATGGTCTTCAAAGGGTTTGAAAGAAAAGTGATCATATCAGATTATAGTCAACACAGCTAGACTTCTCCCATCACAGTCCGATGGAAGCTCAGAGTCCAACTTAGCAGTTGAAGAATCGGACCCAATTAAGTGTTAAATTTTTATTGGTATGCTAGACATTTATCAAATCTAGTTTCCTGGCACTATTACCATTGACATTTTGCCATCAGAAGATGTTACGAAGGAAAATGCCACAAGCAATTAAAATGACTACTAAAATGACTTAGATTTACTAGAAAATTTTACCTTTCAAACTTCTAAGTCACATCCATTAGCCAGGAATTGCCCATTTCTAAATGAAGATCTTTTGATAGCCTAGGATAAGTAAATAAAACTCTTGACGACCTGGGTATTAAGATTTCAGTCTGGTGGTGAAGTTGAGAAGCATTAAGATCCTGAATTCTGAAGATGCAATTAGTTGAAACTTAATGAGCTGCAGAATGATAAGTGACAGGGAAATGTAACTTTATATTTACAATTTCCTGACTAGATGAACTTTTAAACACAGCAAACTAAGCCCTACCCAAGGGCAATCTAACCTTTAAAAGCAAAAGCATATGGAGGTATTAGCCTTTGGAGATGGTACCTCTTAAAACTGCAGTGGCCTTCCAGACAACTTAGCAACAAGGGCAACCTCAATCCAAGGGCAACATTTTGCTTTGGATCCAAATGGCCTCTAGAGCTGTAGCTCCTGTTTTTTTGAAATAATGGTTTCATACAGGAAATACACCACACACACACACTCACACACACACACTCACATTCTCTCTCTCATGTACTCTTAGTCTTTGAAAATATAGCGTATATATTTTTAGGAAGGCAAGAGCTGCAACCAAACAGAGAAATGGAGGTTGGAAACACTCAGAATCTCTAGCAAGAATCTTCATAAGAAAATGTAACTTCTTTATCAGAAAGTACTAAGGACCGGGGGACTTCTACAAAGAACAAGGGATTCAAAACCAATAGCTTTTATGGGGTATGGGCTGCATTTCCTAGATTTTAGAGATGCCCTATCCCTATCTATCTACCCACTACTGTATTTTATTACTTTGAAAATCAGGATACATCTTACAATCAGTGTATTTGTTTTTGTTTTTTAAAAAAATGCTGCTTAAAAGAGGAAGGAATCTAACATACATAATATAATCAATAGTAACTGGAGTGGTGAATTACTTGCACTTACTAAAATTCAAATAAGTTTACTATAAAGACAGTTTATGATGTAAATGAACAGATCATCTGTCTTCTTTCTGTCAGTCTGTCCTTTTCCCCCTCCTTTCCTTCCTTCCATCCCTCCTTCCTTCCTTCAAAGTTTACTGCACACTACTATGTGCTAGTTGCTATACTAGGCAACTAAATCAGAACCTTTGGTGGAGGGGGTCGTAATTAAGTATTTTATAAAGCTTCCCAGGTACTTCTAATTCAAAGAGAGCAATGTGAACCACAGCTGAAGTGGAAGAACAGTTTTAAGAATGGTAGGAAAAGAGATTAAGGGAAGTAAAATGTTCTAAGCAACATCTACTCTCTGTGAAGCCTTTTATTACTTCCTTTGTTCCCAAGGCAATTCTTCTTTCATTATTAACGTTTGTTGAGTGCCTACTATGTGCCAGGCACAGTGGTAGGCCCTGGGTACAGAGTGGTGAACAAGAAGGTAAGATGGCTGCCCTTACACGGTTTGTTGTCTATGAGATAGAATTTTACAGATTAGGAAGTGAAAGGGAGAACTTCAATTCCAGGCAGCTTGACTTCTGACACCGAACACATTTTAACATCACCATCAGGGAGTTGTAACATAATTTGCAAGTAAATTGGCTACCCACCAATGAGCATAGAGAGCCAGGTAGAAAAAGATTATTTTAATTACCTGCTATTTTGGATTATGTAATCAATGTCCTCCAGCGAGGAAAACTGATGGAATTCTCTGTGAGAGTAGATCAGTGTCCTTGCCTCCACCAAAATGCCTCATAATTCTCTGAAGTATGCTGAGGGACTTTAAAGTCATGGCCATACTAAGCAGTCCACATGCTCACAACATGGTCAATTAAATCTCTGCAAAGCACTAATCACAGTCTACCTCCTTCAAAATTTTATTGTATATATTATATATACACCAAAGAATGTATTATAACATATCTGTAGGTTAGGAAGTATAAGAATAAATATACATTCACAAATGCACCAGCCACCTTAAGAACTAGTGTAGTACCAATATCATTGAATCTACCCAGTGAACTTCTCCCCTATCCCAACCCCTGCCTGTCTACCCCACAGAGAGAACCACTATATAATACTATTTCATTTATAGGCAATATCCAAAATAGGCAAATCCATAGATACAGTAGATTAGTGGTTTCCAGGGGGTGGAGGGTGGGAGAAAATGGGAATTACTGCTAAAGCATAAGGGGTTTGGGGGGAACATGACAAAAATATTCTAAAATTAAACAGTGATGATGGTTGCAAAAATTTGTGCATATTTAAAAAACTACAGACTTGAACATTTTAAATGGGTGAATTCTGTATTATGTGAATTATATCTTCAATCAAGCTGTTAAAGAAATAGTATAAAGAAATCCTGCATACTCTTTATGTAGCCTACAAAATATTAACATTTTCAATAACAACCACGCAATCATCAAAACCAGAAAATTAACACTGATATAATACTATTTTCTTGCTACAGATTTTATTTTAAAATTTCCACTTGTCCCTTAATAACCTTTTTCTGATCCTGGATGCAATAAAAGGTCACATGTTATATATATTTAGTTGTAAAGTCTCCTTAATCCCTCAGTGTTTGTGTGTGTGTAGGTATGTGTGTGTCATTCATGTCCTTTGACAAGTACTAGCCAGTTACTTTGTGGCTAAATTTGTCCCCTAATTTGAGTTTGTCTGCTGTTGCCTCATGATCAAATTCATTCATTTCTGGCAACACACATTAGTGTTGTTGTGTCCTTCTCAGTACAACATATCAGGAGGCACAAATGTTGATTTGTCCCATTACTGGTGATGTTAACTTAGATCCTTTGGTTCATATGCCAGACTTCTCCACTATAAAGCTACTATTTTCCCCTTCATCATAAATATTTTGAAGGAGGATACTTTGAGACTATGTAAACATTCTGATTCTCATCATACTTTCACTAACTGATGTCAGTATCCACTGATGATTCTTTCCTGAAGCAATTATTACTGTCCTATTTGTCAAATAATGATTTTCTATTCCATTATTTCTTACACATTTATTAATTGGATTTTTCTCCCATTCATTTTTTATTTGTTTATATCATCATGAACCCTGATTTTAAAGGGAATGCATATTATGTTTTATAGAACAGAGTAATGCTTACTGATAGATTTTTATTAGGTCAATTAAGTCCCATACTATGATAGGCTAAATAATGCCCTGTCACAACATATCTAGTCCTAATTCCTGGAACCAGTGAATGTTACCTTCTGCAGAATAAATAAATTAATTAATTACTTAATTAAAAAAATAGAGACTTTGCATGTGTGATTAACTTAAGCATCTTGAGATGGGGAGATTATCAAGGAGGTCCCTAAATGCAATCTCCTGTATTCTTCTAAGAGGGAGGCAGACGATATTTGACCACAGAAGAGGAGAGGGCAATGTGACCACAGAGGCAGATGTTAGAATGATATGGCCACAGCCAAGGAATGCCAACAGCCACCAGAAGCTGGAATGGATTATCCCATTAGAGCCACCCTATTGACACCTTGGTTTCAGCCCAGTGAAAGTGACTTTGGATTTCTAACCTCCAGAACTGCGAGAAAACAAATTTCTGTAGTTTATGCCATCAAGTTTGTGGTAATCCATTACAGCAAGCATAGGAAATTAATACAGATACTACTATTCCTCGTTTGCTAAAAATTTTTATCCTAAGTGGGTTTTAATTTTATCAAATCTACTTTTTTGCATCTATTAAGATATAAAATTGTTTTCTCTTTTAACATTTTAGGTGGTAAATTGCATGATAGAACTTCTAATGCAAAAATATCCTTGCATTCATGGGATCAACCCAACCTGATCTTTTTTATTCACTGGTGGATTTCTGGGCTCTCTATTCTCTTCCATTTATCTATTTGTCTGTTCTCCAGCCAATACTATACTGTTTTTTTTGTGTGTGTGTGGTACACGGGCCTCTCACTGTTGTGGCCTCTCCCATTGTGGAGCACAGGCTCTGGACACGCAGGCTCAGCGGCCATGGCTCACAGGCCCAGCCACTCTGCGGCATGTGGGATCTTCCCGGACGAGGGCACGAACCCGTGTCCCCTGCATCGGCAGGCGGACTCTCAATCACTGCTCCACCAGGGAAGCCCTATACTGTCTTAATTATTGCAGTTTTATAGTAAGTTTCCAAGTCAAGAAGTGTCATTCATCTGACTTTGTTCTCCTTCAATACTGAGTTGGCTATTCTGAGTCTCTGCCTTTCCACATAAACTTTAGAATTAGTTTGTCAATACCCATAAAATAACTTGCTGAGATTTTGGCTGAGATTTCATTGAACGTGTAGATCAAGTTGGGAAGAACTGACATTTTGATAATATTAAGCCTTCCTATTCATGAACATGGAATATCTCTCTATTTATTTAGTTCTTTGATTTCATTCATCAAAATTTTGTAGTTTTCTACATATAGGTTTGTATATAATTTGTTATATTTATGCCTAAGTATTTCAATAGTTTCAGTGCTAATGTAAATGGTTTTGGATTTTTAATTTCAAATTCCACTTGTTCATTGCTAGTATATTGAAAAGTGATTGGTGTTTGTATATTAACCCTGTATCTTGCAACTTTGCTATAATCACTTATTAGTTCCAGGAGCTTTTCTATTGATTCTTTCAGACTTTCCACAAAGACAATCATGCCATCTTCACTTATTCATTCTCCAATACTTTTATTTTCTTTATATAGAGATGAGTTTCCAACCTATAACATTATCCTTCCCTGTGAAGAACTTCTTTTAACATAATTTGCAAGGTAGGTCTATTGGCAATAAATTCCTTCAATTTGTTCTTGTCTGAAAACATCTTTATTTCTGCCCCATTTTTGAGGGATAGTTTCATAGGACACAGAATCCTAGGTTGGTGATTTTTTTCTCTCAACTCTTCAGATATTTCATTCTCTTTTCGCTTGCATGGTTTCTGAGGAGAAGTCAGATGTAATTCGTACCTTTGCTTCTTTATAGGTAAGGTGTTTTTTCCCCTCTCTGGCTTCTTTCAAGATATTTTTCTTTATCTCTGATTTTCTAAAGTTTACATATGATACACCTAGGTGTCGTTTTTTGGCATTTGTTTGCTTGGTGTTCTCTGAGCTTCCTGGATCTGTGGTTTGGTGTCCGACATTAACTTGGGAAAATTCTCAATCATTATTTCTTCAAATTTTGTTTCTGTTCCTTTCTCTCTTTTCTTTCTGGTATTCCCATTATGCATATGTTACATCTTTTATAGTGGTTCCACAGTTTTTGGATTTTCTGGTTTTGTTCAGTCTCTGTTCCCTTTGCTTTTCAGTTTTGGAAGTTTCTACTCTCATATCCTCAAGATCAGCAGTTCTTTCCTCAGCCATGTAGTCTACTAAAGAGCCCATCAAAGGCATTCTTCATTTCTGTTACAGTTTTTGATTTCTAGCATTTCCTTTTTCATTCTTTCTTAGAATTCCCATATCTTCCCTTATATTATCCATCTATTATTGTATGTTGCCTACTTTTTCCACTGAAGCCCTTAGCATATTAATCATAGTTTGCAAAAATTCCTGGTCTGATAATTTCAACATCCCTGTCCTATCTGACTCTGGTTCTAATGCTCATTCAGTCTTTTTAAAGTGTGGTTTTTGCCTTTTAGTATGCCTGGTAATTTTTTGTTGAAAGATGTACATGATGCACTGGATACAGGGTACTGTGGTAAATAACCCTTTTGTAACATGGTGGTAAGATGTGGGGGATGGGAAGCATACTAGAGTTCTAGGATTAGGTCTCAGTCTTTCAGGAGCCTATGCCCCTGGACTGCGAACCTCACCAGTGCTTTGCAGTTGCTCCCCCTCACCTCGTAGGTGAGACAGCATAGCTAAAGGCAACTGGAATTGGGTGTTTCCTTTCCCCCACATGGAAGTCTAGAGCTGAAGTTGAGTATTTCCCTTCCCACAGGTAGATCAGGCTCTGATAACCCCTCAGTGGGTTAGGCTGTGGTAAAATGGCTTTCTGAGGGCAGGCCTTGTTACAAAAAACAAAATGCTCTGGTGTATTTCAAGGTGGCTACTTTTTACCTCCTCCTGCCATAAGCAGAGGGGATTTTTCTCCAGTATTCACTGTGAAGACATTGCAGAAATCCTGGAGATAAAACTATAAAAGTGGGGGCTTCCTCCCATGACTGGATTCCCCTGGAGTTTTTAAGTCTCAGGCTTATCCCCACTGAGCCTCCAGTAGCTCATGAATTACAGCTCAGGTTTTCCTATCCTGGCACTGGTTCTTGTGGAGGTGTCTGCTCATGGATTTCTGCTTAGAAAAGTTGTGATTCTCTGTACCCACCTGTTGGTCTCTCCTGTTTGTGAAGTAGTTTGCCCTGTGATGACTTCACTTCTCTCACAGATCTAAGAAGAGCTGTTGCTTTTTCAGTTTGTTCAGCTTTTTACTTGTTCTTAGGACAGAATGGTAACTTCCAAGTTCCTTACATGCCAGACTGGAAACCAGAAGTCTGTCAAGTCTTTTTTACTTTTGTATTTTCCATGGTTTTTTGTATAACTTTTGTATGTAGCAGGTGCTTAAAGGCTTCTGCTGAAATGTGTTGAACATCATTAGTAATAGCTTATATTTTCAAGCACTTTCTAAGCACCAGTCATTGTTTTAAGTGTTTTACCGACATAATCTATTTAAACCTCATAAGAACTCACCTGTAAGTACTATTATTATTCCCATTTCACAGATGAGGAAGCTGAAACACAGTGTTTTAAGTATCCTCCCCCAAAGGAACATAGCCAGTGAATAGTGGAAACAGAATTCAAACTCAAAATGTCTAACTTGAGAACCCATGCTTATAACCACCATGTGCTATGGACCCAGGTAACTCCTAGAAATCCTGATAATATTTAACCATGATCTGATTTAATCATGAATTCCAATAGTCCAACAGATTATTTCTCATTCTAGTTGTTCTGGAAACTGCTAAAATGATATTTCAATTTACCACCTAAATATCTGAAATTACTGAAAAGAGGATGACTTTGAGTACACATCCCCTATAGGTCTTCACAAGAAAAGGATTATGTTTTCACATAGTCTGTACAGAAACTGATGTACAATACCCTTGTTCTTTTAGTTCTATTAGTTTCCAGAAACTGATGAAGGTCTTCCTCAGCCCATCAGATATTCCACATTGCTTAAAATGAGTCTAGTACTAGAAAGAGACTTCCATGTTCCTATGAATAGAAACATGTGCACTATTTTCTATGACAAATTAGTACTGAGTCTTACATAAATATAACCTTGAGGGTACTAATGTTTTAAGCCAACCTAGATTGTTCTGATTCCACTGCATACACATTGAGGTTCACCACCATTAACAGACAAGCCAAGGATAATCGCTGCCCTGTGGGCTATGCCAGCTGTAGCCATGGATATGCAGTCTGTTTCAGCAACAGCCGCTTTTTGGTCTGCACTCAGACTGACTGCATACTTTGTTCTCTTTCTTTCTGGAAACATGGTTTATCTGCACCACTAATCTATTCTCTTTTTCTGACAACTGATTCAGAGTTTGAAAGTTTAGAAAACATTCTGATTTCACTGGAATTCATATTGGTAGGTTTAGGATACATGGAAAACAGAAACAGATATGTTTAAATATCAAGATGCAGGCTCATCTTTAATCAGCATATTCTCCCTTAGCAAGCAAGTGGACACTGTATGGCGATCAGCCAATACCAGGAGAGTTTACACCATCAGGTGAACTATATATCTCACGCTATCCTCACTTGGCTGAGAAAGCAATCATACTCTAGTTAAATTTATACAGTGAAAAAACCTATCATGCAAGGGCACAAAAAAATATACATGGGAACTTCCTTATCTGCTCTCCACTCAAAAAAACCATTTTGCGTTCCTTAATGTTACATTATAGCCCAATGTTTACATCTTGAAAACATAAGTGCTAAGCTCTTTTTGGTTTAATAAATTTGTGGATAATAAATACCTGATGAACAAGTTTATTAGATACATTTTTGATAGACCACTAATTTATAGAACTGATTTTCCATTCATTCATTCATCTATGTGTTACTGACATCTGCTCGAGGCTGGTGCTACGACTGACAGCCCATCATGGCAGTACAGTGTGCTAAGTGTGACCACAGCAGTAGAGAGCACATGGTCTGAGACCTCAGAGAAGAGGACAACCTGAAGGTGCTCAGAGAAGGCTCCAAGCAGGCAAGCACTAAGGGCCACTACATTTCCCTGACAGAACCAAACACAAGAGTGGCTGAAATCCTGACCTCATCTAGTTAGGCCCTTTCTTGCCTACAAAGTAAGTATTTCATGAAGTTCTGCAGGTATATAATGGGTTTGTAGACTCTGCATGCCATTGGCCCTAGATTATTTTGAATAAAAGTTGTATGTCTAGGGCTTCCCTGGTGGCGCAGTGGTTGAGAGACCACAACGGTGAGAGGCTCGCATACCGCAAAAAAAAAAAAAAGTTGTATGTCTAGGATGCAAACTCTGTACTAGAGGCAGGATCAGAAAATAGGTCTTCTAGGTCGGGCATGTTCTAAAACACAATCTAGTAAGGATGCATTAGGTCAAGGGCTCCCTGAGTAGTACTGAAGGTTGTGCGCTGAGCAATCCCAAGAGACACTATTCCTAACATAGACATTGTTGAAATGTATTTTCCTTATGTCAGAAAATGGCAGTAAAGAGTCTGGTTCAAATAAAAGCAGTATATTAGGACATTTTTTGGACAGATAGAAATAAAGTATCTTGAGGAGAGGTTGCCTTTTGTCTGATTCATGTGTGGGTCACTAGTTGCCCTGCTTTTTGTTCATTCCAAACATTACTCTTGCCTCTGCCACGAAACAGAGAGAAAGTGGATCACCTCTGGTGGTGATCTTCTCTATCATAACACACTTATCCTGTTGAGCTACCCCCAGACCATGCCTAGGACATATGCTAACAGTCCTGGAGGATCAGAGGAGGAGGTAAGAAGAGAAATAAAGGGGAAGAAATGCACAAGACGACTGTCCCCCTGTCACCCCTTCCCTCACAGTGAGAGGTCGAGGGTCCACAGTTCCTTTGCTTGAACCTCTGGTACCACCAGCAGCAAATCAGGCAGAACGTCTCAGTCAGATAACACAGTGACTGACTTTACATGCCTCAAAACAGGGACCTTGTCTCATTCAACGCTTCAACCTGACAGACTAGCACAACGTTTGGCTTAAAGCCGGCCCTGAAGAAACTGTGGTTCAGCAACGTGAATGAATGCAATTATCAAGCAAAAAGCATTTTTGGAATAACCAGTTGATTTCATTTATCCCT
The DNA here is from genome assembly GCF_949752795.1 of Hyperoodon ampullatus. Taxonomy (NCBI): domain Eukaryota; kingdom Metazoa; phylum Chordata; class Mammalia; order Artiodactyla; family Ziphiidae; genus Hyperoodon; species Hyperoodon ampullatus. Next base: position 61,616,510 of record NC_136922.1, read on the forward strand.
GACTTCATTGGGATTAACATAATAAAGCAAACAATAAGGGAAAATTGGCTTACACCAGGCCAGTCATCTTCTGGGCTCTGCTCTCCTTCTATTTTCAAGAAATGATGAGAGGTGTCATGTGCCAAAGAGAATTTCATTTTTAGGAACTTTCGGGGGAAAGTGATTTAATTAGAAGGAAAAAAATAAAACTTTTAATTCAAAGAAATCAAACAATGCAGCAGTTGTTACTTACATTTGTAAGATATCATAAAAGTAAAAAAAGGCAGGAGTCAAATTAAGAAAAAAAGAAGCTCACTTCTGCTTTGGGTGATCTGAAAAGTTCCTAAAATAAACAGTAGCTAAGTTAAGTCTCTTACCTTATAATAATTCATGATTTCAGTTAACCATGGTTTCACTGACTTTATTGTATCTTCTCGCAAGTACTTTTCAACTTTGGATCCATCACTAAAAGTCTGGTTTCCCACGTGGATGGCTTGTCTCACTTGTGGGAGGGACAAAAATTTCCTGTAGTAACTTTGGTCCTCAGGTTCCTGGCATCAGAAAAATATTAGGGAAAACGAGTGGGTGGTGGGAACAGTACTCTGGGGAAAGCTTCAAATTTCTCCTAACATATATCACAATGAACAAGATGTGACACCACTATTAACTGGTCTCTACCCTGAATATTTTAACTTGGGGGTTTGGGGAAATTCAAATTTTACGAAGCAAATCTGGATGACCTGATACTCTTGGAGCCAGTATACAATTTGCAAATGCTGGATTTTCCTTTTTGTAACAATTAAACTTTTGTGATCTGTAACTCCAATTAAAAACCCCATTCAAGGCAAAGATAGGAAAAATGAAGAGGCGAGTTTATCAAAATCAATTTGCTCCTTGTTGGAGGCTCTTGGGAAAGAAGGTGAAATGGACCACAAGGGGCCAGGGAGGTGATGTGGTGGATTAAAAGCTTGAGGATTTATTTCTTTTTCATGTTCTGCCGTTTACCAAAACCACACACACAAAATAATCAGCTGACCATAATTTAGGGGGGAACATATATCAAGTGTAAGAACAGATGATACCTTATGAAGGACATAAGACAAAAGAGAAGTTGTCCATTAGCCTTATTTTTAAAAAATACTGCATAAAAGTCTCTGTAAGATTCATTACGCTAAAAGAAAAAAGAAGAGTAAATGCTGTTTTTAAAAAGTTACAAAAGGATAAAAAAAAGAGTTTGAAATCAACAATTTTGTGAATCATCAATATTTTTTGCTAACTGTGAATACATTTTCTTTGTAAAGAAAAAAATTTAATCACAAATTTTGCTTCTTTCTTGCCTAGCATATGTTTTTCTCTTGGTAGAATCTAAATCCAAAACCACAGGGTTGGCAAATTCCATTGAAATTAGCTTTATATTTTATTTACAAAATAGTTCATAAGTAAGGCAATTTTAAAAACAGAATGTATTGTCATATCCACTAGACATAGTTATACAAATCCAAATCCCCACTCTGGCTCCCTCTATCTTATTTGATTAATTCTACCCAAAAGACATCAAATTTTGGCCCACTTTTATGAAAGAAACTATTTGAATACTTTGAGAAATATTCCAGAGGGCTTGAAGTGAGGGCCATACTGAATGCATGAAACATCTTAAGTTAAAAGTAAGACAAAGCAAATATTTTCATAAAGGCTTTGGCAGTTTGGGTTATCCAAGCTTTCTTAAGTACAGAACAAATAATGTGGGCATTTTCAAGAAACTCACTACAGGATTGGAGCTCTGGGACCTGATACCCAGAACTGCAATCCTGGCCTGTCTCCTTCACAAAAGAACTTCTGTATAACAAGCTCTAGTGGGGGGAAATTGTGTTAATCGGAGATTTTTTTTGAGTTATCTGGAATATCACACACTCTCAATGGTCAGATTATAATGTATACAACACTGGCAGGGTAAAAAATCCTATAGATTAGTATACCAAATAATGCAATACAGTTTGGACATGTTTGTCTAGTGTAAAGTCAGCTCTCCTATTTCCTAAATTGGAGGAAGTTTGGTTTTGCCAAAAGTTTTAAGCAAAAACACTATTATGTTTTTTTAAATTGTTGTCATTACCGTGCACTGTAAAAGGTTGTAGTAATTAGAACATCCTGTAACATTCTGGAAGTAGGAAGGCTTGCTTATTAAGTCACCATCTAGTAGTTTATCCAGTAACTAGGTTGGGAGAGAGGGGAGAAAGGAAGGAGGAAAACATTAGGGTGGGTAAAAATATACAGGCATTTGTCACTTCATTTATTCAATAACTATTTCGTTCAACAACCACTTCCCACACATCTTCTCTGCGCTATAGACACTGTCCAAGGCATTGGGGAAACAGCAGTGAACAAGGCAGGCCAAAAATGCTCCCTCATAGAGCTTATATTCTAGAGGGTACAATAAACAAGGATTCATGGGTAAAATATGCAGTGTATTAGAGAATGATAAGGGCTAAGGAGAAAACTAACAAGGAGAAGGGGAGTAGGAAGTGCCGTGGGTGCCTGTGGGGTATGTGTGCCTGGGTGGTGGGTGTGGGGGACACTGCAGAGAGGAGGAAACGGGTCTCACTTAGAAGGTGGCATTAAGTAAAGACCTGTTGGAAGGGAGGAAGCAAGCCCAGAAAACATCTAGGAAAAGAACTTTCCAAGTAGAGGAAACAGTGAGCCCAAAGGCCCCGACTGCGGGAGTGAGTCTTGTGGGGAAGGGTTACCATAACATGATCATTGACCACTCACCCATGTACGAGGAGACAGGGCAGAGGATACGGACATACACCCAGGCACTTGGAACTGGTGGAAGTTATCTTTGGACTGCTGACATTGAAACCCGGTCATCAGCTGAAGGTGAGAGCAGTCGGCACAGTTGTGTGCTTTTCTCAGGTCATGTTGAGCTGCACAAAGGCAGGCATGGAGTGGTAGAGAGGGGCATCTAGCCAGGACTGTGGTTTGGCCAAAGGAGTTGGAGGAGGTGCAAAGGGGGGCTGTAGGTGGGGAATGTATGTGACTGAGCTTGGGTTTATGTTGGGTAATTAGAGAAATTAAGACTTGCAGGGGTAGGGGACCACGAAGAGGTAGTAGGATCCATGGACTGAAAGCCAATGGGGTTGCAGGACTGTAATTCAAGTTGGCATATTCAGAGAAGTGAGCTGGGAGGACGGGAGGCGGCAGTTGGGGGAAGATGTTTGAATCTGTTGAATCTGAGACTGCAGAGTGATTGCTGGCTTTTTTGCAGGGGGTAATGGGAAGGAGGAGCTAGGGTAAAGAGAACAAGATCACTAAATGAGAGGAGACTAAGAAACTGAGGGACCAAGTATTAAAAAGACCATCCAAGGGCTTCCCTGGTGGCGCAGTGGTTGAGAGTCCGCCTGCCGATGCAGGGGACGCGGGTTCGTGCCCCGGTCCGGGAAGATCCCACATGCCACGGAGTGGCTGGGCCCGTGAGCCATGGCCGCTGAGCCTGCGCGTCCGCAGCCTGTGCTCCGCAACGGGAGAGGTCCGCGTACCGCAAAAAAAAAAAAAAGATCATCCATGTGGAGACTTCAGTCACCAGAAATGATGACAAGAGTAATGCTGGAAAGTGACACTGAGGCAGGAGCCAAAATATTCAGAGAATGAGAAGGCGAACGCCAGGGGTGTGTGTCGGGAGAGAAGCTGATCCCTTCAGCTCCAACTTACCACTCTTTTATTAACTAAATCATTTTAAGGGATCAGAACATCAAAAAGGCTTTATTATTTAGGCTTGAGATTTTGACATTTGTATTCTCTTGGGTTTCAGGATTTCTTGGAGTCTTGTATTGCGTAACGTGAAACACATTTTACCACTAGTTGATTACTTTCCTAAGTATCATTTCATCTATTTCCTGTGAAAAAGCAAAAGTCTTTTCATTTATCACACAAGGTTTTGGACCAGTGGTCACAGAGACATTGCATACCTTCAAGAGGTTTTTTTTTTGGGGGGGGGAGGGGTGGGGGGCTTTCTCTAGTTTTTGATGAATCTGGTTTGGGAGAGACCTCATGGGCCATCTTCTCAGTATCTCTGAATACACACAATATCTGAACTTTTCAACAGTTTCACTAATCCTGTGGACGCTTAGGCTGCTGGATCACACACCACAGACATCTTTCTGCTGTCTTTATCCCTTTGAGTCTATCAAATATTCTTGCTCTTGACACTGCTTATGCTTGCTCTTGACATATGCTTCTTCAGGAACACATCAAATGTCTCACTTGCAGACGGGTCTCATGCAATGTAAAATTTCATATTAATTCTAAATTCTAAACGTTTAGTCCTTTTTACCCTTTCTGCCTACCACAGCAGATAGCCTAAAACCAGTCTTGAAAATACTGTGACTGCAAGTTGAAGAATGACCCAACATGTCCCTGATAAGATCCTCCTTCTTTCCTTCACATTCACAATTGCACAAGATATTCTGAATCCACATCAAGTGTCCTGGCACAAAAAGAGGAGCCTGCCAGGGTGCTGCGGGGTGGCTCGGGACTTCCTGAGTTCTCCTATTTACACAGTTTGCTGCTGTCAGAACTCACAACAAGGGCAGTCACTGCCCTGGCACCCTATTTGTAAAATGGAGCACAGCTTTGTTACCCCACCCTTCTCCGTAAGTTTGTATGTCTCCTGTTTTGATCTGAACCAGCTGACCTACAGCGCCTAAAAGACTATTAATACCAGGCCTCGGCCTTAATAATAACAATGCTGTTAGGTAAACTGTGACAGGCTGTGTTCCCAGTAACAAGGTTAAAGGTCTCAAAATTCAGTCCTCACCTCATTTACTAATGTGTCAAACACACAGGCTCTATGGCAAAGGTGACAAAACCCCCCAAGGAAGACTGCTTACACATGATTTTTTTTTTTTGCGGTACGCGGGCCTCTCACTGTTGTGGCCTCTCCCGTTGTGGAGCACAGGCTCCGGACGTGCAAGCCCAGCGGCCATGGCTCACGGGCCCAGCCGCTCTGCGGCATGTGGGATCTTCCCGGACCGGGGCACGAACCCGTGTCCCCTGCATCGGCAGGCGGACTCTCAACCAGGGAAGCCCCTACAAATGATCTTTGTCTGCACTGGCCAAAAAACAAACGAGCAACAAACAAGACCCTCCTGCATCCTAATATTTAGTATAGTCTTACATTTTAAACAACCAAAAAAAAAAAAAGGTTGAAGAATATAACCATGTTACTTGATCCTCAAATTTAATTTTAGGAGAGCGATGTGGCGATACTGACAAATGCCAATGGCTCTTTGTAAAAGTTTCAAGCGACCACCCTTTATACTCTTTGTTCCTGACACACAGGAACATGTGACATTTGTTACACTGTGGCCACTTCCCCAGCTGGAGCCCTGTGTGTGGATATTACCCTCTGAAGGGTTTAGAGCACATGTGGAAGCATATGCATCCACTTTCCAGGTTGCCTTTCTTCTGATTTCTTTATGGTAGGGATGCCTTGAGGGCCTATACAGCATTTCAAGAAATCAAAACAGTTAATGAAAGACATAGTTAGATAAACACCCTGAGGTGATCTCAGGTTTAAAATATGGTTAAAGTAAATTCAAAGAAACCCAGATGGCTCTTTTCTTCCTTACGAGCCCACTGTCTCGCCTCCTGATCTCGGGACAGCACCAAGGAAACACCTTTGCTAACAACAAAGAGCCAGGCCAGGCACCGCAGTGCTTCCGGGACCTTCTCAGATGGTGCTCATTGTGCCAGGGCAGCGCAGGCCCCAGAACTCACTTCAAAGGCCTGAGACCACTTCTCCTCCTGGATGTATTTCATGCACTCATCACACTGCTTCTGGAAGTACTTTCTCTGCTTCTCATCCAACAAGCCAATTTGGAACAGGAATGGTGCATAGCCCTGTATGATCTGAGGAGAAAAGAAGCAAACACAGACGCTGCATGGAGAGAGAGGGATGTGAGGGAAGCCCACCTGCTTGTGAAATAACCCTTTGTAACTTCTCAATTAGCGGAGCAGGACAACACACACACATATGCACACACACCCCGCACAAACATAGATGTACAACACACACAATGCATACACAACACAAAATACACCACACAAACACACACATACATAAGACATACACACAACACACACAAACACACACATACCACACACACAATTCGTGTATAACACACAAATACACCACACAAACACATATACACAAACACAGACCACATAACCACACAAACACTCATACAACACACATGTATACAAAATACACACAAACACACCAAGCACAGGTGCACACATTTGTACATACACACACTGACACTTGCACTCACAGCCAACGTAGGCTGACATATAGTAAGTTGACAATGTAAAACATTTGGTAAAAATTAGAAGATTTAAATCATTAGAAAGTCAACTGAGCAACAGTATTTCCCTTTACGAAGTTAGGTCTGTAGGGTAAGAGGAGCCTCCATCTGATTAAAGGGTATTTACTCTCCTTAAGGAACAAAACGGAAAGGAAAAAAGAGCCACCTACTGACTCGGGATCAGAATACGCGTCTCCAAGAGCAATTCCCTTCAGGCTGATCTTCATGGTCATCACGGGGTTGAGCACGTGGATGTAGTGGGTGATGGCTGGCACGGATTTCCCCGCGTAAGACTGAGAAGGGTTAGACGTTAAAATGAACCATCACAAATCAATGCTACTAAAATGACGTGTTTATGCAAATGAAAATCACAATAGAACAATCAGTATTTCCACAAGGCACATGTATTTCTTAACCTCACATTGCAAATTTGACAATAGCACGGAGCTCTGTCCCCCCCTTCTTTTGTCATCCCAAATAGCATGGAGTGACATGCAGGTCACAGGTCAGGAGCGCAAAAAAATAATAAGTGAACATGTCCTAAGTGAACATTCTAATTTCCTTCCAAAAAAAATAACATGGACAGCGGTGAACACAATTCTGCCACCCTTAGGGTTTTCCTCACCAGACAGTTCCATTGCAAGCTTTATTAAAAAAAAAAAAATTCCCAAGGCCAAAATTAAGATTTCAAAATCCGTACAATGATGCCAAAATTTGAAATCAACATGTATTAAAGGAAGAGGAAAAGGATAAATAACATTTATTGGCCACTAAAATGGTCACTTGGACTTACCTCTGTTTCCAACCTTTTCCAATACAAGGCTCTTTTTCAATTTCAAAATAGTTTGCTGACACAACCATGATAATACTGCTTTTAGATTATGCTGAAAAGAGCCACTATTGGTTCAGTAATATTTAAAAATAGTTCCGTGTTTCTTCCATTAAAAAGTTGCCTTCCTGACATCTCCACTTGTATGTCTAATATTAAACTTCTTATGTTCAAAACGAAGCTCCAATCCCCAAGCCCTCCTTGCAGCCTCCGCTTCCATTAATGTAAACTCTGTTCTTCTCACTGATCAGGCCAAAAATCCTGGTGTCACTGTTTATCTCTTTCACTCACACCTCGTGAAAAGTCCATTAGTGAATCTCATCAACTCTACCTATTCTATCAAAACACATCCGGAATCCAGTGTCTTTGCACACACCCCCTTTATCACCTTGCTCCAGGCACCGTCATCTCTCGCCTGGATTCTTGCAGCAGCCTCCTCAATGGGCCTCTGCTTTTGCTCTTACCCTCATCCAGTCTAATTGCAAGACAGTGGTCTGTTAAATTAGATCATGCCACTCCTCTGCTCAAACCCTCTAATGACTTCCCATCTCTCTCAAAGCAAAAGTGAAGTGCTTTTTCTGGGGCATAAGGGCTGACGTAATCTGGTCACTTCACTCACATTATCCCCTATTATCTTCTTGCTCATTCCTCTCCAGCCTCTCTCAGACCAAATCATAATTGTGATCTGTACTGTTCCTTCCCTTGCATTAGCTCTTTCTGTCCCCGGAATGCTCTTCCCCAGATATCCATATGGTTAACTCCCTCACTTCCTTCAGTGAGGCTTTCTGAGGGTTGCCCTCCATGGCCACCCTATCAAAAAATTTAACACCCCTTTTTTTTTTTTTTTTTTGCGGTACGCGGGCCTCTCACTGTTGTGGCCTCTCCCGCTGCGGAGCACAGGCTCCGGACATGCAGGCTCAGCGGCCATGGCTCACAGGCCCAGCCGCTCCGCGGCATGTGGGATCCTCCCGGACCAGGGCACGAACCCGTGTCCCCTGCATCGGCAGGCGGACTCTCAACCACTGCGTCACCAGGGAAGCCCCAACACCCCTTTTTTGATATTTTATATTCCCCTTCTCTCCTCTTTCATCTTAATCTTTATCACTCTCCAACAAACTTTTACTTTTTACCTTGTGTATTGTTATTCCCCTACCCACACTAGAATAGAAGATCCACAGACACAGGGATATCTGTCTGTTTTGTTTATTAGTGTATCCCCTGTACCTGATGCTGTTTGTTAGTGCTCAGTAAACAGCTGCTCAATGAATGAATCCTGAATTAGCCTACATGCATTTGAAAAACAGCAATGCACATATATTTTAGATAGACTAGATGCATTATGTGGGTACATATGGATCTGCAGAACTTTCACAATATGTCCAAGGCTCTCCAGGGCCCTGAAGTTCAAAGACTGGGAATTCTGGAGAGCTCTCATTTTTTCCATGCCATAATCATATGCTGCAGTTATCATTATTCCCATTTCAACGTAAGGACGTTGGGGCTCAGAGAGGTTAAGTGACAGAGTCAGAAGTAAACCTGGTCTGACCTACTCCAAATCCTAAACCCCTTCCAAATTATGATGGAAGAACTCACACAAGATCCCTTCACTGATGCACTCCTCTTGTGCAATAATAATTATTTAGGCAAAGTATTAAATCAAAGCAGCTTATCCATTCACACTCATGAGTACTTTTTAGCTTCCATGTCTGAAATTTGGTTTGTTGTATAACTTTGCTATAGTCTCCTTTTAGGGACAGTATGTGAACATTTATCAAGTAAAATTTCTGTAAATTGACCAAAAAAGCAAATTTTCTTGACTAATCATTTCACTGGTACAGATGTATTATACAATCTTCATTCAATGATGGTTTATTGGGCAACTCTTCTGTCAAAGGTATCCTAACAGATACTTGAGTAGACACAAAAATGAATAAAGCACAAAACTTGTAAAGATCACAATATCTTTTAAAAATACATTATGGAAAACTTGACTCAAATGTGATAAGGCAAAGTCTACCATTTCATGGCTTATTATTTCCACAATGTGTACAATAGCCAGCACATAGTAGGTACATAAAAACAGTTGATAAATGAATGACTAATCTGACATTATTTCTAAACATGTTTTCTCTATTGGAAATCAGTACAAATGCTAAAAAAGTATACCTTCCAGTGATGCTATCACTCAAGTTGTCTTGTTATAAGACCTAGCAACAAAACACTTCCCTTGACTTTTTCAGAGATAGAAGGGTATGTACTTTATGGGTAGTGATGACAAACTTAGGCTAAAACAGTCACATTTTTATGGCACCTTCCCCCTGGTGACCATCATATGTATCTGGGATTCAGGCAGGAGATTAAAAAGGAACACCCACTCAATCTGAGCATCCACCATGAACAGATTATTTTACCTACTTTAATTTGAGCCAATGTAAAGTTAACATTATCTTCCTATATTTTAAAATGATGAAAACAAAGGTCTGTGTGTTTCACATGCCCACCTGGAATTCTGTCCGGGCTTGGCTGCCTCCACGCTTCCCATTTCTCATATCAAATCACATTTCAGTCAAGGGTCCTGGATAGACTATGGATCTCTGGTCTCCCAACCTGGGACCCACCCTTGGATTTATCCACTGCACACCTGCTAAGCGGACCATTTAGGAAAATGAGACAATGAGATGGGTAGTTCTATAACCACATCCAAAACAGATTCCTCAATGTTCAGTCTACATCTGCTAACCTAATAGTGATGATGTTTACCTAGGTTTTTGCTTTCTAATGACTATCACACACTTCCTTGCCCTGTGTCAGTGTGACAAATCCTTCACTGCCGTTTTCATTAATCATTCCACTGGTTGAGCGACTCAGGCTGTCACACAGTAGACAATTATAGGATTATTTTATGGAAAACAGACACCGAAACATTACAATGAAATTTCAATTATTTTCATTCTCCTTGTTGAGACACATTTCTTTTTTCTTCAAGATCATTTTTGTTTATTCTTCCTGAACCATTTGTTTCTCAATTTAATGATTCTCTGACCACCACGAGCACTTTAAAAGACAACCAGACAATAAATCAAGTATGTTTGATTTTACCCAGTTTTCCCTTTTCTGGATATGTTTTAAATAGAATAGAATGTCAGACTCTGGGGGGAGAAGTTAGGTGTGGTTGTCTGATGGATCAGAAATGGACTATATGGCCCTTAGGACTTATAATTGTGCTCCTGTAATTTTATGAACTCGTTTCTTTTGTTCTGAGTTCTGCCCATAACAACAACTAAAGCAATGACAACCACAACTATTAGCCCTGTGGTTTCTCTGATCTCTGGCTGAGGTTCACCCATGTGGTCAGCAGCTGGCCAACGAAGCTCCTGAAGTCTGTGAACTAACATTAACCTTCTACCCTCAGATCAGACACTGGCCTCAAACAAGCTCTGAACAGCATCAAAGCAATTATAAAAGGAAAGAGGAAAAGTGTGGCCAGAAACTGTTTGAACACATACTATTTTAGAATTCAGCAGTGACCTTCAAATGAGGAACTCAGTCAGACAAATATATTTAACTAACATAAGAATTCAAACTAGATTAGCAATCAACACATCAGGATTTTAGTTTGCCCTTCGTAATTATTCCTTTCCAATATTTAAAGAAGCTGCAATTTCCAACACTATTCTTGTATGGCTCCTTTGCCCCACGGTGACCATATTTTGAGCTCACCTCTGACAAGAAGGGCCAGAGCCATTAGGGTATGTTTGTATGTGCTTGTATTTGGAGCTTAAAGAAGCTTCCTCTGACATCAGAAGGATCTCAGAATTCAGCTCTCAAACTTTTATTTCCCCCATGAGAGAAAAAAGGTCTCAGCATCAGAGTTGAATAGTGTTTTTGAATCTTGGTTTGCAATCTTTCTGTGTTCTTAAATGATGTTTGGAACAGCCTAATGGAAATCACGTTAGGAGCATATTGTACTTGTAAAAATAGTCTAGAGAGAATGTAATACTTGGTTAATTATCCAGATGTGTAAAAACAAAATGAAATTGGACTTAAAGAAACTTGTAATTGTGTATTCTATCTGAATCTCTCCCTTCTTACATGATTCAACAACATTCATAGCCAACTTACTGTACCCCTGCCACCCGGTTACTTTTAAGGGAGTCAAAAAATCCATATCGAAAGTCAAGCTTCAATCAGCTCCTCCAGAAGAAACAAAATCATGTCAGAGAATAATATTATAATGGAAACAATGTCCTCTTACAGAAATTTCACATATGTTAGCAGTTACTATTGTTTAAGCTACTCTTAGTCGTCTGCATTTCTTACTGAAGTTTAGTTTAAAAAAAAAAAGTAGATGCAGCTACATTCACTCTCTGACTTGCTTCTAAATATACCTTTTATGGTAAAACTTGCAGAACTTTTATCAGTGATAATGAGCAATGGCCTTTGAACCTGGTTACCAAGTGTCACTATTCATTGGCCCTAGCTCCTCACCTCTGCCTGGAGGTGGAAAAAGGGAGTTGTCATCCTCAGCAATGGCATGTCAAGGACGGTCAGGGTCATTCTATGTCCATTTCCCTGCTCTGCCCCCAAACCCCCAGCCACTCCAGCTAGAATGAATGTCTCTGAAGAGTTCACTTTGGGGCTGGTGAGAACTCTTCCATGTCTTCCGGGAGGAAACCAGGTGGGCTGCCCTTCTGGAGAGAGTCACATCGGTGTCATGTCCTCTAGCTGTCCCCAAACACAGACTATGGCGGAACCAGCCCCATGTACAGGGGTGGCCAGAGTGAATAGGGGGATATGCCTTGAAGAGAATTTTATACACACATTGAAAACTACAAAACTTGGTGAAAAGCCTAAGTTTAACGGACTCACACAGGACACAGCAGGCAAGAGGACAGGATTAAGCTGGGGTGACCCTGACTTCATCTAGCCTTGGGGTAGAATCTTACTTTACTTGGCACCATTATTTCTTCTGAGGAGAGAAGAGGTGTGGCCTTAACACGGCCAGTTCAGAAAATTAATGAATGGAGAAAACTGGAGCTTTGGTATTGTGGTAATCTCTACAACTTCCTAGACAATGCTAGACCATGTGTCATCTAATTTCAAGACCACACTGCTGTGATTTAAAAAAAAAAAAAGGGGTGGCTTCCCTGGTGGCACAGTGGTTGAGAGTCCGCCTGCCGATGCAGGGGACACAGGTTCGTGCCCCGGTCCGGGAAGATCCCACATGCCGCGGAGCGGCTGGACCCGTGAGCCATGGCCGCTGAGCCTGCGCGTCCGGAGCCTGTGCTCCGCAGCGGGAGAGGCCACAACAGTGAGAGGCCCGCGTACAGCAAAATAAATAAATAAATAAATAAACATCTATTTCTCTTGACTATGAGCTTAAAAAGAAATGTAGAATCTACAGGAATACACATATGAGAAAAACATTTTGATCTGTACCCAACTTTTAGTCACATAAATTTATGCAAAACTATGTACTGCCTTCCAAATGTGTTCTTATTTCGTTTTGAGATAATGTTTCTTTAAAAATTAATTCCATCAGTGACAAACATAGGTGAAAAGGATGTACCTCACCTCCCCCCAACTCTAACTTCAGTGCCAGTTTTGGAGAAATTCATACCCAGCTTGAAGCCAGGTGACTTGAACAGATGAATAAACCCTTTTGTTTAGAGATTACAGTTAATTTAACTTTTAAATAAAGAGTGTGAATATACTGGGCCACAGTCAACAAACTGAGTCCTTCACTTGCTCACTATAGATAGAACTCAGAAGGCTGAAGCTGTGTAATAGATATAACTTAGCATTTCTGGTCCCCAGCCTAGACATCTCATCCAATTGGGTACTATTTGTGTCGCCATGCCACTTGGTCTAGCATAGTAGCTCACTTCAGACAAAGCTTATATTGATGTCTGATTTACTCATATTCTTTTCCACGTAACCAGAGAATCAGCAAATATGTGTTGATTTGACTTAGATATGCTATCCAAAAGCCCGAGGCCCAATTTTGAAAACATTTCCATATGCCCCTGTTCAATTCTCCAGGTTGCAGCTTAAACCTTGACTTTTCTAATATTAAATTCATTAAATAGTCACAAATCCGTTTTCAATTCTAAAAGAAAATATTGGCAAGTCAGAGGAACATAACTGAAAATAGACATCTGTCATGAGCTCAAGAGTTAAAGCAGCTCAAATGTCATCTAGTAATATTCAGCAAGTTCCAAACTTTGAGAAATAATTACATTCCAAGGACTTCAAGCCTTAAATCACTTGAAACTTCCATTTACTCCATAAAACTTTATGATCAAAAGACAGGAATATCCAAGAAGCTAGAGAACTTCTTTTCTGTTTGTATAAGGTTAGTAACCCTTAGAGATTCTGTACAAAATATGTAAGGGATGTCCGACTCCCCTGTACAGACAGTGCATCTATTCTGTGGGAAAAGGCAAGTCTTGGAAACAGTGCAGTTTTGAGGAGCCAGGCTCCAGAGAGCATCTTCACAAAGGGGGTTATAATCCTTAGCCCATCCTGTGACTACAGTCTTTGGGTGATGGAGTCTGGCTGCTTAGGTTCCAGTCTTGGCTGGGTGAGCTTGTAAAGCCTACATGACCTCTCTAAGTCTCAGTCATCTCAACTGTAACATGGGGATGATAATAACAGTGCCAGCTTCATAAGGCAGCTGTGACGATCAAACAAGGTAATGCATGAAACACTGCTTAGCATCACGCCTATCATATGATCCACTCTCAATAAACATTCTCAAATAAGATCTACAAATAAAACAAGGGGACTAGATACTTTTGAAGGCATCCTTCTAATCACCGAATTTAATGATCACAAGCCTGGACTAATAAGATAAAGGTATGGCCTACATAAAACAATTATAGGCCTATAGTTAGGATAGTTCTCCCTTCCCACCCCTTCACAGGTACGTCAGTGCGTGAAGTTCCCCTTTTACAAGTATTTTTCTATGGCTTAGGCTCTGTCCTCTATTCAAGGACAAGTATGTTGGAAGTACATTTAATTGATCAGATTCTCTCTAATGGACAGTGAGCTGCTAACAAGTCAGAATGGAGGAGAGAAACAGAACAATCATGATGGGGATGGAAGAAGCATGGGAGCAATAGGACCTGAGCACAACACAGCCAAGGAAAGGAAGGCCAAGGGTGGCAGGTAGGGCACTGGATGACCCTGGAAAATAAGGGAGTAGAAAGGAGGTTCCCAGGGCCTGGGGTGCAGTACAGGGAGAGAAGAGCCATGAAAAGAGATGTAAAACAGCCAAAGAGAAATATCATTGATATTTTTATTTTATCTGGCAAATGCCTTGTGTGAAGCCACTCTATAACATCCATTCAACACTGTGCCTAGTATTGTATGAAACAAATGAAACAAACCTGGCTCTCACCTCCTGGGAGCCTGCCACCGGAACCCAGTGGACCATGATGATTTCAATAAAGAAATCAGACTCTGTGAGCCCAGCAGGACTTCACTCATGCAGATGAAGATAAAGTATCCTATTAAGCTCACTAATTTTTAAATAGCTTCAAAGTTTTGCCTCAGACTCAGCCTTCGAATTAATCACGGTTGCCAAACTGCTTCTAAGGAAAGTAGGCCTCTCCTGCTGATCAGGAGATGCCCAGTTTTAACCACATGCCCTGCCAGTTTGGAAGCGCTCCCACCCATTGGCACAAACGCCTCTACACGCTAAATCTTTCCCATGAGTGGACAGAAAGCCACAGGCTCAGAGGACAGTGGGCAGACCCCTCCCTACTGTCACCTCCCTGCCTTCCAGCGCCAGGGCTGTTGTGCTTTAAATTTTAGCTGGGCCCACATACACTTGAGTGGATTCTAAAGAGTGTCTGTACCTCAAGAAAAAGAGAAATCTCACTAATAGTTACTGGCTCGGAAAGGATAACACTTAGGAAGAAAGTTAATTATATGAATTAAATGCAGCTTGTTTCTCTTTTTGAAGTACATTTTTTTCATGCCTTGAGGAGGGTGATTTATAGACACATTTGTCTCTCTTTAGAGAAAATTAATTCCAGTTGGTGTTCTGGGCAGAAATGGAGAGAAGGGAAGGAGACAGAGCAGTTCTTCCTTCTCCGCTGCCCCAACGGCAGGTCTGCACTATGCCTTGCTGTGGCCTCACGTGGTCCACACGGCAGGGGCGAAGGGCCTGGATCGGTCCCCACACATTTTGCTACCATCCAAAACTTCTAAGCTCCACCATCATTTTCTGATGAAGCAAACAATTTCTTTTAAAGATGATTTCAAAATAAGAGGGGAGACAATGCCATACCCCAAGAACAAGTGAGCAGAGCCTTTTAAACATCTCAGCCCCTGTTTACATGCATTAGGCCATATGCTTTGGAGCCATAACATTTTAATCCAGCTTTTCAACATGAATGGTAATAATAGTCATCATATGCTGGGTACTCACCACAGCCAGTCACTCTGCTAAATATTTGAGGAGGATTATCTAATTAAATGCTCAAAACAACCCCATGCAGTAGGTACTGTTATTACTTCCAGACTCCCTTACACCAAAGTTAGGGCGCTGAACAGCTGTTCCAGCCCCTTTGAGCACCAGGCTACCCTCATTCATAGCGCACAAATGTGGAGGATATTTAGGTCTAGTACCTTTGCAATCAAAAGCAGAAAACCATTTCTGAGTTTATGCATTTGTTTTCCAAGAACAATTCTACAAATCTAGCAGCATTATTTGTTCAGGAAATTAAGAGTTCACAAGAGAAAAGATTTCCCTTTCTTGAAAAATCTATTACATTTTTTTTGGTGGCAGACACAGGGAGGGTGGGTTGGTATTATGTTAAAACTGCAATTGTATACAGATGCTTTAAGAGTACATCTAGGTAACTACAGTTGAGTATCCAGTAAAGTAAAATATCCCCGGAAGTGACCTAATTTAAAAACCAACCCTTCTGATTGTAAGATGAAAAGCAGAGGCCCAAAGGTTACAGAACTTGTCTGGCATCATCCAGAGAGGCAAAGCCAGAAATGAACCTCAGGTCTCCTGATTATTAATCCAGAATTCCTTCCACTTCTCCATTATGCCTCCTAGCCTTAAAACAGAAGACCAGGTGGAACAAAGTAGACTAGAGGAACACAGCATTCTGCCAATAATAAACCATCAAGGCATTATTTAGTGCTCTTTTAGAAAAAGATGTGCCCCCAGATTTAATGTATCTGGTGTGGTTCTCATGAAGATGCTGCTGCCTGGCAAGGGCATCTCCATCCCAGGCTCTGCCTGCCCTCATTCCCATCTTCCTTCATCACTTGGAAGGCACAGGTTTCCTTAAAAGTATTCATCCTGGCACCAGAGAATATAAAAAGAAAATTGTCCTTTGTTACACACATTCAGAAACTACATGCATGAAACCACCAGGCGGACATGAAATAGACAAGTCAAATTTTTCATTTGGAATTTGGTAGCTTTGCTGAAAGTTCAACATGATGGTTAACAACATTGTCACATTATTTGCAAGACAAGGAATTACACACTAAGCAGATCACTCTTCTGTTGGTGGTGAACTGGGTGTTTTCCAGGGTTGCTACCAAAATGACAGGAGTGTCACTTCCTCCATCCCCCTAACTCCAGTTATTAGTCCTAGAATGGCCATGGGATTCAAATGGATAATGAGATTCAGGTATATGGTGGAATTATTGGGAAAGAGAAGTTGAGCTGGTAGGCTATACCTAGAGCTCTGGAGTGGGTTGGCGAGTCAAGGGCACAGGTGAAAAGAACTTATCTGAGAATGAAATCAGTGAAGTGCAAA
This sequence comes from Hyperoodon ampullatus, assembly GCF_949752795.1. Lineage (NCBI taxonomy): Eukaryota > Metazoa > Chordata > Mammalia > Artiodactyla > Ziphiidae > Hyperoodon > Hyperoodon ampullatus. The sequence continues at coordinate 61,633,471 of NC_136922.1, forward strand.
GCCAAGTGAATAGATGGAGAGAACATGAGACAAGATCCTGATAAGGTTTGAGCAACCAGATCCAGCCACACCTGATGCCCACAATTCAAGCCCCTGTTTAACTTAAGACACTTTGAATAGGGTTTCTGTCACTTGCAAGCAAAAGAGCCTTGACTAATACACACATATTTATCCTTCAAAATCCAATTTAATTGTTGTCTCCTCTGTTTTGTCTTTTCCTGAGGATCCCATATTGAGAGGTAGCTATTTGCTCACCTTATACTGTTTGTCTTTAGAGCTACTTCTCTAACTGTACTCTTCATTCTGTATGGTTAGACTCAGATTTACAGTAGAGTTAATGTCTTAATCATTGACTTTCTAATACTTGTCCAAAGCCTCAGACATAGTACATACTCAATATATGTGTGTTGAACTGAATGGAATTTGATTCTAAATACTGTTTCAGGGAACATTGAACCCTTCAGTGGTTTCCCAATACACTTAGAATAAAGTCTAACCACTCGGCCATGAGCAACAGGGCCCTACACGATCAGCCTGCCTCTCCCATCTAAGCTCCTTCTACAGTGGCTCAATGCTTTTCCTTGAGTGCATCAAGCCTGTCCCTACCTCAGAGTCTTTGCATTTGCTGTTCCTTCTTCCAGGAAAGCTCTTCCCACAGATATTGCAGAGATCACTCCACTACATCACTCAGGGCTCTGCTTACCTGAGAGACTGGTCTCCTTACCGAAGAGACTTTCTCTGACAATCTTATCCAAAATAACACTTCCATCACTCTCCAGCCCTCACCCTGCTTATCTTTTTCATGACAGCTTTTTCAGACATATCGCTGCCTGACCATCTGGTACATATTTATTTCTTTCATTATCACTGCTTTCACCTCTGGAATGTACGAATGCAGTGAATTTTTCTGTTTTGTTCACAACTGTATTCCTAGCACCTAAGAATTTTTGTGTTCTCAAAATATTGGCTGCTATACATTTTTAAAATAACCTTAAATTTAAAAGGATGAAAAAAAGCAAACCTTAAGATTGAAACCAACATATGCAAATGAACTGTTCATTAAATTGTAACATAATCACCCTGGAAAAAAACAGAATTAATTCCCTGCTAGGGCAGGGAAAGTACAAGATAATCCTATAACTTATAACTAATTTGTGCCAAAGAGCAAGGAAATGCTCAAAGGCTAACGGGGACAAATGGGGAACAATGTGTCAAACGGACACAGGAGCCAGCCTGAAGGGTTCCCATTGACCAAATATAGGAAAATACAAGCATCAAAAACAATAATGATAGCAATAAAATTTAACACAGCAAACAGAATTAACAATCCATGAGTCCCCAGTGATATATATATATTTTTTTGCGGTACGCGGGCCTCTCACTGTTGTGGCCTCTCCCGTTGCGGAGCACAGGCTCCGGATGCACAGGCTCAGCAGACATCACTCACGGGCCTAGCCGCTCCGCGGCATGTGGGATCTTCCCGGACCGGGGCACGAACCCGTATCCCCTGCATTGGCAGGCGGACTCTCAACCACTGAGCCACCAGGGAAGCCCCCCAGTGATATTTTTAAAGTACATATCAGAGAAGAGGAGGAGGGAAAGATGTTCTCTACAGAAGAATGCCAGATGATATCTAAAGCAAGATAGATCAGAAAAATCACCATTGTATAACCCCCAGTATAATAACTGATTCAGACAGGAATCATCAGTGGATGCTAAAACTACTTGGTGACATATTTGGTGTGTGTGTTGGGGGAAACAGATGTTCACATGGTCTCAGATTATTTATTAATTTCAAAGGGAAAATGGTACCTTTTCAATGGTGAGATCTGACAGATACCACCTTGACTAAGTGACCAGTAATGGAACAAAGATGTTATATGCCTTCTGATGTGATAGAATAGAAAGTAAACAACATCTTCTATGTAGTGTTCTTGCCAAATGTTTTCAGTGAATCTAAGCATTGGAAAAGAGTCAAAGTCAGAAAATGGGACATTCTACAAGACACCTTGTCTAGACTCTGGATAATCATCATCACAAATGACAACAACACCAACAAAGACATGGTACTGAGACATGACAACCTGCTGTGATATATGAACCTTTATTGGGCACTGAATTTTTAAAACTACGTTATGGAGGACATCTGGGGGATAATTGGAGAATTTTTTATATGGTCTGAATTAATATTGATGTGTGTGTGTGTGTATATACTGAATGAATAAACCACAAGTGTCATAATATATTTCAGCCCTGAAGATGTTGGAAGCATGCAAGAAAACATGACTTCAACTCACCTCCCCAGTGGCATAAAAGTCATTGTCTTTATAGTCAGAGAACAACTGGAAAAACTGAGTAAGTGCACTGCAAAAAGAAGAACAACAATAAAAATCACATGGAATCATGCTATGCTACACAATTTCACCCTTGGACAATAGGTTTCACATTTGAATTAAGATACTATTATGCTATAAGTTCCTATAGGCATTTTTTCAACGTCTCATGTGCATAACACTCCATACTCTGTGGATGGTTAGAAAAATACTTGTGGGCTTACTTTGTGATACTCAAAGTTGAGACAAGTGAACATCAACACTCTGGGAAGGTTTCCAAATCCCTGGGTTACCAACTTGGATCACCCACCTGTTGAGGGGACCCTTGAGCAAAGTGCTACAGGCTTTCACCTATTACTTAGCAATTTGTGGAGTTAGTTCTGCAAACCTTATGACCCCATTAATCTCGGGTTGCGGTGAGGTAATGGGAACCTTAGTTGCTTACCAACCTCTCTCTGTGGGGAAGCTGAACATTTCTATATTCTAAGGGGGCTCCCAGCATTTCAGTGTTTTAATAACCAAAGAACAGAAAAGGTGTAAAATGACTGTAGTCTAAGGGAAAACCACCAAATGGTCACAGACATTGAAGTAAATGCACAGTGGCCTCCAGGGTCAAAAGAATCACATTTAGGAAAGAATGCCAACAGCCACCTTGGTAAGCTGAAATAGATTTAAACAGCCTCAAGAAATTATTTTATAATAAGCAAGAAAAGGGTGGATTATTGAATCATTCTCTACTTGAACAAAATCTTTCAGAAAGGAAACAAAAACTTGTGAAACTGAGAAGCTTTATGAATGTTTTGACCCAGATTGCAATGCCTGAGAAGCTAGGCAGGGTTTCTGTTCCAGTTTCCTGCTGCGGGACTAAAAGCCGTAAACCAGCCAGTGAACATGAAAGGCAAGGAGGCCCTGCAAAACCAGGAGAAGGAGAAAGTTCAAGGGTCACCCAGAGGCAAAACTGGGTCATTACAATCACCGTGATCCTGGAAATACTTAATTTTCAAAGGCTCCATAAAAACCCACCATTAAACTCTACCGTAGAGTTTCAGTTTATTTCTCTGTTTATTATTTATAGTAACTAAAATCTTTGTAGCAACTAAATCTGGGAAGCTGCATTATACAGCGTCCATGTTTGTGCTGGCAATGAGCTAGCTTTAGAGCTGAGATAAAAATAGGAGTTTATTCTCCAGCTTTCTCTCTCCAACCTTCAGGCTAAAAACTGCTTGTCTTTCTCTCTGCCTGCTAGTTGGAATGGCAATAGACATTTTAATATAGTAAATCTGAACTAAGCCTTGTGCTTTAGCTTAAAGCTTATTTCCTTAAAGAATCTGTTGGAGGATTGTCAGGGCTGCTAGATTTAGCAAATAAAAACAAAAGATGTACAATTAAATTTGAGTTTCAGATAAACAACAAATAATGTTTCAGTATAAATATGTTCCAAATATTTCATGCGACATACATAGATTAAAACATTATTCGTTGTTCATCTGAAATTCAAATTTAACTGGGCATTCCGTACTTTATCTGACAATCTTAGCTGAAGGAGATAATCTTGCAGGCTGCTTCCAGCCTGAAAAAGCAGGATTATCTAGCTGAAGTTTCCAAGGCAAGGTCCCACTTGAGGAAGCTATCACAGAGATTTAATTTCACAGTAGGATATGAACAAAAATTTGGCTAATCATAGCAAGGCCTTAGTAGGTCTTTCTTAAATGGGAACGAAGAATGAAAAAGGTAAATTTAGTAAGTTGCATGTACATATGTCATTTGCTCATTGAACTGTGTTTTCGTCAAGGACTGTACCATTATGTGGTGAAGGGTTGTTTCAAAATATCTAGAATCATGCTCACATAAAATTGCAAATTTTAGAAGTAGAAATGCCAAAATACATAAGGCATAATACATACACGTGTGTGTGCCACGCACTCCATGCATTTATTCAGGCACAAGCGCCACCTGGCACACAAGGCATGCCTCTTCCAGGTGTGTCCATTTGGCAACCTTGCTGGCATTGTGCCAAGGCCTTGTCAATTTGAGTCAAATTTTAGTCAGAGGCTAACCTGGTGGCAGAAAGGTACATTAAAGGACAATAGGATGAAACACAGATTGCAAGGGTGGATAAGTAGGAGAAAATACTCCTCAGATAATTTTTTAAAAAGGGAAGATGGACTCGGGGCAGAGAAGGTAGATGTAAATGATAACACATTATAGATCCAAAGATGGCCTTGGACTTTGGTCAGCTCTAGTGGAGTCAGGGTCATAGTGAATACAAGACATCCAGGAGAACCGAGGTTAAAATAATCTCAGCAGAAGCTCCGTACCAACAAAAGCCAAACAAGGTGTAGCTTTAGTCGCTGACAGGCTGAAAGAAGCACAGCAACAAGAATCTCGGTGGTTTCGTTCTGTTGCATCAGATGGGGAGCCACCCTCTGCATTCATTCATTCCGCTTCTAGTATGGCCAGGCCATGATCTCGGCCTGCACCCATCATGCAGTATTGTTCTAATTTAATATATGAAAACTGTTTCATAGTCACACTGTCATGAAGCTTTGTTTAGCAATACATACTATCTCCCATGCAAACCAATACATGGAATAGAATAGCAGCATTTCCGTTTGGCTGCTAAAAAGGTAACTTCAGGCACACTGGGAGAGTGGGGACTGGGGAGCTTGCTTACTACTGTATCAGCAGCACCAGGAACCATGTCGGGCACATAGTAGGTAATCAAAAAATAGTGGTAGAGGGAGAGTGGCACCAGCTGGTCTACTCTAAAGTTAGAAAATTTATTATTCTTTAGGAAATTTATATATTTTTCTAAACCAGAGAGGCATGTGGTCCTAAACACATTCCAAATAAAAAAAAAAAATTAAACATCTTGTTAGTGAAAAAGTTTCACTTCCAAACACATAGAAAAGCAGCCTAAATGTGAATGTCAAATGTCTTTAGGAGTCTCCTTACAGCCGTGCACTAATAATAGTGAAAAGGAATTGGCTTTTCAGAAAAAAAGAAAGATGGTTTTCAAAGGGAGAAAAAGAATGTTCTACTCTTTAAACCAATAGTAGACAATTTATAGGTTTCAAAGCGACCTTCTTATTCCAAACACCCATCTGGACAGCTGGAGAGAAGACTGTAGTCACAAAGGGAAACAAATAGTGCAAACCATAAAGGAAACAGCTGAAATCAGTTTTCTGCACTACTCTTGATTAACTACTTTCCAGTTCTAAGAGCCTGAAGCAAAAAGAACTAAAACAGCTATAAACAATGGATGCTTTGAAATAGGTTCTCTTTACATGTCTTGCAAGAGGAGATGAACCACATGTCAGCAGTAAATATCCACTCAGAGGGTCAACTGGAAGCTGTGACCATCTCTGGGGGAGGGGCAAGAGAGCCAGAAAAGGAAGGCAAGGGTGCAAGGCTCTGGCTTAGAGGGTCTGATGCATTTCTTTAATACAGACCCTCCGCCCTCAGGGTGTCTGCTAGTTAAACAACTGAGGTTGTTTGGATTTAAGCCAAAAGAGGGTTGGAGTAGGAAGGTATGGGGGAGAAGTGGGTTTCCGATCTGAAAAATGAGAGCTCACAGTCAGTGCTAAATGAGAAAGACATGGCGCTTGAGTAAACTTGTAAAAGACAGCCAGCAGGATTATGTCTGTGGCGGGAAAAAGGAGGTGCGTGAGCTGGGGGCAGGGAAGAGACCCCTGTCAGGATCTGGCTAATCTGCCCCCAGGACCCATTCATTGTATCTGGAAGCAGAAGTGTGGGTCCTATCCAGCCCGCCTAGAAACTGAATAAAAGTGTTAAAATAATGGGACATGTGGCAGATGAAAGTGTGCAAGACAGGCAACAGCCATATCATTTTCTGGGGCAGCAGAGAAGAGAGAAAAATCTCTGGGAGAGAGGCCGGAAGTTCTTCCTTCCTCTCCCCCACTCCCACCCCTCCCAGCCATTGGCCTCGGGGAGAAAGAAGAATAAAACGGAAAGCTTTTGTCAGAGATCAAAAAACTCTTGACTCCTATTAGATTCACTTTCACTTTGGGGATTGGTTGGGTTTGCTCACCAAGTAATTAGCAGAATGAGTGTTTGGTAAAAGTGGGGGGCAGGGTAAAGGAGCTAGTTAACTCTTCCTGGCCACTAGGATTCTTTTAGTAAATTATTACAATGCGTAAAGGGGTGCCCTAGTGATCTGAAAGAATCCAGGACTTGGTCTCTACTAATCATTTACAGACTGAAAAAAAAACGTGACCGAATAAGAAAGGTCACTTACTTTAAAAACAAGTACTAAAAAATAGCTAAAATGAATGTAAGAAAAAGAGAGGAAGACACTATACATATACTGTTTGATCAGGCTTACAACGTCACATTTTCCTTAATTTTTTTTTTTTTTTTTTAGTAAAAGAATAATTTTGTAATATGAAGGGAAAAGTAAGAGACTCACTAACAAGCTGAGCTTTCAGCCTGGAAAAGGCATGAAGGAGAAACACAAGAGTAAAAAATTGCATTTTGTGAAGGCCACAAAAGGAGGAATCCTGGGAAAGAAAACAAACAAACATCCAAGATGTTGTTTCCTGGCAAGAGCAAAGTTCACTATAATGTTGGAAAGCAAGCAGAAACCTCTTAGGCATCTAGATGAAAGGTTGGAAAATCATCTTTGGTTGAATAATTCTGCTCTGTTTCCATTGTTTTTCAGAAGCTATGTTTACAAAATTAAAATTATGCCTTAAGATGTCAGTTCTTCTTGCTACTTTCTCTACTTTCATACTTATCAACGATAATGTAATAAAGTGGAAAAATAGGCCGTGTGCGTGTGTGCACACACACACACCTCACATAGAAGTATTCTTAAAAGATCTTCAGGAAATGGACTATGAAGACCAATCAATAATACTTCTACTACTGGAAGAATTGTCCTGTTGAAATAGAAAAACGTTTCGTCTGAAGAAGGCTGAAAGAGTCAGGGCCTTTTACCTGTATAAGTCTCATGCCACGTCATCCTCATCCACTGCATATCCCTGGAGATGTTCAGTAAAACTGTGCCCACCTGAAGGTGAAATAAATAAGCAGGTATAAACACAGAGAAACACATGTCCTGCTGAGAGATACCACATGGGAAGGAAATCAATCTTATTCCAAAGGCCATGACTTTGACCTCAGATTTTTGCCATCACCCATATGCACTCAGCCATCCTCACAGGAGGATGCTGCATGTCACCTATGTCCCCCTTCCCTCCTCCAAGCCCAAACAAAATAGCAGCGCAAAGCTCTGCCCTGAAGTCAGTGACTGAGCTGTTCTGATCCTGCAGTGGGGACCCTGCCAGATGTTGCTTTAAGAACAAGAAATTCATCTTTCCTGGCTCCTGCTACAGTATCAAAAGACCCCAAGTTGTCTCCTCTCTGAAACCTGGAGGGTGCACTGCTCTGCCTGCTAAGAAGGAACTTAGGCTGGAGATAAAAGATAGTTGTGTGTGTGTGTAGTTATTTTTTCCCATTTCTTTTCTTTTTTTTTTTTTTTTTTTTTTGCGGTACGCGGGCCTCTCACTGCTGTGGCCTCTCCCGTTGCGGAGCACAGACTCCGGACGCGCAGGCTCAGCGGCCATGGCTCACGGGCTTACCGCTCCGCGGCATGTGGGATCCTCCCGGACCGGGGCACGAACCCGTGTCCCCTGCACCGGCAGGCGGAGTCTCAACCACTGTGCCACCAGGGAAGCCCTTCCCATTTCTTTATTTATGGGAAATATGGCCACTAAGCCCTTTCACCTTCAGCAGACAAGGGGCTTTAAAATAAAGATTAGCTTTAAACTAATATTTCCTTATACCTAGAAGTTCATGGACAACTGAGCTGTAAATCAATAGAAGAAGCTACTACTTATTTGGGGTCAATAATATACATAAGGAATGCACCCCCTCCACACACACCAGTTGTAAATTTTTTTTTTTTTTTTTTTTTTTTTTTTTTTTTCGGTACACGGGCCTCTCACTGTTGTGGCCTCTCCCGTTGCAGAGCACAGGCTCCGGACGCGCAGGCTCAGTGGCCATGGCTCACGGGTCCAGCCGCTCCGTGGCATGTGGGATCTTCCCGTACCGGGGCACGAACCCGTGGCCCCTGCATCAGCAGGCGGACTCTCAACCACTGTGCCACCAGGGAAGCCCCGTAAATATTTTTGCTTTTGTTTTTTCTCCAAACACCCAAGAGAACAGGACATTTAATTAAACTTTTATTTAAATATGGTATTATAGACTAGGAAAAAGGATGGTTGACAAAACATGGGGGAGGGCAAGAATGTTGGACTTTTTTCTCCCTATTTTTCTGTTTTATCTTTGAGCCATCTGGGAAATGAAAGAAGTTAGAGGAAGTAGTTAGAGGACAAAGAAGATACTCCCAATCTGCAGAAGCTGACCCTAAAGTTACTTTCCTATACTGCAGTTTATAGGATTTAATTTCATAAGAACTTCCCAAGGAGAATTCCACCTTTTTTGCTCCCCCCGAGATGAGGCATTCTGTTCATTGTGATAAGTGACAGGGGCCAGTTTTGACTTTTTATATCTAGAACTCTAGTTTGAAAGATTAGGACTTCCCATACTATATAATAACCCCTGCTATAGCGAAACCCATATCATCAGCAGAAAGAAACGAATCCCTTATCCTGGATGGTATAATTCAGTGATCAGGACATTTTATAAGATTAGAAATGAGGGAAAGAGAGAAGGCAGCAAGTAAAACTCCCAAATTTGGATGTAATGATACATGTTAGAAAAGTTAAATTTCAAATGTGTTCTTTAAATAGACAATTATATTTTAAAAAGAAAAAAAATTAAATCTGTATTTTTTTCTATTTCTTAAATGTACTTAATGAAAGAAAAAAGACAAGAGAGACCAACACTGCCATTTCACAGGACCCTGGGGATACTCACTGGATTATCAATGTAAAGCATGGAAAATATAGTGGTCCAAGGAAAGTCTCTGGCACGCACTAGTAAAGCAGAGAAGAGGTTTTAGACTGGGTCATTAATAAAACATCCCATCTAATGCCTAGCTCTGGTTAGGAGCCCAACATGCCTACCTGTCCCCTCCAGGTCAGCGAACCCTTGGTGTCCCTCTGATGTTGCATTATACGCTCATAGTAGGGAACAGATACCAGCACCTTTTTCTTCTCCCCTCCTCTCCCTTACTTTTCCCAGAACCAGAGAGTTTCTACATCTAAGATGAACTTTGGAAACAAAACTCCATGCAACTGGTTCATGCAGAAACACCCATCAACCAGGGATGCATTAAACCCATCTGTCCAATTGGGTGAAATCATCCTTAATGTCCAATTCTGCAGAATCTGCTTCCTCCCATCCAATGCTGAAGAGAACCACAACTTCAACAGAATTGTGTACATGAATATACTAAGTCACAAACTGGTTCACCCTCCAAATTCTGACCCAGGGAAAGTAAACAGTCTCCCCTCCCCACCAAAAAAATGAGATGGAGGTAAACCTGGGTTAGAGCTGGATGTGGTTCCTTCTCCATTCCTTCCTTCATGCCAGCCCCAGCCCTCAGTATCTTGCTTCCAAGATATCCGATCATTCATGTGACTGAACAGTACAGTGTTCAGTTCATGTGAATAACTAGGGATATAATTCCACCCATTTGTCCTACGCAAAAGGGCTTACCCAAATAGTAATAAATACCAACTGTTTTCATAAGCCCGGATTGCTTGAGTCAGCAGCAGACTGGCAGAACAAAGCCTGGAACCTTTCACCCAAATTTTAAGGGAGAAAGCAGCCCAGACAGGACATGCACCCTGGTGGCTCTTCCTTCTTGGACAAACATTGCCAGAAAGTTACGTTTTTATAATCTGGAACTGTAAAGCTATTACTAGTGATTCACTGTTCACCCTAAGTTATTTCTAGAGCAGATATAAGGTTCAAATGAAGAACTCTCCATGGGAAAACAGAGTCCAAGCAGCATTTACCGGTCATGTTCCTTGTGACAATATAAGGTCCGTGTTCCACAAAGAGTCCAAACATAGATGAGCCTCCCGGCCCACCCTGCAGCCAGAGGACAACTGGAGCATTCCATGGCTCTATCTAGAAGGGACAAAGAACCCAGTGACTACATAGAGTGCTAAGGCTGCAGAATACATCCAAGCAAATTTACCCCAATCCTCTGTCTTTCACAGCCTTGACTCATCTAAGTCTCATCGAGGCTTCCCAGACCCCAGTGACCACTCTCCACTGTCATCTCTTGTTGTTTTGATTTAGTATTTGTTTCATATGCCAGTATCTATCTTGTGCAGTTAAGTCTTTTCTCACTAATAGCCAGAAAAGCCACGGATTGTAGACGCTTAGCCTTTGTGTGCCCCTAGACACCCAGCATACTGCCTAGGGCACTGTTAGATTTTTTTAAAGCTCTTTAAACTTTCTGGGGACTCTTCCATTTGACCAACATATTCCCAAAGAGGCACAACAAAGAATCCATCCTCCTCAGTGGCAATTTTCCCCTTTCACTGAGAGCCCAAATTGCCTTTCTGATTTTATTTACAGAGAAGGTGCCCACAGAGATAACAGGAACTTCATTCAACATGATGAAACTGAGAAGAACAGAGACAGGCCCTGAGGCATCTAGTCCATGCAAACAATAGCAACAAAATCCTGAACAAGGTATGGATTTATTTAGGAGATGTGGCTGATGTAAATAAGGAAAGGTCACTGGCAGGGTTGGGATGCTGGAAATGAGCCACTGGTAGTGGTCAACACCATCACCCCTGATGACAGAGTGGTCTTTACTTCTTTCACGCAGCACCTCGCAGGGGTCGGCACCATGCTAGGAGCAGGTCCTAGCAGAGCAATGAGTGAAAAAGACAATTCCTTGCCCTCTTCAAGTTTACATTTCATTGGAAATACTCACAGTAAATAAATGAATAAATATGATTAAAGAGGGTGGAGAGGGGGGCTTCCCTGGTGGCGCAGTGGGTGGGAGTCCGCCTGCCGATGCAGGGGACACGGGTTCGTGCCCCGGTTCAGGAAGATCCCACATGCCGCGGAGCGGCTGGGCCCGTGAGCCGTGGCCGCTGAGCCTGCGCGTCTGAAGCCTGTGCTCCGCAACGGGAGAGGCCACAACAGTGAGAGGCCTGCGTACCGCAAAAAAAAAAAAAAAAAGAGCGTGGAGAGGAAATAATTAAGGGTGATGTTAAAAGAGCAAGTGAGGGCAAAGAAAGAGGCATTTCCTTTGGACACAGTGATCAGGGAAGTTCTCAGTGAGATCCTGAGAGTGAAACTGAGACATGGAAGCTGAGAAGGATCCAGCCACAAGGAAAGCCAGGGAACGATGCTGTAGATGGAAGAAATCCTCAAGACAGAGAAGAACTGGGTGGGAGAGCAGTGAGCATGGAGGTTGCCTGGCCCTACATGAAGCCTTGGGAGCAATCTGAAAGAAGCTCCACTTGGTCTCCACAAGGCTCAAAGCAGAACCTGATAGTGAGCCCTCATTTGATGTCATGGCTCATCTGATGTGCAGTCAGTCAGGTCTGGCAAGAAAGGATCCTACTGCTTCAGCCCAGAATGAAATCCTGCAACCTCTTACTTAGCCCAGTCACACAGAGACAAATCAGTATTGCATTAGAAGGTCAAAGTGGATTGGCTCATCCACCTGGATGACGTGAGGAGGCTGTGGGCAGAAGGCAAGATGAACTCAAGGGGAGGGGATCTGGGACCCACAGCCAAGAACCTGGAAGAAGAGCTGATCTTACAGGGTTCTAACCATGAAAACAGCAGGGACAGAGGGATTTCTCTTATCTAGTCACCAAATATCTAGAGAGTCCTTTGGCAGCTTTGGGAAGGGGCCAAGGGAGCGGGCTGAAAGAGTGGCAGTGGTCAGAACAGCTGTGAGCTGGAGAAGAGCCTCCCTAGGAGGGGCCACCTGGGATCCACTCTCCAGTGTTAAGGAATTAAATGAGATAATATAATATTTGTAAAGCCCTTGGAGCAAAACCTAATGCATGATAAAAAGCGCATTAAGCACGAATGATTATTATAACTAAGGAAGCAGGTAGAAAAGGTAGGAGCCCAGTGTCAGACTGGGAACTCAGATCAGGGCTGTACCTCCAAGAGTCAGCACAGTGTAATGGATGTCTTGTGAGCTCTTGTCCCAAACTGGATTCCAATCTGGGCCACTAGCTGTGCGACTTTAGGCAAGTTGCCTAAGTCCTGTGTACCTCAGTTTCCCCACCTGTAAAATGGGGATCATTAATAGTACCTATGCCATGTGGTGGTTCAGAGGACTAAATAAATTAATTTTCATAAAACCCAGTGAGTGGCATATAGTGCATGTTCTACAGATGTTAGCTATTGCTACTGGGTTGGCCAAAAGAGTTCGTTCGGGTTTTTCTGTACCATCTTATGGAAAAACCCGAAGGAATTTTTGGCCAACTCAATATAACAGAAAAATACTAGGAATTTATAGACAGTTTTCATGTAAACCATCTATAAATGAGAGAATAGGAAAAGTGGGTTGTTTGCTTTTTTTTCTTGCTCCTTTGGACATCTTCCCTGGTCAGTTTTTCGCTAGTTGGTTCTCTTGCCTCAAGTGTTGCAAATGTCTATAAAGAATTCAAGAGAAGCAGGAACTTATAAGTTGAAGCAGAAAAAATTAACATCAAAGCTGGACTTTTAAAGCCACTGTAGGGAAGCAGAGTGACCCTGGAACTACTTGGCCACGTAATAGCTGCGTAATCCTGGGCCTCAGATTCTTCCAGCCCTCTGCTGCCTCATCCATCAAAGGGCAATAATGCTCACCTCACAGGCTTGCCCAAGGGCCCTAATGAGAAAATGTATCATGAAATGATATTGTCAAGTCTACTGTGCTGAATAAATATAACCACCTCTGCCCTAGACTGCCTGGCCCCAACTGTGTGTTTTGTTTGAACAAGTGACTTTTATCTCCCCTCCAATCCGCTATCTTGCTATTCAATATCACTCCCCAGGACCACCTTCCACTTGTATTCACTCAGCAGTAGGAGAGTATTAGAGATGGAGACAGGATGGAATCTAGATGGAAGTAGTTCCAGCCTCCCGGGCGTGTGAGATACTGTGAGTCCATCCATTCCAGCGGACCTCCAGCCCCCCACTTCCTTCCTATCGTGCACATGAGCTTCTAGAAGCCCTGGAGAGCTACCCATGAGCCAGTGGTCCTCAACCTTGGCCACTCATTAAAATAAATTGGAGAGCTTTTTATAAAAAAACTACTGCTTAGGCCCAAATCCCAGCGATTCCAATTCAACTGGTCTGGGGTGAGGCAGGCATCAGTCTGTTTTAAAAGCTCTGTTTTAAAAGTGGTTAAATGTACAGGCAGGGCTGAAAATCTGTGAGGGTGATGGAGAGTTTGCCCTCTTGGATGCCGAGGGCCCTCTGATCTCCACCCTATCCTCCCCTGCTTTTCATGTCCCTTCCTGTGACCTGGCATATTGATGGGACCTCCGGGCTCTCAGAAAAATAGGCTGACCCTGAGAGGCCACACTACAAAGTCAAGTCCAACACCTCGGTGCCAAACAGCTTTATTATGCGACTTTGAAGCACAGGACACTGAATTCTTGGAATGCTTAAATAATAGGATATCTGCACACACACCTCCAACCTCAGCTGACCCTGCTCCTCAAATTTACTTTCCTGAAGGAGGTGAATGAGCTCAACAACCTCTGAAGAAGCTCATTTTTTAAAAGAAAACTCCACGCACACATCTTCTTACTCTGATGAGCCAACAAACCCGTGAACTAATACTACCCTTATCTGGAATGAAATGCAAAAGTCAGATGCTGGAAAAGAAAGGTTCACATGTACATCGCAAAAAGCCCTGGAGTTAGTTATAACACTGCCTGCGGACTTCTGTAATATGCTATGACATCACAATGTCATGACATATAACAATAATTATGTCAATCATAATGGCATAAAGTTATTATGTGATAATTCCTTGGGTGATATATTCAGCTCTCAGTTGTGAGAATGAAACCCTTCTCCCACTCGCTACCCCCCATTTAGGAAAGAATAAAAGTAAATGAAGACACCCTGAACAAAGCCACACTGCAAAACTTAGGATCAAATGAAGTAAGAAACAACTGCTTTACTTCATTTACAGATTTACAAAATTCAGGACTTTTAAAGTACTTATTATTTTGAAACTATAATTCAAGAGTGTATGAAATAAGAGAGAGAATGTGTTTATTTTTGTCAAAATTTTAAAAATTTTTACTTAAAGCTTTTCATATTATAAAGAAAGTACTTATTCTTAATTTTTTTCCAAAGAGGGTATAAAAAAAGTTCCCCTTGCCCCACCAATCCTATTCCCTAGAGATGATCATAGAAATATTTAGTCTTCCAGATTTTTCTCTATACCCCACCTCACCTCCCCACATGTACATATACACGTATCTTATAGATGTTACATATGCGATATACATAAGCACTTTTTAAAAAAAAAAAAGAATCAGTCTATACATAATATTCTATATTTGCTGTATTCACTTAACAACATGTTGTGGAAATTTCTTCGTATCAGTACATATTACCATTTGGCTGAATAGTCCGACACACTGAATTTACAACAATGTATTAATTCATTTAACATATAACATGAACAGGCATTATTCTAGGGCTGGGGATTCAGACCAGCTCCACTCATGGACAGGAAGGATACTTAATGATTAAGAGCATGGGTTTTGGCACCAGACTGCCAGGGTATGAATTTTAATTATTTGATTTTAGAACTGTGTGACCTTGGGCAAGTTACTTAACATCTCTGTGTCTCAGTGTCTTCTGCTTAAAAATAATAATAATAATAATGTCTATCGTACAGGATTGCTGTGCAGATTCAGAGTTAATATATGCCCAGCAATTGAACAGTTCCTGACATGTCTACTTAAGTGTTAGCTCTGATTGCTTTTCTGATAAGGTGGGAAGACAGGTAATAAATAAATAAGCAGGTGATTTGAAAGAACAATGGAGAGACGTTAGATTGAACACTTAAAGAAGTCCTCTGGTGATGGGCTAACATTTGAGCTGAGACCAGAAAGGTAGTAATCCCCTACTGATAAAAATTTATATATTTAATTTAAAAGAAAATAAAATCTCTACTAATGACATATAGGCCAGATTAGTGTAGCAAGAACTGATGATCAAAAAGAAGGGACAAGGAAATTCTAAATATAAAAGAAGGGACAAAGGAATCATAAATAGTTAAGTGAGAAGTCTTTCTAACAACAGAAGGGTGGGCACACAGGTCCCACAAATCTGCCCTCTTCTTGGTGAGCAAGAAACTATGGCTTTGCCTCAGAAGTCCTTTCAATTCTTCTGGTGACCCCTGGTGGCCAATTCATGAACTTGGACATTCCTCCCTCAGGGTTTGTTCCTAAAGGAACAGCCCAGGAGGCAGGTTATCTATTGTTTTTTAGATCCCTACTGAAGTAAATTTCAGTCTCTCACATTAGCACATTCCACTATTTATTCACTATGATAGTGAAAAAACCTACCCTATGCCTTAATAGATTGCCATTCGAAGTAAGTAAAATATTTGGTTTAACATTCTGTACTTAAAAGAGATTCTTAGAAACACCCAGCTTTTTCCTTTCTCCTTGCTTCTAAGTGAGCGTAGAGGAGACTCTATATGGGAACTCTAATGAAATGAAACCAGTACTCAACCCTCCTGCCCTACTGCTTCCCAGGTGGGTAGCATCCCCTTATGTTCTGAGTCTTCCTTTTCATCCCTGCTCCCCATCAAACCATACCCATCTTCATTCCGTCCTCCCAGGCCCTCCTCTACATCACGTGGTAGAGATAACCTTCTACTCAGGCCTTACACATAATCACTGAAGTAGTACATTCATACATCGGGGCCAGGGGAGCACTAAAGATTTGCCGATTTCAGTACTCTCAGGTAACAACATTGTATTTTACACAGAGGACTTGCTGGAGTAACTCTAGGGAATCTTAGGTACCCAACAAGTATGGGGGCAATATTTTCTGCCAATGCCTAGGGCTGGGTACATATTCTAGCCACCCTCTTCCTGAACCCCCAACAAGGAACACCACACTTTGTAAGAGAAAACAGCAACTTAACCACTATAGACCCAAATCAATGTACCACTTAAAATAAGAAGTGCAATTAGTAAATTAATTAAGGCTCCCCTCACACTTCTATATGCAGAGGCTGATCATTTTTGGTTTAAGTAATGTGTTCTGTCATAATGGAAGTCATTAGTACTCCAAGTAAATGTCTTGAAATTCCCTCAAGTATGTTTGAATGGACTCCCATTTTGCCACACAGATCCCAGTTCAGCTGCTACACTAATGGTATTAATCAAGACAAAGCTTTTTATTTAAAGTAATTGGTTTTGTGCCTAGAATTGTTAACTAGGTACCTAACAACATTTTTAAATAGTATTTTAAAATTAGTTTATTTATTTTTGGTTGTTTTCAGTCTCCGTTGCTGCACGCGGGCTTTCTCTAGTTGCGTCGAGCAGGGTCTACTCTTCGTTGCGGTGCATGGGCTTCCCATTGCAGTGGCTTCTATTGTTGCAGACCACAGGCTCTAGGCACGTGGGCTTCAGTAGCTGTGGCATGCGGGCTCAGTAGTTGTGGTGCACGGGCTTGGTTGCTCTGCAGCATGTGGGATCTTCCCGGACCAGGGATCGAACCCGTGTCCCCTGCATTGGCAGGTGGATTCTTAACCTCTGCGCCACCAGAGAAGTCTCCCTAATAACATTTAAATTCTACATACATACTCCCAACACATGCAAACAACTTGCTTAAGACATTCAGTGCTTTTCAGGGGAATTTTACTTACAGCGGTTGGTTTTGACCACTCACTTAAAACTTCCTATACAATGATTATTGCCACTGCACTCATTAATTTGAGCCAACTCACATCCCACTAGAATTCTCTTTACCTTTCTCCTCGTTAACCTTTCTACCTGGCTCTCATTCCTTCATGAGGTAATTCTGGCTTCTCTGTGCCTCCTTTAAGAAAGTTGGACACTAGAAGGAATGGGGGGAGGGTGTTAGAGAAAAGGCCTGACTTTCCTTTCTTAATGCATAGAAAGAAATTGCTGAAAAGGTTGCTTTCTTCTCCATGTTAAAATTTCATTTCTCAAAGGGAATCAGGCATGCAAAGGTTTCTTCAAAGACTGAATATATCTATGGATGGGATAATCTGTAATTTATCTTTTTAAGCTACTTTCTTTTTGATTTGTCTCACTCCACCTACCTTCTACTTTTCTAGGTCTCTGATGCCATTAGTACATAGCAAAGAGAAGATAAACAGTGAAAGTTAAGAAGATAAATGTCTGTGACCTCCACATCTTTACTGTTACTAGTGGATTTGTAGCCATCCATGGTAGACATATTTTAAGAGATCTGTCCAGACCACATTCCCTTCTCTAAGAATTGACTCTCCATTCACCAATGGAAAGAGCCCATTAGCCATGTTTATTATCACATGACCTAGCAACCTCAGCCTCAGCTGATTGGACCAAGAAAGAACACCTGACCCAAACTGGGCCAATCACACTTTGCCCCCAGGAGAAGTGCTAGTTAATCTCTGTTGCTTGCACAATCCAAGGACAGATAGGCTTGGAAACTGTAGGGCAGCCATCTTCTGCCAAATGCCTGTAGAAGCAAAGCAAAGTTGATCTGCAACGAAGCACAGATGAGTGATCCACTGGTCTTGACAGAATAAGGCTGAGACAGAAAGACTGGCTGCCCTGGCTCCTGACGCCTTCTCAGCAAACACACAGTAATTTTTCTATTTTTTTAACTACTATTTTTTCAACCTGGAAACACTGACCTTCAATTCTGTTACACGTTCTAGTGTTTGCCCTGGCCGCCATCAGCCGTGAGTATCATATCCAGCCCAGGGCAAGAGTAGGGGCAGAATGCCAGAGGGGTCTGCTTCCCCCTGAGCCACTTCCTCAGTGTTCGCCAAATGCCTGCATGCTAGGTAGGCTTCCTGTGTCCACAAAGGAACAGGGAGATTTTAACATAAAGGGGTATTCATTATAATGGGAGCATAACCATAAATATATAAAGAGAACTCTAAAGCGTATCCTGGGCTGAGGGAGAATGTCCACGGATGGACAAACTTATAAGGTGGGGCGCGGCCCTCCCCAAGGCTATGGTCCAGACCTTGTTGGGTAGCTGAGAAGTTCACTGAGGTGCCCAGGCAAAGCTAGCCAACAACCCCTGGGCAAGTAGGAAAGGCCTCCTGGACAGTGGGCTGTGGTGGCAGGGCCGGGAGTGCAGAGGAAGTCAGGATGTTGGGAGCCTCCTTGCTTGAAGGAAGGCACACAGCCAGGAGTGCACGGTGTCCACGTCAGGAGGGCTGTGGGAAGCCACTCTCCGGGACGCAGGTGGTCCAGGCTGGTGAGAGGGTGCCAGAGAAAGCTGGGCTGTAGGAAGCCTGCTCGCTGGCAAGACCTGGGATGAATGGTGTCTATGTTGCGAGGGCCATAGTCAGGTGGTCACTGGGACAGAGTCCAGACTGTAAGCTTGCTGAGGGTCTTCGCGGTCTGGGTGCCCAGCTAAGGCAGAGCGCCACTGGCTGTCCCTCCACACTCACTGCTGACAGACTGCGCAGCAGGGCCAAGAGAAAGCAAAACAGGACAAAGGGCCAGGAAAAGAAGCCAACTTCCTCCTGCAATGTCCCTCCAGCACCCTCTACTGATAAAGCTTAATATCGTGTTCACTGAAAATTCAATACATGTTAAGTTGATCAGTTATTATTTGAACATAGGGAGTATAAGAAAATACATTTGGAGATTACACTAGAGAAAAAATGCAGGAAATAGTCCATAGGGAACCTAGTGTGTTTAATAAAGTTGTTTAAAAATTTATAATAGATTATACTTGTTCGTGGAAACCAATCTGGAAAGCATAAAACAGACAGAAAAAACAAGTTGTTTTAATCCTCCTAGCCTAAAATCATTGTGAACATTTTGATAGCATTTGTATTCTTGCTTTTATATTATGATTTAATATGTAAATAGATTTGCTTTTGTCTTCAAAAAAAATATCGTGTTTGCTGAATAGGAAAAATGTTTAAAACTCTAGTATTGTGGAGTAGGTAAGAGGGTAGAATTGGAGCCGACAGGCAAAAAACAAAAAAAAACTGTACAAAAAACACAAAAGCGCACACACACATACACATACACAAAACCAAAAAAACTGGTACAGTAGTCACCACTCCAGAAGTTCTTTATGTCACAAGGTATCACAAACATTGCCCAAAAGTACATGACAAGAGGCTCTATGAGCTATCTAATGCTGTGTAACACGTCTCTAAAATTTAGGGGCTGAAGACAATAATAATCACTTATTATCTCTCTTGCTTTCTGTGGGACAGGAATTTGGGGCTATCTGGCTGGACAGTTATGGCTCAGGGTCTCTCATGAGGTTGTAGTCAAGATATCAGCCGGGGCTGCAAGTTGTCTGAAGGCCTGACTCCAATGTTGACTGGAGGGTGGAGGCCTCACTTCCTCTCCAATAGAGTTTGTCCATATCACTGTTTTAGCATCCTTCCAGCATGGCATCTGGATTCCCTCAGAGTGAGTGGTCCAAAACACCAAGGCAGAAGCAGCATTGTTCTTAATGGTCCAGGCTTGGAAGTCACACATCATCATTTCTGCTATTAATGTGTGGGTCACTAAGGCGAGCCTTGATTCAGTATGGAAGGGGACTCCACAGGAGAACACATACCAAGAAATGAAGATCACTGGGGACTCTCTTGAAGGCCAGTTACCACAGAGGCCACAAATTCAAGAGTTCATTCACAAACCAGAGTTCTCGGATGCTTTTATAACTTTGGTTGCACATTTAGGGATGTTTTGTAGGCAAGCCGACTAAAACTATAGATACCATAGAATGTAAGACTGGGAAGGGACCTTAGGAATCAACTTTAACATCTTTATTTCTCTATGAGAAAATGGGGGCTCAGAGAGTATAAATGCCCTGTCCCAAGTTGTACAGTGAGGAACCGCAGACCTGCAACTAGAATCCCAGTTTCTTGACCTCTAGTTCTCTCTTCCCAAATTCAAGTGCACTGACAACTGCGCTGCAATCACCGTGGAGCTTGATAGAAATACTGATCCCTGGGCCCTCTCCAGATCAAATGAATCAGAATCTCTGCTGGGAGGGGCCACACACTGAGCTGGGGAATCTACCATATTTGTAAAGCTCCACAGGTATGTCTGACGAGCTATAGCAAATTTGGGAGCTACTGCTCTCTACCACCCTGACTGTTACTGAAGCAGTCCAGACACCCAGAGGAGGGAGTGAACTGAGTTTGTGCAGAGGCCCCGTGGAGCCCAATTCCATGTCTGCACTCCCTGGGTGGGCTTTCCTACTGGCTTCCAGGGACCCTTGGGGACCCGCTCTCCTGCTCCCAGAGAGAATGCCTTCTGCTTTGGCCATGAGCATCAGAGTGGCTCACTGTCCCTGCACCGCACTGTGGATTTGTGGACCTGGACTGTGTTCGCCTAATCCCTGTGCTTTCTTGCTTTTCCTGGTGTCTGGTTAAGCAGGGTCAGCACCTGCCTGATCCCGAGAGGGAGAGAGCACCTCAAATGTTGCCTCCAGGTGCCTCCCATGCCTCAGCCTATTCTGGCCTTGCTGACTCCTCCGTATGATACGGACCTTACCTTTCTCAACCACCCAATAGTCAGATTCCAGGAATCCCAGCCACTGTCCTCGGTTCAAGGAGCAAGATGGGGCCCTGAGTAAAGGGGCTTAGGCCCAACTCTCAACATCTCAGATTTTGACTCTATGACAGTTGAATAATCTACAGGTTTTAGCTAAATGCATCCAATAAATTACCTCTATTCCTATATCTATGAAACAAAGTTCAATGCTGGATATCTTTTTCCAATGAAAAGGATGCTAATATCAAAAAATAATAATCCATATGCCTTTTTATATTCTTGAACATGAAAAATCCCAATTTCACTTTGTAATTTCCTTACCCAGTAACAATTAATCCACATTCTTGGCTGGCATCCAACTCCTTCCAATTTGGAATTGCTCCTTATCTCTTGCCTTCTTTAAACTCCCCAACTGTGTCTGATTTTGTTCTGTAGAGTATTTGTGTTAATACGAGGAAAACTAACAATAATAATGATGATGATGATAATAATGACATAATAACAGCCACTCTACTTACTATGTATCTAAGAGCAACTCGACTTACTATGTATCAGACACCTTTCTGAGACTTTATCATATTATCTCATTTCTCTCAAAGCCATTGTACAGTAGGTATTTTGATTCTCATTTTAAAACAAGGAAACCAATGCTCAGAGAAGTGAAGAATGTGCCCAAGGAAGGTCACATTTGGTATAAGGAGTGGAGCCAAGGTTTTATCCAAGCCTGACTAACTCAAGAGCTATACTTTTCACGGCTGTAATCTATTGCCTTTCATGACTAGTTTTCTCAGGATCAACACGGGATGATCAAGAGCAAAGATTTCTCCACCAGAGACCTCATTTTAAAATCTAATTCTGCCCATTTCTAGTTGAGTAACTTGGGGCTAATTATCTAATCTGTAATCCTCTTCATCTGTAAAATGAGGACAATAATTCCCTCCTCATGTGGTTTTAGTAAGGTCTTAAGAAGAAAATGCACAGTGCTTTATTAGCACATAGTCAACGTTCAGTTAAGAGCAGCTATTTTAACTGTTAACATTTTTATTGGCTTCACTGTACTTTTTTTTTTTTTTTTTGCGGTACGCAGGCCTCTCACTGTTGTGGCCTCTCTCGCTGCAGAGCACAGGCTCCGGACACGCAGGCTCAGCGGCCATGGCCCACGGGCCCAGCCACTCCGCGGCGCATGGGATCCTCCCGGACCGGGGCACGAACCTGTGTCCCCTGCATCAGCAGGCGGACACCCAACCACTGCACCACCAGGGAAGCCCTGTACTTTTAAAAAATAAATTTATTTATTTATCTTTGGCTGAGTTAGGTCTTTGTTGCTGCACGCGGGCTTTCTCTAGTTGTGGCGAGCAGGGGCTACTTTTCATTGCGGTGCGTGGGCTTCTCATTGCGGTGACTTCTCTTGTTGCAGAGCATGGGCTCTAGGCATGCGGGCTTCAGTAGTTGTGGCTCGTGGGCTCTAGAGCGCAGGCTCAGTAGTTGTGGTGCATGGGCTTAGTTGCTCCGTGGCATGTGGGATCTTCCTGAACCAGGGATTGAACTGGTGTCCCCTGCATTGACAGGCGGATTCTTAACCACTGAGCCACCAGGGAAGCCCTTCATTGTACTTTTTATTCCATGCAAAGTGCCTATTAATTTCTCTTGTAGATTGCTTCCCTAACTGCACACCGATTTCAAGTTCTGGAAACCATTATGCACTGATTTGTATATGTAACAGGGGAGCTTCACAGAAATAACAGGAAAAGAAAATTAATTTCAGAAACAGCAGTCCAAAAAAATACTCAGAGGATATTACAAGTGTGGCACCCTTCCTGGGTTTTTCATTTTCTCTACCTTCAGTTTTTTTAAGGGGTCACTTCTCTCCTGATGATCATATCAGCTGCTTCCCTGTGACAGGAAACAAACTAGTATTTCTGCCAAATGAAAGGAACTCTCTTCCATCTCGGTGACCACTGCTTCTCCTTCTCGCATGCTTTATCTCCTTCACCTAAACTTGCCTGGTCCATAATTTACAGCCTGACTGGCTCGGCAGGAATGGTTGCCTTGAGGCCTCGGAGACCTGACTGTGCGTGTGGGCTCCCCTGTAAAGAGGTCTTGGAAAAATCTATCCCAGCTGCCATGTGGTGACACCTAGTACCGTCTGTGGTGACAGCTGTCAATGGTGCCATCTTTTCATCTCTGCCTCTTCCTGAAGCTCAGTCTATCACTTCCAGCAGAATACTATGTGTTTAAGCATCTTCTTTCCTACTGTGGTGGTGTTGTTTTTATGTCTTCTGGGATCATCTTAGAATGTATTTAGGGCTATAATTCTGGGCCCAAAAGAACATAATCTGGTCAGGGGGTGCATAGGTAGGTCTTCATTTAATTAAAAGGGAGGCCCCAATAGCACAGTTATTGTTTACTGCAGGGGGTTTCAGTCTGGAAACCAGGAGTGGGTATAGCAGACCCTAAGCCCACTTCCCTGACTAGCTTTATAGTCCCAGAGAATCACCAATGTCCTAGGTAAAGCTGTTCACCTCTCAGAGGCAACCTAAAAAGGAAAAGACTGGGTCTTTGTTTGGTTTTCATTTGATCACTTCCCTCAACATTAATTGCTGTTTTCACAAATCTGGATCATTACTAAAAAAAAAAGCCACCACGTAGAAGTCAATGGGGAACTTACTGGTATCATAACCAGCCACCGAAGCAGAAGAGAGAGTAAGGAATCAGGTTTGGCAGGGCTGGGGTGGAGGTGGGAGAGGCAGAGGGTGCAGCGGAGGTGTGGAGCCCCGGCAGGACTTAGAGGAATACCAAGCAGGATTAGGAGTGCTGACCCCACAGGCTGCACTCGCCGCCTCAGTCCTCCATTCTAGCCCTCATCCTAGGCGGATGCGTGGGACAACATATCACCTCTATCGGGGTTTGCCTGCTCTAGGTGTTTCCAATAAAAGGAGTGTGGGCCACTTTGGGGCCAGGAGCACTGAACCCAGGGTGGTAGCCTGTAGGCTACAGTGATGGTTTCTCAAGTGTGGTCCACCTGCTAATTCTACAACTTGCTGGCCTCTCCCAGTTTACAAGTCAGAATCTCTGGGGGAATGTGAAGATCATTCCTAAGTACAATAAAATGTGAGGATCACTGAGAGAGAACATACTGCAAATCACTAATCCAGGTAAAATTTTCAAGTATCCATTTTGCACAGAATAATGGCCTCCAAAGATGTCACATCCCAAACCCCAGAATGTGTGAATATGTTAAGCTACATGGTAAAGGGGAATTAAGGTTGCAGATGGAATTAAGGTTGCTAGTCAAATGACATTAAAACAGGGAGAGTATCCTGGATTATCCAGGTGGGCCCAAAGTAATCCCAAGGGTCCTTAAATGAAGAGGGAGGCAAAAGACAAGAGGCACAGAAGGTGATATGAGTATGGAGTCGGCCAGAGTGATGCAATGTGAGAAGGATTCAACTCACTGATGGGACAACATATCACTTTGGAGAAAAGGAGCCATGAGCCATGCTTCTTTGGGGAAAGGAGCCATGAGCCAAGGAATGCCAGCAGCCTCTAGAAACTGCAAAAGGCAAAGACATGCATTCTCCCCTGGAGCCTCCAGAAGGACCACAGCCTTGCTGACACCTTGATTTTAGGCCAGTGAGACCGGTGTTGGACTTCTGACCTCCAGAACTGTGAAGTAATAAATCTGTGTTGTTTAAGCCACTAAATTTGTGCAAATTTGTACAATAGCAATAGAAAACTAATACAACTCCTATCCATGATAAATGCCTGTATTCATGATAAATGCCTGTATTCAATGATATGGATAGATGCGATATCACAAACCATACAGTATGGTTTCTGAAAGGCATGGAGTTTAAGGGACTTCCAAGAACATGAAGAAAATTTCCACCTGTTGAAAACAGGTCATCCTTCTAGGCTTAATTTATCTCCTCAAGATAGCTGTGCTGGATATTGGGATATTTACTTGGTTGCTTCTGAAGATCCAGTCTCTACTCTGCTCTGTGCCCTGGTAGGCAGATCTCTATGGACCAGACTCCCTTGCCCTTTGGTTTCCAGCTGGGTTCCCCCAATGGGAGGTACCAGCAGGAGAGTCTAGAGGTCACTCAGGTACCAGCCTTGCACTTGTACAACCCTGAGAATGAGTCTGGCCTTAAATTTTGTGCTCTAGGCACCCTACTTGCCTCACTCAACGGTAACAATGAGGAAGAAATATGTAAGGGGTCCAGGAGAAGCCTTCCCAGAGTGGGTGACAGCCTGAAAACTGCTATGAGCTCCAACTATAAAGTATCTAGAATTCCTCCCCATTTCTTATATGCCTCCTTCCACCCACAACTACCTGGTGAACTGTCAGAGGCCATGGCTGAGAAAGTAGAAATGAAAAGTTAAGAAAATACGATCCAACAATACCAAGAGAAGCAATTTAGTTCAAGCAATTTACCCAGTCATTATATATGCAATGCTGTTATATGCAAATCACACGCAAATATAAACACTACCCTCCACAGGAGGGTAACCTTTTTTTGTTTTCTCTGGATTCTAAAGCAAATTCAATTTGGAAAATAAAAATAGAAAATTACCCTGAGTTGGGATAAAATTTGCTTATGCATCTCACTACCTCTTACAATAACCCCAATAGTATCCATAAGCCTAAAGTAATTTGTTCCTGCTGAAGAACTGTGACCTTGACGTGAGCTAAACAGAATTGCTAAAGTACAAGCATATACGAACCTGTGTCTGTATGGATGTGAGAAGGTAAATAGCCCCCTCATCCAGGAAGCCATCCTGGGTCACTGGTCCTCCCCACCCCTCCCCCAAAGGCCCACAGAGTGAGTTCAGTTCTCTCTCCTCTGTATCCCCACAGAGCACTACTCAGTAAATGGGTATTGGACGCATGAAGGAGTGAGTGTAAGAATGATAATTGGCACAGCAAAATCCATAGACAGAGCAGCCAAATAAGACTACAATTGACTAAATTTAAACAGGCTTAGACATGCATCACCTGTGAACTTCAGGAATCTCCCCACTCCTTATCCTTCCTTGGCTCCCCAAGGCCCAACCCTGCCCTCAAGTATTTTTAGAACAAAACAACAAAAAGATAGGAAGAAGACTGTGGCAGGAAGAAGGTGGCAGCATTAATATTCTGAACAAGGCTGCAAGGAATTTAGAAGCCGGACCTCCCCCACTAACGTTTGTTTCCTGCACATAAACAGGAACACCACGCAGAGTCACTGGCACTTATTTTTAGAAAAAAAAAATCTAAAAGATTTAAAAGGAAAGAAAAGAAAAGCACCCTTAGGTTGGTTGTAAACCAACGTTTCTACCTGAAGCAACAGAGTCAGCTCTTGAGCGTCAGTGTCCTGTGAGGGCGCTGTTGCAGGCCTACCTGAGCTGGAAAGAACCAGAAGAAAAGGCTGCTGTTGTCTTATTCACAATGATGTAGCCGGAATAACTTGTCAAATTCCATCCTGGGAAAGGAGCCACCGAGCTCAACCGTCTCCCTAGTAGGGGAAAAAAAATTTACCCGAGGATTAGACAAATAATAAATATGGGGTGAGCCATCTCCATCTTGGCCAGACTTCTCCCAGGGGCCAGGTTTGGAATGAAGTGATCAGAAAGGCTACAAGGGGATTGGTATAAAGGTGTTTACTGGTAGCAACTTCTAGCCTGCCCTGGCCAGTGCCATATATTCAAAATTCACCATTTAGCCAAGGGCAAGTGACATTTTAAACCTTGTTTTTTGGTTCATATCTTATGAACTATAATAAGATTTTTTTTCAGAAGAAAAGAAAATCACCTATCCTCAGCTCCACTCTAAAGAGTAAACCAAGGTGTTCACATGGGGCTACCTGGAAGGCCAAGGCAGGATAAAGTCACCTAACCCCAAAAGGTGGGGTGGTGGTGGTGAAAGAGAAATAACAGCTAAGGAGCTCTCAGCCTGGGGGAGGCCTGTGTTCTCCACACTCTTCTTGTGGTGAAAGCAAAGGGCCTGTCACTTCCACTAAGGGAAATGGACCGGGCATGTGGGGAGTAAGAATGACTGGGGCCGGCTGGGGAGGGTGGGGAGAGGCAGGCAGTGAGACTGTGGGTGATCACGTGGCTACTCAGAAGGAGCCAAATAGGACAAGGGGCAGCTGTAGAGGGCAGAGGTCCTGGTTTTCTAAGGGCAGCAAAAGGACAGGGACAGGGAGGAGGAAAGAGGGAATGCTCAGAGAGGTGAAGCGCCCAGGAGTAAACAATACTATTATCAATAGAGCTAACACCTACAAGGCCACTATACCAAGGGCTTTACATTACGTGGTAGGTATAATCATTATCTCCACTTTACAGATGAGAAAGCTGAAGCACAGAGAGGTTAAGTAACTTGCCCAAGGTCACACAGCTAGTAAAGGAGAGCTGGGATTTAAACCCAGAAGTCGGGCTGCGGAGTTAGCCCCTGCCCCTACCCTGCTACACTGCATCTCAGCTAGAGAGTTAGTCAAAAGGTATGAGAAGCAGGGAATGGAGGGGGAAGCAGTGATTAGGAAAGGAGTGGAGAAGGAACAGTAAACAGGTAGGAAGCAGGGTGTGGTGGGGAAGTCTGGGTGAAGAAGAGTCCTTTAGGGGGAACAAAGCAAAGTGTCCCCAATAGAAACAAAATTGTTCAAGAAAAGCTACTTAAGTCTGAGACTTATTAAGTTGGAGACTGTTTAGTAGACAGTAGGTAAGGAAGCTCGATCCTACTCATGTGCCACCAACTAAAGATGTCTTCAGTGGGGTACCAGAGCCCATGGGCCCTGGAGTGCTAATTGACATCTCTTCCCAACTCGGCGTTCAGTGACAGCACAGATAGGATGCAGGAAGCCATGGTGTCAATGTGGATACTGATTTGTCCACCCTGGGCTTTGTGTGAGGATCAAATGAAAACATGCATATGACCCTTGAGCACAGAGATGGACATAAAATAAGGGCTCAGGCAAAGAGAGGGATGATTCTCATTAGCCTGTGGGCTACCCCAAGAATAGTCTAGAAGACTTTGCCTTTTTGAGGCTCAGTCCAGTTCCCCTAGGAAAGATTGTCTAATCCAACCTCTTTACCTCTTCCCCATTCTCTTCCCAATGAGATCTATCCCTCCCCACCACAAAAAAAAAAAAAAAAAAGACAAAGAAAGATTTTAAGGAAAAGAAAAGGGAGGTGTTTTGGGGAAAGTGGTATGTGCCTGCCCTTCCCATCCCCCACCCTTCCCTCTTCCCATCTTTGCTTCCACTCTCAATTAGCCCACAGAAAGGTCACCTCCAGGGCTGGGCAGCCTTTAAAACACTTCTTTTGGCCTTTTTTTTTTTTTATTGAGGTGTAATTGACATACAACATGACATTAGTTTCAGATATATAACATGATTGAATATTTGTATATGTTGTGAAATGATCACCGCAATAAATCTAGTTAACATCCGTCATCACACACAGCTACAAATTTTTTTCTTGTGATGAGGACTTTTAAGCTCTACTCTCTTAGCAACTTTCAAATAGCAAGACAGTATTATTAACTACAGTTACCGTGCTGTGCATTGCATCCTTGGAACTTATGTCTTTTGTAGCTGGTAGTTTGTACCTTAAAACACTTCTGAAATATTTTTCACAAAACTATTAATCTTCTCAAAATCCAACAGAGATCCCCCCCCGAAAAGGAGGGCAGAGAACCAAAGGCTGAAGCGTTGGGAATGAGTGAGATGTGAATCCCAGAGGGCTAAGTGAGCGTTTGAGAAAGACAGAGAAAAATGAGAAAGGTCAAAGTGGAATGAGAAAAAGAGAAAACATATAACAGAAAGGAGCTGGAGGGAATGGACTATGGGAGATGGGGTGATTGAATCAATCTATCTCTCTGAGACCAGCACAACACAAGGTCCGCTGGCCTGCTCTGAAAATGACTCAGATGCTTACCCAGTCCTCCCTTCTGCGCATTGTAAAGTTGTTTCTCTGCTGCCTTATACTGACTGGGGTATACTTTCTACCTTCCCTCCTGGATCAGGGGCTATTGGGAAGCAGGGAATTTGTCTTGTTTATCTTTGTACCCCCAGGGACACAGTATGCTGATTTATACACTTAAGACATTCGATACACATTTGTTAATGAATAGATGTGAATGAATGAACTAATACATGACACACTGGCAATGCACTAGGATTAGCTTATTTCTACAAAACCTCCTAAGGCAGGCAGGCCTTATTAAGATCTCAAGAAATTTAGAAAAACTTTTCTCTGCCCCACAAAACAGTGTTTCATCCTGTTTTAAATTTCCTTTAACTAAACCCCAGTAAAATAAAAGTTCTTTCAACTAAACTGATCTTTTGCATTTTCAAATGTCCCCGATCATCCTTCTAGAATCTATTAATGGAATGTGGAAAATAAACTCCCAAGATGGAGGAGTTTCTTTCTTCCTGGAACCGTGACTCATAATACAAATGTTGAAAACAGTTGAAAAAAGGAAAAAGGTTTTCTTTGAAGCGACTTCACTTCCTACTTGTTATTTACTGTGCTTACCAGTGCTTGTAATGGTAACACTTTCAAAAAAATTAGAGTATGACCAAAGAAGGGCTCAAACCAGTTAATCAGGCACTTCATATTTGCAAAGACTTGCATCATCATCAGAATGGACAGGACACTACCAGGCCATAAGTAATAATAAATTAAGACCTAATAGCAAAATATTCTTTAAAGTTGGTGAAAAGGCAGTGTCTGGAAACATGCTAAAACTGGCCTCTTACATTTATTTTGTTTCAGAGAGTGAGGATTTATTCTAGCTGCAGAGAAAGCAAACATGCAATTACAGTTACATAAAACTAAGCCAGTTAGTTTATGTTGGGGATTTTTTTAAAAATTAAAATTTCCCTTGTCTTTTTGTGAATTACTGTTTATCTCAAAAATGTTCCATTACGATATTAAGACTCATGTTCCTAAGATTCTGACAGACTTGATAAACAAAAGGGATTCAGCGGAGTGAGCTGACCATCTGTCCAGAGCTTCCTGAACTTTCAGTAAAGCGGATGAATACAATTATCCTTAATTGTGTTCTCAGGACTGCAGTTGAATACCCAGATGTACCTGATTTTGGATTAGCCATTTAAAATTCTGTTCAAAGATTTTTGACAGAACTTTAGAAAGTGACATTACACCAGATTTAATATTTTAAATGTTGTCACTCCTCAGATGGTGATCTATCAGGCTTAGCACAAAAAAGGACAGAAGATAAAACTATCTCCCTCAGAATCTTTCTTTACTACTGCTGACACCCATGACCGTGAAATGCTTGTAGGCGAGAAATCCAGGAATGGGAGGGATGTGGACAATCTCTCAGACAGATTTCTCTGTATTCTTTGCACTTGTTCTACCAGATGTACGATTCAGAGACACCATGGCCACGTTGGCTTAATGCTCTGTTTAAGCTGTCTTACTCAGTATGCACAGGCCCTTTCTTATTTGCCCAAATCTTACCCTACACCCTCAAGTCTGGTCACATAGCACAGTGTTTCATACCTCAAGCTCTGGAGTCAGCAAAGATAGGTTTTGTTTTTTTTTTTTTTTTTTTTTTTTTTTTTTTTGCGGTACGCGGGCCTCTCACTGCTGTGCCCTCTCCCGTTGCGGAGCACAGGCTCCGGACGTGCAGGCTCAGCGGCCATGGCTCATGGGCTCAGCCACTCCGCGGCACGTGGGATCTTCCGGGACGGGGGCACGAACCCGTGTCCCCTGCATTGGCAGGCGGACTCTCAACCACTGCACCACCAGGGAAGCCCGAGAGGTAGGTTTTAATTCCAGATCTGCCACTTACTACCTTTAAATGGTCCTGGGCAAGACACCTAATTTCTCTGGGCTTTAGTTTTCTAATTTGTAAAATGGGAACAATAAGTATTCATTTTTCATTAGAGTTGCTGTAAGGATTAAAAGAGCTAATTTGTGTAAAGCATAACGCCTGAAACAGAGGTCTCAAATATAAATTCTACAAATATTTATTGAGTGCCTATTACATACAGCCACTGTGCCAGGTACTCGGGATACAATTACTACTAAATGTTATTTATTTATTGATATTATTCTTACTACTACTACTACTACGTTCTACCTGGATTATGCCAACCAACAGGGATAGCTTCCTTCTAAAAATTTCCAGCACTCCTTCCTCAAATGTAATACTTTAGAACTTTAGTATGCATTGCCTGATTCCTTAATTGTTTCATGTGTGTGCATCTGGTCACTCCAAAAGAGGACAAGCTTCTTAAACAAAGGAAAATAAATTATAGCAGGTGAATTACAGAGCGAAAGTCAGAAAATTTGGGTCTTAGACCCATCTCTACTACTATTACCTGTGTCCCCTTGGGCAAGTCATGTAAAATATTTGAGTCTCAAATTCCTCATCTGTGAATTGGCAGGGTTTGATTATGAGTATTTAACTCCTTTTCAGCTCTAAATGAAATGATTTGCTTTGATTTACTGTGAATAAACATAATCTAAGTCATCAGTATCCATGGAAGCCAAAAGGAAGGCATATGATCCAGTTTGGTGAATTTGGGCTAATGATATTTTGCCTCTTCATTTATGCCTAGTGATATCAGCCTATGCCATTGGGCTACCATCTTTTCATGACTTTTCTACATCAAGCAAAAATGAGTCTCTAAAAAAAAAAAAAAGACTACACAGCCTCACTACATTATCACTGACTATATTATCAAAGTGTTTCATCTTTTCTTAGAAAAGAGATAGTGAAACATGGAGCCAATGTGTATTTCAGACAAAGATATATGAGCAGGACTCCAATGCACCCTTAAGAGGGGAGAATATTTTGGTTTTAAATCAAACCAAAGACAAAAATGATGACAGCCTATTGACTATGAGAACTAAAGAAAAGTTGCTTTATTTTAAACTTCCATACAGAGTATATACATTTATTTTAGATCTTTAAAATGATCATTTCCCTAAAATTTCCAGTTTCAGTTCCACATTCCCATGAAATCTACCAACTTATCAGCCTCACAAGCATTAACTCTGCCTTCCCACTTGTGACTAGGGATAAACTCCGAAGCAAACACCAAGATCTCCATCCATGGATGCTCATCTCCTTCAAGAAAATGTCCCACAACAGACGTCCCACCCCAATCAACTTTCCCCTCTCTACTGGACTACTTCCATCATTATCTCCTACCCTCCATACCTCTCTTCCTGACCCTTCCTGACTCCATAACTCCCTCCAGCCACCACCCCATTTCTCTGCTCCCTTTTACAGACAGCTCTGCCTATATACCAGTTTATAGTTCAGGAGTGTCCTGAGGTCCAGGAAGATTACATAATTGATCCTACACAGTGATTTACCTAAGCATGAAGAAGCATTAAGGGCAGAGGCACGTCATAATTTTTAGTCTCTGATGACATCAGAAGACACTTTTTTTGTACTAATAATAGAAAAACCCACAAACTCTAAAGAAAAGCCATCAGCAAACACTAATATTTAGAGAGCAATTTACAGGTTATAAAGAGTTTTCACATGCATTTCCTCATATGATTCTCTTAACATCCCTGAGACTTGGGTGGGTTGTTTTTTCTCATCTTATTAATGAGGAAACTGAGTCCTAGGATGTTCAGGTAACTTACCAGGCAAAGGGGCCCAGCACAGTGGCTGTGAGCTTAGACTTTGGAATGAAGCTGTCTGGGTGTGAATCCTGCATCTACCAGCTGGTGTCTGTATGACTCTGGCAAGTAACTTCATCTCCTTCTGCTTTAGTTTTCTTGTGTGTAAAACAGATGCACTTCCTGGCTTGCTGCAATCCTAAAATGATTTTTATATCAAATGCTTGGAAGCAGTAACTGACACGTAGTAACCAATTGTAGACAGGCCCTATACTAGTTTTATAAATAGATATGCAGGGACTCAACCACTGGTTAATCTGACCCTGATGAACTTTCATTTTAGCTCTAAACTCTGATACTATATGACACCAAATCATTAATATTTGAAATAAAACAATTGAGTAAAATACTAGAATGTATTTTGGATCCTGTGAGACAACTGCTAAAAAAACACCCAACTGTTGAAACTATACCAGTGGTTTCTGATTTAAACTTACCTTCTGCAAACTTCCCAGCTTCAATATAAGGAGTTAGAAATAATGGCTGTCCTGGATCTCCTTTATGTGGTGTGGAAACATGGGATTTTCTGTATAAGGAGTG
Source organism: Hyperoodon ampullatus (assembly GCF_949752795.1). NCBI lineage: Eukaryota > Metazoa > Chordata > Mammalia > Artiodactyla > Ziphiidae > Hyperoodon > Hyperoodon ampullatus. The sequence goes on from NC_136922.1 coordinate 61,666,655, forward strand.
AAACAGCCCATCACCACCAGGGCTGAGCACCAACAGGGCCAGCAAAGCAAGCGCCTTTCACATGGCACCAACCGTTCTGTCTAGACCTAGGATGGAAACAATAACATTCCACAAATAAATACAGAGTAAATATTTACCAAGCCCCTTTACACGCAAGACATTCATTTAGTTACTCAAAGAAAAATATATATAAAGCTCTTTGCTAAGTACCTTAGATACAACCTAAATAAGATAGACCCAATCCTTGCTCACCCTGAAATTAACAGTCTAATGGAAGGCTATTCAAGGGATTTACAATGTAACTAAAGAAACGATTTGTATTTCTAAAACTGTGGTCTGGAAGGTAAATTTGATGAAGGATTAAATGAAGCACCAAGACAGCAGGGACTCTGTAAATAGATCATGAAATGAGTGGGAGAGACAGTCATCTGCTACAGGCAGAGGACTGAGAACACATTTCAGGCCAAGAGAACCTAGGAAGGCCTTACCAAGGTCGGAGGTGAATAAAAGGTGGGTGGAACTCAGCTAGGCAGAAGAAATGGGGAAGGCATCACTGGTGGGAGGCACAGCTTGAGAAAAGGTGAGACCTGAGTTGTCCCTGGGCATTTTGCATGTGATTTCTGGTCACTTTTCTATCTCTTACAAATCACTAAACTTTGCATCCAAGAACAAAAAAGAAAGAAAGAGAGAGGGAGGGTCCTACAACAATTTTCAGGCCCCTGCCCCTATAGCTAGCTGACAAATGAACTTAAGAGTTAGACTTCACACTTTACTAACACAAAGCTTTCCAAGGATCCTCCACTCTGATGTTTGCTTAGAGTATTCATCTGAGCTGATAATAATAATGGCGTAAAATCGTATGGTGATTTCTCTAAACCTGTAAACACATAAATTGTATTTACAATGGGCTTTCCCATGTATTTTTAGCTGATTTGAACATCCTAATAAACCAGGCAGGAAAGCAAGGATTATTATCATCAATCTTAGACAAAGAAAACTTGACTCAAAGGAGTACCTTATCCATGGACATCAAAGTAGAGAAATAGGAACTAGTATGCAATCAGGGCCGGGACCCAGGTAAGGTGAGTCTGGTGCAGATGCAGGGTGGGAACTCGTCTTTTTTTAAATTTTGAGACTTTGTCTATCGTGGGGATTTTTGTACTATTTTTGATTTTTTCAAATATTGCATTAAAATACTATTTATCTTGATTACTGAGTTTTTTGGCACTCTTAAATTTTATATCCAAGGCAGGCACCTCACTTGCTTCCCCTTAATCCTGACTCTGCTAAGTATTATAATGCCTACATCAGTGCTATTACATTACTCTGCACTGCTGCTAGTTAAATACTCTGCTCACTCAGATCTCTGGTTGCAAAAAGAAATATACAATTTATGCAAATATAATGCCCGCTTTTGACTGTTCAGTGCTTTAAAATACAAAGCCACTAAAACATCTTAAAAACTCAAAATGTGTAGAAATCTATTAATCACATGCTTATCACAACCCAACTTGGCATAATAGGAAAATATTGCTTGTAGCAAATTTAAAAAGCTTTTCAGCCACATTTCCCCAATAAGATAAAAGTTTATAATTATAATTTGATTGAATACATAATCCTTGTCAAGTCTTTCATGGTTAACTTAATAGAACCCCCCAGACTTAATGTAAACAAGCCCAACCAAATAGAGTATGTAGTTAAAAAATGCTTTTCTCTATTATTTACTATAATAAGGAACAAAATGAATTTAGAAACTAAATTTAGGTTCCCAAGAAGCCCAAGGGTAATTTAATGATCACCATGGCACTGATAATACATTTTTCTTAAATTATGAGAACTTGTTACGCTAACGTTTTACTAACAGCTACTTTCAAGGAATGCTTGAATCAACAATCTTACTCTCTAACAGGTTCGCAGGGAAAAAAAAAATCTGTGGTATTAAAAACATATTGGAAGAAGCTCTTCCATTAAGAGGTTTTTTCCCGTGGGCAGAAACAAGAAACTAATCATACCATCTAATTTCTCAATCTTTCTGCTGCAAACATCCAGCCCCCGTTAATGGAAGTCATTAATATTTAAATAACCAGGGTAGTTACAGCACTTCTGTAAGCAGATGTTGACTCAAAGATGTTAAAGACAGAAAGGTAAAACCAGTCTCCTTTTAACTGACATAAATCTAACACATAAAAGTAAGAGTTGGGTCAATTTAGGAGCTCCCATTGACATTTAATCAAATAACTATTAGAGTCATGGTTTCCCATGTAGGTGAATTAAAGCAACAGCATACTTCATTTCACTGTTTCATTTAATGGTCAGAATTCCTGAACTGTGCTTAGCTGTCATCTCTCCTAATGAAAACGAAGGCCATATCATGAACGGAGAAGTGTTTCTTTTTTTTTTTTTAACATCTTTTACAAATGTTTTTGCCTATCCTAAATTAGCCAGAATCTTTTTATTTATTGAATATTTATTGAGTACTTTCTAAACTAATAAACCCTGTACTGGAAGTTATTGCCCACAGAGAGTGAAAAAAAAATTATTAACCCTACACTGTATCACGTGTCTACTTGAAGTGATATGAAAACATTCGTGCTATTCCCAGTTCAAATACATCCTACTGAAGGATTCAGGCAAACTGTTCCTCTTAATAAATGTTCAGAAACAGAATAAAATCTAGGCAGATACAAAACAATATTGGCAGACTCAAATAAACTAAAGGTCAAAACCATGTGATTCACTAAAACTGTCTTACTAAGCCTTAAATATTACAATTGGAAATCATGTGACTAATGTAAATTTTTTGATATAAACAAAGCTATTTATCACAGTGTTATTTAGAATAATAAAAACTGTCAACAATGTAAACAATTTAAGATAAGTAAGTTACCTTACATCAAAAAGATGGAATTATATACAGCAATTAAAATGACTACTGAGAATGTTTTGGAAAATATACTAAAATATTAGGTAAAGAAAAGCAAACTATTAAAATAGATGTATGGTATTTTCTCCTTATTTAATACACTTAAGAATTTCTAAATTTTCTACAATAATTAATCTTATAATTAGAAGAAAATTATCTTTGGTTTTGCTTTTTTATCACAGTGAAGCAACTGGTAGGCATGGCTTGTTCCTTATTCCTTATTACTACCTGGTTATGACCTCTCGCGTTTCCTAGGAGAAAGAGTTCTGTCTATTCTTTTAGAATAAGTTCTGCTCTAACATTCTGTGAAGCTGTGTCCTGATCTCCTAAAACCATAGAACCTCAGAGACTCAAAGTAAAGTTTGTCTTTTGTGAATTAGAAGGCTCTACACTAATGTGAGATGTTGTTCTAATAATAATTACTCTTATTATATTTATATTTAGTTCTGCCTGGAGTAGAGTCCATGACGAATGTGCATATAATTAGTACTAAGCAAATATGTGTTGCATTGGTGGGTCTAAGTAGTGAATCATGGTATGTTAGACATATGGGCGATAGTACATGCTCATATGGTTCAATTCCTTCATCTCACAGACTAGACAACTGAACTAGAGAAGTAAGCAAGTAACTTATAAGTAAGATTACACCACTGGTGAGCAGTAGGACCAAGACTCAAAGCCAGGACTCACTTATGGCTCTAAATCTAATCTGCTTTCCACTCTCCCATCTTTGGTTATGATTATATATATTCAAATATTTTGACTCTTACTGTCTCAGTAGATAGTAACAGTCTGTTATAGTCCTAAACCCCTTTCATTAGATCATTAGAGCATGCAGTAAAAAAATAAATAAACAAATGAATATACAGAAACATTATTAAGTAAGTCTTTCTAGAGAAATTTGGGTTTTAGAAACGATTTGTACTAATTCAGGTTCTAACACGACTCATTCACTGAACCTTGGGCAGGACACTGACTTTTCTGGGTCCTGGTCAATGTGTTAAAACCAATGGTTAGATTTCCAGGAACTGTGAGAGCCAGCTGTTCAACACAGCCATTGTTTAAAATTAAACTATAAAAGCTTACCATTAAATAAGTTATATTAAAAACATAAGTAATAAATACTCAAAACTCATCACTTCTTAACTATTTTACTACATTTTACCATCATCTATGCTCTGGAGTTATATTTTTCATATTTGTCTAATGGACAGATTATATAATGGTTTGCTACCGTGCATTCCTTTCCAACTTGGTGTTCAGTAACATCTCGTAGCTTGAAATCAGCCACGGTGGGAGTATTTACACCACAGAAATCAGAGACACCACAAATCAGGGCTTCCCCTGCCCACCCTACCCCAGGGAACTAGATGTTCAACATTTACCTGCTCATGTGAGTCTCTTATTTGAAAAATGAGCTGGAAACCACGTTCCATCAACTCACACCCCAATCTAATGGAAATGATCAGAAGAGACAAAAGGGGAAAATCTGCCAAGTTGTCATCCGTGTGTAGAAGCAACCAGTAACACTCCCAAATAGGCAAGGCTTTGAGAAGAGAAACCTGAAAAAGCCACTGGAAAGTGTGTGCTCTACCAGTGAAAAAAATAATCAGTAACAAAATCTCCAGAATGAGGACAAAGAAACAAACAGCAAACGTGTCAAGCAGCCCTATGTTTTCCTCTTCTCTCCTTCCCATGTCTCCATTTTACATTATAGATTATTCCAAACAAAGGATAAAAATCGTTCATGTAATAAATGTCATAGCTGCAATTAAAACAATTATTTGCAGTCCCCTCACATATTTAACTGGCTTTAATAGCTCCCAACATAAGAAAAACATTCCCCTGGACAAACAAACAAAAAACAGGCCAACTAGTAACAGACGTTTCCATGAAATCTGTAACTAAAGAAAGGGACAAGAAAGTGATCCCTCTATTCAAAAAAGACTCAGTCACCTCACAAGATTATTCAGGCATACCCAAAGCATTTGAATCCTGTAATGAAGGGCTATTGTGCAACCTTGAATTAAATACCAACCCAAATCCCAAGTCTAGCTATTTTTGTTAAAGGATTTCCATGCAAACAAATGGTAAAAGAAAACCTTTATTTCAAAGGATGCAGTATTCATTTTCCTTAGGACATCATTTTACTAAAATTGATATTTGAAGCGCTCTTTTCCCAGAAAGGACATAGTACATGACACAAGGTGATGGGCAACCTTTTGCTGAAGCATCACTGAGACTTACATGCCTATCTCCTTTCCACAGGCTACCCCTCTGGCATCAGACAGTGGTGTCTAATCTTGCTAGTTGAATTAGTCATCCCTATCTCTGCCACCATATCCTTGGGCTCACAGGAAAGGGAAACAAACTCGAGTTACGTGGCAGGTAGAGAATAAAAAGAATCAGGAAGAGGAGGAAATAATACTATCTGACACTATAGTAGGGAGCTTACCTTGAAATCTCACTCCAACCATAAGGAAAATTTGCATGGGGGTAGGAAGTACAAAGTAGACATGTCCCAAAATGTTAATAACAGCTTTGAAACAGAAAGACCGTCCCCATGATCCAAGGCATCCTCATGAGAACGATACCAGCAAAAGCTACCAATTATTCAATGCACTCCAGGTACATGAACTGTGCTGCTTTATATTTTTACTTCTAATCTTTACTTCTAATCTTTATCTTTATATTTTACTTCTAATCTTTATCACCCCATTTTACAGATGAGAAATTGATCCTCAGATAATTTAAGTTACTTGCCCAGGGTCACACAGTTAGAAAGCAGTAGAGCAACGAATTGAGGCCAGTACCAATCAATTTTCAAAGACCATTCTATAGTCCCATACCAGCATCTCCCAAAATGTGCTATGTGTGCCAGGGGCTTATCTCCCTATTCAGGTAAGTTTGGAAATACAATATACAAAAATAAAATTTTTGCCAGAAGGTAAATGAGGATGAGAGAAGATTCTTCCCCCATGTTTCAGAAGGAACATGGTCCCACCAACACATTGATTTTGGACTTCCAGCCTACAGAAGTCTGAGACAATAAATTTGTGATGTTTTAAGCCACCCGGTTTGTGGTACTTTGCTATAGCAGCCCTAGAAAACGAATACGTGGATAGTTGGGAAGACTGTGGAAGGAGTCAAGGTGGAAGGGATTACAAAGAGTGGAACTTAAACAGTTCTACTTTAAGTTATTATTAAGCATCCAAGCGAAAATTCTGAGAGGTCAACAATAAAATGGGAAAGGGAAGCTAAATTGATTTTGTATTTAAGACATGTCTGGCATTCTGGTAAGCCAGGATTTCCCACAGAATCCTTTATGGAATACTAGTTCAGCAATATATAATTAGATTTTATAAGAACAAAACTTTGGGAAAATCTGGGCTAAACAAACTTAAACAGGTTTCTTGGTTACAGAATGAACATTTCCGAGCCTTTCACTTGCTAATGGATAGCATGTGTTCATTTGACTGTTTCACTATCCTTAGGCCCTAAGTTCCTAGATTTATATAAGACATACTCAGATGAGGAAACTAAATCCTAGGTTGACTAGTTTCTCAAGCACTAGGTTTAATTTTCTCAAGCCCCCGACTCAACCACTAGATAGTAAAGCTCGAATTTGAAGGCAGATCTAGATGATTCCAAAGTCCATGTATTTTTCATATATTGTTATATAAATGACATAATACAACAAAATCTGCCTCCATGCAACTTTTGACAAAAGCAGAATTCTGGGTAAACTGGATTACCTTGGCATGCCATTTGCAAGATTTATAGGTGCTGAAATTGCAAGTGATTTAAGGGCATGTTGATTTGCAAAGAAGTGAAACTCACATGACCAGAGATTGCTTCAAAATGAATTTCTAGCTTCCTTCTGTTTTGAAAATAATTTGAGGGGATGGATGAAGCCCTCAATCCTCATAGCAAAAGAAATGTCTTCCACTGAGAAATTCCTTATTTTTGCTGAAGTAAATGTAGCCCTATTCTTTTCAAAACGATCCTCCTTTTTGCTATCTACTATGACTAAATTTTCCATACAAAAAATCAGGATATACAGTGTGGCAAATACGAGGATAAGACTGGGTATAGTGGATAAGAATATTTTATATGAGGATGATCCTGGGAAATCACTCCATGTTGTCACCTTAACCAGGTGACAGGTAACTCCTCCTTGATTCCAAAAGAGATAATGTTGTCATTGGGAGTAATCTCCATGCAACACTCCCTTAGATTATTTCAGTGCTTCCCACATCTCTTCTCTACACATAGTCTCATTGGATCTTCACCACCACTCTTTTTTTTTTTTTTTTTTTTTTTGAGGTATGTGGGCCTCTCACTGTTGTGGCCTCTCCCATTGCGGAGCACAGGCTCCGGACGCGCAGGCTCAACGGCCATGGCTCACGGGCCCAGCCGCTCCGCGGCATGTGGGATCTTCCCGGACCGGAGCACGAACCCGTGTCCCCTGCATCGGCAGGCGGACTCTCAACCACTGCGCCACCAGGGAAGCCCTTCACCACCACTCTTGAAAGGAGTTAATGCAGCTCTTCAACAGAGGCCCAGGTGGATGGAGCAAGTTCCCAAGTAATGACACTCTAGTCAGTAGCAGAGCTGGGACAGATTCCAAGTTCACTGGACCAGTTATTCATTCGATAAACAAATATATTTTAGCTCCTACTATGTGCTAGACTCCAATGCAGGCACAGAAAACAAGAGAGACAAAGTGTCTGCCTTCATGAAGCTTCCCATATAATGGAGACAAGAGAGAGGAAACCTATTAAGAACATCAAAGCAGGGTGAACGGTTACAGAGGGATGGGGTCAAGGAGCGATATTATTTTAGATTGGGTGGTCAGGGAAGGCCCCTCTGAGGTGGTGACAGCTGAGCAGATCTGAAGGTATTAGAGAATTTCAAGTGACTATCTAGGGAGAAGAGAGTTCTGGGCTGGAGTAAGGAAAAAGAGAAACATAATATGTAAACAAGTGGGACAATGGGAAAAGCAGAAGATTGATAGAGTGAAACAAGCAAGTAAACAAATAAAAAGAGAGCTTTTCTCTAGCTCACTTTAAAAAGAAATCAGCAGAGGGCTGAAGGTGTGATCTTCAGGAGAATTAATGAAGTGATTGTTAAACTCAGCCTTAGGGGGTGGCATTTCTGAGAGGGTCTGACTCTTCCTGCAGAGTTAAAGAAGTTGAGTGACACAGACATAGAGAACAAACTTGTGGTGGCCAAGAGTAAGGGGGGTTGGGAGAGGGATGGATGGGGGTGTGGGATTAGCAAATGCAAACTATTATATATAGAATGGATAAACAACAAGGTCCAACTGTATAGCACAGGGAACTACATTCAACATCCTGTGATAAGACATAATGGAAAAGAATATGAAAAAGAATGTATATATATGTATAACTGAATCACTTTGCTGTACCGCAGAAATTAACACAACATTGTAAATCAACTATATTTCAATAAAATAAATTTAAAAAAAAGAAGTTGAGTGAAAATAAAATAGGGCAAGAGGGTAGATACCCCACCAATAATAACCAATTGAGCAATTTTGGTTTGAGCTTTCCTCAGAATTACCTACCAAACCAGAGGGATGAAATGAAGGAACCCACATGTGCAAACACCTGACATAATGCCTGGCACACAGTAAGTATTTGGGAAGGTAATACAGTCCAATGGGAGGAGCAGAAAGAATTTAGACACAGCTTCAAATGTGGCTCTGTCACTTAAAAACTCTGTACCACTAGACAAAGTACTTGTTTACTGAGTGGACCCACACTACCACTCATTGTTATGGTGACAATGATATCATACATATAGAAACTCCTACCAGGTATAGCAGAGAGATGAAAGACAGTCCCTGCCCTCACCTTCTAACTGAGACCTTAGAACAGTCCCTGACCACAGAAGAGATGCTAATTAAATCTAATTTCCTTTGCCTTGTCAGTGAATTATTATAATAAGATGGGTTTACAGACCTGAATATTTATTCAACACATAGAGCATATATGAAAATATTAATATAAAAGGGGAGGGGCTTCCCTGGTGGCGCAGTGGTTGAGAGTCTGCCTGCCAATGCAGGGGACACGGGTTTGTGCCCCGGTCTGGGAGGATCCCACGTGCCGCAGAGCGGCTGGGCCTGTGAGCCGTGGCCGCTGAGCCTGCGCGTCCGGAGCCTGTGCTCCGCAACGGGAGAGGCTACAGCAGGGAGAGGCCTGCGTACCGCAAAAAAAAAAAAAAAAAAAAAAAAGGGAGAGTGGAGTTTTGGTTGCTAAATATTTGGATAAAGGCTTGGTGACCATGCATTCAGAATGTGTCCCACCTGAGGTTTCATTCGGAAAATATGGCCACCATCACAATAGGTTGTTATGGTTCCCAGATTAAGTAGGCACTGCCTTCTGAAAAGATAGACAAATTCATTAAATTACCTGGCTTCCTGATATTTGGTTGACATGGATAAAGCTCTGTGTACTCTGAAAGTCCAAGATAAAAAATGTTTCCCTTTCCCTCTTTCCTGCCCTCTGCCACCTTATTCTCCGTCCTATTTTCACACCCTCCCCCTGTGCCTCCTACAGCGGGGGTAGGAAAGACTCCACTCCACTCATATGGGTACATTTTTTAGTTTGTTATAAGTTATCAAGGAGAACTGTGGCTACAATAATGCCGTAGATAGAACCATCATTAATATACAAACTGACAATTAACATGTATTTTTTTTTCTGTTTCAAGAACTCTATATATTCAGATTTTCCTCAAGGTCCTGCCCTTTTTCTCTCCTTCTGTACATTCTCACTCAACCATCCCTTGATCACTAACTGCTAGTCCAGAATTTTGTTCCTGACCTTGCTGTTGGGCTCCCCACACTCAGAAGGCTCCTTCGCATGGGTACCAGTTGGTTCCTCAAACCCATCGAGTCTTATAACAAAACATCAACATCCACCCTGAACTTCCCCCTCCTCTAACTTCCTGATTCCTAATGACACTCAAGGCTCTAAAACCAAGTCCTCATGTTAAGTCATTCACCAAGTCCCACCTTTCTTCCTCTTTTTTTCCCTTTTGGTTCACAAGTCAACCCTCACTTGCCCTGGGGACATTTGCAAAGCCTCCTAACTTGTCTCTCAGACTTCAGGTCCTCTCCACACCCATTCAGCCTAACACTTATGCCGAGGTGAGCTTTCTAAAGCACAAGACACTTCCCTCCTCAAATGCCTTCAGTGGTTCCCAACTGCAACCAGAATAAAGTATAAACTTCCTGCCATGAAATTCAATGTCTTCCACAATGTGACTCTGGCATAACTTTCCAGAGCAAAGTGATACGACCCCTTCATAAACTCTATGTTCCAGCCAAATCAAACCCTTCTGTGTTCCCTAACTTGACTCTGCCTTCTATGTCTTTACAGGTAAGCATACCTCCAGGCAAATAGTAGGCGCTAAATCAATATCAGTTGAATGATAATAGAATTTAGGTGGGAGTATAGAGTACACTGTAAAATTCTTTCAACTTTTCTGAATGTTTGAAAATTTTCATAATCAAACATCAGTAAAAATATTAGTCCATTTAGGATGAAAGAATGAATCTCTTGGGAGGTGGGTCATCCTCCCCAGATACAGGTACAAGAAGATATGTCAAGGGGTCTTTCTGAAAGATGAGTTAACAGAATATGCAGTCGCAAAAGGGAAAGGAGGAAGAGCTAGCCCCAGATGCCAAAATAAATATTTTGGCCAGTAAGCAACCTTAGCAATTTAAAGACAGCCACTAACTAGAATCAGAACAGGAAGAGAAGGTTAAGAGGTAAGACCTAAGGATACTGGAAAGATGTGATGCTAAGAATTTGCTTTTTCAGGCTAATGGATCTAAGGACATCAAGACTTATTACCACCACCCCGATCTTGCTCCCCAGATTCTACGGTTAAAGCAGTAAAAGAAAAGCATGTGGTTTCATGTCCAAGGCAGTACCTGCAATATCTTCAAGGGAGAGGAATCTCAATATTCTGGTTTTGGTTCAGTTATACTCAGGAGCATAGGTTTTATGAAGAAAGCACCTGATCACTGTCCTGTGAACTGAGTCTATTGCTTAAAGCTTTGAACTTGCAACTATATAGCATGAAAGTTCAAACTCCATCCCTTGTTTGACCAAGTACAGTTCTTAGTCCACGTTACCCGTCTCCCGAATCAATATAGATATTAATGATTTGTTCTTCTAGAACAAATTCTAGAGGAACCTTTCTAATTATGGGAAACTTGTCCTTCTTAAGTTCTTTTAAAATGTTCTTAGTTCAGTTCTTGAAAACCCCACATCATTAAACCGCTGGGAATGTTAAACAAAAATAATCATGTTTGCTCTTTAAAATGGACTATACTTCCTATTAAGAATGGGTCATTACCTATTTACCTTGGGTATCTGGGAAAAGATAAAGGGGTATCTGATGTTAGTTGGGGCAGTAACTAAACTCTTCCTCTCTTACTGTCTTAGTTTCATGCACACCAGGGTAATATTCAACACAATTTTTCTTCTGACAAATCATACACTTTCCAAAAAAAAAAAAAACAGTCATTAACAAAATACTGTTATGCTGTTTGCATTTTTTTTTCTCCCCACAAGGGGAGTGAACTGATAAGCCCAGTGGACTTCCTAAACACTCTTCTAAGTCATTTGAACTGCCTGTCAGTCAAAGCCCACTTATTTCTCAGGCTATAAAATCAGTCTAATAGAACCCCACTGTAAATTGGTTTATCAGCTGGATTCATATATAGTGTTGGGCCAATTATGTCCCTCCAAAAGAACCAATTCCTATAAAAGAAGAATAAAACAGCTTCTTGCTAGGAACACTTGCATTCCATTATAAAGGGTTTCCACTGGACTTAGATTAGCCTGCAGTACAATTCTAGAAAGCCCAATCAGCTAAGGGGTTTGGACAACTTTTCAGACTTTCATATGCCAGCAAAGCCAGTGCAATCTACTTTTCCAAAAGCGTTCCAATTCCTATTTTGAACAGCTTTCTTAAAAGTTATTTTTCAAGTTACTAAAATGATCCTTGGATTTTTTTTTCTCCTTACATCTCTGTTCTTCCTCATCCCTCACCAAAAAAAGTAAAAAGCAGTTGTACAAGTATCTTTCAAATGGGGAGACTGAAGCTTAGTAAGCTTAAATAATTTGTTCAAGGTCACCAACTAGCCAAAGGCAGAGCTAGGATTCAAATCCATATATATGCCAAAGCAGCTTTTTTTCCAGGACACCAAGCTGACCTGAAAGACACTGTATGTTTCCATTTACACACATCTCTACGTGTCCCTCTGGCTCCTATGAATTCCCCTGCAAGGACCTAATCCACTTAGCAGAAAGCTGCTTCCACCTGTGCCATGCCCCTGGTTTTCTCCTAATCCTACATTCCGGGAAAAATAGCCTTTTCGTGTGCCTTCCTTCACTCAAGCCAAGTCTCCTTTTGTGGGACACGCACTAATTAAAGGCATTTTCCGCTTTCCTCCACAGCACCCACGAAATAAAACATTCCAAAGAGACTCGGTGAAGGAGAAGGAGGACGTGTCCGACGCCCACCCCTCACACTGAGCGTGATGGCGGACCACACAGCTTCGCGCTTCCCTGGAGGGGCGCCTGGCCTGGAAGAAGCCCGGGGGGCGACCTCCTCAGTTTGTGCCAGAAGCCTTCGGGAGCACGTTCCAGGCTGGGCGCACACAGAGCAGAATACCAAGCATCCCCAGGACGCCAATTTGGAAACTACCAGCCGGCCCAAACCACCTGACCCCAAACTCACCTCACCTGGCTTGCTTTCTCTACGGTGCTGAAGGCTTCTGAGACCGCCCTCCTTGCGCTCCGTGCGTCCGGGGAGGCGTGACCCCCGCGGAGCCGCGCACTTACGCAGGGCACGCGGCGCTCCTCCTTGTCTCGCGGTGCGGGGAGACTCGGTCCCGCCAGGTTCCCGAGTCCGGAAAGAGTGAGGCGGGCTCCCCTCGTCGCCCCTCGCAGTCACGCGTACCCTCCAGACCGCGAGTTTTTGAGTGCTCCTCTCAGGAGGAGGAGACCCATGTGACCTAGACCTACGGAGCCAAAGGTACGTCCCTACCTATCTCTCCCCGCGACCTGGCCGCGCCCGGTCAGCGCTTTCCGTCGTGGAAGAAGCCAGCAGTCGCAGAGTGAAATCTTAAAAATGAACAGAGAAAGACTGACCACGGTGCAGCTTCGTTTGGTTTGTTTGTTCCTTTGTGTTCCTTTTGACTTTCTCGCCTGCTTTTTTGAAGCTGCTATCTTAGAATTTCCACCGTATTTTGAAATAATGTCCCCACGCCCGTGCTTGCAAGCCTGGTGTTTGCATCTGGAAGCAGAGTGGGGTTTTACTCCCCCCGTTTAAAAGGCCCACATGCATTCCTGGGTAGTTATTACACATGGTAATGGCGGTAACACTGGGGACACACTGAGAGCCAGTAGTGTCCAGTGCGTTCTCTGCCTTACTGCATCGGAATATTAGAGCAACCCGATGTGTTCTGTGCTATAACTATCCCCACTTTGCAGGCGGGAAACTGGGACTTAGGTTAAGGAGTCCATTCAGGGTCATCTCTTTTAAGTGACCTACCTGAGTAGGTAGTATTAACCACTACCAGGTGCTGGCCACTAAGCCAGACACTGGAGGAAGACAGAGACTTGTTTAAAAAAAAAGAAACAACAGACCCAAAATGGGGTCTCTCCTCCTAAGCCCCTGTCTCCAAACCAAGACCTAATACCTAACCTGATTGCAATTCCAACCTTCCCTATTAACATAATCTTAACCAGTCAGTCTGAAATTTCCTGGTCAGCACCAGTGAGGTAATTCACCTGATGGATCCTTTGTCCCCCAAAAGAAGGTGACGTCGCCTGAAATAGCCTAAAATAATTCTTTTTTTTTTTTCATTTATGACTTCCTATCCCACCCCCACTCCCGCCTTTAAAAACCTTTCCTTTTCTGCAGCTTTTTGGGACTCCTTTCTATTTGCTAGATGGGATTCAGATGGGATTATACCCAGTTCACGATTTAACAAAGCCAATTAGATCTTCAAATTTACTTGATTGAATTTTGTTTTTTAAGACTAAAAAGGTAAGGAGATTGCAAGAGCAAGGGGATAAGACAAAATACAGGAGTGTCATCATTCCCATGTCTAAGTCCCCAACAGGTCCCGTGGTTCAGAGAAGGCACAGTTATTAGAGCATCCCAGCCAGCCCACTTGGCTTTGAATCCTGGCTCTGCTATTTAGCTACTAGCTCTGATCCATTGTTTTTAAAGGTGGCCAAAACAAGGTCACCATGCTCCTTTGCAGGGTGACTTGGCCGTTCCTCCCATCAACAGGTGAAGTCTCTCTTCCCTCCCCTTGAATCAGGACTGGCTTTGTGACATGTTTTGACCATTAGAATATGGGCAAGTGCCAGGAATCAAAAGGCCTTGCAGCTTCTGGTCTGAGACAGCTGCCTTGGGACCACCATGACAAGAAGCAGGTGTGGCTCCTGAAGCGTGAGAGGTCATGTGCAGGAGAACCGAGGCATCCCAGAGACAGGAGCACAAACTGGGAGACTGGTGAGAGAAGCCATTGGGACCTTCCAGCTCAGCCCACCCTGCAGCAGAGTGCAGCTGCATGAGCTAGCCCAGGTGAAACCAGCAGTGGAACAGCCTGGGCAGCCCACCAATTAGGGGAAAAAAAAATCACTGTTGTTTTAAGCCACTTCAGTTTTGGAGTTTGTTATGCCACTAAGGCTAACTGTAGCATTAACTTTCGGATCTGGAACAAATTGCTTAATGTCACTGAGTCTCAGTTTTCTCATAAATACTTACTTTATTGGGTTGTGGTGGACACTAAATGTAAGTCATCTGGCCCAGAGTATGTGCTGGGTGGCTGCAGCCATCACTATCTGCCATCATACACTATGCAAGGTAGTACATTCTACACACTTATCTTTTTATGGAGAAAAATTTATTGTTGGGAAACAATTTTCCTTTAAGACCAAAATCAGACCACCCTTAACAAACTATTAAATAAAATAGGTGCAACCTTCCTACCTTGACAAATATACCTTTGTAATGACCTGCAAGGCCAGATACAAACTCCTTGATGATCTGCACCTAAATGTGGTGATGCAGGGAGAGCTGGTCTCCAGCCCCTGGTCTGCAGCCACTTCCCTTTTTCCCACTAAGCTCCAGTTCCAGTATACTTTACTCAAGTATAGTTGATTAACAATGTTGTGTTAATTTCTGCTGTACAGCAAAGTGATTCAGTTATACATATATATTCTTTTTTATATTCTTTTCCATTATGGTTTATCTCAGGATATTGAATATAGTTCCCTGTGCTATACAGCAGACCCTTGTTGTTTACCAGTCTTTAAGAAACTTGGAGTTTAGCTGGGGGGGCAGGGGGAGGGAGGCACTTGAATTGATCCTTTAATTGACACTTAAATGCTAAGTACTATCATTGAGGCCTATTAAAATTGCTGTAGGAACAGAGAACAGGGACCAACTGACTCTGCATAGGAGCCAAGGAAAACCCCTCAGAGGAGGTGACATGAAGCTGGGCGTTAAAAATGAGTAGACATTGAGGGGAAAGGGTATAGCACAAGCACATAGCATGCTGTCTGTGAATTGATGCTATGTTCTGGGAATGATTGACTGTTTGGAGCTACTGGATGCATTTGAGATGGATCAGAGGTTGGCTAAATGGAGGTTAAAAATTGGTGTGGGAAAAGCTTGAATGAAGTCTGATGACATTCAGAATTAGTAGACTGGAAAATCAATTTTCTTAATGAAATAGGATAGAATAGAATAGAACAGAATAGCATGTATTTGCCAGGACTGCTGTAACAAAGTACGCAAAACTGGGTGGCTATAAACGGTAGAAATTTATTGTCTCACAGTTCTGCAGCCTACAAGTCTGAAATAAAGCTGTCTGCAGGGCCGCATTCCCACTGTAGTAGGAGGATTCTTCCTTGCCTTTTCCAGCTTCTGGTAGCCCCAGGCACTCCTTGGCTTATGGCATCATAATTCTAATCTCTGCCTTGGTCTTCATAGGATGCTCCCCTTTTTTATAAGAACACCAATCCTATCAGATTAGGGCCAGCCTAATAACCTCATTTAACTTATTACCTCTGTGAAGACCCTATTTCCAAATAAGGCTGCATTCTGAGGTACTGGGGAGGGGGGCGGCTTGAGGAATTCAACGTATCTTTTTGAGGGGACATAATTAAATCCATGAAGATGGGAAAGAAAACATCAGAGTATATCATGTGTTATGAAACTGTTTCAATGTGTGTACATATGTGTCATGGCATTAGTTTCCTGTTGGTACTGTAACAAATTACCACAGTTTAGTGGCTGAAAACAACTCAGACTTATTGTCTTATAGTTCTGAAGTTGGAAGTCTAAAATCAAGGTTTCAGCAGGGCTGCATTCCTTCTGGAGGATTCAGGGGAGAGTATGATTCTTTGCCTTTTTCATCTTCTAGAAGCTGCCCACATTCTTTGTCTCCTGGCCCTGTACCTGCATCACTCCAAGCACTTGCTTCTATCCTCACATCTCCTACTAATCATTCTGATCCTTCTGTCTCTCTCTTATAAGGATCCTCATGATCACAGTGGGCCCAACAGATAATCCAGGGTGTAGGGAAGCAAAATTTGCCACCCCAAAGTGTGTCTCTTGAGTCTCATTTTTCTCATGGGGCCCTTGTAAGTATGTAATTAAATTTGATTTTCTTCTGTTAATCTGTCTCAGGTCAATTTAATTTTTAGACAAGCTAGAAGAACCTAGAAAAGGTATGAGGAAAATTTTTTTTTTTAAATAGGTGGTGTATCCAGCAGGATCCTTCACTGGCTGGGAAAAACTGCTTTCCAGAAGACCACTGCAGCTAAAGAGATCCTGGGACATCTGACAAAAGCTGGCAGAAGGTAAGATTTCCTATTACATCAGCCTTCCAGAATCTCTGTTTGTGGGATTTGGTAGAGCAAAAGTGGTGTGAATGTTTTCACTTTCTCTTTCTAAATATAGATTAATAGGAGAAAATATCTGTGGAACTACAGTACCTTGGACTTAGTGACTCTGATCAATTTGGTATTTACCAAATGGCTTTAATGATCCATTTCCTCCCAGAGACAGTCACTGTTTTTTCTTTGTCCTTGTCTTTTATGTTTGTCATAAGGAGGAAAAACCACAGAATAATTACAGAGGCATAGGCTGTATAGGGCCCTATAACCTGCAGTTCGAGCCTCAAAGACTAGTGAGTTCACAGTTCTCAGCAGATTGGCATCTGTTTAGACAAACTTTGCTGTGGATTAATAGGCACATGAGGTAAAAGCTGCTGCTAAGGGACATCTTGGAAGCCAAAGCCACAAAATTGGTTGACATGGATCGAGCATTTAAGAGCCATTAGTGTGCTTGCCACCTCAAAAAGGCACCCATGAGAGGATAAGTTGGTCACAGAATGGGTTAGATCAACACTAGATCACCTGCCAACCTCAAGAAAATTTCCATGTAATGAGGTACTCTGTAAAACAACACATAACCCCCAACCCCATGGCATATTCCTCCTAGGTACTTCACTTACAGGGTTCCTGGCAGCCTTATCAGGTGTGTGAGAATGGTCACTTCCTGGAAGGTACAGGAACCTCAAGGTATTTTGGGGACCTTGAGAAGAGAAGAATTCACTGAAATGTGTAGGTATTGCACATGAGTCTGATGGCAAATCCTTAGCTTGGCTTCCTGGCCTGAAGAGGCATTTAAAAGTCCAATCTGAAATTTCTTATGAAAAGTTCCAACAAAGCAGATTAAAAGAGTTACATGGTCAATTGCTATTCTTGCATGTAAACAGGCCAAGTTTTTTGAAACTAAACTTGTTTTGCAAACAAATTAGTCCTAAGTTGTCTACCTTTGGTAAAAATTAGGATGATTTTAGAGAGAAAAATTATGCTTTAGTAATATACTTGTGGCTATTAGATTCTAATACTGTCCCTTGTCTTTGAGGTTTGTTTTCTACCTATAAACTGGATTGGATCCTGAATTCTTCTAGTTTCCTCCAATATTTGGCTACAACTCTCCAAACTAACATTTCTAATTTTCTCTCCCACCCTTTTGACTTGAAATCATTAAGAACTAAAATTGTCCTTTTTCTGAAGCCATGCAAGCTAAAATTGGACAACCTGATATAAACTTCAGAGAAATCACCATGATAGCTCATATATAGTCTTCATATCTGTTGCCATATAAGCCACTCAGAAAGATCACAAGAGACATTCAAACTGCAAACTAGGAAAATCTGTCAGTTTGCCACTACCTGCCCTCACTCTATCTGAAAACGCTTTGAGCCAGACATCTAGAAATATTTACTGGCTACCCTCAGAACTCAGAAACTGGGATTATGTTTTGCTCCAATCACTAGCCGTTATTTTACTTTGTTTCCATAGAAGTGCCTCTTATTAAACACCTGATTGCTTGCACTGTAGTCCTGACTCTGGGAGCTCACCTGCATCACCACCTCCTGAAATGAGTTTAGCCAAAGTGACCCATTGTCAGGACTAAGAACCTGGTTCAGTGAGATAGAACAATTTACCAACTCAGCTTTTGGACTGTGAAACTTCTTGGGAGAAGTTTCAAAGGCATAACTGTAGGGAAGCAAAATTTGCCACCCTAAAATGTTAGTCTTTGGCATGAGGATTATTTTAGGTTGATTGTCTTTAAGAAACAGAAGACTCAGGAAGTCTTTTTTTTTTTTAACCTCTCCCTTAAGCTGCTTAAGAGAATTTAGATACGGGGCCTGGTCCCGGAAGAGCACCATCACCAGAGATATCTACAAAGAATATGGGTTAGGTGTGGTAGGGGGGACTCAGCAGGGCCTTAAGACCAAAGTTCTCTCTGGGTCCCATTGTCTTTGCGTGGCATAGCAAACATTTGTTTACCAAACATTTGTTTTTCCACCTCCATATGAATTTCCGTTCTCCCCTTTGAGGTTCCCAAACCCCTACCCCCTTCTCCTTCTCTCAGATGGCATATAAGCCTCAATTACTAACTTGTCCATGGCTCTCATTTTTCTTATGGGGCCCCTGTATGTACATAATTAAATTTGATTTTTTCCTGTTAATCTGTCTTATGGCAGTTTAATTCTCACCAGCCAGAAGAACCTAGAAAGGGTAGAATGAACTTTTTTCTTTTCCCAACAGTGACATTCACAGCTTCTGGAGATTAGGGTATAGACATCTTTGGAGGGAGTGGCATTACTCAGTCTACTATAGTCATAATGCAAACCATATTTGTTACTAGGAGATGAGGTCAAAATAGCTTGAAAACCACTGAACTGGAAGTCTTCTGAATTTTTCAAGTAAGCTATATTGCTTATTTTTTATTATGAGCATAATACATGATCATTATAGAAATATGAGGATATATAAGAAGATCAGATAAAAATCCTGTTATGACTCCTAAGAGATAACCAAATGATACATTTTTTTCTAATCTTTTCTCTATACAAACATATGTTTAAAACAAAACTGAAATTATACAGAGTTATTTATCTTCTTCAACAGGTAGCATATTATATCCCAGTTATTTTCACACATAGTTAATTCAAAAACATAATGTTAATGGCTGCATAATGTTCAGTTATATGAATATACCATAATTTATTCAACCATTTTCCAACATTTGGTCATTTGAATTGCTTCCAATTTTTTCTTGCTCTTAATTCACTAAAACTAATCCCTGCAAAAGATGATGAGGGCTTGGGCCAAAATGTATGTGGTAGTCCCTATATTAGTTTCCTAGAATTGCTGTAACAAATGACAACAAACTGGATGCCTTAAAGCAACAGAAATTTATTCTCTCACAGTTCCGGAGAAGTCTGAAATGAAGGTGTTGGCAGGACTGCTCTCTCTCCTGAAGCTCTGGGGGAGGATCCTTCCTTGTCTCTTCCAGCTCCCAGAAATCCCCGGCCTTCCTTGCCCTGTAGCTGCATCACTCCAATCTCTGCCTCCATGTTTACGTGGCTTTTTCTCTGTGTGTGTCTCTTCATGTCTTCTCCTCTTCTTATAAGGATGCCAGTCATGGGATTTAGGGCCCATCCTAATCCAGTATGACTTCATCTTAACTAGTTCCATCTGCAAAGACCCTCTTTCCAAATAAGGTCACATTCTGAGGTTTTGGGTGGATATGAATTTTGAGGGGACACTATTCAACCCACTACATTCCCTATGGAAAGGGTACAACTTTGAAAGATATTTAGGTGCATTGAGAGGATTGGGGGACAGCTAACCATGGGATGGGCAAAAAGGATGAACCCGTACATTTTCATGAAATAATTTCCCTGTCTTTATTCACACCCATTCTCCAGTGAACTGTGGCTTCTGAAATGACACATCTAGTGAACCCATGAGCCAATTCTGTTTGGAAACGACACTGCAATGGAGGAGATCATCTGTAGGGTGTGCTTGCATCCAGACTGTGCAGGTATAATTGGCAGCAGCGTGGGAGGGATGATTTTGGTGCGTTTCTTTCCTTAGAGACAAACGTATTCCTTTTCTACACTATTCACTGGCATATTTTGGCATAGCTGGTCAAATATTACTAATACTTTAAAGAGTATTTCTTTACATTTCTCTCCAAATGACCATAATTGTAATCAACCTAACAGCTGAAAAATCAAAATGTATGACTTGCAGAGGAGGATCAAACTGCTAGAAATAGTATTTTTAGCCCATTTCTGTATCAAGAGTTCTCAAAGGTGGACAAAAGAATGGCTTTGTAAAAAGATTGGTTAAGCCTTCTTCTCTGATTGGCTTTTCTGAGAACAACTTTAAATTGGCCAGTTGATCAGTCCAGATGACTTCAGGATCCCCTAAGCCCTTGTGTTCTCTGCATCCGCCTATCCTGGGGAGGTTCTAGCTTGTTAAGCCCTGGTGGTTCACAGCATGAGTTGGACCCAGGTTCAGATCTAGAACCTGCCCTCTGGTGACCTCAGCAAGTTACTTAATCTCAGCTTTTTCAACCATACATGGTAAAAATAACATTAGCTACCTCACAGTGTTATTAAGAGGGTGGAGTGAGAGCGTGTCCATCAAGTGCTTGTCATATAGAATGGGCCCAGTGAACCATAACTATAGCAATAGTAATGATGAGCATGACAGTCTGTGAGATTTCAGGCCTGTGACTGTCATGCTTTTCAGCTGTCTCACCCAAGGTACTAAATTGTGTCCTCTCCCCCAGTGTCTTCCATTGTATCTGGACACCACAGAAAAGTGTGTCCCTCACTGACCTACCGCCGGAGCTTTGCAGTATGTCTTACATCCTGTCTAAGAAGACACAGAGAATAGCTCGTTTCCATGTCTCAAGCAGGTAAGTACAATTTCAGTCGTCTTGGCTTTCATGTTTGTAGCTGCTGCCGCCAAGAAAATGTGGACCTGGAATGAAAACCAAGGGAATGGATTAACCTTGTAGACAGCCATGCCACTGTTGGAAGTGTCTGTGTCTCTCCCTACACTTGTCATGGCCTCTGCCATTGCTCCTTTTAAGTGCTGTTAGTATCTTCAACAGCGCCTCATGGCTTGAGAACACAGCTTGGAGGCACATCAGAAAGAGGAATGTCACAGCCTGCCCATTGTATTAGCTTGCTCTATGAGCCCGTTGCTTCAGAAAAGAAGTCAGATGTGTCACATTCACACACTTGCAAAAAAAAGTCATTGTGCTATGAGGAGAGGAGAGGAGAGAGGATCCAGTGGCTGAGACCCCACAGCTCTTCTGCCCCTGGGCCATCAGCTTTGAGAAGTAGGCCCAGGTGGCGTTGACCCAGCTGTAAGGCACAGACACATGCCCTGATAAATTTATGGAAGTGCTTCAGTCTCCTTACACTTAGTTAGGAAGGGCCACCTCCTAAGACCAGCCACAGGCTACAGCCTCAGGGAAGTTGTGGATAATTACATGGAAATTATTTATAATAAGTGCTTCCACTCTCAGCAGGATTATCCTTCCCTGGGTTGCTTGCCCTCTTGTGCCTGGTTTATGTAGGGAAGGAATGTCCAAATAAATCTACATCTTTTGTAAGTGAATCTAGTGTCCTCTGATGATCCAGCACCCTTTGGCAGCAGGTGTTAAGACTTCTTTACAGAAGGCATATTTTCAATATCCCTTTGGTTATAGAGAAAGCCAGGCAAACAAGACTTTGGTGGATTAAGGCTGAATTATGGGATTAATATAGACTTGGTCACTAAGGACAGCAGAGCTACCTCTGTGTAAAGCCGTGACAGATAATCACAGTGAAGCTTTGCAGGGCCTCATGGTTTGCCGAACACTTTTCATATATATCATCTCTTTAATTTGCACGCCAGCCCTGCAAGGTATATATTGACGTGATGATGAACCTGCCAGTACGCTCACTAGAGTATCTGATTAAGGGCACAGCATGGCTCATGGAGAAGACTGATGGGGATTTGAATCCCAGCTCATTAGCGGTGTGACCTTTGCTGTGTTAATTAACCTCTCTAAGCCTTCAGTTTCTCATATATGGAAAGAGGACAGCCCTACAGGGCTGATCTGAGGATTTACACTTGCACGTATAGCTGATATAACAATGCCTGGCCCATTGCAAGCAAGTTATTCATTTGTTGAAGGCAAAAAATTTACAAATGATAAACAGAGATCAAAGGAACCAAATTGGTGAAATGGCATGTGGTGTCTCCTCTTTTTCTTTTATTCAGGTTTTATTTTATTTTCCTCTGATGCCAATAGGGGTTAGTCCAGGGGCTCTCCTTGGTAACAAAATATTGTGCCTGTGATTAATTGCATGATTCAAAGAAGAGTTGGCCTAGAAAAGGGATTCTCTATTTTTCTGCTTCTGTAACCTCTTGAGGGCTTCCAAGAACTTCAAGAACTAAGTAATATTACCAAATAAAGGGATACAAATGAAATAGGTGAAGGGTGGTCCTCGGCAGGAATGCTCAGTCAATGACATGAAACATCATGTTTTTGTTTTTGTTTTTTTTTGCGGTACGCGGGCCTCTCAGTGTTGTGGCCTCTCCCGTTGTGGAGCACAGGCTCTGGACGTGCAGGCTCAGCGGCCATGGCTCACGGGCCCAGCCGCTCCACGGCACATGGGATCTTCCTGGACCGGGGCACGAACCCGTATCCCCTGCATCGGCAGGCAGACTCTTAACCACTGTGCCACCAGGGAAGCCCATGTTGTTTTTTATATAGGGTGGTTCAGGCTAAACTGCTCAGAACCTCCTGCTTGGTTGACTTCTATGGGTTTAAAAGATTCTCCCTTGAATTTAAGATGGCTGTACTCTCAGAGCACACAACAGTTGGGAAGAGAGGATGCACTAGAAGACCAGTTCCACGGTCTCTTCCTTCTCTAGTCTCTGTCACTGGCTACAGCCTGTCTCTCAACTCTGGTTTCCTCATCTGAAAGTGGATGTTGTAACAACTCATCTACTGCATCCACTTTTACTACCATCCTCACCCCAGAGAGTGGTGATGGATGACTAAGTGAGCTGAGGAATAAGAATGCACTGGGCTAATTGTGCAGGGCATGTCGTGGGTGGCACAGTGATCACCAGTGTGATATAAACTGCCAGTGCTTAATTGGTCCTCTTCCACCCCACACAGAGATCTGTCATCAAAAAGAATAGAAAAGGAATGATCCTTTCCTCTTCTCAGAAGAACTCAACACTAGGTTCTTAAAAATCTGGGTTTCTTTGCAACCGGAATGGTCAGGAGAGTTAATAACCCCACTTTTCCTCTTTCTGTGTACCCAGTTGTTCATTTCTCTCAGGAAATTCTTGACAAAAACAAGCAAACAAAACAAAACACAGTCACTATTCATTCTTTGTGGATTCCATATTTGCAGATTCGCCTCCATGGTTTGGATAACATGGCCCTCAGAATTCCTTGCCCAAATGTCTACAAGTCTGATTGCAGAGCCTACATGCTAATCTTTTTTGGCTTCCGGCTCCCCTTGGGGGTGTCCAAGGAGCATACTTACAGGTCTTGTATGTATAGGATAGGGTGTCAAGGAGCAGGACAGGCTAAAAGGCTATCCTGCCCTATACTACTGTGTTCTAACATAGAACATTAGGGAAGGAGTCTCGGAATTCTAAATTAAAATCTCATTTTCCAGGTGGTTATAAAGGCATATTTTTCAACGTAAGAAGTGTCCAAAGACGGAGAGAATGAAGAGTGCCCACCACTGAACTAAGAAGGTATCATGAGACTGGAAAATGAGGTAGGCGGTTGCAAATAATCAATGGATCAGCTTATTATAGGATAAATTACATATAGAGTGGAATTGGGTAAACGGCGATACCCCTGTCTGTGCTGTAATTCTCTGCTCCACTGAGGGGCCTTTGGGACGTTTTTATAGTTAAACTAGGATATGGGGGTATGTGCTCAGAGACGAGGAGTGTATTCCTAAGTCGCAATCGTATCTGACTTATGATGGGTAACTAGTCTTGTGCATGCCAGAAATGCGTCAGTATCATTGTTTGCAGACTAACAGAGCATAGAGGCCACCCAGAACTAATGAACATTAAACAATATCTATTAACTATAAAGCCCTTGACAATAGAGAAGAGATTTACTACACAGTACAATCCTAGGTAGGTTCCGTGGAAGGACAGGAGGAACTGAACAGGCCCAAGATGGTATTGGTTATGCTAACAGCCATACAAGAGGGTAGAACGTATTTTGTTTGTTACCTTGGTTTATAACTTTTAAATACTTAGACGTATGGTACTTGGGGCTCCATTCGTACTTTAGGCTTGGAAAGAAATGAACCTTTGGTGAGTCGGGTTACTGGACTATCATAACCTGGTTTATTCTGACTATTATACCAGGGTAGTGGGTTTCACGGTTTCAGAACCTCTGTAGCCGTATGATCTGGCAGCATGGGTGCCAGTAGGGGCTCAACCCAGCAAGTAGTGCTGGGAGCCTCTGAGAACGTGACTGTGTTCTGTGGTGAGGGCTGCCATGGGGGCATGTCTGTAATCTACCTGAGGCAGGATGCCGACAGATACGGAGCAACAGTCAGAGCTGCACGGAGTAAGTGACAGAGCAGTAGGACCAGAAAGATTGTGAATCCTGAAGATCAGGCCCCTTCCCTTATATATATAAGGAATAGCTACTAGCATGTTCTAGGATCTAAATGGGAGAAGGGAGACTCCCCATCCCTTCTCCCTATCCCTTTAAACCATTCGTTTTTGGACTTGTCTCCAAATTCAGCAAGGGTGAGCTCAAACTGGATTCTTTTTCAACAATATAAAAAGATAGGACATTTCTTATACTCCAGGTGTGACAAAACAGTACACATCTGACCAATATATAAAGTACTCTTATTATCGTCTAAACTTGGTTGACACCATTTCAGAGAAAACAAATACATTTTAACGGCCTAAATAAAAAAAGCAATTACCGAAAAAATAAATCTCTTTTCAAAGTTAGAGGGGAAGACAAGGACCCTCTGGTCCTTGAGAAAGGTATTGAGCTCTAAACACAAAAAAGGCACTGAGCCCTAAAAAAACAAAAGCTATTAAGCCCTTACTGTTAGCCAAAAGCCATGCTAAGTGTATCACACACATTATCTCATTTAGACCTCACCCTAACCCTAAAAGGTAGGTATCATAGTCTCCATTCTATAACAGAAGTAACTGAAGAACAGAGATGTTCAACAATTTGTCCAAGGTCAAAGAGCTACTAAGTGTCAGAATCAAGATTCAAATTGAGTCCTATCTGATACTAAACCCCCCATCCTGTTTACATCTATGTCTAGTGGCCTCCATTCTGGAGCTTAAAATAAATAATTGGATTATTCACATCACCTGCTCTGCTTCCCTGTTTCTAAATCCTGTCCCTTTAGCAAGGTCACCAGTGGACAGTCCTCCCTCATCTGGGACCAGGAAGTTAGTCTGGCTGGAGGGGGCCAGTTGACAAGTCTCATCTCTGTGGTGGATTTCTTATAGGGTACAGAGCAGCTGGAGAGGACACTTCTTAAATACCCTCTGTTTGTGTTGAGACATTATTAGGGCATCCTGTCAGGGTCTGAGTGCTGGGCAATAAGCCATGAGCTGATGGGTCCATTGGAAGCCACATACTCCTACAGAGTGGATCAAGCATTCATCCTTTGGCTGTTGGTTTAGCAAACTTACTTTTACATTCAACCTTGTTTTTTCCTCTCAAATGTAAAGAGGGCCAGGGGTAGAGCAGTGAAGCATGATAAAATGGAAGAAAGTTTAGATACAAGGTTATCCTGGACTTCAGAGAGAGGCGCTTTGAAAATCATGCATGTACTTTGAATTTTTTGACATCACGATCTCTTATGTCTTCCCTTCCCCTACCAGACTAGTCCATTTTCCCTCTATTTGTAAATTCTCAGGTGGCATGTCACCTTCCTTGCAAATCTGTTGCAAAGTAATCACATCTCTGTATTAGGTTCCATTTCTAAAAATGTCAAAACAAATCTCAATGATTAAATGCAATGGATTAAACTTTAAGCTTTTTACTTCTCTAAAATTGACATGATTTTAATTAGAAAATTATAACTCTAAGCCACTGTTATCACCAGACCACCTCCAAAATATGTATAAAGCTCTAACTCTGAAAAAAAAAGTTAAATTCTGTATAATGACAGTGATCTTGTTAAATAACCAGCCACATCTCGTTTCATTTCATTTGGGTTGAAATTTTGCCCTGAGGCATCTGAGAGTAAGACATCTCTTATAAAGGTCATCTATGAGAGAACCTTTGAATTTTTTCTCTATCTATAAACTCTAATTAAATATGCATTTATTGGTGTGATTTTGACCAGGGAGCTTTTTATTAGTATAGAAGTGACTATTACTCTCTGGCATAGTTTATCCATGGCATTATGCTAAACGTTGAGATTTTTCAGTTCTGCATAGCTAAAGACAAAGTCCAAGAAGTCGTAATTCTTTATCAAAACTGACACTTGTTTTATGCATTTGGGGATCTGTGTAGAGAACGCTGCCCTGCATTCTCAGCGTTAAAATCCTGTGGCTGCCAGTCACCAATACATCTAATTTTAACACAAGAAAAAATGTCTAGCAAACATCAAAACAAAAGCTACCCTTCGAGCTTAATTTTCTTTTTCATAAATTTGTCCGTTCTGCTCCCTCTTGGTGTCAGCAGGAAGTAATCTCACTTTTGTAAAGGAAACCAGTATCCTAGCTGTGCTGACAAATTGTAGGGAAATGATTGCTGAATTTTATCCCTCTTTATTTCCAAAAGAAGAATAATGAAGAGCTCTCTTTTCTTCCACTTAACATCCTAACGATCCACATCTGCAGTTTGCATTGCAGCTACCCATACCTCTGCACAGGAAGAAAAAAAAAAAGAATGAGATGTGACACCCCTCCCCCTCCCCTGCCACACCCATTGGAACCTGTCACTAGTACATCCTTAATCAATCTCTGAAATTGCTGTGGGAACTATACAATCCTACCCCAGTCAATGCCCAGCCCCTGCTGGTTGAGGCAGCTACATAGCTTGTGGTAAACTGCTATCCACTATTCCTCTATATTTAGAACTTCTCTAGAGAAATGGCATTATCTCAGTCACTAAGCTGAAAGCAGCTTAAAGTTAGTTTTTCACAGTTGTTTATTCTCAGTCTGTTTCATGCACCCTTCATTCACCTTGCTTTAAAAAATTTCCGATTGATGCACAACCACAGAAATGCAAACTGTTGAAATATTGCCTCCTAGAAAATTGACTGTGATTTGCATTTTGCTAATGTTGGAGTGGGTCAAAATGTTATTTTTCTCTCTCTTCTCAATAATGTTTCATTAAAGGTAAATTCTACTCCCTTCTACCAGTGAAAAGCCACTCGATGACCTGAATAAGATCTGGTGATAGGAAACATATTTTCAGTAATACTGAACTCATTTTCCTGCCAGAACAAATTAGTCAGTAGCTATCGTGTATGTCACAGAGGTTTTCAAGAGGCACTTAGGAGGATGCTAGAAAAAAAATCCTTCTGTGTAGATTATTAGAAATGTCATGGTGCTAATGG
Source organism: Hyperoodon ampullatus (assembly GCF_949752795.1). Taxonomy (NCBI): domain Eukaryota; kingdom Metazoa; phylum Chordata; class Mammalia; order Artiodactyla; family Ziphiidae; genus Hyperoodon; species Hyperoodon ampullatus. Next base: position 61,694,617 of record NC_136922.1, read on the forward strand.
AAAAACGCTGTGGTAATCTTTTTGTTTTATTCTTCTCTCCTAAACTACTCTTTCTTGTTTGCAATTCTGCTCTTAGAAGATATCTTTTGAAAAATGGTTCCAAAGAGAAGCAAAAAGGAAATTTTATAATTTATCCCGGAAAAGGCAAGATAGAGGGGTAATCAGATAATGGAGGCAAAGATGCAACTGAACTAATCATTCCTCTGAGTTCCCATCTTCACTGAAAACTGAATAAGGAAAGGGAAGTGGGCTGGGTTTAGAGGATGCTTTCCTTAGAGTAGAGTATGTTAGAAATAGAGTGAGTCTCTGAATGAATGAATGAATGACTATAATCAAGGACTGTCTTCCTTAATGTTCTTTGGAATTTGAAGGAAAAGCAGTTTACAGCATACGCATAACCCCTTGGGACCTCAGTTTCCACCATCTTGTAATAGAGCAAACAATTGCTACATTTATGGGCTGTTGAGGAGATTAAATAAATACCATGATGTGAATGAAACACCTAACATGATGTCTGGTCCATAGTCATAGAAAACCAGAGTAATGTGTAAAGCTATGATGCAGATATGTAGGGGTGGGGGTGGCTAAATCATGAAAATTCAGGCAGAAAGACTGACTTTATTTATTGTGTAGCCTGGTCTTTATGTGATTGCATTACTATCAAAGTTTATCAGAGAGGAAAAGTGACTCTTCGGCATCCTCTGCATGATCCATTTTCTCATGTGTGGAGTTGATTGTGTATTTGTAGGGACAATTTATGCATTTCCCCCAACTCTCTGCTATAATGAGTTATTAGACATGATTTGAGTTAACTTTTTTTGTATTTATTTATTTGGCTGCATCGGGTCTTAGTTGCGAGAGTTAACAGTTTAACATCAAAGTGTTCCCTGGGATTTTGCTGGTTCCTTTTGGCTTCTACTCGAACTTAAAAGAGATTATTAGAAGTAGTATTTGTGGTTTCATCCTGTCTTAAATATTTACAGATGCTTAACTCTTAGAGAGGTACTTTACATTTTCCAGCAGATTTAAAATTTAAGTATAAACATTCCTTTGGGAGCTTTCACTTTGTTCTGAAAGTGAAAACTATCAGAGGAATGTGACTTAAACCTGATTTCCAAATGAGACATCCTCCAGCAATCGAAATATCCTATGCAGTTATTATTCCACTGGAAAGTACCCTTTACCCCCAAGGAATGTGCTATAAGAGGAAACTAACACCTAGCTGCCCAAATTAAAGCCTATTCAGTCATTAGGTGGCTCTTTAGTCTTTGTGAGCCTCGTTTGCCTTCTGGGTTGCAGGGAACAAGAAGGCCTTCCAGAGCAGGTGAGAAGAGGCTACTGCAGACTCCTGTAAGCAGGAGTGTGATTTATCTAAGAATCACAGAATTTAGACCTGAAGAGAACCTAGGGCATCATCCTCTTCAGCTCCCTCAATTTGCAGACAAGGAAACTGAGCACAGAAGAGGTTAAATGGTTTTTCCAAAATCCACAGCTGTTTGTGGAAGACTCGGAGTTAACCCCCAAATCCCTACAACATCCTGAAATCACAGAGCCCACTAGTCCTGAAGGTAGGGTGAATTTCTCTAGACCCATGTGCTTTGGATGGTGGATTTTGAAAACTCTCTGGGTTGATGGTTGCCTCAGAAGAAATAAAAAACCTATTCTTTTTAAAAGGTAGAGCATTTACAATGTGTTTTATTTTGTAACATATCATGTACTATCACTGAATTGATCCTGAGTTCCATGGTGTCATGATATGCATTTGATCTGTATTTTGTATAAACAAACTGCTAGTGATCACTACCTAAAGTAGTTCGGAAAGCAAGGTAATTGAGAATTATGAATTCGACTCTTTTGAAAATGCAATTTTGGCCAAAACAAATGTCTCCTTTAAAGAAGCAGAAAGAAGAATCTGCATGGCTTGTTGAAACTAATTATTTAGAGTCAAAGGATCTGGGAGCTGGAAGGGATCACACAGATCAGCCAATTCAGCCCTTTATTTTACAGAAAAGGACACTGAGGCCCATTGAGTTTACCTAAAGTCGCACAAACCAGTGACAAAACTGGAAAGTGTAGCACTCCAAAACAAGACTGATCTCTTTTTCTACTTAACTGGAAAGTCTCACTTAGAGAACATCAGGGTAGAATCATGATGACTTCATAAATGTTCTCTAAATTTTTGTAGAATTTATAATTTATCCAAATCTTAAATCCAGTGCATTGATTCAGCTTACCTGTCAAGGACTAATCATTCCCATGACACTGTCCAGGTTACAGTTCTCACAAACATTAACTGGAAAAGTATATTAATGTGATAATAACAAGCAACAATAAAATTAAGGCAATTCATCCTTAATCACTTAAACACAAGCACTATATTTTGGTGTTAAATGTGAAATGGCAAAGAAATATGAAATCCACATCATTGCCAAAAATCGAAATGGGCATACAGAGGTCCTCAACTTTGTTTCAAGGAGAAGCAGTGGCTCACTTCCCTGATACATTGAGATCTCTCAGGGAAGGTTTGGAAGGCCCATGTTTCTAGAGGGCTGGAGGCAAGGCAAGTTCCAATAATAAAGTCCCTCTGTAGAGCAGGGAAATGGGATGCCTGATATTAGACACAGCCTTCCCACAAGTCCTCTTGGCCATCCTTCACCTCCTTGGCAAGTTTGCTCAGTTGTCACCTTCTCAGTGAGATGTCCCTGACCACCCTGTTTAACCCCTCCCACAGCGCCCACCCCAGGATTACTGACCCCTTTGACCCTGTTCTATTTATTTTCCATAGCACTTAATCACTTGCTAACTTAATTCACTTTGCAGGCTGTAATTTACTCATTATTATGCTAGAATATAAGCTCATGGGAGTAGGAAGTGTTCCGTTGTTTTTGTCGGCTAATGTATTGCAAGTACTTAGAACAGTGCCTGATATATAACATGGTCTCAGTAAGTATTTGCAGAAGGAACTAATGCTTTCTCCTCAAATGGCATTCTCTGGGCTGTCAAAGGCGCCCACCTTTCTCTTCTTCCCATTGGTGGTCACTGTCTTCTGCCTGGACGTGCCCTGTCCATCAACACCCAGTCATGGTGAAGAGCCAGGCTTCATTATTACCTTGCCCTCCTGAAAAATAAACACTGTGGGTTCTGGCTCTCTGATAAAGATAGCCTACTTTCTTAATATCAGTGTGATTTTTCAGCCCTCCTAAATATTTCTACATGTTTAAATCCTACTCAGTTTGCCACCTTCTACATTCTACATTAACCTAAAATGTGTATTGAGCACCTACAATATGCTCAGTTGGTGCCAGACATTCAATGGTGACAGGAAACATATGTAGTATATTCTGGAATTTATTAGAGTAGTGTCCCATAAAGCTTCTCTAACTGCCTGATACTCCTCCGGTCAATTCTTTTGTATTTCTCTGGGGCAGACAAGGTTACTTGCTTATCCATCAGTCATTCCCCTTCCTGTTTTCTGTCTCAGTTTAGTTTGGGCAGGGCAACAATGTGCTAGGAGTTGAGGCATGTTTGACCTTAGTCAGTCATGGCAATCCCTTTCCCCTTTGCCAGTGACTGTTCTACAAGTGGTCATGTAACCCAGTCCTGGTCAGTGAATTGTAATGAGAATTCTAGTGGGAGGCTTGGGATAGATTTTCCTCCCTGTTAAAAGATAGGAGAAGTTCAGCAACCCCCACTCCAAATCCCAAAGTCTTGATTCCTCATTTGGGTGGTGTCATGTAAGAATGTGATACCTGGTGCTGTGACAGCCATCTTGTGACCATGAGGAAAACCATCACATGTGCACTAAGGATGGCAGAGAGGAAGGACTGAAGCTGCCTGGGCTCTTAATGAGATTGTTAAGCCAACAAATCCAGTCTGAGACCACTCTTATCTCCTGACTTATTGATCGCATTCACATGTCTCTTAATCATTGATATCTCTTAATCACTGATATCAAATCTGTAGTCTTTTCTATTTTTGATCAATGTGAAAAATTATAGACTATTTTTGTCTAAAAATGTCTGTCAACCTTGGGATACTAATATTAAGAAAAGATTTTACTTTCTTGAGCTTCTCCTCTATCATTTAGTTTTTCTTACTTTTGTTAACTTTATTTTCTCAACCTGCTTTTATACAAACTTGTTTCTATTAATTTATTTTCTGTACAATAATACCTATAAGCTGTCTAGCTTCTTACGAGATATTATCTTAAGCCCCTTCTCTGTACCTTAATAACAAGATAGGGTAAGGTGTTCAAGATTAGGGGAAAAACTTTAATGTTTTCATCATTATCCCAGACCAGGCTCTCATGGCTGAGAGTTTGGAGAGGGAAACAGGAGGAAGGAGAGGAGAGCATGGTTGCAACATTTCCAGTCCTCTTTGAACACTGCTATGAGTGAATCTTCCTAAAACACTGCCTGCAGTCACATCTTTCTCCTGTTTAGAAAGTCCCAAGGACTCTGTAGAGCCTTCCAGATAAGGCTTCCACCCTCTTCTTAGTGTTCAGCATCTTTCACAATCTAGACCCAATTGACTTTTCCAGCAGGAGCATCTCTGCTTGTCCTGAATCTCACTCTTTACCCAATTGGATCTATTTGCCTGTAACTTTCCTTACCCATTCATGCTTCTGGTCCTGTTTATATTGGTCCCTCACCTGGAAGGATACCCATCCAAATTCTACCCATCCTCTAAACTGTGTTATTTACTAGTTAGCCACAGGCTCCATGTGGGTACCTGAAAATTGCATAGTGAAACTGGCCTTTTTATCCAATTTTTAATTTAATTCAATTTGAATTAAAAAACTGATAATTGAAAATTAAAAACTTTTGCTCAGTGAAAGACCCTGTTAAGAGGTTGAAAAGATAAGACACTGACTGGGAGAAAAAATTTACAAATTATGTATCTTATAAAGGATTCATATGTAGAATATGTAAGAACTCTCTGAACCAACAGTGAGAAAATAAAAAATTGTTTATAAAATAGGTAAAAGTGTTGAATAGATATTTCACCAAAGATATATGGTTGGCAAATAAGCACATGAAAGTTGTTCAACACCGCTAGCCATTAGGGAAATACAAATTAAACTCCTAAAGATGTGTATCAATACACATCTATTACAATGTCTAAAATAAAAAATATAATAACAAATGTTGGCATGGATGCTGGGAAATTGGATCTCTCAGACATTGCTGATAGAAATGTAAAATGATACAGCCACCCTGGGAATCTGGCAGTTTCTTATTAAACATATGTTTACCACACAATTCAGCAATAGCACTTAGGCATTTATCCTAGAGAAGTAAAAATTTTAGAGTCGATGCTGGAATGAGTTAAGACTTTTGGGGCTGTTGGGATGGAGTGAAAGTATTTTGTATGTGATAAGGACATGAATTTTAGGGGGCCAGTGGCAGAATGCTATGGACTGAACGGTGTCCCCCAAAATTCATATGTCGAAGCCCTAACCCCCAACGTAACCCCAATAGGGTCTTTTAGGAGGTTAAGTGAGGTCATAAAGGTGGGGCCCTAATCTGATAGGACTGTGACCTTATGAGAAGAGGAAGAGAGCGAGATCTCTGCTGTGTGAGGACACAGTGAGGAAGTGACCGTCTGCACCTCAAGGAGAGAGTTCTCACCAGACACTGACCCTGCTGGCACCTTGATCTTGCACTTCCAGTCACCAGAACTGTGTGAAAATAACTTTCAGTTGGTTAAACAACCCAGTCTATGGTATTTTGTTATGGCAGCCTGAGCAGACTAAGACAGAGCTTTTCAGATTATCTGTTTCTTTTTGAGTGATCTTTGGGAGATTGTTTCTTTCAAAAAGTTTACTTGTTTCATCTAAGTTGACAAATATATTGGCACAAGGTTGTTCATAATATTCTCTTATCTTTTAGTGTCCACAACATCTGTAGTGGTATCCTCCCTCTCATCACCATAATTGGTAATTTACATCATCTCTTTTTTCTTACCAATCTAGCTAAAGGTTAATCACTCTTATTGGTCTCAAATAACCAGCATTTAATTCTAATGATATTCTCTATATTTTGTTTATTTCCTACTTAATTTTCTATCTTTTGTTTTCACTATTATCTATATTGTTTCCTTTCCTCTCTTTACTTTGAGTTTAATTTGTTTTTTCTCTAGTTCCTTAAGGTGGAAGCTTAGGTCACAGATGAGAGATTTTTTCTAATGTAAGGATTTAATGCTATAAATTTCTCTCTAAACATTTGTGATATTGTGATTTGTAATTAGAAATATGTATTTGGTCTTTGTCTCCATTCCTGGAAAGAGCTTCTAAAACTTCTGGAATTTCCTAAGTGATAAGAGTGATGAAAGATTGATGAAAGTGTCTTTTGTTATTTAGAACAAATTCTTTTCAGTCACACCTGAGATTGCATTAATGAGGTGATTGAGAGCCCCTAAAGGTGGGGGCTTTGCAAGGGAATAAACCTTGTGACTAGAGGGTTGAACTTTCAGCCCCATCTCCTGACCTCCAGGGAGGGGAGAGGGGTTGGGGACTGACTTAATCACTAATGGCCAGTGATTTAATCAATCATGTTTAGGTTGTGGAGCCTTCATAAAAATCCCTGAAGTATGAGGTTCAGAGAGCTTCCAGGTGGGTGAACTCATGGGGGTACTGAGAGGTGACAGGTCTGGAGAGGGCATGGAAGCTCCACACCCCTTCCCCATACCTTGCCCTATGCATCTCTTCCATAGGGCTGTTTCTGAGTTATATCCTTTGTAATCAACCTGTAATCTAGTAAGTAAACTGTTTTCTTGAGTTCTGTGAGATGCTCTAGCAAATTATCAAACCCTAGGTAGGAGTCATGGGAACCTCCAACTTATAACTGATATGTCAGAAGCACAGGTGACAACCTGGACTTGAAATTGGTGTCTAAAGTGGGGACAGTCTGTGGAACTGAGCCAATAACCTGTAGGATTTGACGCTATCTCCAGGTAGATGGTGGTAGAATTGAATTAAATTATAGGACACCCAGCTGATGCTGAGAATTGCTTGGTGTGGGGAAAAAACTGCATATTTGTGACCAGAAGTGAAGTATATTAAGAGCAGAATGGTGTAGGAAAGTAGAGGAGAAACAGGAGTGATTTTCCTTTACAATACTACTTTAGCAACATAACACAAATTTTGATATATCTTGTTTCACTTGCATTGAGTTCAAAATACTTTCTAATTTCTCCTGTGACTTCCTCTTTGACCCATGGGTTGATTAGAAGTGTACTTTTTAGTTTCCATTTTGTAGCATGCTTCTTCTCCTAAAGGACTTTTTTTCAGTGTTTCTGGTAGTGCTGAACTGCTAGTGAAGTATGTCCTTAGCTTTTGCATCTATCAAAAAATCTTTATTCTCCATTTTTGAGAGATATTTTTACTGGGTAAAGAATTCTAAGTTAACAGTATTTTTTCCCAAGTACTTTAAAGAGTTTACTCCAGTCTTCTGGTTTGCATTTTTTTTTTTTTTTTGAAGAGAAATCTACTGTAATTCTCATCGTGATTCCTCTGTATGTAAAATATGTCTCCCTTTCCCTTCCCCAACCCAGCTTCTTTTAAAATTCTTTGTTACTGGTTTTCAGCAATTGATTGTGATGTGCTGTGTTGTAGATTTTATCAGTTTAAAAAGTTCATTGAACTTCCTGAACCTGTATATTTATAATTTTCTTCATATTGGGACAAATTTCAGGCATTTTTTATTAAAATATTTTTCTGTCTCCCCTCCCCATGATCCCCCTGTGACTCCAATTATACATGTATTAGGCCAGTTGGTGTTAATGTATAGATCACTGATGCCCTGTTCATTTTTTTCCTGTCTTTTTTTTGTATGTTTCATTTTTTTCAGTTTCTATGTCTTCAAGTGCACTAAGCTTTTTTTCTGTTGTGTCTAATTCGTTAATCCCATTCAGTGGATTTTTTTATATCAATTATTATTTTTTCATCTCTAGAAATTTGATTTGGTTTTTTTTTAATATTTTTAATTTTCTCTTCATTGTGTTCATGGTTTCCTCTACCTTCTTAAACTTGACTACTAATTCTACCACTTGTGCCATTTTGTTTTTTTCCTATTGATTGTTTTTTCTCCACAATATGAGAAGTATTTCACTGTTATTTTTGTGTGTGTGTGTGCACAAATAAACAAGAGTGTATATACATACAAGTTAAAGAATGCTAATAAAATAAACACATGTTTAAAGCTCCATTATTAAAATAATAATAAGCTTATTGTTCCAAAAATAATATTACCACCACCTTCTCAGTCCCTCCCTGATCACACCCCTCCCTCAGTCCACTCAGAGGTGACATCTGTGTTGAATTGTGTGCTTCACTAAGATGTATTTATTTATTTACATACTTATTTATATTCCTAAAACAATATATTATTTTTGATTATTTTAAGCCTTTCCCAAAACAACAGTTCTTGACATATATTTTTCTCTCAATATGATGTTTTTGAAATTGAACTGAATAAAAGTGTATATCTTTTGTTTATTCATTTTCTATACTGAATGGTATCTCATAAATAAATATTCCCCAAATTATCTATTTTACTGTTTCTGCATGTGAAAGCTATTTCCAGTTTGATTTTTATTTGCTTACCAATGGTGCTGCTATAACCACATTTCCAGTTATCCCCCTTTCCAAGCACAAAGAAGGAGGAATTACACTTCCTGACCCCTTGTGGTTGGGTTAGTTCATGTGACTTGTACTGACTAATGAGTTATGAAAAGATGTGTGCCACTTCCAGGCTGGAGCAATTAATTGCTGATGCAAATACCTCCCTGACTCTCTTCCCTCTGGAAAGGAGACCTACAACATTCAGGAAGTGACTGCTGTATGACCTTGGGAACATGAGTGACTATGATGAATAGAGCCTCCCAACTGACCTACAATGGCTAGTTAGTGTGAGTGAGACGTAAAATTTTGTTAGTATAAGATTCTTGGGTGTTGGCAGCAACAATATAACCTAATCTATCATGATGTAGGAAATATCTTACTTTGGTTTTAATTTGCACTTTCCTGCTTGCTTAATGAGGCCAAACATCTTTTGATATTTTGCTGGACATTTTTTGTCCCTTCATAGAATGCTCATTGATGGCTTTTCCATTTTTCAATTGATTTCTTTGTCTTTCTTTTATTGCTTTATAGGAGTTCTTAAAACATTTTGGATTCTTAATCTTTGGTCGGTTTTGTTTCAAATTTCTTTCGATAATTTATGGTTTTTCTTTTAATTCTATGGTTCTTTAAAAAATAGCTTTTCATTTTAGAAAATTTCAGACATATACAAAAGTAGAGAAAATAGTATAATAAACCCTCATGGAGCCATAACCCAGGTTCAGCAGTTATTGACTCATGGCCACTCTTGTTTCATCAGTAATCCCTATTCATTCCCCTCACTGGTGGATTATTCTGAAGAAAATTCCAGTCCTCACATAATTTCATCTGTGTATGTCTGAAGAGAAGATCTCTTTGCTATTTGTAGACTCAGCTTTGTGTAAACTCTGTTCCCGTCTCCCACCCTGCACAGGCCGAAGGCTTTTTCCCCTTCCCCTCAAACCAAAGCTTTAGGCTTCTGAGGAGCATTTGTGTTTCAGCCGAACAGGTGGCTTTAGCCATCCTTTCAATTATATTGGGCTAAAAGCACTAGAAATAGTTAAGTTTAGTATATACTCATGTTGCTTAGATATTTACTAGTAGGTGTGTTTTATGCTCGTATGTTTTTTACACGTGTGTGTATTTACCACTGTCCATTTTAACCTATAAGTTTCTAAAAATGTATGAATTGTTCCTATTGGCCTTGTTTGAAATAATGCCCAGCCCAATGTGATTCAGAATTAAATATAGAATAAATTATATTTGGTGAAAGTGGACATCCTGGTAGTTGTTAGCATATCGTGAGGAAAATGAACTCAAGTTATGGCTTGATTTTCATAGACAGTTATAATGGGTATAAGAAGAAATTTATCTCACGTGGAACAAAATGTGGGATTTTTCCGTGTTCTACTCATTTCAGTTTTCTTTCTTTCACACCTATTCTAGGTAGTCTATGCATTGTGTGTTCAGCACTGTTGTTTTTTAAAGGTACTTAAAATATGTGGTCCTACTATGGATAAAGGCACTATACTGATATTACCATTTCTACAAGAATCTGGAAGGAGCATTCTGTCATTTGATCCCTTCAACTGAATCATCTAATCAAGTTGCTTCTTCTCAGTTTTTTGTGTACAGTGTACTTTGTCTTTCAGAGTTTAACAATTCCATTTGCATACCTCTCTAAAATAATGTTTTTAATAGTTATTTTAAGCAACACTCTGTTAGTGATTTCTGTCCTATATTTTTTAATAAATGTCTAAATACAATGATTTTCTGTTAATTAAAAAATAGATACAGTGGTTTCATTGCTTTTATATTATCTTTCACTTAAAAAAGGAGGAAGAGCAGATTAAGTAGCTGACAGTATATCAAAGAGTAACTGAAAAGACCAACACAGGATCACTGCCTTTTCCTGCTTTTTCTCCTTTGGTTTCTACCAGTTTGTGTCCTTTGCAGGGCTGTCATTGCAGCGCTGTCTCTTTTCCTTGGGGCTTGCTTAATACGTTTGATCCAGAAATGCCCCTCCCTTCCCTCTGACTGCAGCTTGCACAGTTGGCATGCTCTGCTTGCCCTTACTCCATGGTTATCTGGCAGGTATAAGAATTGTGCATCCCTTTGATCCTTATATTTGACCTTCTTGATTAACCCAGTGCTTCCAGACTTCCAGCTGAAGCCCATGGTCTAGAGTTGTGCTCAAGGAATCTCACAGAGTAGAGAGGCTTCCCTGAGCTCTTTTTCCTTTTTTTCTTTTCTTTTTTTTTTTTTTTTTGCAGTACACGAGCCTCTCACTGTTGTGGCCTCTCCCGTTGCGGAGCACAGGCTCCAGACGTGCAGGCTCAGCGGCCATGGCTTACGGGCCCAGCTGCTCTGCAGCATGTGGGATCTTCCCGGACTGGGGCATGAGCCTGTGTCCCCTGCATCGGCAGGCGGACTCTCAACCACTGTGCCACCAAGGAAGCCCTTCCCTGAGCTCTTGAACCTGCTTCTAATGTGCATTCTTGGCCACTTTATGTTTAGCAGTTGATTGCTGGTGATACTAATGAAACTTTTCCTTTGTTTTAATATCTGACACATTTTTTTCCAATCTTCATTACCAGAGCAACTCTAGGGAACAACGAATCTTCAAATGCAAGATTTTAATATGCCTTCTGTATTAGGGTTCTCTGGAGAAACAGAACCAGTAGGATATAGATATAGATGTAGAGAGAGAGAGAGGAGAGAGATTTATTATGAGGAATTGGATCATACAGTTATGGAGGCTGAGAAGCCCCACAAGCTGCCCTCTGCAAGTTGGAGATCCAGGAAAGCTGGTGGTATAATTCAGTCGAGTCCAAAGGCCTGGGAACTAGGGAAGCCAATGGCGTAAATCCCAGTCCAATGGCAGGAGATGAGATGAGACGAGACGCTCTAGTTCAAGCAGTGAGGCAGGAAAAAAGGGGCAAATTCCTCCTTCCTCCACCTTTTGTTCTATTCAGACCCGAGTCTACCAATTCAAACGCTAATCTCATTTGGAAACACCTCACAGACATAGCCAGAAACAATGTGTAATCTAGGCATCCAGTGGTCCACTCAAATTGATGCATAAAATTAATCATCACACTTTCCTTCATGCCAGTGTTTCTTTTATCTGCATCCTTAATAAAACATTTGTTCTGTTTGATCCCAGAGGTTTGCCCTTCCTTTAAATTAATTTGGATGCTGTGAATGTTAGTCCCCCTGCTCCCCACATAGTTCATATTTTCACCAATTGTTCATCGGATGGCTCATTTAAGTAACTTGTACCTATCCCCACTTTATACTGGCTTTTGAATGTTTAGTGAGTATTTCTAAGAAAGACCAATCATTACGTGACAAATGTATGTCTTCTAGTATTTTTGTTCCCAAGCTCCGTGGAATCCTTCTGACTTTCTGTAATATCTAACCTCAGGCAAAAACAACTTACAGTCCTCTGTAACTCAGCTGATCCATTTCTCTAATGGATACGAACCCACATTTCTCTTATTGAAAATGACTGTTTACCATGTATGTCAATCAAGCTGAAAGGTGCTGAAAGTAATGAACTGCCAGTTTGGTTCCCAGTTCTGACCCTTGATTGCAAAGCCCTGTTACTACTTACATATGCACTGCTCTTTCACAGGAGATAACAGGCTCTGACAGCACCTTATAAGCTTCCCACTCCATTCTTTCTGCCACACTCCCAGAAACCAGAAAGCCCTTAGGAACACCCAGGGGATTTCACAGGTCTGTAAGAAGAACAACCTGTTAATTGGGCTTAGTTATTCTGTGGGGATAGCATCCAACATAATATGTGCGTAATGGAATAACTTACACCATTAGCCAGTTCAGAGCCCTGAGGATGAGCTTGCCAGGAGAAAGAGCACCACGCCCCAAATAAGTGAGTAGGGTGGGACCCCAGAGGGAATGAATTTACCCAGAATCCTCTTCAATTCAATCCTGAGGTTTTTATCAAGAGTCTTCGGTATAGAGTGTAAGGTCAGAGACTTTTAATATTTCATTCACATGCGGGCAGGGAAGACAAGCTCTAAAATCTTGAGATACTATTTAATCAAATTCCACAAACTAAATATCTGCCAAGAGACAAATAATTCAGAGCATAAACTTGTTGCAGCCAAATCCAGGCATGTGACATAATTAAGAAAACTACCAGTGTGTCTCCAAATAATGCATGTTCGTTTTTCAATATAAACACATGCCAAAAAGGAATAGGCCTAATCTCAAGCCAATACCAAATTAAAATACTAATGTTGCTGTTTAAAAGTAGCCATTCCTTGATTTGGACAATAAAAATATGGTTCCTTCTCTCATATGGCCTTTGTCTCTAGGGTATATAGTGTGACAAATAGACAGGAAAACAAATAGGTTCTGCAAACAGCACAGAATAACAAACCTAGGTAAAACCTTTTCCAGTTATAGTTAAGAGGTTTTTGGTTGTTCTTAAGGTACAGATGTAATGAAGTGATAATCCTTTGACATAGAATTTAAGGGGTACCAAGGAAAGGATACCCAGTCCAAAATGTTTTCTCCATATCCATATCACAGTGCCTGAAGTTCACTATACACTCTTGGGAGCTAAGTACCTCCGAAATTTTAGTCTCTAGTAGTCTTTATGCTGAAAACTCAGCCTCTTTGCACTGGTGCCAAATCGAATCTCAGAGACGGAGTTTTGGGTGAAGTAGAAAAGAATAGCTTTATTGTTTTGCCAGGCAAAGGGGGACACAGCAGGCTCGTGCCCCTCAAAACTGTGTGTCCCAACCCAGGAGGATTTGGTGTAGAGTTTTATAGCAATAGTTCAAGGGTGGAGTTGCTAATAAGGATCAGGGTGTGTGCAGGGCCTGCAGTCCTTTCATCTGGCCTCAGATAGTCTCCTGGTGAGCTTCTCTGGTTCTCCAGGCTATCAAACCATAGACTTCTCTCTGGAATGAGGACTGCTTCATCAAGTAGTTTATCCTCCATTTGTTGGGGGTTTTAGTTCTGTAGAAGAGTTCAAAGATAGTGTTATGTGTATCCCTTGAGGTGGAGCCAGGACCCTGCCCCAAGGCTGCAATATTGTTTCCTGGCTGCTCCTCCCTTGTCTCTGCATCTCTCCCTTCCCTGATTAGCAGCTGTTCGAATCTGCCCTTTGGAGCTCAGGGAAGGTTATGGAGGCTGGAGTCTATTCCCTACAAATAAGAAATAGGGGACATGGAAAGTCTCTGTGCCCAGGAGCCCCACAGGGTTCTGCTTGGTTTCAGTTTCAATGAAAAAGGTTAATGCATGAGCACATTAATCAACATTATCATCTTGAGTAAGATTTTCCATGGCTTACATGTCTCCTTTTAGAGCCCTAAGAGTTTGAGATTGGAGACTGGAGTGGGGAGGACACATCTAAAGCATGAGGTTTTCCTTGGGAAGGATTGAAAAATAAAACTAGTGATTTGCAGCCTATTATGTTCCAGGCATTGTGTGTTGTGCTTGAGGCCATCATGATCAGTTCATTGAGCAATCCAGGGACACCCATACTTTTATCAACCAGGCCTCTTGTAGTGGCAGGGAACACAGTCAAACTTAAAAGGCTCTTCTCTCTCTCTCTCTCTCTCTCTCTCTCTCTCTCTCTCTCTCTCTCTTATTTTTAATTAAGTTAGGTAACTAAAAAGTCTAGAGGTTATTTCTTTCAGGTACAGCTGGATGTGGGTGCTTGAACTGTGCTTTCAGAATCTCTTAGCCTTTTTTTCCTTTGGAGTTATCCTTATGAGATCTCCCGGTTTACATGGCCTCTGTTTTGGTTTGTCATCTCAAGAGGAGAATCATAAGTCTCTCTCCCAGCATCCCTATCAATCCCAAATGGAACTTATAAGGGACTTGGATTGGCCTTGCTCAGCCCTGTTGTTCACCTGGGTAGTGGGGCTCCCTAGACCATCACAAGAACCCAGGAAGGCACTGGAATACCTGGGTAGAGTCAGTACAGAGTAAAGCATAAAGTGGGTAATGAGAGACATGAGAACAGGAGGCTGTGTTAGTTTCCTAGTGCTGCTGTAACAAATTACCATAAATCTAGTGGCTTCCAGGAACACAAATATATTATTTCATAGTTCTGGGGATCATAAGTCTGAAATGGGTCTCACCAGGCTAAAATCAAGGTGTCTGCAGGGATGCATTCTTTCTTAAGGCTCCTGGGAAGAGTCTGTTTCCTTGCTCATGCAGGTGTTGGCACAGTTCACAAGTTGTGTTCGTAGGACTGAGGTCCTCATTGCCTTGCTGGCTCTTGGTCATGGTCACTCAGCTTTTGGAGGCTGCCTGGATTTGCTCTCTCATGGCCTCTTTCATCATCAAAGTCATCAACAGTGGGTCAGGTCCCTGTCTTGTTTTGAATCTTTGCTGCCTCTTCTTCCACTGGATTTCTCTGACCACAGCTGGCAAAGAGTCTTTGTTTTTAAGTACAGCAGTCCCCCCTTATCTGCAGTTCCGCTTTTCATGGCTCTGTTACCCGAGGTCATGCACAGTGAAAAATATTAAATTGAAAATTCCAGAAATAAACAATTCATAAGTTTTAAATTGCACACCATTCTAAGTAACATGATGTAATCTCGAGCTGTCCCGTTCTGTCCTGCCCAGGACCTGAATCATCCCTATGTCCAGTGTATCCTGAAAGTCACTTAGTAGCTGTCTAGGTTATCTGATCCACTGTTGCGGTTATCAGATTGACTGTCGCAGTGTCTCAGTGCTTGTGTTCAAGTCACTTTTATTTTGCTTAGTAATTGCCCCAAAGGTTGAGAGTAGTGATGCTGGCAATTCGGATATGCCAAAGAGAAGCTGTAAAGTGCTTCCTTTACAGGTGAAATCTCTCACTTAATAAGGAAAGAAAAAATTATATGCTGAGGTTACTAAGATCTATGGTAAGAACGAATCTCCTATCCATGAAATTGTGAAGAAGGAAAAAGAAATTTGTGCTGATTTTGCTGTAGAACCTCAAACTGCAGAAGTTACGGCCACAGTCGTGATAAGTGCCTAGTTAAGGTGGAAAAGGCATTAAATTTGGACGAGATATTTTGAGAGAGAGACACCACATTTTCATAACTTTTATTATAATATATTGTTATAATTGTTCTATTTTGTTATTAGTTATTGCTGTTACCCTCTTACTGTGCCTAATATGTAAATTAAACTTTATCACAGGTATGTATCCCTAGGACAAAACATAGTATGTATAGGGTTCAGTACTATCTGCAGTTCAGGCATCCACTGGGGGTCTTAGAACGTATCCCCCATAGAGAAGGGGCCGGGGACCACTGTCCTCATTTGATTAAATTGGACCCACTCAGAATCTAGGGTAATTTAAAGATTATCTCATGATCTATAACCTTAATCACATCTACAAAGTCCCTTTGGGCATGTAAGGTAACTTATGCATAGGTCCTAGGGATTAGAGTGAGGGCATCTTTGGGAGGCCATTATTTGGCCTGCCAGAGAGGGGTAGGGAAATGCCAAAAAAAAAAAACCTATCGAATCCATCATTTTAAAGGAATTAAGTAATTGTAACTGAAGCTTTCAAGCATGCCTTCACATATAGTTCCTACCAATGGAACTTAAGAGCTGATTTGGAGGGAAGCCCCCAATTCCTATATCCTTGACCATAAAGAACAGTCAGTCCTGTCTGAAAAGGTTGTCCTCCTCAATTGAGCACTCAGGGTGCACAGGGGAAAACTCATGGAATAATGAAGGAGGAAGAAGACAACCATCCAGTCAGCAAGATCAACCAAACCAGATGGAGGGTCTAATGGATCATGTTAACATTGGGATAACGTTACCTCCTAAATGGAACCCAAGAAGTAACTAGGTTTGTTATGTAGGGAATTCACGCAATGATCCAGTCCCTTAATGAAACATCTTACTGTAGGTCATTAAAAGTTAGCATTATCTTCACTCCAGGATCTAGTCCCACTGCGGTCATGGTAGCATAGGTGCTGTAGGCATCTTAGCTGATTTCTGTTATTTGATTGGTTGTATCTAGTTGATCGACTTTCTGACCCAAGAATCCTCTGACTTTCAGACTTAGGCTCACCTTTGCTTATGATGAGATCAGTGTCTAAAGTTTACATTAGTATACTATAACAACAATCTATGAATCTGTCTATTTATCTGTCATCATGTAACCATCGATTCATCATTTGTCAAAAATTTTTTTGTTAAAAATAACTAACCTTTTGGATTCAGGAAAATCTTCAAAATCAATTTTCTTTCTCTTGCAGTTGGAAAATGAATTTTAAATTATTCATGTTAACATCCTCTAGATAAATTGAATTTTTAGAGTATTTAAGAGTATTTAAGAAAAGCTTAGTAAAGTCACTCTTTTACATTAATGGATTTCATTTTTAAAATATTAATTTCACATTCACCATTGCTTTTTGACTTATGCAGCCTTCTAATCAACAATTTTGAGAATCATTCACCTTAAGAAAGAAAGTAAATTATTAACATTTTAACGTTATAAAACACTTTTTTTCAACTTTTGTTTCTGGCCATATGACTTACTCGATATCTGGAAGAGACTCTGTTATGTATCACTTTAAAATGCTGGATAAGATAGTTTTTTAAAAAACATCCTTTTAAATGCATGTCTGAGCTTACAGAAAAATAAGGGAAATCATCTCAGGCCAGCAAAATAAGACAGCAGGAATCCAGAGCCCTGCAGCTGGCATTGCCCTGAAGGCACCTGCCAGGTGCTCCTGGCTTTGAGCCTGGGCCTGACCTTCAGTGGCCACGTAGTAATTTATCCTCCAAACCGGAGTGCTTGGGAAGGGAAAGGTGGTGCTGTTTGGAATACACTGGGAATTCCGCTCCTGCTCAAGATCAGGAGGGCTGCTAGAGAGTGTCACTCCCATCCTAACAACAGGAAAATGCTTAACGGTGTACAAAATCAATCACAGTTTTCCTGAACTCATCAGAGGGCTGAGGTCACTGGCAACCAGGAAACTAAATTTCAAATAGTAAAAAGTCCCCCTCAAGGAGAGTCAGGACACATGGATTGTTTTACCTTTGACAGTGCATGGGAGGAAGAGGTGGCTGCCATAGGGTGGGGGAAGAAAAATTAAAAAAAAAAAAAAAAGAATTCCTAAAGACTGAATAGGCACTAGTATATCAATTAGAATAACTGGGTACCCCAGGCACATGGGGATTTGTACCCACTCCCAAGCTCCTCCCCTTGGTCTCCACTGGGCACTTTTGAGAAAGATTTCGGGTAGGTCAAAGGCTGGAGAGAGCCCCTTTTGATGGCACAGGATACAGGGAGGAGGTCACTGCGGCTGTGCCCTGATGCTCCTCTCATGGTGCATAACTAAGCCTTGTCATATAGTAGGAGCTCAGTTATTATTTGTTGGATGACCATTTGACATTAATTCCACAACTTGGGGTAAAAAAGTGGTTACATCATTTCATTTTTAATAATCAGATAATCTGGCCGGGATCCCATCTACCAGAGCTAACAAGAATTTCTACCCTCTCGGTCATTGTTAAGTGGTCTCTTGACCCCTTAGGGTTGCGGAGGATCCAGGAGTGTCTCGTGCTGTCAGGGAATAGGAAACCATTCTCTAATCTGTGCTGACACACTTATACCCCTCGTGGTCCCTTTGAAAGCAATGCTTCCATTTTCTTTTTGCCAAGCCTGGGCATGAGGCTTATTTGCGTTAGGTCACACTGCCACCTGGGAGGACCCTTAAGAAGGTTCTGTCCCCTCACAGAGCACTGGGTGATGGTGGGCATGGGCTGCCATCCTTGAGAACTGCCACCCCCACTCCAAGTCGTGGGGAAGTTTGCTTGCTTCACTCCCTGGAAAGATCACTTGTGCCTCTCCACGACCCAGCCTCAACCTCTCGGCCAGCCTTGATGGAGAAAGGACTCCTGGAGGTTCTGCTCAGAAACCTCAGGCTTAAATTTTACCATAGTTGTTTGACCACCTTCAGACACTAGGGCACCCAGGAACCCAGGCTCAACACAAAGACTTCTTGCGGTAGGAAGGGAAAATTCTCACACTTATCCTAAGTCTCCTTCAGCAACAAGAATAAGGCAGACATCAATATGTCAATAGTTTATATAATCCTTTGTCAAACAGAATTATTGTGATATATGTAAATAAATACTCTCCTTTTCTAAGTAGAGGGACCAGGTATAATTACTATGCATTCACTTCTCAAATGACAAAATATAAAATACTTAATAACTATTCTGTATCATATGAATGCAAAGCACAGTTGAGAACTAGACATTTGTTGGGACTATTTAGTGTTCATTATGTTTATTTTTTCTTATGCTAGACCTTCAGTGAGTTAGTGCACATGAGGATATATTTATTATTTCCAGCAAATTAGCTTAGGTATTATAAACCTCATCTAATCACCACCTTATTTTGAAAATATTAGAATAATTTACATTGCTAAGCATTTGATTGATCTGTTGTCTTATATTTTCGATTTATTATGTTCCCCTAGAGGTGGTAGAAACACCACTGAGAATTAAGATGTCTCTTCATTAATGATGTAGATTATTTGATTTCCAGATATTCACATATTATGGTTACGTGTTCCATTCTTAATATTCCAAAGTCGGTTCTTCCTCTAATAGTTTTTTTTACTTAGAAAGGAAACTATCATTTCACACCAAGCATTTTAATACCTGAATCAAATTTTAAATATTTAAAACGTGACAGAGGGCTAATATCATTGTTATACAAAGAAGTCATGTAAGTTGATATGAAGAAAGGCTTAAATCTATAGTAGATCAAGTTAAGGCAAATAATGAGCCAAGAAAAATGTATTTGCTACAAATTTGACCAAATTTTATTACAATTATTATATAAAGAGTTATTACAAACTAATAAGAGGAACACTGACATAGCAGTGAAGGAGCACTATAATGCAATGATGAAGAGCCCAGGCTCTGGAGTTAGAGCTAGGTTCAGATCCAAGTCCTATCACTTGCTGAGGGACCTTGAGCAAGATCCTTAACTTTCACACACTTCTTAGTGTTCTAATGTGTAACACAGAGTTACTAAAAGTGACTGCTTACCATGTCATTGAGAAGAGGTAAGTTAAGATCATATGTGTACAACTCTTAGTGCAATTACTGGAACCCAGTACCTATTGTGATTTTGGCAAAAGGCATGAATAGGCAATTTGCAAAAGAAGAAATACAAGTGACTAATAGACATAAGCAAAAATTTTAATCTCACTAGTAATCAGAGATAAAAATTAAAACAGCAATGAGATACCATTTTTTTTCCTAGCAAATTTGAAATGTTCAAATGAAGATATGTTCTCATTCTTAGTTTTGATATGTATGTGGTGAGTCCTGGAATGAATATAAATTGAGACAATTTTTCCAGAAGGCAATTTGCCAGTTTTTATTAAGGGCTTTAAACATTTCCTTCATCTTTGACGACACTCAACCATTGCTCTACCCCAGCGGGCTCAACTCACATTGTAGTTTGAAATTGCACCATTTATATAGAACACACCATGTCTGGTGCCCTCAACAGTCACACATCTGGGGGCCCTGCCAGTGACATGCACAACTTACAGCAACCAAGCCTAAGAAAGTAAACAGAAAGGCACCTACAGATTTATGTGCAAGAATTTTTATCCCAGCATAATTCACAAAAAGCAGAAACCATGGAATAATTTAAATTTTTTTTTTTTTTTTTTTTTTTGCAGTATGCGGGCCTCTCACTGTTGTGGCCTCTTCCATTGCAGAGCATCAGGCTCTGGACGCGCAGACTAAGCGGCCATGGCTCACGGGCCCAGCCGCTCCGCGGCATGTGGGATCTTCCCGGACCGGGGCACGAACCCGTGTCCCCCACATCGGCAGGCGGACTCTCAACCACTGCGCCACCAGGGAAGCCCTGGAATAATTTAAATTTTAATTAAGACTATGTAATGACATGGGGAATATTCATATAAATTTATTCTAAAACAAAGGTAGCTTTCTTACTGATTCCAATATAAAAGTAAAATATAATCATTTTAAATGACACAATATAGAAAATTAAAGTAGTCATAATAATTTCAACATACAAAGAGCTAGCCACTTTTGATATATGTCCTAACAAAGTATTTTACACATGTATATTCATATTCCTACATAAACTGCAAAGAGCTGACAGCTAAACTGCTAATCCCCACAGGGAGAAAAATACAACAAAAATATTAACATAGTTATTCATGCTGATGGGATTATGGACAATTTGTCTTTTCTTTTGCTGATCTCTTTTTTACTTCTAACACGTCTACAGTTAGCATGATTACTTTTTAAGAAAAACATTTTAAATAACAAATGCTGTAAATGACTTGATGTTCAGCTAACTTATAACTATTTCCTTCAGTGATTTGAATGCAGAATATAAAAGAATAGACATATTTCTTTTGCAAAATGTGAAATAACATTCATTAATCACTTTGCCGTCTTCCTCTTAATGAAGACATGCAAATGCTTATGCAAACAAGCTGAACTTCTGTTCTGAGGCTATGACAGGATGCTCTGCAAAAGAGAAGGTAATGATAGAGCTTGAAAAATAGGAGGGCAGAGGAAGGTTAGCAGTGATGGAAGATTTCTATTCTGAATGCCTTAAAAGAATTGTATGAGCCTATAGTGTTCTGTCTAGCAATAATAAAATAAGATCACAAACAGCATTAAGAGAAGAAAGCTAGTCATTGCGGTATGACACACAGAGTGTAACCGAATGGGGAGATGAAGACTCATATCAAAATGAAAGTGTATAAAGTTGCAATTTTGTTCAGACTTCTCCCTAAGTCTTGCCAGATCATCATATTCAACTACTTGACAAATTCAGTCAATATTACTCACTTATAACCCTAGGATATTTTTACCCAATATTACACATTTGGATCAAAATTGAAAAAGTCAGTTCAACATTTAAACATTTTATCTACACAATTCCATACATTTACATGTCTAGAAATATAAATTGAGTGAACTCGGTGTCCCCCAAGATCATTAAGGTTCAATAGAAAAGACTTCAACATCACAAGAGGGTGTGAAACATTAAGATTCCAGATACAACTGTCCCAAAAAGAATTGGAGCTAGGCTTATAGAAGGTTAAATTCTTTGGACAGGGCAGAAGAGAATATCAGACAGCATCCTATCGTGTTCATTCTACTCCTGCCTTTTTGTGTGGAAAATCAGGACAGCCTGCCGCCTTTAAATGGCTTGGGAAACCAGAACAAAGATAAACACTCAGCTGGATTTTACAAACATTTTTGAAATTCTATTATAGGAAAGGTTCTTGGGGAAGGGAGATGCAAAAATTGGCAAAACATCATTGCTGCCCTCCAGAATCTTCCCATCACATGAGAGCTCCAGATAGAAAGAAAACAAATCATGGTGGAATTTTTTTAAGGGCTGAACTGGTGGTATAAACACAGGAAGTGGAGATTAAAGGGCAGTCCCCTGGAAAGGGGCTGTGATAATTATTACAGTGATGGTAGACCTCTTCACTCAGAGCAGGGTTCATGGAATAGCATCGCCCAGGAGCTTGTGAGAGATGCAGACACTCAGCCCCTCCTCCCCGCCCAGACCTCCTGAATCAGAATCTCTGAGGGTGGGACCCAGTTTTAACAGCTCTGCGGGTAATATTCATAGGTTTTAAAGTTGGAGAAGCCACATTGCTCTGAAGTATACACACTTGTGATGTAAGAGGATATGGTTCTTCTGGTTGTTCATTTAATAGCCCACAATTTAAAAATCAGTGATTATACAATCTCATTTTTAGAAAAATATGAAAATATGGAGAAATACAAAAGATGAAAAAATTGCCCGTATGAATTATTAGTCAAGGTTCTCCAGATAGACAGAATCAATAGAATATATATGGCCAAGCCAATTCCTTTATATTTGGAAGCCGGTAAGTTCCAGATCTGCAGTGAGCAAACTGGAGACCTAGGAGAACTGATGGTTTATTTCTAGTCCAAAGGTAACAGGCTTAAGACCCAGAAAGAGCTGATGTTTCAAATCAAGAAACAAAGGCAAGAAAAGAACTGGTGTCGCAGTCTGAAGGCTTTGGGGAAGAATTCTCTCTTACTCTGGGAGGATCAGCCTTTTTGTTTTATTCAAGCCTTCTGCTGATTAGATGGGGCCCATCCACATTAGGGAGGACAATCTGCTTTACTCAGTCTACTGATTTAAATGTTAATTTCATCCAAAACCAGCCTCATGGAAACACCCAGAATAATGTTTGACCAAATATCTGGGCACCCCATGGATCATTCAGGTTGACACATGAAATTAACCATCATACCTGAATTAACTGCTGTAAACATTTTGGTTTACCTTGTCACCTTTTGAGTTTCAACCCTGAGGAATGGGAGTGTATGTAGGTGAGGATAAATTCTTTGGGTATAAAGAGTTAGCTAAACTACCTTTTGCCTGCCTGCTGCTGCCACATAGGAAGTAGAAGTCAAGTTCATTCACCTATGTTACTACCTCTTTATGTCCAATCTGAGGGTTTCATTTTCATATATTCATAACACATAAGAAGTTGAGGGGTTTTCTTCTCCAAAGCGATTTTTCTAGCTGTGGCGTGAAGTACTTCTCTGGCATAAACATCACTCTTCAACCCCATCTGAGCTGAAAATCCCATCTCTAATCTTCTTTCTGATTGAGAAATGATAGAGTGGATTTGCTAGGAAACATCTGCCTCCCTGACAGCTGGTGGCTCTTGTGGGATTGGCCCTAAGTTAAGAGCATATTGATGCTTATTCATCGAGAAGTATATTTTAAAAATCATAATGTGGACTAAAATTCAAAGAAGAATTGCCCCCATGTTGATTGAGAAAAATTTATCTGAATGTTAGATTATATTCTGTTTTCTTTCATCACAGTGGCGGGGGTCATGTGGTCTTATAAAAGGTCTTGACAAGAACTTGATTCTCTCTTTTTCCTTTATGACCAGAGACAGTCCTAAAAAAATCATTAAAGCAACATTAGCCCTCCCCATTCCCAACTGACTCCTTTGACAGTACGTTCTCTTTTCTAAATCCCGGCTTTCCCATAAGTGGCTCTAAATCTTAGCAGTACACTGGAATCACCAAGGAGTTATAAAAAATACTGATGTTTGGTTCCCACCTGCAGAGATTTTCGATTTGATTTTCCTGGGGTGCAAGCTGGGCATTGGGATTTCTGAAAGCCTTTTAGGTGACTCTGATGTGCAGCCAGAGTTGCAAACCATTGCCCCAGGACCCTTGCTATTCAAGGTGTATTGATGCACCATCTGCATCACCTGGGAGCTTGTTAGAAATGCAGAATTGGGGTCTGCCCCATACCTGCGGAACCTGAATCTGCATTTTAACAAGACTCCTAGGTAATCTGTAGATACCTTAAATTTTGCAGAACCCTGTCCTATGTATTGGTGTTAAAATCAATTAAAATTCATATAAAATCCCTGGGTATTGAAATCAGTTTAGGGGATAGGGAAACTCACTCAAGTGAAAATAGCTATGGTTTAATGTCTTAGGTCCCCCAAATGTGATTGAATTCTAGTAGGTGTTCACAGCACTGTTTGATTAAGTCAGAAGTGAAAATTCTCACCTGAAGCTAACACAACATTGTAAATTAGCTGTACTTCAATTAAAATTTTTTCCAAAAAAAGGTGAAAGTTCTACTTATGGGACATTTATTTATTTATTTATTTATTTATTTATTTATTTATCTATCTATCTATCTATCTTTGTCTGCGTTAGGTCTTCATTGCTGTGCGCAAGCTTTCTCTGGTTGCTGCGAGCGGGGGCTACTCTTCGTTGCGGTGCGCGGGCTTCTCATTGCGGTGGCTTCTCTTGTTGCGGAGCACAGGCTCTAGGCACATGGGCTTCAGTAGTTGTGGCACATGGGCTCAGTAGTTTTGGCTCGCGGGCTCTAGAGCGCAGGCTCAGTAGTTGTGGCACACAGGCTTAGTTGCTCCGTGGCGTGTGGGATCTTCCCGGACCAGGGCTTGAACCCGTGTCCCCTGCATTGGCAGGCAGATTCTTAACCACTTCACCACCAGGGAAGCCCTAGGATGGAGTTTTTGATCAGGAGCATTCGTGGTTCCCTGAAATCCCCTCACTTGGGCAAATGCCTTAGTATCCCCAACACTATGCCCGTCCCTGCCCAGGCCCTTGGAGTCAGATCCCAAGCTCATCCGGTGAACTGTCCAGAGCCCGGCCTGTGCAAAGGTGTGTGTTTTAGGCAAGGAAAATGATAGTATCCTTCTGGGTTCAAATAGAGAAACACCAGTGCTTAAAGCAAAGAAAATGCAAAGACTTCATTTCTCACCTGAGCAAAGGCTCAAACAGGAAAATGTTTACCAAAAAAGCAGAAAGAAACTTCAAACAAAAACTAAAAGGTAAATTTTCTTTTCATGTGTTCTGAAAAGAATCAGCCAAAGCTGGGTTCAAATTGATGCCTTTAACCGTGATAAATTATGTACCCTCTCTCACTTTCGGTTTTCTTTTTTTTTTTTTTTTTGCGATACGCGGGCCTCTCACTGTTGTGGCCTCTCCCATTGCGGAGCACACGCTCCGGACGTGCAGGCTCAGCAGCCACGGCTCACGGGCCCAGCCGCTCCGTGGCATGTGGGATCTTCCCGGACCGGGGCATGAACCCGTGCCCCCTGCATTGGCAGACGGACTCTCAACCACTGCGCCACCAGGGAAGCCCCACTTTCGGTTTTCTTAACCAAATAAAGTGAGGAAGATAATACGTACCACTAGGTTTGTAGTTCATTTTAAGATGTGATGTAAGTTTTTTGGCCTCAGTTTCCCCAAATGGAAAATGGAGCTCACGATTCTGACTTCAGGATTGTTGTGAATATGGGTTAACATGTACAGCATGGTCCTGGCGCACAATAAATGCTTATTATGTGGAAGGTGATTTTTCTGTATCAGTAGTGGCAGGGAACGTCCTGAGTGGTGATAAAAGTAGCAGCAATAGTAGTTGTCAGCAAATATGAGTTTTCTCCCCTTTTTTCTTATGGGGGCCAGATTTAACAGAGAGTTTATGTAATCTGCCTACATTCTTACACTGAACCCTACTTTCAGATTCTACCAGGATTCTTATCCAAAGAGGCTGGTGGGAAAATGTCTCAATGGGAGGCATTGCCATCTTGTGTAGGGGTGTGTGTGTGTGTGTGTATGGGAGAGAGGGAGAGAGAGGACTTGAGTAAAACTTTTTTTTTTTTACATCTTTATTGGAGTATAATTGCTTTACAATGGTGTGTTAGTTTCTGCTTTATAACAAAGTGAATCAGTTATACATATACATATGTTCCCATTATCTCTTCCCTCTTGCATCTCCCTCCCTCCCACCCTCCCTATCCCACCCCTCTACATGGTCACAAAGCACTGAGCTGATCTCCCTGTGCTCTGTGGCTGCTTCCCACTAGCTATCTACCTTACGTTTGGTAGTGTATATATGTCCATGCCTCTCTTTCGCTTTGTCTCAGCTTACCCTTCCCCCTCCCCATATCCTCAAGTCCATTCTCTAGTAGGTCTGTGTCTTTATTCCTGTCTTACCCCTAGGTTCTTCATGACATTTTTTTTTCTTAGATTCCATATATATGTGTTAGCATACGGTATTTGTCTTTCTCTTTCTGACTTACTTCACTCTGTATGACACACTCTAGGTCCATCCACCTCATTACAAATAGCTCAATTTCGTTTCTTCTTATGGCTGAGTAATATTCCATTTTATATATGTGCCACATCTTCTTTATCCATGCATCCAATGATGGACACTTAGGTTGTTTCCATCTCCTGGCTATTGTAAATAGAGCTGCAATGAACATTTTGGTACATGACTCTTTTTGAATTATGGTTTTCTCAGGGTATATGCCCAGTAGTGGGATTGCTGGGTCATATGGTAGTTCTTGAGTAAAACTTTTAATATTATACATGCCACTCCCTGGAGATTCTGAAACACTCTCCACCTAGCAAAGTCACCCTCTCTGCAGCTGGACGTAAATATTATTGAGTGCTGGAATAATGTTGCATACACTAATATCAGTGCCTTTTACCTAAGAATAAGAAAAGTTAAGCTCCTTGTCCAAGGTTACCACATGGTATGCAGCAGAATCAGGGTTTGAACTCTGATTTATCTCCAGAGCCCAGGCCTCTCTCACCTGTCTTAATGTAATCTCACACAAGTGCTGGAACATAGGAGTGGTAGGTAGAGATGAAAATTACTTTTGCCTCAGACCATTATTCTTCCAGACTACTCTGGAGAGATAGGTGTAAGCACACTGTGCTTTGCTCTGAGGCATAGACACCCAGAACTCCTAACTGGGCTTCTATGTGGTAGACGCTGCATTACATGTGTTGTTTCATTTGGGCTTCACAAACTGTGAAGTAAGTACTGTTCACCCCATTTTAAAGATCAGGAGACTAAGATGAAGTGACTTGCTGAAGGTCTTACAGCTAATAAATGACAAACTAAGATTGAAATCTGGGTCTGTCTGACTGCATAAATACACATTCAGCTTTTCCAGAATCATTTCATACCTTGTTTTACAAACAAATGTGGAATATTTGCAAAAGACTAAAATATGTTTTCTTATATCAGAAAATTGGCCCAGATATTGTGTCTGTTAGCTTTCTTCCAATGCCCACTTACCCTCCCTACTTAAAAAAAAAAAAAAAAAAAAGTTTGTTTCTGTTGTGTTGTTGAATCTGTAGCTGCCACAGGGAATGAAATGAGAATATTGATTCAGAACTTTTCTGGGAGGTGAGGGCACAGAACATTTAGAGTACAGTATCCTGCTTCGTTCTCTGAGCTGACAAGCTAAAACTGAATGAGAAAATGCCAATTATCTAGAAATAGACTTTAAGACTTAATTTTGGATGTTTTGTTAAAAAAAATGCTGAAAATAAAGTTGCCACCAGCATAGGTAATACCTATAATTCCCTATTAGAGATTATTTCTGTAGCTTAAAACCTGGTCCCAGCGAAAATGTAAATGTTCCAGGGAGGAGGAGAGGCATCATACTGTAGGACACCCCAGGGCAAGAATGTAGTTTTCCTTTTATCTTTCTTTCCAGCATACTTTCTTCCTAGCATACTCCCTGACACATAGTGAGTGCTCAGTAAACATCACTGAGTGAAGTGGTGAATGCATAAATGAGTGAAAAGTTAGCAGAGAACAAATCCATCTGATACTTTTATGAAAGTAAACTTCGATAGTGAAAGCATAAAGCCAGAGGTACCCCAGAAGACATGAAAAACAAACTCACTGCACACATTTGCCCAGAGTAGGCTTAGAGCTCTCTTCAGTTTAGTTTATCCTAGATTTCTCTTTGGACATAGAGGGTAGAAAAGATTTTTGTTATCTAAAATGTCAGGGAACAAAGCCAGAGGTGATCTGTGGAAGAATGCATATTCATTGAGTTTTTGAACTCTTTCACTGAATTTCTGAACTCTGATTTTTTTTTCCTTTAGAAAGAAAGAAAAGCCCTCATTTCTCTTTTTCTCTCTCAATACCTCTGTGTCTCTCTTCCTCCCCCCTTCTCTCTCAAGTCAAAGAGGTTGTAGCTGACAGCTGTGCCATAAGTGTGTGCCTGATCTCCCAAGTTAAGTGGCAAACAGGGAAACTCGGTGTTACCCCGGACCCCTCCGCATCTCAGATTCAGGAACACTTGTGCTTGCGGCAAGTCGCCACTAGGGGTCCCCAGCGTCAGGCAGTGTGAACTGGGACTTGGGTAGACGAGGCGGCCTCCTTTGTCTGCACCCCAGGTGTGGACTCCTTTTGTTCAGAGGCTGGGCTGCTACCTGCAGCATCTGAGCTGTCTGCTCCAGTCACCCAGCCCTGGGCTGCCTGCGCACCTCTTCGGAGGACGTGCACTGTTTCTCAGCTTCTGCCTTTAGTTACACCTGACGTTACCCCAGAAGAGCCAGTGTTTTCTCTTTAACAGGACTAGGTATTTTTGCATTAGAAACACGGCTTAAACTGCAAAGGGAAATATTTCTCACTACAACAAAGAGTATATCTGTGTTGAGAAATTAATGGCAAAAGGACCCCTTTTCTATAGTAGAGTATTTGCCATAAAATATTTAAAGCTAGTTGATAAATAGCCCCACGCTTCTCCCGCGAATGCTGGCCCCTGGATTAATCTTGAAAGTCAGGAATGTTTCATTCTATGCTTAGCACAGAGAAGAGGAATGACCTTCACAAACACCCCTGAGTGCCTGAAATGTGGGAGCCCAGCTCCAGCCACAACAGCCACATGCACCCTTCGGTGTTTTCACATCTGCCTTTAAACTTCAAAGGAAGGAACAGTAAAGCAAAAATAAACAAATTACAGTAACAGAAGAGCTACTCTGTAAACAATAAATTACAGGAGTTGTAACAGCTGGTGATGGGAGTGGGGGTGGGGAATGCAAACATTTGCCCCAAGGCAATTTACTCTTGTTTTCACCATCTTAGTTTTTCTTGTTCACAGCAAAATAGTGGGTCCTTAACATGCCCCTCAACTTTTTTGTGCTCCAGATGCGTCACTCATCACCTAGTTGCTCAGTGGTCACAGCTACTGATGTGAAAATTAATTGGTGCACATGAGAACCATTCATGGATTCATTTGTTCCTTGGTTTACTCACTTATTCCACAGATATCCACTGAGCACATATTGTGTGTAAAGCATGGTAGAGACTACAAATGCCGGCCAGATGAGGATCCTACCCCCCAGGAAGCTTTTAATAAAGTAGGGAGGTCAAATATGTTCCACAATTGCGACCAAAGCAAGACAGAGCATCTGCCATTTGAGAGGTGCAGAGAAAAGACTATAGGAATTCAACAGAAGGAGAGCCGATTTCTGGCTTGGGGTTCAGGGTCGATTCCCCAAGAAGGTACATTCTTCTTGAACCTTCACGGTCTGTAGGAGGTCCAGCAGGGAGGGATGGGAAAAGGCCAGTGCCGGCAGCCCCAGCGGTTATGGGGCGAGGTGAGGCAGGGTTACATTTGTGACAGGCACAACAGGAAATATGTTCGGAAAGGGAAGGTGGGAAGGCTTTAACTGCTAAGCTAAGCATGAATGCTAAGTTAAAACAAAATGGTAATTTTTAAGCCTAAATAGACTAAGTTATCAACAAGACTCCTTTCATCCCATAAGTACTTTACTGTTTGAAGAAAGAAGGTAGAAATATCTTTTTAAAATCCCTACTTCTCAAACAGACTTAAGATCTTTGTAGCACCAATATTCCCCTTTTTACCAGCAGATAGGCATTACCTAGAAATAATGCCGTACATGAGTGAATAAAATATATGAATGAATTTTCTTATTGCTTCATTTAGAGGAATGCTTTGGAAGGTCCACAAACAGGTTCCTGAGCCTACTGAGGAGGAGGTTAGCATCTTGTTTCCTCTACCTTCTGCTAATATATTGATATTAAACATTTTTGCAAGTAGCAGCGAGCCATTAAGCCTCTGAAACTACGTTGATAGTGAGCGATCATGCCTGCTGAGTTTTCTCTGTTGGTTATGACTTTAACAATTCAAGTTCTTGATTAACTTTCAGATTTTAGTACTGAACCTAGAGCTTCCCTTTTGTTCTTCAAAATAATGGACTTCAGAGTTTCCGTCCATCTCCTACCAATTAGCTAAGCCTCCCCAGTCATCCCATTTCTACTCAGCAAGCATATTCGTTGGTCTTGTATTCTTCTGACCTCTGGACCCAGTGGAAAGAAATTACTTTCCATCTTCTTCTCCTTTTGTACAGCACGGGGTGCCTTGGGGTGATGCCGTCACAGCAAGTGTCCCTCTGTTCCTTCATCTGTCAACTGGGAATAAAAAAATAATCTACTTCACAGGGCCATGCTTTACTTTCTGTAACTATGGACTGTAAGGCTCTATGAGGGTAAATATTATCATCCAAACTGCAGAAATAGAATTTGACATCCCTTTGTGAGACTTCTGAGTGATGAAACCTGTTGCATATTTCTTGATTTGGGACAAGGAAGATACCAACCTTGGGCCGAAGATGAGCATTTCCCCTGGTAGAACAAGTCACTGCTGATTAGTTATCTCCAGTTATCTCCAGATGCAATGGAGAAAGCAAACGTTGTTCAAATCATAGATTCCATCTTTCAAGTAAAAAATTTACAATCACTTATGGAGCACAAACTGTATGCCAGGTACACTGTGACTTTACACATCTCATGTCATTTAATTTTCACAACGCCCTACGTTATCAGGAGTTTGGTTGGGGGTGGAGAAACTGAACCTCAGCAAATGTGAGTAATTTGCTCAAGGTCACACAGCTAATAAGTGGCAGAACCAGAGTTTGACTCCAGGTGTTGTCTCCTTCAAAGCCCAGAGGGAGACAACCCTACTAGGTGACATAGCCAAGTCAGACAGTCCACCAGCTAAAGATCTGGAGGGTTACATAGATTACTAGTCAGAGAGGTAGATGATGCCTTTGATCAGAAGAACTCTGAAAAAAACAGGAAGTTCTATTCTGACAGAGAGGTCAAGGTTGTGATGGGCCATATGTCCTTGAAGGGCTCCACATTAAGCTGCATCAAGGCTGCATTACACAAAGAAGAAGAAAAATAGAAGGGGGATGGAGCGGAGGTGCTTGGGTCTCCATATACCAGGCTGGGATGTTTCAAGTTCCATGTAGATGAGCGTCAGGAGGACTCAGTCCAATGTGACTGGAGAGTGCTCCAGAGCCCTCAGCTATTCTGCAAGCTGCATTAAAAACAAAACAAGGGCTTCCCTGGTGGCGCAGTGGTTGAGAGTCCACCTGCTGATGCAGGGGACATGGGTTTGTGTCCTGGTCCGGGAAGATTCCACATGCTGCAGAGCGGCTAGGCCCATGAGCCATGGCCACTGAGCCTGTGCGTCCGGAGCCTGTGCTCCGCAACGGGAGAGGCCCGCGTACCGCAAAAAACAAAACAAAACAAAAAGAGCCTTATTGGGAACATACACAGGGATGGCATCCTGGAGGGAATTTAAAAAAAAAAAAAAGTTTAAATCAACTAGAAAATGTGACATGGGCGCATACTGTGATAATTCAACATTTATTATTCACTGTGTGTTAGGTGCTTGGTTGAGGTGGACCCCCTAGGATTGGCTGCTGTTCCTGTGTCACTCCTGATGATTTTTAAATTGACTATGTCCTTTTAACCATGTTTTTAATAATTGAACTACCACAATGTGAACAATTTCCACTTTGCTACATAATGAGAGTACTTTCATTCCTTTAATGTTTGCTTTTTCCTTTGAACTAACAATTTCTGTTCAAATTTCACAGTTTTCTGTGGCTTCAGGAATGAAAGAACCGATTACCCTGCTGGGAGTGTGAAATAGACTTAAAAAATCTGCATGATATTTCCTCCCAGTGAAATTAATTTAGGTTTAAATACAGGAGTAAAGTACACACCTTGTGCCAGAGTCTCTTTCTCTCACACACCTGAGTAGTTCCTTATCCAGGAAGGGCACAATTGGACCTGCTGCTAAGTCTTCAGTCTTTTGTGAAGATCCTTTGCAAGACTGCAGTGTGAGAACCTCTTTTTCTTTGACACCCGGCTTTGTGTGGGCCTGATGACATATCTGGAACGTCTTTATTTCTTTGAAGGCCCATCTCAAAAGCCCAGTGGACCCGTCGGGCACTGGCCATGGCTGGGGTACTTAAGAGCAGCCGGATTGGCTTGCCGGGTGTTTTGAGGGTATTTTAGGAAACGCACCTTCTTGCAGGGCAGGAATCCTCAGCTCCAGAGCGACAAAGGACAGTTTGGAGGGGAGTGCAAGGAGCGCTCCACAGCCGCTCTGGCATCCCAGGCCCCCTTCCGCCTAGCATCGTGTCCTTAGTGATCTCGCCTTCGCCCTCTGGATCGCACCCCGGCTGTCTCGCTGCTCCCTAAGTCCGGCCGGGCGTCGCGAGTCCCGCCACCTTCCCCCACGCCCCACACCCGGTCGCCCTCAAACCTTTGGAGCCGCGCTGCGCACCGCAGCCATGCTCGCCCCGCGCCCCCCAGCGGCTTCCCCGGCACCTCGGGGTCCGGCTCCCCGGGCCAGTGTCTCCCCGCCCTGCAGCCCACAGCCTCCCCCTCCAGCCCCCGTCGCAGGAGCTGTCAAGCCCGCGGCAGCTGAACCAGCTCCCGAGCTCCCGCGTCTCCTCTCCTTCCTTTGTGTGCGCGCGAGCGGAGTTGGGGCGGAGGGAGAAGGGGGAGGTCGCTCTGTCTGTCTGTCTCCCGCCGCCTTTGCCCGGGCAGCTTGAAGTGCCGCCGGGGAGGCGGGAGCCGGGGGGAGGGTGCGGGGAGCCGGCGGGGCGGCTCGGGGCCGCCCGGGCGCCCTGGTCCCAGCCGCGCGCTGGGGAGCGCGCACCGCAGCTGGGGCTCAGCTGGAGGCACGATTCGTCTGCTCCGGCCGTCCCTCGGCCTCCCTCCGCTCCCACCTACCCTCGACACTCGGAGAAAAGCGTGCGAAGGCGCCGAGAGTGACGGAAACCACAAATAAATAGCGGCGGCAGCAGCGCGTCATCTGGCGGAGCAGGAAGTGCAGGCAGAGTCCGGAGGCTGGTGCTTTTTGCGCGTCCCCAGGACTTTGCCATGGGCTGGGGGCCGCGGAGGCTGCGAGCTGCCGGGCCAGGACAGCGGCGGCGGCGTCCGCACCGCGGCTGAGCGAGTAGCGTCGCGCGGGGCGCGCGGAGATGGCAGCGTCCAGCAACTCCAGCCTGTCCGGCTCCTCGGTGTCCTCCGGTGAGTTTCAGCCCGTCGGGCGCGATTGCCCCGATGGGTCTGTCGCCCGCTGCCCTCGCCCCGCACTCTGGGATGGAGAGAGCCTACCTGTGGCCGTCTTGCCCGCTCTCCCGGGGTGAGGGCAGGCGGCCGGTGTGACACTTGTTTGGCTGGCCAGCACCCTCGGTGCCCACAGCACCTCCGCGCCTGGCGTCTGACAGCGCAGAGGTGGGGGAGCGGGGCGCCCTTAGTGTGCAGACGCGGGGGTTCTGGGGATTTGGGGAGCAGCAGGCGAGAAGCGAACCGGGCAGGGGCGGGCTCGCACTTTCTGGCGCCGCTGGAACCCGGGCTGACGGGGCGGGGAAGGTTAGGGTGACGCTGGGCGCCCCGACCCGCTGGCTATGCGGTGCCCGCTCCGCGGGATGTCCAAATTCAAAGCAGTGGGGAGCAAACCCTCGCTTATCGCAGACTTGATTTTCTTTGTTTGTTTCAGAAATTAGCTCCGCGGAGACCCACGCTTGGGGTGTGGGTTTGAGATAGAGGTAGTTCTTTTTCTGGTTCTGATCGAAGCGAGTTAGGGGACGCGAGGTCGAGCCCAGCCTCTGACAATTTGCCCCGTTTGCAAGTGTGCAAGTGTGTGTGTGTGTGTGTGTGTGTGTGTGTGTGTGTGTGTGTATGGGTATGTGACTTTCCTCTGTGGCCTCTTGGAATACGTTCTGTGATTTTACTTTCCAGGCATACATTTTTTTTTTTTTTCCAAGTGCGGCCGAGGAAGGAAGGGCTTCTTTCAGCTCTTCTACGTTGAACAGCGGGTCTAATTGAAGAGAAAAAATTGCTAATGAATCTGAAGGAGTAGGAATCAATAGAAGCAGACCCACTGGATTCTGAGCATGACAGGTTTCTAATCAGGATGATGCATTAGGTAGAATTCTACCTGGCTAGTCATTGAAAACTTTAATGACAAACCCTAAAGGGTTAGGTGATAAGACATTTAGTGTAGTTTACAGTATTCAGGGGTCAAGAAGGTCTTGAAGTCCTAATGGAAATGCTTAATATATCAATATTGTATTAATTCCTATTGTGTGTTTGTGTTAAATTATTACCCAAAAATTAAACTCACAATGTTGGAGGCATTGGACAGCAAGCCAAGCATTAAGGAACCATATCTCTAGATGTGTGACTAATTAAATCATAAATGCAAGGTGATTTGACTAAGGTGCAGTTGTGACGTGGAACAAGGTGATCACTTGAAAGCCATTTATTATCTTTTTTGGCAGGTTTTAGTTCCAGGGAAATAGCACTTCCTTTCTTGATCACTGCCAACTAATGAAAAGCACAGTGTTGTTATGTGTACGATGTAGTTGAAGTTTCTGGTAGTAGCAACCAATGGGGCAGAACAGTCATATCTTATTAAGAGCAGCAACAAGTTGACCGCCTGTGGTTTTAATTCTGAGTACTCAGCAAATGCTACAGCTTATTTTTAGTACCCCCAAACCACTGCTGCTGCTTTTCAATTCATTTTGGTTGACTAACATTGAATTTAAAACACAGTGATGTTAGCTTATGATTAGCATATGGTTATCCCTCTCGGAAAATGGCCCACAAGAAAATGAACTGGTGGGGGAGAGGTGACGAAGGGAGAGAAGAAAGGATAAAGGACAATAAGGCAGTGTTATCACATGATTTACTGATGGTATAAATTACAGGTGCTGTGGCATCTGAATTTTCAGATCTTGATGAAAGATCTCCTTAAGCTTAAGGAATGTTATTGAAAAACCTAACTGAGCCTTAGGAAGAATACATGGGTTTGAAGCAGCACAGTATAAGCTTTAGATGATGTTAATTGCTTTGTAGATAGAATAGAGATGCTTCTGATGGTTCTCTTTTCTGCTTTCGTTACCACTGTTTTAAATCCTAATGGAAACTGGAAAATTATGCAAAAGCTTAAATTCAAAAAGTGGACAGAGGTACTTTTTTTGGTATGACTCAGCCATGGGCCATGAGCTTATATTGGCTAATTCACCAATTAATCAGGCACTTTGTCTTGAAAAATTTGAGAGCCAGAATTCTCTTTTTAAGCTCACCATCGTGTGGATCATGAATAATTCAGGTGACACAAGCAATTCACACCTGTGGGAGGTGTTGGGCAGGAAAGAATAGAGCCTGTTTGTGGTGGCAGCTGGGTTCTCTCAGGCAAAGGCCAGAGCCTGAAAAATTAGGACACTCCATCAATCTATTAATCACCGTTTTGGAGGGCCTACTATGTGCCAGGCAGTAAGTTACAAGCCTCAGATTCAAGGAGGTTAAGTGAGGAAGATAATTTAAAGGATTCCTTCTCGTTCTGAAGTTCTGGGATTATTGTCCTTGCGTTTGGCTACAGCAGTGGGTAACTTGGGGTAAGTTATTTAACTTCTCCAAGCCTCAATTTCCTCATCGCTAAATGAGACTGATGCTAATAACAGGAACTATTTCATAAGAATGTCATGGGGATTAAGTGAGATAACGTGTATAGAGCGTTTAGCACAGGGTGTGGCACTTAATAAGTGCTTGGTGTGAACAAAGTTTGTTCCTTGGAGGAATGAAAAAGAAAGCTCTCTCTGACTCAGACTTTAGGTACAGATATAAGTCCAACACACATCAAATCTGCCTCTTACATTGCATGTTAAGTTTGGTCTTGAGCTCCAGTAAACAAGCATTTATTAAGTTTCTTTTAGGTTTCAGGCATAATCCCAAGTGTATGGATTAGAAAAATGCATCAAGATCCTTTCCCTCTCCATCCAGCAGCAGAGATGGACAAGCAAATAGCAATCTATGTTCCATTTTGATAAAATAAATTATGGGGAGGAGAGTGCAGGGAAGAGAGTGATGACCTCAGTTGTGAGGGGTCAGTAGGGGTGACATATGAGTTGAGCCTTGAAGGATGAGTGGAATGTTTTCAAAAAGCAGAGCGCGGGAAAGGCATTTCAGGAAGAGGTAAGATCTTAGGCAAAGGTCTGGAGATAGGGAAGTTCATTGCCTAATTTTCAACTCCCTTCTTAGGGCTATTGACCCGTTTTCTTGGTGGTTCCTCTTCTCTGGACAGTTGTGCTTATAGGCCCATCAGCAGCCTCATGCACAGAGCTACCAGATCACTCACCTTTGGTGCCGATATAGGACGCTTTCTTTCTGCTCAGGTAGCAACGGGTTTAATGGCACAGCTCTCCAATACCTTAGGACATACTTGGGCAATTGAACACTGAGAAAGGAACGGTTGATTCTTTAGTGTCCAGGATATGGAGAGGTGAACTTGAATAGAATACCATGGGTTAAACCTCTCTTAGAGGAATAGCCTCTATTCCTGGGAGGTTTAGGTTTGGATAGATTTGTGTGAAGAGTAAAAATCTAATAATTTACTCATATTAAGCTCAAAATTGTCTGATTTTCCTGAGAATATGTTCTTACCTGCTGTTGTTGGACCACATTACCAGCTGAGACACAACAGATGAAATAATCAGGTTAAAATTAATTTTTAAATACATTTTCTGAGAACTCTTTAGAAATTTATTTCTGAAATATTCAATTATGTGTAAAAGAAATTGCTTTGGGGCTTCTGGTGGCGCAGTGCTTGAGAGTCTGCCTGCTGATTCAGGGGACACGGGTTTGTGCCCCGGTCCGGGAGGATCCCACATGCCGCGGAGCGGCTAGGCCCGTGAGCCATGGCCACTGAGCCTGCGCATCCGGAGCCTGTGCATCCGGAGCCTGTGCTCCGCAACGGGAGAGGCCACAACAGTGAGAAGCCCGCATACCACACACACAAAAAAAAGAAATTGCTTTGCCTTTGTTTTAATGATAACTGCTGGTGATTAAATTTCACAGTCACCTAGGTTGGCAGGAAGGTTTGATTACCTGTTTTATTTTAAATCAGGGGGAAAAACATCCCTATCCATAAGTTTTTAATCTAGCCTGTGGTACTTGATTATATTCTGAAATAAACAGTGGTTGACTTGCAAAGTACTTTTCTTAATAATCATGAATTAGATTTGCTTTTATAATTGAAATAAGAACTTTTTGCATGTTAGTCATGTGATCACCAAATGGATAATTTCACAAAGTAACGAAAAAAATCAACTCAAGTAAAGTAATAGATAAAGAAGCTATGAGATGTTTTCCAGTAACTGAACAAAGTAAAAAATTAAATAATAAAGGGAATCCCGGGATAAGAAGTTGTTAAGATTTTGAAAACATAAACATACTGTATTATAGAAATGAAATCGACAGGGATTTTTGAAATTAAAATGCAAATAGAAAAAGGTAAAAATCAGTGTTATGTACAGAGTCATTGAAACCTTAATTGGGAAAAGAACATTCCTGAATGGATTGAGGGATTTATTTTTCCAGATTCTATACAACAGTAATTATGTGGCAGGTAAGTAATGCCATTTTCTGCTGTCAAACTGGTGTTGATCCTAGAAATGATAAATAGGAATTTTCATTACTTGTTATTGGTGAGTCACAACCAGCGGTATATACAAATCTTTCACATTCCAAGATGCAGAAGGCAAAATTGAACTACAGTAATGCTGGCAAGACTTATATACGTGTAATTAGAAACTCCATGGATCCAATACTACAAAACAGGGTATCTTTGTTGAAACAGACATTCACACTGAGAAGTCTTCTAGTCCTTTAGACTTCAGAAATATTCAATTATGTGTAAGCAAAATATCTTTACCTTTGTTTTAGTGATAACTGCTGGCAATTTAATTTCAGTCACCTAGAACAGCAGGAAGATTTGATCACCTTTATTTGAAATCCTGTGCACAAAAAAATTGCGATTTCAAAAACATTGCAAATTTTTTAAAAATCACAATCTAAAAGTTAATCCCCTGAGAGAAATCATTCACTCAGGTGAAGAATATTGTTTTTTGCTGTTTTTCTGGTGATCTTTCCACATCTTATTTTAACTTATTAGATTTTCACTGTACTTTGTGGTACCTGAGATGAACCCAGTGATATAAAATCTGAGAGAAAAGGAGGCTCTTCTTAAGCATGACAGCTTGTTTGCAGTGTTTGACAAAGGCCCACTGATTTGTGTACTTTTGTTAAAACTCCAGATGCCCCCCCACTCCCACTATCCCTATGAAGGGTTTTGAATGACCTTGACATTTGTTCAACTTTTGGGGGATGCAAACCCCAGGTATTTTCTGAGGCCAGTCTCTGTGGGGTTTAACTGAACAATGTGTTCTTTGCACTGCCTCCTGGGGCTTGGCCCGAGTGTCAGTCCTGCTGAGGGCCGTCTGCTGCTCTGCAGGGTCTCCTGTTTTCACACAATGGTGAAAATAACCGGACATTAGGGTTGGAAAACCTGTACATGAGCAGTGTCATCTTGGTGTGGTTTGGGAAAGCGTTTTCTGCCAGAACGTTAAGATTCCTGCCAAGATAGTTAGATATAAAGAAAGAGAAAGGAACTGAGTGATAGACATAAGATTAATAGCACCCAGCTATCATTCACCCATGATTTATCTTTTATGAATGTATTCACATTTCATGGCTCCTAAAACATGTCATTGAATTTTCAAAATGAATGGCTGGCTTGCCTCCCTCCCTCCCTCCCTCCCTCTCTCTCTCTCTCTCTCTCTCTCTCTCTCTCTCTCTCTTTCTTTCTTTCTTTCCTTCTTTCTCCCTTTTGCTTTTCTCATCAGTTATTATGTTGGTCAGATTTCTATTTAGAGATGTTTTCAGAAACCCTGCCTTTGGTCTACTTTACTGTTAATAGTTTCCCAGTCCTCCAAGCACCTTGCTGCTTCTCCTTCCACTTGCTCACTGGGAAAGACAGCTACTGTTCTCACATGGATTCTGGTCAGAGTGTCAAGATAGACGCCTCCATCTCTGATGCAGGCTGGTGGGTGTGACAGAGCACACTCATGTGTCTCAAAGTTACAAACAAAAGCAGAGGTTTATTTAAAGTTTCCATGACTAGAGGAAAACCCAGTTGGAATGTGCTGAACCCACATGCAGTCTGCTCTGCCAGGGGACCCGTGTGGCTGTCCACTGGGGTCTGAGGCTGAAGATGCCATGTGTGCACTGGGGGAGAACCATCCACCAGTTGTTTGTGCAAATAACCTGCTTCTTCCCTCATTTATTACTAATTGAACACCTTCGTGGGGACCAATCTTCTAATATAGTCTTTACAGTATGGCCTAATGACAGCATGGCCTTGCTTCAGCAGTTTGGCCTGTCAAAGTCACCCAACTTCCGCCCATTCACAGTATCACCTCCACAGTTTAAAGTGTTATTTTCAATCATCCAATGTCTGAGTTCCCAAAGACATTCTCTAAGAAAGGTGTTCAATTAATAACCTTATTTAAAATGTCATCATCACCTCAGGTCAGAGGGGACATTGATCAGATTCCTGGAATTGAGATATCGCCCACTCACTATGCAGGCCGCCAATCACCCCATGCCTTTGGTGGGCCTGTGGAGGAGAGCATTTCGTCGAGGAGAGAGGCTGGATGCCAGTTGCCTGGCATAACCAAATAGATCTGAATTGATACAGCCACTATGGAGAACAGTGTGGAGGTTCCTTAAAAAACTAAAAATAGAACTACCATATGACCCAACAGTCCCACTACTGGGCATATACCCTGAGAAAACCATAATTCAAAAAGACACATGCACCCCAATGTTCATTGCAGCACTATTTACAATAACCAGGTCATGGAAGCAACCTAAATGTCCATCGACATGAATGGATAAAGAAGATGTGGCATATATATATATATACACATACATACAATGGAATAATACTAACTCATAAAAAGGAATGAAACTGGGTCATTTGTAGAGATGTGGAAGGAGCCTTTCATACAGAGTGAAGTAAGTCAGAAAGAGAGAAACCAATATCATATATTAATGCGTACATGTGGAATTTAGAAAAATGGTACTGAATAACCTATTTGCAGGGCAGGAATAGAGACGCAGATGTAGAGAATGGATGGGTGGACACGGGGGAAGGGGAGGGTGGGATGAATTGGGAGATTAGGATTGACATATATACACTACCATGTGTAAAATAGGTAGCTAGTAGGAACCTGCTGTATAGCACAGGGAGCTCAGTTCTGTGACCTAGATGGGTGGGATGGGGGGTGGGTGGAGGGAGGTCCAAGAGGGAGAGGATATATGTATACATATAGCTGATTCACTTCGTTGTACAGCAGAAACTAACACAACATTGTAAAGCAATTATACTCCAATTAAAAAAAAAAAAAGAATCAAATAGACCTGGAGAAACAGTCTGCTTCCTTGAGCTGGGGAGAGATCCCACCTTCTGAAATGTGTCTTCGTTAGATGTTGTAGGAAGAGCCATAAATGTGGAATCAGAAGATTCCGGACATTTAAACCTTTAACCAGGAAATTTAAACCCTTAGCCAGGGCACCTACAACTTTTACCAAAGCCATTAAATCCTCTGTCAGAGCCCTTAAGCCCTTAACCAGGACCCTTAAACCATTAACCAAGGCCCTTGAACCCTTTACCAAGGCTCCTGAACCCTTAACATAGGCACTTTAACCAGATACTTAACCAAAGCAACTATCTAGCTATGTGGTCTTTGGTGAAGTTAGCCCCTCTGAGCCTTAAATGCCTCGCTGCAAGCTGCAGTTGTGAGAGTCTGTTTCCGGAGCTGAGATGAGCATCGACAGAGGTGATAGAAGCATCCCCTCTGCAGACCTGGCCAGCATGCCTGCTTATTAGAGGCCAGTTCTCTTTTCCCTGTCTCCTTCCCTTAATGTCTCTGAGCCTCAGTTCTCTTGGCTGTAAGCCAGAAATAGTGATATCTGACAAATTTATCCCATGGGGTTGTCATTCCTGAAGTACTGTTCGGGAAAATGCGTAGTAAACTGTAAAAGCAACTAACAGTACTGAATGGCTGCTAAGTGTCATTCTGTTTACATTATCTCACACAATTTTCGCAATATTTCCCTGAGGTAGACATTATGTCCCATTTTTGTAAACAAAGAAATAGGTTCAGAGAGGTATGGGGCTTGGATTTGAGGTGACAGGATTAGAGCAAAGTCTTCCTAATTTCAAAGATCATGCTTTTCCCTCTTGAAACATAAGGGGTTGGTTCGTTTCTATCTATTTCCAGAGTTGCTGACATTAGAGTTTACCACTGAAATCCATGCTCATGGTTGACAGAGAAAATACAGTTACATACTTGTGCTTTATTTTGTTGCCTTCAGTAGTTAGCCAGACCCTCACCTCAGTCTGACCAAAACTTATTCTCCCAGCAATATGAACTGGGAGGTGTTACCAAGTCATTACTCTTCCGAGTGAACACCCAGGATATTGGACTTGTGAGTATCTATACTTGAGAATAGTCTTGCAAGGTGAAGGGTATATAGGTATCCATTGTACTATTCTTGCAACTTTTCTAAAGGTTTGAAAATTTTCTCAGTGAAAGAAAAAAATAAGGCAAAAAAAGAAAAGTACTACTTACCATTCAGTTGATTTTCTTCACTGGCATTTCAAAAGCATTCCATTTTGTGTGAGCATATCAAGTCCTGTTATCATCTCATGAAACTCCCAGATTCTGAATCCTCAGGCAGCAGAATATCTATTTCTTAGCTTATATCTTAAGTGAAAGCATAAAGGAGCTGAAATTACAGAAGCAGTTCAGGCAGAGCACACACAACAATTTCTGCCTGAGAATTGTTGGTTTTTTTCTCCCGACCTGGATTGACTTGACATTTCACTGTAGGTTTGGACCAAAGAGGGACCTTGGAGGTTGTTTAGAAGATGCCAGCATAGTATAAGCAAGAGAATCAGGGTCCAAAGAACTCCAGGAACTGCCCAGTGCCGCTCACCTAGTTGGTGGTGGGACTAGAGCTGAACTGTAGTCTAGGACCCACGTTTCCAGAACATCATTCTCCATCCTCCTTCCTGGCTCATCCTAAAGAGTAGTTATCATCCTTAGAGAACTTCTCGCAGATGTTTTTTCCATCTGGCTTCATACAGGCTGTTCTGTTTAATTATTTAATATTTTCAACAAAGAAGTCATAAAGTGCTTTGTATGTTAAATAGACATTAGAACTCAAGGCTGTTGTGTCAATAGAGACAGAGACTTAAGTGGTCTGGTGTCTGCCCTAACTATATATAGCTATGCTGTCCAATACGGTAACCACTAGCCACATGTAGCTATTTAAATTTAAATTAAAAACATTCATTTCCTCAGTTGTAGTAGGCACATTTCAAGGGCTCAGTAGTACACATGGTACTACTGTGGTAGCTAGTGGCTACCATATTAGGCCACACAGAAATAGAACATTTCCACCATTCTGCAAAAGATCCTATTGGGCAACACTGGTAGACAGGGTATGAAGTTCTAAGGGACTTTACTAACATAAAATTAATTAGCTAAGGATAGAAAATTTGATAAAATGTTCTACCATTCTTGTGTTTGCTCCTTGTGCTGCTTGGGTTGGATTTTACTAATTTTGCAAATTGGTTTTTTGTAAGTAATTTTTTCATAACTTTGAGGCAAACTGTGGCATGACAGCTAGAATATAATGTTGGGGAGAGTAATTAAAATGTTGATAAACACTGCTAGTCCTGAAGTTTGATTCAAGCTTTTTAAAAAATGGTCTGCAGTTTCCTTAATGGCAGCTCCATTTCTTTTTGAAATAAACCCACAGTGAGTTGTAATTTCACCCTCAAAGAGGAAAAAAATGCCATATCCAGAAGAAGTTTGGATCTTATAACTGCATTTCTTCCCCAAAATTATAAAGAAAATAGGGAAATTGTGAATGTGTGGACTGAGGTTGCTAGTGGCATATCTAAGCTATGCTATTTAAAAGAGAGATTTTCTGCCAACTTGGCCATCAGCAAACCATTTGCCTAGAAGTATTTTGCTTCTGCAAAAGCCCACATACAGGGCAAAGAAAATGCACTGGTTTTTGGAAAATAAAGTTAGCTTTTGGAATTTTCAGCACATTTACTTGGGGGGAAATGCATGCATATAAGATGCAGGAACATGACAGTTCCTACAAAAAGGAAGCTGCCCTCCTTGAACTTCTGTTACCATCTTCAAGTGGAACAAAGAAATGGAAAGGTGGAGGGTATCTTTCAGGTGTCAAGCAACTGTCAATAAAGAGGTGGATGTTGAGGCCACTGGCCTCAGAAACCACACTAGCCAGAAGCCTGTGGCATGAATGCTTGTTCTTTTTTGTGTGTGTGTGTGTGTTACGCAGACCTCTCACTGTTGTGGCCTCTCCCGTTGCGGAGCACAGGCTCTGGATGCGCAGGCTCAGCGGCCATGGCTCACGGGCCCAGCCACTCCATGGCACGTGGGATCTTCCCGGACCGGGACACAAACCCGTGTCCCCTGCATCGGCAGGCGGACTCTCAACCACTGTGCCACCAGGAAAGCCCAATGCTTGTTCTTTATTGATATAACTCAGATCACAGATTTCAGGCAGTATGAATCACAGAGTCACTTGGGTGATAACCTTACATAGTTCTTTTCTCTTCAGAGGCCCAGTACCTAGATTTCATCATGCCCCATCATTGCCCTGAGGACTACCCTCAGTCCTGGCTGAATACTATCTTCTTCAAGGAAAGGAAACCTAGCACTTCTTAGTTATTTCACATAATGCCACTCTAACAATGTAAAGTGCTTTTTCTTAAATAATTTTGTTTCCAAGGAATAAACCTGAGAAAGATCAATTTTGGGGCAGCAAGTAAGCAGGAAGCAGGGAGCATGGTTCTGGGGGTAAATCTTCTGCAGCATCTACTAGAGTGTGAGGGCTGCAACACTGACCTGTAAGGGTCTTCTCAAGACCTAGACCTGCACTGTCCAATATGGTAACCACCTGGGCAATTTAGCCCTTGAAATGTGGCTAGTCTGAGATGGGCTGCAAGCTAAAATACACACCAGAATTGAAGGCTTCGTACAAAACAAAAAGA
This sequence comes from Hyperoodon ampullatus, assembly GCF_949752795.1. Lineage (NCBI taxonomy): Eukaryota > Metazoa > Chordata > Mammalia > Artiodactyla > Ziphiidae > Hyperoodon > Hyperoodon ampullatus. The sequence goes on from NC_136922.1 coordinate 61,738,861, forward strand.
ATGTAAAATGTCTCATGAATAACTTTGTTATATTGATTATATTTTGAAATGATAACATTTTTTGGATATTAGGTTAAAGAAAACATATTTTAAGAAACTTATTTTAAAATGTTTAACGTAGCTGCCAGAATATTTAAAATTACATATGTGGCTCACATTATATTTGGATTAGACAGCACTGGTCTGGACAACTCCAGTGAGAATGTTCTAGCCTTTCTCACAGAATCTACCATACAAAACCTGCTGCTTGGCTCAGTGACTCTCATGGTTGCCGTCCTGTCCACTTTCCAAGCCAGAAACTTACCCTCCCCCCCCACCCCCCAGGTCCAGTTCAGCCCTGATTCTTAAGTCCCTGTTTTGGATTAGTCTCAGACACTGAGAGACGTCCTTCATTTTTCTGGGTCTGTACAGTGACTTTGAAATGAAATACTATAGAAAGGGACTGACTGGGAGTTTCATCAGATTCTTGTTTATATAGGTTTTGTGCTTTGTTTTTTGTTTATTTTTGGTTTTTGCTTCATGATAGTTCTAGACTTTACATATTTACTTGTGAGTTTTATGTATACCCCTCTTTCCAAAGAAAGCCTGCCGTGCGATAATGCTATGAAGTTGGAAAGAGAAGCTGAGAGAATAAGGAACACATTTTCTCTTGACCTGAAGCTTCTTGCCATGAGTATGCATATGTGTGTACACGCATGTACACGTGTGGTATATGTCTGTATGTGTATATGTATACACAGAAAGCCAAAGTGGATTGGGTTTCAAACAAAAGTTATTTCCCACCAAATGCATGTTAATATCAAGGGAAGTGAAAAGTCAAGCCTAGCATTACTTTCGGTAATGAAAAAATGCACTTGGGATTTTGCTAATGATGTGTAGATATTAATACACATAATTTGGCTGCCTAATATTGATTTAAGTTGCTCATTCAAATTCATTTTATTACAGAAAAATTAGCCGTTTTGTTCTACAGTGTTTGTCCCTGCAGACAGTGAGACTGTAAAACTGTGTTTATTGGGTAAATAATACTATTTTGCTGACTTTCACATGCAAAGAGAGCATTATGATGTCTCCTTCAGGAAGTGCTGTGAGCAGTTAGGTTCTCGTTGGGGGTCTGGTGAGTTCAATCCGGGTGTCCTCTGGTTATCTCCCTCGTGATCCATATCTAGGGTTGAAGGTACTGTGAGTAACCTGGGCACAGAGGGTTTTTTTTCTTATGTGATGTTAATATGCCTGAGGGTTGAACTTTGTCCCTGTGAGAGCCCTGTGCTTGTTTTAAGCAACCAAACTAACCCACGTGCTTTTTTTTTTTTTTTAAAAGCAAATGTGAGTTCTTCCTCAGGGGAAAAAGCAATTGACAGTGGCTTTGTCAACTCTCTTGAAATAATATCAGGTTCAGATTAGGAGCATAACCACAGCAAATCCTAGGGAATTATGAACGGAAGACATGATTTGGAACTAGACAATGTAATTTGTCACAAGAACATAATAATTGCCACCATACTTATTTGTTTCTATACTCTAACCCCAGGAATAACACTAAGGGGTATTTTGTAAAAATGCACAGCAGTCTTTCAGGGAAGAGATGCCCTGCAGATATCTTATTTTTCATAAATAACTGAGTGTAAATCTGTCATTCAGGAATTCATGTAAACATGTTTCTGAGAGCATATGTAGCTAGCTTGTGCTTCTTCTTATAGTAATGAGTTCCATCCATTTTCTGTCCTCAGAGTGGACTTGTATTTCTTTTTATTGCTTTGAATGTAACTCTCTGAAACTTATTTTTAACATCCATTCTTAGGCTTTGTAAATAAATGTGGGTTCATTTGAACCCTGGGCTTCAAGGGTGATGTGTCATGTATAACTTGCTGTGAAGTTGGGGATCTGGCCCAAACACTAGCACCAATGGCTTTGTTAACTCGGCCCCCTCTGAATTTCCATTTTCTCATCCATAAAATGGGCTAATAATACTTGTGAGAATCAAATGGGAATATGTTTGTAAAAGAAACTTGAAAATTTGTGAACAAAACATAAAAATCTCTGGTCTCATGAAGTTCCCATTCTAATAGATGCTCCATAGATTCCTTTCCTGGGTGATAAGTTGATCATCCAGAGTTCATGATCATCTAATATAACTGGAAAAATCTCTTCTAAATATATTATTTTGCTCTTCTTCAACAACCTTTCAAAATCTTGAAGCGTAATCCCACCAGTTTAGAATTTCTCCACTCAGTGTGAGACTTCACTGTGCATCCCATATTCCCATAAACATTTTAAATGAGCCTGGACAAATCTCTCATCCAAAGGCACATCACTGTTTATACTTTCCAATCCAGAGGAGTGGCTCTTTTATAAATCAAATTTGATGTAATAATCAATATATGCAAATGAATATCTGTAATAGACATGCAAGTTACAAAGCACAGCAAGGTAACTCACATAAGGAGAGCTACCATCTAACCTAAAACACTTTATTCCCTTGCATCTTCCTGGGTTCTCTTCTCCCTTCTCCCTTCCCTCCCCCACCTTCTGTCTTCCTTTCTCTTTCTCTCTCTTTCTTTCTTTCTTTCTTTCTTTCTTCCCTCCCTCCCTTCCTTCCTTCCTTCTTTCTTTCTTTCTTTCTTTCTTTCTTTTTTAATTGGAGTAAAATTGCTTTACAATGTTGTGTTAGTTTCTGCTGTACAGTGAAGTGAATCAGCTATATGTATCCCTATATCCCCTCCCTCTTGGACCTCCCTCCCATCCCCCCCATCCCACCCATCTAGGTCATCACAGAGGACTGAGCTGAGCTCCCTGTGCTATATAGCAGGTTCCCACTAGCTATCTATTTTACACATGGTAGAGTATTTATGTCAAATCTAATCTCTCAATTCGTCCCACCCCACCCTTCCCCACCGTGTCCTCCCTCCAAAATAACCACTACTTTGAATTTCCTGCTTATTATTCCCTTGGTTTTCTTTCTTTAAATGATTTTATCACATATCACTAAAATACATGCTCCATGATGGTGGATATTTTTTGTCTGTTTTGTTCAGTCAATCCCCAGTGCCTAGAACTGTGTCTGGCATGTAGTAGGCACTCAGTAACTAGTTGTTGAGTAAATGAATATGTCAGTATCCCAAGTCTATCAAAGGAATGCCGCTATAGTCCCTCTTTTATCTCTTGTATGTAAATCAGTTCTGTAAGTGATGTAAATTCCATCACTGTTTCACATTAGCTGCATGCCTTTAATGATTTTTAGAAAATTAGTATTTTTTAAACTGATAATATAAGATTATTTGCATTTAGTTGCAATAGGAGACTCCCAGAAAAATTACATAGACTTTTCTGAACCAGGACTTGTTTTCAAACTTGAGTTGTAGTTCACAAGCATTTTTCAGGAGTGAATAGTGAACACTCAAGGAACATAAGTAGTAAAGCTAGAGTTCAACAGGGAGAGCTATAGAGAAATTTGTTTTAAACGGATAAAATATACGTGCTACAACAAGGATGAACCTTGAAAACATTATGCTAAGTGAAAGAAGCCAGCTAAGAAAGACCAAATACTGTATGATTCCACTTATGTGAAATGTCCAGAATAGGCAAATCATAGCGACAGCAAGTCGATTAGTTATTTCCTCCTGCTGGGAGGGTTGGAGGGAAACCAGAGTGACTACTGATGGGTATGGCTTTCTTTTGGGGGTGATGAAATTGTTCTAAAATTGATTGTGATAATGGTTGCACCTGTGTGTGATTACACTAAAAGTCATTGAATTGTACATTTGTAAAGAGGTGAATTGTAGGTGTGTAAATTATATCTCAGTAAACCCGTTATTTAAAAGAGGCCAAAAAAATTAATAGAATAGGCATGAGAGGGTGAAAAGACTGGAATATACTTAAAGATCATGTCTTTCCAGATAGAATGCTTGTAATCAGATAGGAGGCATTCACTCCAGTATTCACTGATATCTTTATCAACACATGGAGGTACCTCTCCTCTTCCCATTTTTGTTTGCACATTCATCTTTTTCTGCTGCCAGCCTCCGATCTCCTGTAAAGGTTCCACAGAAACGTGTTCTCTGCGGCTGGTTTGCGGGGTCAGCTCTGCCTGCACTAGGCAGATACCTCTTTCCCCAGTGTCCCCTAAAGGCCACGGTGTCCTCCCTCCTCTGGCTGAAAAATGAGGGACAGCAGCAGGTCTCTGCTGATGCTGGACAAAGCAATTAATGCATTTCTCATGACTAGTTAATTAGATTTTTATGCAGCTTTTCAAGCCCTGGGCACAACTCTTACGCCCTCCAAGTGGAACGGCGGTCATCTGGGAACCAAGTGTCCCACTGTGTACGTGGTGCTGCTGACTGTTATCAGTGCAGTGATGCCGCTCTTCCTCTCTTCCATGCCCCACTAGATGGATGCACGTGCAAACGTTTCCAAGGGTATCATCTGTTGGCTCTTTTGTTGTTTCTAATCAAAGAGCTGACGCCCTTTGATCATGTCAGATCACAGTATTGTACTGTAAATACTTTGTCAGAAAGACTAAAATATTACATGGGTGCAGCTGTCTCAGCTGTTCTGATAGCGCTTATTTTCACCCTGAACAAGTGAAGAAAAATGCATTTGATCAGATCAGGTGTAAAATAGGAATATTACAAATATGAAATTTTCTAGAACCACCCTAGAGTTCACTACAATGAATCCAATCAATAAGCATTTTAAAAAGACCTGTTGGTTTTGAGTACCAGGTTGTTGTAGAAATCCTCCTTTCCCCACAAGTTTAGAGTCTCCTAGAGCAAGATAGGCTTCCCGTTGGTTGGAGGAATATCTGGCTCTGGTGGGGAGCTTATGGAGATAGAGACTGGCATCTTTGGGGAGCAGCGTCCCTGGGTCATCACTTCCGTGGGCAGGCTTCAATCTTCAAAGGCTTGTATGAATTTATAGGGTGACTGGCTCCCCTTCAACCTGTTCATGGCCTGTCCTCTTTCTTTCTCCCCATGGGAGGGCTAAGATGGGTACCCACACAAAATCCACATAAACACCCATTCAGGGGAGTGTGAAGGCAAAGCAAGTACGGAAACGTCTTCCTTAGTTCTTTCCTTAAGGTCCCATTTGCAGTATTTTCTCGGCACCCAGAGGGGGAAGTGGGTGTGGGCTACAGTGGATTTGTTGTTCTGTGTCCTCCCTCAGGGGAAATCTGGCTGCCCTGGGTCCCCTGCGACAACGTGGGCAAGGTATTGCGCCTTGTGCTGGCCTCTGCAGCTGCCCTCACGTCTCACCTCAGGTGTGGATTTTATACGTTGGTCCTCCTACTTGTTAATGTCCCTGGCCAAGCTTTCCCTAACAAAAGACACACTGTCCCTGGGACATCCTGTGCGTGTAATTTTTCTCATGCTGACACCACCATGCCTAACACATTCACACTTCCTAACTTCCTGACTAGAACATTCCAGGGCGTGATTATTGCATGGGTTAGGATGCTTCTGCAGAAAACCCCCAGAGAAGTGGGAGATAGGGATACTATACACTGTGGCATTCCACTCTGTCTGCTTCTCTGCAGTTCTGTGGGCTCTCCCTCTTGGTGGATGGGCTCTGTCCTCAGCTTTCCTCTCCTTTTGGCGTCAAGATGACATCGGCAGTCCCTGGCATCACGTTTAGAGAGAGAAAAGGGATAATATTTTCCTCCTGACTTGGTGGAAAGTAAGAACACCTGTCTCAGAAGCATTCCTCCCCCCAGCAGACTTCCCCTTGCCTCATTGGTCACAGTTTTGTCACATGCTCCTATGCGAGCCAATCACTGGCAAGAATAGGATTCCCAGGGTGCAGGCAGTCCAGTCATGATCCCCTTCCTGGAATGGAGATGGGGCCAGCCTCCTCTGGAAAAGTGAGGACATCTGGAGGGAGCAGGGTTCTGTGAAGGAGGGGGCAGGAACCGAAAGTGTCTGCCACAGGTATGTCAGGAATGTCCGCAGCCCTGGAAATCTCTAAGGGCACCTAGAAATACTGAGAGTTCTAAGAAACCTGGCCTCCCCCAGTCAAATGACTTATTTAGTCTAGTTGAGGAACCTAACAATTAGTGAACCTATTCATTCTGTAATAATATTCAGTCCCTGACAAAAAAAATGTATCTGCTTCCCTTCCAAGTTAAGGTGACTGACAGCTTTTACTGATGCATTATTTTCACTTGTTAGTGCCTTATGGTTTGAAACATTTTGTTTTATGGTTATGAGCCATTCATTAAAAAATGGATGGATTCTTCAGCTCTAATGAAAAGTAGGACAGTGAGGGTTGAAGGTTTTGATTCTCAACTGACTTTAACACCCCTGAGCCTGGTGTAAGTTGGAATTGTTTTACTAGAAATTCAGGGAATAATAGCAGCTGATTCAACCACTCCTGGTTGCTATGGTGAGGAATTTTTAAAGCTTTGATTTATGAGAAACGGTGATCATTAGCAGCTCTTTGTTTTTAAAACAGAAAGCCCCGCAAATTGTGAAGGCTTGAGTAGAATAGATGACTGGCACCTAATTGGAGAAAGAATCTCAGGTTATTTCCAAAGAAAAGAGAGCAGGCAGAAGGCTTTTGGAGAGCAGATTCCTGTTTGTCATTTTTATGGCAGGCCAGAGTGTGTGAAGATCGTTGGGCAAGGGGTCATGTGACCCAGGTCTATGCTAGTTCTGTCTCGGCATTTGCTTTTCATATGGCCTGGGGCCAATTACATTATCATTTTGTAAATTTTTGATGCTCATCTGTCGAATTATTAGGTCAGACCCGATCATCTCTGAGGGTCTTGAAAATTATTTTGTGACCCTGCCGATATCCTCTTGCCAGTTTACAGTGTTTTGGTGGTGTGCTGAAGGGAACCACCCTCTGTCCTCCCACGCGTACTTCACATAGCAGCTATCACTGGCCCCCAGTCTGTAAGATATGAAGAATTACTGGGTACCTTTCCTGCACCTGCTTTTCAGTCCTTACAGTAAGCCCAGAGATATCCCAAGTGTGCTCCAGGGGAATATTATACAAGCCTTTTGGAATTTCTTACACTAAGAAATATATTTTATACTACAGCCCAGAACACACAGACACCGTGTGTGCACAAACACACACACACACACACACATAATTCAGTGTTTACTTATTGAGTATTTATGATGTTCTAAGTGTTAGAAATATTATTGCAGTGAACAAAACAAAACAAAAATTCTGGTCCTTATAGAGCTTCTAAATACAGAGAAATAATAAACCAAAGTAACTATGTAATCTGTTTATTTATGAAATATATGCATCATTATTATATATAACTTATAATTCCCATAATATATTAGAAGGTGGTAAGGTCTATGGAGGAAAATAAAGCAGGAAGGGAGATAGGAAATAGTGGGGGGTGGTGTCTGATTATTAAATTGTGTGGTCAGGGAAGGCCTTACTGAGAAGATGACATTGATGGTGAGGGAGCCAGCATGCAGATACCTGAAGGAAGAGCATTTCGGACAGAGGGAACAGCAGTTACAGATGCCTGCGTGCGGGCATGTGCCTGATGTGTTCCAGGAACAGAAGTAATATCAATGGGTCTGGGGTGAATAAGGGGTAAATAGGACTGAGCAGAAGAGGGGTGGGGCAGATCACGGTGGGCTGTACAGGCCATTGTAAGGACTTGGGCTTTTACTCTGAGATCCATTATCCCTTGGTAATCCATGGGGTTCTAGAAGAATGACATGATCTGACTTGGATTTTAACCAAGAACCATTCTGGCTATTGTATTGAGAGTAGACTAAACATGAACACTGTGTGTGTGAGAGCAAGCTCCACAAGCTATGCTTACCCCTTCATGTGTGACGTGCTGTATTTTCTTTTCTATTGTATTCTAATTCATTCATCTAAAAACTGGTCAGCGCCCACAAATTGATTCCACTATCAGGTGGCAACTGGCAATTTGAAAAACAGATTATAAATTGCCCTAGAACCCTGAAGATGTAACAATTGAGCTTCCTTGCTCAAGGCATGGTTGTGGTATACATGGCACCCTATGGAAACCTCGTATTCACACTCAATAATAGTTTTCAGGGCTTCCTTGGTGGCACAGTGGTTGAGAGTCGGCCTGCCGATGCAGGGGACATGGGTTCGTGCCCCGATCCGGGAAGATCCCACATGCCGCGGACCGGCTAGGCCCGTGAGCCATGGCTGCTGGGGCTGCGCGTCCGGAGCCTGTGCTCCGCAACGGGAGAGGCCACAACAATGAGAGGCCCGCGTACTGCAAAAAATAAAATAAAATAAAAAATAATAGTTTTCAAGGAGCTTTTGTTCATTTTTTAACTTACACCAAATAGCTATTTTTTTAAAAGCTGATTTAAAAGTTTCATATTTTCCTACATATTCAGCAGGCTTTTATTACCAATTTGTATTTTTTTTTTTTTTTTTTTTGCGTTACGCGGGCCTCTCACTGTTGTGGCCTCTCCCATTGCGGAGCACAGGCTCCGGACGCGCAGGCTCAGCGGCCATGGCTCACGGGCCCAGCCGCTCCATGGCATGTGGGATCTTCCTGGACCGGGGCACGAACCCGTGTCCCCTGCATCGGCAGGCAGACTCTCAACCACTGCGCCACCAGGGAAGCCCCCCCAATTTGTATTTTAAATAACTTTCTTTTTATTGAAGTATAGTTGATTTACAATCCAGGTGTACAGCATAGCAATTCAGTTTTTTTCTGATTATATTCTATTATAGGTTATTACACGATATTGAATATCGTTCCCTATGCTATACAGCAAATCCTTGTTGCTTATCTATTTTATGTAGAGTGGTGTGTATCTGTTACTCCCATACTCCTAATATGTTCCTCCCCCACTCCCTCTCCACTTTGGAAATAACTTTTTATATAGAGCATTTTAAATATACTTAAAGTAAAGAGAAAACTATAACGAACCAACTTGAACAATTGTAAACTCATGGCCTGGTGTCATCTAAACTCAACCCCTATAGTTCGGATCATTTTGAAGCAGGTCTCAGGCCTGGTGTTATTTCATCTGTAAATATTTCAGTTGTTATCTTAAAAGATAAGAACTCTTTAAAAAAATATGCCACATTAGTATTCTCTCACATGAGCGCACACACAGACACAGACATGCGCACGCACACACATCACACACACACATACACGAGCAGTAATTCCCCTTGTTTAGTCTGGTCAGCAGTGTCTCTGTTCATTCACCTGAGGACAGAAATGCAAGTGACTTTAATGAAATGAAGCTGTGGTCATTGTGGTCATGCTTTCCTGATGCTGAAGATGGTATTTCTGGATGCTGCCAAGCCCCTGTTGAAGAAATACTTTCTTACTTTAAAAAATGAGTCACTTCAGGGCTTCCCTGGTGGCGCAATGGTTGAGAGTCAGCCTGCCGATGCAGGGGACAGGGGTTCGTGCCCCGGTCCGGGAAGATCCCACATGCCACGGAGTGGCTGGGCCCGTGAGCCATGGCCGCTCAGCCTGCGAGTCCGGAGCCTGTGCTCCGCAACGGGAGAGGCCACAACAGTGAGAGGCCCGCGTACCGCAAAAAAAAAAAGAAAAAAAAAAAAAAAGTCACTTCAATCCTATTCCCCTTTTATACTTTCATTTCTTCTTAAGTGTGACCTCCTTTTCTGTGGCTCTTGACTAATCAATAGTAAGCGCCTTGAGAGAAGGTCTTGAGTCTTATGACCCTTGTACCACCCAGTGGCTTGACATTGTTCCCCACGCACAGCAGCCATCACACTTTTGTTAATGTTCTTCCTTCCTTTTCTAAATGCAGAATTGGGGTCACCTCTCTTGGCCCTTTGGCTCATTACTCCTTTGGCCATATGTTTTAGCATCATTAAAATCTGACTTTTCTAGGAAGCCTCACTTCTACCAGGATAGAAAGCTTTCTGGATCAGTATTAACTCTTTGACAGGAGCCTTCAGGTTGACCTCTGTTCTTAGAGAGCACTTTTTGTCCCTTCTATTCCTTGAGCTCATTATCCTGAATCAGTAGAATGCGATGTTTCTCTTTCTGTGATAGCGGCCCTAATCTCCACCAGTTTATTGACAAGAGACTAATTTGCTATGGGTTACATTACTGGAAACATTGTCATTTCTAAATATGTGTAATAGTCATAATTCCAGATAGAGGTAAGTAAATATTTGTATGTTTGAGTATATGGTGTATACTAATTCAGTGTTGAGTATCCCTTATTTAACAAATTAATTACCCAAATATTTTACCTATAAGATTAGTAAGGGAAGTGGCAATACTTCAAGCCTTATTCTTTTCATCCTTGCTTTCTCCAACCTTTTCCCCTTCTCTTTTCCATAAAAATTGAGTGCATACTTGTGCCAGCCACCATGTGTGGCTCTGGGCAACACAAAGATGGGGAGCAGCATCCTTGTAATTTCTTGTTCAGAGTTTGTCCCCAGTGGATTGTCACTCCATAAAGACAGGGACCCTCAGGCCACCAGCTACTAGCAGAGGGCCTGCCATATACTAGCTTCTTTTTTTTTTTTTTTAATTTTTATTTATTTATTTATTTATTCATTTATTTATGGCTGTGTTGGCTCTTCGTTTCTGTGTGAGGGCTTTCTCTAGTTGCGGCAAGTGGGGGCCACTCCTCATCGCGGTGCGTGGGCCTCTCACTATCGCGGCCTCTCGTTGCGGAGCACAGGCTCCAGACGCGCAGGCTCAGTATTTGTGGCTCACGGGGCTAGTTGCTCCGCGGCATGTGGGATCTTCCCAGACCAGGGCTCGAACCCGTGTCTCCTGCATTGGCAGGCAGATTCTCAACCACTGTGCCACCAGGGAAGCCCATACTAGCTTCTTAAGAACAGTTTTTGGATGAATGGCTGAATGAATGGAGATATGAACCTCACCACAAAGGAGTTTACAGCCCAAGATTTGGTAGTGAGTGTGGACTTGGTGGAACTTGGTAGAACTTGTAAGGTCCTTATCATTTATAAATATTTGCAGTTTGAAACTCTTCCCTTAAGTTGCTCCCCCTCCTGGCCACTATCTCCTGAGTTTTCAGTACCCTCTTAAAGATGCCAGAAGCTTGACATGGGGATTCTTACACACAATGGCATTAGGTATGGCCTCTGGACAACAAACAAGAAAGACTGAAAGCCGGGCGAGGGCTCCACTTCCTTCACTGTCTACCTCTCCTGCGTATGTAGCTCTAGCTAGATGAGACACTCCCAGTTGTTCATCCTCTCTGGTTCTGGAAACGTCTCAGTCTTGGGAGGCCTCCCGGATGTCCTGATTATGGGGCTTGTTTAGCCTGGAGGCAGCCCTGTAGTTGTAACTCGTTACCATGAGGAAAGCATTTTCAAAACCAGCACACAGGTCTACGTCTGTCTTTTCTGCCCTCCGAGTTACAATTTTATGTTTATGCTCTGCCAGGAGACGTTTACTACTGGTTAAAGAGGAATTAAAAATACTTGTTGCTCTGTCATTCCAGGGCAAGGATTCACTCTGGTGGAAATTAATGTTGTGTGTGTGTGTGTGTGTGTGTGAATGTCTGCACTTATGCGTGTCAGGGTGTGTCTGTGAGTTGCTGTATGTGTGCACATGTGTGTGTCTATATCTGTTTGTCTCGGTTTGTGTTTGTGTGTCAGTGTATGTGTGTGTCTTTGCGGGATATATGTGTGTCTTTGTGTCATAAGGCAGATTCAGTTCCCAGGGGAAAGAAAACTTTCAGAGGCCCACAACCCATGGGACAAGTTTTCAGTTACTATCTTTTCTTGTGGTTTTAAATTATTTACTCCTCTTCCTGAAGTGTCTGGTTCAGAATATGAAAGAGTTCTCTCAGAGAATGGAAAAGATATCATTTAACATTTTAACGGTTATATATAATTAATCTTATTATGTAAACCAATTATTTTTAATCCCTGGTGGAGTTTGTAACTAAGCCTAAGTAATTCTCCAGGTATGATGAATGACAAGCCACAGAGTCAAAATGTCAAAGAAGCAACTATTTTGGGGGGTTGGAACATTTTCTTTTTAAATAGACGTTTTTAGTTGCTGAAAGAGTCCTTGTAGATTCCCCTCAAAATGAGAAAAGCAAGAGGAAGAGGAAATTACAATGAATAGCCTTAAAATTCCAATTAATCTCTCAAATAGTGATTAATTTCCAGAGACATGGAGACTCAGCAGTATATCCGAGAGAAAGGAAAAGACAATTAGGATTGGGGAAATTGGTAGAGGACACTTGGGTAGGTGGAAATCCCACCAGGATTGAAGACTGCACTAGGATTGAGATAATTGACAAGGTTGGAAGCCTGCCAAAAACTATCTGGCATTGGCTCTTCTTAATGGGACAAATGTGCCCATTTGGAAACCCACGAACCATGTTTTCTAAAACTGTCTGTCGTCTCTTTATGGGAAACCTCAAATAAGATCTGTTATCAAATTAGAGTGCTTTCTTTGTCACCTTTTAGCTCATCCTTTGGCTGAAACGTTGGCCCCCAGCCCTTCTTTGTGCTCACGGCGTTCTTGGGGCTCTCCTCTTCCTAACAATCAACATTTCAGTGAGCTGGTTCAAATCTGTGTGGGTTTAAGATAGTGGATGCTTTAAATTTCTGAGACCACTGATGTAGCCTGGAAATCACAAAAACCAATTGATGCATCAACTTTTTCCTCTATAAAGGCAAAATAACACCATGGCAATTTTTTTTTTTTTTTTTGGTGCAAATTATTGAGGACAGGATAAATTGGAACAAAGTAAAAATTAGCATGTTCTCACATAGCTGGCTATACTTATGAAAATAATACTTATTGTAACATGCAAATGCTAAGATCGAGTGGATTCAGTTTTAAGTCGTTTGGAACTTACCTCTATGTACCTGAAGTTTTAATTACACGGTAATGAAGATGGTGTTAAACTTTTACAGTAGCATGGCTTTTGATCTGTTTCTTCTTTCCAATCTCCTAGCAGTACTTATTAGGGGGAAAACCCCTCTAGAGAGTGAGGAATAAACATCACAGTCCCTTAAACTTCTATGTGTATGCAGCACTTTACAGAAATAATGTTAAGTGAAGTAACCATTTGTGGTCAGCTGGAAAATGTAACTTTCAGAGGGATTTGACCAGCTATACTGACCTAGAAAACTAAATAAGCAGTTTGGAGAATCTGGTTTGTGTGTATAATTATTTTTATATTATCTCAGGCTGTGCCTTGCAAAGAGCAGACCACAGTAGTTATCTGACCTATTGCTCTACCCTTGCCTTTTCTTCAACACAGTAATTATGTAAGACTCAGCATGTTTTTCACTAACTATGTGCCATATGCACATTCCTTAACTTCAGCAGCCCTCTGGCTGGAGGCGACTCAAGTGTTCTGTAATCTCTCAGTTTGAATAGGGAAGATATCTTAAATTGGGACCAGTGGTAACATTTATAGACCGGGAGGGCCACTGGGAAAATAAAAGCATTTGGCACTTTTATTAGCTGAAAATGTCTTGAAAGTTGTGAGGTCTCAGCTATTTTTAATTAAAATAGAAAAGTATCTTCAAGATCAAAGAGTCCTAACAATGCTTTTCATTTGAATAAAAATATTTAGTTGGGATATAGGTTACAGGATGTCTTTAAGGACCTAAGGTCCTTTGGGTTTACTGTTTTTAATTCTGGTTCTTCCTTTAGTTGCTTGGAGCATAGAAAAATGATTTCCTTTAGATTGTATGCATGCTCCTAAGGATATCTGAATAAAAGATATATTTCTGATAATTTGCCATCTCAGCTTCATCCCTTGGGCAGCAGGCTGGAATGCAATAACTTAACCTGAATGTGAGTGAATGCATGTGTGCAAGAGGATGTGTGTCTCTTCCTGGATTTGAAGGAATTGGCATTAAAGCAGTTTAATCAGGATACCTTGCATGGCTTATCATCTTGATTAGCTAGCATTGCAATTAGAAGACGTTGAACTTTTGTTTAAAACATGAAAGTGACTGGTGGAGTTCAGATATTAATAAAACTAGGCTTAGCCTATAGTTTTAACCCTCTACTATCTTACATTAAGAAGAAATAAAAAGATGATTCAAGGGAAACAAGGAACTGGAATTAACTACAAAGCTGTAAAGGGTCCTGGGTGATTTTAGTCTTATTTGGAATTCTGATATCCCCTCCCACCCATCCACAACCCTGACCCCCTCCAGCACAGCAGCACCTCTGATCTCAGCTCGTGAGTTGGTTCCGTTTTCTTCTTTATTGTAACCATAAATACTAGACAGTACAAGTCATGCTTAGTGAAGGGAGGCATGAGGAGTAGTGGAATCACACAATATCTGTGTTAAAAGGTTATGCCCTATTAATATATGCTTTTTTAAAGTTAGTTATTAATATAGACAGGACATTTAGATTGTTTTCGATGAGACAGGCTCTGTCAGAGATTGATCCAGTGGTCCTTAGTCCTGATTCACCAGGGATGGTTTTTGAAAAAACAGTGGCCTAGGCCACATTCCAGATCTAAAGAATCTTTTAGAGATAAGGCTGAGAGATACTCATGTGCAGTCAAGGTAATGAAACACTCTGTGTTTCCCCAACATTGAGAATGATGAGTCACCTAGAGCCTTGAACAGTCAAAGGATGGTCCCTGATGACTGCATCACCTAAAGTTTGTTAGAATTTCAAAATCTCAGGCCCACCCCACACCTAGTGAATCAGAATCTGAGTTTTAACAAAATCTCCAAATGATTTTTATGTACTTTCAAGTGTAAGAAGCATTTATTAAAAGCCTTTAAATACATGAACAGCAAATAGGGTCAGAAACACAGATGATTAGGACCATGGTTAAGTGAGGAAAAAGATCTCCATACAGTGGATTGCTGCTAGCTTAAATGAAGTTTGGGTAGAGTTTTTGATGACTTAAGAAATGCTTATATTAGAGCTCTTCAGGGAGAAATAGAAAGTTAGAGAATTGTATCTATAGGAAGACACTGTCTCTACTTAAACATTAAAGAAAGAATTTCCACTTTTGAGGTCCCAGGCATAATGGTATAAAAGGTACTGGACTTAGCCTCCTGTTATGAAAAGCTGTGAAAACTGGATAATATATAAACAGCTCATTCAGGTATTGGAAAACAACCAGAACAGAAATGCAGTAATTGAGTGAGAGGTGGAGGGGTTCTCTAGGAGATTCCACATGTACGATGACTTTTTCTCTGAGACCATTTTTCAAACCAAGATATAGGAAAATAGGACCCAAACAGAAAATTTCAGTCTCCCTAGGCAGAAGAAACAGAGGTCAGAGTTTGAGAGCATCAAGGATTTGAGAGTCAGAGTCCCAGAGAGGAGGGAGCTGGAGAGAAGGAGCCCTAAATATCTCCATAAAAATGCTTTTAGGATCTTTGGTCAACTACTAAGCTGGGCATGTGCAGGGTGAGAGGTGGGAAGTATCAGAGAGAAGGCTGGAGAGAAGACTGGAGATTTCAGAGGCCATATGGTGCTAAAGAGATGTTGGAGTTTGGGCTTAAGGAGAATAGACAGACCTAAATGAACACTCTGAGCATTCATGTGAGGCTTTAGAAGACCAGGGTGAGGTCCTAGGGAGGGAGGATTTCACCCATGCCTTGACAGGATCAAGGTGATCCACAGGTAATTTAACAGGTGAGCAAAACAAAACTCACCCTCTGTAAGAAAAATAACATAGTACAGAGTTCACACGCTATCTATAATGTACATCATAAAATTAAAATTATTTCATCTGTGAAGAAGCAGAAAACGTGACCAACAGTCAAGAGATAAAGAAAGCATAAAAACAGATCTGCAGGTGATCCAGATGTTAGAGCTACTAGAAATGGGCCTCAAAATAATCACGATTGGTATTATTAAATTCTTTAATGGTTAAAGAAAATGGAAGACTTGTATTAAAGATATTTCTTTAGGCAGAAGGAAAATGATCTCAAATAGAAAAACATAATTGCAGGAAGGAATGGAGAGCTATTAGAAATGGTAAATATGTGCATGAATAGAAATAAATATTGATTGTTTAAAATAACAACAATAGTCCTTTTGTGAGATTTGCAACATTTATAAAAGTAAAATATATAACAATAATAACACAAAGGATGGCAAGGGTAAATGGAGTTAAACTGTTATAAGGTTCTTGTATTGTTTAGGATGGGGTAAAATTACTAATTTAAAGAAGACGGAAATAAATCAAGAATGCATTTTGTAATTTTTAGGGTAACCTAAACCTAAAAATTTATTTTTAGGGTAAAATAATAATTTTTAAAAGGTATAACTAAAATACTAACAAGGGATAAAAATAATTTAAAATTTTTTTGATTAATTTAAAGGGAAGTGAAAAAACAGGAACAAAGAATAATATAGATGGGACAAATGGTAAACAAATTGTAAGATGGTCAACTTAAAAGCAACTATATCAGTAATTACATTAAATGTACATCAACATTCCAACAAAAATATAGAGGTTGTCAGAATGGATAAAGAAAACCAACTGTAATAGGTTTGAATTTTAAGATACTTTATAAAGACACAAAAAGGTTGAAAGTTAGAGGTAGATTTACCATGCAAAAACTAAACAAAATGAAGCTTATAACAACATATTAATATCAGACAAAGCTGATTTTAAAGCTAGAATTATTATGAGACATAAGAAGGGACATTTCTTAATGAAAAAGGGAAGTTATAACAATCCTAAATTTGTAGGCACTTAATGATACATCTTCAAACATCGACAGACTCAAAGGAAAAAATAGACAAATCCAAAAATCATTGTTGGAGATCTTAAGCAGATAAAAGTCAATAAAAAATAGAAGACTTGAAAAATATGATTATGTAACTTGATCTAATTGACAAGTATAGAACACTACGTCCAACAACTGCATTCTTTTCAAATGTACATGGGCCCTCCTTTTAAGTGCTCATGAGACGTTTGACAAAATAGATCACATCTTGGCCATAACATGTTTCAGCAAATATCAAAGGGTTGGAATCAGTGTATATGATCTGACCAGAGTAAAATCAAATTAGGACTTGATAACAGAAAGATACCTAGAACATCTCTAAATATTTGGAAATTAAGCAAAACACTTGTAAACACCCCACACAAGAAAAAATTACAATGTAAATAAGAAAATGTTTTGAGGCGAATAATAAAGGTAATGAAAATGTAACATATGAAAATTTATGAGATGGAACTAAATCAACTTAGAAAGAAATTTATACTTTTAAAATATATACAGCATAAAAAAGGAAAAGTTGAAAATAAATCATTTAAACATCCATTCAAGAAACTGGAAAATTAATAGCAAATTAATCCCAAAAGAAAAAAAGAAAGGAAATCACAAAAAGAAAATCAAAGAAATAGGAAAAATACATATAATAAAAAAATCGACAAAACCAAGTGTGGTTCTTTAAAAATGTTAATATAATTGATAAATCCCTTGAAGACCAACCAAGAAAATAAGAAGAAAAAACACAAGTAAGGAATGTCAACAAAAAAACCCCAAAGGGATCACAACTACAGGTCAGAGATATTAAAAGGAAAGTAAGAGGATATTACAATCAACTTTATGTCAATAAAGTTGACAACTTAGAGAAAATTGATAAATTCCTTCAAAAACATAACTTACCAAAGTGGACATAAGGAGAAATAAAAAATCTAATAGTCCTGCATATCGAAATTGAAACCAAAATTAAATGTCTTCCTACAAATTAAATTCGAGACCCAGACTGTTTTAGTGATGAGTTATTCCAAATATTTAAGGAAGAAGGAATGCCAATCTTATACAATCTTCGACTCTTCCAGAGAATAGCAAAAGATGGAACATTTCTTAACTCATTTTGTGAGTTCAGCATAATCAAACTCTGACAAGTACTTACTAGGAAGGAAAATTACAAGTCAATATCTCTCATGAACCCTAAAATTGTTTTTAGCAAATAAAATTCAGTGATTTATAAAAGGATAGTACACTATGATCAAATGGGATTTGTTTCAGGAATCCGTGGTTGTTTTAACTTTAAAAAAATAATCAAAGCCTCATTAAAAGAATAAAGGAAGAAGAAAACAGATGGAGAATTTACACTGCCAGAGATTTAGATTTACCATAAAGCTACAGTAATTAAGATAGTGTGGGGCTTCCCTGGTGGCGCAGTGGTTGGGAGTCTGCCTGCCGATGCAGGGGACGCGGGTTCGTGCCCCGGTTCGGGAAGATCCCACATGCCGCGGAGCGGCTGGGCCCGTGAGCCATGGCCGCTGGGCCTGCGCAGCCGGAGCCTGTGCTGCGCAACGGGAGAGGCCACAGCAGTGAGGGACCTGCATATCGCAAAAAAAAAAAAAAAAAAAAAGATAGTGTGACATTGACTCAAGGGTACATGAATAGAACAAAGAAATAGAATAGAGTTCTGAAATAATTGTTACAGATATCTGTAAATCTGACAAAGTTCTTAAATCCAGAACACATAAAGAATCCTATCCTACAAAACAATTGGAAAAATAAAGTCAACTCAATTAAAAATTAGGGAAAATACTTGAAAGGGCCTTCACAGAAGAGAATATCACAATTGCCAGTAAACATATAAAATATGCTCAACATCATTAGTCATTAGATAAATGCAAATAAAAATACCAAAAAGATACCATTACGTACCCACCAGAATGGCTAAAATTAAAAAGACTGACAATATCAAGTTAATATTTTAGATTTTTGGGTGACCTGGAGAAAGGAATTCACTCTGTCCTCCCTGTCCTTATAGTTAAAACTCTGTATTAGCAGCTCTTCTTCCATTTTCTTGGCTGTAGCATCCCGTCATCTCCCCATTGATTTAGTCTTTTAATTTAATTTTTATTTTATAATGGAGTATAGTTGATTTACAATGTTGTGTTAGTTTCAGATGTACAGCAAAGTGATTCAGTCATACATATACACATATCTATTCTTTTTCAGATTCTTTCCCCATATAGGTTGTTACTCTTGAGTAGAGTTCCTGTGCTATATAGTAGGTCCTTGTTGATTATCTATTTTGTATATAATAGCATGTATATGTTAATCCCAACCTCCTAATTTATCCCTCCCCCCCACTTTCCCCTTTGGTAATCATAAGTTTGTTTTCCAAGTCTGTGAGTCTGTTTCTGTTTTGTAAATAAGTTCATTTGTATCATTTTTTAGATTCCACATATAAGTGATACCATGATATTTGTCTTTTTCTGTCTGACTTACCTCACTTAGTATGATAATCTCTAGGTCCAACCATGTTGCTGCAAATGGCATTATTTCATTCTTTTTTATGGCTGAGTAATATTTCATTGTATATATGTACTACCTCCTCTTTATCCATTCCTCTCTTGATGGACATTTAGGTTGCTTCCATGTATTGGCTATTGTAAATAGTGCTGCAGTGAACATTGGGGTGCATGTATCTTTTCAAATTAGAGTTTTCTCCCCATATATGCCCAGGAGTGGGATTGCTGGATGATATATATAGTAGTTCTAGTTTCAGTTTTTTAAGGAACCTCCATACTGTTCTCCATAGCAGTTGTACCAATTTACATTCCCACCAACAGTGTAAGAGGGTTCCCTCTTCTCCACACCCTCGCCAGCATTTATTGTTTGTACACTTTTTGATGATGGCCATTCTGACTGGTGTGAGGTGATATCTCATTGTAGTTTTGATTTACATTTCTCTAATAATTAGCGACGTTGAGCATCTTTCCATGTGCTTTTTGGCCATCTGTATGTCTTGTTTAGAGAAATATCTGTTTAGATCTTCTGCCCAGTTTTTGATTGGGTTGTTTGTTTTTTGACATAGAGCTGCATAAGCTGTTTGTATATTTTGGAGATTAATCCCCTGTCGGTCGCTTCATTTGCAAATATTTTCCCATTAATTTAGTCTTGCCTTTTGCTCAGAGCCTTCTCACATCACCCAGGTATATAGAGCCAATCTACTTAGGCCTTCCAATGAAACACTGATTCCTCATTATTGCCATTCCCCAAATTAACCACTATTCTGACTTTCTCACCATAGATTAATTTTGTCTGTTTTTGAATTTTATATGCATAGAATCATATAATATGCACTTATATACTCTTTTATATCTAGATTCTTTCACTCAACATTATATCTTGAGATTCATCCATATATTATGTCTACCCATGGTTCATTCTTTTTCACTTTTGTAGAATATTCCAATTCCTATATGTTTATCTCTGTATACTTATGTATTCTTTTACTGATGGATTCTTGTGTTGTTTCCAATATGGGACTACTACCAAAAAATGCTACTATGAATATTCTGTATGTGCACCTATGTACATTATCTGTTATCTATATACCTGAAAGTAGAATTGTTAGGTCGTGGGGTATGTATATATTCAGTTTTACAAGACACCGCCAAATAGTTTTCTAAAATTGTTTTACCAGTTTATATTTCCACCCAGAAGTGTATGAAAATTCCATATCTTCTCCACTTTCATGTCCCATTTCTTGTTGACTTAAAATTCTCTTGAAGGTAATCACATTTGACTAGACTGTTAAAACCACCACAGTAGCAGAAGCAGCAAACAAACATGATAGGAGAGACAGTCCCAACTGATATTCCCAAGTCAGATCATCCTAAAGGCCACTTACTGAAAGGAAAACAATTAGGTAAAATTGCTGTCCCATTTAAGAAGGCATTACCACTTAATCATTAACTTAATTCTTATTTTCCCCTAGAAATGTCACAATTATGAATAATTATTAAATGATTCCTGATTAAGTGACACTACATGTGAAACAGTAAATATAACTGAAAAGGGCAGACTTTTACGCTTAGTCAGATACTACTATTTTAACTAAGTTACGTATGTAACTAAGTAACATAACTAAGTTATGATGAGAAGAACTCTCACAATACAAACATTTTTTTTCCTGTTTGTTGAAGGCATAAACTGGGTTTATTTCTAAAACCCTGCTTTGCTTAAGGAGAGGTCACAGAAGAGAAAAGTCAGAAGCTGTTTCTGCTGTTAGTAACTTTGTGATCCTAGTCCTTAATATCTTTTGTCTCAGTTTCAAGTGTCTGCTGAAGCTATGGAACATTATACCTTCTCTGTTTACCAAAAAGACTATTGAGAGAAGCAATTGAATGCCTGTAACAGCTAATCCATATGGAGATTTAAAGTCAACAAAGCATTTTCCACATATTCTCATTTCGATATTTAAAATAATCTTATAATGGGTAAAATGCTATTCTAATGGAAGGTATTTTTTTCATACGCTAAATCATATTTTTCATATGATAATCTTATTTGTTATACATCTTGTGTTGTAAGCAGAGCCCAGTGCAGTGCAGTCTAGAAGTACATTTGCTCATTCTCTTTTCCCTCAGTAGAAAGGAATAGAGAGGATGATGCATAATGAGTAAAACACGTATCATCTCCTGGAGATAGAAAATAAGGATAGAGGCAGATTTCCATTCAGGAGAATTTATTTGGGCTTTGGAAGTAATTTAAAATGGCTATTCCCTCTATTGGCAATTTGTAGCCTGCCTGAGTTGACACCTCCATTTTCAGTCACAGCAAGATTGCTTTTAGTTGCAGGGAATTGCTAAAGCCAGAGCTCTGAAATCCTGAATCTGACCCCTTTTCAAACTCCTTATAGATTTAAAGCAGATGGAACAAAAAATAGGATCTTCTCTCTTAATTGTCATCACATGCTTTACAAATTATTTAAATTAATCCATAATTTGTCTAAATCAAGAGGGGGAAATATGGCCCAATTATAACATTGACCTATTATATCTGGACATGGCAAATTTAGTCCAGAAAGATATGTTAGCCATCAAATATGCAAACTTAATGTGAAGTAGTTGTTGGGCTTTTATATACTTATGAGATCTAAGAAAGACAATATTATTATACATACAGTGACTAAGTTCCCAGATCAGTCAATCCAAACCAATATGTGGAAAACTGTGTGTGTGTGTGTGTGTGCGCGCGCGCGCCCACGCACACATACCTTCTGACAGTATATCTGTATGGAGATATGTACATATCTGTTTAGAGCAAAATCTCCAAAGATTCTCTTTGTAAAACTGAATTAGATTGTAGAGGACATTAGTGTTGTAGTTTAGCATCTCTCTTGGTTTCCTATCCATATCGTGGAAAATCTCTAAGGCAGAAGGAGACCGAAGCTGATCGCCTGCTGTGAGCTCTTTGAGACCCATTTTGAGGAATCATTACTAATCACATTAGGGAAGGCAACTTACCTCACATGGGGGAGAGTTATAATTATTGAGTGGGTGTTGTAGTCACCGAGCTTTCGTGTAGTTAAAACATTATTCTGAGACATGTCCTATAAGCCATGGGATTAGGCCTTTATTAATAAAACTCCCCAAATGGTATTTGCAATGTGTCATTCCACTTGAGAAGATAAATAGGACAGAATTAAACTAACACAGAAAGATTACTTATCTTATAATTAAGAACATTGAAGAAGAATGAATTTTGAATTTATAGCAGATTCTGGGTTGGCTGGGGAGACATATTAAATAACCTTCCTTTTTTAAAAATATCTTTTGAGACATAAATTCTGTGTGGGGAAAAAACATAGAACAATGAGCTGTCTTGTCTCAACTGATTGCCTAGTGTTCCAAATGCTTTGAAAAATGAAGGGAAATTTAACATTTTAAAATGATCCTTTAGAAATCTTTTATTATGAGTGGGGAAGAATGAACTAAAGTCCTAAAGTATTTAGACTTTTTGGAAACTTCCATGATGTAAGCTTAGGTACGTCTGAGATAGTCCAGCCCACAGAGCATGGTGGCATGAAATGCAAACATGAGTCACCTATTTTTATAGTCAGCTAGAAAAGCAGCGCATTTTTAAAAAAGAAAAATAGACAATATTTCCTGACGTGAAGACAGTTACTATCTTAGTTTCTCCTTGGAAACTTCACAGAGCTTTATCCTGTTTATTTACTGTGTAGCAGTGACCCTGAGCATCAGCTTGGGTTTGTATTTTAAGATGTTGGCTAAAATGTCATATGTTCTTAAGCAAACCAAAGTAGAGAATTCAACAATCACCCAATTTATACCATTAAGGTAAAAAGAAATCAATTTATACAAATCAGAATCAAATTCATACCAATTTATCTATGGTATGAATTTTCAGGCTTTCTCTGAAATTATCCTGGGGATCATAATTTTGCTTTTAACTTTCTCAATGTAGACCCCAAATAAGAAGATAATTTTATTGTAAGCATAGAAAATAGATTTTGATGACCCATTTTTTCTTTGTTCCTCCTAAAATGAATTTCTTAAGCTGGTCTTTACTTTTCCCATCTACAAAGTGGAGAATATAAAAGGTTTCCTGAAGGTGTGAAATATGTAGAGGGCATTCATGTTTTCGGAAGCAAGTTGGAATGTATAATTACACACAATTCCCAGCATTTTGTGCTTATGAAAGGAGTAATAGCAGTTCCCTGATCTCAAGTCATTAGATGTTTGGGGAGATGTAATGTGATGCTGCCATTTGTTAGAATATTTTAGGACTATACTACTTCACTGTTTGGTATGACATTACGACCAGCTGTAACTGTTTTGTCAGAGTTAATCGGACTTGTTTCCCCCTGGCTCCCACCATAACAGCATCCCACTGGCAGCAGGAAGCTTCTTGAGGAGATGTCTTCATGCCTTGCTGGGTACTGTAGCCCACATCAAGCCATCAACTTTTCCATTTTCATACTTTTCTGACTTGGAGTCATTTTCCCAACTCAGCGATCTCCTTTCTGCCATTAGCCACCTGCACTCCATTAAGTTGTCTGTTCCATAGAGATAGAAGCATCGAGTTCCTTGATAAGGGTTGTCTACTGTCCACCATTACTCTCCCTTCTTGTAGCAAAGCCCCTGATTTTCTTATGGGTGCCCACTTTTCCCTAACTCTCTCAGTCCATACACGTTCAGAGCTTCTGAGGGTGGCTTGTGACTCCAGCTTCACAGAAAAGAGCTTCAGGGATTGGGCGGGAAGGGGCACAGGAACCATCAGCCATTTGCTCTGGCTTTTGCTCGCCGGATTTAAACTGTAGCCATCTTGCAATCATCCACATGGGACCTGAGAGAGAACACACCCACATTGGGGCAGAGGTGAGAGATGGAGAAGTGAGCCCTGCATCACGGTGTCTGAACCTGAATGGAGTAGTGGCTGAAGTTCTGCCTCTGGCCTTTTAGCTACCACAATTTTTTTTTTTCTTTAGCTCAAACCAGTTGGAATTGGGGCTTCTATCATCTGTTACTCTCAACAGAAATAACCCTGAGTAATCGAAGCCTAGTATCTATGGTCCAAATTCAAAAGAATTTCACTCCTTTGTTTTATCCTGGGTATTCCCACTAATATATCAAGGCTGCAGAACCTTTCTTCACCCATGGATGCTGACACCAACAAGACTGTTCTTGAATTTGAGGCCTCAGATTGTGCAACAAATAAGTTCTCAGCCCCATGTACTCAGTGCTAAACATAGTATCAAGTTGCTTAAAATCAGGGTACTACAAGTGACTGCTTCTAATTCACAGAGAAGCTGCCTTTTAAAATGTGTGTGTGTGTGTGTGTGTGTATATATATATATATACACACACACACACACAAATACACATATAGATGTGTGTTACACCTTTGTAATGGCTAGGTCAACAATATTTAATTAATTAAATTTGTTAGATTAAAAAAAATAAGCTCCCCATTGGGCAATATCAGGAAATAAATACACCAAGGTAGAGAACTTGATGTGATCAAAGTCCAAGATGATTTGGCTGCAGGCACAGTAGCAAAGTGGGGGGTTGTTTGTCCCTTATGACCCCAGGTTTCAAGGAGGCCAATCCACCCACATAGCCAGGGCAGGGTGCCAGATAAATGAGCCTGTGGCACTGCAGCCCCATTCTCCTTCCTGAACTCTCGGTTCACGCCTACTCTTCCTTTTGCTCCCACTCTGTTCCAGTTTGGCCTGATTTCCAAGCCTAGTGACATGCTTTCCTTTCTGGCCCACGGACTGAAGGATGGAATCGATATCCAACTTTAACCCTTAAAGCTCCCAGGCCCACTAGCTTGGTTTGACCAGCTCCTGGCCACTCTTTCCCTGGGCTAGGGGTGCTGTTTCAGTCTTCTTTGTAACAGGACGGTGGGGTGAGGAAGAAAGTTGAGATGAAAGACTAGCAGATAGAAAAAGGGCAAAGGTCGTATGTTCCCACACAAGTCTTTACCTTATCTGAAAAGACTTCCCATTGGCAAAAAAGATGAAGCTGAGCATATGGCATATGCTTCCTAGTGCACCAGATTGTAATATTATACACTGGGATTACAAAGTCTGGATATTACAACCATAAACGTATGTAAACATTTTTATGTTTTGCGCAAAAGGAAAAAAATCACCAGTGGTGTATTATCCTAATGAACTGATTACAAAGATCAATTAGCGATATTCCCAAACTCTAGATAGAAAGAATGGCACCCACTTCAGTGACATACTACATAGCTGCATTAGTGAGTATGATGGTATTTCTCATTGGTTTGATTGTCACTGTTTGCTACAGCTGTGTTTTATAGGTTAGAATCCTAGGACTGGAAGGAACCCTTAGATGAGGGATTGGAAAGCTACAGCCTACTGCCAAATCCAGCCTGCCCCCTGTTGTTGTAAATACAGTTTTATTGGAACCCAGCCACAGCCTTTCACTTAAATGTTGTCTGTGGTATGTAAGTCTGTATGTGCTTTCGCGTACACCGGCAGAGCTGAGTACTTATGACAGTGACTGTAAGGCTGACAAAGCCTAAAATATTTACTATCTGGTGTTTTACAGTGAAAATTTGCTGACTTTGCTTTAGAAGGCAATTTAAATCCATTTGCCTGTTTTCTGGAATGATTGTATTTTTGTTGCCTCAGAAAAGTATTTGCCCAGTTAGTAATGATTCCTAGGGATGAAGATTGTGTTGTCTCATTGGTATTCCAACTCCTACTAACCAAAAATTCTTTGTAGGGATAACTTACCTAAACCCTTCATGGTACAAGGTAGACCCAGTTCCTCTTCTTTTGTCTTTAGTTTGGTTGTTTTTGTTTTAGCTGCTCAGTGAAATCTTTTCATATATTTAAAGACCATCAAATGGCCCAATTTTTGTCTTCCCTCCCCCACCCCCCTGCCCACAGGATAAAAGCCATCCCTTTTAACATTCCCAAATCTTGAAATTTTTTTTTTTTTGGCGTGGCTCATGTACAAAGCCTTTCCCATTCACTGTGATGACATTTCTTTATTATACCAAGAACTGGACATTGTACTTTGATAATATTTACCTATTACGAAGTGCATTCAGGTATAGAATCAATTTGGATCTCAAAACATCTTGGGAGGCCAGCTAGGGTTTTTACTACACCCGTTGTGCAGATGAGGGGCAATGAGACTCAACAAGGTTAAATACACAGCCCCGTGATCACATAACCAGGAATTGATAAACCTCTTCTAGCTTACTGCACTGCCCATTGCTTTGTAATGAGCCTGGCAGGAGGACAGTTTCAATAAACTATAGTGCATGTGTCTGGTGCAATACTGAGCTTGCTTTGGGGGAGATATTCTGTCCTTCATTGTATATCTGCTGGTTCAACTTCAACTCAAAGGTGTTTGTCCATGGGGCCAGTGTGAAGTGGGTCCTCCGTGCACTATTTAAGTATTGTCACTGTGTTCTACGGTCACAGCAAGCAGGTTATGTGTTAGCAGAGGAACTGGAGGAGAGTGTGGTTAAATTAGCAAAAATCCATCACCAGCAGGAGAAAAGTGTGCGTTTTCTCGGGAGGAAGATGTTCCATGGTATCATCTTTCTGTACAGTGGGCAATGTTATCTACATATCTTTCCTGTATTAGACATAGCCAGCCCATCCCCCTGTTTTATTTTGTGCCATTTGTTTTCCTCTTCTGATGTACTAAATTTAGTAGTCTAATTTGCCCAAATTACTTTGATTTTGGAGTCTATGTTTGAAGTTATTCTCTGCTGTCTTCTTTTTTCATCATTATGTGGTGTTACTGTGAAATTCTTCTCTGAGTCATTAATGAAAATGTTAAGTAACAGAAGCAAAACGATATCTCCTTAATAATAATATATCGTTCTTAACCAAGCACAAAGATAGCGTAGAGGCACTGCTGTAGAAGTATGAAAAAACAATTGTTACTGCACTCTGGGGGTGGATATTTTCCAACTTACTTACTTTAGCCTTTTAGATGTTTCGTTGTGGACCAAATTATAGCCCTGGTACTGTCATTAGCACTTTAGATTATCGGTTGCAGTGTATTAAGGGAGATACAGGCTGCTTCTTGGACATTCTGCATTTGTATTTAAGTTTAACAGTGTTTCCTTTTTTGGTTGTATGTTGCCTGTTGTTCACCTTTTACCCTGGCAAAAGATCATGGTTCCTATACACACAGATCATCTTACTAATTGAGTTTCTCATTGTGTGTCTTCAGGTTATTTCAGTTTAAGTATTTATTTTTATTACTAATAATATTAATCAATAATTTGAAGCCTAAACCACTTTTCCTTACACAAACAGCAGCAACTTTTCCTTCCAGTGTATTTGTTTCTGAATCATGCAATTCCCGGTGATTGTGTAAGGAGCAGAAAGGGCACACTTTGACTATGAGACCCAAGGCTGGGATTCAGAGATGCCACCAAGGACATTCATCCTTGGATTTTTAAACAGATGCGTAAAACTGTGACATTTTATGAGGACATCATTGGGAGAGAATAGATTCAGGACCTTGCTGTCATTTTTATAGTCAGAATTAAAGTGAGATGGGACTTTAAAATGGGAATTTCTCTTTTCTTACCCTTTCTTCCAGTCTTCCTTTAAAAGCTACTTAAAAAAAAATTCCTTTGTATTTTCCTAACCTTCTCTCTAGTTTAGTGGCCAGCTCATATTCTCATCTGACCGGATTTCTTCTCATCCTTTTATGTGCACAGCCAGGAAGCCTTCCTAAATCACTCTCCCAGCATCACAGCTGCTTTCTCCCTTTGAGAAACAATATACTCTAGCTCTTCTTTTTTTTTCCCCTGTAGAATTGCATTCAACAGACACAATTTCCATGTCTAAGAAGCAGTCACCCTTGAATTTTGCATACTTAATTTCATTCTGGTAGCTTCAAACCTACAAACAAAATGAGTGACCTGGTATGTATTTTTATTCGAGAATAGAGGTGCATCTTTTTCGTAGTGCTGGGGTTTGGCTGAGGCCATCTCTTTCCAGCCTGAGCTGACCTTGTGATCTTTTGTGTGCACTCACATATTTTAGAGTTGTCGAATGTCCACTGAATGCAGGATGCCATTACATTTTGCAGGCTTCTTTCTGAACTGTTATTTATACACTCTGTGAAAACTTCAGTTATTTTTATGATAAACATTATTTTAAAGGAACAATGGTGACAATGACTATTCATTGATTATTTTCATTGAATGGTCCTCATACATCTATAATATGGGCCAGTCTTTTTAACATTCCTTGTTATGACTTGTTTGTCTTCATTTCCATTGTCCTGTTTTTGCTTGGAGGTTTGTGTTATTTCTACAGTTTATATTGTTTTTGTTTACCCAGTTAATGCCCTTTTTTCTTCAAGTTATATTAAAGAACAAACTGATCATAGAGGTTCAGAGCTTGGGTTTTGAGTCCGAGTGCCTGTATTTAAAACCCATCCTGCCACCAAACTAGTTGTGTGACCTGGGCAAGAAACATTGTCTCTTTGTGCCTCAGTTTCCTTTTCTCTAAAATGATGGTAATAGTACTACCTAACTCCTGGGATGGTTGTGAGATTAAATGAGTTAAGTCATATTATGTGTTTAGAAAGGAGCCTGGCATACAGTAAATGTTCAACAGTGGCAGCTGTTAATCATCTTTATTGTTCTCTCCTGAAGAGTAAGGACTATGAGAAACAGTTTTTGTTCAAAATCCCTTACAAAACCTCATAATAGAAATGGGTACTCCATGTCCTGGCTATTGTAAATAGTGCTACAGTGAACATTGTGGTACATGTATCTTTTTGAAGGAGAAAAACAAATACCATATGCTAACGTGCATATATATGGAAACTAAAGAAGTGGTACTGGTGAACCTAGTGGCAGGGCAGGAATAAAGACGCAGATGTAGAGAACGGACATGAGGGCACGGCGGTGGGGGGGGGAGGCGCGGGGGGGGAAGGGAATGGGAAGCTGGGATGAAGTGAGAGAGTAGCATTGACGTATATACACGACCAAATGTAAAATGGATGGCTAGTGGGAAGCTGCTCATAGCACAAGGAGATCAATTCGATGCTTTGTGACGACCTAGAGGGGTGGGATAGGGAGGGCGGCATGGGGGCTCAAGAGGGAGGGGATATGGGGATATATGTATACATATAGCTGATTCACTTTGTCGTACAGCAGAAACTAACACAACGTTGTAAAGCATTTATACTCCAATAAAGATGTGAAAAAAAAAAAAAAAGAAAGAAATGGGTACTCAAGGAACGTGTTAAGTAACTGTGGCAGGTAGAATAATGGTCCCTCAAGACGTCTACATCCCACTCTCTGGAACCTGTGAATGTGTTATGTTACACGACAAGAGGGACTTGAGGTTTTGCAGATGGATTTAAGGTTGCTGTCAGTTGACTGGGATGTGGAGGTTACTTGGATCTTCCTGGTGGGCCCAGTGTATCATAAGGATCCTTTAAATGTGGAAGAAGGAGGCAGAGGAGTCAGTGGCAGAGGAATTTGAAGTAAGAAAAACTCAGTGAGCCATTGCTAGCCTTGAAGATGGGAGGGACCACCAGCCAAGGACTGCTGGGCAACCTCTAGAAGCTGGGAAAGGCAAGGATATGGATTCTCCTTTCCTTAGAGCCTCCAGAAGGAACACATCCCTGCCAATACCTTGATTTTAGCCCAGAAAGGCTTCAGAACTGTCATATAATAAATTTATAATATAAACATGTAAAATTTTAAATAAAGTTATATTAGTTTAAGCAACCAAGTATGTGGTAATTTGTTAAAGCAGTAATAGAAAACTAATACAGTGACCAACTGACTGAATGAAAAGATGATTTTTTGAGACAATGACACCAAAAAAATGTACCAGTGTAAGAATCTGTACATTAAGAAGACATAATGGCTAGAACCAGTTCTTAAAGCAGTGGGTTTTAAACCTTCCTTGGTCAGAATCATTCCTTTAAAACAGCTCACATGCCCGTAAATATAAAGTTTTGCAAAAATTTAACAAGGCCCACAGACCACATGGAAACCCTCCACTGACCCCAGGTTATAACCCTAGGTTTGTTCAGGATTTGTTAAGACTCAGCCAATGACAAGTTTTTTGTTTTTTTTTTGTGGTACGCGGGCCTCTCACTGTTGTGGCCTCTCCCATTGTGGAGCACAGGCTCCGGACGCGCAGGCTCAGCGGCCATGGCTCACGGGCCCAGCCGCTCTGTGGCATGTGGGATCTTCCCGGACTGGGGCACGAACCCATGTCCCCTGCATCGGCAGGTGGACTCTCAACCACTGCGCCACCAGGGAAGCCCCAATGACAAGTTTTTAACAATGACCTAGGAGCATTTGCTACTGGACTGTTAGTTGTCTGGTACTTTGAGGTTCTTCTGAGTAGCTGAAGACTCTGTGAATGCTAATCAAAGCTATAAGGTAACTTAGAGGTTTGGGCCCCCTTTTCAGTCAAATTGAACCTTGTTCTCTGTTTCTCAGTTTACTGTGGCAGTATTATATCCCAAGTCACATGACCCTTCTGTACTCATATTCTCCATTTTTAGAAAAGATTCATCACCACTAAAGTAATTAAATTGGTGTTTTAAAAGGTGATTTGAAAGCTAAGGTAACATTGGAGTAGTGGTCACCTTTAGTATGCCTTATTCCAAGGTTTTGTTTGTTTTAGGGCAGTCATGAAAACAGGCTTTATCTCCATGTCATAGGAAGTGCTAACATTTATAGCAGATAGTATAGGTGTTCTCTCTGTTTGTATGGTTTCATTCATTCATTAAATAAGTTTTGATCCAAGACCAACTAAATTCCAGGCATGGTACTAGGGATGAGAGATACCAATGAAAAAGAAGTTGAATGTAGACTCTGTTTTTGAGTTTACAGTCTTGTGATCTTTGTTAAAAAGTAAATACCCCTTGGAGGTATGGTTTAAATGTCACAGCCATTGTGTACTTTACAGTGAATGAGTTTACCAGATCTTGTCTTGAAAATAAGCCTTCACTGGAGGAGGAGAAGAGGTTAGAAGTCCAATAAGAGCCAGAGGGGGAAGGGTAAGATTTCTGTAAGAAGATAAGAAAGGATGGTAGTAGCATCGCATCATGGGGTCAGTGAATAATACTTTCACTCATACTGGATTTCTCTTCGAGTGGATCCAAACTATTCTTTAAAAGTTCTGGTAAAGAGTGTATAAGTGACAGAGAGGGTGTGGGATGGCCAAAGGTGATCAGTGTGACCCACCCAGACCTGGCTTGAAGCCCATCTTTGTGACTCATTGAGCACATGGGTTGCCTTAGTGAGTCTGGCATTTCCCACAGGCTCTGCTGGACCTAGCCATGGCTGTTTGTAAGACTGCACCTTTGTAGACGATGAAGAACTGCCACAAAATGAGCTGTGATTTCACAAAAAACTTCCCTGTCTCTACCTTAGCCTGGTTGCTAGAACATTCAGGACATTCTCAGCCATGAAATGCTGAAGGACTGGATGTGAGAGTGAGAGAAGAGATGTGTATTAGTTTCCTGTTGCTGCTGTAACAGATTACCACAAATCCAGTGGCTTAAAACAACACACGTCTTATAGTTTTGGAGGATCATCATTCTTGAGTGGGTTAGCAGAGCTGCATTTTGAAAATGCAGAGGGAAATCTGTTTTCTCACCTTTTGCAGCCTCTGGTGGTTGCCCACGTTCCTTGATCCCTGACCGCACATCGCTCTGGCCTCTGCTTCAATTCTCACATTGCCTTCTCTCTCTCACCCTCCTGCTTCCCTCTTTTAAGAACTCTTGTGATTATATTGGGCCTACCCTGGTAATCTAGGATAATCTTCTGTCTCAGAATCCTTAATCACCTCTGCAAAGTCCCTTTTGTCATGGAAGGTAACATTTTCACAGGTTCCAGGTATTAGAATGTGGACCTCTTGGGGCTATTATTCTGCCTACCACAAAGTGTCAAAGATGATGGCACCCAAACAGCCAAAATGTTTTGCTTAAGGCCTTGAAACCAAAATCTCAGCCCCATCCAGTTTTGGAGCCAGACAAACCTTTGTAACCCCAAGATGGTCCATTTTCCATTTCCCATTATGATGAACATGATATGAAATGTTTTAATGTGAATGGAATTAGCAATGTCTTATCTCACGTTTGGCTCAGTGGGGAAAGTTGGTGGAAAATGGCAGATTTCCAGGCTATCTGCCTTGCCTTTGCAGGTCTGTAAATTCCTCATCAGACTCCAGACTGTTTCAGTAACTCCTCATCCCGTTGCCTTTTAGAGTGTGCTTTACACTGCCTTTTTGGACAGACATGACATACCTTTTCAGCATGTGTTTTTCTGAAGCTGTTACGAAGATTTCAACTTTATTTTCTCATAGTTAGGTGTCACCACGAAGCTTTGTATTTTTTTCCAGATAACTTCAAAAATCTGGTGGAAAAGAGAAAGGGGAAAAAAAAATTGAATAGAACAAGGGCCTTTGCCAGAAACTTTCCTGGGTTCCTTTCTGTCTAACATCTCCCCTCCAGGCTAAAGCAGAGAGGAAAGCAGGTCTCAAGGCCAAGCCTGGAGGCAGGAGATCAGCTGTGAGCCAGGACATTAGGTAACAGGGCTAGCAGCCTCAGGACCAGACAAACAGAGGTTCCAAAGCTAGAGAAGCAAAAGATGCAAATAGGAGGACAAAGGAGAGGCTGAATAAACTGTGGTGCAGAGTGGACACATCTTGTGCATGAAGAGTTCTTTTCACTGTGTCTTGCAAGGGGCCAGAGCAAAATCTAAAAGGAGAAGGCCTGGGCTTTGTACTGCACAGCATTGTATACGTGGTGTTTTAAGTTACTGTTACTCCATCTTTTGAATTTTTGTCAGTCACTCATACTGTGACATCTACCCTTTTTTTTAATATCTATTTATTTATTTATTTGGCTGTGTTGGGTCTTAGTTGGGCACGGGGGATCTTTGTTGAGGCACGCGGGATCTTTCGTTGCGGCATGCGGGCTCTTCGTTGCAGCACGCTGGCTTCTCTCTAGTTGTGGTTTGCTGGTTTTTCTCTCTCTAGTTGTGGTGTGCGGGTTCCAGAGCACATGGGCTTTGTAGTTTGCGGCACGTGGGCTCTCTCATTGAGGTGTGAGCTCAGTAGTTGTGGTGGGCTTAGTTGCCCCACGGCATGTGGGATCTTAGTTCCCTGACCAGGGATCGAACCCGTGTTCCCTACATTGGGAGGCAGATTCTTTACCACTGGACCACCAGGGAAGTCCCTGACATCTACCCTTTTTAAAGCTTTAGGCCTAATACTATGTGTATTATCCCCAAATTTAATGTTATCAGGCAAACTGATAATTTTTTTTTTCCACTGGGAATGATCATATGTAAGTATGATCTTAAGAATGTAGAATATATATATATATATGAATTCATTTTATTTAACAAATATTTGTTGATCATCCAGTATTCATTGGACTATGTGCCAAGGATTCTTCTAGGCACTGGTGATGCGGTATTTAACAAAACACACTGAAATCCTGTCTTTTTTTTTTTTTAACATCTTTATTGGAGTATAATTGCTTTACAGTGGTGTGTTAGTTTCTGCTTTATAGCAAAGTGAATCAGCTATAGCAAGGAGAATCAGCCTCCCTCCCACCCTCCCTATCCCACCCCTCTAGGTGGTCACAAACCACCAAGCAAGCTGATCTCTCTGTGCTATGCGGCTACTTCCCACTAGCTATCTATTTTACATTTGGTGAAATCCTGTCTTTGAGGTGCTTATGTTCTACCTGGGAGTGACAGACTACAAACAAAACTAGGAAAAATTTAGTGAAGGAAAAACAGGGCATGGGCAGGGTTGTAAAGTATTGAAGAGGCTTGAATGTGAGATAGGGTGATCAGAGAGGGCCTTCCTGAGGTGGAGGCACTTTTGTAAAGTCAGAAGGAATTGAGGGGGATGGTTAGTGGATATGTGGGGGGGAAAGAACATCCTGGACAGGGAAACAGCAAGTACAGGTGGGAATATGCCTGCAGCTTCAAAGAACAGCAGAAAGACCAGTGTGGCTGGAGTAGAGTGAGCGAGGCAGGGAGGGTAGTAAGAGATGAAGGTGGCGTGTGTGAGTGGAGGGTGGTTCACAGGTCATGGGAGATCTTGAAGATCCCAGCAGGGGCTCTGTTCCTCTGAATGAATGGGAACTCATTGGCAGGTGCTGAGCAGAGCAACGATATGACCTAACGTTTATTTTCACAGGATCGTTCTGGCGTCTGTGTTGAGAACGGACAGCAGGGTGCATGGGCGGAATTAGCAGTAGCGTTTAGGGGCCTATTTCATTAATATAGGAGAGAGATGATGGCTTGGATCAGAGTGATGGCAGTGGGGCTGGTGACACAGGGTTGAATTCCTGGGATATTTTGAAGGTAGAGCTAGAACAGGATTTGCTGATGGACTAGACATGGGAATGAAAGAATGTGGAGTCAGAGGTGACCTCAAAGTTGTTGCCCTGAGCAACTGGAAGAATGAATGGAAAAGATGGCAGGAAGAACAGGTTTGGGGGAAGCCATCAGTGGTTCAATTTGGATATTCAATTTGATATACTCATTAGACAGGTCAAGTAGGCAGTTGGATATGTGGGTCTGGAACTCAGAAGAGAGGTCCTGGCTGGAGATACGAATTTATATTTATACATACACACATACCATAAAGCCATCAACTCGGGTCCCCACCACCACACTTCCTAGAAACCATTAATTCTAGCCTCCCTTTATCACTGCTCTTCACAGCAGCCCCCCTACCTTGGCCTACGTAATGAAGATCTTATAAAAAGCTCTTGGCCGCTTGGTTCTGGGTTTCTTTCCGTATTCTGGTCTGATTTTTCCATTTCCCACCTCCTTACATCAGAGCTTGGATTCTCCTGCTGAGCCTAGCCCTGAGGTTACAGACTCAGTTGCACAGTGCCTAGGCACTTAAAGAAATTGACCGAAGTGATGAACTCCAGAATACATGCCCCACCTACAGATAACAGCTCGATTCAGCTCCCACCAGGTGCTCCTCCCAGGGAGGGGAACCCATTGTAGCCAGTTCTTCTCAAAATCAAGCCAGAAATCCGTGCTTTAAAAAATGTACAGTCTCCTAGTTTTTAAACATTGGCAGCTAACTTACACATTTTTCAAGACTCTGTGGGCCAAACAGAATATATCTGGGGACCAAATGTAGTCCACAGGCCGCCTGCCTTTTACCAGTGAGGAGCCTGTTGGACAGGCTGACTGGCTGGGTTTGGCTCCTGAACAGAACCACTTGGATTGTCCACCTTGGTTTCCCACAGTGCAGACAGAGGGCACAAACCCCCCACCCTGGGGAGGTTCCCAAGGAACACTGTGCCCTGAGCCTGGCTCCTAAAGGCCCTGCTTTTCTGGAAAGGATAATGAGACATCTTCCCCAGCACCTCTCTCGAGAACATTTTCTGTTCTGTTTGCCTTCATTCCCTTCCCTCCTGACATTGTATCTCATTTCAAAAGCAGAATGAGTATTGATCGTATCTCATAGGTGAGACAGGTAGGGACTATTGAATCAGCACCTCTGTCTGAAATGCTTGATGGTAAAAAAAAAAAAAAAAAGATTGCAAAATAGTAGCTGAATGAGTCTGAGAGTGCAAGTTAGTCTGAGGGCAGGTAGAAGAAACTATATATTTTTTCAACAATTATGTATTGAATACTTGGGAGGTGCCAGTTCTTTTACTACGTGCTGTGTGTACAGAAAAAATAAATAAACCACAGTCTGCTCCTAAGAGAGTCACAGCCTAGTACAGGAGACAAATATGAAAGGAAACAAACTGTAGCAGTGTGAGGACAGCAGCAGGACAGAAATGCCACAGAGCAAAGAGCAGGGTTAGAGGGAGGGTGAAAAAAAGTCTTTCTGGAGGCAGTGATAGCTGGGCCAAGTTTTGAAAAATGAGGGGAAGTCTACCAGGTAGACCACTAGGGGAAAGCATTCTAGAAAAATGACTCGCATGTACAAGGTTTCAGAGGTATGGTGTAACATGGAGTAGTTAAGGAACTCTGGTCATTGCAAGAGCTTAAAGTGGGAAGAAAAGGGCAAAGCCCGGCATGAGGGGACAGGGCAGGAGAGAGTGCGAGGGACCAAGTCCTAAAGGGTCTTGTCAAAGAGGAAGAAAGAGGGACCAATGCATTCCCATCTTCCCTAGAGGGCTGCTGAGGCAAGCATAATCTTGGTTGAGAGGCAAACAAACAAACAGAAATCCACTTTTTCTTCCAAAATTTATGCCAGGAGGAGAGCCACCATCAACCTGAAGCCACTTAGAAAGTTTGATGTAACCTTCATTAATTTCCCTTGAGACCTGCCAATCATATAAGACATAGAACGTAATAATAATATCAAGCACTTATATGGTGTTTACTCTGCAAGGCATTGTCCCAAAGGCTCTATACGTGATGCATTCCTATAACTCGCTGAATTCTCAAAACCACCCTATGATGTAGTAGGTCCCAATGTAGTTAAGTGACTTGTCCAAGGTAATATGACTTGTAAGTGACAAAGCAGGAGTGGAACCCAGGCAGGCTACCTCTAGTGGCCTTGCTCTTGACTGTTCTTCTACAGTGCTTCTGTCTGCCACATCATGGTGTTTCTCACCAGAGGCTTTGTAAGGCAGATAGCAAATGTCTAGCAACCAAAGACAGGGCTGTTGTATTTGTATAAGACCATCTCTTTGGCATTGTTGGGAGTGATGATTATAAATGCAAATCGTCAGAGACCCTGCCTTAATTCAAAGGCAGTGGGAGCTGCACATTTGCCTACGGCTGCCTGCTGCACACTGCTGATTTGGCTGTCACCATGTTTACATGAAATGGTGCAGCCCATGGCCACATCTTTTTTTTTTTTTTTTTTTTTTTTTTGCGGTACGCGGGCCTCTCGCTGTTGTGGCCTCTCCCGTTGCGGAGCACAGGCTCCGGACGCGCAGGCTCAGCGGCCATGGCTCACGGGCCCAGCCGCTCTGCAGCATGTGGAATCTTCCCAGACCGGGGCACGAACCCGTGTCCCCTGCATCGGCAGGCGGACTCTCAACCACTGCGCCACCAGGGAAGCCCCACGGCCACATCTTTTAAGGCAGTCAATGATCTGTCTTGGTGGAAACAGAATAGCTCTCTCAGTATTTTAGATAATTTTCTGCAAGAACTCTGGAGGGCTGGATTCAGGGTGGATAGACTCTTTAAATAGAGTAAGTATCCATTATGTTCAGAAAGCTTTGCAATTTCTCTTTGATGCTTATTGCACATTAGTTAAGAACTGTCTTGGATAAAGAAAGGAAGAAGTTTAAATGCTAAAATCTTGAAATGAGAGTCTTTGATTGTTTGGAGAAATCTGCAGCACTGACTCTTCTTCTTAAAAATAAAGGAAGAGAAAAGTCAAAGAATCATAGTATTTCTATGAGGAAAACAGGAATTGCGGTTCTTAGGGTGAATGCTAGTCTTTTTACAGCGTGACTTTTTTTTTGGAAATAAACTTCAAACCTTCTACACATGTTAAAAGTATTCCCATCTGCAGGGAAACAAATTCATTTCATTAATGCCTTCATTATTTATGTAGTCAAAAAACAAGTATGTAAATAAATATCACTGAGAGAGATTTATAAAAACAGACATGTTTTGTGTTTTCTTTGAGACGGCTTAGTTATTTTAGAATTCTGTTGTAATCTAATCAATTAATAACTACATTTTAAAGATATGGTAACGGGAGGAAATTACTTTTCAGAAAATGTAACTTCTTTTTTCAATGCTGTGAAGAAACACAAAAAAAATTCAAAAATCAACCTTTCAAAAATATGCTACTTCTGTTCTTATGTCTCATTTTTCATTGAAAAAAACCCCATTTCTGGCATCTTCCACCAATTTGAGACCATTGTAGTTCACCTAATGTAGGTGCATTTCACTTTGGGTCACAGGTGTAATCCTGAAAAGTTATGTACAAATCAGTTTCCTAAGTTGCACCATTCAGAATGTACTCACATAGAAAGAACTCCTCATTGGAAAGCGGTTCTATGGGGAGTACTTTTGGGAAATGAATAAAACATTTTATGTGAAAATACCTCAATATCCCAATTTTTAAAATTCAGATTTTCAATATGCCAGTTTACTATAAGGTAGGCATGTTTGTATTTATAAGTGACATCATTTTACTTTGTGTATGTTATACAGATTCTGGATTAGAGGATCTTAAAATACTCCAGAAATTTGCTTGCAAAATATGGGCAGACAGGTGTTATCACTTGTAGGGTTGGAACAAATTACAACAGAGAGCCAAGAAGAATGTCGCCAAGTCTCAAGACTGTCGAGGGAAGAAAATCCCCAGTTTCCACACTTGTTGTTAGTGTGCTTGCCAGACAATCCTTTTGATCTAAAACTACATAATTTAAATAAGTCTGAAGTTAATTGCAGTTCAGTGCTATCACAAATCTATTTTTAGACGCCAAAAGTGCACCCACATCGGACTACCAGGCAGGGTTCCTGCAGGATCTGAACATTCAGTGCCTCTTTTTTTTTAAAAAGAAGTTGCCCTGAGTAACAGCACACTGGATTGTTCTATTGTTAACACTAAGGAGGGAACTTCCTGATTTTTTTTTCATTTTTATTTAGTGGTTTCTAAACTGAAAAGGAAATATTGAATGGTGCTTAATTTCAAGTTTGTGGGTTATATATTTGCTTCCCCACACCCACTTCCCCCTTCCCTGTCATTTCGTAAGTGGTGTGTTCACTTATTTACGCTCTTGTGCTCTCATTTCCGAGGCTGGGATTTCCCCTTCTTCTTCTTGGTTGGAATTTTGATGTAGAAGAGAAACTGCAGGGGAGGGAAGGTGGCACAGAGAGCAGAGGTGGCCGTGGTTAACCATTCTCATTGGCTGGGAATGAAACGTCTGAGGCTGTGAAGGACACAATTCACCTCCCACACGGAGGGATGCACCAACCAAGTGACTCCTCCTTGGAGGAGTAAGTGGTTGAATCCTCCTTGGTGGTTTCTGGCATTCTCTGTGAGAATTTCAAAGCGAGCATTACAGTATTATTAAGGCAGCAAGGCTTGGTCCAGTGTGATGGCTGATGGGTTTTGCTTCCAGAAGCAGTGCAGCCTTCTGGCAGACTGGAAGGCTGTTTTGAAGATGGCAAGGCTGGGTCTGGACTCAATAGGAAAGAGTGCCCTGATCAATTAGAAATGTCTGCTTTGGGTGAGGGATAAGGAAGTGTGGTGTATATGCCATATGTTGCCATTTCCCTGTGATGGGTGTTCCAGCTTCTGATGAATAATTAGGAAAACAGCATGCTCATCCCAGTTCTGTTCCTAATGAGGAGTGTAACTTCAGGCAAGTTAACTTCCCTAAGACTTGCTGTCCTGGCCTTTCAGAGGGGACTAGACTATACGAACCTTACAGGACTCGGATTCCGTGAACCCAGGCCAGGTCACGTGTGCCTGTCCATTGTTCATGAGCTGAGCCCTGAATCTTCATCTTGGCCTCTAGGTTTCTTTCCAGTCTGACCTTGTACTACTTTTCAGGCCATGTCTTCAATTTCCTACACTTATTGGCCAGGCCAGATACCCCTGGTTTCTCCAGCTTGCTCCACACTTTCCCATCTTGATCTTTCTTCAGAAATGTCTCTAAATGTAATGCCTCTGCCTTCCCCTCTTCTTTGTTTATCAAAATCCTACTCATTTTTTTTAGACTCTTAGCCTCATAGAACTTTTCCCCTCGTGGAACCTTTAATACTCAACAATCTATTCCAACTGGCTATGCATTTGTCAGGTTGCCTACAAATCCTGCCTGAAATTCATGGTGGGCAGGATTTGTGTTTTAGTCATTCACTTTAATGTCTAATCAGGCTAACAAATTGTAGTAAACATTTCTTCAAAGAGGAAAACAAAAACCAAGGAACAAGGATAGAAATAATGTGGCAAGGAGATTCATTTAAGTCAACACACACTTAGTACCTGTTGAATTTGAGCAAAACAGGATGAGGTGCTTCAGTGGGGAAAAGTAAGAGTAAGAAATAGTCTCTGTTTTCAAGGAGATTATGAATCATTATCATCATCATCATCATCACCATAATCACCATAGCTTCCATTTATTTAATGCATATTCTTTACCACATCCTTAACCTATATCCTAAATTCTTAGAACAAACTCGCAAGGTATTATCATCTCTATTTTACTGATGAGGAAGCTGAGACCCAGAGAGTTTGAGGGACTTGCCCAAGGCCACATAGATCTGGTAAGGGAGTGACTGACTTCAGTACCTCTGCTAATTCTAATACATGCCTCCCAAGTGCGGAGCCTTTGATAAGGAGGGGCAGTTCCCTGAACATACTCTACTTTCTCATCCTCAAGCCTTTGCTCATACTCTTCAGGCTACTTGGAACACTCTCCCCTTCCATGACTCTCAGCTCGTGAAAAGGTTTTCCATGCTTCAAATATGTCTCAGATATCTCCCTCTGCAAGTCTTGCCTGTCTCCCTTTTCCAGCTGGGTCCCTGATAATGTGTGAATCTATACATATATAAAATGAATGCATTAATGCCAGCTTCTCTTTTTTCATTACGAGGTTCTAAGGGTGAGGTAAGAACATCTAATGAAAAGTGAGCAGAGAATTCTTTTCCGTTCAACAAACGTCTATTGAGCACTTGGCAAGGCTTTGACAACTTAAAGAGGAAGACTCTCCCAGCGTTAGAACAACTGTTCTCTGCTTTATAGGAGAAGAGGCTGGGGTGACACCCATGATGAGATCATCGTCTGGAATTTATGTTGCATGGAGAGAATTGCTTCTTGCCTCAGGCAGAAGCAAAAGGTTCCCAGAGTTCTCTTGTCCTCTTCCTGGTTCTGGTCCATGCAGCCCGGAGGGGTGAGGGGAGATAGGCACTGTGTGGAGTGGACAGTCTCAGAAGGAACTGATTTGCTGGGAGTTGCACAACCAGAACAGGTTTCTGGAAGCATGTCAGAGCTTCTTCCCTCCATCCAGGAGTGAAGGGTCAAAGTAAGGCTGCTGTTGGCATAGTTTATATTCACTGGTCTTCCTGTGAGGAAGTAGTGAGGTTGGTCGCTATGTCTTCTGCAGGGGCTCAGTTTTTTGAGCCACTGCTCACAGTGCTGTGGATTCAAAGGTTAATAAGGCACAACTGGGAGAGACCTTCGAGGTGGCGGAAGAGTAAGAGATCACCTTCCTCCCCACAAATACATCAGAAATACATCTACATGTGGAACAACTCCTACAGAATACCTACTGAACGCTGGCAGAAAACCCCAGACCTCCCAAAAGGCAAGAAACTCCTCACGTACCTGGGTAGGGCAAAAGAAAAAAAGAATAAACAGAGACAAAAGAATAGGGACGGGACCTGCACCAGTGGGAGGGAGCCGTGAAGGAGGAAAGGTTTCCACACACTAGAAGCCCCTTCGCGGGCGGAGACTGCGGGTGGCGGAGGAGGGGAGCTTTGGGGCCGCGGAGGAGAGCGCAGCAACAGGGGTGCGGAGGGCAAAGAGGAGAGATTTCCGCACAGAGGATCGGTGCCGACGGGCACTCACCAGCCTGAGAGGCTTGTCTGCTCACCCGCCAGGGTGGGCGGGGCTGGGAGCTGAGGCTCTGGCTTCAGAGGTCGGATCCCAGGGAGAGGACTGGGGTTGGCTGTGTGAACACAGCCTGAAAGGGCTAGTGCACCACGGCTAGACGGGAGGGAGTCCAGGAAAATGACTGGAGCTGCCAAAGAGGTAAGAGACCGTTGTTTCGGGTACATGAGGAGAGGGGATTCAGAGCACCGCCTAAATAAGTTCCAGAGACAGGCGCGAGCCGCGGCTATCAGCGCGGACCCCAGAGTCGAGCATGGGACGCTAAGCCTGCTGCTGCCGCCACCAAGAAGCCTGTTTGCAAGCACAGGTCACTCTCCACACCTCCCCTTTCGGGAGGCTGTGCAGCCCGCCACTGCCAGGGTCCCGTGATCCAGGGACAACTTCCCCGGGAGAACGCACGGCGGGCCTCAGGCTGGTGCAACGTCATGCTGGCCTCTGCCGCCGCAGGCTCGCCCCGCACTCCGTGCCCCTCCCTCCCCCCGGCCTGAGTGAGCCAGAGCCCCGAATCAGCTGCTCCTTTAACCCTGTCCTGTCTGAGTGAAGAACAGACGCCCTCAGGCGACCTACACGCAGAGGCGGGGCCAAATCCAAAGCTGAACCCCGGGAGTTGCGCGAACAAAGAAGAGAAAGGGAAATCTCTGCCAGCAGCCTCAGGAGCAGCGGATTAAATCTCCAGAGTCAACCTGATGTACCCTGCATCTGTGGAATATCTGAATAGACAATGAATCATCCCAAATTGAGGAGGTGGACTTTGGGAGCAACGATATATATTTTTTTCCCCTTTTTCTCTTTTTGGTCTTGGTGCTCTGGCCAGGTTTCAGGACTGTGCCTCTGAGGTGGGAGAGCCAAGTTCAGGACATCGGTCCACCAGACAGCTCCCAGCTCCATGTAATATCAAACTGCGAGAGCCCGCCTAGAGATCTCTGTCTCAACGCTGAGACCCAGCTCCACTCAACGACCAGCGAGCTACAGTGCTGGACACCCTATGCCAAACAACTAGCAAGACAGGAATACAACCCCACCCATTAGCAGAGAGGCTGCCTAAAATCATAATAAGGTCACAGACACCCCAAAACACACCACCGGATGCAGTCCTGCCCACCAGAAAGACAAGATCCAGCCTCATCCACCAGAACACAGGCACTAGTCCCCTCCCCCAGGAAGCCTACACAACCCACTGAACCAACCTTAGCCACTGGGGACAGACACCAAAAACAACAGGAACTACAAACCTGCAGCCTGCTAAAAAGAGACCCCAAATACAGTAAGATAACCAAATGAGAAGACAGAGATATACACAGCAGATGAAGGAGCAAGGTGAAAACACACTAGACCAAACAAATGAAGAGGAAATAGGCAGTCTACCTGAAAAAGAATTTAGAGTAATGATAGTAAAGATGATCCAAAATCTTGGAAATAGAATGGAGAAAATACAAGAAATGTTTAACAAGGACCTAGAAGAACTAAAGAGCAAACAAACAATAATGAACAACAGTAAATGAAACTTAAAATCCTCTCGAAGGAATCAACAGCAGAATAACTGAGGCAGAAGAATGGATAAGTGACCTGGAAGATAAAATAGTGGAAATAACTACTGCAGAGCAGAATAAACAAAAAAGAATCAAAAGAATTGAAGACAGTCTCAGAGACCTCTGGGACAACATTAAGTGCACCAACATTTGAATTATAGGGGTCCCAGAAGAAGAAGAGAAAAAGAAAGGGACTGAGAAAATATTTGAAGAGATTATACTTGAAAACTTCCCTAATATGGGAAAGGAAATAGTTAATCAA
Source organism: Hyperoodon ampullatus (assembly GCF_949752795.1). Taxonomy (NCBI): domain Eukaryota; kingdom Metazoa; phylum Chordata; class Mammalia; order Artiodactyla; family Ziphiidae; genus Hyperoodon; species Hyperoodon ampullatus. Next base: position 61,782,395 of record NC_136922.1, read on the forward strand.
GTCCAGGAAGCGCAGAGAGTCCCATACAGGATAAATACAGGGAGAAACATGCCAAGACACACATTAATCAAACTATCAAAAATTAAACACAAAGAAAAATATTAAAAGCAGCAAGGGAAAAGCAACAATTAACATACAAGGGAATCCCCATAAGGTTAACAGCTGATGTTTCAGCAGAAACTCTTCAAGCCAGAAGGGAGTGGCAGGACATATTTAAAGTGATGAAAGGCAAAAACCTACAACCAAGATTACCCAGTAAGGATAGTGAGAGGCCCGCGCACTGCGATGAAGAGTGGCCCCCGCTTGCCACAACTAGAGAAAGCCCTCGCACAGAAACGAAGACCCAACACAGCAAAAATAAATAAATTAATTAATTAATAAACTCCTACCCCCAACATCTTCTTTAAAAAAAAAAGATTACCCAGTAAGGATCTCATTCAGATTTGACAGAAAAATTAAAACCTTTACAGACAAGCAAAAGCTAAGAGAATTCAGCACCATCAAACCACCTTTACAACAAATGCTAAAGGAACTTCTCTAGGCAGGAAACACAGGAGAAGGAAAAGACCTACAATAACAAACCCAGCACAATTAAGAAAATGGTAATAGGAACATACATATCGATAATTACCTTACATGTAAATGGATTAAATGCTCCAACCAAAAGACATAGACTGGCTGAATGGATACAAAAACAAGACCCATATATATACTGTCTACAAGAGACCCACTTCAGACCTACGGACACATACAGACTGAAAGTGAGGGGATGGAAAAAGTTATTCCATGCAAATGAAAATCAAAAGAAAGCTGGAGTAGCAATTCTCATATCAGACAAAATAGACTTTAAAATAAAGACTAGGGCTTCCCTGGTGGCACAGTGGTTAAGAATCTACCTGCCAGTGCAGGGGAGATGGGTTCAAGCCCTGGTCCAGGAAGACCCCACATGCTGCGGAGCAACTAAGCCCGTGCGCCACAACTACCGAGTCTGTGTGCCTAGAGCTTGTGCTCTGCAACAAGAGAAGCCACCACAATGAGAAACCTGCTCACTGCAACGAAGAATAGCCCCCGCTCGCCACAACTAGAGGAAGCCTGCGCACAACGAGGACCAAACACAGCCAAAAGTAAATAAAATAAAATAAATAATAAATAAAAATAAAATAAAATGAAGACTGTTACAAGAGACAAAGAAGGACACTACATAATGATCAAGGGATCAATCCAAGAAGAAGATATAACAATTGTAAATATTTATGCACCCAACATAGGAGCACCTCAATACATAAAGCAAATGCTAACAGCCATAAAAGGGGAAATCGACAGTAACACAATCATAGTAGGGGACTTTAACACTGCACTTTCACCAATGGACAGATCATCCAAAATGAAAATAAATAAGGAAACACAAGCTTTAAATGATACATTAAACAAGATGGACTTAGTTGATATTTATGGGACATTGCATCCAAAAACAACAGAATACACATTCTTCTCAAGTGCTCATGGAACATTCTCCAGGATAGATCATATTTTGGGTCACAAATCAAGCCTTGGTAAATTTAAGAAAATTGAAATTGTATCAAGTATCTTTTTGACCACAATGCTATGAGACTAGATATCAATTACAGGAAAAAATCTGTAAAAAAAATACAAACACATGGAGGCTAAACAATACACTACTAAATAACCAAGAGATCACTGAAGAAATCAAAGAGGAAATCAAAAAATACCTAGAGACAAGTGACAATGAAAATACGATGACCCAAAACCTATGGGATGCAGCAAAAGCAGTTCTAAGAGACAAGTTTATAGCAATACAATCCTACCTCAAGAAACAAGAAACATCTCAAATAAACAACTTATCCTTACACCAAAAGCAATTAGAGAAAGAAGAACAAAAAAACCCCAAAGTTAGCAGAAGGAAAGAAATCATAAAGATCAAATCAGAAATAAATGAAAAAGAAATGAAGGAAACAGTAGGAAAGATCAATAAAACTAAAAGCTGGTTCTTTGAGAGGATAAACAAAATTGATAAACCATTAGCCAGACTCATCAAGAAGAAGAGGGAGAAGACAAATCAATAGAATTAGAAATGAAAAAGGAGAAGTAACAACTGACACTGCAGAAATACAAAGGATCATGAGAGATTACTACAAGCAACTCTATGCCAATAAAATTGACAACCTGGGGGTTTCCCAGGTGGAGCAGTGGTTGAGAGTCCACCTGCCGATACAGGGGACATGGGTTTGTGCCCCAGTCCAGGAAGATCCCACATGCCGCGGAGCAGCTAGTCCCGTGAGCCATGGCTACTGAGCCTGTGCGTCTGGAGCCTGTGCTCCACAACGGGAGAGGCCACAACAGTGAGAGGCCCACATACCGCAAAAAAAAAAAAAAAAAAAGAAAAAAAAAGCACAACCAGGAAGAAATGGACAAATTCTTAGAAAAGCACAACCTTCCAAGACTGAACCAGGAAGAAATAGAAAATATAAACAGACCACTCACAAGCACTGAAATTGAGACTGTGATCAATAATCTTCCAACAAACAAAAGCCCAGGACCAGATGTCTTCAAAGGCGAATTCTATCAAATATTTAGAGAAGAGCTAACACCTGTCCTTCTCAAGCTCTTCCAAAATATAGCAGAGGGAGGAACACTCCCAAACTCATTCTATGAGGCCACCATCACCCTGATACCAAATCCACACAAAGATGTCACAAAGAAAGAAAACCACAGGCCAATATCACTGATGAACATAGATGCAAAAATCCTCAACAAAATACTAGCAAACAGAATCCAACAACACATTAAAAGGATCATATACCATGATCAAGTGGGGTTTATCCCAGGAATGCAAGGATTCTTCAATATATACAAATCAATGTGATATACCATATTAACAAACTGAAGGATAAAAACCATATGATCATCTCAATAGATGCAGAGAAGACAACCCTCAGAATGGTAGAAAATGGTAGAAAATGTTTGCAAATGAAGCAACTGACAAAGGATTAATCTCCAATATTTACAAGCAGCTCATGCAGCTCAAAATCAAAAAAACAAGCAACCCAATCGAAAAATGGTCAGAAGACCTAAATAGACATTTCTCCAAAGAAGATATACAGATTGCCAGCAAACACATGGAAGGATGCTCAACATCACTAATCATTAGAGAAAAGCAAATCAAAACTACAATGAGGTATCACCTCACACCAGTCAGAATGGCCATCATTAAAACATCTACAAACAGTAAATGCTGGAGAGGGTGTGGAGAAAAGGGAACCCTCTTGCACTGCTGGTGGGAATGTAAATTGATACGGCCACTATGGAGAACAGTATGGAGGTTCCTTAAAAAACTAAAAATAGAACTACCGTAAGACCCAGCAATCCCACTACTGGGCATATACCCTGAGAAAACCATAATTCAAAAAAAGTCATGTACCACAATGTTCATTGCAGCACTATTTACAATAGCCAGGACACGGAAGCGACCTAAGTGTCCATCGACAGATGAATGGATAAAGAATATGTGGCACATATATACAATGGAATATTATTCAGCCATAAAAAGAAATGAAATTGAGTTATTTGTAGTGAGGTGGATGGACCTAGAGTCTGTCATACAGAGTGAAGTAAGTCAGAAAGAGAAAAACAAATACCGTATGCTAACACATATATGTGGAATTTAAAAAAGAAAAAAAAATGGTCATGAAGAACCTAGGGGCAGGACAGGAATAAAGATGCAGACGTAGAGAATGGATTTGAAAAAAGAGAAAAATAAGGCAGAACTGCAGCTGAAAAGCAGCTTACGTAACTTAAGTACAATATCACACATGATGTATGGGCCATGATGGCCTTGTGCACCTAATGCCTTTAGAGACCACAGGAAGGAACGATCTGTCGTACCTGAGAGTGTAAGAGAAGGTTCCACGGAAGTGGTGACACCTTTGCCAGAAGTTGAAAGATGAATGGGATTTGACCAGGCTCAGAAGGGGTCGGGGAGGGGCACTCCAGGAAGGGGGACCAGCAAGTGTAAAGAGTAGAGCGAGCAGGTTGGCACAGCTGGAGCTTGGGGAGTGCAGGAGTGAGGTCCAATGAGAGCCACACGTTCTGGATTTTCTGTTTCAAATATTGCTGATATGTATGCAAATAACACAGTCGCCCAAAGATGCCAGCACAGGCCTCTCCTCCGTGCTACATCTGGCGCACAGGCCTGCTGCTGGTGCCTCCTTCCCTGCCTTCATCACTTATGAAAGTGGCTGCCCAACACCCTCCAGAGAACAAGTGCCTATTTGTCCTGTGACCACATGCTTCCCTAGCCTTCTGCCCACGGCCAGTCTACCCAGCTTCCTGAGCTCAGCTTGCCAGAAGGATGCAGGCTGCTGTGCTGTGCCACTGTGGGGGGCACTGCCAACACAGACCACCCTGACGGCCTGGCATTGTTCAGTGGCCTAGAAGGGGCCAGAACTTGTTTGTCTTGCCCCCTTACAAAGATTGCCAGCCCCTGGGTTACAGAAAACAAAACAAAACAAACTAACAAAAGCCTTCCTGCCCCTGATGGGCACGTCCCATCACACGTCCTGACCTTTTACCACCCAGTCTTGACCTTCATCGTATCACAGCCTGATTCATTGAGACAGGAGCGCTGACACAGTTCTATTGTTTCCTTGGCCAGCTTTCCCTTTCCGAGGCTTTGCTCTCCAGCAAAAAACAAAACAAAGCAAAACGAAAATCCAGCAAGCCCCAAACCCTTCCCAACTCCTGATCCTCAGGTGGTCAGTGTTACAGTATTTTGAATTTTGGTTTGTTCTTGCTGTTGTTTTTAGTGGAAGCATTGTTTTTATAGAAAAGCCCTTATTGTCCGTGGAACCATGGGTTTGCTCTGCCTTGTTCAGGTTCTGTGTGTGAGGAACCGATGCACCAGCCTGTGATAACAGAGCTGAGACCAGGCAGCTAGCGGGTCAGTTTGACTTGGGGCTGGAGGGTACCTGGGTGCCTGGGGCTTGGAAAACAGACCCTGCCCATTGCAGCCAAGTACAGTCATTGGGTCTGACTTTGTTGCAGGAGATGGGAGGAAGTCTGGCCAGGGCAGCTGGAGGTGAGGTCCGGAGAGTCTGGAGAGACAGTGCCAGGCAGGCAGTAGTGATATCAGGAAGAAGCAACCCCTGATATCCAACCCCAGACCTGAGCTCCAGACTGGCTGCCTAGGACACAGCCTCGCAGTCAGACCTGCTTTCAGACTACTCACCTGCCAATTTATATCTCTCTTCTGCCTCTAGCTCATTAGCCATTGCTCCCCCAGTTGTCTCCAGCATCCATTTCTCCCTCTCTACTTCTGCTGCCGTGACCTTCATGCAGGCCCTGCATCTCCTCCAGGTTACCATTATTGACCTACTGATGAATTACTTCCCGGCCTGGAGTCTCTCCCTATCATGTCTGCCTTTTGAATCACTGCCAGATTTCTTTACCTGAAACACGGTTCTGATCACGTTGTTCCCCTACCCACAGATCTTCGGGGGTTCCCACCCAGTAAGCCTGATATTTTGAGGCCTCAGGCCGTCAGCTTTGCCTCTCATACCACTTCCTGTCTCATTCTCTGCAAGGAGTATGATCACCTCTTGTGCCCTGAATATTTCCTGTAGATTCCCACTCTCATCGCTTTGCCCAGTGGATCTACTGGGAAGCTTGCTAACTGTTAAGCATACAGTTTCTCAGGCTCCACCTCGAGGGACACACAGCAGTAAATTGGGGGCTGGAATCTGGATGCTTCATGTTTAAAACTCTGGCCCCGTGGTGCTGTGGATGAGCCAGGTTGGAGGACCAGTGCCTTTGCCATAACCGTTCCTGTGTGCTGGTGTTCTCTCTCCCATCTCCAGAACTCTGTCTGTTCTTCAGTGTCCAGATCAGATGTTACTTCCTTCTTGAAGAACTCTCTGAGCCCAGCAGTCAAAAATGACTTCTTCTTCCACCCTGTAGGTTTGTCCTGTGGCCTTTGGACTCTAAGCTGTTTGTCTTTCGCCTGCTTGATTATAAGTTCCTCGAGTGTAGGGAGGGCATTTTATTCATCCATGTGTATCTTGCAGCTTCCAGGAAATTCAGCAGCTGCTCAAATGTGAAAGATAGCATGCAATCAAATATTCAAGTAAAGATATAAAGATATTACATTCACTTACCTGCTATTTTACATCTACAAGAAAAAAAGAGAAGATATCTCAAGAAAGATAGTAGCGTGAATACCTACAATCAACTCCATTTTAAAAAGTTTTGGAAACACGAATTTAAACAAGTGGCACTTTCAGTTGTTAAGCCTTGTATAAGAATTTTTTTCTTCACTGTCTTGCCTAGTGAAGAGAGTGTAAAGCTTCTGAGAGTATCTGTATTGCCAAGACTTTGCTGACGTAATATATAACATAAGGTTTATGATTTTATTGTTTGTCTGCAACCATTTTTTCTGTTATATTTGCTTTTGTTCACCATCAGAAACACCTATTAGCTCAGGCTTCTGTTAACAGGCATAGTTTTATGGAATTCTCTGAGATGAAAGGAAGACATCAGGAGTCAGCTGTTTATAGCTTTTATAGCAACACCTTTATTGATATATATGTGTGTCTTTAATATCCTTTTATCTGCATTGCAAAAATGAAATTATGTATCCATTACCAAAATTACATAGGAGATGTAATGGATTAGAAATGCCTTCTTCCTAATCCTTAAAAGACCAAAAGGCTCTTCTTTGATAATTCTATGAGAGTTAAAATTCCTTTTTATTTTCAGATATTACAGATAGGAGATTAACCTAGTTATGCTTTGCCGATATAAGGAGTGCATGTCTCAGGGAACCAGGCAACGCCAACAGAGATTTCTGATTCAGGAATGTACAGAAGATATGAGACTTGCATGAATTATAGCATTCACTAAAGGATATAAAAGTACTTTGCAAGTAATTAAATAATTAAATATTTTAGACTAGGAATTCTGATTTCCTGTAAGTCTTCCTGCTATGAAGAGTCTTCCTTTTTTGTGCATGTGTGAAACTTCTTTATAATTTAGTAATAGTTCTAATACATATTAATTATAGGCAAGGAAGGCAAAATTGAATGAAAATACTAAAATTAATAAACCAACATTTGTTATGTATCTACTGTGCAGGACACCTTGCAAAGGACTGTGACTTAAAATAAAATACTCACCTCTGATAAGACCACTTTTTAGGGTTGTTATAGGGCTGAGAGGTAGTAAAGCACCTGGCATGGTGAGTGCTGAATAAATGCTAGGCAGTGTTTTTCAGGTAACTTTGTGTAACCTGTGCAGAATTTCAGAAAGAATGAGTTAAGGCCAGCCAGACATATTAGTACTGTTTGGATAAACAGAGATTTCACTCTGTCTCCACACAGTGTTTTAAGCTTCATATGAGGAGAAATGTGTCAGTATGTGTAAACTGTGAATGTTTGTTTTCAGCTATGAACGTGAAGCCAAATTTGGAATTAGGAAGGTTTTCATCATAGAAATGGAACTAATTATGTACAATTCAAGACAATATAAGACTTGGTGCACGACACTTAAAGATTCAAGCAATTAAATTCAGGTGACAGTGGTTTGTTTAGCTTTTGGAAGGTGCTTTAAATTTTACATCTCTCTCAAAAATCTTTTGTGCTATACATACAGGTTTAGACACAAATGCATTATCTTTAACCCCCAAACAATGGTAGAAAAGCCCTGAATCAAGACTCTGCCACTGTAGTGGCTCAAATAGTTGGCCCCCCCAATTCATGTCCACCTGGAATTTCAGAACGTGAACTTATTTGGAAATAAGGTCTTTGCAGATGTAAGTAGTAATAAGATGAGGTCATGCTGGATTAGTGTGGTTCTTAAATCCAATGTGACTGATGTTCTTACAAGAAGAGCAGAAGATGCAGACAGACACACAAGAGAGAAGGCCATTTGAAGATGCAGGCAGACATAGGAGTGATGCTGCCACAGCCAAGGCACTCCAGGGATTGCCCTCAACCTCCAGAAGCTGAAAGAGGAAAGGAAGGATTCTTCCCTAGAGCTGTCAGAGGGAGCATGGACCCATTGACACCTTAATTTCAGACTTCTAGCTTACAGAACTGTAGAAGAGTTCTGCTGTTCTAAGCCAATTTGTGGTGCTTTGTTACGGCAGCCCAAGGATACTAATACAGCCACTTATCAGAGATGCACTTAAATGCACTGATGTGCTATTTTCTATCCTTAAAATGGGCCCAGTAAAACCTACCACACAAGATTACATGAGGATTACATGAGACAGTCTACGTACAAGTATTTGACACATGCTTTTTGTGTTAAATTCTGCTCTTATGCAACAAAGTGCTACCCCTTGTTCAGGGTGAGATTTCAGCTTAGGGAGAGGAAAAATTATTTTCTGTAGGACCATCCAAAAATGTAAACAACATGTTCTGGGAGTCAATTTCCCCTCGATGGAAGATTTAAGATCCAGGGTATGGAGGAGAGTGTATAAGTTAGAGACTGTACTTCAGTCCAAGTAACAGAAACCCAATTATAGTGGCTTAACCAAACAGGGATTAGCCAATAAGGATCTCATATAATAAGATGTCCTAAATTATGCCTTCCGAGCTAGGAAAGAAGCCCCAGCGTGCCATCCAGGACCCAGGCTGCTTCTCTCATTCTGCCCCTCCATCCTTACATGTTTTTCATCTTTGCTGCCAGAAGTTGGTTGCCCTACTTCCAGCCTCACAAAGTCATTCCAGCAGGAAGAAGAAGGCAGTGTCAAGAAGGAAGGGACAGCCCATATTAAAAAAGCAAAACTTCCAGAAGTTCTCAGTACACTTAAGTTAATTCTCATTGGCCAGAACTGGGTCACATGACCTCCCCTAAACATGAGGGTCTCCAGGAAATTTAACTTTTAGCTGGGCTTGGTGCTGCTTTGAACAACATAAACATTCTGTTTGTAAGGAAGCAGGGGGATCATGGATTTGGGGTAGCTAATTAGTAGAGTCAGCCATAAAAGGGATTCTGGAATAGCTAGGAGATTAGACTAGATGAGTCTTTCCAACTGTGAGTTTCAAAGATGCAATGAAGAGATCATTTCCTACCCTCAAGGCATTTACAGTTTATATTGGAGGCAGGTTTTGGAGTCAGCTGTGTGGATTTGACTCCCAGTTCTAGCCCTGACTAGATACAGTAATCCTGATTGTGGGAAAGTTATTTATCCTCTCTGTGCCTTAATTCCTTCATCTGTAAAATAGGAAGGATAATATCTTCTTTATACTGTTATTTTGAGGATTATATGAGTTAAATATTTAGAGTGTTAATTTGCCAAATAAATGTAGCTATTATATTTCTACAGGAAATACACTTCCTGTATTTTTCCGCTAGAGGGTAAGCTCCATGAAGCCAGGAATTGTATCTGACATGCTCGCCTGGTAACTCAGTACCTAGAACATAGTCAGCTTTTAACAGATCTTTGTTAAGTGAATAAATGGATAAGATCACCAGTCCTAATGCTAATACAGCTGATCCTTGAACAACACGAGTTTGAACTGCACTGGTCCATTTATATGTGGATTTTTTTCAATAGTAAATACTATAGTACTGCACGATCTGTGGCTGGTTGAATCCATGGATGCTTATACAGAGGGCAGACTATAAGTTACACTAGGATTTTTGACTGTGCAAAGGGTCAGTGCCCCCTAGCCCCTGTGTTGTTCAAGGGTCAGCTGTATAAAGATTACTCAAAATAACTGAGATGTGTCATTTCTCAAGTGAGCTTTTGGTGCATGTATCTGAAGCACCTTCTCTAAATATGAGGTGGGAACACTCTACATTAAGGGAAAAGAATGAAGGCTTAAGGATAAGAAGTTGTCTTGATCAGTGCTGTTAGTTTCAGACCATAGAAACCACTCTAACAAATTTAAGCAGAAAATGATTTGTTACAGGGTGTTAAGAACCTTAAAGAACCAGGACTGTTCTAGCAGTAACTTCCTTTCCATCACTGCTCATACTCACCTTTGGTGTTATGGGGTAGTGGAGTGAGAATCTCTGCCATAGCTGCCCCAGACAGATCACACACATCAGGTCTATAAGAGCCGATCTCCCTGTACAGCCACGGCTCAACACCTACTCCTTCCAAATCTCATGTGAATGTGTCTGCTTGTCAGAGTCTAGGTCACATGCAGACCTGTAGCTGCAGGGGAGACTGGGAAATGTAGTTTTTAGCCTTCCAACGTCTGTAGTCCAGGCAGGTTTGCTAAAGGGGGATTGGAAGGGGTGCTTAGCTAGCTAATGCTCAGTGTCTAGCACAGAGGTCGCTCTGTGCAGCTGCATGCAGTTGTCTCACCAAGACTATGTAGAAAAAAAAAAGACTACTTAGAGGTCACAGGGGGGCGTGGCCACTGAGAGGAGGCTCTGGAAGACCAGAGGAACGCATTCAAGAGTTCAGGCCCACATAACCCAGGAGCCTGCAGAACAGCCACCCAAGAATGGACAACAGGATGCTGATGAGGGGATGCAGGGAGTCAGGAGAGGAGGAAAGGTGAGGGTAGTTGTCCCTGGGCATGCATGATTGTGTGCAGAGGGAGACCTGCTCCTGTATCTGCTGTTGTCTTGGCACTGTCCCAGCTGCTGAGCTCCAGGCAGGGCCATCAAGCTCGCCTCACTGCCCAGCTACCCCCATCCATCCCAAAGCAAGGGTGACAAAGGAGGGGCAGCTGTGCAATGTGGCTCCCATGACCCGACCTGTATGACCCTACAGCCGGTCCTAAAACGTAGGCTGTGGGGAGGAATGAGGAGGAGGCAAGGAAGAGCAGGGGCACCCGCCGCACTGCAGGACCTTCTATTAGGACCTTTCAGGCATGAGGTTGGAGGGAAGGAGCTGGGTGATCTTTAAGAAAAAAGAAAAACCAAGAAACTTGGTTGAAGGAGTGATTTTCCTTTCTTTCTCTTCTTTTTTACCTTTTGTCTTTTCAGTTTGAGTCATGTTTTATAGACTGTGTGATATAGGCAGTGGGGCAGCTGAGCAATTAGCTGGAATTTATCTTGTAGACAGCCAAAGTGGCAAGCTGATAATTCAAGTTCAGAAAGGATCTTTTACAGAGGAAAAAAAAAACCCTCAAAAAACCAGCCATGATTTATCCCCACCCCCCTTTTATTTACTTATTTATTTAATTTTGTAGGCCTTGTGGAGGATTTGGCAGATTTACTGACATCATTTCTTCCTTTGCAGGCACATCCATGTCAGTCATCTACTCAGTTATACCTTTTGTAAGGACGAAATCTATAAATGCAACTTGCGGTGTGCAAAAACCATTTTCTAGAAACTGATTCAGTTTAATGCCATTAAATGCAATCAGAAGTTACCAAGCATCTTACTGGAACTCTCTTCCAAATGTAACCTAATCCAGTTTACCTTTCCTTTGGTATTTAAGTTCCTGGTATTTAAGTTCCTGACAGCCAGAGTGGACATTTCTCAGACACAGCAGTTTGGCTTGTAACAGGTGCCTTTTCTTGCTCGATTCTTCTTCATTCACTTCCTGTTACCAGCTTGGTGTCATGTTACAGTGAGCCTTCACCACTGGGTTATGGTCAGCTCTAGACACAAAGATGCTGCCATATCAGATATGATCACTTGATTTCAGTGTCCTGGGTATGTCAGATATTTGTGCGTGAGTGAATGAGACATAGCCCTGTTCTCAAGCCCCAGGCGACTTCTCACGCTGTTTTAGAATCACAGAATCATGTGATCGTGTGAGAATACTTTATCTCTAATAAACCTGGAGTTTAATGACTCTTTCCCACATGATTTTAGTGTTTCTTTTTCAACTGAAAATATTCTTTTTGAAGAAGAAAAAGTTTGCATACGAACATTCAAGAGGACGGAAAAAGCCATTCCCCATTCTCTCAGCTTGAACACAATCGCAGTATTTTAACTCTCACTTTGCAGTTTTGAATGTATGCCTCGAGGTGATTTAATTATCTGCTTCTGATCTCCTCACAGAGAAGTGGTAGAAACCTGGGGGGTGGGGAACTTTTCATTCCCCCGTATCTTCTGCTAGAAAGCTGGTGCTCATGGATCATTTATTCGAGGAATTATTTTAAAGCCCATTTTCTATTTCACATAAGTTAGAGCTGCATCAGGCTGGTCTGGCGAGGATGCTCTTCGATGATCTTTTGAGACCTGGACACGTGAGCTCCGGATTAGGAGACTTGGATAGTCTAGGAGCCAATCCTACTAGCATATGAGGGGGAGCTGACACCCCGTTGAGCCAATCTACCTGCAGGGCCCTTCATTAACCAAAGACACTCTAATAATAAGGAGTTCTGGCTGCAAATCCCTTTTGTCATCAGGGAAACCCAAAGGAATTAGACATGGTACTTTCTTGGAGTCAAAGCCATCCAGTTATAGGTATGGGTTTTCCTTAAATACATCCTGAGTTAAAGCAATAGATTTCCTTCACAGCCGTTGGAGATAAAGACTGGGACTGTCAGTTGGCCTTGCCGTCAAAAACCTACTTGCTTTCCCGGGCTGTCTGACCTGAAACTTAGACTGTCAACCTTTGTCTACTCACCTGTTGTCTTTGCACTCATCTTCTTTGACCACACATGAGCACCATGAGTGAGGGCCACCAACCTTCCCTGAGTCATCTGCTAGAATTGTCTAAGTGTGGTCCAGCCCAGCCCTGGTTTCCATTTGGCTTGGTTACATCACTGTGCCCTCTTATGTACATCTTTAAATCGCCACTTCAGTGGCCTGCTGTCATCTCGAATACAGTGTGTATGAAACTAACTTCATGGGCTGTCTCACAATTCAGCTCAATAGTCTGCACAACTTTTATATGCCAGTGGCAACAATTCTGCTGTCCTTGTGACCTATGCTCAACTGTTTTGACTGTTCCCTGTACTTCACTGTTGCTTCATCTTTTTTTTTCCGTTCTAATTTTCCACATATCCATGCACATAGATTGTAGCAATAATCTCCTAGACCCATGAGTATTAGATCTGAAAGTCCCCTTTTGCAACTAAACCAATATCTTCAGTTTACAAATGAAGAAATGGCAGCTCCAGAGAGGTTAGATAAATTACTTTGTTTCAAACTAGGAGAGTCAGGCCTAGCATCCTTCCTCCTGGTCCTGTTTTCTCGCTACCCTGCCAGGTGATGTCCTGGTCCCCCTTCCACTAGCTTCTCTCCCTTCATCCATTCTGTGCACTCAGCATTCACATTTATTTTGCTGAAATATTTCTTTCATCATCTCTCTCTCTCTTGTCCACAAATTTTTGGTGGTCCCTATTGCTAGGATGAGACAATATAAATTTTGCTACAATATTGCTAAGATGATGACAATATAAATTACCATTCAAGCTGGGACCCTTGAGAGTGAAAGAAATGCTAAGACAACAGACATAAACCAGGACATATGGTCATACTTCATGTAGTATAAGTCATAAAGACCAGACTTTCCCCTCTGGAACTTAGGGTTTTCCATATTCAGCCCCCAATTACATTTCTAAGCTCTGTCCTTAATAACCTACACAGCACTTTGCCCCAGCCAACGTGCTCATCCTTCTTGGCATACTTCACGTATATTTCTGCTTTGGAACCTGAACATTTTTCTCTGTTACCTAACTTCTCCGTGTTCTTTAAAGGCCTAGTTGGGTCCCCTTTCTTCCATAAAATCTTCTAAGTTAGTTGCATCTCCCGAAGATGTCTAGCTTCTCCTAAGTCATGCACTTACTGTCTCTACTACTAATCTGACACTTACAAGTGGTGAAATGAGCTGTTCTGACTTTTTTCCTCCATAGTGAGGATGTAGTCTCTGATCAGCCTCACCATAAATGTGTCTGCCTGAAAAGAGAGAGACCCAGAAAATAACAAAAATGAACAAAACTTTCAAAGTGGATATAAGAACTTATTGATGAATGTGGAAAACTGTACAACCTCTGCAAGGGAGAATGCGTCATTATGTAACAGAAGTTTAAATGCAATCCCACTTCTGCCTGCCTAAGTGTGAAATAACATATGTACAAGGTTATTGCTTGTGGCATTACTGTAATCCCAAAAGGTTAGAAGCAACTAAGTGTCCAGCAGTAGGGAACTAGTTGAACAAACTGTGATATAGCACATAGCACACAGTGGAGAAGCTGTAAAAAAAAGGACAATCTCTGTGTATGAATATGGAAAGATCCAAAGGACACAGAGAAGGGGAGAAGCAAGGTACAGAAAAGTGAATGTGATTTGCTACCCTTTAAGTACTTTTAATTTAACATTTAAGTACTTTATTTCATGAAATTCTTTCTTTTATAAAGTAGTGTACAGTGTGATTAATTTTGCATTCCCTCATTGGCAGTATTTTCATGTTTGGATTTGTGGAACTGAATAACCATCCGGGGAGGGACATCAGAGCTATGCTTTAGAAAGCTCTTTCTGCCACAGGTGAAGGTGCGTTGGGACGAGGGAGGAAGCCTGGAGAAGGGGTGATCTACAGGTGGAATTGGCACCCAGGGCTCCCAGCCTCTAGTCTTGAATGTGGCTCTGTCAACCAGCTTTCTTTTTTTTTTTTTTTTTTTTTTTTTTTTGCGGTAGGCGGGCCTCTCACTGTTGTGGCCTCTCCCCTTGCGGAGCACAGGCTCCGGAGCACAGGCTCAGTGGCCATGGCTCACGGGCCCAGCCGCTCCGCGGCATGTGGGATCTTCCCAGACCGGGGCACGAACCCGTGTCCCCTGCATCGGCAGGCGGACTCTCAACCACTGCGCCACCAGGGAAGCCCCAACCAGCTTTCTTTATAAGAAGCTCAATCATTTGCTGGCTCCGTATCTCAGCATTTCCCTCTTGTTGCCCTTGGCCTTCAAGAGTTTGGAGTTTTGTTTTCAGGTGAATGTTTATTCAGAAGCACGATTTTCCAGCCTGGTAATTTTGAGCACCAGACTTGTTTTACTTGGTGTTGTATGTGGTGGTTTCTCCCAATAGCAGAGGGAGGGAGGAAACAGATACTTTGTTCCACTCATCACGTCTCATTCTGACAAATGTAATTTACAGCTCTTTAAGAATGTCATTTAAGGGCTTCCCTGGTGGCACAGGCATTAAGGATCCACCTGCCAATGCAGGGGACATGGGTTTGAGCCCTGGCCCGGGAAGATCCCACATGCCACGGAGCAACTAAGCCCGTGCGCCCCAACTACTGAAGCCCACGTGCCTAGAGCCCGTGCTCCATAACAAGAGGAGCCACCACAATGAGAAGCCCGCGCACCGCAACAAAGAGTAGCCCCCGCTTGCCGTAAACAGAGAATAGCCTGTGCGCAGCAATGAAGACCCAACGCAGCCAGAAATAAAATAAATAAAATAAAATAAATAAATTTATTTAAAAAAAAAGAATGTCATTTAGAAATAACCAATAAACCACTTTGGGGCTTCCCTGGTGGCGCAGTGGTTGAGAGTCCACCTGCCGATGCAGGGGACACGGGTTCGTGCCCCAGTCTGGGAAGATCCCACATGCCGCAGAGCGGCTGGGCCCGTGAGCCATGGCCGTTGAGCCTGCGCGTCCGGAGCCTGTGCTCCGCAACGGGAGAGGCCACAACAGTGAGAGGCCCACATGCCGCAAAAAAAATAAATAAATAAATAAATAAATAAACCACTTTGCAATTATATTTTATTTTCCTTCTAACACACTTTGACTCTTATGGGGGGGGGAAGTTAGGACATGACTTATTAAAAAATTTATTTTATTTATTTATTTATTTTTGGCTGTGTTGGGTCTTCATTGCTGCGTGTGGGCTTTCTCTAGTTGCAGCGAGCAAGGGCTACTCTTTGTTGCAGTGCGCGGGCTTCTCATTTTGGTGGCTTGTCTTATTGCAGAGCACAGGCTCTAGGTGTGCAAGCTTCAGTAGTTGTGGCACGTGGGCTCAGTAGTTGTGACTCATGGGCTCTAGAATGCAGGCTTAGTAGTCGTGGCGCACGGGCTTAGTTGCTCCGCAGCATGTGGGATCTTCCCGGACCAGGGCTCGAACCTGTGTCCCCTGCATTGGCAGGCGGACTGTGCCACCAGGGAAGCCCCAGGACATGACTTTTTAATGCAGACATCTGGAATGACCCATTCTAAGAGAAACTCTGTAGGCAATAGTGATTCCTCCTTCCCAGCCCCTGCATCCAAGCAGTTATCAACCATAATAATAAATTTTCTTCATGAAGTGTCTTCAGGAATGCTCTATCTAGCTGGCTTTTTACTTTTCTTATGTTTTATATGTCATCTCTTATTATTTTCTTATGGAGAAGGAAACTGAGGCTCAGAGAGGTTTAGTAACTTGCTCAAGGTCACACAGCCTACAGTGTAATGACAGGCCTGGGTTTGAACTTAGGTCCTCAGGCTGTGAAGCTGGTGTTTGCATTATATTCACTGCCTCCGTAACTTGGCCAAGCTCTGTCAGTTCTACCTTTGCTGTTATCTTTCACATCAATTCCAAACCCACTGAGAGCAGTTATGAGCACCCTCATTACCTCTCACCTGGAGCACTGTGATTGCCTCCCAGCAAGGCTCAGTTTCCAGGTTTTTCCTCTTATAACCTGGAGATCCTACTTACCGCCTAGAGCTCAGTCTCTCTGAAGGGCCACAAGTATCCTCCCTCCACTCGACACATTTTTTCTGGAGTATCTCCCCAAATACATGGTGATTTTTTCCTTCAAAATATCATTCCTCAGCACATAGGATTTTGTTTTCAATTTGAGTCCTTACAAAGTCTCCCATCTTCACTAGAATGAAAGTTCAGTTATTTACTTGGAACCACAAACATTGTTGGGGCAAGACACATTAGCTTGAAATTACCTAAAATAAATACCAGCAGTGGATGCTCATAGTGGTCATCTAATGGAATGACTTTTTAAAGGAAACAGATTTGCACAGCTCTAGTGATTGTTCATAGGCTCTGCCCTCATAGAAGTGCACATTAGATACCATTGTACACAGGCCTTTTCAAGTTTCTTTAAAAAGCAATAAAGTGGTGATCACTAATTTCATGGTGCTCATGAATTCACATCCACACAATCAAATAAGAACTGGTCTTGTGTTACATAAATGCAGCTTTGTGGCTGGGATAAAATTTCCAGTGACAACATCATACACAGATTCCAAAGTGCTTTGTCTCAAACTGTGTAAATGATGCGAAGATGGTGCGCTCCAGAAATCTGTTAGACAGTTCAAAAAGTGACTTAATGATGACTAAGATGCTGCTGACAAAGATGTTTGTCAAGAGAGTAATAAAATTGTTTCAAAAAATATGGGGGGCTTCCCTGGTGGCGCAGTGGTTGAGAGTCCGCCTGCCGATGCAGGGGACACGGGTTCGTGCCCCGGTTCAGGAAGATCCCACATGCCGCGGAGCGGCTGGGCCCGTGAGCCATGGCTGCTGAGCCTGCGCGTCCGGAGCCTGTGCTTCGCAACGGGAGAGGCCACAACAATGAGAGGCCCACATACCGCAAAAAAAAAAAAAAAAAAAAAAAAAAATATGGGAATGAAAAAGAGCAATATTTCTAAACATATCGTCTTATGCTATCTGTGACTGTGAATATGCAAATATAAATAAGTAAATTAAAATTAACTATTTCATCTTCAGCCTTAGAAGTTTACATATTTAAACTGACCAAAATCCTTTTTTCCTTATTTTCTGATTGAGAAGACAGACAGTTGCTTTATTTTCAGGGTCACCTTATGGTCATGTCTCAACACTGTACTACTCACAGAAAATCAGATATAGATCCTGCCCTCAGGACACATAACCCAGGAGAGAAGTGTAACAGCTACTAAGTGTAGCTGTTACACTTCATTGCGGTGTGTGGGCTTCTCATTGTGGTGGCTCCTCTTGTTGTGGAGCATGGGCTCTAGTCACGTGGGCTTCAGTAGTTGTGGCACACAGGCTCAGTAGTTGTGGCTCTGGGGCTCTTGAACGCAGGCTCAGTAGTTGTGGCACAGGGGCTTAGTTGCTCCGCGGCATGTGGGATCTTCCCAGACCAGGGCTCGAACCTGTGTTACCTGTATTGGCAGGTGTATTCTTAACCACTGCGCCACCAGGGAAGCTGTACTGTAGCTGTACTAAGTGTAACAGCCACTCTCGTCTCTTGAAACTCTTCCATTTCTTGGCTTTAGTTGGCTGTCCTCCCACCTCTCTGGCTGCACTGTCTCAGTCCCCTGGGCTGGCTCCTTTATCTCAAAGCCTCCTCAAATTTAGTGGCATGAAACAACAACTGTTTTATTAGGTTCATGGATTCTGTGGATTAGGAATTCCAGAAGAGCACAGAGGGGACAACTTTGTTCTGTTCCATGATGTTTGAGGCCTCCACTGGGAACACTTGAAGGCTTAGCTGGAATCATTTAGGATGTCTTTACTCATTGGCACTGGGTTTCCTCACAGCATGGTGGCCTTACAGTAGTCAGATTTCTTACATGACAGCTCAGAGCTCCAAGCACAAAAATTACATTGAAGAGTAGAAGCTGCATTGCCTTTTTCTGACCTGGTCTTTTTCTGATGATGACTACCCATTGTCACTCCTGCCAGAGTCTTTTGGTTATAAGCAAGTCAGAATTCTGTCTGAATTCAGGGGAGGGGACCTAGACCCCACCTCTTGTGGGATGAGTGTCAATATCACATTGTAGGAGATCATGTAGGTTGGGAAATATTGTTGTGCCCATTTTTGGAAAATGCAACCTGACCTAAAGATCTTCGGCCGGCCCACATATAACAGAAAGTGAAGATAGAAAACATAGCAGATGTTCTATGGCCTTAAAGAAAAGTTATTTATGGATGAGGCTTGGGCAAAGGAGGAAGGGTAGGATGTAGACATTTGAAAAGGTAGTGATGGGAACCAGATACAGAATTAATGAAATCAAAGCAACTGAATGAAAATGTAGGGTTAGGGAGAGAGATGGCTGGATGTTTTCGAGTCTGGATGTCAGGAAAAGGGTGTGCCTCAGTCAAAAAAAGGGAAAAGAGGCAGACAAGTATATGCGGGAAGGAGGTCCAGCAGCTGTTCACAGAAGCATTTACAGTGTCTAAAATCCGATATCCTCAATCCAGCCCTCGGCATTCTGGCCTCTGAACCAACACTGCCTTGACACTCCAACATAGATACCTCTTTGTGGTTAATTCTAATGGCTACTTCCTTTGGGTTTTCTGCCCTCTTATGGCACCTCCCCCCAAGCCTGTCTTCCAGCAGAGTATGCTTGGATAAGTGTTTCATGGGTCCTACTGCTCTACTCTTAAACCATCTGCAGCTCCATTATTTGACCCATTCATAGCATTTGACTCTGTATCACCCTCTTCTCTTGAAACTCTTCCATTTCTTGGCTTTAGTTGGCGGTCCTCCCCCGTCTCTGGCTGCACCGTCTCAGTCCCCTGGGCTGACTCCTTTATCTCAGGCAGCTCATTATTTGTTGGGTTTCCCCCTTGGCTATTTTTCCTGATTGTTCTATACTCAGCCTTGCGAAGGTGGGCTTCTGGTGGACCATGGGCCACTGAGATGGGCTGTAACTTTTGTGAGCATGTGTGTAAGCACGTATTTCTAGGAGATGATCCAGAGCTTCATCACATTCTCAAAGTTGTCTCTGAATTAAGAAAAAACAAAAGGCTAGACGCACTGCTTTCTGCATACTTGCTCCATGGCTTCAACTCCCTTAACTCTAGGATCCCTCCTTGGCTATACGTGAGTCTCTTTGGGGAAGCTTAAAAAAAATACTGATGATCAGGGCTCAATCTCAGACCAGCTGAACAGAATCCTGAGCATAGGGTCCAAAGGGTAATACATTTTAAAGAAAGCGTTAACCCTGCTCTGTGTCAGTCACAAAGATAACCCCCATGGTTAATACTTTAAACTATTTTCTCTTTACTAGGCTGAAATAAGTTACACCACCTTAAAGAGAGTTGAATTATATCAGGATTAGACTGTCAATGTGGATGACAAAGATCTGGATTAAAAAAAAACATCAGTATAGAGAATAGATTGAATATAATTGTTTTCTTTGGGTTGACTTCATTCAGCTGCCTAACTCCTTTTTTCTTTGTCTAATTGTTCCTTTTATCTTTAATCCGTTAAAGTGAAACTTTCTTCCTAAAAAGAAAGTAGATTTTAATGGGTACAGTTTTCAGTTTTGCAAAATGAAAAGAGTTTTAGAGATGGATGGTGAGGATGGTTGTACAGCAATGAATATGCTTAACTCCACTGAACTATACACTTAAAAATGGTTAAGATGGTACAAATCATGGTATGTGTATTTTACCACCATTTTAAAAAATACCAGAAAATTTAAAAATACAAAAGAATTGACTCTTAACCAAAAAAGTGCAACTAGTTTTAGATGAAGTAGAATCATTGGCCTTTTAAAAAGAGGTTTGTTGTTTCTCAGTATAAATTCAGTCCATTGGGCTTCCCTGGTGGCGCAGTGGTTGAGAGTCCGCCTGCCGATGCAGGGGACATGGGTTCGTGCCCCGGTCCAGGAAGATCCCACGTGCCGCGGAGCGGCTGGGCCCGTGAGCCATGGCTGCTGAGCCTGCGCGTCCAGAGCCTGTGCTCCGCAACGGGAGAGGCCACAACAGTGAGAGGCCCGCGTACCGCAAAAAAAAAAAAATTCAGTCCATTGAGAAATGATATCAAAATTATTTCTCTCCAATCACAGTGAAATCATGAGGGTTTAAAGTAGCTGTTATGGAGAATTCCACAGAGACAAAAAGACAGAAGAATGCCTATTTCTGCCAAATTCAGTTAATGGTTACTAAGCCATAACTTTTCTTTTCCCACTTCAATGTTTATTTCCTAGATAAAATATTAAAAATTACATATTTGATTTTTAAAAGTCCTTATAATGTAAGGACCAGCATAATTCCTGAAGATGCTTTTAGCTGGGGTGGGTATATTTTAAAAAGTGATCAAGCCTGAGTTTTAATCCAAACTCCACTATCAATTATCAGTGTGATCTGGGACAAGTTAATTTAACCTGTGTATGCCTCCAGTTTCCCCACCTGTCATATTGGCCCCAGCCTCATAGAATTTAATGAGATAATACATGTAAAGCACTTAGGATGGAGCCCAGAACTTTTATTATTTCGCTATCACATTGAGTTTTAGGGGTTTCTGATTCAGCAAACATTTCCTGCGCGTTGACTGTACATTGCTGGAGAGAGTCACAAAACATAGCATGAAACAGACTCTCCTTTGAGACCCTCAAAGACCACCCCCCCAATCCTAGCTCTTTGTACCCTGGCCCTTCTCCTGAGGTGTCATAACTATTTTGCCTTCATCGTCAGTGATGCAGCCCCTATTTCTTCAACTTCTCCTTACTCCACAGAACATTCACCTATTTAGTGAGCTTCAGGTTTTCTGGAGGCTCCAACTGTGCAGTCTCCCTGCTTGTCTGGGTGCCCTTGGTCTCCCACCTGGCTTCCTTACTGTCCTTCCTTGGGAGCTGCACTGCTTTGGGGCCCTAGATTTCTTTTCAGCCTTATATTCACAGAACATGTTAGTTAAGTGAATTTGTGAGTCTTAGGGTTTCAGACAGAAGTTGGTTGTTCCTCTTTTCATCCACTGATGGCTTGAGAGAAAGTTTATAAAAACCTGAAAGGGTTTGCAGAATAATACTGCTCTTACAAAAATGTGTCTCAGAACCTAACTGAGATTCCAGTTTGACAAAAGAGAACAAAAATGAAAGAAGTTGTGAAGGGCTAGGACACAAGGTACGAATGAAAACAATGCTTATGAAACCACCCATTTTCATCCCGGGAAGAGGAGGCAGCTGGCACAAAGGTACAGTCTGATGCCCAAGAAGAGGGCACGACTTTCATGTGCTCTTCTAGACTAGGCTGACCAAACTCATTGTCATGAAACCTCTTGAAACCTTGGTCTGAGTTTTTACTTCTGCCACCTTAAGCATCCTGACTTTGAAGCTGAGGAAGCTATTAATTAGCTAACAGAGCTTTGTAAACTGCTTAAGAGATGTGGGTAGGCAATTGGGACTTCTAGAGCAAAGACGAGATGATTAAAAAAAGTCTTCTCTGATTAGGATTAACATACCTGCCTTGTCACTCTGAGTCCAAAGAACTTTACTGGAGATGGGAGGAGGCTTCACGAGAGACATGAGACAAGGGGAGTAGTGTCTCTGGGTCTAGAAGAGTACTACATCTCCCTCTTGCATTCAGGGAAGAGAATCCTGCAGCCTGGGTGATGAGTTACAGCTGAGGAATAGAGAATTTTGATGCCAAAGAGACTAGGTACAAAGGACACCCTTTGCCATGGTGGATGAGCGTAACAAGAAGGAAAAGGCTTAATTTTTTTTTTTTTTTTTTTTTTTGCGATACGCGGGCCTCTCACTGCTGTGGCCTCTCCCTGCTGTGGCCTCTCCCGTTGCGGAGCACAGGCTCCAGACGCACAGGCCCAGCGGCCATGGCTCACGGGCCCAGCCGCTCCGCGGCATGTGGGATCCTCCCAGGCCAGGGCACGAACCCGTGTCCCCCGCATCAGCAGGCAGACTCTCAACCACTGTGCCACCAGGGAAGCCCCAGGCTTAAGTTTTTTAAAAAAAATTTTTTATTAAACTATAGTTGATTTACAATATTGTGTTAGTTTCAGGTGTACAGCTTCAGATTCTTTTCCATTACAGCTTATTATACTGAGTATAGTTCCCTGCGCTATGCAGTACATCCCTGTTGTTCATCTATTTTTTTTTTTTTTTTTTTTTTTTCTTTTTTTTTTTTTGCGGTATGTGGGCCTCTCACTGTTGTGGCCTCTCCCGTTGCGGAGCACAGGCTCCGGACGCGCAGACTCAGCGGCCATGGCTCACGGGCCCAGCCGCTCCGCGGCACGTGGGATCCTCCCGGACCGGGGCACGAACCCGTTTCCCCTGCATCGGCAGGCGGACTCTCAACCACTGCGCCACCAGGGAAGCCCTGTTCATCTATTTTATACACAGTCGTGTATATCTGTTAATCCCAACCTCTTACTTTATCCCTCCCCTTCCCCTTTCCCCTTTGGTAACTGTAAGTTTGTTTTCTATGTCTGTGAGTCTGCGTCTGTTTGTAAATAAGTTGATTTGTATTATTTGTTTAGATTCCACATAAAAGTGATATCATATATTTGTCTTTCTCTGCCTGACTTCTCATAGTATGATAATCTCTAGGTCCGTTCCTATTGCTGCAAATGGCAATATTTCATTCTTTTTTATGACTGAATAGTAGTATTCCATTTTGTGTGTGTGTGTGTGTGTGTGTGTACCTTATCTACTTTATCCACTCATCTGTTTGTTTTTTTTTCAAATAAGACTCATAGAGTACACTATTGTAATACTGTTACAATACAGTTATATTGTTTGATATAACTCTGAAGTCTTTTTTTTAAATTCTTATTCTTATTTTATTTTATTTTTTTATTAGTTTCTGCTTTATAACAAAGTGAATCAGTCATACATATACATCTGTTCCCCCATCCCTTCCCTCTTGCATCTCCCTCCCTCCCACCCTCCCCATCCCACCCCTCCAGGTGGTCACAAATATCCACTCATCTGTTAATGGACATTTAAGTTGCTTCCATGTCTTGGCTATTGTCAGTAGTGCTGCTGTGAACACTAGGGTACATGTATCTTTTCGAACTAGAGTTTTTGTCTTTTTATGGATATATGCCCAGGAGTGGGATTTCTGGATCATATGCTAACTCTATTTTAGTTTTTTAAGGAATCTCCAGACTGTTTTCCATAGTGGCTGCACCAATTTACATTCCGTTGGGAGGGTTCAAAAAGGCTTAAGTTTTGAGTCAACTCATAAAGTCTGTTTTAAATAAAACAGTAAAAGCTTGACAGCCACATGAATGAAGAACCATCTCAGAAAGCCCTGATTCAGATATTATGCATGCCATTGGCTCTGTGACAAATGACAGCCAAGATGTGTTTGTCCTCTACAGAGCAAACTGCCGATACACTTATAGCCTGAGATCTCCAAGCAGGGTTTCCTAGGAAACTGGGCCACTGGTAGGCCTTTCTCACGGAGCACTCACCAGAAGGGGGACTCAATAAATATTTCCTTTCTCCCTAACGTCTCCTCTCTCCCCTCATCTCTATCCTTCAACCCCCCACATCAAAAATATCTGAAGAATGGATGATCCAATAAGATACTGAACAGGTGATATTATTAACTTCCGATTGAAAGAATATATTTGCTAATCACAAATTGACTTTATCGCGTGTCAGATGGACCAACAAGACAAGAGTTGTGAAACTATGCATTTTCTGGAAAAATCCATGACCAGTGATCCCAGTCATTTGTTATTCCATTGCGGGGCAAGACGATATATGAGAAGATTCAGGTGGGATCTAGTATTTACTGACCATTTGTGTGCAAGATATTGTGTTCCAAGTTTTAAAGGCATTCTTTAATGCTAACGAGTCCCTACATGGCAGGCATTTACCCCATTTCACAGTCGAGGGAAGTGAGGTCCGGGGAGAACTGTAACTTCCCCAGGGTCACCTAGCCGGGGAGAGTGGAGCAGGATTTTGAGCCCAGGTCCACTCCCCAATTCTTTCCACTATGGCACATCTTCTGTATGAGTGACAAGTTGGTTTTGAGCACCGCCCTCCCTTCCTCTTCCTCCCGTCCCTTCCTATTCAAACTGCTGACCACGCAGCCAACAAGAACCAAACACCCTTCCAAAAAGCCTCCACTTCTCCCAACAGTGACATCCTTCAAATCCAGCCTGGGCCTCAAGGATCATAGTTTGGGAAATAGCAAATTGACTGTACTGGCCCTTCTCTCTTTTTAAAATGAGAAGCTAAAGTCACTTTCTGTTTGAAGTCCTGCCCATCTCTTAATGGAAGTACTCAATGTGGGTCAAATCCTTCCTTTCCCTTTGATGCTTTTCCTGCTTGTCTCAAGCCCCACCCACCCCTCAGCCCCGGTAGCACTTGGAATTTTTGTGCTCAGTTGGCATTTCTCACCAAGTGCCTTCTGACCTCGCCTACATTTCTCCCTGGCAGGACTGTCATCGGGATACACTTCCCTGTATCCCAGAATCTTTGGTACATTAGGCACTAAATGCATGTTTCTCATTGGTTTTTAAAGGATACAAAGAGCAAATGACTTTTCTCCAGGAGGAACTTGAGGGGTGTGGATCCTAGCACCCAGAACAAAGCCCTGGTTCCCCTTTGAATTTCCTTTAGTTCTCCATGACTTGGGGATGTCAGCGTGTCCCTGTTCTGGGAACCTGGTATTCATCACCTGCATAAGCAGTTTGGGCTGAGTCAGATCACAGAATCCTCCCCATACCACAGGACAAGAAGAGGCTCCAGAGCATTCCATCTCTGTGTGTCAGGATCACACTACTTGTGTTTTGGCTTATCTGTAATTTCGATGACTCTCCTTGAAGCAGGACAGCCAAATCAGCTTCCTACTGATAACAGTAATCAGATTTTATAGCAAAGACCCCAGTTAGACAGGGCAAACAGAGAGGCAGCCCAAGTTATTGATTTGGGCCATGGAAGGTTCTTTTCCATTGAAGGCTGAATATTTTGTGCTGAAACCTTTGTCTTCCCTTTACCTGGCATATTTCTCCTATACATGTTACGGGAGTATCTTTTTGAGTATCTTCTTTATTTTATTTGCTTAGTTAAAACCCTGGAATTAAGGTTTGGGAAACAAATTAACCATATTTAGTGTATGCAATTGGCTCAAAAGTGTCACCCATTTTAGATAACATAGGAAGAAGTGTACATTATTTCTTAGCATATCAACCATTTTCAATGGTGTTTTTCATGTCTTTTGTATTTCATACCAGTTAAAAAATAGTTTCTCCCTGGGTACCAACATTATCTATAGAGTATGTTTTTCTAAAAAAAATTACTAACTATGCCATGCATTTTCAACTTCTGTTAATCTTTGCATTTGGAAAATGCTACCTACTCTCTAGGTAGCTTTGAAGATGATAATAGACATGAGAAAGCGTGGATGCTTCTGCACCAATCCCAAGGAAGGCTTTTCCAGATGTGGAACGCCAATGGGGAGTTGATCTGGCTTGGATAATTGACAGCTGGCAGCCTGTAATCTTTTGTGCTAAATTGGCACTGGAGCCACAGAAGGCAACACAGCAGCTGGGCTGCTGGGATTCAAGTCCCTGCACATGGCATGGCTCCCCCCTCAACCCCGCCAGCTGCTGTCTGCAGGGGCCCCACCCCCTAAAGCAGGATGCACTGCTCTGGGAAGGGAAAGGAGCCTGTAACTATTGCCTGGTAGATGGGAGAAAACATCTTGATTCACTCAACTGGGCCACAATTGGATAACCAGAACTGGTGTTTTATTGTATTGACTTTGGCATTTTAGTCTTAAATTATTCAGAGACCAGTTCTTAAGATGAGGCAGGACCATAAATTAAAAGAATGGAGGATATCAGCTAAGTAGAGAAAACAATCCCCTCTCAGGGCCTTGAACCATGTGGCTCCTGTTCTTGTCCCAGCTCTTCCATTCAGTGACTCTTAAACCTTATACCAAAACCTCCAAAGCTTTCTCCCCCTCCATCATGTCCTGGTTTACCAAATGGGATAATACCACCTGTCCTACCTACTTCACAGGCTTATTCTGGGGATCAGAGAAGTTAATGTAAATGCTCTGCCCACTGTCAAACCAATTGAAATAGAATGCACAGATGCATTAAGAAACAGAAGTTGGTAGGCATGGTCTCTGTCTTCTAATTTTCTTCCTCTACTGAATTACAGCCTCCATTGTAAGGCTTCCTGATAATAATAATAACTATCATTTGCTAAGCACTTTTTATGTGTAAAGCTAAATGCTTTACAGGCCTTGTTTTACTTAATCCTCATGAAAACCTTGCTGATTGGTACTCATGCCTTCAGTTCATGTAAGACTGGGTTCTGAATCCATCATGATCTTCTAGACAAGCCCATGTACTTTCCTTTAATCTGCTTTCTAAATGAACGGGCTGCATTCTTCATTTTCAGTTTTGACACTTTTAAAATGATTAAAAATTTTATCAATAACTGAATCACTTTTTGAATGTTTGAATGCACCATAAGGCCAGAAAGCATGGTGTACAATTATGATTATTCAGCAGAGAGAGAGAGAGTGAGAGGGGAAGAGAGCTACAGTGACAGAGAGAGAAGAGAGCAGAGAGTAGGTGTAGAGGAGGGAGGGAGAAAGAGAATACATGACGGAGAGAAAAAGATGTAATTTTATGTGTGTGATAGGAATAGTGATTTTCTAATGTTTTACATGCAGATAATCCTTAAAAGCTTATAATTAATCAGTTAATGGGCTTTTGATGTTCATAGAGCAGGAGATTTGGAAGTACATGATTCTGATAATCTTCATAAAAGATCAGAAGATGCTTAAAGTGAGACATACCCAGGATTTCAAAACTTTGCTGAACAAGAAGTGATTACAGTGGGGGGCAGGAGGGTAGAAGAGGTGAGAGGAGGTGGAATGAGAAAGGGGATTGAGATGAAAAATGGCTTCAGAAAATCCTTTCACGAACACCTCTCCTTTCAGTCATCTTCTTCATCTTCACTAATCATCGAGTGCATTTTTTTTTTTTTTTTTTTTTTTTTTTGCGGTACGCGGACCTCTCACTGTTGTGGCCTCTCCCATTGCGGAGCACAGGCTCCGGTCACGCAGGCTCAGCGGCCATGGCTCACGGGCCCAGCCGCTCCGCGGCATGTGGGATCTTCCCGGACCGGGGCACGAACCCGTGTCCCCTGCATCGGCAGGCGGACCCTCAACCACTGCGCCACCAGGGAAGCCCCCTAATCGAGTGCATTTTACCTTTGGCTGTGTCAGGTCCCTGCCTGACTCTGACAGCAGGCAGACAAGTTTGAGCCACTGGTTGTTGTCCACATTAGTGAAAGCCCTCTGGTTGTTTGCTTCTGGCCCCATTAAATAAGCAGGTAGTGATTAGGCTGCCCATTTTAACATAGAACTTCATGATTCTAGAGCCTACTTTAAAGATGAAGCATTTTGCAATTCAAAAATGTTCCAAGTCCCCTTCCATTTCTAAGATGCCCTCCAGGCTGGGCAGTCCTTTCGCTGGACGCCTCTGAAGAGCCTTGTGGGTGAATCCTGCCTGGGGACCAGAGCATAACCAGGTCAGACATGGGAATTTTTAGTTTGGTCGGAAATCTCTTTCTGCCCAGGCCAGCAATTGAATTTGAGGTTAGGAAATAACATTTATAAAGAGGAAAGAGAGAGTGGCTTCTTCGGCAGAATCAGTTCTTGTATTTCAGATGTTGATTATCCAGTCTTGTGAATTATTTAGGGCTTTTGTTTCTCCGTTTTCTCTAGCAGCTTTGCTTTTTCTCCGTGTGCAGTTTCTAGAAAATAGGCAAGGTAAGAGACATGAGTTAAAAACTCAAGTCTGATCATTTTGCTGCTAATACGAAGCTCCACTAAAGCTTTGTCCTGCTCCTGGAGGGCAGAGAGGGGGCATTTCTTATGAATCTTTGCACTTCTCCCCACCAGCACTTTACATAGTGTCAGTGATTGTTGTTTTTAGGTGGATTAGATTGAAGTGAATATTTTACTGTGATTTGCAGGAGAGAATAGAGGACAGGGCTTCTGAGGTCCCTGGAACCTGCAGAGAACATGGCCCTGCCTGTGACTTTGGTGTCAGTCATAAGGTTTTTCGCACATGGAGGGGACCCTTGATCTGTATGGTACTGCCTGCCCCTCACCACAGGCACGGGGCTCCCTCTCAGCCTCTGCAGTCCAGACTCAGGGTCTTGATCTCCCCAGTCTAGATGCAGCTCCCTCCCACTGTCAACCCATAGAAGTGCATCTGTCTCGCCAGCCCCGATCCAGCGTTTGTGGGTTGACAGTCCAGGCAGAAGTGGCAGTCCTCATATGCATGTGGACGCTGCTTGATTGAGAGCTAAGAGGCTTGCCAGGGAGGATGAACAACTGGGACTCTCCTGGTCCCAGGTCATGGGCAGAACAAAGACAAGTCAACGGTAAGGATTTGGAGCAAGGCAGGTAATGGAGACAGCCAGCATCCAAGACCCAGAAAGTGGTGAGTCTGAAGCAGGTGGATGCTTGGCTGCTGAGCCGACAAGGAAGGACTGCTTCCACCGAGGGGAAAATAAAGTTATCAGATCTTCTAGGTCAGTGGTTCTCAAGCTTTTGGGGCTCAGAACCTTGTCATTCTTTTAAAAATTGAGGGGCCAAAATACTTTTCTGTGGGTTAGAGCAATCAATATTAACCATATTAGAAATTAAAACTGAGAAATGTAAAAACTAATTTGTCAACTTATTTCAAACAATATGCCAGATGTATGTTAACATAAATTATTTTCTAAAAAAACTATGTTTTATGAAAATAATTATTGAGAATAATGTCATTGTTTTACTTTGCTGCAAATCTCTGTCGTGTCTGGCTTAGTGGGAGATGGTTGGATTCTCTTCTCTGCTCGTGCGTCCGATCTGATGCTATATCCCATGTCATGTGTCTTCTGGAAAACGCTACACTTGAGGGAGAATGAGAGTGAACAAGTCAAATAATGTCTCAGTGCTTTTATGAAAATAGCCTTGACCTCTCAGATCCCAGGTCTCAGGCATGCCCAGGGGTTCCCCAGACCATCCTTTGAGAAATGCTTCCCTAGGTGCCAGCTCCCAGAAACGCGCCTCTCTCTGTGTTTAACATGTGGCCATCTTGCATGACGACATTTCTGCATTAGCAGAAAGTGGGTAATGGTGAGCCAAGCGGATAATTCTTTTTCAAGCTTTTGTCATTTGAACAGTGCCTGTGAACATTCCACAAAGCATCACAGAGACAAGCTAGAATAAGATTGACGGTGAATGTCCCATTGGGCAATCTGGCCAAGTTCTTGCTCATTGACTGGCAAAAATGATAATCCAGATCATGAGACAGTCTCTCTTCCACACTTTTCAAAATGTGAACCTCAAATGCTACGAGCCCCACTTAGTCTGGGCAACACAGACGTTTTTCCTTTCCACAATTACTGCAAGCTTTTTAAGAGAGCAGCAGCTGCTCCACAGCCTCTCTGAGGTTTGTGTTTCAGGGCCCGGGGGCAACTAAAATCTGCTTTCCAAGTGACCAATAACTGGGCAGTTTACCGACTCATCTGGTGTTTCCTGGGCAGCACAGATTTATCTCACTTAATCGTGGCTCCCTTTTTCCTACACTAATCAAGACAGTGACAGAGCTGTGACACCAGCAAGATGAGCATGGATGGAAAGTGATGATTTATAAGGACTGTGATCTAGCTTTGCTCAGGCCCAGACTCAGCCAGCCAGAAAAGGACGGTGGATACAGCACAATGGATACAGCCAGTCTGCAGCCAACGTGCAGATCAAAGAAAGACCGTTAAAAGACAAAAAATAAAACACATTTTTATGTTGTTCTAAAGCAGGAACATCATTTCTAATGTGGCTAGGAAAATATTCAGCTTCATTCTCTGTCCCTTGGGAAAACTACATGCATCATTGCTCTGACCTCTCCAAAACTGGCAGTGGGATCGTCTCTGTAGATTCAGTTACAATCACATAATTGTATAGTGAGAAGGAGAGTTAGAGATCATCCACTGTGAAGGCCAGGGTGTGTGTGTGTGTGTGAGTGTGTGCAGTGTGTATACATGGGAGGGAGGTGCAGGGTAGGAACAGTGTCACCACAGCAAAGGCCTATGGGTCTTGTCTCTCTGTGTCCTCTGCCAGACCTAGCTGTGGAACTCATACACCACACTAGGGAATTGGAATCAGCCAATTCCCACGATCTCTGTGATCCCTGCCACCTTAGAGGATTACTTAATCTCTGCGTCTCAGTTTGCCCATTTGTAAAATGGGTATAACAATAACACCTATCTCATAGTGTGATTTTGAAAATTGAAAGATAGTATACATAGATGCTTCTTAAAGCAGTGTACAGTACATAGGAAGCACAAAATAAATGTTAGTCATCATCATGATCTTATTAGTATTACTATTATTATTATTAGACACTTCTGAAACTCAGTTTCCTCATCTACAAAGTAGATTTTGCCGGTTGGTGTGGGGATTAGGTTAGAGAATATATGGTCAAGTCTTGGAGAAGCTGTCAAGTGCCATTAAAAGTAATGTACTTGGGGCTTCCCTGGTGGCGCAGTGGTTGGGAGTCCGACTGCCGATGCAGGGGACACAGGTTCGTGTCCCAGTCCGGGAGGATCCCACATGCCGCGGAGCGGCTGGGCCCGTGAGCCATGGCCGCTGAGCCTGCGCGTCTGGAGCCTGTGCTCCGCAACAGGAGAGGCCACAACAGTGAGAGGCCTGTGTACCGCCAAAAAAAAAAAAAAAAAGTAATGTACTCTATTTGGGGGCCACGTTAATAGAACAGTTTTTGAACCTGGGTGTTTTTCCATGTGTAAGACTCCAGTGACATGGGATTTTCTGTACTGTTTTGAAAGTAGGGCAGTTAATTTCAATTAAGTGAATATATAAAAACAACCAGAGGAGAAACAGCAATATAGTCACAACTGGCAATAAGAGTTAGTATTTATCTTGTGTCAGCACTGAGCTAAGTACTTTACACGTAACATATTGTGTCACTCCTCACCACAGCCCCTTTAAAGAGGTGATGTTATTATTCCCAGTTTGCACATGAGGAAAGTGAAATTGAGAGTTCACCCAGGGCCACTTAGGCCAGGGTTGAACCCAGGCAGGCTGGGTCCTCAATCAGCACTCTTAACCAGTGTAGGACCAGGGCTAGAGGTCCAGGAGGTGGACGGGGAAACATCCGAGTTTGAGCTCAGCAGGGCAGTGTTGTGCTCTGCTGGTGAAAGAATTAGATCTTTTGTTCTCTTTAGATGAAAGATATGATGCTTTATCAAAACTATTTGGGGAGCGGAGCTGGCTGCTTCTTAGGTGAGTAAATCGTTGACCAGACATAACCCAGGGATGGAGCCAAGAATCAATTCTTGAGAAACGGGGTAGATCAGATGCAAGGCTCTGAGCGCTCTCCAAGGAGCAGACAAGTGGGACAGTGTGAGGAGAGGCCTGGAACAGAAATCCACAAGCAGTTTCTGAAGGGACCCTGAGACCCTAGGAAAAAGGCAGAGGTGAGCCCCAGACATGAGGTAGAAACTTCCAGAGTAGAGAAGTGCAGCCCCTTTCTCAAAGGGGCTGGAGGCTGTCTCATGGGGCATGGATATTTTTTCCCTGTCTCAGCCCAAAGCTGAGTCCCCAAAGGGACAAGATTATGCCACAGCAGAGGCATAACTAGCTCTTTCTGGGGAGGCTCTATAAGTTAGTAATATAGAGCAGGAGCTTTAGAGTCAGGGAGACCTGAATTCAAATCTTAGTCCTGCCACTTAAAAGCTATGTGGCTGTGCCGGCACTTAATTCTCCAAGTCTTCATAGGATGGTTGTAAAGAATAAATAAGAAATTAGGACTTCCTGGGCGATCCAGTGGTTAAGACTTCGCCTTCCAATGCAGCGGGTGCAGGTTCAGTCCCTGGTTGGGGAGCTAAGATCCCACATGCCTTGTGGCCATAAAACCAAAACAGGAGCAATATTGTAACAAATTCAATAAAGACTTTAAAAATGGTCCACACCAAAAAAAGTTTTTTTAAAGAATAAACAAGAAATTGCATATACATATGCAATTTATATAAATAAATAAATAAATTACCAAGCACTTAGTAAGCCCCCCAAAAATGGAAGCCATTAGTATCATTGTTACCATTACAATTAGATCTTCCCATTGACTGTTTCTTGGATTTTCCAGTTGTGTTGAGGGGCTGTCCCTTAACCATGGCTTGACTCCAAGCTATTTTAGATCATCATATGTGATGCCCATTTTCGGGACAGGGCCCCATGGCTAGGGGCCTGGAATGGTGCTAAGCTACCATTCCTTACACAGGTATTACATTCATGATAGTATTGGCCAGACTTTTCTGAAACTAGCCACACAGCTTGATCCTGTTCTACCCCAAGCCTTAAGCCAATGTGCAGGAAGAGATGGCCAACTGCAAACAGTCATGCCCCTGGCTCAGCTGATGAAGGTCATGGTTTACCATTTCTTGAGTTGGTGGGTCTCCAAACCCTGCCAGCACTCCCAAGAACTCTGGTCATGCCTCTGAGGAGCCTCCCATCTTTACACTGGATGGGAGAGGTTACTAACTCTGAACAAGACTCAGGCCTGTCTGTGAAATGCAGGACCACTCTCCCTGCTCAGTGTAGGTCATTAACTGAGCAGGCAGTCCCAAGAATTTTGCAGCGTTCATGTCTTTTACTTGTTAATTGAATGGTCGAGGACAGGTATTATTGGAGCATCTTTAGGAGCCATATAGTCTGCCCCAAAGAGAAGTCCTCTGTGTGTAGCAGGCCAGAGTCCTCCTTGTGTTCCCTGGGTACGAGTTTGGCAGACTGCAGCAGACTGATGTCAAACCCAGACTGGCACGGAGGCAGGGCAAAGGTGGGCAGGAAGCAGGAGTCTGCAGGGTAGGTGTCAGGCGCCTACCACAGCCCAGTGTACGGTCCAAGCAGCAGGTTTCAGCTTTTAGTATCAAGGTCTCTAAAAAGCATTCACTAGGAGCTACCAGAATCTTGCAGGGAGATTCTGCTGGCATCCAGATGTGAGCCAGGGCCCAAAACGGGGAGCCCCAGGAGCAGGGGAGATATGGGCAGAGTTTAGCCATGGGTGTCCCTCAAGCTCTCCTGGACCACGCCCCCCAACACAGTCTGGGTCATCATCACACATGCACAGGGCTTTCCCAGCAGCATCTTTAAAATGTTGCTCAGCCTCCAACATGAACATCTCTCATTGGACACCACATGTGGCAGCCCTGAGAATTTCTCCAGCTCCTGCAGCTGCTCTAAGCCAGGATGAAGTCAGCCTCTCCGCCCAGCTCTTGCCCATCCCCTATTTTAGCTACCTTTTATCAAGTCATATGCCAGGCTCAGTGCTGAAAGCTCTACAAGCATTCTTTCCTGTAATCCTCTTAGCCACCCCGTGAGGTAGGTGTTGTTATTATACCCATCTTATAGATGGAGAAACTGAGATGTTGAGGGGTCGAGCTGTCTAGGTTAGATAGCTGATAAATGACAGAGTGAGGATGCAGATTAGGCCTTTCTTCCCCAAAGCTCAAGCTCTGAACCACCCTTCCCTGTGACTTATTCAGCTAAGATAAAATCTTATTCTGTGTTCAGCTGCTTCTCAGAGTTGCTTCATCAGACTGGACCAGTGGTTCGCAACCTTGGCTGCACACTGAAATCACCCGGGAAGCTTTAAAAAGTACCCATGCCTGGGTCTTGCCACCAGAGATTCTGATTTCAGTTGGTCTGAGGGGCAGCCTGGGCATTGTCTGGACCAAAAGTTGGCAAAGTTTTTCTGTAAAGGGCCAGATAGCACATGTGTTAGGCTTTGCAGGGCCATATGGTCCCTGTCACAACTACTCAACTCTGCCTTCGTGGAGCAAAAGCAGCCATAGACAACACATGAGCAGATGAACATGGCTGTGTTTCGGTAAAACTTTATCTATAAAAACAGGTGGCTGGCTGGAATTGGCCCACGAGCCATAGTTCGCCAACGCTTGATCAAGTCAGTCAGTTCCTTAGTAGATTCTATCCATCACCAGCGAAATTAGAATTCATCTTGCTTCTGTGGACCTGGTATCTGTAGTATGGTATCTGTTGCCCTTGGGCACCCATAAACCCTTCAATCCACTGCCTTCCTGCAGGCTTGGAGGTGTTGGCCCAGTGTCTATGATTTGTCTTTTTTGTCAAGGACTCCCACCTCCCCTCAGGTCTGAAATCCTGCCATGAACCATCCCTGTTAGGCGGGGATCCTTTCTGGCTTGCTAACCCTTCCCCATGAGGAGTTAAAATTGCCCCCCTTCGTCTTGGCTGGCGGCCAGATCCTCTGTAATTAGGAGGATTAGCTGGACCCACGAGGCTGCCACCTGCCTGACAGGAGGACTGCCCCTGTGTGATCGTGCTTCCCCTTTCTGCCCCAGCACCCTGCACCCCTACCCCCGTCTCCCCCCAGAGCCATCTCCCAGGGAGGTGTGGCTCCCCACCCTCTCCTCATCCAGACCCCCACTTCTCTCCTTTTCCAATTGACCTTCCACGTCTGCCCGGTGCTTGTAGTTTGAGTAATAGTATCATTTTCGCCTGAGGAATTCAGTATATCAATTAATTTTCTTTCATGGAATATTAATAGAGTATTCCTGAAATTGTGAGTTGTGATTATTTACAAAGTCAAAAGGACAACTAGAAAATAAGGCTGCGGAATTCCCTTGTGGCGATCGGAATTATGCCCCAACCACCTAAAAATAGCCTGTTTTCCTCATCTCCCCTCATATGTCAACTTGTCCTTGGTAATGGGGTGTAAGAGACACCACAAAAATGCCAGACTGAAAGAAAACTCTTAATATAGGTGACACCTAAGATATTAACAGTTCATGTACACAAAGTCTTTTTGTAAGTTAGTTGTTTAGGCATCGAAATGCATTTGTTCCACAAACATTTATTGAGACCCTAATCTGTGCTATGTGTCAGGGATACAGGATAAGGCTCCCATCCTCATGAGAGAATCCATCACATAAACAAATAACTCTATAACCATATCAGAAGTGCCGTAAGAGAGGCGTGTACACAGCTCTGTGGGAGGAGAGGCTGGAGTCAATGCCTGAGGTTACAGGGAAAGCTTCTCCCAGGGAGTGAGAGGCGAGTTGAGTTGTTTGAATAAATTTCCCCACCAGGAACAGGAGGAAAGGCATTCCTGGGAGAGGGCCGGCGTGTCAAGGCAGGAATGGGATGCGACTGTGTGACTGGAGTGTGTGGTTCCTGGGGGAATGGCGGGAGCGGAGTCTGGAAAGGGGCAAAGGGATGTGTAAAGCAGTCTGGCAGTGCCAACTTTAATGGGCAATTTGGGCCAATACAAGCCTTTTAAATAGACGGATAATTCGATCCAGTTTTTGTTTTAGAAGGAGCTTCTGGTAGCCGTGGGGATCCTGAATTGGGGTGGGAGGTAAGGAAGGAAGCAGGGGCTTCCTAGTAGGAGCTGTTGTAAAAATAAAGAGGTTCTCAACTAAGAACGTGGAAACTAGGATGAGAAGGAGTAGGAATGTACGATTGTGCTCAAGAGATGTGATTGGATAATGAAGGCAAGTGAAGAGTTCTTTATAATTAAAAAGATAGAAGAAAGAGTGGTGTTTTAGAGGGGTGGGGAAGTTAAGGGGTTGGGATTGGGGCCTGTTGAGTTTAGGGAGTTTGAGGAACTTACAGTTTGGGGTTTCCCATTAGTCTGTGGGTCATGTGGGCTGAAACTGAAGAGGGAAGATTGGAGGTAAAAATGATGCATGGGCAGTAATTAAATCCATGGCAGTGAATGAGTTAACCACAGTGTGTGAGAGATAAGAGAAGGGAAGGGAAGAGATGGGATGGTAAGAGAACAGGACAGGTCTATAGCATAACCCCAGGGAACACCAGCATTAAGGAACTGAGTAGAGGAAGTGCCAACAGAGCAGACCCGATTTCTGGATCAGTTATGAACGGGGCAGTGTTGAGGAGAGCACGGGGACCTGTTTACACCTGGAACTGAACTAAGATGTACCACTAGATGAGCTGCAGGATGTCTTAAATATTTACCCTGGAACCTTGCCATTCCTCCTACCATTCAGGATATAAGACTCCATTCATTTGCTTCTTCGTTTACTAATTGAACACATATTCTACTGAGTGCAAGACAGTCTACTGGGCACTGGGTGTAGATGTGGTTCCTATGCTCTGTTGCTTATAGTTTAGCAGAGAAGACAGACATTCAGCAATAAACTTGGAAACAGATGTTTTCATGAAAACAGCCTGTCGTCTTTAGTTGTGTGATTGTGGGCAAGTTGTTTACCTTCCTCAGTCTCAGTGTCTTCATTCAAAAAAAGTGGATGAGGATGTGTAGAAAAAGGAACCCTCCTATACTGTTGGTGGGAAAGTAAATTGGTGCAACCAGTATGGAGGTTCCTCAAAAAACTAAAAATAGAACTACCATATGATCCAACAATCCCACTCCTGGGCACATAGCCAGAGAAAACCATAATTCGAAAAGACACATGTACCCCAATGTTCATAGCAGCACTATTTACAAAAGCCAAGACATGGAAGCAAGCTATAATAAATGTCCATCCACAGATGAATGGATAAAGAAGATGTGATGTATATATAATATATATATATTATATAGATAGATAATAGAATATTACTCAGCCATAAAAAAGAATGAAATAATGCCATTTGAAGCAAATGGATGGACCTAGAGATTATCATACTAAGTGAAGTAAGCCAGACAAAGACAAATATCATATGATATCACTTATATGTGTAATCTAAAAAAATGATCCAAATGAACTTATTTAGAAAGCAGAAATAGACTCAGACATAGAAAACAAACTTGTGGTTACCAAAAGGGAAACGGGGGAGGGATAAATCAGGAGTTTGGGATTAATATATACACACTATTATATATAAAATAGGTAAACAACAAGGACCTACTGTGTAGCACAGGAAATTATACTCAGTATCTTGTAATAACTTATAAGGGAAAAGAATCTGAGAAAGAATATATATATCACTTTGAATCACTTTGATGTACACCTGAAACTAACACAGCATTGTAAATTAACTATACTTCAGTTAAAAATATTTTTGAAAAGTGGCTGATAAGAACCTTAGCAATAACTAAGGCATGTATAGGACTTATTGTTTATAACCCCTTACACATATTGTATAATTTAGTACTTAAACTGACAACCTTGATGCTTTAAAAAATTGTATATTTTGAATAAGCAATATATTCAGATGGTACAAAATTCCTGAAAGTGTAAATAGTGAGTTTCCCTTCCATGCTGTCCCCAGTCCCCAATTCCTCTTCCCAGAGGACACCAGTGTTACTATTTTCTTGTGTGCCCTTACTGGGGTATTCTTTGCATGTACAACCTATCACTGTGTGTGTGTATCTGTGTGCATGTATATGCACGTGCACGTGTCTTTCTTCCTTTCTTTCTTCCTTTCTTTCTTTTCTTTTCTTTCTTTCTTTCTTTCTTTCTCTCTCTCTTTCTTTCTTTCTCTTTCCCTTTCTTTTTTTCCTTTCTCACTTCCTCCCTTCCTTCCTTTCTTTCTTGTGAAAATTGTAGCATGCTTTTCACTGTTCTCTACCTTGCTTTTTTCACATAACAAAATATATCCATTATACAGCACAATTTTACTTAAGTGACCTGCTATTTATGGACATTTAGGTTGTTTCCAGTATTCTGCTATTATAAACAATGTTGTATCAGTTCCACATGTGCAAGTATCTTTATAGGATAAATCCCTCGGAATGAGATTGCTAAATCAAAGAGAATGTATATTTGTAATTTTGATGATGATGAGCAAATTTCTCATCTTGGTGATTTTACCAAGTTCTGTTCTTATCAGCAAGATCTCCCATGGTTAGGAGGGTCCTATGAAGTAATGTGTTTAAACATTACTTTAAATGTGAGCCGAGAAGGGGCCTATACTTTCACAGAGTCCTCATCCCTGTGCCTCCCTACACAGTAGCTCTACAGCTTGCTGTCAACACCATGAAAAGTGATGGTTACACATAATGGGGCAACCCCTTAGAACCCTGTCCAGCCATGGCCTCTAAGACGGGGGTCCCCAAACCCCGGGCCACAGAACGGTAGCAGTCCATGGCCTGTTAGGAACCAGCCGCACAGCAGGTGGTGAGCGGCGAGCCAACGAAGCTTCATCTGTATTTACAGCCGCTCCCCAGCACTCACATTACCGCCTGAGTTCCACCTCCTGTCAGATCAGCAGCAGCATTCGATTCTCATAGGAGCGCGAACCCTACTGTGAACTGCGCATGCGAGGGATCTAGGTTGCGTGCTCCTTATGAGAACCTAATGCCTGATGATCTGAGGTGGAGCTGAGGCGCTGATGCTAGCGCTGGGGAGTGGCTGCATGATAATGACCTCAGCTCATTTGTCCATACAAGCCTTCTGTGTCGAACTGTGTTCATTACTACTGGTTCTTCTGTTTGTTTTGAAAACTCTATTTTACATTGGAGTTAGGTATCAGGGAGAAGAAAGGACACTAATTAAGTGGATCCATGGTAGTCTTTTAGTGGGACAGATCCTCAATTCAACTCAAGAAATATCTGCTGAGTACCTACTATGTGCAGGGCACAGGGCTGCAATGTATTGTATTTTGAAATACTGCCGACAGCCACAGACAGCTGTGTTAGCTGTTTCCATGGACTTTGGCAGGCTGACATTGCTTTGCCTTTCCCTTTGCTAGCCTCTCATAGTTTTCATTGGCAAACTGGTTGCAAACCAGGGCTGATTCCCTTAGCGTAATAGGAGGGTTCCTGAAACTTATTTTTGAAAATGAATTGTTATAAAAATTAACAATGTTTTAACTGTACTGCGGGGGAGCGTTTCTATTTAAAGGAAATTCTGATGTTGAATTGTTTTGAAAGGTGAAACGTTATTTTCTGTCTTATCTGTTTGGTAAAGGAGAAAATTTAACTAAAGGGAAAATAAGTCAAAATTTCATAACTTCAAGAATCTGAAACAATAGCAAACACAAAAAAATATTTTTAAGAGCCGATGAGTAGTGAATACTAACAAAAAGGATCACATGATAGAATGTTAGCTGATCTGAAGGAAAGACATAGTCTTATTTGCTGGGCTAATAATAGCAAATCTTGCCAGTGTAAAAACTGAGAATAATGAAAGAAGCAACAGAGAAAAAAGAAAAGGCTGAAAGAAAAAACCCACACACACACAGAAGAGGAAGAATAACAGCAGGTGATGGACACCCAAAGTGGCAAAGGAAATTAAAGCCAAATAGTGAAAGTGGCAGCAAAGAGGAGAGCTGGCCCATCGGAGAGAAAACAGAAGCCACCTCTCCATGAAGTTGCGGATATGACCCACTTTAGCAGCTCCTGCCTGAGAGCTCACTGACCATAAGATGTCTGACCGCCGCCGGGTCCAGTCCTTCCAGAGGATACCATGTATTCCTGCACGACAATACCTTATAACTTTGTTTGGGTGAACCTGATGCCAGGTTACTGTTGCAAGTGCTTTATGTATGAACTCATTTAACCCTTCTAATAACCCCTTAAGAAATCATTATCCCCACTTAATAGATGAAGTAACTGAGTTGCAGAGAGAGGCTGAGCAGCTTGCGCAAGGTCAGAAGCTGTGAGTGCAAAAGCTACATGTCATTGGCAGAATTCTATGATGGCCCCCAAAATTCCCACCCCTTAGTGCACAGACCCTGGAGAACTCTCTCCCCTTCAGTATGCACAGGATTTGTAAGAATGATGGGATTTCGCTCTCTTGAATGGGTTCCATTATATGGCAGGCAGGAAGGGATTTTTGCAGATACAGGTAAGGTCCCTTAGGAGTTGATTTGAATTAATCAAGCGGGAGATTTTGGTGGGTAGGCCTGACCTAATCAGGCAAACCCTTTATAAGAGGGTCCAGGCTTTTCCTGAAGAGAGAGAATTAAAGCAAGAGAGTCTTCTGCTGACCTCAAAGAAACACACAGTCAGGTTGTGAAAGCCTATGGAGGGAGACACATGGCAAGAACCAGAGAATGGCCTTAGGAGCCGAGAGTGGTCCCTGGCCAGCAGTAAGCAAGGAAGTGAGACGCTCGGCCGTCGGCCTCAGGGACAAGAGTTCTGCCCGTTTGGAAGAGGACCCTGAGCTCAAGGAAGGAGCACAATCCAGCTGACACTTCAGTTTCAGTCTTGTGAGACCCTGAGCAGAGGACCCAGTTAAGCTCTGCCTGGACTTCTGTCCTGCAGAGACTTGAGCTGGTAAGGGCGTGTTGTGTTCACGTGTTCCACAGCAATAGAAAATGAATGCGCTGGGATTCAAACCGCATGATTCTGGCTGCAGAGTTCACCTGTTTCCCCACTACTCTAGTCTGCCTCTTAGGAGAAGTCATATCTCAGAAATCACTGATTCCTGGAACTTGAGAGTTAAACAGGGACCTTTGAGATCGTCCAGTCCCGTGGCTTAATACAGCCTTTCCCTCACAGCAGAAGCATGTGTGAACAGGTCAGGGGAGCTACTCTGCTTAAAATGGGGTGTGGGAGCAGGAAACTTGTGTCCTAATGGAGACACAAGCAGACAGCTGCTTCTGTCTCCTCTGCCCTGAGGCACTTCTGAGGAACACAGTTTGAGAACCACTGGTCTGATCCAACAATGCATCTGGTCTTCATATTTCCCTCGACCACATCCTTGTCATCTGCTGACTTCTGTTTGAATGCCTCCCTAAACTTTTCTTTCGATCCGGGGACCTTTCCTCTGGAAAGTTTTCTTTCTGTTGCATTAAAACCTGTTCTAAAATTCCAGCCATTGGTCTAGGTGCAGCCACAGGTGATGCACAGAACAAATGGATCCCTTCTTTTTCAAGACGGCTTATCATATCATCAAAGACAGCACTCCAGTTTCACATAAGCCTTCTATTTTCCATGCAAAACATCTCCATGCCCTCCTAGGTGTTTCCAGTCCCTTCACCATAATGGTCACTTCTCTCCCGAACTTCACTTCATTTATGTCTCTCTTAGAGTAAGTTCAGGAACTAAGCACAGAACTCGTGGTGTGGTCTGCTTCACATGAACTACAGCTCACCTCACGCCAACCACAGTAAGATGTTCTGTTTCCATCAGTGCAGCATCAGACCACAGGAGCTTCTTGGCCACCACAGTGCAGAGTTGACTCATATCGCTCGTAATGTCAACCAAAGCTCCTTTTTCACCCATGTGGCTGCTAAGGTGTGTCTCCACAACAATTGACTTGTGTGTGTTTATGTTAACCCAAACACAGGCTTAACATGCCTCACTATTGTCTCATCAGGGATCTGGTGTATATCTTGCTTGATCCTGATTAGGTCATCCAACAACATTACTCTTCTTCCCAGCATCACTTCAACTGTCAATTTGATCAGTATGCCAT
Organism: Hyperoodon ampullatus; assembly: GCF_949752795.1. Taxonomy (NCBI): domain Eukaryota; kingdom Metazoa; phylum Chordata; class Mammalia; order Artiodactyla; family Ziphiidae; genus Hyperoodon; species Hyperoodon ampullatus. Next base: position 61,824,331 of record NC_136922.1, read on the forward strand.
AAATATCCTCACTGGGCTCACTGACAGAACTTTGGAACTGGACAGAGCTAAGGTCCCAGTCCTCTGGCATCCTATCGATGGCCTGCTCCCAGTGTTTGGGTCTTTCAAACAGTTACCAGTCCAACTCATTGTATCACCTACTGGCAGCTATTCAACTCATAAAGGTACCCTCAGAAATGTAATGAAATATTTCCTGGAGTCCAGGTACAGGTATTGAGTTCTCTGACCTCCCAAGCCAGGAGGTCACAAGAGCTCCCAGTGAGCGCTCACAAACACTCGGCAGCATCTTTCCCCGGTGGTGCCTCTTACCCGCCGATCTGTAGTTTGGTGCTTCTGAGATAAACATTTCTTGCCACAACTCTGTTCTCTCTCATCTTGTTTGTTTCCACTCAGATTCACATGGGGAAAGATAAAGACTCTTTAGAGGATAACAGTGGATCTTGGGGTGCCGAAAAATTGAGGCAGAGTTCATTTTTATTTCAGAGGAAGAGCCAATCCTGAGTGTTTTTCCATAAGTAGGGTAGTGGCTCTGGTATGAAGAGCAGGGCAAGCTGAGATGTGTGCAGTTAGAGGCAAGGTTTGTATGTGGGGATGATGATGAGAGAGATGGAGGATAAGATGAGCGTGGTTGCCACGGCATAAGTGCAGGCGTCTGCAGCATCAGCCTTTTTTGCCTGTCCTTTTGCGCTTTGTGTATCAGCTATGCCGTACGTGAAAGCAGGGCAAGGTGAGAAATAGACCAGCCTGCTAACGTGGAGGACGTGGTCTTTGGTGGCACTGGGAACAGCCTCTGTTCCATGCGGGCCCTTGGAGTGGATGCACACCGATATCCCCCGTCAAGTGAAGATTCTCTGATTTCATGATTCATTGAGGAATCATAAAAACTGATGTGAATGGGCTTGGTGGAGGTAGTCCATGAATAGAAAATTAATCATGATGGTCCTGTCTTGGCTCATTTTTTTATATACCTTTCTCCTTTATAAAACTGAAAGTTGCCACAGGTCTCATAGGACAACTGTGATACCCAAAGACCAATAGCTTCTATCAGATAATTGAAAAATAAGTATTTTAATTATTGTGGTAAAATTTTACAATGTAATGTTCACCTATTGTTTACACTACCCAGTATTTCAGTCACCATCTCTGATAACTGTTGCAGTTTCTCTGGGGAAGGAGGTGTACTCACCTCGTCTACTTTCTGTCCAGATGTTTCTGGTGGAGTTGACTCCACATTCTGCTCCGTGGGGCTGTGTGACCCGGGTTTGTCTGGCCAATCAAAACATTGACACTCTCCTGTGTTTGGGTTAAGTCAATGAGATGCAGGGAGACTTTTCCTGGGACTTTTGGAAAGAAACCCGTGGTCTTTTTCACTGGACTTGAAATTGTCATGATTTGAGGCTTAAGCTGTTTTGGCTGTCTGCTTCCAGGAAGGGAGAATCTCAAAGAGAAGGAACCACAGAGGAGGTGGAGTTGAAAGATAGAGCAAAACTGGATCATGGTCATGTGAGAAGGCACCGATGAAAATCTAGACTCTGAAACCAGATTGTTTGGGTTTGAATTGCTCTTCCATTTATTGTCAGGGTCACTCAGGACAAGTTAGCTTCCATGCCTCAGTTTCCTTATCTGTAAAATGGGAATCATTATAATAGCTACTCACAGAGTTATTGTGAGGATTAGGTGAGTTGTGTGAAATGCTGAGAACAGTACCCTGCATTTGGTATGGACCATACAAGTGTTTGTCACAATATGAGCTCTGTGTCCAGCCAAGCCTGAAATCAGACCCTCCCCTCAATTTTTCAGTTCTAAGAACAATATAGTCTCTTTTTGTAATTAGCTAATTTGGATTTTGGTTTTGGTCACTTAACCCAAAGAGTCATAACTAGTAGATTCAATGAAATCAAATTCTTATTCAAGTTTAAGTTTTGTCTTCCTTAATGAGACTAAGATAAAAATAAGGCAGAGTCAGATATTCCTTTCCTGATTGTTATCCATTGGTGAGTATGATCTCGGAACAGCCTAATTCCTTCTCCTTCCCATCTTTTTGGTTGCATTTGTTTGAAATTACTTTTCAGGAATTCTTTTAAAAATACTGCAGGTCATGATTATCTAAGAAAACTCCAAACATTGTCATCAGATTTTCACAGCAAGCATATGCTTTACCTTCTTTATCCCCAATTCATGAAATATTTTAAAATGTTCATATAATAGAACATGCTAAATGCAGAAGAGGGTAGTTGGCTGGGGCTTTGGGTGGAAGGGAGTAGGGAACAAATCAGAAAACCTGGGAATCTACCTTGGCCTCAGCAAATACCTGTCTCTGTGGTCTTGGACAAGTTATTCTCCTCGGTTTCCTGGTTTGTACAACAGGCAAGGTGATATCTAAGTTTCCCTCCTTATTGATTTTGAAATGTATGGAAACTTTCTTAAGCACCTTAAATAATAGATTTAATTTTCTGTGTAGGTGAAATGATGAAAAGGAAGTGAGAAAAATAATAAAGCTCAATGAGACCCATCTGTATTCTGTGATTACCTTAGAATTGGTAGTATATATTTTAAGGTTTATCCATCTGGATCCGAGGGGTTTTGTTTTGTCTTGTTTTGTTTTTTTTCCCCTAATTTCTTCTCTCTAAAAATCCATGTGCCATCTCCCTAGGTCCTCACGGTCCTTGGTAATCAACAAGGATCTTGGCCATTTAGGCTGAGAATTGCAGCAGAGGCCCTGGGCCTCTAGTCAGCTTTAATGAGCAGGCAGCACGCAGAGAGGAACAATAAGGTAACCAGAATAGCAAACAAATGGTAAACTAGAGACACCGGAGACAAAGACATGGAGACACAGCAAATGACTAGAATTAGCTCAGGGAGCTGGGAAGAGGGAAGCCAGAAAGAACTGTGTTATCCTTCCTTTTTCTTAGACTGTAAAGCCAGGCCTGACATGTCATAGGCACTCGGTGGATGTTTGTGGAGCCGGGAGGGGAGTGATGAATAGATGCGAGCATTTGGCTGTGTGTGGACACACTGGCTCCTGCCAACTCAACTAGCCCAGGGACAGCGAAGGGAGGAAACAACAAAAGAAGACTCAGGATACTGATGTACCAATGCAAAACGCATTTTCCACCGCAGAAGGGAAAATACCATAGGAGGCATTGAATGAGGAACAGTGAGACATTTGAGAAAGCTCTTAAGTTGCCGACTAGCATTTGTTTTTGAAACGTGGCGCTTACTTGCAAGTAAGTATTCATTTAGTGCCTCACTATTTGGCTTTTAGGTTGGAATTAATTTAAAAAGCTGTAGCATCTTTGCGTCCAATTTCCTCTTTTCACATAGCATCTGTCCCTGACAGCTTGTGTGAGGCTCGGCCACTTGTTGAGGGCCAGGCTAGAGGAGGAAATGGCAGGGGAGAGGCAAGGTGGACAGACGCTTCTTGGTGGAGATGGCACTCTCTGATGCTGCGCGTCCCTGTCACGTGCGTCCGAGGCTTCTTGGTTTAAGCAAGGCAACAGATGTCTCCGAGAGGGGGATGCTGGCAGCCTCACAAAGGCCAGCATGACTGAGGGTAGGCATGAGTGAGCTAACGGGAGAGCAAGGCACACATGCTTGGGCCCTCTGCTCAGAACTAGAAGACAGGCCAAAATTGGATAAGAGAAAATTCTAGAACTGAACAGAGGGTGGATGGCAGAGAGAAAATATAATACTAATTTGGAATAAACACTATCCCAAGGGGAAAAGCTCACTATTTCCAGAGGCAAATATGCCCTCGTGCTTTCTATATTCAAATAGATGGCACAGAAGATAAAAGTCAGCACTGAACTTGGCTTTCCTTAGATGTGGTCCTGTGCGACCCCTTGATGCATTTACCTGGAGGTTTGCTTTGGAATGTGACTGAGAAAGAGAACTGAAGCTTTTTCCCCTTAGATCTGTCATTCTCATTTCTCGGGACAAGCGTATCAGTAAATCCAAACAAACCTGTATCTCATTTTGGAACAAGTAATTGAGTTTGTCTTAAGCAAGCTCTTACAGATGGAGCCTACACTTAATCCACTTTCTGTTTGATGTTTTTAGTGTTGCTTTTAAAGCAGTTTGTTTGAAGTTCAAGGTATTAGGATTTAGTTCTTTGGAGACCTCATTCTTAATTTAAAGGAGTCTTTGGAAATTGCTTGGGCCGTGTATTGAATCTTGTTGCTGAAATTAGGTGGAATTTCCCTAATTGTGCTGTGCTGTTTTATAGCAGAAGGCCCATTTGACCAAATATGTGCTGGGTTCTTATTCCCTTCTGGGGCTTTGCTTGTCTTCCCTGTGTGCCTCCTACCCTCTATCCCCCATAGATGTTCTGGCTACATTTTGTTGCTTTGATGCAAAGACAACCGATACTATGACACATCCCACTTGAAGCTTATGGTTAAAGCCCGTTCTCTGTGGTTCTGTGGGTATTTGAATCTCCGCTGCTTTCCTCATTTCCTTGCACTTGGTGCCTGAAGAATACAATCGGCCTGATTGCTGAGCAGATTGTCACAGATCCATGAAAGGCCATCTGTGGGCCACATTAGGGCTTAAGCACTGACATAACCACATGTCTAGAAAGCAGGCAAGGTCAGGAGCCACAGGGGTGCCTTTGGCCAGGCAGTCTTCTTGTGAGACTGGAGTCCACCATGGATAATGTTTAGCCACTTTTACTGACAGTTTTCCAATTACACAAGTAATAAAAGGACACTTATGGAAAAATTAGAACAAAGCACAGATGAGCAAAAAAGACAACCTCCCTGAAAATCCTTCATTTAGAAATAATCACATAACTCTTTTGATGTTTATGCTTCAAATTTCCTTCTATGTGCATATATACATGTAAATATGTATTTTCTTTTAACAAAAAATGTGGTCAGACCATTCATAATAATTTTATTTCAGAATCCACTGTGAACATATTTCCACATCTTTAAGTACTTGAAATCATTTTTAATCACTCTGAGAGTTCAGTTGCATGAATGGTACTTATTTTTTTTAACCCGTCACCAATTGTTAGACATTTAGATTGTCTCTAGTTTTTCTTTCTAATAAACCATGCGGTGGTGAATATCCTTGCAACTAAATGATTATGCAACGTTAACTGTTCCTTTAGTATTAAATTCTAGATGTTTGTTTGTCAAAAACCACCATGATTCTTATAGGAATCTATTTTATATGCCCTCTAGGATGGTGCAGAACATCTGGGTGACAAAATTTAGCAGTTAATGCTTCTCAAACAAAACTTGAGTCAGGGAAAGAAGTGAAAGGGGTTTCTGCCCTTTACTCTCTGGATGTTTTATGTGTATTATTTCCTGTTATAAATTTGAAAGGAAAGACTGGATTCCTCATATATTTTGGTTGTTCCAAGTCCTAAATATTAGAGGAACTAGGTTTAAAATAGGCCTCATGAAGACCAGAGGTGGACATTTTTATAACAACACTTTCACCTTGTGATGCAAATTTGTACATCCCAACTTTATCTGTAAGATTATCTGTAACTGTAGTTATAAGTGGCGGAGGAGGAAGGGAAAGGGCATTCGTCTTAGTTCTTTTCCGTGTTTTATAGAGATGCATGTTTCTGATATGCTGTGGACAGTTACTGTAAAATGCAGACTAATAGTGTTTCACTGGTGAATAGAAAATACTTAGTGAGGACGGAGTGCTTTGAGCAACTTCTCAATCCATTTATCAAAAGAGCTTATAATGGAACTCTCGTTTCAAGGGAGGTCAAACACTAATAAATACTAAGAAAAGAAAGTTAAAAGGGCATCAGGTTAATATTTTACTATCCATTCTTTGATCTTGGAAAAGCTGAAATATTTTTCCTCACTAATTCTGTGATTTATTGATTCATCCTTGACAATCGGCTTATTGGAACAGACACAGATGCCTTGCTTTTAACTTCAGCTTCAATTTCTATAATGCTTTACAAGGCCCGTGGATTTTTATGTGTTCACCGGCATCACTTATTGATATTGCCACAGATCTGGAATAGTCTTTGCTGGTTAAAAACTGGATTGATGTCAGTAAAAGCAGCTGAAATGTTCCTGATTTTTGGTTTAAAGGCTGTAATAACCTGTCTTGGTTTTGTTGTATTGGTTTGGGAGAAAAACAATAAAATACCCTGTACTTCACTGACTCTGCCATACTTACCTGTATTCAGATACATTCAGGATCTGATCGTTTTCCCATTTCCATTGTTACCACTCTGGTCTATTTTTAAAAACCCCACAAACATCTCATCTCCATCTTGGATTATTTCAGTAACCACCCAACTGGCTGCTCTGTTTCCACCTTTGCCTCACTTTATTCTGATCCCAGAAGCCAGAGGGAGCTCCTAAAATGTAAGTCAGATCATGTTGCAGCCCCTCTTCCCTCAGAGTCAGCACCTCTGCCCCTACATGACTCGCCCTAGTCTTCCTCTTCGACCACAGGCCCCCTGAGCTGTTCCATTGAGAAGATAACAGAGCTGTCTGGAATGGATCTGCATGAGCCCCCAGCACTCATCTGCATCCAAACCTTGGTGCCAGATCTCCTGCCTTCTCTTCTTTGCCAGACCATGACTTGTTCCTGTTGCTGCCCAAGCTAACCTTGTTCCCTTGTCCACTAGATCCTCTCCGCTCCCACTCGTTCCCCCTGCTCGTTCTGACAAGTCCTCTTCTCTCTCCAGCATCACCAATGCTTCTGTCTACTGGATCCATTCCTAACAGCCTGTTATTTCTCTCATTTAAAAAACAGGACAAAACAAAAACCATCAATAAATCAGACAAAAACCACCTTTCTTTTTTCTTTCTCTTGCTTTCTTTCTCTCTCTTCCTCCCTCCCTCCCTCCCTCTCTCCCTCTCTCCCTCTCTCTCTTTCTCTCTTTCTCTCTTTCTCTCTTTCTCTCTTTCTCTCTCTCTTTCTTTCTCTCCCCACCCCCAGCTTTATTGACAAATAACATTGGGTAACTTTTAGGCATACCACGCGATGGTTGGATATGCATATACATCATGAAATGCTGACCACAAAATACTAGCTGACACATCTGTCACCTCACATAGTTACCTTTTTTGGTGTGTAGTGAGAACATTTAAGATCTACTCTCTTAGCAAATTTCAAGTATGCAGTACAGTATTATAACTATAGTCACCATGCTATACACGTTTCTATGAGTTTGACTTTTTTGGATTCCACATAGAAATGAGATCATGCAGTATTTTTGTTTCTCTGTCTTACTTCACTTAGCATAACTCCTTAAGGTTTCATTCATGTTGTCAAGAGTGGCAGGATTTCCTTTTTTATGGCTGAATAATATTGTATCATATATATATCACATTTTTAAATTCATTCATCCCCTGAGGGACACTTCAGTTGTTTCTGTGTCTTGACTGTTGTGTATAATGCTGCAATGAACATGACAGTGCAGACATCTCTTCAAGTTAGTGATTTCATTTCCTTCAGACATATACCCAGGAGTGGGATTGCTGGATCCTATGGTGGTTTAATTTTTAATTTTTTGAGGAACCTCCATACTGTTCTCCACAGTGGCTGCACCAGTTTGCATTCCCACCAACAGTGCACGGTGGATCCTTTTTCTCCACATCCTCACCAACGCTTGTTCTTTTTGTCTTTCTCATAATAGCCTCTCTGACAGGTGTGAGGTGACATTTCATTGCGGTTTTGCTTTGCGTTTCCCTGGTGATGAGTGATGTGGAGCACCTTTTCATTTACCTATTAGCCGTTTGCATGTCTTCTTTGGAAAAATATCTTCTCAGGTCCTTTGCTGATATTTCTATCAGATTATTTGCCTTTTTGCTATTGAGTTGTACGCGTTCCTTATTAAAAAAAAAAAAAACAAACAACCACCTTTCTTGACACCATTTCCCCCTCCAACGATCACTCCATTTCTCTACTCCGTTTTCAGTAACTGCTTTGTCACCCACTCTTTTCCTCCTTCTCTCCCTTGAATTCCCTGCGGTCAGGCTAGTCAGGGTCGCCAGCAACCGCCGCAGCATTAACGTCAAGGGTCCATTCTCTGTCCTCACCTTACCTGACCTCTCGGCTGCATTTGCTAACACTGATCACTCACTTTCCTCCACCGTGAGACATGTTTCTTCTTCTGTCACCCACAATCCACACTCCACTAATTGTCTTCCTGCTCCAGACTGCTGATGGCTCTTACTTCTCTGTCCTTGCATCTTACTGCTCTTGCCTTCCCTCACTCAGCTCCAGGCGCACTGGCCTCCGTGGGACTCCTCACCCACGTCAGGTGCGTTTCAGGGCCTTTGCACTTGCTGTTCCTTCTGCCACAGATGCTCTGCTCTGTGACACCTGCATGGGTCTCCACCGTTCTCTTCCTTCAAGTATTGGCTCAAATGTCCCCAGCGTTCCCTGTGTCCTTTGCCTGCCCCTTTTCTCCACTGCACATCTCATCATCAGGCTTACTGTTTTATGTATTTGTTTCCTTTATTGTCAGTCTCCACCCACTAGACTAAGCTCCGTAGGGGGCTGGTTATCTGTTGTGTTCTCTGCCACATCCCCAATGCCTGGGACAGTGCCTGATAGGTGCCCAATAAATATTTGTTGAATGAATGGAGAAATGAATGAATGATGAATGTTCTTGGTCTGTTAGTAATGTACTTGGAGAAATACTTCAGGAGAACCCCCTGAGTCTCATACCTTATAGGAATTTCAGATTCCTAGTTTTCTTAGAGTTATTATGGCTTGGGAAAAACAAGGGTGTTTTGAGAGGCGGAATGCCTTTCTCATATACACAGAAACACTTCCTCAGAACTCTAAATTCCAGGTATAATTTTTAGAGTCTGTCTTGTAAGCATGAGAAGGTGCCATTTGGGGGCCAAACTGAATGACGGGGGCAGAATCCGAGAGAAGCAGCTGAGAGCTTGCCTTAATGCAGCTCATGTTGCTTCAGAGGCGCTGTAAGTGCAGGTTGAGAGACTTCTGAAAAGGTAGCCAATGCCGCCTGCCTGTCTTTGGTGCCTCCTGCCTGGCTAGGGCCCTCTCATTTAATTCCTCTTCTCCATGTACATCAGCACATGGCACATGCCTGGTACTATCCCCTGTCTCTGCCTTTTCTCAAGTATTTGTTTCTTTCTTCAAAAATCCCTTCTCCTCTATTTCTGCTTGCTGAAGTTCCCATTCTTACTAAGGCCCAGCACAAATACAGGCTTGCCTGTGAAGCTTTTCCAGATTCTTGCCTGTCAGCACGGACTCCCACTGTGGACTGTGCTCCTTAGAATAGCAAGCTGCAGGTGCCTCAGTTTTGTTGTGAACAGACACAGACACACAAAGACATACACACACAGACACAGACATACATGCACACACATAGGTACAACAGACACCCACCCCCTGCCAAATATAAGCACATTGAGGGCAGGGATCGTATTCTACTTTTCTGGAGTTTTCAACACACAGAAAATGCCCTGGACAGTGAAGCCACTCAATATAATGAGAAATGTGATAAAATTGACACAAATTCTTTTTCAATAGATAAAGGCCATTCTTATAAATTCCCCTCCTACTGGTCATTTTCCTTTCCCTCCTGTTTTGTGTCTATTCAGACATTCTGAAGAGAAGGCACTTGTGCACCACACTGAGGCCTCCTACTTAGGCCAGGGCATAGCTGTGCTACTGTGTCCTTGCCCAGGGGCCCTCGGATGTGTCTGCAGACAGAGGCTGTTCTTGTTTGGCAAAGAATGAAACAGGTTAAGCAACTTACATAAGAATGTCCTGCAAGACAGAGCTGGATTTCAACCTCTCCTTCTCTGAAATGCTAGTCTGGGGGTGTCAGCATGATATTACACTGATACCAGGCCAGTTCTTCATCAGAAATGACACAAGTACAAATCTCAGGAGTCAAGAAAGAAAGGTAAAACCATTCATGGTTATTGAGGGCTATTGAGGCTTTTCTTACCAATGTTCTTACTTGGTGGCATAGATGAATCCCAGTGATTCTTGGCTGTTGAGGCTACTTACCTACCTCTTTTCATGATACTTTGTTAGTAAGACCAGGAGAAATGAGCACCTGAGAAACAGACTCATGCAGATCTGGCCTCACTGGCACTACTGCCTTTGCCAGCAGAAAGGATTAGGCAAATTAGCAAGGGGCCGCAGGCTCTTGTGGGAGCCTCCCTGATGTCTCAGACATTGTGTATTGGGTCCCAGAGGAGGGAAAGTCAGCGTGATCTTGGCTGGGCTGTCTGTGGGTACCACGTGCTAGAAATCATCCATGTTGAAAGAAACACGTGGGAAGCCTGAAGCTAGGATCACTCCAAAAAAGGGAAGTGTCTGTTCCTGTTTCATCACCTTAAAAAAATATATAGTTGTACCATATTTTTTAAGCATAAGCTAAAATGCTCTATTTGTAAGGATTCCGATGATGTTGGGTAAATAACTTGTATTTTGCCAAGTGCTGTGGAGTAAAACAACAGTCAATGCTGGGCACTCCAGCTGGCATGAAGGGTACTTCCAAGAGAACATTTGCCTAACAGACTCTGCTAGCTCTGGCCTGCAGGTATTTGCATGCTACGGGGCTGGGTTCCTTTCCATTGTATACTTATTTAAAAGGTTTCTTTCTAATGACTCATGTGCACTGAGGGACAAGAGGTAAACTGGTCCAAACCTACTTAGCAGTCCAAAGAGGCACAACGGAAGCCAGATATTTAATGAGCGTTTTCTGAATTGCCTTGCAGGGGTGCAGAGTGACTTATAGCGGGTAAACACTCCTTGGGATACTTCGTCACTAGCCTGATTTTGTGCCCCAAGTTACCAGTATGACAGGCTCCCCACTGGAGGCGAGATTTGCACTTGGGAGCAAGGCAAATCCAGGAAATTCCCCGTTAATGGCTCTGCTGGATTAAGAAGGGGAAACTGTCCTAAAGAACATTACTCATAGTGATCCATGGCGATACCTGTTCTCATGAGGGAGCGTACTTACTCTTTCATTTCAGCTGAAGTCTTGTTTGTCATGGGTGTTTGTGGTGATCCACATAAATCAGGACATTCTTGAGTTCATAGGTAGTGATGTCTGGAGACCATATCACAGGGCCCACAGTCAGGCTGAGCTTCATTTTTCTGAATGCTTTATGTTTTTCTAAGCATTTTCAGAAATTCCTGTTCACCTGATACAGGTTTGGCCTCTTGCTAGCCCTTTGCTTCATTTTGCTCATATGTCAACTAAGGATGGAGATATCACCTCTTTGAGAAGTCTTGAGATAAAAGATAACAGACCTGGAAACCACAACATGTATTTAATGTCCTATTTAATTTAATATGGCATATAACTCAAAACACTGACTTTTTATAAGAGTAATACAATTATGAAGCAGGGTTACTGATGCTGCTTGGTATCCTGTGCTAATTCCTGTATTTTCATTGAGCTTTGCTAGGGAGGAAGCACAGAGGACTGAGCTGTAAACACACATAATTGATACATGGGGCAGAAAGTGGCAAACATTTAAAGAGACAAATTAATAACTCTCCATGGGAGCACAGATGACAGCCTGAGTGTCCAAGAAGAAGAAACAGGAAAGACAGAAAAAATAGCATGGAATGACGACCTGGAGGCAGGAACCCAGAGGGGGCCCAGTAGGAGTAGATTTCATTAGAACTCAGGGCACGTGAGGGACAAGAGCAGAAGCTAGACTAGGAAAAAAGATGGGGGTCAGATTATGGAAGGTCTTACATGTTAGGCTGAGGAGTGTGGACTTCGGAGCAGAGGTAACAGTAAGCAGTGATGAGAGAGACCGGAGGCAGTACACCAAACAAAAGTTGATGATGTCTCGAACTAGGGCATTTCAGAGAGAATAGAGAGGAGGGTGAGGCAAGAAATACCCTAACTGGAGAAAAGACAGGAATTGGCCATGAATGAAGTATGAGAAAGGTGAGCTGGTGAGAGGAGGTAGGGGGAGTGGTCAGGTGGTTCATTAGGTCATGAAGTGTCTCCCTGGGCCTTTGGCACTGGCTTCTGAATGGACAACCTTGAGAAAATACTGCCCTTTTACATTCATTCTCAATTTTGTATGATGCTATTTTCTACTTTTAAGTGTGCTCAAAATAGCCAAAGATACAGCATAGTACTTTGAGCCAACAAAACAATAGAAGTCAAACTGGTAGAGTTTAAAAAAAAAAAAAGAAAGTGGTGATTCATTTATCAGACTTGAAGACTTTCTCCTTTTCAAAAATGCCAAAACAAGAAGCTCTGAAGTAGATAAATTAGCAGGTGATTATTTGAATAACAAAAGGAATCTTTTCCAAAAGCTTTCCTTCACAGATTCTTTAAATAGTAACCACCTTGTCTTCACTCATTTAAAATGTGATTTATTTGTAGGCATTTGATAAAACACAGGAACAAGCTTATCACATAAAGCATGATAGCCCCTAGAGCTACATTTTACCATGTGCAATATTTTTAAAAATAGTTATGTATATATGTATCACACAAATCACATAAATACTCTAATACTCTAAGAAACTTAATTAGTACATTTTCATTTCCTGTTAGTCAATTTTGGAAAATTAAAGCTGTAATTTTTCTATTAAACATAAAAATGACAAGTAAAATTTGCTAATTATTTTGATTACTGTCATTTGTATAGTCTCATAATAAATACAGTCTAGAAACTTCTTTGTGATTTTTTCTTTTTCCTTTTCTTTTTTTTTTTTTGCAGTACGCAGGCCTCTCACTGTTGTGGCCTCTCCCGTTGCGGAGCACAGGCTCCGGACACGCAGGCTCAGCAGCCATGGCTCACGGGCCCAGCCACTCCGCGGCATGTGGGATCCTCCCGGACCAGGGCACGAACCCGTGTCCCCTGCATCGGCAGGCGGACTGTCAACCACTGCACCACCAGGGAAGCCCTGTGATTTTTTCTTAAAGGCTTGTAATAAGAAAAGTTTTTATAATGTCAGCTCTGAAAAACCCTAACAATGGCTTCCTTTTTGAATCCTTAAAAGAGGTAAATTTAATTATTTTAGGATTTTCTAGAAGTTCCTAGTTTTCTTTTATAGAATGCTTTTTAAAATTACTCTCGGGTTCCCTGGTAGCGCAGTGGTTAAGAATCAGCCTGCCAATGCAGGGGACCCAGGTTCAAGCCCTGGTCCGGGAAGATCCCACGTGCCACGGAGCAATTAAAGCCCGTGTGCCACAACTACTGAAGCCCTCATGCCTAGAGCCCATGCTCCACAACAAGAGAAGCCACCGCAATCCGAAGCCCACAGACCACAACAAAGAGAAAGCCCATGCGCAGCAACGAAGACCCAATGCAGCCAAAAATAAATAAATAAATACATTTAAAATTACTCTCTGCTACCCAAAAGACTTGAAAGGAAGGATTTGAACAGCTATTTATTTGTACACTGATATTCATAGCAGCGTCATTCACAATATCCAAAAGTAGAAGCAACCCAACATCAATGAATGAATGGATAAACAAAATGGAACTTATGCACCTTTAAAAAGGACGAAATTCCAACACCTGCTACAACATGGATGAACCTTGAAGACATTATGCTAAGTGAAATAACCCAAACACAAAAAGACAAGTGCTGCATGCTTCCACTTATATAAGTACCTAGAGTAGTCAAATTCATAGAGACTGAAAGTAGGAGGGTGTTTGCCAGGGGCTGGTGGGAGGGGGAAAGGGGAGTTAGAGTTTAATGGGCACAGAGTTTCAGTTTGGGAAGATGAGAAAGCTCTGGAGATGGATGGTTGCATGACAATGTGAATGTACTTAGGATCTCTCAACTATACACTTAAAAATGGTTAAGATGGGCTTCCCTGGTGGCGCAGTGGTTGAGAGTCCGCCTGCCGATGCAGGGAACGTGGGTTCGTGCCCCGGTCTGGGAAGATCCCACATGCCGCGGAGCGGCTGGGCCCGTGAGCCATGGCCGCTGAGCCTGCGCATCCGGAGCCTGTGCTCCACAGTGGGAGAGGCCACAACAGTGAGAGGCCCACGTACCGCAAAAAAAAAAAAAAAAAAAGGTTAAGATGGTGAATTTGTTATGTACATTTTATCCCCCTAAAAAACCACAAGAACTCTCTGCTAAACTGTAGTTCTGGAGAAACTCTCGTAGAAAAGGACAGTGGCAGTGGCCAATCTGGAACCGGATGAGTGTCCTTACACTTGCAGTCTTCCAGCCTGTGACCGTCGGCCCTTCCTCGGGGGTCCTCCGGCTTTGCCCCTGCTCCCCAAGAGGAAGTACATCTTACACACTTCCGGTGCCACAGGTGGTTACAACAGTGTTTCACCTCCCAGCCCTCAAAGTGGCTTGCTCCAATGGGTTGCCAGATGGTTTGAACAAAAAAACCAGAAATATATTTTTAAGTTTGAAGTTTTATCAATTTGTGTCCTAGACAGAAAACTCAACTATGGGGCCTTATTTGAAAAGGAAGGGGGAGAAAAATCTACAGCCAGGATGATAATCATCACTTCTTTCTATACAGTACATTTAACCTCAAAGAGTGTTTTCATTCTAATGCAATTCTTTGAGATTAAGTAGGGCAAGTAGTATCATTCATATACTCCAGTGAGATGAGATGAGGACTGCAGGTTTAAGTGACTCGCCCAAGGTTACCTCGCTAAGCCAGGGCCTACAGAAGGGTCAGTCCCAGTGTTCTGAGTCCAGATCTGCAGCCCTTTTCAGTGCACCTCATCCTCCCTTCAGAGAAAGGATGAGGGGAGTCCTAGGCAGGCTCTGGGTCACCCGGAGTGCAGGACACCACGGAAAGACCAGGAGCATCTGAAAGCCTCTCTCAGGAGCAAGCATTCTACCTTGTGCTGTGTTTAGATCCCAGGTGAACCCATAAATGGATCTCCTTTTGAGAGCAGGGCTCCCCATCAACTTCAGAACTGTCGAGGCCTCCAGTCAGATGAAAATTCTGGGTTTCCCGGGAGCCCTTGGCTTCCTCCTGTCTGGACCAGATTCCTTGGGCTCTGGCTACCCCCGATGTCACTGGGCTACTGTGGAGAGGCAGTGTGCTTAGGGGTTGTATTAGTTCCCTAGGGCTGCCGTAACAGACTACAGCAGGGCAGCTTAGAACAACAAACTGTATTCTCTCACAGTTCTGGAGACTAGAGGTCCGAAGGTGTCAGCAGGGCTCCGCTCCCTTTAAAGGCCCTGGGGAAGAGTGTCTCCTTGCCTCTCTCCTAGTTTCTAGCAATCCCAGCGATCTATGGCATTCCTTGGCTTGTAGCTGCATCACCCCAATCTCTGCCTCCTTATTCCCATGGCCTTCTTCTCTGAGTCTTTCTGTGTCTCTTCCTCAGAGGACACCAGTCCTTGGATTTAGGGCCCATTCTAATCCAGTATGTCCTCATCTTAACGAATTACATCTGCATAGACCCTATTTCCACACAAGGTCACATTCTGATGTTCCAGATGGACATGCATTTGGGGGAAGACGCTATTCAACCCACCACACTGGTCGGATACAGGCTCTGGAGTCAGCGGGCCTAGCGGCCTGTCCCTCCCATCTTCAGTCTGTCTCGCTTCCGGGGGCCTCACTCTGTATCTCACACCAGGGGCAACAGGCTGACTTCTTGCTGTCATGTGTTGGTGCTGGCCTCCGTTTCCTGGTTCCCAGGCAACCTTTCCTTGGAGTCATCACTTTGTGTGCCTAGCAAGACAGCTTAAGGTCTCCCTCTCTCTGAGTTTCTTTCGTGACACACTTGATTCATAGAGATCATTCTTTCCATGGGGGAACTTGACAGTCTTTGTAAGGCTTGCCTCCACTTATGTGCTCCCTTTGGGGCACCTGGAAATCATTCACTCATTCTTGTGATGTGTTGGGGCATTAGGGCAGATCTGGGGCCACCTCGGTCACTCCATGTGGCATCTCCCCTTCCTCCCTCAATCTACCAGGACAGGTGGGGCATATGCTCCAGCTCTACCTGAGGGTTCCTTTATCCACTCCTCTCAGGGCTGTGCCTGAAGGTGGGTGGGGCTTGGGGCTGCTTCTCAGGACCCCCCAACCCCAGCCTCTAATACCTTTCTTTTTTTTTGGCTGTGTTGAGTCTTGGTTGCTGTGTGCAGACTTTCTCTAGTTGCGGCAAGCGGGGGGGCTACTGTTCGTTGAGGTGCGTGGGCTTCTCATTTCGGTGGCTTCTCTTGTTGCAGAGCAGGGGCTCTAGGCACACAGGCTTCAGTAGTTGTGGCACGCGGACTCAGTAGTTGTGGCGCACGGGCTTAGTTGCTCCATGGCATGTGGGATCTTCCCAGACCAGGGTTCGAACCCTTGTCCCCTGCATTGGCAGGCAGATTCTTAACCACTGCACCACCAGGGAAGCCCTCTAATACCTTTCTACCACCCTCCACCGGTCTGCTGCTTTCCCCCGTCTATGGGACTTTAGCAGAGCCTTTGCTTACTGAATACCCATCCTTCCAAATCTTTAGCCCATGCCAGGATCCAAGATTTTGAAACAGAAAATAATTGATTTCTTTGTTTTCTGCCACTGTGCTGAGTCATCCCTTCTCTCTAAAGTGATGAAAGCAGTGGTCGTAGCTGGTTGAATGAGCAAGGGTCACTGGGTACTGGGACAAAATACAAAACAAACACACAAAGAGCCACTGGGTTAGTGCTTAAAAATATCCTCCTAACTCTAATGTTTCAACTCCGCGGTTTAATAGAAGTTCAGGGAGAGCAGAGGACGTAAATTAGTGAACCAAACCCAGTTTGCAGATGACTAAAACCTGCTCCTTTGGTGTGCCTGAGAGATTTATAGGATGTGAAGTGTATCTGAGAGTTCAGAAACCAAAAGTGACTGAGGGAGCAAGTGAAAAAACATATTCAGAGAGGCTTAGCCAAGCTATCATTGTAGAGCGAGATGATACCTCATAACAAAATAGCAGTGAAAATTGTTAAATGTGATCAACTGACCAATAACTGTCTTGCTTAATCTGCTTTGGAAATCTAGACTTTCAAATTTAGGATAAAATGGAATATTCTATAATATTACGTGAAAATGGACCTATTTTAATTTCAATGTTGGCTGAGTACCCAATACAGTAAATGTGCCATTTCAAAATTTGGGAAGGACATGCACACAAACTGGTTTTGTGACTCTGACCTCTCACCCACTGAGGGTGTAACAAGATGGAGAGCTAGAATTTTGGAGCAAACTGTGTGCTATGCTCTAAATCTCATCCTCTCCAAAAAAAGGTATGAAGTGTGCTTGCCTCTTTCTTCAAGCACAGAAAGAGCAGCTTCCACCAGACCTCTTGGAGGGTTTAATATGTGTCCTCTGCATTTTGGGGGGCACAGTGAACAGGGGCCTGATTCACCCCTAGAAAATCTAAAGGGCAGGTTGCTCTCAGATTGGGGGTCATTGAGTATCTGGAATTTGTCAGGGCAGAGGAGTGACTGTTTCCCATGAAGCAGATGTAAGCTGGGCCCCAGGGACAGCTGTCCAGGAGAGCCACTTGGAGGGTAAACTGACACCCAAAGGAGGTGAGCCTCTAGATTTCCAGTAGCTGAGGAAGGAGCCCTACAGCATTTGCCTGTGTTAAGGGTACCTCAGATGCAAGATCCCCAGTAATTGTGGGGAAGCCCATGAAAACACTCCAGGAGAAGAAGCACATATTTTATTTTATTTTTGCATGTGTGATTTCTCTTCTTTCTTTTTTTAAAAAATTGAAGTATAGTAGTATATACGTGAGTTGAGTATATGTAGACTTACAACATTATGTTAGTTTCAGGTATGGAGTATACGCGCAGTAGTTGCTGTGGGCCCCTAAGCCATCTTTCAGCAGTACTAATCCAGTAAGGCCTTGCCTTTTCCTTCTCTCCCCTCCACCCTGACCTGGAGGAATCAGAAACTGCAGTTAGCAAGAAGGATAAAAGGGCAAGGAAGGAAGAGAAATCTCCCTCAGGTAACTAGCTGGAAGCAGGCTGAGACAGGAAAGTAAGGGAAGTTGTAACTTTGAATTATTACACTGGACTGACTGCACATGTTAATTATTCCACTTTGTGTTTTGTGAGTTGAGTTGCAGACAAACTTCTTATTATCCAACGTAATCTGAAAGACATGGGATTTGCCCTAAATCTCTTTCAGGACGGGGAAGAGTTAACTTTACCAGAATAAATTTAAAGTTTGGACAATGGTAGACAAAAATAAAGTTGCTTATAGCCCATGAATTTTGCTTATTCAAAATAGTTGTTACACATATTAAGGTTTCAAAGAGATATAAAATGTCTATAGCCAACAAATGTTTTTGAGCTCTTAGTATGTCAGGCAATCCTGTTAGGTGCTAGGACTAGAAATTACATAGAAGCACATCTCTTTATCTGCTGTTCATATTCTACATGCTGAAAATCATAAAATAACTATTCAGCACACAGCATTTCTCTAGGGATAGTTTCTTCTTTGATGAAGATGAATTTTGTTTTTTAGTTTTGACCCTTACCCTGATTTATTACAAAGCTTGTGATTTGTAAGAAAAATTTGCATTTGTTAAAGCTTAGAGACATGATAAAGTGGAAAACTGAGTCAATAGCAGGATAATTTTTAGAGATGAAGTAATCAAAGCAATTGTAGAGTTAGCTATTTGGTTTACATTGCACAGAATGCAAAGTCTGATAAAGTTTACTTGTGTAGAAAGCCACATGGGCTGCCCAGAAAGTTACTCTGCATGCCCACATTTTATTCTTCTGAATAAGAAAGCACATCCAGGGCTTCCCTGGTGGCGCAGTGGTTGAGAGTCCGCCTGCCGATGCAGGGGACACGGGTTCGTGCCGCGGTCCAGGAAGATCCCACATGCCGCGGAGCGGCTGGGCCCGTGAGCGACGGCCGCTGAGCCTGCGCGTCCGGAGCCTGTGCTCCGTAACGGGAGAGGCCACAGCAGTGAGAGGCCCGTGTACCGCAAAAAAAAAAAAAAAAAAGAAAGCACATCCACACACTGTGGGTCTCTCTTGCTTTCTCTCCCTCTCCCTCTCCCTCCTTCTCCCCCATCTCCTCCTCTTCTAATTCCCTTCCTCTCTCTCTCTTTCAGTCTCTCTCTTTTTCTCCCCTTCTCTCTTTTTTTTCTCTCCCTCTTCCTCAACTCCCTTGCCCCCCCCAAAAAAGCTTTTTAGACACATACTTACTTGAATCTTATTTACATGTTAGATTTCTGTGTTCCATGTCTAGAATGCTCACATCTAGGAGGGAAAAATTGCAGAATCGGTGTCAAGCAAATAGCTCAGAATGTTCCCAGTATTGTGATTTGCTTTCAATCCCGTTGCAAGTTAGGCCCCCTTTAGGATTTTGTCTGGAAGCTGGTATGTGAGAGCTCATTGACTGAGTAGCACACAGGGTGAGCCAAGAAAGTCCCTAAACTAGCTGTGTCTTAAGAAGCAGACCTGAAAGCATCTTATTGCTTTGTCAGTTTCCTGGGAGGGTGTTTCAAGCTTAAAAACTGTAGTCAATGTAAACATTTCCTGAGAAGTTAATTATTAGTATCTCCTGAAAATGGAAGTACTGGCATCATGCAAAAGAAAGGAGAATGTTCTGATTAAGTAGCTTGTTTAATAAACAATGAGGAGGAGCCACAAAGCAAAAAGTATAGAAGTAGGGATAGTGATGGGAAGACAGAGTCCCTCTGTGATGTATCACTAACGAGAGTGCTGATTGCCAGGGTATCACCTTGGGGACATAATAGGAAAAGGAGATCCTGGGAGCTGTAAGAAAGAATAAAATGGTCTAGCAGATGCTGCATGAAGTGCTGTATCTTTGACCTGTGACAGATTCACCCTCCAACAGCAAACAGAGGTCCAGAGAATCTTGTGTCCAAGGTGATTTTTCATGTGTTTTGTTTAGTATTTAAATATTGGGCAGACCACTTAATCCAGGATAATCAGTAGGTTAGAATTGCTGCAAACTCCCTACTGTCCCAGTAGCTTTGTTAGCATCCTTGAGGGATGGCATGGGAATGTAATCGGGGCGAGCTCAAGGGGAATTGTTTTGGGTGATTTGCATTCTGCAGACTTCCTAGGTTTCTGTCCTCTAGCACAGTAATGAGCATTTCCCTCCAGAGGTGTGAAGTGTGTATAATAACTAGTCCTCTTCATTTTAGATGTGATTCATCATGTCTAAGCCTCTTTAGTATTAAGAATATAATTTTATCGTGTTGACATTTTCCAGGGAGCAGCCCCAAACCCCCAATGGGGGGACAACAGGAAGGGGATATACCCAGATCCATCCTATCAGTTCATTGTCTCCCCTTCAGCTAAATCCTTTGACCAGACCCAGGAAATTGATATTTGAAAAGCCCAGTTTCCTGTAATTCTAATGGCCCCCAACTCAAGGATCACTTCAAATGTTTTTGGGAGTTCTGCAACCTCTTTTACCCATTTTGAAAGTCTAATTAAAAAATCTAAATGGAAATCATTATCTATACATAATTATATAATACATTCCATTTGCTTTGGAGATCAAATTTTTTGAAACATCCAGTTTGAGGGAAAATAATAAAAGGGGTCTATGAGTTACAAGGTTGGTAACTATGGTTTAGTCAACCTCAATTTACAACTAATGTCATTCCTAGTGTGGGGGGGGCAGAATAATAGCCCCCCAAAGATGTCTTCGTCCTAATCCCTAGAACCTATGACTATGTTGATACATGGCAAGGGGGAAGTACAACTGCAGGTGGAATTAAGGCTGCTGATCAACTGACTTAGAGATGGGGAGATTATCCTGAATTATCTGGTGGGTCCAGTGTAATCAGAGGAGTCCTTTTAAGTGAAAGAGGGAAGCTGGAGGGGCAGAATCAGAGAGAGATTTGAGGATGCTATGCTGTTTATTTTTGAAGACAGAGGAAGGGGCCATGAGCCAAGGAATGCAGACAGTGTCTAGAAGCTCAAAAAGACAAGAAAACAAATTCTTCTCTAGAGCCTCCAGAAGGGACCGAGCCCTGCTAAAACCTTGATCTTAGCCCAGTGAGACCTATTTTGAACTTCTGACTTCCAGACCTGGAAGGTAATAAATTTGTGTTGTTTTAAGCCATTAAGTTTGTGGTAATTTGTTACAGCAGCAATAGGAAACTAATACACTGAGTGCAGTATTTCTCTGGATTTTGGTCATTTAACCAAAATCAGTTAACAGTATCTCCTGGGTACCATGACATACAAATAACTGTACGAGGGTTGTTGTAAAAGTATAGAGGACGTAGGATAAATCCAAACCCCTTACCACCGTCTGTGTCTGCATCGTCTGCCCCTTCCTGGCACTCCAGCCTTCCTTTATGTTACTTCTCCACAGTCCTGACTCCAGCTCTTCCAGCTTTCTGCCAGTTCTTCAGACTTCCTGCCCTGGTGCCTGGTTCATGCTGCTTCCTCTGCCTTGAATGCCCTTGTTCCAGATCTCCCAACAGCTGCTTTCTTCACATCCTTCAGGCCTTAGCGTAACCTTTCCTCCTCTGTTATCAGAGCAGTGTATCGTGTACAACTCCAAACCTTAGTGGCTTAAAACAATGACATTTATTTGTTCCTCAGGTCACAGCCCAATGTGTTTAATGTGTGTGGGAATCAGGGATAAGAATGGGGACGCCCCTGTGTTCTACATGGCCACCGAGCCTTTCCCTCATGGGACCCCCACCAACCCCTTGGCCTACTTGGAATCCTCTGCAGGTTCACCTGCTTTCACCCGGTGAGAAATCAAAAATCTGTGGAGGATTGTTCAGGCCAGGCCTGGAAGTGAGAAGCATCACTTGTGCTCACATTCCACATGACCCCTCCTAGGTGCAAGGGGGTAGGCAGTCTTTCTATGAGCTCAGATGGAAAACTCGCCACTTGGTGACTAATTGCCCTGCTGTGTCCCTTCTCAGAGATGCTTCCTATAACATCCCTAAGCAGGTCTGCCTTGTTAGTCTCATGATGATTCCTTATTTATTTTCTCCATAGTACTTTATCCTTAATAATTTATTTGCTTCTTTGTTAAATGTGTTCTCTCCACAAACCCAGATCTGCATGAGGATAGAGATCATTTGTTTTGTCATGACCATATGCACAATACTTGGCAAAACTGCGTCCTGTAGAGTAGTTTACCAATTAATAATAGTTAATCACTGTGTGATGAATGGATGAGCCGATGACCCAACAAATGAATAAAGAGAAAACAGAGCCCTTATCTAGAAGGTATCCACTGTTGTAGCAAAGACAGAGCCAATAGCTCATGGTCTTTTACAATAATTAATTTTAAGAAGCCACAAAAACCTTTGAATTAAAAATAACAGACCTTGTACTAGGGTTCAGAAAGTGTTTGGAATGGCACGGTTCTTTCCGCGAAGTTCAGTTCTCCTGAGCAGACGGGGGAGGACCAGTGCTGTGTTTTTCTTCTGGTTGATTAATTCTATTGTTGTATTTCTGAGTGGGGTGCAGACCTTTCAGACACCCTCCTAATTCACCTCATCTCCACCCCCACTCTGCTCACAGAAGCCAGATGACTTACTCCTTCCCTCCCCTCTATCAGTATCCTCATAGTGGCCCAGGGAATGGGAGCATACCATTTCAGACGACTGAGTTTTTTTATCTTTCTTCTCTTTTCCCTTCCCATTGTCCTTTTCTGGCTTAGTGTGCACCAGGAGTGTATGGCAGTCCAAGAGGCAGAATGCCCAACCCAAGGCTTCCCCTCTTGCAGTGTGAGTAGGGCTCTAAGGAGGGATGCTATGGCGTGCTCAGCTACTTTGCCGGGAAGGCTGGGCTGTTGCCTGTCTCCTGGAGGGGGACATGGAGAAGGTCCACCCTACCTAGTTCATTTGTGTGGCTCTGTCTCTGGCATGGCTCCTGATTGGCTGGGCTTTGGGGAATGTAGGAGAGTGAGGGGTCAGAGTGCAGATTCCTGGAATCGCTGGCTAGGCAGGATGCCCCCTACCACAGATGGGTTTCTCCCATCACCCTATTCTGTCTCCCATGGGGCAGGCATATGGCATTTCCCGGGTAGAGGACTGAGGACTTGTAGTTGGGGTAATTCCTGTGAAGAGTACAGCATGTACTTACTTCGCTTTCTTTCCCTCGCTTTGGCGTTTTTGTGCAGATGTACGTTAAGATGAACACTAAAATCAAGGATGTGTACAAAGATGTAGCAACAGGTATGTTCAGTAATAGGAAAAAAATGGAAAACAACTTAAACGTTCACATAAGGGAGTAGATAAAAATAAATTATGGTACGTCCATGTAATGAAATACTAGAAAGTCATTAACATTGATCGTGTAGGAGAGTATTAAATGACATGTAATTTAATTTTTAAAAATCAGGCTATAAAATAGGGGACACCATGTGATCCCATTTTTTCCAATTAAAACTTTTTTTAATGTATAATATATAAACAATGAAAAGAATAAAGATCAAAATGGGGTGGTTATTGTGTAAATGTGATGATAGGTACATTTTTCTTTTATTCTTAGTGCTCAATGGTATTTTTAAAATTTTCTATAATGAACACACATTTCTTTTGTAAAGGGACATAAAAATCTAACCTGTTACTTTACAAATTAGATGGCTAGGTTCCCAAATAAACACTTGTTTCTGAAAAATGACTGTTGACAGAACTTAAAAGAACAAACCAAGTCATTGAAGTGCAATTTTAAAAAGCCGGATAACTTGCTTATCTGTTGTTCCCCAACCTCATCCTGGACCCTGTCTCTCACTTTCCCTCCCAACCACCCGTACTAAGTGCTGAGGCCTCCTCAGTATCTGGAGTGGTGCCATCTCTGGTCGCCATGTCCTCCCATGGCATTCCTACCGCCATTGCCTTAGTTTAGCCCTCTGTCATCTTCTGATGAGACTTGCCTCCAGGCCTGGACTCACACTTGACATCTCCCGCCCCCCCCCCACCCCGGCAAAGGGGGACCCTGCTCAGGAGACTCAGCTCAAAGGTCACACGTTCTCTGAGTCTTTCCTGACCATCTCCATTTCTGTTCCCAGAATCGACCCTTCTTTATTTATGCCTCACTCTTTGTTCTGAACTCTCTTATGGAAGCTTTAAATCTCTGCTGCATTTCTTTCTGTTTTTAAAGCCACTTTATTGTGGTATGATTGACATGTGAAAGTTGAATGTATACAACTTAATGAGTTTGGGCATAAGTATAGAGCCATCACCAGCAAGGCCAGAGTCATATCCATCACCTCCCAAAGTTTCCTCTCGTCACTTTACCATTATTATTGTTATTTTCTATTGCCCTTCTTGGCACTTCGTGTTTACACTTCCCCCATGGTAATTTGGTTGATCCTTGCAACATCCCCATGAGGGTTATAGCCCCACTTTACAGATGAGAAAACAGAGGCACAGAGAGGTTAAGTAACTTGTCCAAAGCGTCACAGGGAGAAACTGACAAGAATGGGGTCATACTCAGGTACTACAGCTCCAGCATCTCTAATCTCTACACTTTACATATTTAGGTGCTGCTGCTTCTCATATTTATGAGGCCTTTCACATGTCTCTCTTCCTTTACCATACTTGTAGAGGAGGGATCGTGTTTTAAATGTATCTTTCTTTATTTGATGCCAAGCCCAGGGCTGGCATATAGCAGTCTCATCATAAATATCGACTATTTATGCAACAAGTGTTTATTGAGCCTTTGCCATATGCCAGGCATTGTTTTAAGCACTTGAAATACATAAATAACAAAACACATCAAGATTTCTGCCCTCAGTGGGAGGGCAGAGCAGTGACTTAGATTCCAGTGAAAATGTCAAGGGCAAGTTGGGTAAATGACTCAGGTGTTATTTACATGACATTTTTACTTCTTCTGTATCCATGCTTCACTAGATTTCGTTTTAAATTTGGGATATAATTTGAGGCAATGACAGTGCTGGAAATTAATACAAATCCTTCCTTTGTCACATGAGAGCTCTGTAACTGATCAAGTGTTAGCGATCTGTCAGTGATCGCATCATGACTGCCTGATGCGTCTTGAGGCTTTGAAATGTATTTTTTTAAACTTCAGTGCATATCTGAAAATATCACCTTTCTCTCGTTTCTTTATGTTCTTCTTTCTTGCTCATATTTTTTGCTTTTTTCTGTTTTCCTCCCCTCTTCTCTCGTGAAACCATCTCAGTGCCTCTCACTGCTTCCTCCTGCGCCCTCTGCCTGCCCTTCTTCCCTTCTCCCTCTACCTTCCCAAATGTATGTTTTTAACAGTTGATCAAAACTCAGGAAGACGATATGATTTTCTCTTTCAACCTGTAGGGTAAAAATGGCAAGGCATTGATCTGATCAAAATTGGTGTCACCAGCAACTATAGATTTCATTTGGGTGCAGAAGAAAGAAGAAAGGCTAGCTCTAGAGGGCAGAATAATCTCATGAGGTAGACTTTATTTCTGTTTTATTAATAACAAAGCAGAGATTCAAAAGGATTAATTGTCTAAAGTCACCTAAATAATAAAGAACATTGTGCTTACCACCTTATACAGAGGCGAGCTCTGAGAAAAATTTGCTTTTCCTACCTAGGGGATATATTCTTCTGGGGTCTCATGTATTAAAATGAAATTGAGGTGGTAAGAAACTCAGACTATTCCCAAATGATGGCATTATTTTAAAACAAATGGAGCCTTACAGGATTAGCAATAACCTATTATACTTGCAAAGCACTTGCTTAAAAATGTATCACCGGAATATGCTGTTTCTTCATTTTCCCCTCCCTACACTCCAGTCTCCAGGAATGGAAATTACTCATTCCTTAGATTCTACATTAAATTCAAATGGCCATAGCGTGACCATAGGAAGCCCCTGAATTTATCAATAGTTTCCCTGTATCTTGAGCAATCACACAGCCTAGATTTCCAGAACATTATCTTTTGCAGATATTTTGTCAAACTCTGTTCCAGGGCTTCCCTGGTGGCGCAGTGGTTGAGAATCTGCCTGCCAATACAGGGGACGCAGGTTCGAGCCTTGGTCTGGGAAGATCCCACATGCCGCAGAGCAACTAGCCCCGTGAGCCACAATTACTGAGCCTGCGCGTCTGGAGCCTGTGCTCCGCAAAAAGAGAGGCCGCGATAGTGAGAGGCCCGCGCACCGCGATGAGGAGTGGCCCCCGCTTGCCGCAACTACAGAAAGCCCTGGCACAGAAACGAAGAGCCAACACAGCCATAAATAAATAAATAAATAAATAAAATTAAAGCAGTAAAAAAAAAAAAAAAAAAAAAAAAAAACTCTGTTCCAAAAATATAGTCAGTATTCCTGTATATCTGTTAGTCCACTGTGTTCTTTAAACATTTGCAGTTGAATTTGAGCCTCACTGTATCAGCTCACAGTTCACCAGTGACCTGCTCACCGCCAAGGTCAAGCCTTTCCCTCAGCCATAGTGCTTTTCAGCCTTGCCGAGATATATGCAGTTTCAGGGTCAATGCTTACCTTCAGGGTTTTCCCCCAGGAACGAATTGTCACATTTTAAGAAGGGTTGGAGGAAAAGTACCCAAACCCCTAATGTCTAATTTAGTTGATATGAACCCAAGCTGGAAGGATTCCCAGGAAGTAGAGGGACTGTGGACTAGTGAGAAAATCTTCACTAAGCAGGTGGGGCAAATGATTTAATGGTTGAGGTCCCAGAGGTGTCAGCTCAGTCTTGGAAAAATGCAGATGTACCCCTGTTCCCCACCTGAGGCTTCCTGTTGCACCCTACTGACTGCTAAGGGGGGAAGGCACTTTATTTAAGTGACCACTGAACTCTGGAAAAGCAGCAAAGTTAGAGAAGTGCTGTCCTTAGGACCATGGTACTTGGGCAAGCCAGGAAGCAAAGATTAAGTTTCCTAAACATTAAATCATTAATTCCCATGATGCTTTACTTAGGAAGATTTCTCTCGGAAACTCTTATTGATACATTGATTCTTGATCTCTCCCTTCTGGCTCTTCATGTCCATACCCTTATTTCCTCTAGGGCAGAACTGGGGGTCATAAGGTAGTTTATGAGACATAACTCACTGTGGGTGTTTATTATTTTTAGAAATTGTACACAATGAAGAGCTCCTCAAGGTCACAGAGTCCCAACATTCTGTCTGGGGGGTGCCATTCCCTATTTGATTATAGAGTCATTCTTCACAGTGTCTTCTTGGAATCCTTCTTTTTCATCTGCTGTCCATAGTGCTTGCCAATATATAAACTAATGTTAACATTAGCCTGGGACAATACCACTTCTGGGTATACATCCAAAAGAATTAAAAGCAAGGTCTCAAAGAGATACCTGTATACCCATAGTAATAGCAGCATTATTCACAATAGCCAAAAAGAGGAGACCACCCAAGGGCCCATCAGTGGATGAATGGATAAACAAAATGTGGTATATACACACAATGGAATATTACTCAGCCTTAAAAAGGAATGAAATTCTGGCACATGCTACGACATGGATGAACCTTGAGGATATTATGCTAAGTGAAATAAGCCAGTCACCAAAACACAAATACTGTATGATTCCATTTATGTGAGATACCTAAAATAGTCTAATTCACAGATACGCAACGTAAAATGGAGATTGCTAGGGGCTGGGGAAAGAGGGAAAGGAGGGATTGTTGTTTAGTGGGTATAGAGTTTTAGTTTTGCAAGATAAAAAGAATTCTGGAGATTGGTTACACAACAATGTGAATGTACTTAACACTGCTGAACTGTATGCTTAAAAATGGTTGAGTTGGCAAATTTTATGGTATGTATTTTGACACTTAAAAATAAAATAAAATTTCAAAAATAATAACCTGGGAAGAGGAATTGGAAAGTTATACCACCAACAACAAAAATTCAGATAATTCACTGTCAACTAATACTTCTCAGTAATTACTATATACAATATACCTGAGCTGAGAGCTAAGAAGGATATTAAGATAAATACAGCATGGTTCTTGTCCCCAGGGAGATGCTGGTGTGGTCCAGGTTATGAGACATGCACAGAATATTAATTGAATGAAAATTCCAAGAAGTGCAAGTTCACATTAGGTACAAGGTAGAACATTTGAGATGATCACTTAAGGTGAACTGAGAAGGACAGGTAGGAATCTAAAGTCAGATAGAAACAATTTTTTTAAATTACCTGTGCCTGTATTAAAGAATGAATAATTAAGACTTTATGGCCCTTTATTTTTCTGAGTTCTTATAAACTGTTCTGAGATGGAATAATTCCAGGCATCCCTTCCATAAAGTGTCACTTGATTAAATCAACATTGTGTGTTTTAGGGACAAGACAGTGCTAAGTACCAAACCCCTCAGAGGTTTTAAACACCAGCATTCTCTATATAAAAGCGCCAACCTTACTGTAATTTAGCATTCAATTGTGAAAATATTGTACAATTTCCTGAATTCTTATGAAATGATTATTTTTATCCTATTCTTAGAAAACAAAGCCATAGATTTATTTCTACTTTTTTGACTACCTCAAAAACGAGTGTAGTATATGAGAGACCTGATACCATGTGTGCTTCTAATTTAAGGATCTTCCTGTAGTTATGAAATACTTTACTTTGTGATGGGAATATCTGAAAGAGAGAATATGTCAAAATTGCCTGGCCAGGCGTGCTTATTTTGATCTGATCTATCTTTCTTCGCATTGGCAGGCCAACAGAGATGGCAATTTCCCTGCCGTATAATCCTAGGAAGCTGATTGCTGAATCCTAAGAGTCCTAACTTCAGGCTAAAGGTGAAAATAATTCCTTCAGGGAGTAATGTCTAGGTCCAGTCTGCAGAATTAAGCTGATAAGCAATGACATTGCATTAGGAGGTTACAATAATAGGATCACCTTAAATTAAGCTCCCTGAATGAATAAAATTAAGCTATTACTCTGAGGTTCACCTCAGCCTTGTAAAATGCCTGGCACATCAGAGGTTCTGGAAGAAATGTCAGATAGGTGACATGAAAAGGGGGTATTCTGATAATGCAGTGATATTTTTGAGGGTTATCATATATGATTCATTTTTTTTAATTTAACAAATTTATTTACCTCTCACTTTGTGCTGGACAGTATTCTAGGTGGTATAGCTGTGAATAAAAGATAAAAATCTTTGTCTTTAGGAATCTTACCTTCTAATGGGGGAGACAGATAATTTTTTTAAAATTGTGAGAATGCCAAAGAGAAGGGATAAAGTAGGAAGGGATTTCTGAAACATGGTGGTGGGTGTTATAATTTTAGATAGGGTGGACCATACATGAATTATGAAATTTCCAAAAATTTGAGCACATGAAAGATTATGATACTTAGCACCATTTAATCAGTGTGGTGCAAAGGCCATGTGTTGGGGTTTGAGGAAACTGGGTACCAGGCCGTGCTTTCATTCATGTGCAAGTTATTCACTCCTTCGGACTCAGTACACAGCTGTCAGATGTGCATTTTGGACACATGAGCTCCAAATCTCTTTCAGCTCTAAAATTCTGTAAGTATTAATGTTTCTTTAATGATTTAGAAGACCCTTCAGGATCTTTCAGTTCCCCAGAGTTGTCAATATGAAAACCAATTACTATCGAATACATTTTTTGGAGCTTTCTGGTCATTTAGATTTTGGAGAAATAGGAATGTTTGCCATATATATAATGCATAATGAAATCAGGTTGCTGTGGTCTGAATGTTTGTGTTCCCCCAAAATTCACACGTTGAAATCCCAACACCAATATGATGGCATTAGGAGGTGGGGACTTTAGGAAGTAGTTAGGGCCTGGGGGTGGAGCCCTCATGAATGGGCTTAATGCCCTTAAAAAAGAGATCCCACAGAGCTCCCTAGCCCGTTCTGCCATGTGAGGATGTAATGAAAAGTCTGCAACCCTTATCCAACCACGCTGGCACCTTGATCTGGGACTTCCAGCCTCCAGAACTGTGAGAAACAAATTTCTGTTGTTTATAAGCTATCCAGTCTGTGGTATTTTGTTATAGTTGCCGGAAGGGACTAAGAGACAGGTATTATAAGATGTTTATCAGTTATAAAACTGCCATACTTTTGTAATCGTTTTCTTCTGTAATTTCAGGTAAGGCAGTTTGATTCCTTCCATTGGAAATAAATATAGGGAGAGAGCCATTTATGTAGTATGAGTTGATTATAGTGCATTTTAGAAGAAGCCCAGTGAGAATCACATATTCACTATAACACCAATTTTGTGACACAATTCAATATCCTTAGAAATTGTCAGAGGAGATGGAGTTATCCAAAATACTGAGATTACTTGATATAAACTAGCCTAAGCCTACTTGTTATGGACCTGTGGCATCTTTATGCTAAAAGCCAGTTTCCAGGCAAAGCTGAATGGCTGGAGCTGCTGCCCCCAGTGTGATATCTAACCTTATTGAACTCATACAAGGAAATGTGATTTTTGCCATAATGTTAAGATTATACTTTTAACTTGCCAAAGCAAAGAGCTCAGCTTTCATGGAGTATGAAGTTCCTCTAGATAATCTTGATATATTCTTCTTCTGCCTCTTTTTTTGGTGTGTGAGGGGATCCGGGGGGGTCAGGGGAGGTTGGGAGGGTGGAGAATCATGTGGTTCCTGGAGCTCTGTAAGCAATTATTTGCTCTGCTGATAAAAAAAGTGTTTTGTTGCTATAAAAAGAGGTGTAGGTAACCCCAAAATAAGTTTCAGTTTGGTCATTGTGCTGGAGTTCTGGGAAAATAGACTGTTCTTTTGAATTTCTAAACAATAATAATTTGTTTAATACATTTGCACCGTTCATGATAAGTAATACATCTTGATTAGAAAGACTTGCATTGACAGAGCATCTGTAGAAAAATCACTATACAGATAATGAGAACAGTTATGTTTAAATTAAGTGGACATCAAGGGATAGGAGTAAATAGGGAAGGAGGAAGTAATTGAAACAGCAAATAGTCTGAGGCATAGAAATGGAAATGTGTGTAAACTCTGCAAATTTAAAAGTCATTTGGGTGCCATAAATTATATTATTAATTTCTCTGGAGTTTTGAATAGGTGCAAGTAATGATTTAATGAAATGACCATGGAAAGAAGTCAACATATGTACCAAAATTGGGGAGGAAATCTCTTAGCATATGCCACTCTGGGACCAAAGGGTATTTCCCAGATTCTTGCTACTCAAAGTGTGGTCCGTGGACCAGCAGTATGTAGCATCCTGGGAGTGTGATGGAAATGCAGAACCGTAGTCCCCATTCTAGACCTACTGAATCAGAAACTGCAGAATGAAGTTGCCAGGTGATGTGTATGCACACTGAAGTTTAAGAAGCACTGCCCGAGGGACTTCCCTGGTGGCGCAGTGGTTAAGAATCCGCCTGCCAATGCAGGGGACACGGGTTCGATCCCTGGTCCTGGAAGATCCCACATGCTGTGGAGCAACTAAGCCCGTGCACCACAACTACTGAACCCACATGCCACAACTACAGAAGCCCACGTGCCTAGAGCCCATGCTCCACAACAAGAGAAGCCACCACAATGAGAAGCCCGTGCACCATAATGAAGAG
This sequence comes from Hyperoodon ampullatus, assembly GCF_949752795.1. Lineage (NCBI taxonomy): Eukaryota > Metazoa > Chordata > Mammalia > Artiodactyla > Ziphiidae > Hyperoodon > Hyperoodon ampullatus. The sequence continues at coordinate 61,855,706 of NC_136922.1, forward strand.
TAGCCCCCACTCACCGCAACTAGAGAAAGCCCGCGTATAGCAACAAAGACCCAAGGCAGCCAAAAATAATAAATAAGTTAATTTAAAAAAAAAAAAAGAAGAAGCACTGCCCTAGAGTCTGTATAACAGTTCATTCATTCATTCAGTAAACGTTTTTTTGGAGGCCCTTCCATGTGCTAGAAACTAGATTAGACAGTAGGAATGGATGGTCCCTGCACTCAAGGAACACATAATTGGAGTGGGACAAATGAGATATATTAGAAATTAGAGTTAATAGGCTTTGTGCTTGGCTGTGGGTTGTCAGGATGGGGAATATGGATGATGCCCCAGTGTTAGCCCCGGGCACACGAGTGTTGGTGGTCTCTTTACAGCTAACTAGAGGTAGAAGAGAATGCATCTAGCCTTGAAACATTGAGTTTTGAGGCAGCTATGGAATCTGCAGGTGGAAATGTCTAGCATGCAGTTGGAGTTGAGAGCAGGGGTTGGCAAACTGGGACTGCATAGACCAAATCCTGCCCTCTCTCTGTTTTTGCAAACAAAGTTTTACTGGCATGCAGCCCGGCACATTGGTTTACACATTGTCTATGGCTGCTTTCACCCTGTGAGGGCAGAGTTGAGTAGGTGCATCAGAGACCCAGACACCCCGTGGCACACAAAACCAAAAATATTTTTTCTCGAGCCTTTTACAGGAAAAGTTTGCTGAGTCCTGTTCTAGAGCATAGTGGAGAAGTCTGGGTTAATAGATAGCCATGTGGAATTCAAGCAGCCAAGCGGGTGGATAAAGACTATCCTGGGAGGTGTCAGTGAGAAGAAAAAAGGGCAAGATCAGAGCCCTGAGACAGACGTGGCTTCGTGTGGTTTTTGTGCCCGGGGTAGCTCCCCTGGCCATTCAAATTCTCTTTTTTCCCCCTGATAATTTTACAGCAGTTTTGTTTGTGTGAGTGGGAGGGGGAGGGGGTGCCTTGGCACTTGCAAATTTATTAAGCCAAGAAACTTGCATTAGTTCCGTGACCCATCCTGTAGGTCATTTATGATCCTAATAATTCAGCAGATTCTGTATGTTAACAAATAACGCTTACCTTTCAATAAAAGCTGTAAGTAACATAATAGTTTGGGCCTAATAACAGAGAAGAATCTCATCATCTCATGAAATAGAAAGGAAAAATTTCATTTCCTTGTGAATTTGTTTTGCCTGACTCCTGTGGCTGGCAGGGCTGTGCAGAGGTGCCCACAGCTCCTGAAAAGCCCCTATCCTCTCAATCTGGTCCCAAAGCCATGTGGCCACAAGCTGGCATGTTTTCTGTGCTTTGCCCAGTCGTGAGGCTGCTGTTCTCTACCAGATACAAGGAACTGGATCAGACAGAGAGGAGCTGCGAAGCGAAGCCGGATGCTCCTGGAGTACGGAAGCAGTTTAGGGCATTAAAAAGTGACCTGCATGTGTAAATCTGCAAATTTAAAAGCCGTTCGGTGCCATAAACTCTTACATACTTCTCAGGAGTTGTGCATGAAACATTTTAATGGAGTCACCGCAAAAAGTCAAGGATTCAAGCCTCAGTTCTTAGCCCCCCTTTATTAGATAAATAACGCAGATAGTGTTAAGTCCTGGGCTCCAAGGGGAGGTTGAGCTGAGGTGACGAGGAGATAAAGGATGCAGGTGGAAGTCAGCTCAGCACCCTCCCATTGGTGCAGACACCCTAATGTCACCTTTTCATACCAGCACGAAGGGGGTCCTTGTAGTGTCCGGTGCCAGGCATGGTGGATGGTGTCTTCACAGACACCCTCTAGTTTAACATCCTCGTGGACACAATTCAGATATAATGGAGCCGCCAAACTTGTTTTGGTTTCAATTTGAGGTGTAAGATGCTTACTTCTGAGAAGCTCCAGGAGCTCTTTTGGTAAAGCTACAGTTGCACATTGCAGTGCTCCATTAGGGGTTCTGTCACCCCTGGTTAGCAGTGTGTCTAAACCACAGGGGAGGGGAATGAAAAATGAATACCTTCCTGCAGGCAGAAAGTGCAAAACTCAGAAGCCACAGTTTGGTGGCTCTGCGACCCCAGTCTCCAGTGTGTAAGGTCTGGGGATGGGCATGGTGGTGAAGGAGCCCCACTGCCAGCAGGTCTGACAGAGGAGATGTGGTTCCATTAGAGACGCTGAGTCGGTCTCCACTTCCACAAAACAAACTTCATTTTCTTTTGGCCTTTCCAGTTGTCTTTGAGGGCCCGAAGCTGCCTGTTCACAATATTGCAGTGTTGGGGTTTTCTTACAAGGCTGTGGCTCATCTGGGCTTTTGTTTACTCTGGAACCGAGTGGCACCAAACCCTTTATCACGTCTTGCTTTCCCAGTGTGAATGAGCCAGTGTTGCAATGCCCAGTTCCTTTGTGCAGCCTCCCCTCCCTCTCCTTCCCCTCCCCTGCCCTCCCCAGCCCCTATCTTTCAGCAGTATTTCCATGTGTTTGTGACTCTCCACGAGAGGGTGAAGTAGAAGATTGATGAGTGGGATGATGAGCATCAGCATTTAGTGAGCAGCTGGGCTCACTGAACCCTCCCTGGCCCCTGGAGGGTAGGTTCAATAGATTTCTCTATTAAAGAGGAAGTAACGGGGCTTCCCTGGTGGCGCAGTGGTTGAGAGTCCGCCTGCCGATGCAGAGAACACGGGTTCGTGCCCCGGTCCGGGAAGATCCCACATGCCACGGAGCGGCTGGGCCCGTGAGCCATGGCTGCTGAGCCTGTGCGTCTGGAGCCTGTGCTCCGCAACGGGAGAGGCCGCAACAGTGAGAGGCCCGCGTACCAAAAAAAAAAAAAAAAAAGAAAGAAAGAAACATCCAAACCAGCAGAGCAACTTCTAGGATATGGCAGCTTTCCTCACTAACATCTAACAGCCAGCTGGACCCCCGACCCTACTTGGGATAGCAATATTAATGACGGTGCCCAGATTTTAACCTGTCCTCCATACTGTCCTGCCACACCTAGGTGCACTTTTCCCTGGGGTTCTTTCCTTCTTGAAGATTCTCTTTCTCTTTCCTCTAGTGCTTTCAGAGTTGTTCCTTCTGGGCCTTGGAAGACCTTTTCTGTCCCATGGTCATCATCTGGCCCTCTCCCTCCAGCTTCCTACTATATCCCTTCTTTCTTTCACCTCACATCCTATTTGCAGGGGTGCATCTGCTGCAACCAGAGAGACCACATTGGTCCCATCTTTACTTGTTCTCCAACACCATAATCTAAATCACTTAAAATTAGACCCAGTGCTGGGAGCACTTAGGTAAATTTCTCCCTCACGGGAGAAAGTGGCTTCTTTTAAAACTTGCTTAAAATGGCATTTCTTTAAAACACCATCAATCTCTTCTACAGAACAGACCGTCTAGGGAAAATCTTTACAGATCATTAGCAGTTCTGGTACAAAGCTTCCTTGGTGGAAAACAGTGGACATTTTTTTGGAGAGAGTAGATTTCTGGGTTATCTGTGCCTTTTATTTATGCCTGCTTTCCTAATATTGCCCTCTGGTGTGGACAGCCCAAGATCTTAAAGCAGGTGACGAGGGAGTAGATTGATTCTTACCACCAAGGTGAAGACTTGCTGTGCTCTGTGGTGTACAGGCAGTGCAGTGGCAATGGAGGCGGACATGGGAAGCATAGGCCAGGTGCCCGGCATTTATTTTATAGATTTGCTGATCTATTCTCCACAGCCCTCCTGTGAGGGAGGGGGTGCTCTAATGCTCCCGTTTTGTGGATGAGGAAACCAGGCACAGAGCAGTGGACTGACTTACCCAGAGTCACCCAGCTCATGGGTGGTAGAGATGGTATTTGAACGTAGGCAGTGTGGTTTCAGAGACTGTGCTTAGACCCCTTCTTCTGTATCTCTTGACACAAGGACAAGGAAAGCTTGTCATTTCCTTTATGGATCTTACGGATTAGTCAGAGAGACATTTGCCAATCTAATTTAAGACATAACTGTGTTAAATACCACACAGAAACACAGAATAGGGTGCTCTTAAGCCCTGGATATTTTCATGTGGTGTAAAAAGCCATTTTTGGAACCGCCTTCCATCCCAGAGAATTATCAACCACTCAGATAATTGAGGAAAATGAGGTAAAATGAGAAGAAGGGTCCTCTCCAAGCCATTTTTCCTTGTAATTCACCACTGATCAGGGTCAAACAGCTTTTCTCCTTCTGCTTCCTAACACCTCTGCCTGTCTCCACTAGTGAGTCCCTACCTTGCCTGGAACCAAAAGTTTAAGTCTGTCCCTGATTACTGTTACTTTTAATGCATTGTAACAGGAGCAGTGTCCCGCAGAAAGGTGGAATGTGGCTTTACCCTTTAAAATAGAGATGGCTAAAGAACAAAATTCCAAATTCGAAATAGCAGATTCTCATCATGATGGAATAGCCTTTGCTAAATCTCCTCAAGCTTCCCTGGCTACAAAATGGGCAAAATCAAACTTGCTTCCTCCTCCTCCTTACCTGGTGGGAGTATCGTGAAGGTAAAAGGCAGTAATTGGTATGAAGGTGCCCTGAGCTCCATAGATAAGAGCTCTATATAATCCCAGTATATCATTAAACCTGCTTTATTCGGATTTGGATACAGTCTGTAGATCATAGAAGTAGGTCTTTCAGCCAGTAGTTTGGAGCCCCAAGGCTTTATTCCAGAAGAAGAGCATTTATGGCAAATACAGTCAAATGAACACTATCCAGGTCACAGACAGCCTAGAGTTAAAGGATGGGCACACTTCTCTTTGGGAAGCACTTCAGTCATGCTTGAATGTCTCCTGCGATGGGGAACCCCCCACCTCCTGAAGCTGACACCGGAGACCGTTAGAAAGTGCTTCCTTGGATTGGTGCTATTTCTCTGCATTCCCGAACTCTGCAGAGCACATCCACATCTGGCCCCTTCAGCTCTTTCAAGACATGCACCATGCTCATCCAGAGACATCGCTAACCTAGCTTCCTTCAACCATGTCTTACCTGATGAGGTTGGGGTTTTTTTTGTTTTTTTTTTTGTTTTTTTTTGTGGTACGTGGGCCTCTCACTGTTGTGGCCTCTCCCTTTGCGGAGCACAGGCTCCAGACACACAGGCTCAGCGGCCATGGCTCACGGGCCCAGCCGCTCCGCGGCATGTGGGATCTTCCCGGACCAGGGCACGAACCCGTGTCCCCTGCATCGGCAGGTGGACTCTCAACCACTGTGCCACCAGGGAAGCCCAACCTGATGAGGTTTTGAATCATCTCATTCTACTCATTCTCCTCCAGACATATTTCAGTCCTCCCCTAATATTATAGAGTGTGGCCCCCAGAACCACACTCAACACTCCAGAGAGTCTGACCAAAGGAGATGGCCACCTTGTCATCCTATTAGCACAGTCTGAGATCACAGTTTTCTGGGAGCTTTGTTACTCTATAATAGCTACTGATGTTATACCAATTACAATCTTTACATCTACATTGTATGTACCCCTGCTAGGTTGTGTCTCCCCAGTATTGGCAATGATTTTTTAAATTCTTGGCAAAAAGTTACATCTATCCCTCTTAAATGAAATTTTATTGAATTTGGTGCCAGCCTATTCAGTATTTTTTTTTAATCCCCATTTTACCATCTGATATATTATCTACCCCTCACAGGTGGCAATCCAAGCTTCTGAATCTTTATTCCAGAAAGGGTAAAGAGCATGCTTCTTTCAAATATAGTGACCTTTAATTAGATCTCCTGTACATGGATAATTTTGATAAAAATGCTCTCACTTTTGGTTAAAATGTTAATAAAAGTATTGCCTAGGGAAAAAAATATTGCCTACGATAAGGCCAAGAAATATTCTTCTATCAGCTAATTTGCACACTTTCTACTTGTCAGTCATCAGATTGATTATTAATCTGCCTAATTGTACTGGTCTCTGACCTGTGTCTTTTTGTGTTTTTTTATTTTTTTGCGGTACACGGGCCTCTCACTGCCGTGGCCTCTCCCGTTGCGGAGCACAGGCTCCGGACGCGCAGGCCCAGCGGCCACGGCCCATGGGCCCAGCCGGTCCGCGGCATGTGGAATCCCCCCGGACCGGGGCACGAACCCGTGTCCCCTGCATCGGCAGGCGGACTCCCAACCACTGCACCACCAGGGAAACCCTAACCTGTGTTTTGTAACCTTGTCCAAAATGCTTTGCAGACATTCCTCTTGTTTGCTTCATTTTCTCTGATATCCCAATCGTATTCCTTTATTTCTGGAAAGATTATGACTGGCATTACTGTGACTTCAGTTGTTCTTAGTGAGACTGGATTGACTTTTATGGCACCACCATTATCACTTTCTTTTTCAGTCCATCCCATTTATAATTTCTGGGATCAATTTCCAGCTCAACCACCAATATCTTAGAGAATTTTCCTTCTGTGTCTTTAAAAAAAATCAAGACATTTGCCTGATTCCTTGCTTCTGGCCCCACTCTCATGGATCATGTCTTCCTCCGAGGTCTCTGTCAGCAGGTTGTCCATCCCGTTTGCAAGCCAGAGACTGTTCTCCCTGGCAAGGAAGCCAGTGGCAGCTGGGAGAGGGATTGTGCCTCTTTTTGACATCCGTCAGCATCACACCTTGGATGCCAGGCAGTTGACTCAGGCCTTCTTTGATGTTCTCCTGGTTCAGAGCCTCACCAAATTCTTTTAAATACTACTTTTAGTCTTTAAGTGATGCTTATTAAAATGCAAATATCTCTTAGAAGCGTTATTAAGCTAACAGCCTATGTAGTTTCAGGGGTGAGGGTGGGTTTTAAAGGAAGACATCCTTAACTGCTCACTTATGGCTGGGCTGAAACATTAGACCTTCCTGGGATACTTTATCTGGTGCCACTGAATGGAGAAGAGCCCAAGCCTGATTCATTTTGGGAGGCTGCTATGTTCCTGTAATATTGTTGGCAGGAACTGGAGGAAGGAGAGGTGTAGAAGAAAGAGAGGTGGATTAGGAGTTAAGAGACATAGTCATGTTCCCATGATCTGCTCCTAAATAGACTCAGAGACCTCTGTATCCATATGTATAAAATGAGAAAGTTGGGTCAACTCAAACTCATCTGGAAGGTCATTCCCAGCATGATTCTGTGATACTTTATTGTAATCCAGTCCCATCTTTTCCACTATAGTTGGTTCTGTGTCCTATTAGCAAGTTATGTCACCTCTCTAGGTCTTAGTTTCCTCAGTTTTAAAGATGGAGTAATGACTAATTCCTGGGTTTTCTAAATGAGCAGGGCTCACAGAAGCCTGGGGAGAAGCAGGCTAGAGATGTGGGAAAGGGACTTTGTCTTCCTCCCTCCCTGTTCAACCAAAATAACTCAATATTTACCCTTCGGTCTTGTGCAGAAGCTTTTATTCAGGGAAAGGTTTTTATTGTTGTTGCTTTGTTTTGTTTTTGCCTACAAATGAATGTATCTTAGTACATCCGTGTAGTATAATATCACAGGACACTCTGAAGCTCCCATGTAGCTCAAAAATTAGTAAGCTCTTTGAGAGCAGGGATCAGGACTTGTCATTCTATCTTTATTACCTTTCGTAGAGTCTAAAGTATAGTAGATTTCAACAAATGTTTGTTGGATAAATATGCAATGATAATAATAATCACTATTACTGAGCTCTTATTCCATGCCAGGCATTCAGTGCTTTAGTGGGTTACCTCAGTTCATCCTTAAAATAAACCTATCAGGTAGTTATTATTTTTCCCCTTTTATAAATGCAGCAATGGAGGTATTAAGCCTTGAGTAGAATGGAGGCAATTTGATATATATATATATGTATGTGTGTGTGTATATATATATACACACACACATACATATATATATATATATCAAAACCAAGGCTCTTAATCACCTTGTTACATGGCCTCATTTCTGTCTATGGGACATACTGAGTAATATAGATGACGAAGCTGAAATGCAAGGCCAACAGGATGGGGAGTGTGAATCTGCAGATAATACCTGGAGAGAGGGAGAGGGAGGGATGGTTCAAGGTGTATGAGAAAGGGCTTAGATGTGAGGTGGAAGATCAGTTCCACAGAATTGGGTTCCCTAGACCACCAGCATCAGCATCACCCAAGAACTTTTCAGAAATACAGATTCTCAGGCCCCATCCCAGACCCTCTGAATCCAAAGAGCTGGAGATCAGGCTCAGAACACACTCACAGGGCATGTTAATAAGCCCTTCAGGGGATTCTGATGCATGTTGAGAATCCTGCTGTGGACCAACTTGTGAAGAGTGGTGAAGCTTCTGGTTTTCTCACTGTTGGAATAAAAGTTCTAAATCGACACGAATATTTACCTCTTTGATATCTTAAGGTGACACTCCACAAGATGTTTGCTTAGACTGAGAGACTAGGTATGCCATTCCTTTCCTGCCTTCTGTTTAGTCTGTAACCCGAGGCCCATCACTTAACTCCTGATTCTTTGCCTGTAAAATGTGGTTAATGATGCCTGTTCCCTATTGGGGTAGCAGGAGAAATGTGTAATTAGTGGCTGCAAGGCACCTGGAGCCCAGAGCGCCCTATAAATACTGTAGGATAATAACCAGTTTATGGCCTTAAATGCTGCCTGCAACTTGCCACATTTAACATTTCTTCTCTGAATTGTAAAGTTGAAAGTTAATTTAACCGTTCAGTATTTGCACTTATTTTTTATTCATTCTTTAGCCCCAAATTGTGTGCATGTGTGTGTGTGTGTGTGTGTGTGTGTGTGCTTCCTTCAAGCTTCCAGAGAAAATGGGTAAGAAAGAAAACATTTAAAATATCAGGACCTTCTGAGAAAATAACCTCTCCAAAGCATGATGTTGGATTGATTGTCAAACAGATTCTTCAGATGATTTAAGCAGAAAGGTGAGAGACTCCATGGGCAGAGATGCTTGGTGCCAGAGGTAATGCTGGTTCTTTGAGATTCCAAGCTGCAATTATTTAAAAATGGTTCACCTTTTCACTTTATGAACATTTCATTTCTGCTCATCTTTCTAACGGTAACCCTCCTTTTCCTATTTAGAATCCAAAAAGTCTGAATAATATTCTCTATACGGTCATTCTTTTTTTTTTTTTTTTTTTTTTTTTTTTTTTTTTTGTGGTATGCGGGCCTCTCACTGTTGTGGCCTCTCCCGCTGCGGAGCACAGGCTCCGGATGCGCAGGCCCAGCAGCCATGGCCCACGGGCCCAGCCGCTCCGCGGCACATGGGATCCTCCCAGACCGGGGCACGAACCCGTATCCCCTGCACCGGCAGGCGGACTCTCAACCACTGCGCCACCAGGGAGGCCCAATACGGTCATTCTTTATTCAGCTTAGGCAGATACTTCCTTTTTTAGGCAAGACTGCTTGTCCTATGTATACAGTCATTTTAGATTAGATTTACAAGAGTACAGGCTAGTTTTTTTTACTCTAGTGTAAAGGTTTTTTCCCGCCTTCATCTTAAGCAGATGAATGGCCAAAAAAGACCCAGATGGAGACACAGCAAAAACATTTCTTTTCAGAGGTTACTAGGGCACAATTTACATGGAGGATACAAATGTGAATAGATAAGCAAAGAGGGGCTTTTCTGGTGGCTCAGTGGTTAAGAATCTGCCTGCCAATGCAGGGGACATGGGTTCAAGCCCTGGTCCGGGAAGATACCACATGCCACGGAGCAACTAAGCCCATGCGCCACAACTACTGAGCCTGCCCTCCAGCCTGCTCTCTGGAGCCCGCAAGCCACAACTACTGAGCCCCCGTGCTGCAACTGCTGAAGCCCACATGCCTAGAGCCCATGCTCCGCAACAAGAGAAGCCACTGTAATGAGAAGCCCGCGCACCGCAACGAAGTGTAGACCCCACTCGCCATAACTAGAGAAAGCCCACATGCAACAATGAAGACCCAACACAGCCCCCCCGCCAAAAAAGCAAAGATACGTGTGTAAAAGAGGCTTTTATACCAACAGTGTGGTATGGAGAGAAAAAAAAATTTAATTGCCAACTAACTGTAGTTTTAATTTTGTATGTTATAACTTTAATATTGGAGCATAATCATTGAGCAGGGAAAATACCTCCACCCTTTTACTACCATTTCCAGACATTTTAAATTATATGCTATTCCTGAATTTAAAAAAAAGGAACAGCAGAATAAGGATCATTCGGACCCTGAATCAACTCACTATTTTATAAAACCAAGTCTCAAGTAAACAGGCTTGTTTCTCCTCGTGCCTGTGCTGGAGGTCAAATGCTTACAATAGCCTAAAATAACAAGTTGACCTACGTTTTCGTAATTGGAAATAAGAAAGAAGTTCAGCCATCTGCTAATGGAAAGAAAAGTTTTGAAATAAAGCTAACAGCTGTCGTTTCTGAAGAAACATCTCTAAATTCTTCAGAAGACAGTAATGGTGCTTACGACAGCTAAAAATCATTCAGGGCGCTGTTCACTAATTACGAATTACCTGGGAAATCATGTTTGCACTTAGAAGGGCCATGCAGACTCCTTTTAGAAGTTGGTCTAACTTTACAACTGTCTGGGGTTATTCATTGCAGACTGAAGTGTTTCCTTTTCAAGTCCAAATAAGTCGAAATAAATTGGACAGAGGATTCTCTGTGAGGGAAAAGAGGGAGGAAAAGAGACTGTGCCCTCCCTTTCCTTGAAAAGCACTGGCTGAACCCAAGAATGGCTTCTATTTCCACCAAGCTTCAGAACAATCTGCAAAGCACTTCAGTGAAATGAAATAGTAGCATGTCTGGCAAATTGTGAGGGTTGACAGCAAACAAGAAGGAAGAGTTTAACTCCTCCTCATCGTCCAACGCTGGCATTAAGCTTCAGATAAGGCAAGAAAAATGGCTAACGCTGGGACTGCCTGCCCCTCATAATAGAAAATGGTCCTGCCAGAGATATTTTCTCATTTTTCTGATCACCTGTCTTCTCAGGGCCTGTCTTTTCTTATCGGGAGTAAATTATTTGTTTGCAACGTTTCTGAGATTGCTCTAAGAAGATCAGTAGAAATGTGGTGAGGAAAGAGAATATAATTTCACTGCCCTCATTTCTCTGAAATCCGGGGATTCTTGCATTGTGTGTACTTCCTGCCAGCTCGGTAATAATTAATGTAAAGTGTGTGTGTTTAATCCTGCAGAAACTTTTCAGGAAATAAGTGCTTTTAATCATTGTTTGGATGATCCTAAAGCATTTTAATATTACAGTGTTTAGGGCTTCCCTGGTGGCGCAGTGGTTGAGAGTCTGCCTGCTGATGCAGGGGACACGGGTTCGTGCCCCAGTCCGGGACGATCCCACATGCTGCGGAGTGGCTGGGCCCGTGACCCATGGCCGCTGAGCCTGCGCGTCCGGAGCCTGTGCTCTGCAAAGGGACAGGCCACAACAGTGAGAGGCCTGCGTACCGCAAAAAAAAAAAAAAAAAAAAAAAAAATATATATATATATATATATATATTACAGTGTTTAGTTGGCAAACCTCTGCAATAAAGAAAATACGTTGTTTGATTGAATTAGGTAATAAAGTTTCTTCTTGGTTTTTTTAAAACAGGAACTGTTGCTTTTCAGAAAAAAAGAATTTTTCTTGAGGAATCTGCATGGCAGTTTTTTGTGGTTCCTCCCTTTTCTGACCTCTCAGAGCTCTCACTGTCTGAACTATTCATTTCTCATCTTTCAGTATCTACTTTCATGTGCTTGCTGTTAATTCTCCTTTTATGTCCCAACCAGACTATAAACTCCTTGAAGGTAAGCATCATTTTAATGTTTATTTCTCAAAGTGCCTAAATCAGTAGATTGTCAGGCATTTGTAACAAGATTTTATGTGTTTAATCACATTTAATGATCTGACCCATTTCTTCTTAAAATAGTGAATTGCACCTCATTCTATTTTAATATCATACAGTCATCATGAAATGTAGTGTTTGACAGTCCCTCTTCTAAAAGGACCCTGGCCTTCTTCAGCACAGTGGTCTGCAGTAAAGTTCTTCAGTCCTGGGCTCTGGATGGTTTGGGTATCACACCTAATAAGTGTGATTTGAAGTAGTGTCACTCCATTGAATGAGCTTCATCACAGTGCATAGGGTCAGGCTGAGTAATTTCTGTGTGAGTGTGATTGGGAATTGTTCCAACTCTGAGAATCTTCCATGATGGGAGAACATAAGAGAGAATGCCTCTCTTAGATGGATATTTATTTGTTTTTGTGGGGTTTTTTTGTTTGTTTTTTGGGGTTTTTTTTTTTGTGGTACGCGGGCCTCTCACTGTTGTGGCCTCTCCCTTTGCGGAGCACAGGCTCCGGACGCGCAGGCTCAGCGGCCATGGCTCACGGGCCCAGCCGCTCCGCGGCATGTGGGATCTTCCCGGACCGGGGCACGAACCCGTGTCCCCTGCATCGGCAGGTGGACTCTCAACCACTGCGCCACCAGGGAAGCCCTATTTGTTTTTAAATTACAATTTATAAAGGGTTAATGAAGTTGGCCTTTCTGAAACCTGTTCTTGGAATTTGATTTTGGTCACTGATTGACGTTCAGGAGACAAACTCATGTTCTTGGATGTTGTGTATGTGTATGTGTGTGTGCGTTTCTGTGTGTATGAAAAACAAAGGAATCAAGTTAGTATTGAGAACATATCATTTAAATTCTTAGAAACCCCATAATTGCAGGTTTTGTGGCATGCGTATCATATGAAGAAAAGAAAAATAGCCCACTAAACTTGGAGGCCTTGCTCAGGCTCAGAATACATCATCAAAGAGTAAAGAGGGGAGTGTTGGTGATGTTGTTATCATTTTTATTTTTAGAAAAGCCCAGAGCTCAGATGAGAGCTTCCTTGCGTTGAGTCAATTTAGAAGTGGTGTGTAGTATAGCATGGGAAGTTCATTACAGATGTGAAATTATGCAGTACGTAGCAAGGGTAAATGTTTATTCATATTCCAAATGTAACCCACTTTAGTGGGTTAAGTTTAACCCATTTTAATGCTGCAGTGGGAAGTGGGTTTGCTGTTTCGGTTTGTGGGCTTGAAAATCTCCCTAGATGGTAAGAGAGGCACACCTACGGAAACTGGAAGGATATCCAGGCTCCCTCCTCACCTTTGGGCAATGTATTTGATTCCAGTTTATAAAAAATGAGTCCAAAGTCCCTACAAAAATAAATGACCTTCGTCCTGTTCAGGTCTTGTTTCAGACTGTTTTCGCCTTTCCTGTGGTCTAGGGGATGTTAAATGGTCTCTGTCAGGGTCCTGGCCGGGGCAGAAGGCACACTCAGCTGGGGTGTTGAAGAGAAGTTAATGAAAGAGCTTTTCTACAGAGGTATAGGCAGGCCAAGGGAACCAGAGATTCTGAAGCACCCAGGGGTTGCCAGCAGTGCAAAGCCGCGACCACTCCTGGGCCTGAAGGGGCAACAGGAGGAAACTGTGTTACTGCTGGAGCCAGGCGATGGCTAGAGCCACAGGAGAAGAGCCTGGACGGTGGTAGCTGTGAGGGTCATCCGTTGCAGCACCAGAGCAGGGAGGGAACAGGAATAAATACCCCAGCATACCTCTCCTCCCTCCTTCCCTTTCTTGCCCAAGCCTCCCATTGGCTGAACCCAATTGGAAGCCTGAAGCAAGGGTGCCTAAGGACTACAGTTCTTAGATGTTCATCTCCCTACCGCACACACACACTGAGGAGACCCTTGGGAGAAGCAGAGACCAGTCCTGTCAGAGAGTCAGTTCTTCCCTTCAAGCTCAGGGTTACCAACATAGTGATTTTTCACTGGATTTGCTGCGGGATAGAGGGCACAAGGAATGAATGAAATCAGAATTGGGGTGGAGCGCTGGCTTGTATGATCTGGAAAAAAAAAATCATGAATAGTAAAATATGAGGTATAGCCATAAAAAGGAGAAAAGAAACAAACAGCCGCATGGAGTAGTGGTTCAGAGCACCTGCACTGGACTGAGACTGTTCACGTGGGACCCCAGGTTGGCCTCTTACTAGCTGGCCAGTTTCTCTCTGAGGCTCTTTTTGCACATTTTAAAAGTAGGGATAGGGCTTCCCTGGTGGTGCAGTGGTTGAGAGTCTGCCTGCCAATGCAGGGAACGTGGGTTCGTGCCCCGGTCCGGGAAGATCCCACACGCCGCAGAGTGGCTGGGCCCGTGAGCCATGGCCGCTGAGCCTGCGTGTCCGGAGCCTGTGCTCCTCAACGGGAGAGGCCACAGCAGTGAGAGGCCCGCGTACCGCCAAAAAAAAAAAAAGTAGGGATAATGATCATACCTACCCGTGGGTAGGCTGAAGTGAAAAGATAATTGTAAAATTCTTGGCTTGGGACATAATCAGCACTCAAGAAATACAACTGCTAGCTGTTAATCCAAATTATAGAGAGGAAGGCTCAGTCTTGGCTCGTGGTCCTGTCCCGGAAGACGTCCTTCCTTCTGCACCAGGAGCCAGAATGGGTGAGGATAAGGGCATGAGGTCTTTATGTTTATAAAAAGGGAGTGTGGACTGCAGTCAGCTGAGAAACACCCACTGTCTCCTCCGTTCTTGGCTCTGAGTAAAGAAGGCTCTGGCCTTGCTTATCTCTCAGGTGGTGGTAGCCTGTGGAGCTTAGAAGTAGGCAGCAGAGAAATTGACTAAAGAAGGATATGTGCTAGGTTCCCACCCGGTCAGGGCTGGATGGGGGTGTATGCGGAGCAACAGCAAAATGGGGGAGGCCCACCCAGGCTTCTGGTCACATTCTTCACCAGCATCCCACACCAGGTCCTGACCCACTCTTTTCTGAGCCCGTGGCCTCCATCGCTTCATGTCGGGCTGCTGTTAAAAGGATTCACAGGCCTGCCTCAGAGTCTTATCCTGAGAAAATGACCATTCTTGGGAGAAGAGGTGACAGAGTGAGTGGGAGAGTTACACGCAGCTAAGAGTAGATCAAGAAGAAATTGGGGTCTCTTGAGGAAAAAAGGGCTCTAATAAAAGAATCTAAAGATGTAGTTGAGTCCTCTAAACTAGCTGGCTGTCCCTTACATTTTTGTAGTTTTAAAAATAAAAACTAGGGCTTCCCTGGTGGCGTAGTGGTTGGGAATCCGCCTGCCGATGCAGGGGATGCGGGTTCGTGCCCCAGTCCGGGAAGATCCCACATGCCGTGGAGTGGCTGGGCCCGTGAGCCGTGGCTGCTGAGCCTGCGCGTCTGGAGCCTGTGCTCTGCAACGGGAGAGGCCACAACAGTGAGAGGCCCGCGTACCGCAAAAAAATAAAAATAAAATAAAAATAATAAAATAAAAACTAGAAGCAAGTTGGATGAACATAAAGACACTGGCAGCCTTGGGAATTAGGGGCAAAATTCTGTTCTAAGTACATGAAGTCGTGGCATGGTTGCATATTCAACATGACTCTGTTTCTACCACTAGCATTTTCCTGGCTGATTTCTTCTCCATCCTTGGACTTCCTTCTGGTTTTCCAACTTATGCACCTCATCCCCTACCCATCCCCAGGTCTCCCCAACCCATGAATAAACCAGTGGTTACAGGGGCAGCACATTGTGTGTCAGTAATCTCTGGATTTTCAGCAGTAATGGGTAAGAGTGAGAGACGAGATGAGTGTGTGAGCTGGTGAGAAAGGACCAGATGATAATAAAAAATACACAGTGTTATGGGGCTGGCAGTCCTTGATATTTTGAAGATTACCTGGCCTTTGACAACCAGTAGATTTGATCCCCCTTCTCTCAGAAAATACTAAAACCTATCTAAAAAGCCATATGATAAATAAATTCAATCTCATAGCTACTATCTCACCACACAAGATGAGTGTAGGAAAATGTGGCTGATAGAATTGTGGCAGTTTGACATCACAGAGCTACAATGGTGAGGGATTAGAAAACATTCTTCCTAAAATTCTATTTAAAAGGAAATGCTATTTGGAAAATGTCCATCAGCTTCCATGCTTGTCACATCTCTGTCCCCTAAGTGTCAGAATTAGGGTCAAAGGACTAGACTGGAGTGAGAAAGTCAAATGCAGAAATACCCCTCTGGGTATATACAGGAAGCTCATGTATGGAGGAAGAGCAACTGTGTACCCATATTATTGATACCTGGAGTCATTTACTATGTGCGAGAGATAAGTTATCTTAATCAGTGGATACATTTAGAATACTTTAGTGTAATAGCTTTGAAAATATTGTTGATATAAAATGCATTTAGAAAGACGTCTAAAATTCCATAGTGAAAGTCTCAGTGGTGGTCAAGGTCAAGAATGCCTTCTTTCCGGAACCATCTATTCAGTGCATTGGTGCTCACAGGAGTGGAACAATGGAGTCCCTCCAGCATCCTCTGTCACTATGGCAGGCAGTGGAGGAAAGCCTATTACAGTGTAACAAATGAACTCTGAAAATAGAACCATCCTAAACAGCTAAAGGTTGCATATGAAAAACCTACAAACAGCTCCTGCCAAAGGCTGAGCCTCTTGACCCAGCAAATTATTACTAGTTCGATGTAAGTGGTTTCTTAGTGCCCAGAGGAACACCCACTTCCTACCGGAGGGTAGGAAACCCTGGACAGGGGAAGCTCCCACCAAGTGCTTGGACTCAGATGCTTGAGACAAAGGACCTTTCACTGTTGTTTAGAGGCCCAAGATCTAATCATTTCTGGCTGCTTTCTTTGCTTTTTCCTTTTCTAGTTTTTGAATTCTGACAGCCAAATCATGGCCGCACTAGGTACTGATTGGTGTGTATCAGAGTTTGCATATGTCAGGTAGGTCATGCTGCACATCCTGGCTGAAGGAGACTTCCAGTATGCCCAGTTGTTCTTTTCCTTTTTAATCCCATCAGCCAGCTTGTGACTGGCCATTTGGACACTGTGAGCAGTGAAGACGATTTGTCTTGCTTGAACCTAGCCCTGAAAATGCAGTACTGATGGCTGCAATAGACATTCTTAAGGAGAATCTGATTTTTTTCCTCTACTTCGATAGTGGTCACTCAGTTGATCAGTCAAACAAACATTTATTGAGCACCTGGTGTATACAGAGCTCTGCTTTGGGAGGTGCTGAAGAAAGTAAAGCTGCAGGGTAGCACTGGGGTTTGGGGGGCACTAGGGTGGCTTTCCACTGGATTCACATCTCACTTTCATTCCATCAGAAGCCACAGGACACCCGCTGGGAGTAATCATGGTGAGGGCTCTGCCCTGAGCAGCCAGGGTTAATAGGCCACATGCCTAGAAGAGAAGGCGAGACAGCAGGTTGCCCTGGAGGAATTTCCCTGTGACCCTCTCCTTGCCCCTTGACAGGATGCAAGCAATCCTTTCATTCAAAGCCTGCTGGTGCCTCTTGTATTTGCCTTTGCATTCATTATAGGCAGGAAAAGATGGCTTTGTCAAGGCACAGACTTCCAGTGGAAATGATGATCTAGCCTTTGTGAGAAAACGCTCCTTTGTCAGAAACACTTAACATACAAACCAAGAAGCCTCCTTCCTTCTCAGAACACTTAAAGTGAAACCAATGTCCCAGTCTTCCCTTTTACCTTCCCCTTCCTTCTCTTCCCTGTAATGCAGAGCCCAGAGAACTCCTACTCACCCTTCACTGCCCAGCTCCAATATAATCTCCTCTGTGAAGTTTTCCTCCTCCTTCCGACTCACCCCTGCCAGGGGCGTGGCACTTGCACACCCCCCTCCCATAGGCACCATTCAATTCTCTTCCCTCTGGAAGTGGGAGCTGCCTGAGGGAGAGAACTTTCTTACTCATCTGTGTGGGCCCAGCACCTAACGTGAGCTCAGGAACAGAGTGACTGGTAAATATTTGTTATGTGGACAAATTAGGAAATTGATAAATGATCTTTTATAAAGGCACAGGTGTGTAAATATGCTATTCCTCCTTATGACAGTACCACTGGAAATAGATAAACAGAAGTTACAAGTACAAACTTCTTCAGACAGGAGGATAATATTAAGGAAAGATTTGTTTTAATATCTGGTTTCTGATTCTGGTCGTGGAAGCAGGAACTTTCACATACCGGGATTAGGAAGACAAATGTGCCACTGTACAAACAGCAAGAGGATATGACTCTCCCGCCAGCACACGGGACAGCTGTCCCAAGTGCCGTGAAGACAGGCGACCCTAAGATAACAGCAGGGGCCGGTGGGGGGGTGGTCTATTCTTCTTGCTCTGTTATGTAATGTAAATATTCTCCCTTCCAGAAATGATTGGGCCCGCCTGTTGTTTGCCTTATTCTTAACCCTTTAATTATAGACCTGCCAATGCTGTCATCCACCCTGCCAGGGTGACAGGAAGGCTTCCCTTCCTGCATACATTTGTTCAAGCATGTGGCATCCAAGTGATAAATACACGCTGCTAATGCCAAGTTGAACGCTGAGGTTTTAATTAGCATCTTGCAGCTTGCGAAGGGTTGCTTTGACTCTTGTTTCTCCTTCCTGTACATCGCTGTTGCGCTTCCTGTGCTATTTTTGTTGCTTTGTGGTACGGTGGGTGAGATGTCTGAAGTGTTGCTATAGTGTGCGTGTTTGTGATCTTTAGAAATATTTTCTCTGTAAGAAGTTATTTTTAAAGCAAGTGATAAGAAACCGCAGAGCACTGAAACCCTGGAGAAAAGCAAAACTTGAGGCTCTGGTTTTCAGGAGGCTTGAAGTATCAGGGCCACAACTACAGCCACACCAGACAACCTGACTGGGCCTCATCTGTCTTTACTTGGCTTACAGTAATAGGTGAGGTTTAGGTTGGTTATAGATGAAGACAGAATTAATGCAACCTTAGACCTAAGTAAACAGGTTTAGCATTGTGAAGCAAATGTATTTAATGCTTGTGATAAAATGATAGGTCAGCCTTCCCAAGATGACCATTGGGTGTACATAGTATTATTTTTATGGGGTACAAAGGAGTTGGCCAACTTTGGGTAAGGTTCGGTTGCCTTTGATCCTCAGCGTCCATATCTGTAAAATGGGATAATACTACCCACCTCACAATGCTGTCTGATGATCCCGTGTGATAATATATATGAAGTCTCACGAGGTAGCAGTGTTCCTTGGGAGAGGCAGGATTTTATAGTGGAAGAAGCCTAGTTGTCAGAGTTGGACAGACCTAAATTTGAATATTCAGCTTTACTACCTATTAACTGTGTGACTCTGGGCAACCTCATTACTCCTCGGTTTACTCGCCCGTACAATGGGATTGATAATCTCTATTTTATAAGCTTGTTATGAATATTAAATAAGACTGCACCTGAAACACCTAACAACATCATGTAATGAAAGCCTCTCAATAGAGGTTAAAATACCTGTGTCTCTATTTATGATACATGCCGCAAATGATCTTTCAGAAAGGGGGGTGTCATCTTAAAATTGTATTTATACAAAACCTCTCAGGTAGTTGGATTTCTCTCTCAGTTACTTTATTTTGCACCCCCAACTACTTTCTGGGAGAGACACAGTCGACCTGAAATGATAGTTAATCATGATAGTGATTATGATTAATCAATGATAGTTTTGCCTTCTTGTGGAGGTTACTTAACAGCCAAGCCTCCCAGTCTCTTCTGACCCGCAGTCCCCAACTCTCTTCCTCCTCAGACACAACTCCAACCGTGGCAGAATCTTCCAGAGCCGTTCTGTGCTCTGCCAACACTGGGCTGGCTGTACCATGCTTTCACAATTTAACATCTTAGAGAGCTTTTCATATCAGCCACCTTATTCCTTTTAGCACCTTTGTAGTTTTCCATAAACAGAGTTTTTTTTTCTTTTTTTTTTTTTTTTTTTTTGCAGTACGCGGGCCTCTCACTGTTGTGGCCTCCGGACGCGCAGGCTCAGCGGCCATGGCTCACGGGCCCAGCCGCTCCGTGGCACGTGGGATCCTCCCAGACCGGGGCACGAACCCATGTCCCCTGCATCGGCAGGCGGACTCTCAACCACTGCGCCACCAGGGAAGCCCCCATAAACAGAGTTTTTAAAGATCACTTGAAAAAAATAATGTAGCCAGTGGTTATGTTGTCCACATTGTACATGGATCTTTAAATTTTTTACTCCGAAAAGGCTAAGGAAGAAGTGACTATGATGCGCTTTAGGAAAAAAATGTCTTAGATGACTCAAAAATGCCAAAGATATACATAGAGAACTTCAATAAAGTTGTCCTATGAAATATGAATTAATGAAAGCACTATCTCTAAATTTGTGTATTATTTTATATCTGGTTTTAAGTACATATGTATAACTGAATTAATGAATTAAATAGTATTAGTAGATATCTGATAATTTCACTGATATCTCTAAAAGTTTATATATTCAAAAACTTTTTGTAGAGGATCTGCTCATTAGGAAAATGGAGGCTGCCTTCTGCTGGGGGTTGCTTAGAACTCCCCAGTATTTAGAAGTTCTAGTCTTTTTAAAAAATATATTTATTTATTTATTTATTTATTGGTTGCACTGGGTCTTAGTTGTGGCACGCTGGCTCCTTAGTTGTGGAATGTGAACTCTTAGTTGCGGCATGCGTGTGGGATCTAGTTCCCTGACCGGGGATCAAACCCAGGCCCCCCGCATTGGGAGCACGGAGTCTTCTGCACTGTGCCACCAGGGAAGTCCCCTAGCAGGTCTATTCTAAACAAACAGAAATCAAACAAAGTAAAGCAGGCATAGGCTGAAGTGTCACCTGTATTACTAAGGGCAGGCAGGAGGGTGGTTAGCCAGGTGGACTTGCACACCATGGAACCCCAGAATTAAGTAGGCTTACCTGTCCCCCAGGTACTGCAGAGCTAGATCACCAGAAAGGCAGCCCTTCACCTCCAGGGCAGCGCTCCCAGGTGCTGACACAAAGCCAGGCGACAAATGGCTTCCATCTCCCCAGGACACAGCATAGGCCGAGATCGAGGGCAGGAGTTCACTTACTGAGTGAGCTTCACAGGCCAGGAGTAAGAAAGTCTTCTGCACTAACACTGTGTATTTGGGCATAAAGCCTATACTCACTCTGACTGATTCTCACCACACATGTGAGGCAATTCGATTATTCTGTGGCAGGTGAGGGGTTCACTTGTTCCATCAGCGGGGGAAGGAGGGCTTCACCAGAACTGCTGGTGTTAACCTGCCACCTTTTCACCTCCAGGTCACCTGGAACCGCTCTGAGCAGAGAATGCGGCAGGGGAGATTGTAGCTGCTCCACAACTCTGGTAATTTAAGGGATTCAGGAGAGCTCTCAGAGGGCATCCCGCCCAATCCCTGTTTTTACAGATGAGAAAACTGAGGCCCACCTGGGTTGGGGTGGCGAGAGTGGGTGAAAATCACTGAGTGAACTGAGAGTGGAGCTGGGGCGAGAAACTCCCCGGGTCATTAACAAGAGCACAAATTTCTGCCCTCGCTTGAGATGCCCATTGCGAGAAGTCTCTAAATTTTCCATTTTCCAGACTAGTTCTCTCTTTCACAGGAGGATGCATAGCCAGTGGCCCTCTGAAAGGCAGGTTCCACTGCAGCTGGTTCTGTTTTCAGCCTGTAAGACCAACAGTGACCCGGCAAACGTGGCCAGAGTGAATGGCTGCTGACGTGTCCATTCCTGCCATCAATTACTACGGTTCTATTAACCGTGCCGTTTGTTATGAACTGAACCAGTTGTGAGGAATGGTGGTGTTAAACCAGAGGGCCCATTTGTTGCCAGACTGGTTGCTGATAAGCCAGGTCTAGGCACGGGCTGAATATTTCTATTGATAATGAAACTGCGGAAGAGTCACACACAGAACCTGTTACATAGAGGGCTCTTGAGGAAGAAGAATAGGGATGGACGGTGGGAGAAATAGAGAGAGGGAGAAGGGAGAGAGGGAAGGAGGGGAGGAGAACAGAAAGGAGGGAGGGGATTCCAGTTGGTGAGATTTCACATTTTTTGGTCTAAAAAAATGGCAGAAAAAGGAATAATGTCCTAAGTATCCTTGCTTTTCTAATGCTGCTTTCTACAGTGTTCAAACTGTGTTACATCACTGAAGCAGAAGAGAAATAAGAGCGAGCTGAAATTTTCACTTTAGCTTCTGCACTGCTGATTCCTCTGTGGGATCAGGGCCATGGGGAGAGAAATCAATTGGCTCTGAAGCAAAACAGACCTGGATTTGAATTTTGCCACTAACTGTGTGACCTTGGGAAAATTACTTAATCTTTTTGAGTCTCATCTTCCTCATAGCTAGGAGATAAAAATACTTACAAGACCCCTGTTTTATGCTTCCTTAATTAGCACCCTGAACTTTGTCTATCATGTTTTTCCTAGTTTATTGTAATTTTTCCTCTTTTAAAAAATATATTTTATTTATTTATTTATTTTTGGCTGCGTTGGGTCTTCGTTGCTGCACACGGGCTTTCTCTAGTTGCGGCGAGCGGGGGCTACTCTTCGTTGCAGTGCGTGGGCTTCTCATTGCAGTGGCTTCTCGTTGTGGAGCACGGGCTCTAGTCACGTGGGCTTCAGTAGTTGTGGCACACAGGTTCAGTAGTTGTGGCTCGTGGGCTCTAGGGTGCAGACTCAGTAGTTGTGGCACACAGGCTCAGTTGCTCCGCGGCATGTGGGATCTTCCTACACCAAGGCTCGAACCCATTTCCCCTGAATTGGCAGGCAGATTATTAACCACTGCGCCACCAGGGAAGCCCTGTAATTACTTTTTAAATGTTTGTTTGCCTTCATTGCTGGACTGAAGGCACTTTGAAAGCAGGGACTGAGTTTGCATTGCTTATGGCTATATCTTTATATAGCACTGTGTAGCACAGTGCCTGGCATGTAAGTATTTGACGAAGAGATGGATGGATGGATGGATGGATGGATAGGTGGATAGGTGGGTAGAGGGATGAGCAAATAGATGGGTGAATGCATGGAGAGATGATTCAGGAAAATTGTAAAGATTAGATATAATGTATATAAGCGACCTACCCCCAAATCTAGAATCTACTGGGTACTTAAAATTCCTTTCCACTCTTGGTAGAAGACCTCACTTCCTCTTCTGTCTCTGCACTAAAACTTCCCTCTATTTGACTCCGAATATAATACAGGCAAAAAATCTTTCTTTCCTTGCCAGTAGCAACATTTCCAGGGCTATGATTTATGAGCTGCTTTCATGAGAATTTAGTCTATCACTGCCACTACCACTATGTATGTAGAGACACAAATACCCACAGTAAGCTCAAGGCACACAAGAAAGATATTATTATAATAGGAGAAGAAAATGGTTTTTCTAAATGGCAAGAGTAGAGAGCTGCCTGGAGCTACACCTAAGTTGTCTTTTCTAGAGAAGAAATCTTCTTCAGGAAAGAGATGTTTAAAAGAATAATTATCAAGAAATAACTGAGCAGTGGGGAGAGGGAATGGGGGAGGGGCAAGATAGGGGCTTAAGAGGTACAAACTACTGTGTATAAAAATAAATAAGCTACAAGGATATATTGTACAACACAGGGAATATAGCCAATATTTTATAATAATAACTATAGATGAAGTATAACCCTTAAAAATTGTGAATCACGGTGTTGTACACATGTAACTTAATATTGTACATCAACTATATCACAGTGAAAACACAGAGTCCTAACCACTGGACTGCCAGGGAATGCCAAGAAAAGATTTTTAAAAACCATTTTCTACTAAAAAAGAGAAATAACAGTAAAATAATCTCTCTTTGCTCTCCATTTTAACAGCACTTTCGGTCTAACCTTTCTATATAACATACCACTTTCTACCTTATGCTTTGGTTACAATGCACATGTGGCCAGAAGTTGGATGCCCAGCAGGCAGTGCTTGTTGAATGAGTGAATGAGCTGATGTCTTTATTTCATCTTCTGATTTCTCGTGATTAGATTCTGCATCCTGCCTTTATAGCTACACCAGTGCCTAGTGCAATATTTTGTGCCAAGTAGTCTGTAAGTTCTAGGTAAATATTTGTTGGATGAATAAATGAATGCCTGGCTTCTGGAGGAAAGCCAGGAAGACATTCCTCTGATGAAAAGAATTTGTGAAGAGGCAGGCAAATGCTGGAAGGGAGAGTGTTGGGGGTGGGGGAGAAGAGAGGCTTCCAGACTGAATGGAAGTAGTGCGTGTGGGGTTGTCTCTAAAGAAATAGCAGAGGAGGAGGTATGTGAATTTTAAAGGAGGGAGTTATCCACCAGGAAAGCAGCTCCATCACGCTGGGAGGAACCTGCATGTTATAGAAACTTAGGACCAGGAAGTGGGCAGAAGGCCCTGGAGGAAAGGGAGACCAGGGACACAGGCAAGAGGTAATGACAGTGATATCCGAATTAAAGTTCCTATATCTTTTATCTCTCTTGATCCTCATCCCCCTTTATTGGAAAGAGATGGTCACCTCCGTGTCACTGCCACATCTCCCAAAAGAGTTGTTCATACTCACAAGTTCAGTTTTCTCAACTTCCATTCACCCTTCATCTTACTTAACTGTGGCTTCTGCCCACACTCCATTGCAAGGTCATCATAAACCCCTTGTTGCTAAAGCAGTGGGTCCTCCTCATGCTTGTCTCATGTGAACAGCTTCTGATACACTTGACCACTTCTCCCTTTTAAAATCTTTCTTGTCTTGCCTTTCACATCACCCCATCTCATGGTTTCTCTCTTATCTCTTGGGTCTCTACTTACTCTCCTCTTCTGCTTATCCCTTAAATGTTGATGTTCCTGGGGGGTTCTGTCAAAGACCTTGTGTGTCAACTACTTTAGGGGCTGCAGTCGCCATCTGTATGCTGGGGCTTCCGTTTCTAGATCTCTTGCCTAGTTCTCTCTTCTAAACTCCGAGCCCCTTAGATATGCTCACTTGGCTGTCCCATAGACGTCTCTTTCCAACAGGGAAAAGCCGAGTGCATCACCATCTGCCCAGCCTGCTCCTCCTCTGGTCTGGCCTATTTCTGTGAATCACTATCCATCCAGTTCCTTATGCCAAAAACCATTCATCTTCTTCCACCAGAAGTCATGTTCCCTCCTCTCTTTTTCTGTTTACATCCAATTTATCATCAAGTCCTGTAGATTCTGTCTTCTCAACATCTTTCAAACCCATTGCATTTTCTCCATCTCCACTGACACCGTTCGAGTTCCAACCATTAGTGTCACCTGCTTAGGTTACTACCCAGCTCCCTGATTGGTCTCCACCCCCCCTTATCTTCCATCCCTCCCGTCTTCTCTTCCTCCAATCTGATTTCACCCTGCGGTTGGAGTGATCTTTCTAAAATGCAAACTGGATGCTGTATCCTCCTTCTGCATATTTCCCCTTCCTTCTAGAACAAAGGTAAGCCCTTAGCATGGTTTTAAAAGCCCTTCATTATCTAGCCCCTGCGTGCCTCTCTAATTTCATTCCTAGCCATTCTGAAGCCTACACACACACATGCACACACCCGTCCCCCACCAACACACCATGGTCTCGCTGTTTCAGCCAGCAGGATGAACCACTTCTAGCTCTCAGCACCAAGTTCTGTCTTGCCTTTCGTCCTGACAGGCCACACCTTGGTCTACTAGTCATGATCCATGAGCCCATTTGTTCACAAAGGCACTCCTTGCCGTGGGCTGTTGTAAGTAGCTATCCGGGTGACAGCGTACCTCCTTGACTAGGCTTAATGTGCAATGGTACTGAAGTTACTTATGATTCTCTCAGTCTTTGGGGACCCTAGGTCTTGCTGTTAGACTCCACTTTTCTGGGACAATTCTTGAAGGAGCCCTGCACAGAGCTGCTCGAGGCCAGATGTAACTGGCCCAGGCCCCATTCAGCCTTCTGAAGGTTAGGAAGTTCTGCTAGATACTCCTTTATATATCCTCTTGCTATTGGATTGCCTCCTTCTTTGTTTGTATCCCTCAACAGGAAGGCAACAAATCTGCCTTTCACTTAACCAACTCTTTATTGAGAAGCTACTACCTCCTGAATACAAGAGTCAGGGCCGTTCCAGTCATGCTGTTAGTGCCCAGCTGAGGGGATGGGTTAGGGCTGAACCCAGTCTGGACTCCCCTCACCAGGCCTGTGCCCTGACGCAGGGCTGTGTCTACCAAAGGAAGCATATTCTTTACACACAGGTGCTGTCCAGTGACCAAGCCATGCACCTGCCTGAAAGGGGCACCTTTTAAAATTCATCAGAGGTACTTGATAAGCTAAGGGTGACCCAGACTTCAGAGAACAAGATAAATGAGGTTCTTCCTCTCATAAGTGCTGTCTAGCCTGGGCTATATTTTTGTCTCAAAATACAAACAAAGAAATACACGAGCACATAGTAAAAAAAGAAAAAAAATCAAATAGTGAAAAGGCTCTGCAGAGAATTTAAAAAGGTATCCAAGACACAGCTTTAGTTTGAATGGTACAGGAAGATGTCTCTGGGGAGCCAGAACATTTAAGCTGAGATCCAAATGATAATGAAGCCAACCATGTATAAATCAGAGGGAAGAGACTAACATCTCTAAGACTGTGTAACATCTCTAAGGCTGAAACAACAAGGTTCTACTATACAGCACAGAGAACTATATTCAATATTTTATGATAAACCATAGTGTAAAAGAATGTTTTTTAAAAAATGTATATATATATATATATATATATATATATATATATATATATATATATGTATAATTGAATCACTTTGCTGTATGGCAGTAATGAACACAACATTGTAAATCAGCTATACTTCAATAAAAATGGAAAAAAAAAAAAAAAAGGCCAGAGTACCTGAGGTATAGCAGGCAAGAGAGGAGACAAATGAGATGACCAGGGAGAGGTGGCCAGGGGCCAGATCACGCAGAGCTTGAAACCCTACTTGCCTTGTTCACTGAGGCGTTCCCAGGGCCTGCCTCGCTGTATTTATTCAATAAATACCTGTTGAACAGGAGAAACTCATCATGCCTCTACAGACAGAATACGTGGCCCAGACAGAAGCTCCGTGTGGCCTCAGTGCCCTCTAGTGACCACAGACTCCAGCCCAAGGCCCTCGATGGTTGGCTTCATCATCTTTAGAAAATCTCAGTTTAGCCTTGGCCTTGGGGCCCAGCCTGTGGACCCAGCAGTAATTTCTGGAATATGTCTTACTAACTATTCTCTGCAATTAGGACTAAATCAGTTACAAAAAATCCCTGAAATGAGAGCGACAGTCAGATGCACACCAGGGCTTCATTCCTTACCCAAGCAGCAGTTTCCAAAGAGAATACATGGATGTCTTATTTCTCAGGGGAATGCCAGGGGCCTGGACAGGTGACAAGTGTTAGAACACATTTCTGTATACCTTAGCCTGCGTGACAGAAAGAAAGCTACATAATAGCCTTGACATCTCAATGTCTCGCGGTAGTTAGGATGATCTCCAGGTCATCTCACCGCTCAGGCATGGCACTGTTGGGCTG
Organism: Hyperoodon ampullatus; assembly: GCF_949752795.1. Lineage (NCBI taxonomy): Eukaryota > Metazoa > Chordata > Mammalia > Artiodactyla > Ziphiidae > Hyperoodon > Hyperoodon ampullatus. The sequence continues at coordinate 61,882,916 of NC_136922.1, forward strand.
GAATGGCCTGACAAGACCATAGCCGCAGGCTGTGCACTCTGGCCCCTCACACGCTTCCGAAGACCCATGCCTGGGCATCGTGTGTGTGTGTGTCGAGGATACGTTGTGGCATGTACACAAACATAGCATACTCCTTGGGCTGTCGTTGTCTGCTTTCATTTGGATCCCAACCCATTCTGTGCCCATTGAGCCCAACAAATTCCAAACTGTCATCTCATTGTGAAGCTGTCTGTGGCTGATTGAAAAACCTGTTTCCACCCAACTTCCCTGGAAAAAGCCCATGAACTGCAGCCCGTTTGCAAATGTGTGCATCAGTAAATCAAAAGTGACAGCAGAGACCTGGCTCTTCTGGGAGAGGGGATGGCAGAGGGAGGGACCCAACCCTTCCACCCTCTATTTCCCAAATCATCCTCCTGATGCAGTATATGCAGCTTTGCTTGAAATATTCTTAAGGGTGGGTCATCTCCAATTTCCTTGGTAGATCATTCTCAAAATTGGTGAATCTTTCACTCCTCTCATTTTCCAAAGCCCCTGCATGTGTTTTTCTGTGAGTCTAGTCATCCTCCACTGAGCCAAGCAAAGGAATCTGGCTCTCCTTGATGTTTACAGGTATTTCCTCTCTGGTTGTCACTTGCCCAAGTGTAGCACATGGTGTTCTCTAATTTTTCTTCATTAATCAGTCCCCAAATTCCTTTACACTTGCTCCTCAGGTGATTCCATCAAATCAACATATTTCTGGAGCTAAAAATGCTTGGAAGAATATAGCCTTCCAGCTGCAGCCACCAAAACTTGGAGGATTAGCGTGTTTTTGCCTTACTCCTTGGCCATATGTTTCCACAGGTTCATTCCCAGGAGCGTTCTGTGCAGCCGTTTGCTTCCACACAAATGTACTTAGTTTCATTTGTATATATTTTCTAATTGAGTATAAAAGGCATCAAAAATTAAAATGTATATTGATAACCTCCAGTGTTTGGTGAGGGTGTGGGGAAATGGGCATTCTTTCACACATGATTGAGAGTTCCAACTGATACATCTTTTTGAAGGCCATTTTCACAATAGCTTTGAAAATCAGAAATACACCCATCACCCAGCAGTTCAACTAACCCAGAATATAAACTACGTGTATAGCCTATCATTGAAGCATTGTTTCAAAATATTGAAAATAACTTAAATGTCCATCAATTGGAAATGTTTTACATAAGTGAATTAAATGCATTTTGGTATTCTGGTACACAGATATAGTGGAAAACCAACCCACAGTTTTAAAAAAGGAAGCCACAGATCTATATGTACTGACATGGAAAAAATGCCTGAGAAATATCATTAAGTTCAAAAGCAAATTGCAGGACACTATATATGATATGAGACCATTTTTATAAATTTTTTTTTTTTTTTTTTTTTTTTGCTGTACGCGGGCCTCTCACTGTTGCGGCCTCTACCGTTGTGGAGCACAGGCTCCGGACGCGCAGGCTCAGCGGCCACGGCTCCTGGGCACAGCCGCTCCGCGGCACATGGGATCTTCCCGGACTGGGGCATGAACCCGTGTCCCCTGCATCGTCAGGCAGACTCCCAACCACTGCGCCACCAGGGAAGCCCCTATAAATTTTTATTCTAGCCTTTTACAAGACAAAATCTGGAAGGATTCGCATATGTCTATTTATGGTGCTTTTTTCTGAGGTTAGGAGCTTTCTAAAATATACATTTTTTAATTGTTGGGATTTTTCTGCTTTGCAACATGCTGTGTATTTTAACAGACATATTAAAAATTATTTTTGTCGTGCTCTTGATCTAGAAAGATGACTTTTTATGACCCATGCTCTCTATCGCCCGTCTCCCTCTCCTTGGGCCTCACACATGGAAGAGCTTTCCGTATGCTGATCCCAGAATTCCTCATCCTCCCCAACAGTTCAGAATGGTAGCACTATCCTTTCAGGGTTTAACTACTTCAGCACGTAAGGTTTTCTCAAAATTGTTTCTAAGGGTTTTTTTTAACTTTTTATTTTATATTGAGGTATAGCCGATTAACAATGTTGTGATAGTTTCAGGTGCACAGCAAAGCGACTCAGCCATACATATACATGTATCCATTCTCCCCCAAACTCCCCTTTTTTCACCTGTACCTCCAGGCCCCTCAAACCAGCTTCTCTTTCTTTTTTCTTTTCTTTTTGTTTCATGTTCCAGTCTTTATAGATTATTTCATTTGTGTGGTTTTATTACCTATTTTTGTAAGCATCTAAATCTTTTTTCCCCTTTTCCCTCCCTCTTCAATGAGCAGAGATACCTGCTTCCCATCCTACTTAGAATTGCTCATTAATATTTATTTCACAGAATTTTTAAGAGGGCCAAGGGAATTGGGCTTGGGTTTTTACTGCAGAAGCCCTGGTCTCTTTTCTTTTGACTTCACCCTTAGTTCTTCTGGACTAATACTGTGCATGCTGCATGTGTTATTATAGGAATTATTTTTTATTGGGTCTTTTTACTTCTGCTTTATTTTCAAGGTGGTGATTTATTTAGACAGCATGTTCAAAAAGAGAAACCACCTAGTGCTCCCATGAATTTATTTCTCATTCATGTTAATTTTTATACAAGCAATATGAACAGAAAATTAGGAAATGCAGCTGAGCAAAACAAGAGAAAACTAGAAATTGCCTATGTTTTCACTATCAAGATTAGCAAATGTTAATAATTGGGTTTATAGCCTTGTAGATCATTTCTATGTATATGAATATTTATCTCTTCCTTAAAATGGGATCATATTTGTTAAATTGTTTTATAACCTGATTTGTTTTGTGCATAATGTAGCATGAATATTTTCCTATGTCATTAAGGAAAGATAAGGATAACAACAAGGATAGAGTTTACTACATGCTAGACAACCCATCCTATCTTCAAAACATGCTGTATGTTGGGTAGTAATATTACTCCCATTTTGTAAATTGAAAAACTGAAGCACAGAGAGGTGAGATAACTTGCCTGAGGTAACACAGCTAGTAAGTGACAGAGCTAGGTTTTGAACCTAGATAGTCTAGCTCTAGAGGCCGTGCTCTGGACCACAGAGCTCTGACCCATGCCATCATTTTCATGGCTATAGTAGATGGTAATTTATTTAACCCTTCCCTTCTTTCTGGGCTGTTAGATTCACTGTTATACACAAAGCAGCAATGAACACTTTGTTCAAGCAGTCATCTTTGTACACATGTTCAATTACTGCTTTAGGCTGAATTCCCATGAATAGAATTGCTGAGTCAAAAAGTTTACACATTTTTTAAAGTTTGGATACATATTAGTCAACATTAAGCAATTTATTTCCTAAGCCTCTTTGACCTTTATAATTCATTGTTCCTTTCAAATAATGTATCACTGTCCATCTGGGTTCAATGGTAGTTTTTTCCTTAGAACATGGAGCTTCTCCTGTTCTACTTCCTCCTCCTTCCTTCTGCCTTATACCCATTTCTCTAAAATGTTTAACAAAATAATACCCTTCCCCAAAGCATTAATGCCTTTTGTTGTCAGCACTTCCTGTATCTTATATCTCCTGGACTTTAACTATTAGATGGGGTATGTGTATTAGTGGAATACTGTCCCACCATTTGACTTGATGTCAGTTTTTTTTTTTAATTTTTACTTTATATTGGAGTATAGTTGATTTACAGTGTTGTGTTAGTTTCAGGTGTACAGCAAAGTGATTTAGTTATACATATACATATATCTATTCTTTTCCAGTTTCTTCTCCCATATAGTTTATTACAAAGTATTGAGTACAGTTCCCTGTGCTATACAGTAGGTCCTTGTTGTTTATCTATTTTATATACAGTCGTGTGTATATGTTAATCCCAGCCTCCTAATTTATCCCCCCCCAACCTTTCCCCTTTGGTAACACTAAGTTTGTTTTCTAAGTCTATGAGTATGTTTCTGTTTTGTAAATAAGCTCACTTGTATCATTTTATTAGATTCCACATATAAGTGGTATCATATGATATTTATTATTGCTTGCCTCATACGACTGATTTTCTTTCTTTTCTCTATTTTCTTTTTTCTTCCGAGCGTCACAAGAATTGCAGTAACAAATCTGTTATATAGCTTTTTTCCTGGTGTTAGTCTCTGTAAAGTAGGATGGACTGCCTGGTAAGGATGACAGTGTGTCAGAGGCTGGAGGGCAGAGCTCCCTGCTCTGATCCCACCTCTGCCTCCCGCTTGTTTTATGACCTTGAGAAAGCCACTTCATCATTCTCATTTCATGTTCCTCATTTGCTAAATGAGGAAGGTGAACTAAATGATCTAGAAAACCTATTCCATGTTTAAAAAAAAGATACGGTGTCAGGCTATCCAAGAGTAAAGCAGATTTTTAAAAACTACTGTGTGAAACTGGGACAAATGTGATGTTGGCAGGGCCGTGTTGGACGCAGCTAAAGTTCGTGTCAACACATTAAAAATGTTTTGTGCCTTGTCTCTTGGCCAAGGCCTCCTGACAGTGCGCTTTAGTGGCTCGTGAAACAAATCCCTAAGACCAAGGTAGTTATAGTTGTTCCACTGAAGCGTGACAAATGGCCTCTCACTTTGAATGCATTTATGAGAAAGAAAAACCTTCCATGACAACAGCAGTGGAACTTAGTTACAGGCTTCAGGTCTGGGGGCAAGAATGGAGATAATCACTAGCTGTGGCCAAGCGAGAGAAGACAAGAGCCTGAGCTCACCTGGGAAGAACCAGGACCAGGTGATACAACAGTGACAACAGCACAATGACAACATTAGTGGGGCTTCATGGAGAACTTGCTGTTTTCCAGGCCCAGTCCCAAGAACTTTATATATATTATCTCATTTAATTGACACAATAACCCTAAGAGATCGGTTATGAGGTCGGTACATTTATTTTTCTGTTTTATAAAGATAAGTTTTGAGAGGCTCTTAAAAGAAGTTGAGTAACATGCTTCAAGTTATTCAGCCAATAGTTGTCAGAGGTAAGATATGAACCCTGAGAGTTTGTTCATTTATTTAATACATGCTGTTTGAATGTCTGTTATGTCAGGCACCCTTCTAAGGGCCGAGGAGACCTAAGTGAACAAGGCAAATTTTCTGCTTGTATGGAGTTTGGCTAATAGTGGGATGAGCCCAGTAATAACAAGCCAACAAATCAATAAATAATTTCAGATGGTAATAAGTGCTGTGAAGGAGAGTGAATGGGGTTGGGGGAAGGCTGCTTTACACAGGATTGGCAGGGGTGGCCCATGGGAGGTGACATTTGAGCTGAGCCCTGCATGACAGAGCAAGTCAGCCATGCAAAGCTCTATTGGAGGAGAGTTCTTACATGGAGGGTCCACAGGAGCAAAGGCCAGGGGCTCAGAAGAACTTGGCTTGTTCTAGGCAGAGAGAGAAGGCCAGTATGGTTGGATGATACATGAAAAGGGGGGAAGTGCCTGCAATGGAGTGAAGAGGAGGGCAGGAACCAGAGGACACAGGGCCTTGGAGGCCACAGTATCATGTTTGTATTTTTTTCCAAGTGCAGATGGGAGACATTGGAGGATTTTAAGCAAGGGAGCATTGTGATCTCCCGTCTCTGTGGATGGCTTTCTTCACCTCTATGTGACGTTGCCAACAAGAAACAACCAGAAAGGGATAAGGTGTTTATGTGCAGGGAAGCCTAAATGAAAGTTTAAAGGTTAGGAGCCAGCATTTCAGATGAATAAAAATTCTAGGTTTTTCACAGAGCAAGACTGAGATGAACAGTGAGAGGCCATCTAATCCAAACTTCTGACTTTAGGTAAGAAGACCTTAGGAAATCCAAGTTGAGCATCTGAGCTATGTTTGAAAACCTGCATTAAGGAGACTATTTATTTTGGGCGGGGGGAACTTCCCTGACTATGTAGAAAGCTGTACTCTAGGTTCTGAATATTCTTGACAACTTCTTGGTCTGGGGGTTGTACTTACCTTATAGAGTAAATCTCATCCAAAATAACAAGACAGCTTTGGATAGATGACATCTCAGGGATTCATACTTCCATGCAGTGTGTGTGTGTGTGTGTGTGTGTGTGTGTGTGTGTGTGTGTGTGTGTGTGTGTGTGTGTGTGTGTGTGTGTGTGTGTGTGTGTGTGTGTGTGTGTGTGTGTGTGTGTGTGTGTGTGTGTGTGTGCGCGCGCGCGCATTGATCTTTATATTTGGAAAATATTTTTGAAGGTGTCATCCATATTTTAACATTCAGGACCTGGTTTTTCTGGTGAGGTGGTATTGTATGGATGGTTCTAGAATTTTGTTGTAAACTCGGCAACATGATTTATTTTATTTGAATGTTATTATAAACAAACACTCATCTTAACCCATTAAAATTGGTCTGTGTCACATATAAGATGAAATTAATTGCTTCTTTAGGTTAAAAGCTCACTATTACATTGTCTACTTTGACAAAAGTATTAAGAGCTTCACTTTTATTTAGCAAACTAGGTTTGAATAACAACATAAACCATTATTAATACACTGTATTTGTGTGTGTGCCTATGTGGCTGATTATCCATAGGTAGGTTCGTGACAATGCAAGCCTAAGAATCCAGATGCATTTGTATGAAACTATCTTAGGAGGTGTTTAGTTGCCTCTGTGATAGGATGGGCCCCAGAAAGCGAGTATGAATTGTGAAAGAACTTAATTTAAGCTACATAACTGTAATTGAGTAGGATTTGGGGAAGTCCACCACTCTTGAGTTACTTTTTATTTATAGTAAGTATATTTGTTTCTCAGGAGGGGAAAAATTCTCAAACTGTCTTACTGCATGAGATTAGAAAATTTCTGTTCCTTTGCATGAAAGTAGTATGTGACAGTAGCACAAGGACAAGAGCAGCATAAGGATGGGTGTGGGATGCCATAGGCGTGCAGGATGACAAAAACAGAGCTTCCTTATCAAAAAGCACTGAATTACAGAACTCTTAAAGCTTCCCCAGCTTAACATTCTATGAGTCGGGGAAAAGGATTTTTCCCTCTGGCTGTTTAAGCTAGAGTATGTTTTACCAAGACCTTAGCTATGAGCTCAGGAGGACTCTAATAACTCCGTCAAAATTATAAATTCAGCTGTCAGCACTGGGATTGTTGAGTTGACTGAACAAGCAGATTTTCTCCATTGTCTGCTTTCTAGATTGATGAATAACAATTGCGTCCTCTCCATTTTGTTGTAACTCTTTCACTCTGACACTGGTTGCTGAGAGGTTTTCTGGAAATTTCCTAAGTCCCACACTGGAGTAAATTCAAGGACATAATGCGATTCCAATTGAATCATCAGTGTCTCAGCTGTCAGACCTAGGAGTTCAGTTGGTTGAGTTGTACCACTTCAACAGATTTAATATTACAGACTTGCCACTTTGTGTCTTGCCCTCAAGTCTTAATAAATGGGCTAAAGGTCTGACTGGAATCTGTGAGATAAATTATATGTTTATTATGCCAAGTTAAGTAAATACTGTTTGAAAGGATTACGGGAGGGTACAATCAAGTTAATTGCTTTAAAAATCTTTTTTGATTTACTGGGCTCTATGAAAATGGTTAAGCAATTGATTCTGTCATGGTAAGCGACATGAAGAAAGTGGTGTTGGATCCACAAGGGTTGCCATATACACTTACCCCCTCATGCCTGGAACTGTCCCGTACATGAGCTGAGAGGCCCCTGGGACCAGAAGGCAAGTACTGCTGACAGACAGTTGTTCCTCCAGAGAAGACACAAGTTGACAGTTTGATGTTCAAGCTGACGGATTGATTTCTTTCTTTTTATTCTAGATGCTGAAGAATACCAGCCTCCAATATGGAAATCCTACTGTGAGTATCTAAAATCAGAATCTCCTCAGAAGTCTTTAGTCGGCCTGCCTTTTGAACAATTTTTGCTGTTGATTTAGTGCACACAAACTCTCGCATCACAGCACTGCAAACCCAAATCTCTCTCTGCTGAGGAGAGATATTGGTCAGAGAGAACTGGAAGAGCCCTGTCCCCTGGCCAGGACCTCGGAGAGCCAGCTGCCTGTGACCCGCTTAGGGAAATGCTTAGGGAAGAAAAAGGTGGACGTTCTGACTCTCTACCTTTCTTTGGGACTTTCCTTGTCTTCCTTCCTCCCTTCTTTCCATCCTTCCTTTCCTCTTCCTTCCTTCCTCACAGTTGGTCAGCAAGGGTACGTGTGTTGACTTCCATGAATTATGTTCTTGGCTATTCATCTTAAAGCTGTAATATCAAATGCCGTTTACCACAGAAAAATTAACAGATAGCAATGGATAATATTTGGTCACTAAGGGTGACTCCGTAGAAACAGAGATCATTATCTGATCATCGATCATCAATCCATCTCCCCTCATGAAGGTGGGCACTTGTCATCACCTCAAGCTGGTTTTCTCTTTCCTTAGTATCATCCACCTGACTAAGTCATTCTCCAGTGACAGAGGGGAGGAGTGTGGTGTGGGGAGCCCACTGTGCTGAGAGCCAGGGGAACAGGCTCTCATTCAGGCTCTGCTTCTAGACAGCAATAATAAAAATCATTATTTCTATCATTATTGATGTTGCCCTTGTTTCTACCGCCTGTTGAGACCTGCAGTGTGCCAGCCACCATGCTAGCTCTGTACCTGAAGTCGCAAATCGCACCACAGCCCTAAGCGACCAGTACCACTCTTATCCCTGTTTCACATACAAAGAAACCACAGCTCAGAGGGGTTCAGTAACTTGGCAGAGGTTTTATGAGAAACCTTGGAGTGGCATTCAGAGTGGAACCCAGAAGCAAGCCAGACTCACAGCCTGCAAGTTGCCAATCTTCTTTTCTTTCTACTTAAAATTGTATACATAAGTATATAGATAAGTATGTACATACACACAGACACACATGCATATACCTGTGTATGTATGTATTTGTTACAAAAGCAATATAAAGCTACATAAAAGACAAACGTTAGAGAAATACATAAAGCTGAGAGCAAAAACTTCCCATAGGCCACATACCAGCTCTCACCCCATATTCCACTCCTCTTTTCCAATCACTGACCCTGTCAATTTTGGAAAGAATATCTTTCCAAGTGTTTAAAATACACATGCCTAATAGTTTGTTGTTGTTCCCTTTTGTAAAAATGGGTTTATGCTGTACCCAGTGTCCTTCAACTTGCTTGTTTCATTTCACAAATACCTTGTTTTTATCTTCCTATGTCAGCATATAGAGAGGCACCTCATTCTTTATTACATGAGTCTGTTCTTCCATCTGTGAAATAAAGGGGTTGTGCTGGGTCTCTAAGGGCCCTTCCAATCTAATGTTATGCATTCTGATCTTCTATTTTAAAAGGCAATGCTAATGACTAAGTAATTGGATGTTTTTGTTTGTTTGTTTCCTAATGGAGTGTGAAGCGCTCTGACAGTAAATCAACAAAATATCTGTAGTGAGAGGTATTGGGGGTCCCGTGGCTCACTGTTCCTTGCACACTGCCTTACACACAGCCTTGTGTACATTAACTACGCAATAAATATTCGTTGAGTGAATGCCACCACAGAGAGGTTTACTGAAGCGAGAAGATGGCACTGGCTCAAATTCATTTCGCTTTTTGCTAAGAGACCTTGGGCCACCCAGTGTATCTCTTAAAAGCACCTTTACGTCCTAAGGAAGCCAGAAAAGGTGTTGTTAATTACATGTTCCAATATCAATTTTACCAGAGTGTGTTGGTTTTGAGTTTTTGATCTAAGCAAGTTGTGTGTGCGCGTGTGTTTAATTTGCTCTATGATCATAAAACTTTAGATGCAGAAGGGATAGTTGAGGCCATTTAATACAAACCTAATGACATATATGAAGTTCCCCTTTATTACACTCAACTAATAGTCATCCAGGCAGTATTTGAGGGTCTCTAGTGATGCAGAACTCTACAACTGAAGGGAGTATGCCAACAGCAGGGCCATTCACAGCATCAAAAACAGGTTGATCGAAGATCCACAGGGTACTACTGAGAAAGCACTCTCTTTTGGTTGTCCTGAGTCCATTAATTCTTTGAGTTAGGGTGTTGGACTATTATAAACTCATCTAACAATATCATTACCAAGCTCATGCTACTCCCTCTTATTCCCAAGTTGATCATCTACTCATTTGGTCTTTCAGCAGACATACATTATAAGCATTAGGATAAGCTTTAGGAATCAACAGTAGCTAAAATGTGGCCCATACTTTCCTCCAGTTTACAGTCTAGAAAGGGAGACAGATGTAACCAATTAACATGCAAATGGACTGAAGCAACAACATACAGCTCTTCTACCTCCTGGGATTAGAGAAGACTTTATAAAAGAGGTTAAATTTGCATGTGGGTCTTGAAGGATAAATAAGGAGAAGAAATCTGAGGGCCTTGAAGAACTTCATGAGATACATGTTAATATCCAAGTATGTTAAAACAATAGCATTTTCCTTATCTGAAAATCCAACAAACCTTTCAGAATATGAAATTTGTTTGGTTTTAAATAACCTGTTGGTAAACCCATTCTGAACCTCAGGAATCACCAAGTTGTTTCTCTTTGAAATACTCACAAACCATCCTTTCAGAGATTAATTTTACATGCTGATGTCAAACTCCTTAACGTATCATCTATGGAATCCATACTTTCCCATCACACACTTAATTTTCTAGCTCTGGCATTTACTCGGTACTTTGAAATTTCTCATACATTTACCAGATGCAGTTCATTTTTGCCATATTATAGGGCTTGGTTTGAAAACTGATTATTTACGATGATTATAGGAGTATATAGGTATGTCTTTGCTTTCACCCACCACCTATTGTTGGCTGTTAATATTGACTTATTTGATATCAGATTCTTATTATGAAGCTTTGGTCCCAATTATAACGTTATTCCTAAAAGAAAATTAGTCTGCCTCATAATGATCCACTTTAAGAAGCTGTTTTTAAATTTTAATGCTAATTGCAATGCTCTTAGGTGCAAGTAACAGAATATTCCTCACAAGCGCATTGATTGACATAAGCAAAAAGTCTAGAGGCACTGGCTTCAGGCATGACTTGGTCCAGCAACTCAAATGACATTACTAGAACCCAATGTGTACCTCTTCCTTTATTGGCTCTGCTTTCCTAGGTTTGTCTCCACTGTTAGTAGGCTTTTCTCTTGTAACCCCCAGAGAGCTACCAATAGCATCAGGGCTACCACATCCACATTTAAGAGTGACAGGCAGAAGGACAGTCTACTGCAAGCAAAAGTCTTAGAATTGAGTCTCAGCCCTATTTGACATGGGTTCCCAACCCTAACTCCATCACTGTGGTCAGAGAGTTGAGATAGACTAACTGCCCTAAACCCATCAGGGCTCACCACTGGAACTCAGGAGGGATTAAACAGGAGTGACTGGAAACTTTGGAGTACCGTTAAAATGGGGAAGATGGAAATGGATGCCTAGAAGGCAACCAATTAATGTCTGATTTAGAAATTTAGAAGAATAAGGAACCTTAGAAATCAGCTCTCTAAATATTTTCTATAAAGTAGATTGCTTATTAATTTATTCATTCATTCATTCATTCATTCAACAAATGCATATTAAGTCTTTGCCTTAGACCAGGCAGTGTGCTTTGAGCTGTGGGACCGCAAGGATGGATAAGACTCCATCTTGACTCAAAGAACAATGATGCCACGTGAAGTCCCTTATGTTCCTGCCTTTCCTGCTCCCCTTTCTTAGAAGCTAATGCTATCACTTCCTGAGCTGATTATTTGGCAAGAATAATCTTGTCCCACAGTATCATATATCTACATCTAGTCCTTAATACTCAAGACCAAACCCCAAAACATTGGTGAAATCACTGAGAAGTATTTGGTTTCAATTCTTAAAAAAAAGCTATTTTCAAGTTTACTTTAAAAATAAAGTAAAGCCACATTCTAAACTTTAAGCCAGAACTATGAACTAAGCAGATGAGTTTAAAAGCCAACCACCATGGGTATACTCTGAAAGATTTTATTGTTTAAGAGGCCAAGTGCCAATTAAGCAGCAGATGCTGTGGCCAACGTCTCTCCCCAGAGACTCTCCTGGGCAGCAGGTCAGGCAGTCACAGCTTGTGCCTGTTTTTCTAAAGAGGAGTTTAGAACCTCAGAATTCTGATCCATAGGCCCCCTGCATCAGAGTCACCTGGGGAGAATAGTTATAATAACTATTATTTATTAATAAATATTATTTATTAATAAATATTATTATTAATAACCTCAGCCCGATGCCAGATTTCTGAATCGGAAGAGTGGTGGGGATCTGCAATTTATTCACACCCCACAGGTGTTTCTTATACACACTTAGGCCTGAGACACCCTGGTTCAAGTCTACACAGCCTCATCCTCAGGCTTTTCACTGTGCCATGGGACAAGAGGAGAACTCCATCCCCAGTAAGACTGGACATTCTGTTAGCAAGACAAGGCCTGCACACAGTTGCCTGGAAGTGGGGCTGAGCCAAGAGGCCATTGAAAGCCCCTGCTATTTCTAACTCACACCCGTGAGTTTTTTTCCCATGAACACCGGGAAGATATGGGCAGTGAGCGGGGTGGTCCTGGGTCAGTGTCACATCCAAGTGGCCAGGTTCAGCTCCTGAATCCACATGCCCTCTTAAGTGATAAGTGGCTGTTAGAGGACATCCCTGCAGGGTCTTTTAGGAGCTGACGGGTTTGGACTGGGCTTAGCATCACCCAGGCCAGGGCTTTCACTCAGCCTCCATGGGGAGTGGGTTGATTGTGTTACCAGAGGATGAGCCGAGTTTTCTTACTGAAGAAAAAAATAAAACACCCTCTCAGTGAGCTCTTTTTTTTTCCTAGTCATTTTAAAAATATTTATTTATTTATTTTTGTTTTTGGCTGCTTTGGGTCTTCGTTGCTGTGTTCAGACTTTCTCTAGTTGTGGTGAGTGGGGGCTACTCTTCATTGTGGTGCACGGGCTTCTCACTGTGGTGGCTTCCCTTGTGGAGCACGGGCTCTAGGCGCACAGGCTTCAGTAGTTGTGGCACGCGGGCTCCGTAGTTGTGGCTCGCGGGCTCTAGAGTGCAGGCTCAGTAGTTGTGGCACACGGGCTTAGTTGCTCCGTAGCATGTGGAACCTTCCCAGACCAGGGCTCAAACCTGTGTCCCCTGCATTGGCAGGCGGATTCTTTTTTTTTTTTTTTTTTTTTTTTAGTTTCTGCTTTATAACAAAGTGAATCAGTCATACATATACATCTGTTCCCACATCCCTTCCCTCATGCATCTCCCTCCCTCCCAACCTCCCCATCCCACCCCTCCAGGCGGTCACAAAGCACCGAGCTGATCTCCCTGTGCTATGCGGCTGCTTCGCACTATCTATCTACCTTACGTTTGGTAGTGTATATATGTCCATGCCTCTCTTTCGCTTTGTCACAGCTTACCCTTCCCCCTCCCCATATCCTCAAGTCCATTCTCAAGTAGGTCTGTGTCTTTATTCCCGTTTTACCCCTAGGTTCTTCATGACATTTTTTTTTTTAATTCCATATATATGTGTTAGGATACGGTATTTGTCTTTCTCTTTCTGACTTACTTGACTCTGTATGACAGACTCTAGGTCTATCCACCTCATTACAAATAGCTCAGTTTCGTTTCTTTTTATGGCTGAGTAATATTCCATTGTATATATGTGCCACATCTTCTTTATCCATTCATCCGATGATGGACACTTAGGTTGTTTCCATCTCTGGGCTATTGTGAATGGAGCTGCAATGAACATTTTGGTACATGTCTCTTTTTGAATTATGGTTTTCTCAGGGTATATGCCTAGTAGTGGGATTGCTGGGTCATATGGTAGTTCTATTTTTAGTTTTTTAAGGAACCTCCATACTGTTCTCCATAGTGGCTGTACCAATTCACATTCCCACCAACAGTGCAAGAGTGTTCCCTTTTTTCCGCACCCTCTCCAGCATTTATTGTTTCTAGATTTCTTGATGATGGCCATTCTGACTGGTGTGAGATGATATCTCATTGTAGTTTTGATTTGCATTTCTCTAATGATTAATGAGGTTGAGCATTCTTTCATGTGTTTGTTGGCAGTCTGTATATCTTCTTTGGAGAAATGCCTATTTAAGTCTTCTGCCCATTTTTGGATTGGGTTGTTTGTTTTTTTGCTATTGAGCTGCATGAGCTGCTTCTAAATTTTGGAGATTAATCCTTTGTCAGTTGCTTCATTTGCAAATATTTTCTCCCATTCTGAGGGTTGTCTTTTGGTCTTGTTTATGGTTTCCTTTGCTGTGCAAAAGCTTTGAAGTTTCATTAGGTCCCATGTGTTTATCTTTGTTTTTATTTCCATTTCTCTAGGAGGTGGGTCCAAAAGGATCTTGCTGTGATCTATGTCACAGAGTGTTCTGCCTATGTTTTCCTCTAAGAGTTTGATAGTTTCTGGCCTTACATTTAGGTCTTTAATCCATTTTGAGCTTATTTTTGTGTATGGTGTTAGGGAATGATCTAATCTCATACTTTTACATGTCCCTGTCCAGTTTTCCCAGCACCACTTATTGAAGAGGCTGTCCTTTCTCCACTGTACATTCCTGCCTCCTTTATCAAAGATAAGTTGACCATATGTGTGTGGGTTTATCTCTGGGCTTTCTATCCTGTTCCATTGATCTATCTTTCTGTTTTTGTGCCAATACCACACTGTCTTGATTACGTAGCTTTGTAGTATAGTCTGAAGTCAGGGAGCCTGATTCCTCCAGCTCCGTTTTTCGTTCTCAAGATTGCTTTGGCTATTCGGGGTCTTTTGTTTTTCCAAACAAATTTTGAAATTTTTTGTTCTAGTTCTGTGAAAAATGCCAGTGGTAGTTTGATAGGGATTGCATTGAATCTGTAGATGGCTTTGGGTAGTAGAGTCATTTTCACAATATTGATTCTTCCAATCCAGGAACATGGTATATCTCTCCATCTATTTGTATCATCTTTAATTTCTTTCATCAGTGTCTTATAATTTTCTGCATACAGGTCTTTTGTCTCCTTAGGTAGGTTTATTCCTAGATATTTTATTCTTTTTGTTGCAATGGTAAATGGGAGTGTTTTCTTGATTTCATTTTCAGATTTTTCATCATTAGTGTACAGGAATGCCAGAGATTTCTGTGCATTAATTTTGTCTCCTGCTACTTTACCAAATTCATTGCTTAGCTCCAGTAGTTTTCTGGTAGCATCTTTAGGATTCTCTATGTATAGTATCATGTCATCTGCAAACAGTGACAACTTTACTTCTTCTTTTCCAATTTGGATTCCTTTTATTTCCTTTTCTTCTCTGATTGTTGTGGCTAAAACTTCCAAAACTATGTTGAATAAGAGTGGTGAGAGTGGGCAGCCTTGTCTTGTTCCTGATCTTAGTGGAAATGGTTTCAGTTTTTCACCATTGAGGACAATGCTGGCTGTGGGTTTGTCATATATGGCCTTTATTATGTTGAGGAAAGGTCCCTCTATGCCTACTTTCTGCAGGGTTTTTATCATAAATGGGTGTTGAATTTTGTCGAAAGCTTTCTCTGCATCTATTGAGATGATCATATGGTTTTTCTCCTTCAACTTGTTAATATGGTGTATCACATTGATTGATTTGCGTATATTGAAGAATCCTTGCATTCCTGGAATAAACCCCACTTGATCATGGTGTATGATCCTTTTAATGTGCTGTTGGATTCTGTTTGCTAGTATTCTGTTGATGATTTTTGCATCTATGTTCATCAGTGATATTGGCCTGTAGTTTTCTTTCTTTGTGACATCCTTGCCTGGTTTTGGTATCAAGGTGATGGTGGCCTCGTAGAATGAGTTTCAGAGTGTTCCTTCCTCTGAAATTGTTTGGAAGAGTTTGAGAAGGATGGGTGTTAGCTCTTCTCTAAATGTTTGATAGAATTCGCCTGTGAAGCCATCTGGTCCTGGACTTTTGTTTGTTGGAAGATTTTTAATCACAGTTTCAATTTCAGTGCTTGTGATTGGTCTATTCATATTTTCTATTTCTTCCTGATTCAGTCTTGGCAGGTTGTGCATTTCTAAGAATTTGTCCATTTCTTCCAGGTTGTCCATTTTATTGGCATAGAGTTGCTTGTAGTAATCTCTCATGATCTTTTGTATTTCTGCAGTGTCAGTTGTTACTTCTCCTTTTTCATTTCTAATTCTATTGATTTGAGTCTTCTCCCTTTTTTTCTTGATGAGTCTGGCTAATGGTTTATCAATTTTGTTTATCTTCTCAAAGAACCAGCTTTTAGTTTTATTGATCTTTCCTATTGTTTCCTTCATTTCTTTTTCATTTATTTCTGATCTGATCTTTATAATTTCTTTCCTTCTGCTAACTTTGGGGGTTTTTTGTTCTTCTTTCTCTAATTGCTTTAGGTGCAGGGTCAGGTTGTTTACTCGAGATGTTTCCTGTTTCTTAAGGTAGGATTGTATTGCTATAAACTTCCCCCTTAGAACTGCTTTTGCTGCGTCCCATAGGTTTTGGGTCGTCGTGTCTCCATTGTCATTTGTTTCTAGGTATTTTTTAATTTCCTCTTTGATTTCTTCAGTGATCACTTCGTTATTGAGTAGTGTATTGTTTAGCCTCCATGTGTTTGTATTTTTTACAGCTCTTTTCCTGTAATTGATGTCTAGTCTCATAGCATTGTGGTTGGAAAAGATACTTGATACAATTTCAATTTTCTTAAATTTACCAAGGCTTGATTTGTGACCCAAGATATGATCTATCCTGGAGAATGTTCCATGAGCACTTGAGAAAAATGTGTATTCTGTTGTTTTTGGATGGAATGTCCTATAAATATCAATTAAGTCCATCTTGTTTAATGTATCATTTAAAGCTTGTGTTTCCTTATTTATTTTCATTTTGGATGATCTGTCCATTGGTGAAAGTGGGGTGTTAAAGTCCCCTACTATGAGTGTGTTACTGTCGATTTCCCCTTTTATGGCTGTTAGCATTTGCTTTATGTATTGAGGTGCTCCTATGTTGGGTGCATAAATATTTACAATTGTTATATCTTCTTCTTGGATCGATCCCTTGATCATTATGTAGTGTCCTTCTTTGTCTCTTCTAATAGTCTTTATTTTAAAGTCTATTTTGTCTGATATAAGAATTGCTACTCCAGCTTTCTTTTGATTTCCATTTGCATGGAATATCTTTTTCCATCCCCTTACTTTCAGTCTGTATGTGTCTCTAGGTCTGAAGTGGGTCTCTTGTAGACAGCATATATATGGGTCTTGTTTTTGTATCCATTCAGCCAATCTGTGTCTTTTGGTGGGAGCATTTAGTCCATTTACATTTAAGGTAATTATTGATATGTATGTTCCTATTCCCATTTCCTTAATTGCTTTGGGTTCGTTATTGTAGGTATATTCCTTCTGTTGTGTTTCTTGCCTAGAGAAGTTCCTTTAGCATTTGTTGTAAAGCTGGCTTGGTGGTGCTGAACTCTCTCAGCTTTTGCTTGTCTGTAAAGGTTTTAATTTCTCCATCAAATCTGAATGAGATCCTTGCTGGATAGAGTAATCTTGGTTGCAGGTTTCTCTCCTTCATCACTTTAATTATGTCCTGCCACTCCCTTCTGGCTTGTAGAGTTTCTGCTGAGAGATCAGCTGTTAACCTGATGGGGATTCCCTTGTGTGTTATTTGTTGTTTTTCCCTTGCTGCTTTTAATATGATTTCTTTGTGTTTAATTTTTGACAGTTTGATTAATATGTGTCTTGGCGTATTTCTCCTTGGATTTATTCTGTATGGGACTCTCTGTGCCTCCTGGACTTGATTAACTATTTCCTTTCCCATATTAGGGAAGTTTTCAACTATAATCTCTTCAAATATTTTCTCAGTCCCTTTCTTTTTCTCTTCTTCTTCTGGAACCCCTATAATTCAAATGTTGGTGCGTTTAATGTTGTCCCAGAGGTCTCTGAGACTGTCCTCTGTTCTTTTCATTCTTTTTTCTTTATTTTGCTCTGCGTCAGTTATTTCCACTATTTTATCTTCCACCTCACTTATCCGTTCTTCTGCCTCAGTTATTCTGCTATTGATCCCATCTAGAGTATTTTTCATTTCATTTATTGTGTTTTTAATTGATGCTTGATTCATCTTTAGTTCTTCTAGGTCCTTGTTAACTGTTTCTTGCATTTTGCCTATTCTATTTCCAAGATTTTGGATCTTGGAAATAGAATCTTGGATCATCTTTACTATCATTATTCTGAATTCTTTTTCAGGTAGACTGCCTATTACCTCTTCATTTGTTAGGTCTGGTGGGTTTTTATCTTTCTCCTTCACCTGCTGTGTGTTTTTCTGTCTTCTCATTTTGCTTATCTTACTGTGTTTGGGGTCTCCTTTTTGCAGGCTGCAGATTCGTAGTTCCCGTTGTTTTTGGTGTCTGTCCCCAGTGGCTAAGGTTGTTTCAGTAGGTTATGTAGACTTTCTGGTGGGGGGGACTAGTGCCTGTGTTCTGGTGGTTGAGGCTCGATCTTGTCTTTCTGGTGGACAGGTCCACGTCTGGTGGTGTGTTTTGGGGTGCCTGTGGCCTTATGTTTTTAGGCAGCCTCTCTGCTAATGGGTGGGGTTGTGTTCCTGCCTTGCTAGTTGCTTGGCATAGGGTGACCAGCACTGTAGCTTGCTGGTCGTTGACTGAAGCTGGGTGCTGGTGTTGAGATGGAGATCTCCGGGAGATTTTCGCCACTTGATATTATGTGGAGCTGGGAGGTCTCTTGTGGACCCGTGTCCTGAAGTTGGCTCTCCCACTTCAGAGGCACAGCACTGACTCCTGGCTGCAGCACCAAGAGCCTTTCATCTACCTGGCTCAGAATAAAAGGGAGAAAAAGTAGAAAGAAAGAATTAGTAGAAGAAAGAAAGAGAGAGGGAAAGAAAGGAAGAAGGGAAGAAAGGAAGGAAGGAAGAAAGAAAGAAAGGAGGGAGGGAGGGAGGAAGGATGGAAAGAAAGAAAGAAAGGAGGGAGGGAGGGCGGAAGGAAAGAGAAAGAGTGAATGGAAGAAGGGAGGGAGGGAGGGAGGAAGGAAAGAAAGACAGGAGGGAGGGAGGGAGGAAGGAAAGAAAAAGAGTGAAAGGAAGCAGCGAGGGAGGGAGGGAGGCAGGAAAGAAAGAGAGAAAGAAGGAAAGGAGGGGGGAGGGAGGGAGGGAGGAAGGGAAGGGAGGAAGGGAAGGGAGGAAAAAAAGAAAGAGCAGGTAAAGTAAAACAGAATAAAGTATAAAATATAGTAACGTTATTAAAGTTAAAAAGTAATTATTGAAAAAAAAAAACGGACAGATAGAACCCTCGGACATATGGTGGAAGCAAAGCTATGCAGAGGAAATCTCACACAGAAGCATACACATACACATTCACAAAAAGAGAGCAGGGGGAAAAATCGATAATCTTGCCCTCAAAGTCCACCTCCTCAATTTGGGATAATTTGTTGTAAAAAGAGGAAAAGGGGGAAAAGTCTTAAATCTTGTCCTCAAAGTCCACCTCCTCAATTTGGGATGATTCGCTGTCCATTCATGCACTCCACAGACACAGGGCACATCAAGTGGACCGTGGAGCTTTAATCCGCTGCCTCCGAGGCTGCACAGAGAGATTTCCCTGTCTCTTCTCTGCTCTCACAGCTCCCGGGTCTCAGCCTTGGACCTCTCAGTGAGCTCTTGATTTCTCAATCTGCTTCGGGTTTCCTGGGGAGCAGGGGATCCCCGTCTCTTACCTCCACATTCCCTAGTGACGATCCCCACCCCATCCCCCTGCCTAACAGCTTACTCCAGAATAAGAATTCTCTCTTGTGCTGCAAGGACCCAGGGCTGGGGAGTGCCTGGGACAGACTTGGAGCATTGCCATAGAAGCACAGTCCATCATCTCGCCCCTTAGCGCACAGAATCACCCAAGCAGTGACATTTGTTATTGCATGTTGCTTGTGACGTGGGTTTGTTGAACAAAGAAAATTCAAGAAATGACATTTTCAAGATTATGTGACATGTTACAGTTACATTAAATGGGCCTCATGGATGTTTGTTTCGTTATAGCCAACCTTGAAAATGAGGGACTGGGGCTGAAGCTGAGATAGAGTCTAGGGCCCCATTTTTTTCTGTGGCTGCCATGGCAATTGGTTGTCATCTCATTATCTTTATAGAGACATATTATTCAGATGGCAAACAGGCTTTGTCAATTTCTATTGCTTGGAACAGCACTGAGCAGATTTTGTAGAGCCTGAGACCTGCTCACTGAAAAATAACAATTGACTAATGGTGTGTGCTGCCCAGAGACCAGCAAGGAGAGGTGGCACCCCTGGCTTGAGGGTTTTTCAGGGACCCCCGCTCAAAGTTACTCCTGGCTGGGGCTATTTCCGGTTGTAAGACTGGTGAATGACCATGTTTCTCTTTACTCAGAGGATACAGCTAAGGGCTTTAGCCTGTTGACACAGGAGAGGAACTGTCCCTTACATTCCTTCTCCTGTAACCTCTGTGATTGTTAATGGCATCTCCATCCTTCAAGCATTCAAGGCCCTTTCCTCCATTCAGTTTGTAATCCAGCCCTGGCCATCCTCCTCTGCAATCAACTCACCTCCTCATCTGCATCTCTACTAGTGTTGAGCAAGATCTCCTTTACGTACAACTAAAATACAGTTCTCTTTTGCTTCCCTGCCTCCAAGGATCCTCCTCTGATCCTTCCTTCAGTGAAGCAAAGGGCAGTGGCCCCCACTCCTGGCTGTGTGTTGGAATCTCCCAAAGACCTTTAAAAAGAACATATTTCGGGGCCCCTTGCCAGGCTGGCAGAGTGAGCATCACCAGAGACGATGGTGTCTGAGAATCTGTATTTTATAATTATATAATTTATATTTTAGCTCTTCGAAGATTCTAATGCAAGCAGCCCCACTTGGGACCTCTCCACCATCTGCTTTAGGGACCACTGGTGAGGCTGAAAAATATAGACCTTGGGACCTGGAAATCAGGCCTTAAATCTTGATTTCATCATATTATCTGCGTGACCTTGAGCTTCTTCACAGCTTGACGTCTCCACTACTTTGTCACTGAGGTGGAGAATAACGGTTACCTTGGAGGTTTGTTGGGAGGAGTAAATGAGGAAATGTAGATAAGGTGTCTGGCACACAGTAGGTCTCCAGAAAATGAGAACGTCTATTTTTCTGAACAGTCTTATCCTTATTGTCATTATTCTGAAACAGACCAGATCATGTCACCTCCCTGCTCAAAACATGTCACTGTCCCCCCATTGCTGACAGAAGAACGTCCATGCTTCCTACCATGACCTTCAAGGTTCAGTCCCACATGGCCTCCTCCCACATCTGCCCACCCCGGGGCAACAGCACACTGGACTCTCACTGACCAATCAGCGTGTCATTCCCTTTTACTGCTGGGGCTCTTTCCTCTATCTGTACCCACCTCTCTTTTCTCTACCTGTGGAAACCCTGCTAACTCTTCAAGAAGAGCTCCATGCTTCTCCCCTCAGGAAGCCATCCTGACCACCTGAGTAAAAAGAACTGCTTCCTCCTCTGCCCTTAATTAAAGCACTTGGCCCTTCCTGGTTTTGTTTCTCCACATGCCTCTCCCTCACTGGATCAGTGTCCTTGAAGAAATGGCTTGTGACCCATGAGTCAATGCATACAAATATGCATTAAGCATGTACTGTGTGCCAAGCACTGTTCTAGGCGCTGAGCATTCCACAGTGGACAGAAAAGTCCCTGACCCCAAAGAGCTTACACATTAGTCAAGGGAGACAGCACACAAAATAAACAAATACAGCATGTTAATGGTGATGAATACTGTGAAGAAACATGAAATGGTGTAAAGGTAGCAGAGTGATGGGATGGAATTTTATACCAAGTCGGGCAAGTCAGGGAAGACCTGAATGAAGGGGGAGGAGTGCCATCTAAACATCTTGGGAAAGTGCAATCCAGGTGGACGGCACAGCAAGTGCAAAGGCCCTGAGGCATAGAAAAATAAACCAGGGCTTTGGAATCGAAAGGATACATTTTAGCTGGATGGTCTGGGGCAAATATTTCACTTCTGGGCACTTATTTCCTCATATAAAAAATGAGAATGGTAATGATACGTTCCGTCCTCGGAGCTCTTGTGAAAGTTCAGTAAGACATTGTTCCGGCCACACAACAGGTACTCGATATGCTGGTTCCCTTCTCTTCTCTCTTCCCCTCCATCCTCACAGCCTCCACATAATGTTGACTGTGGTATCTGTTCTACGGCAGTTGTTCAAATATTTGCCGATATGAATTGCAAAGGTGCGCTTAGCTTAAAATGCTTCTCTCATAACAGCTGTACTTTCTTTGCCACCTTCAAGGGAAGCATGAAAAACGGTGTTCACAAAACTGTTCCAGCCATGCCCCCCACATATAACTGCTGGCTTCCGAGGGCATTGACAATGGGAGGAGAAGAGAGGATAGGATTCTCTGGTTGTGGGTTCTGCAGTTGCTCTAAAGCTCTGTGATTCTAGGAGATGCCCCTTTGGTTCCCTTTACACTCATTAACAGCAAAACCCTGCTGAAAAGCAGTTAGTTGGTGCTGGAGCTCATTCGAGAGGAATAAAGGATTCCATGCAGACCCTGTCATGATTTAAGGAGAGCATGGGCTCTAGTGGAGAGTCAGTGGAGTGTCCAAAACTATTTCTCTATTTTTAGCCAGTTGTTCCTCATGTTTCCTCCTGCACAAGAAGCCTTCTCTCACCTGTCTCTGATACGTGGCTACAGTTGTCCTTAAGTGACACAGGTATCATCATTAGTGTGGGCAACCTAAGCTTAGAAATGTGACACGTTAAAACATCCATATGAGGGTTAGATGGTTTCTTCTCTGTTAGGAAACTGAGTCATCTACCCTTAATTAGGTAAGAAAATAACCATGTTGAGCTGAAGGCATTGGGGAGCCATAGGTACAAAATACATCCCATCATTTCCACCTCTGTTTCCATGTGACCATCTGCCCTTCAATTAAAATTTCTTTTTTTTAAATTTTTAGACCTAAGAATAAGCCAGAAGTTTTTGCTTCTCTTATTACATTTTCTAGAAGACTTTATGTGATCTAATTTTTAACTTTTCATAGATGTATTCTGTGATATGATTCATAGATTTATTTGACATTAATTATTCCCTCTTCAAGATTCTGAAGATAACATCAAGTAGGTTTATTTTCAACCTCTATTTCCTTGGAAGTAGAATCCCAAGGTACCTGCATAGAGTAGCTTTTCCTCTAAGAGAAGTAATCAAACTAGCTGAGCAGCAGAAAATCACTCATTATAGTCTGAAAAATTACAAATAATATTCTGATAAATTACATTTTTGTATACAATTACCTGCTTTCCTCCATGCCCAAGCCTGAACGTCTGTCTTTAAAACAGGATATAAGAGAGTTATTATTATTTAAGATACTAAAGGGCCCAAGAAAAAGGAATGACAGTGGGTGGGAAATAGTCAAGTAGATAAGTATCCGTGGTGATGGGCAAGGCAAAAATGGAACTCGTGAAAAGAGAAATGAGTTGGGGCTTCATTCACTCACAGAATCAGCTGTGTCTCTGCCCATAACTGTAACATTTCAGAGAATGCCACTCCTCTTCTAATGCCAGTCTTTCCCTGGTATGTCAAGAAACATCAGCACTGAGATTCAGGAATCCTATTATATGGTCTTACTACCTAGGTACTCACAAGTACAATTTCATCTTAAAAATTGTCGAAAGAATTTTAGTCCTATCTCGTCTTCCAAGAAAGCCATAACATGAACAATGCCAGTAACAGTTATGAAACTAAATTGTCCTTATAAGAATTTTTAAAAATCGATTTTGCCCATTTATATTCATTGTGACTAATTTCCATATAAATGATCTGCCTTTATTTAGTCTAAAAATGTGTCTGTATCTCCTTTGTTTTTTGGTTGAGAAATTTGTAGTTCTTGAAAGGTGGTTAGCTGGAACTGTTTGAAGACATGTTGGTATATGCTGATGCTCTTTAATTATAATTCTCTCTTTTTATATTTGGCAGTATATCAGTTACAGCAAGAGGCCCCTCGTCCCAAGAGGATCATTTGTCCTGGGGAGGTCAGTACTCAGCTATTTCCAATACACCTCGTTAAATATGATGAATGGTCAGCACTTTGTTGATATTGGAGGACCTTCAGATTTCCTGGGAGTTGATTTCTTTTAATGTTTGTTAAAGTGTCACCAAATTTAACACCTAAATAATCTATATTTTGAAATCAGAAATCTATATTTTGAAAAATACTAACTTGGAATCAGAAGTCTTACATTTTTCACTACTACAGAGGCAAATTAAGCATCCTTTGTAAACTCTCCAAAATGTGTGTTCTGGTTGTTTTCTTTTCCTGCAGTTCCTGCAGTTTTGATACTTTTATCACTTTTTTATTATGAAATGCTTCCAAAAGAGAAAATGCAGAGAATGATAAATATCTGGATACTCTCAACACCCATATTTAGCAAACCTTTACATTTTTTCATATTAAAAAAAATCCCTACGAGAAAAGTGACTGGGTTTTTATTCTTGGAGATAAGCTTAAAGATATATTGACTCATAAAAATGCTTACCAGGCACAGAACTTTCCCTAGCCCTCCTTTACTCATCAGTTCTCTTATCATCTGGGATGCCAGCAAGATTTGAAAGACAGGACTAAGCCTCTGTTTTCTATTTTTATGCTGACTAGGTGCTTTAATAGCCAGACCAATATCCTTCAAACAAAGGTCCATGGGTCCTTGATTATTTTTGTTATTATGACTTCGATTAAATACAGAATAGCAGATTTCTTTTAAAGTGTCACATCTGCCTTATCAGAGGGAAAGGCTCTAATTCCAACAATCTTGAGATTTTTCCTTGAACATCAGTACTTTCTGGCAGACTGACTGGATCTGGTTTTGAATCTGTCTCAAAGACTTAGGTACATATGTACCCACACCCAGAGCCAACTTAGCACTGTTTAATAAGTGTTCCTATGTGAAATTTTACTTCTGTTGAAGGGCACTGAAGTTCATCAAGTAATCTGAATTTTAATAGAGTGGACATTCTCATCCCAGAAATATAGCCTGAGAAGAGAAAATATTTGATCTGTAAGGAAAAATCCAGGATGAGGCCAAATCTTTATTTGGTGGTACGATCTTGTTCCATCACGAACCCTGCTGACTTGTCTTTTGGTTATTAAATAATATCCAAGTAAGAGAAATATAGGATAAATACAAAATTTTTAATGAGATGCTTTAATTAGGGTATTTTGGGTGAGAAATAAGAAACAAGTTGTTAAAAATTCTTTCAATCCTACTCTATGTTTAGTATTTTGCCATCAGGAAAAATATAACCATGTGTAGGGAGTTAGAGGAGTTTAAATGTCTCCATGAAAAGAACGTTTGTAAAATTAAAGTACAACTATAGGGCTTCCCTGGTGGCGCAGTGGTTGAGAATCCGCCTGCTGATGCAGGGGACAAGGGTTCGTGTCCCGGTCTGGGAAGATCCCATATGCCGCGGAGCGGCTGGCCCGTGAGCCATGGCCGCTGAGCCTGCGCGTCCGGAGCCTGTGCTCCGCAACGGGAGAGGCCACAACAGTGAGAGGCCCGCATACCACAAAAAAAAAAAAATACAACTAAAGTCTCTTCCTAGGGGTATTAATAAAAAGTCTACTGGTAAGGTCGGGCACTAGAACTTGAAACCCAAGGGAATATAGTAAAAATTCATTTGTTCATTTATTTTATATATATATAATATATAGATAGAGAGACTGCTCTGTTCTGACTTAGATCTAGATGTTGGGAATACAGCAAAGAACTTGGCTATTGGTGCTTTGAGTGTCATATTAATTGTATGTAATTAAAGATATATTTAAGATGTTATCTATGGGTGGGTGTAAAAGAGAGAAAGAGAGAGAGAGAAATAGAAAGAAAAAAAGAGAGAGAGAGCGTGAGAGAGAGAAAGAGTCCGAGCACCTCTTTGTTTTTCAAAATCCTTGGAACCATGTCCGTTGTCCTCTAAGCCAGGTGGAATGTTAGCAGTGGAGATGGGTAGATTCAGATTAGCTTCATGAAGCCTCTTCACAGGGTTCCCCTGAAACTCTTCAGACATCCTATGGGCTGAGGGTCCACAGCCTATCTCTTTAATGTCACACTTGCATCAGAAGGAAGTGCCCCAGAGGCCTTAGCAAAGCAGAGCTGTGAGCCACAAGCCACCACCATCTGCTATGACTAAAGGATATGGCATGCGTACAGCTTCTTTCATCCTTCTTTCTGGTCTTTTAAACCAAGCTTTTCACATTTGACCTTTATCAATCTGATTCATTAATAAGTTATGCCTGGTGGATGCTGGATTCCTAGGTAACTTGCCTCTAGGAATTCCATATCTCATTTCTGCCAGGAAACCTAACACAAAATGGACATTCATCAATCCATCTCCTCAGCAAGGCAGCATGGGGCCCATCCAGCCAGGCAGATGTCAGGTGATAAAGGGCCGAGCGTGCTGGAGTAACAGGTGCTGCCGAGGCGAGCGCCAGCCAGGGTAGCTTCAGGGCCCTTTGTCCTCCTGTGCAAATAATTCCTGCCCACACTGCTCCGCCTCCCAGGACTTGGCCTCCTTCTAGTGAAGGAGTGGTCATTGGTGAAACCACTGCTGCTGCAGAGGGTGTTTTAGCAAACGGCTCTGTGCCTTATAGCACACCTGCGTGCTCGGGGATATGCCTAATGAAGAAGCCTTTCAGTTTTGAGTGTGTGGCCAGAAAGACTGAAGCTTTATTAACATATTTACATAAAGCCATAAAGGCTATTTCTTTTGAACAATGAGTTATGATTTTCTCTGTGTCTTTGCCATCTTATCCCTCAGCTAGCCACTGAGTTCTCGTTTCACTTTACACACAGCCTTGCTGCCCTCCTTCTTAGTCTCCAGCCCCTCTCCTCTCAGCCACCTTGTTCCTGGCAAGCCTGCCCGGCTGTATTGCTCCAACACACTCCACCTCTTTTGTTTCTCTGATGACTGATAACCTCCCAGGCTATGGGCCTCTCTCAGGTTCGGGTCCTCCCACTGTGAGTGATAAATCCCACATTAGAGCACCAAGTGAGTCTGCAGTTACAGTCATTGAACACTGTCGTTCAAGTGTACAGACACAGGCCAACCTGACTTGAATGCTTGGTATCTCTCGACGGATACCAACCGCCTAATGGACTTTGTTGGAGAACTAGGCAATCGAGGGTACAGACTGATTCAGCAGGTGAAATCCAGTGAGTTTTGCAAACCCAGGAAGGGAAGCCCGGCTGCAGAGTCAGCTGGACTTGTTTTGAATCCTTGTTCTACCACTTTCCAGCTACCTGACTTAGAACCAAGCACTTACTCTCTCAGAGGGACTAAGGTCTACCCCCAGGGCAAACAGCTACTGTGCAGGGTGTTATGAGTGGGACCTATGTGTCGAGTGTCTAGAATGGTGCCTGGCACATCAGAGGCACTCACTGTTGATGACTCATGGCAGATGCAGAAGTCTATGGAGAGCAAGTTCTGAGACAGTCATGAGGGACAGAGTCACAGCAATGACAGTATTCTCTGGATGTGAGGGCCAAAAAGGCAGTGATGAAGAACAAAGCAAGATTCCTGGGTCAGGGATGAAGCTGCCATGTAAAAAGATACTGAGGATAAAGAACAGAAGGAACAAGTGGCTGAACAACGGCTCTGGTGCCAGTTAAGCCAGGGAGAGTCAGTTACTGAAATAATAGTCCATGGCTTTCCTGAGATTCATCGTGGTAAATTAATATTTATTGAGCAGCCACGGCACCTGGCACTCTTCTCTACCGGCATTTCCCGAGTGCTCCATGCCATGAGATTCAGGACATCTTGCGGTATGCAAAATTCTCACTTGCCCTTTCTGTCAATTAGCAATCAGTCGTCACATAAGCATTTATTAATCACCAAATGTGTGCCTGGGTGGTCTGCTAGGAATTGTGCAGAATATCGACTCCTAAATTTGCATCTCTAGCTAAGACCTCTCCCCTGGGCTCCAAACACCTCGCTCCATCTGTCTACTTGACCTTCTCAGGGAGATGTCCCACTGGCCATCTCTAGCCTAATGCTCAAAGGAGAACTGGACCCAACTCCATTAAATGGCACCTAACTTCAGAAACCTGCATGCTTGTCTCTCCTACCCTCACCCTTTTCTCTTAGCAAGCTGCATTTACCTCCAAATGTATCTTGCATTTGTCACTCTTCTCTGCCTCCAGGACTACCATGGGGTTGGGCCTATCATCGTTTCTTACCTGGATTGTTGCTGCTCAGCAACCTCCAGCTTCATCTCCCTGCTTCCACTCTTGGCGCGCGCGCGCGCGCGCACACACACACACACACACACACCCCACACACACACCCCAATTCTTCAAACAGGAGCCCAAACCATCATTGTTAGATATAAATCCAACTGCTTCAGCAGCTTTCCATTGCTCTTAAAATAAAAGCAAGACCTCGGGCTTCCCTGGTGGTGCAGTGGTTGAGAATTTGCCTGCAGTTGCGAGGGACACAGATTCGAGCCCTGGTCTGGGAAGATCCCACATGCGGTGGAGCAGCTAAGCCCGTGTGCCACAGCTACTGAGCCTGCGCGCCTAGAGCCCGTGAGCCACAACTACTGAAGCCCATGCGCCCAGTGCCGGTGCTCTGCAACAAGGGAAGCCTCCGCAATGAGAAGCCCGCGCACTGCAACAAAGAGTAGCTCCCACTCACCGCACCTAGAGAAAGCCCGCGCGCAGCAACGAAGACCCAACGCAGCCAAAACTAAAAACAAATAAATAAATTAATTTAGAAATAAATAAAAGAAAAAAAAAAAGCAAGACCTCTTGCCATGCCTCTGAGCCATAGTGTGGCTCCTGCCTTCCTCCCTGCCCTGTCTGTAGCATTCTTCTCGGAGTGCACAGCCTTGCAGCCCCACTAGCTCCTGCTCCTATTCATCAAACAGATCATAGTGCTGCTACCACAGGGCCTTTGCATTTGCCCTTTGCCTGGAATTCTTGTCCTCGAGTTCTCTGCATGTCCAAGTTTCAGATCAAATTTCACCTAATAAAGCCCTCCTTGAACCCCCTAAAATTAGCACCTACAGATCTTCTCTCTCGTTTCACCCTGTTTATTTTGTTTATAGGACTTAATACACTCTCTAATATACTTTTGATCATATTTAACTGTTTACTTGTTGCTTGTACATCTCTCTCCAGGAGAATACAAGCTCCAGAGATGTCACCAGTCTTAGCATTAAGCCCAGGGCCAAGCAGCAGTGGGCAATCAGTAAATATATGGTAAAATGATGAAAAAAAGGATAGAGACTGCTAACATAAGGAATTTAGAATTCTCAAACTATTACTAATAGCATATCAGATTTACTCAATGCTGTTATTAGGGGAGTGAGTTGAACTTTTTGGCTGTTGTTAAGGTTCTTACGTAAACATGGACTAATACTTTTTCCTGGAACATTCTAACTTTCTTTTTGGCCTTTCCAAAGGGCCAAACGTCAAGATTTACTTGCAAGGTCCCCAAGAATTACCTGAAGAATACAAAATATGCAGAAATTCTTTTATGACTGTAAATGATTTGGTGTCATTTGTCATTCTTTTTTGAAATTGTTGTAGTGAATATGGGATTATAAAAAGCAATTTCAAAGCAGAGAAATAAATTACATACTATCATTTCAAATTGTTCTCCATTTTATGCGGCTTTACTTCTCCTCTCCCTTACCACAGAGTATTTTGGAAGTTTTTTTTTTTAATGCAAAAATGAATTGTAGAACTGAAGTTCTACAATTCACTTTTGTAGAACCTTTTTTTTTTTTTTTGATTGTCAGAGGTTAAGCCAAGTACAGATGACAGTGAACTATCTTAAGTTGCCATAGTACATTATTTTACCTCCTAGTGAATTGTATTCACTTTTTAAATATTACCGTTTAAGTGCCCCTTCCCCCTTTTTGTGCATTTTCTCTAGCTTTTGGTGTTCCTAAATATCTACCCATTTCATCCCTTCTACCTTTATTTGTAAACACTGTCCTTTTAAGCCTATAAGAGCATTGCATTTTATCATTAGGCTTTTAAATTTTCATTCACGATACCTAGATTTCACGTCTTTGAGTCTTGTAGCTTTAGGCGTTTCTCTTGTCTTAGACACGTCTGGAAGATATTAACAAGCCATACTGATTGGCTGTATCATTCTCAACTAGCTCAGTACATTTCAAATCACAGATTTAAAGTAAACTCAGAGGGGTTTTCTTATATTCTACCATCCTCCCCCTTTTCTTCTTCTATTCATTGAAAATAAATGTTTTTTGAAAACTCTACTGATTCAAGACATCTAGACGATATGTCTTTAAAGTAATGAGATTGATTCTATAAGCCACAAGCAAAAATCAATCCCATTACCTTTTAATTGGCTTTATGTGTAGTGATCAGAAGGCTATTTCTTCCCTGGTCAGAAATATTTCTCTTCTTTTCATCCTAGACTTTCTCCACTGGTCTCTTTTCTCCCCTTACTATTGACACAGCCTAGAATCAAAGGCTTTTCCCATCATTATTCCCTCCAGGCTTTCATCTCACTCCCTAATGCAGTCAGGCATTTTTGCTGATATGATTTCATCCTGAGCTAGACTCACTTTGCTTGTAGACCCACTGTTGTAAAGGGGGAAAACCTCATAAAACTAATGTTAGAAAAAAATTTTATACATACGGGTTTTATTTTCTTTCTAAAGATAAAACCAAGTTTTCTGCTGCTTTAAATAAAAAGCTGCTTCTTTTTAATTAACAAGTGAGGCCATCTACCAAAATACATAACATTCCAAAAATTTTACTCTCTTTGGAATATTCTGAATTTCTTCTAGTGTAACAGATTTTGCATGTTTGCACCTAGAAAATATTTATTCATTTCCAAAGTGATATCATGAGGAGTGGATAAGGGCTCTTGAGGACAAGCTGCTATAGAATTCAGATGCTCAGAGGCTCCAAGCCGAGAGGACAGATGGCTAAACTGGATAGGGCCACCAAGGAACAGCATATATATATATAAGTTGAGTGAAAGTTGAGGCAAAAGTAGAAGGGTTTTCTCCTTAAAACAGAATAAGGAAAATGAGGGAGAATTAACAGTGATTGAAAAGAAGTAAAATTTCTTTTTTTTGAAATGTGCATCTTTTTTTTAAATTTTCACATGAATTTGTATTTTATTTTATTTTATTTTGAGTTTTTGAATTTTGTTTTATTTATTTTTTTATACAGCAGGTTCTTATTAGTCATTACTTTCATCCACATCAGTGTATACATGTCAATCCCAATCTCCCAATTCATCACACCACCACTCCACCCCCCACCGCCTCCCCCCTTGGTGTCCATACGTTTATTCTCTACATCTCTGTCTCAATTTCTGCCCTGCGAACCGGTTCATCTGTACCATTTTTCTAGGTTCCACATATATGCGTTAATATATGATATTTGTTTTTCTCTTTCTGACTTACTTCACTCCGTATGACAGTCTCTAGATTCATCCACATCTCTACAAATGACCCAATTTCATTCCTTTTTATGGCTGCGTAATATTCCATTGTATATATGTACCACATCTTCTTTATCCAGTCGTCTGTTGATGGGCATTTAGGTTGCTTCCATGACCTAGCTATTATAAATAGTGCTGCAATGAACATTAGGGTGCATGTGTGTTTCTGAATTATGGCTTTCTCTGGGTATATGCCCAGTAGTGGGATTGCTGGATCATATGGTAATTCTATTTTTAGTTTGTTAAGGAAACTCCATACTGTTCTCCATAGTGGCTGTATCAATTTACATTCCCACCAACAGGGCAAGAGGGTTCCCTTTTCTCCACACCCTCTCCAGCATTTGTTGTTTGTAGATTTTCTGATGATGCCCATTCTAACTGGTGTGAGGTGATACCTCATTGTAGTTTTGATTTCCATTTCTCTGATAATTAGTGAGTTGAGCAGCTCTTCATGTGCCTCTTGGCCATCTGTATGTCTTCTTTGGAGAAATGTCTTTTTAGGTCTTCTTCTGTCCATGTTTGGATTGGGTTGTTTGTTTTATTAATATTGAGCTGCATGAGCTGTTTTTATATTTTGGAGATTAATCCTTTGTCCGTTGATTCATTTGCAAATATTTTCTCCCATTCTGAGGGTTGTCTTTTCGTCTTGTTTGTAGTTTCCTTTGCTGTGCAAAAGCTTTGAAGTTTCATTAGGTCCCATTTGTTTATTTTTGTTTTTATTTCCATTACTCTAGGAGATGGATCAAAAAAGATCTTGCTGTGATTTATGTCAAAGAGTGTTCTTCCTATGTTTTCCTCTAAGAGTTTTATAGTGTCTGGTCTTACATTTAGGTCTCTAATCCATTTTGAGTTTATTTTAGTGTATGGTGTTAGGGAATGTTCTAATTTCATTCTTTTACATGTAGCTGTCCAGTTTTCCCAACACCACTTATTGAAGACACTGTCTTTTCTCCATTGTATATCCTTGCCTCCTTTGTCAAAGATTAGTTGACCATAGGTGCATGGGTTTATCTCTGGGCTTTCTATCCTGTTCCATTCATCTATATTTCTGTTTTTGTGCCAGTACCATGTTGTCTTGATTACTGTAGCTTTGTAGTATAGTCTGAAGTCAGGGAGTCTGATTCCTCCAGCTATGTTTTTTTTCCCTCAAGACTGCTTTGGCTATTCGGGGTCTTTTGTGTCTCCATACAAATTTTAACATTTTTTGTTCTAGTTCTGTAAAAAATGCCGTTGGTAATTTGATAGGGATTGCACTGAATCTGTAGATTGCTTTGGGTAGTATAGTCATTTTCACAATATTGATTTTTCCACTCCAAGAACATGGTACATCTATCCATCTGTTGGTATCATCTTTAATTTCTTTCAACAGTGTCTTATAGTTTTATGCATACAGGTCTTTTGTTTCCCTAGGTACGTTTATTCCTAGGTATTTTATTCTTTTTGTTGCGATGGTAAATGGGAGTGTTTCCTTAATTTCTCTTTCAAATTTTTCATCATTAGTGTATAGGAATGCAAGTGATTTCTGTGCATTAATTTTGTATCCTGCAACTTTACCAAACTCATTGATTAGCTCTAGTAGTTTTCTGGTGGCATCTTTAGGATACTCTATGTATAGTATCATGTCATCTGCAAACACTGACAGTTTTACTTCTTCTTTTCCAATTAGTATTCTTTTTATTTCTTTTTCTTCTCTGATTGCCGTGGCTAGGACTTCCAAAACTATGTTGAATAATAGTGGTGAGAGTGGACATCCTTGTCTTATTCCTGACCCTAGAGGAAATGCTTTCAGATTTTCACCATTGAGAATGATGTTTGTTGTGGGTTTGTCATATATGGCCTTTATTATGTTGAGGTAGGTTCCCTCTATGCCCACTTTCTGGAGAGTTTTTATCATAAATGGGTGTTGAATTTTGTCAAAAGCTTTTTCTGCATCTATTGAGATGATCGTATGGTTTTTATTCTTCAATCTGTTAATAAGGTGTAGCACATTGATTGATTTGCATATATTGAAGAATCCTTGCATCCCTGGGATACATCCCACTTATTCATGGTGTATGATCCTTTTAATGTGTTGCTGGATTCTGTTTGCTAGTATTTTGTTGAGGATTTTTGCATCTATATTCATCAGTGATATTGGTCTGTAATTTTCTTTTTTTGTAGTATCTTTGTCTGGTTTTGGTACCAGGGTGATGGTGGCCTCATAGAATGAGTTTGGGAGTGTTCCTTCCTCTGCAAGTTTTTGGAAGAGTTTGAGAAGAATGGGTGTTAACTCTTCTCTAAATGTTTGATAGAATTCACCTGTGAAGCCATCTGATTCTGGACTTCTGTCTATTTAAAAATTTTTAATCACAGTTTCAATTTCATTACTTGTGATTGGTCTGTTTATATTTTCTATTTCTTCCTGGTTCAGTCTTGGAAGGTTATACCTTTCTAAGAATTTGTCCATTTCTTCCAGGTTGTCCATTTCATTGGCATAGAGTTGCTTGCAGTAGTCTCTCAGGATGCTTTGTATTTCTGCTGTGTCTGTTATAACTTCTCCTTTTTCATTTCATTTCTCCATTTCATTTCATTTTATTGATTTGAGTCCTCTCCCTCTTTTTCTTTTTTTTTTTTTTTTTTTTGTGGTACGCGGGCCTCTCACTGTTGTGGCCTCTCCCATTGCGGAGCACAGGCTCCGGACGCGCAGGCTCAGCGGCCATGGCTCACGGGCCCAGCCGCTCCGCGGCATGTGGGATCCTCCCAGACCGGGGCACGAACCCGCTTCCCCTGCATCGGCAGGCGGACTCTCAACCACTGCGCCACCAGGGAAGCCCTCCCTCTTTTTCTTGATGAGTCTGGCTAATGGTTTATCAACTTTGTTTACCTTCTCAAAGAACCAACTTTTAATTTTATTGATCTTTGCTACTGTTTTCTTTGTTTTTATTTCATTTATTTCTACTCTGATCTTTATTATTTCTTTCGTTCTACTAACTTTGGGTTTTGTTTGTTCTTCTTCCTCTAGTTCCTTTAGGTGTAAGGTTAGATTGTTTATTTAAGATTTTTCTTGTTTCTTGAGGTAGGCTTGTATAGCTATAAACTTCCCTCTTAGAACTGCTTTTGCTGCATACCATAGGTTTTGGATCGTCATGTTTTCATTGTCATTTGTCTCTAGGTATTTTTTTATTTCCTCTTTGATTTCTTCAGTGATCTCTTGGTTATTTAGTAATGTATTGTTTAGCCTCCATGTGTTTGTGTTTTTTATGTTTTTTTTTCCCTGTAATTGATTTCTAATCTCATAGCGTTGTGGTCAGAAAAGATGCTTGATATGATTTCAATTTTCTGAAATTTACTGAGGCTTGATTTGTGACCTAAGATGTGATCTATCCTGGAGAATGTTCCATGCACACTTGAGAAGAAAGTGTAATCTGCTGGTTTTGGATGGAATGTCCTATAAATATCAATTAAATCTATCTGGTGTACTGTGTAATTTAGAGCTTGTGTTTCCTTATTAATTTTCTTTTTGGATGATCTTTCCATTGGTGTAACTGAGGTGTTAAAAGTCCCCCACTATTATTGTGTTACTGTTGATTTCCTCTTTTACAGCTATTAGCAGTTGCCTTATGTGTTGAGGTGCTCCTTTGTTGGGTGCATATATATTGATAATTGTTAACATCTTCTTGGATTGATCCCTTGATCATTATGTAGTGTCCTTCCTTGTCTCTAAGTCTATTTTCCCTGATATGAGTATTGCTACTCCAGCTTTCTTTTGATTTCCATTTGCATGGAATATCTTTTTCCATCCCCTCACTTTCAGTCTGAATGTGTCCCTATGCCTGAAGTGGGTCTCTTATAGACAGCATATGTATGGGTCTTGTTTTTGTATCCATTCAGCAAGCCAGTGTCTTTTGGTTGGAGCAGTTAATCCATTTACATTTAAGGTAATTATCGATATGTCTGTTCCTATTACCATTTTCTTAATTGTTTTGGGTTTGTTTTTGTAGGTCCTTTTCTTCTCTTATGTTTCCCACTTAGAGAAGTTCCTTTAGCGTTTGTTGTAGAGCTGGTTTAGTGGTGCTGAATTCTCTTAGCTTTTGCTTGTCTGTAAAGCTTTTGATTTCTCCATTGAATCTGAATGAGATTCTTGCCGGGTAGAGTAATCTTGGTTGTAGGTTCTTCCCTTTTATCACTTTAAGTATATCATGCCACTCCCTTCTTCTGGCTTGTAGAATTTCTCCTGAGAAATCAGCTGTTAACCTTATGGGAATTCCCTTGTATGTTATTTGTCGTTTTTCCCCTGCTGCTTTCAATAATTTTTCTTTGTTTTTAATTTTTGCCAATTTGATTACTATGTGTCCTGGCGTGTTTCTCCTTGGGTTTATCCTGTATGGGACTCTCTGTGCTTCCTGGACTTGGGTGGCTATTTCCTTTCCCATATTAGGGAAGTTTTCGACTATAATCTCTTCAAATGTTTTCTCAGGTCATTTCTCTCTTATCCTTCTGGGACCCCTCTAATGCAAATGTTGTTACATTTAATGTTGTCCCAAAGGTCTCTTAGGCTGTCTTCATTTCTTTTCATTCTTTTTTCTTGATTCTGTTCCGCAGCGGTGAATTCCACCATTCTGTCTTCCAGGTCACTTATCTGTTCTTCTGCTTCAGTTATTCTGCTATTGATTCCTTCTAGTGTATTTTTCATTTCAGTTATTGTATTGTTCATCTCTGTTTGTTTGTTCTTTAATTCTTCTAGTTCTTTGTTAAACATTTCTTGCATCTTCTCGATCTTTGCCTCCATTCCTTTTCCAAGTTCCTGGACCCTCTTCACTATCATTATTCTGAATTTTTTTTCTGGAAGGTTGCCTATCTCCACTTCATTTAGTTGTTTTTCTGGGGTTTTATTTTGTTCCTTCATCTGGTGCATAGCCCTCTGCCTTTTCATCTTTTCTGTCTTTCTGTGAATGTGTTTTTTGTTCCACAGTCTGCAGGATTGTAGTTCTTCTTGCTTCTGCTGTCTGCCCTCTGAGAAGTAAAATTTCTTAAGAAGCTACTACTAGAGATGAAGTACTACATTGTGTCATTAGTTGTTTTAGAAAAAAAAAAGAATAACCGATAGCATCATGTATTATAACACACGCTCTGTTATCCTCACTTAGTCTGTGACAGCCGTAACCCAAGATACCATTGCTCACAGATCAGGGGAGGGAGAGGGGTGGTCCAGACTGAGGGCACAGAGGTTATGAGGAGGTGCTGACTTTTGTAGGGCCAACCTTACCCAAACAGAAAGCAAAGGTCTCCACGCCAGTCGCTCTCTAGAACAACCCACAGTGTGTCTGCTCTGTGACTCAGAGGTCAGGTCCAACAAAATTTCAGGTGTGGCCAGCATCCTCTGAGAAAGGGAACGTAGCACTGCGTGCACTAGTGAGGTTTAAAAGACATGCTTCACATTTGACTCATCTGGTTAAACATTAACTGAGAAATAATGCTGATGGGGGCAGGTTACACTTTGCCCCGAGCAAGCCATGTTTCCTAGGGTAGTGTGGCCTGGCTAATCAAGCAGTGAGACGTTTGAAAAGTAATGTGGATGGCACAGTCTCAGACTGTCCCGCTTTGACTATGGCTGCTCTAAGGGATATTACCTAATTATTTACTGCTGTCAGTCTTCCCATAGTAATGAGTGCTAACACATATGGATCACTTACTGCGCCCTGAGCACTGGGTTAAGAGTTTCACATATGTTATTTCTCATAACAGTGCCATGGTGATTGTTATCTGTCTCGTTTTACAAGAGGAAATGAGACAAATAGCACAGGAAGGGCAGAGCCAGATTCAGACTCAGTCCAAATCCAGGACTGGCCTTCTAACCCAGTGATTCTGAAAGTGTGGTCCTAAGGCCAGCAGCAGTGGCATCACCAGGGAACCTATCAGAAATGCAGATTTTCTGGCCCACCCTAGACCTACGAATCACAGACTGGGAGTTGGGGCCCAGCAATCTGGGTTTTAACAAACCCTGCAGGTCATTCTGATGTTCGCTCAGTGGGAGGACCACTGCTGGAGCCATTGTTCTCACTTCCTCTACTTTCTTTTTTTTTTTTATTGAAGTATAGTTGATTTACAATGCTGTGTTAGTTTCTGGTGTACAGCAAAGTGATTCCGTTATATATATATATATATATATATATATATATATATATATATTGCATATATACTATATATATATTCTTTTTCAGAGTCTTTTCCATTATAGGTTATTACAACATACTGAATATAGTTCCCTGTGCTCTACAATAAATCCTTTTTGTTTATTTTATATATAGTAGTATGTCTCTGTTAATCCCAAACTCCTAATTTATTCCTCCCCACCTTTCCCCTTAGGTAACCATAGTTTTGGATTTTTTTTTTTCTATTTCTGTGAGTCAGTTTCTGTTTTGTAAATAAGTTCATTTGTATCATTTTTTTAGATTCCACATATAAATGATATCATATGGTATTTGTTTGTATCTTTCTGACTTATTTCGCTTCCTAGAATATGAAAATCTCTAGGCCCATCCTTGTTACTTCAAATGGCATGATTTCATTCTTTTTTATGGCTGAGTAGTATTCCGTTGTGTATATATACCACATCTTCTTTATCTATTCATCTGTCAATGGATATGTGGGTTGCTTCAATGTGTTGGCTGTTGTAAATAGTGCTGCCAGGAACATTGGGGTGCATGTATCTTTTCGAATGAAATGGTCTCTCTACTTTCTGTTTCATGCTGCTTTCCCTATGCCCTGTGCTAGGAGAATCAAGATGCTTTGTCTCCTGATGATGCTTACTGTTAGCCCTGCACTGTGCTAGATTTTTCATGAACTTCAAAGTCGATGCCAAGTCACCCCATAGCCACCATTTTTCTAGATGTACTTCCTCCTAGATGTTATTTTCCACCCATTTTTTCTAGATGTACTTCCTCCTAGATGTTATTTTCCACCCTTTAAAAGTATTTTGCCTTTGCCTTTCTTCTTTGCTATGTCTAGCTTTCCCACACCCTCATATGTTGCAGAGGCCAAATATAAATCTTTGTAGGGGAATGGTCAGTGCTTAATTTAACCTGGTTTTCTACGCCCACCACTGTCCTCCCACCCTTCTTAGTCTTATGTTTGCAGGACTAATTAACAAAAATATTCAAATTCAGTTCTAATCAGGTGATTCATACTCCTGTTTGTCCATATTTGGTATATATTCTTATGAACTCCATCTCTTTTTAGATGTTTTCCTTACCTTGTGACTGTGCAGAAATCCTGACTAGATCTATTTACTCTTGCTTTTTTTTGGCTGCATTGGGTCTCCATTGCTGCACTTGGGCCTGTCTCTAGTTGCGGCGAGCGGGAGCCACTCCTCACTGCAGTGCGCGGGCCTCTCACTGCAGCGGCCCCTCCCATTGCAGAGCACGGGCTCTAGGTGCACGGGCTTCAGCAGCTGCAGGAGGCGGGCTCAGTAGCTGTGGCTTGCAGGCTTAGTTGCTCCGCGGCATGTGGGATCCTCCCAGACCAGGGATCAAACCTGTGTCCCCTGCATTGGCAGGCAGATTCCCAACCGGCGTGCCACCAGGGAAGTCCCTTTACTCTTGCTTTTAATGGACCTTTGCATTAATAAAAATACCAAATCCATTATCATTATGTCAGGAATGCTGTGAATTATATTTCTATTTTCCAAGTGCTAGTCACTTCACTCAGTGGATCATCTCTGTGCTCAGTGAGTAGCTCTCAATTTAGGATTGCAGGCAATTAATTTACCAATAAAAGCTAGTCCAGTGCTGGTGTAGTCCTGACCTTGCCTCCTTGCCTCAGTCTACCACTCCTTTTGCCGTCCCCAGGTTTACTGGTGCCCTTGGTAATCAGTCACCTTTGGCTCTGTCCTCTGACAAACCACAGTCTTGGCATTAGCTCTCAGTACACCGTATCTCCCTGTCTTGTTGGACAGAATAGCAAGCTTTGCTTTCGCGATAGTATCTCTTTCTTCCTCCTTATTTACATGGTCAGTGTCATCTCCCCATCTACTGTGGGAGGAAATTAAATAGCCTTGGCACAGCCCGACAAAGGCATATTGGATGCCATCAAGCACCTTGTGTCTTCCTAGGTGATTATGCATCGATCGTTAGATGAACTGTTCTTGTATCTCCAGGGCTATTTCTACCGCATCTGTAATTACACTTTTCTGGTTGTCCCTTTGCTCTGCTGTGATCCCCCAAGTTCCATGACTTCTCAAAGACCATGCTTAATGACGCTGCGGCAACACCTTTCAATTCAAGGATACAGATCAGATCCCTCAGGGTTTCAGTATGCTCCGTAGTTTAACAATATAATTCAACTCTTTGCTGTCTTAGTTCATTTTGATTTTGTAAGTTGGCATCAGTATGCCATAGAGTAAAAATGAATGATTCTCTCCTATCTGCGTGGTAAGAGGCAAAAGGGCATGAACACAAATAGATGATTTGACCCAGCATTAAATAAAAAGACCTTTTGAGGCACTGGCAAAAGCTCAGAGTTTTGAGCTAACTGTAAGATGCCCTGAAACCTATTTTTAAGAATGGATTCTAATGTTTGTTAGTCTAACATAGCCATTGGCAAACTATAGTCTGCCAGCTTTTTTTGTAAATAAAGTTTTATTAGGACACAGCAAGGCTCGTTCCTTTACGTATTGTCTACGGCTGCTTTTCTGCTTCCATGTGGAGTACTTGAGACAGATTGTATGGTCCTCAAAGTATTTACTATCTAATCCTTGACAGAAAAAGTTTCCTGACCCCTAGTCTTGCACTTGAAGTAACTTTGAAGAGTGAGTTAATACATGTACAGCACTCAGAACAGTGCCTGGCATTTGTCTATGGGAAGTATTGGTCTTTAATTTCTACCACTTCCCAAGCACTTGTGTAAATGTTAGCCAAAAAGGGAATTTTAGACCTGTAATGTAGGATGAATTTGATCCCAAGCCGTTATAAGAAACATTTTGGCCTTCATATTTAACACATGTAAACTGATGAAGGAATCCAAGGCAGTTACAATAAGAAGTTGTAAAAAAAAAAAAAAAAAAAAGTTGTTCTTTCACCTGCTTTCTCACAGCCACTTCCTCCCCATCAAGAAATGGTAGCCTGTTAGAAGAGATACCCCAGTGCTCCATAAGCAGGAAATTGAAGAGGTGTGTGGAATCTCTTTATTTGATAACACCATCTGAACATGCAAACTAAGCTCACTTTCTTTAATTTCAGGAACAGAGCTGGTGTTACCTTCCTATTAAAAGTCTATATGTTACTGAATTCTGATTAATGATTTGCCTGCTGAAGCATCTGGGGGAAAGAGTGCCATGTCTGTAACTTACTATGAAATACAGCCCCCCACAAATTTGGATTAGTGGATGGATAGAGGGATGAAGAAATAGATATGCCATAGAGCAAGTATATATAGTACATTATAGAATCTAGGTGGTGCATATATGGGTGTTTGCTGTAGAAGTCTTTCAATATTTCTGCCTGTGTGAAAATTTTCATAATAAAATGTCAAGAAGAAAAACAAAGAACGTTTGTGCAAGAAGAGCAATGGCAGGGCATGCTCCGGCCCAGGGAACAAAAATGAAAGATAGGAGGGTGTCTCAGTGTCAGAGCTGCTGCAAACAGCATAAGCTCAAGAATTTTTAATGTGGAATAATTCGTCAGAAAAAGAATTTGAAAGCAAGGACAAACATTAATAAGGCACTTTTACTCTTATTTATTACCATGTTGGGAATTGTTTGGAGGAAATGCCTGTTTCAGAAATGCTAAAATAAGTAATTTTTTTAAATAATAGAGAACAGGCTTCTGGATTTTATGGCATCATCACCATGTAGCAAAATGAATACGGGACCTGAAATCAACTAGGTTTCAACCCTGAATCTTCTGCTCACCATGGGTAGGACTGGGAGAAAATTAATTTATCACTCCGAACTGCAGCTTTCTCATCTATGAAAAGGAGACAAAGATACATAGTCTACCCTCCTGGTAGAAGAATAAACATAAAAGCATTCTGAAAGCCATGAAGATGTCACCAGACAATGAGTTCTCAATGGGGGCAGTATTATGCCCAAGGAGGGGCGATTGGTTCTTCAGGGGGCTCATAAAAAATTTTTACTATTTCAATGTATAAAGCACAGATATACATATAGAACATAAACAGGAATACAATCTATCTGTAGTATTGAAATTTCACTGGGAAGAGATGATTAGGGAAGAAAAACAAGGAAGGTTATAATGCAAACAACATTGAGAACATTTTGCTGGTTAATCTTTAATTCCTACCATCTCCTAAGTTCTGTCCCCTTTTTCTATAGGTAGCTTAATTTGATCCATCAGTTCGAGCACATAAATTTGAATTCTTACATTGAATACTTACATTTGAATCTTATATTTCTAGGAGGAGGGAGAAAAAGAAAAACTTCTGGGGAGAAGAATGAGAATGATGGACATTATCTTTTCCAAAGCACATGTAGTGCCACTTAACCCAAATACCATTAAGCTTTGAAGGGAGGAATTTGCTAACAAGGATGAGGAATTAAATGAGGGTACTCACCCAATCTTTTTCCTGCTAGAAATTTAACAGTAGCATTAGTTTTCCCTTGATTTGCTTCGATTCTATTGGGTACTTCAAGCTCTTTGAGCCTAAGAGGTACGTGGAGAATTTAAAGAGAGTTCCAAGGAGAATAATGAAGATGGATTAAGGTTTGGAAAATAGGATCTATTGGAAAAGATTAAAAGAACAAGGATTATTTAGTGTGAGGAAGAACAGGCAATCAGGTGGCACAGAGATGGCTTCTAATAGTGGAAACCTCCTATGGAGAATATTCTCAGGTTCTTATCTGTACTGAAGACCAAAGGAAGGGAAAAAGTGTATTTTGAAGCAAGAGAGATGTTAGATTAGATATTAAGATAAAATAACTGTCCATGATTAAATCCTAGACTTTGACTCTCCTTTATGGGATTTTTTCAAAATAAGGTGCCTGTCTGTAGGACGTATCGGGAGGAGGGACAGGTGAACCCATCACATTTGCTTCTCCTGCCCTGGTCAGAGGCCAGCCAGCCAGCCAACCTGGCCAATGTGACCTCCATGGGCTCTGGCTTGATGGGAAGAAAGTCATTTTTCCCGGAGCTGTGGCCTCAGGATGCCAGAGGATGAGTACCAAGCCCTAGCCAAGAGATCACAGCCAGAGCAATCCACCCAGCTGGGTTATCCATACAAGCAGTGCCAGAGGTGGGTGTTGGGTGTCAACACATGGAGCCAAGGAATCAGTGCCAGAGAAGACGTAGCAAGAAGAGTGGGTCAGAGTGAGCTGCTGGGAAGATGATGTGGACCAGCTGCCGAGGAGAGTAGTGCCCATGGCTAGGCTTTTAAGTGCTGTTGGAAGACTACTGTGAGAGTGGATCAAAATCCATGTAGAAGTCCTAGAAAGTTGTTCATTCTTTCCATGTTTGGAAACCACTGCCCAAAATCATGGTTTCCACTCCTACGTATGTGTCAGAATCCCCTGTGGAGCTTTGTAAACCTCACAGCCACCCTGGCTCCAGCCTTAGAGATTGGGATTTAATGGGAATATCACTTAGG
Source organism: Hyperoodon ampullatus (assembly GCF_949752795.1). Classification (NCBI taxonomy): domain Eukaryota; kingdom Metazoa; phylum Chordata; class Mammalia; order Artiodactyla; family Ziphiidae; genus Hyperoodon; species Hyperoodon ampullatus. The sequence goes on from NC_136922.1 coordinate 61,925,910, forward strand.
ATTGTTTTGTGAGCAACAGAAACCATATCTGGCTAAATTTAGGGGGGGGGGGAAGATTGGGAAGAGGGGGTAGTGAGGAGAGTGGTTGGAAAGATATGAAGAAATTCTCTGAACAGAAAAAAAAAAAAAATGCTGAACAAGGGGCTTTGGGAAGGATCTGTGAATCAGGACATCTCCAGGGATCCAGGAAATAGGATGGCTGCACCTCTGAGCAGTGGAGTGTGTGGTTAGGGGCCCAGGCTCTGGGATATTATAGCCTGCTTTTATACCCTGTTTCTCTATGCTTCAGTTTGCCCTTTGGAAATGGGTGTGATAGATTTCACCTGTGTGCTAGTCATGAGGATTGAATGCGTCAACATACCGCAAGAAAGTGCTTAGAACAATTCTTGGCACATAGTGAGTTCTTAATGACTATTAGCAATTATTTTTCTTGTTGCTATTAGGCTCTGCCGTGCATGTGAATCAGCTCTAACCATTTCTCTTAATAGCTTTTCCTCAACTTGCAAATTCCAGGGTCAGAGCATCTGAGCAGCTTATGTTGGTTCACATGTTCACCCCTTGGTCTGAGAATGTGCAGGAATTTGATTAGCAGAATCACTGACTACCAGTCGTGCTTGTTCGCTGTGGGCTTCATCCTTCAGTCTTTGGAGATTCAGAAAACTGGGAGGGGAGCAAGTTTTGTCCTATGGTGTAGAAGCATAAAGGACCAAGGTGTGAGCCAGCAGTACTGCCTATCTTGCCATGCAGGCCCCTTTTGAAATTTCAGTGAGCCCAGGAAGGGAGTGTAGGGCCATTAGCAGAGCTGTCTTTCAAGTAATGTATTACTTCCATTGAAGCTGAGCTCTGTGTAACATATGCTGCTGGTTGCTAGGACAACAGAGGTGGAAAGACAGGAGCCCTTTCCATAAGGAGCTCACATCCTGAGGTTGTAAAGGCCAACAATCCCCATCCTAATAAGACCATGGCCCTAACTGAGGCCTTTATAAAGTTCACAGAGAGGCTAGGAAACCATACCTAAACTGGTGTGAGTTGGCCAGGAGAGATTTTCCTACCATAGTAGCATCTTGCCTCTTAGTTTTAAGATCAGTGAGATTTTGCCAGGTTAGGGGATAGACAGGTTAGAGAGCAAGTATTAGAATTCCAGGCAGAGGAAATATCACAACCAAAGAATGGTCAAAGTCTATGAACAACCAAGGTGTGAAACTATAAGGCATTCTGTATTAAGAACTGAAAGAACTGGGGAACGAGGATGTGGTGGAGCAAGAGTGTGTGTGCTAAGGACTGTCGACTGCAAAAAATGCACAACCTAAAAGTTGAGAATTATGTTTTATTTGGCAGACAAACTGATGACTTAAGCCTGGGAGACAGCCTTTCAGATGGCTCTCAGGGACTGCTCTGAAGAAGTAAGGGAGGAGCCGGAATATATAGGAGTTTTCGCAAAAAAAAAAAAAAAAAAAAAAAAACCAAACAGGTAGTTGGAACATCAAAAGATTACTAATTAAAGAAAGGAAGATTCTGTATCTATTCATTTGTTCATTCAATAAATATTTATTGAGCACCTACTATATACCAGCTCTGTTCTAGACTCTGGAGATACAGCAGTAAGCAAAACACAAAAATCTCTGCCCTTGTGTAGTTTCTATCTGAATGGGAGAGACTGGCAAAAAGCCCACAATTAAAATATATAGTATCTCAGATGATGATAAATGTAGTGGAAAAAAATAAACCAGAGAAGAGATATGGGGTATGCCAAAGAAAGGAGGTGCCACTTTTAAGTAGCATAGTATGGGAAGGCCCCACTAAGTTGTGTGGTTTTGACCACGTGGCAGTGAAGAATTTGGAGCAGAGAGTAACACAGTGAGATCTGCATTTTCTGCCTTCAGTGTGAAAGATAAATTGGAAGATGATTAAAGTGCAGACAGGGAGACCTGTAAAAAGACAATTTCAGTGGTCCAGGTGACCATGTAGTGCAGTGAACATGAGGAAAAAGAGAGAGCATTTCAAGAGCAATTAAGAAATTACATACAATGGACAGGACTTAATGACAGTGGGGTTGGGAAAGAGGAAGGAATCTGGGATGACAATTTCTGGCTTGGGCACTGGGTGGCTGATGCCCTGAGTAGTACCATTCACTGGGATAGGGATAAAAGGAGGTTGGCCATCAGATGTGGTGAACAGATACCAGTAAGTTCCCTACATACGAACGAGTTCCGTAATGAGGGCACATTCGTAAGTCCAATTTGTTCGCAAGTCCAACAAAGTTAGCCTAGGTGCCCAACTAACACACTCGGCTATATATACTGTACTGTAATAGGTTTATAATACTTTTCACACAAATAAAACATAAAAAACAAGCAAACAAAAAAGAAAGAAAACATTTTTAAGCTTACAGTACAGTACCTTGAAAAGTACAGTAGTACAGTACAACAGCTGGCACACAGGGGCTCGCATCGAGTGAACAGGCAAGACAAGTTACTGACTGGAGGAGGGAGAGGAGGTGGGAGGAGATGGTAGAGCTGAAGGATCATCAGCAACAGGAGACGGAGGGCAAGATGCAATTTCACTCACGCCTGACGTGGATGGCACAGGTTCTGGTTCCTGCTGGAACCAGGTGCACGTTCGCATTTTTGAGAGTTTGCAACATGAAGGTTCGTATGTAAGGGACTTACTGTATTCCTGTAACAGTCAGCCCACCCAGGTCTCCAGAATGGGCGGGTTGAGGGGTTTAACAACTGAAGATCAACCCACCTTTTACAGCAGAGTCAGTGTTTTCTGTGAGTGCACCATCTCTTTTGTTCCCTGGACAATTTCCCTTCCTCTTGGTGTAGGAGAAGATTACGGGGTCTGGTGTCAATCGGATGTCGGTTTGGATTCATCTCCACACCGCTGTGTGATCTTCAGGTGATCACAGGGGCCTCCCTCTTCTCATCTGTGGACTAGGAATGCCAGTCTCTACATAACTCATCTGTTGGGAGAACTGAAGCACACACACTGAAGGCACCTGTGAGGTGTTGCCTCCTCCTCCGCTCCTCCTGGGCTGTGCCCTCAGTGGGGTTCTGGGTAAGGGTCAGTAGGTCTGAACCTGGAGAAAACCAGAACCAGGAGCAAAGGGCTGAATGTGCAAGGCATGGGTATTTGTATGAGTGTGTCTGGGTGTAGTTACCCTTCCAGTACTTTTCAAATCCAAATATAAGGAATTTGGGCAATTCACCTTCCTCTTTTATGATGCTTGTTTTGTATAGGTGCTTATATAACTAAACCTGGGAAATGAGGACATCACTGAGGTACTAGACAGCCATTCAATGCTTCACCCTCCCCCGGGGTGCGCTCTCTAACACTGGGGGCGTGAGTGGTGGAAGTTTTGTTTCCAGCCCAGGGATCAGGGCATAGTTTCAAAGCAACATGCTGTGGTGTGGGGTCCTGTGGCGTAAGGGATTTATTTATTTATTTATTTTTAAAAATAGATCTTTATTAGAGTATAATTGCTTCACAATACTGTGTTAGTTTCTGTTGCACAACAAAGTGAATCAGTCGTATGCATACATATATCCCCATATACCCTCACTCTTGCATCTCCCTCCCACCCTCCCTATCCTACCCCTCTAGGTGGTCACAAAGCACCGAGCTGATCTCCCTGTGCTATGCTGCTGCTTCCCACTAGCTAACTGTTTTACATTCGGTAGTGTATGTATATTGATTAGTTCACATGTATGCATATCGTGGTTGATATTCTTGAATAATATCTTAAATTTTTTTCTTTAATGTTTTTCATATTTTAGATTGTTTATAATTTTTCCAAGGGGGGAGGGAGGTTAGTTCCCTTATTAATCTGATTGAGCTGTTAGTCTATTCAGTTTTGTATTTATCTGAGCTATTTCTCTGAGTAGTTGGAGGTGTTTCTGTCTTTTCTTAAAAGCTGCTCTTATAAATTATCAGTATTATCAAAAACAAGTATTACCTCTTACTTTCCTTTTACTCCATTTTATTTTATGTTTTTAAAGTATTTGTTGCTTATTTGCACTTTAGTTAAAAGAATGTTTTTTACTAATCTTCCTTGGGAATACTCAAGAGTTCAAGGTTCTTTTAGTCTAAAGTAGGGTTTCTCAACCTCAGCATTATAGACATTTTGGGTGTTCTGACCTGTGTATTGTAGGATGTTTACCACCATCCCTGGACTCCTATCCGCTGGATGTCAGTGGCACCCTCCCGCTAGTCATGACAATCAAAACTGTCTCCAGACATGGCCAAATTATCTCCTGGGAAATAAAAAACACCTCCCCTCCCAGTTGAAAACCACTGGTCTATGAAAAGTCTTTTTAATTGTTCTAATATTGTCACTGATTTTTAAATCATAATTCCTGGAAAAATATGAGGAAAAAAAGAAGAAGAAGGCAGAAAACAAACCAAATAAATGAATGGAAACTGCTTTGGTCCTGAGCATGCAACCTGATATTGTGCACATATACATGTTAGCAGAATGTTTATAGCAGGTTACTAAGGCGCCCGACTTGTGGGTACTTACATAACTTAGGAAAACCATTGGTAATCTTTTAAGGAGAAAGACTGGCCAGTAGATTTCTTATAATACACTCTAATCAAGACAGGAAGGAATGCACCTCATCAGCATGCCATAAGAATCCTGGAAAGGTTAAAGTAATGCCATGAGGAAAACTAAAGAAAAGAAACCGGAGATTTCAAGTTTGCTCAATTTTCATTCTATACTATGCAATCTGACCACAAGAATGTAAATTTCAGTACTTGCATTTTCTTTCTCTCCCTTTCAACAGAGATCTTTGATTTCTAATTAGAAGGGAATAATCCATATTTATTTTTTTCTGGATGAAATTGCCCCAGTATCACCAATACAAATCCCCCCATCAAAAGCCTTTTCTCCTACACTTGATCTGTATCTCAGAGAATCCAGCAGTCTAGCTGCCCTGTGTAGGAGGTTGCTAAATTGGGTTTTTTAATTATTTCTATTAAGCAAAAACTTAACACATACCAGCTGCTGAGGGATTATAAAAGCTTAGTTTTTTCAATAATTGGAAACCTTGTTTACAGGGGACTCACAATATTCTTTAAATGGCTTTGTGTTGAATATAAAAGAACTTGTGTTTATCTAGGCAATGATAATCTGACTATAAAGCAAAGTCATTTAAGGCTTATGCTTCCTGTCTCTCACTATGCAGCTGTCACCCTACTGTTCTTTCAAGCTTTGCAAAATGCTGAGAATTTTTCCTTAAAATTAGAAGAATAATTTGAAAAACAAACCAGGTAGTTTGGAATACATTTAATTCTAAATCACAGGGAAATCGTTGAGAGACCCCAAATATCACAACATCTAGGCAAATTTATTCCAAGTTCTCATTTGTTAACTCATTGACAGAAGTCCAAGGAGATTTTAAGGTGTTCAGTCCTGGCAAAGAAAAGTCAAGGACAATTCAGATAATTCAGTCTGAAACCAGTCCGTAGAATTTTGCTAGCCAATGAAGCCATCAACATTGATTGGCATCTGCTCTGGAGAAGCTGGGAAGCACAGTATTGTAGTTAAAGGTATGTGTGCTGAGTCCAAAGCCACTTTCTAGATCTATGACCTCAAGCTAATTATTTGAGGGCTTTGTGCAAAATAATCACACTCACTTCCCTCATAGGTTTGTTTGGAGGCTTAAATGAGATCAACACGTGAAACCCTAAGGACGGTTACTGGCACAGAATAGCCACTCAGTAAATGTTAGCCTATTACCACAACTTTTTTTCCAAGCCCTACCGGTTTTTACATGCATTATCTCACCTAATCTTTGAAAGAGCCTTATTAAAATAGTACATTTTTATAACTCCAGTTTTATTGAAAATCGAGGGAAATGAGATGCAAGGAAGTTTAATAACCTATTCAGGGTCACACAACAATTGAATTGACAGCGGGGCCCTTCGTTCATGATCTTTGTCTCATTCTGCAAACATTTAATGAGTACAGTCTGCAAACATTTAATGAGTACAGGCATCCTTTGCTCTCAGAACAATCACTCTCCGAATATTTGCTGTAACAACTTACAGAAGGTTTTAGCCAAAATCATTCTCCCAGTTAAAAACCTGCTGTCACAAGTTCTCCTATGTGTGATGGCTTCTCAAACTTTAATGTGTATATGACTCCCCTTCGAAATGCACATTCTGCATTTCTCACAAGCTCCAAGGTGATGCCCATGCTGCCAGTCCCCAGATCACACTTTGAGTAGCAGGGAAGCTAGGTGATGGAAGAGGGGCTCCTCTCATACCTCAGAGTCCTCCTGTTCTACCTCCTGTTTAAACATATTGCGCATTATACCCATAACTCCCCCCACTTTCCCCTGAGGGTTTAGCTCCTCAGTATTTGTTTGGGCCAGGTACCTGGGGGCACTACCAATTCAGGCCTGATTTAGATAGTATCTTTCAAATCTTTGGCAATATTATTTCATCATTTATTTTTATTATAGAACATGCTCAGTGTAGAAGGTAATGAAATTCCTATTCTGGGGTTTCCCTGGTGGCGCAGTGGTTGAGAGTCCACCTGCCGATGCAGAGGACATGGGTTCGTGCCCCCGTCCGGGAGGATCCCACATGCCACGGAGCGGCTGGGCCCGTAAGCCATGGCCGCTGAGCCTGTGCGTCCGGAGCCTGTGCTCCGCAACGGGAGAGGCCACAACAGTGAGAGGCCCGCGTACCGCAAAAAAAAAAAAAAAAAAAAAAAAAAATTCCTATTCTGTTCAGCTGCGGCCTGTATATAAACATACCTATTAATTACATCATGAAGTGTTGAACAATTACATAATTGGTATTTAAATATTTTATACTATGCAGAAATTCTTATCAGATTGTTATATAATTATTTAAAAGAATTTTAGTAATATCTGGGACATTGATATTTTTGGATGCTCTAAGAATGAATTATTATTTTTTTCCATTTAAAATAATGGAATATAGGCTCTTGCTGTTTGAAACTCTGCTACCCAACACATTTTTAGGAATGGATTTGATTCAGATAACAAGAGGTGCCTGCATTCACTCTGTGCCTGACATCAGGTGAAATCCTAGGAATACAATGATGATGAAGACAAAAATGGCTGCTTCAAAACACTCACAGAATAGTTAGAGAAGAAACAGCCCAGTAAAGATTTAAAATATGGTGAGATGTCAAGTTTTTCAGCAGAGATCAGTAAAAGGACCTTTAAGAGCACAGAAAATAATGGGCCTACCTCTTCCTTCTCTACACAGGAGGGTCTCTCTGGGCACGAGTAGTAGCTAATATTCATTGAATATCTCTGTATTCCAGGCACTGTTGCAACCATGTTGCATGTATTTACTCACTTAATTATTACAACTCAGTGAAGCAGGTATTTTTGTTATCATCCCCATTTTAAAGATGAGGAAACTGAGTAACAGAGAGATTAGTAACCTGCTTATGGACACACTGATCTGACCTCAAAGACAGGCAGTCTGAGTGTAGAGCCCACCCTTTCAACCATCTTGTGATCCACCTTTATTTTATTAAAAGAAAGTTCAGGATCTTAAAATAAGAACATACAAAAAACGATGGACTGTTGAGCAGTGGGTGGGTGCATTGTATGGACAGGGCTAGACAGGACTAAAACCATCTTCAGTAGTCACAGTACTGGCAATAATTATATATGAGGTGTGACTATAAAGTCATGAAATAGTTTAACATATATTACATGAGGGTGGTCACTTTCCAATCAGTCATCTTGGGAAGCTGTGCTTTTACTCCACCAATTTCCCATTGCCTAGAGTGTGCTGGGAATGCTCTTCTAAAGAACCTTCAGAATAAGTCACAGTGCAAATCTTAGTATCTTAGGATCATGCCTCATTTTTGTCTCAGATGTGTTTCCAAGTCGGTTCGTTCACCCCATTTACTGAATTTGGCTCTGAATAACTTATACCTGTTTACCACAATAACATCCACTCTCAAATCCATTCTCAAAAAATAAATGTATGTTTCTATTTACCAGGTGATTCTGAAACTTTAGTGTATGCTTAAATATCATCCAGGGGAACTTGATTAAATAACACATTAAAGCCCCACCCTAAGTAATTCTGATTCAGTTTGTCTGAGGAAGGGATCAGGATCCTGCAGTCTTTAACGAGCATCCTGAAATTTCTGTTTTGAATGACCAGACCACACTTTGAGAAATGCAGCTGTAAGTATATCCAAGAAAAAGGGTAGGGCTTCCCTGGTGGCGCAGTGGTGGAGAGTCCGCCTGCCGATGCAGGGGACGCGGGTTCGTGCCCCGGTCCGGGAGGATCCCACGTGCTGCGGAGCGGCTGGGCCCGTGAGCCATGGCCGGTGGGCCTGCGCGTCTGGAGCCTGTGCTCCGCAACGGGAGAGGCCACAACAGTGAGAGGCCCGCGTACCGCGAAAAAAAAAAAAAAAAAGGGTAGTAATTCTTTCTCTTTTTTTTTTGCGGTATGCGGGCCTCTCACTGTTGTGGCCTCTCCCGCTGCGGAGCACAGGCTCCGGACGCGCAGGCCCACCGGCCATGGCTCATGGGCCCAGCCGCTCCGCAGCACGTGGGATCCTCCCGGACCGGGGCACGAACCCGCGTCCCCTGCATCGGCAGGCGGACTCTCCACCACTGCGCCACCAGGGAAGCCCAAGGGTAGTAATTCTTAAGGCTGTTCCAAAACAGGAATTCCAAGAGCGTTCTCATCAACAGTGACATCAGTGTCATGTATTACCTACCTTGAGGGACTATTCTCCTGTACATGATGCTTACTTAGAATATGACGTTCAGTTATATTTATAAAAAGAATCAACCACCATTCGTCACAGTCACACCACACATACCAAATTCACCAGTGTCTTGGGCAGGACCCATTTCAGGTGTTTGCTCACCGATCTACTTGGTATCCTCCTTTTGCAAAAAGAGGTGTTCCTTTCAGAACCGGGTAGATCATGAAAGGATCCAGTATTGGAAGATCCAGCAATATGTATACAAATTATTAGTTTTCTGTCCTGAAAAGGGTGGGCTTCTTTCACTTCTTGGAGCTGGATCACTAAACCCCAAAAGCAGGCATTGCAGATCCGATTTCTGTTAGTCATGTCCTCAATGACCAGTTTCACCAAGCTGATGGGTTATCCTAGGATAATCACAGTGGCAGGGAAGTTCCAGAACCAACTTTCCTTCATGTTGGGATATGTTACTTTTTTTTTTTTTTTTTTTTTTTTGCAGTACGCGGGCCTCTCACTGCTGTGGCCTCTCCCGTTGCGGAGCACAGGCTCCAGACGCACAGGCTCAGTGGCCATGGCTCATGGGCGTAGCCACTCTGCGGCATGTGGGAACATCCCGGACCAGGGCATGAACCCGCGTCCCCTGCATCGGCAGGCGGACTCTCAACCACTGTGCCACCAGGGAAGCCCGATATATTACATTTTTGTCCCTTCCTGAATCCACATGACTACCTAAATTAGCCCTCCATTTTTTGTCAAGTTGCCTGATTTTTTTTTTTTTTTTTTTGCGCTATGCGGGCCTCTCACTGTTGTGACCTCTCCCGTTGCGGAGCACAGGCTCCGGACGCGCAGGCTCAGCGGCCACGGCTCACGGGCCCAGCCGCTCTGCGGCATGTGGGACCTTCCCGGACCGGGGCACGAACCCGCGTCCCCTGCATCGGCAGGCGGACTCTCAACCACTGCGCAACCAGGGAAGCCCAAGTTGCCTGATTTTAACAAGCATAATTCTCAATGAAAATGCAAGAACTTCTAAGCTGTCTTTTTGTTTATCAATTGTCCTCCGTCTCATTCTCATACACCTGGAAATTGAAATTCAACGCTACAGCTTTAATAAAACAAAGCTGCATTTCACAGGTGGGTCCTGACTCCATCAGTGTCTAATGTGGGGCAGCACCTGGAGAGAGTCAGGCTCCTTTAAGGCAATACTCCATCACAGGGTAGAGGTTCTAGTTTCTCTCGTCAGGTCCCTTGTCCCTTGGAGCCCTGACATCAGCCGACTGTATTTTGTCTGGATCTGAGGATCCAAAATTATCTGCCTTAAAAAAATGTGCACATTCTATGATTTTTCTGGGGTCATTTAACTTATATTAAGCTCTTGACTGGTTAAAAGCTTAGTGAGCAGTGGAAAGACTACGTTTAGATTCCTGTGAGCAAAAGTTTAGGAAAGGAAGAGGTGATTGTTGTATCTTTTTTTAATCCCAGCCATTCTCTCTCTCTTTAACATTAACGAGGAAGCTATGTTTTCTTTGAGAGCAACAGAGACAACACAGGGATGAGACGTTGAATCAGATCAGTATCAAAACAGCCTGGACAGTGGGAGCAGTGATCAGATGACTGCCCACATCCTCTGTCTCGCTCTCTCTTACTTCCACGTTTCCTCTCTCCCTGTGTAGGGTTGCCAGATTTAGAAAAAAATGAAATAAAAACGGGATGCCTAGTTAAATTTGAATTTCAGCTAAATAAAGAATAACATTCTAGTATACGTTTTGTGCAATATTTGGGACCTATTGTATGGCCCTATTCCATGTGTAGTCTCTCCCACACAATTCAGTGCTCTTGTTTTATTTTCTTGCAGTTTTCATATGCAGATTTGTTCTTCAATTGGATCAAAGAGTCCTGCAGGCGGGATCTTATTTGGTATTCCTCAACGCACCCTAGATAGTGACTTCCCTATTTGGGGGCCTATGTTAGATTTTTCAAGTGTTTCCTCTTACTGCATGTACAGAACACCCCTGAGCTCCTTATATCTTTCCTCTCACACCTGTGAGGTCATCACTTCGCGAACAATGACAGGGCTGAGCACAGAGCTCTGAACATAAGTGTACCATATATTTTTATGAGTGACGGATGAACTGAAAGCAATTTGTTGTCTTCTTAAGAGTCAATTAAATTAACTACTTACCTGCACACCAGGAGTTAGTAGTAAGCTCCATCTACCATGCTGTCCATCTGGGAAATTAGATTAATTACCCTTCTCTTATTATAGTCTACCACCCTTTTGTTTTTTTATTAATCTCAAGGAAATATTTTCCTTTTCAAACGGTAGAGTCAATATTCAATGGAATAAGGGTTGTGAGGGAGAAGGGTTAGACTACATGGATAACCCCAAATTATAATTAAAACTGTAGTCATTTCTTTTTTACACAAAGACAGGTTAACAGTGTTCTGAGGCCCAACTGGGTAGTTAGGCTTGATTATTCGGCAGCTGCTGATTAGGGATGATTCCCCCTTACCAACTAACTGTATTTTAAATTTCTCTAAATTACCTGAGTCCTTTGGAGGCAAATAAAACTTGTCTTTCACATATTAAAAAAAATATTACCCTTCTCTTTTGGAAAGATAAGAGGATGGAGGAAGGGAATGGGGTTGGTAGCTACACCTAGATTTGCAAATCTGTGTTATGGCTCAGCCAAAAAGGTGGAAATAAAATTGTCCTGATAAATAGGGAGTCATTTCAAAATGTGGAACATTGACTCTCAAAGAAAGGAGAGATATCTTGCATATTATATATTACCTACTTCCATCAGCGTTTCTAAAATTCTTAATTTCTTCTATGGCATGTTGGTGTTGCAGCCACATTATCTACAGTATCCTGAGAGTAAGAAAGAACTGTGAAAGCCAGTAGAACAATGTAAATGACAAAATGTTCAACTCACATTCAAAAGCTTTCCAGCATGTAGAGTAATCAGATAACAAGGTGCCTTTTTACACACTTTGTGCTTCAATTAATCATATTATTTAGATCTTCCTTCATAAATGACACGCAGCAGGCTTCAAACCTTAAAGAGTGATGAATACCCTCTCTTGGTTCAGTGCTTTTCAGGTGTAAAATGCACGGAAGAGTGAACACATATTTAGAAGTATCTAGATGATTAGTTTTATGTCAGCGAGGCTTGTCCAAGGCAGGCTTGTCAAGATGGTCCACAGAGACCCGGCTCCCCTTTTGAACCTTTTCCTCTAGTCCACACCTCCCTACTGCCCACTCAGGTCCCCTGCATCCTTTGGAGAGTAAAGATAGGCCGGGAAACTGCCTTCAAATCCCACCATGGTGCCCTGCTGAGAAAACTGCCCATTTGACTGTAAACAGAAATGACTGTAAATGAAATAGCTGCCCAGCTCATATTCTACCCTAGTAAACAAACATGATCTTGCTGTTATAACCATCAGTGAAATCCATAACTTCATGTAGCTCTACATGTTCTCAGTGTCCCTGGAATCAGACTAGAAGAATGAAAGCTGAACATGAGAATTCATGTTAATTTCTTACCACCTCCAGCACCTTGAATGTAAGAAAACAAAGTTGATATGAAAGTAGATTATCACATATTTGTGGCAGAAATCCAATGTGATAACCCCAAGGCTCAAGATGTGATTGAAAAATCTTTTCTGGAATGTTTATGCTTTTCAGTCAACTCATAAATCTTATCCTCCAAAGCTTGTACCTCTGGTGTCAAGTGAATTTTAGCCCATTCACCATTTGATGAAAAAAATAAGAATGTTAGGATATTGATTTTATCGGGAAAGAGACCAAATTAAACTTATTTTTTAATCTGGGTGCACTCCCCATTTTTATTATAAATACATAATGAAACAATTAGGTGAAGATTGAAATAAATGTTTGTGTTTTATTCATGCTAAAAGTATTTGTTCTGTCCTTCAGGATGAAGTCTTGTAATACTTTTATAAATTCCTTAATATTAAAATAAGCCTCACTGTGTTTCCTCCAAAAATTTTTTTATCGGGTGATTGAGTTTGGGTGGGGAGTGAGCCTAATGATTAGAGAAATATGGCAATTCTAGGTCATTTTTACTCAAGAGAGTGGAATGTGTTGCTTAACTCCAGAGTTTCATAGATCTCTGATTTGGGGAATAAAAACTGGAATAAAATTATTCCCAGGACTCTAGCTCTGTTTATTGAATAGTATTTTTATCTATCTGATTTGAATTCAAATGCATTAATAACACTTTTCTTCTTTTCAATATAGGTGGAAAACAGACCAAAATATTATGGAAGAGAGTATGTATTATGCTATTCATTGTTTTAATAATGTAATAAGTAGTCACTTTCTATGTCATTTAAATATTAAATATTAAAATTTTTCCAATACGTAGTCTTCATCAAATGTCCATTGCGCAAGAGTTTAATAATAAGGATAAATGCAATCAGATCCCTTTGTACTGAATTTTCTTATAATATTCAGGTGCTTGGCTTCATGAATGTGGGAGGGAGACTATCTCCTGCTACATTCAGTTCTCTTCACAAAAGCAGCCACTGAGTGCCTGGCAAGTATTTGAAACGTAAGGCGTAAGGCGGCATTTTTCATAACTGTGGCTCTCTTAGTATTTCATTTCACTTTCTACTTCAATACTATGTAAACAGCTAGGGTGTCGAAGAATGTAAACTGAGGCTGAATTCCTTACTTTCATCTACCTCAGTAAACGCAACACTCAGGAAAGTCGTCCCATTTCCTTGCAGTCTCCTAAAAACAAAATGATGATTTCTCTTGACATGGATCTATTAGCCAAATTGCCTTAATACCATAATTATGATTTCCCCCATTTTCCTCTTTTTTTTAAATGTATATATTTTTTAATGTGGACCATTTGTAGTCTTTATTGAATTTGTTACAATATTGCTTCTGTTTTATGTTTTGGTTTTTCGGCCACAAGGCATGTGGGATCTTAGCTCCCTGCCCAGGAATCGAACCTGCACCCCCTGCATTGGAAGGCGAAGTCTTAACCACTGGACCGCCAGGGAAGTCCCCCCCTTTTTCCTCTTAATTTCATCTCTTGTTTTACTTTCTCAGAAACCTACTGCAAAGCAAATATGCATTACCATAAAAATAGCTGGCAGTCTCAGGCTGTGGCATGTGCACAGCTCACAGCAGGCAGAACCACCCAGACAGAGCAAAGGGCGGGGGCGGAGGGGGGGAGGATGTCAGTCAGATGCACAATTCGATTTTCTTCCCATGACCCACCTGGAGGCATTATAAGGTTAAAAGTCTCTTTCAGCTCCCAAAGCTCTCCCAGCCAATCCAAAACCTTCTTCCTCTATTCCCTTACCCATCAGAGCTTCACTTCCGTGATGAATGACCCTCTTATTTGTCCCAGTTCAGCAGCCACTTCCTAATTGCTACGGCTGCGTTTCTGAACCTTCCTACCTGGCCTTGGGAATTCAGTTGGGGGCTCTGGAATACCTGCCTGCATCACTGGCCTCCTCTCTCTTCCACCCCCATGTCCCTAACATCTAACCTGGTTGTAATAGGACTTATTTTTCTTCAGTATACTGATTTGGATTTTGCTCATAGAGCAAAAGAAAAGAGAATTAATTTTAAAAAGAGAAAATGAAAACCTATTATATACTTCTCAAATAGAACATTTTTGTACATGAATTCCAAAAGAAACTCTATTTATTGTTTCCCTTTTTTGCATAAAAGTTTTGTTGAATAATCTTCTAGTTCTCATAGTCCAACCTCCCCTCCCCCGATCGACATAAACTATAGAGTGAAACGAGACCAAAGAAACATTTTCTTAACCATAAAAAAGGAATAGGGCTTCCCTGGTGGCGCAGTCGTTGGGAGTCCGCCTGCTGATGCAAGGGACACAGGTTCGAGACCCGGTCCGGGAAGATCCCACATGCCGCGGAGCGGCTAGGCCTGTGAGCCATGGCCCCTGAGCCTGTGCGTCCGGAGCCTGTGCTCTGCGACGGGAGAGGCCACAACAGTGAGAGGCCCGCGTACCACACACACACAAAAATATATATATATATATATATATATCTCATATTAGAGGGAAGTTAGCTTAAAAACTTCATATTCTGTGTTTCCCTTTCTTTTTTAAAAATGAAAGTTTTTGTTGTTCCATTCAAAAAGTAAGACATGCTCTATTCAGGAAACATACATGCATATTTTTTTTCCTAGAAAGAATCACAAGAAAGTGTGTTCAATAGATACCATTAGGGAAAGGGAATTTTTATTTCTCTACTGTTTATATTTTTGTTTCTTTCGTGCCTTTTAACTTTCAAATTTTGAATTTTCCCACTGTGGGTAGGTATTACTTTTGTTCTTAAAAAGTTAATCAATTAATACCCAATTAATTTGGGGAAATTAGAGCATATAGGAATCTACAAGGTGGAAAACACCATAGCCCCACCATGAAAGAGAAGCATTGTTAACTTTTTTCCCTTCATTTCTTTCTTCCCAGTCTTTGTGCAGGCTCTTTTTTTTGAAAAGTTGGGATCATAGATATACACATGATGGGTACTTTTAAATCCATGCCTAAAGGGGCTGATGAGCCACACACAGGGTCTTCAGATGCACAAGATTGTCATTTTCTTCTTTTGAACAATTGAATTTAACTTAGTTCTTGACACCTGACATCTGCTGCTGGCCATCCCTGAAACACGTCCATTCAAGGGAGTTCAAACAAAACTGCTTTCAGGTTAACTGCCTATTTGGGATATTCCTTCTCCCATTTTTTTTTTTTTTTTTTTTGCCCTTCTCCCCCCACAGAGTGACCTGGGTCAGGGGTGTCAGGTTTCTGTGCCCTTCGCTGCGTGTGCCTCTTCCTGCTGTGGTCACCCCCTGACCTGCCCTGTCAGGTTGTGTCTTGGACATCCCAGCCTCAAACCTCTTGTGGCACCAGCTTTTGTCCTTTCTGATGTGGGAAACTTTCCAACGCCCTCTGCCCTTCTATCCTCTCCACGTCCCTCCCACCTCTCTCTCTCTCTCTCTCTCTCTCTTCTCTCTCTTCTCTCTCTCTCTCTCTCTCTCTCTCTCTCTCTCTCTCTCTCTCTCTCTCTCTCTTGATGGCCTGGGATCTGCAGGGCTCCCCTCAGGTCTCTGCCCAAACCATGTCCAGCCTTCTCCAGCCCCTGCTCTTGCTGCAAAGGAGGCTTCTCCACCTCCCAGGTTAGACCCACTGAACATGGATTCTGGCCAAATTTCTCCCAATCTCCCTCCCAAAAGAACTGGGGACACTGGTCTTTTGGAAAGGAGGGTTGCTCTTATGTCACACAGCACATTCATCCTCACCCCGGAAAAGCGATGCTGCAAGACCTCCATACATTGACTCTCAAGATTTAAACCCAAAATTTGAGAAGCCAGAACACCCCCTTTTCCCAAGCTATCACTTGGGAAATATATCTCAAAAGCCCTAGACTTTTGAGCGTTGATCTGAGAACTCAAGGCCAGAGTGTTTGACCTCACTCTCCTAGGACTAAAGCTTCAGCTTGTAAGGTCTAGTTGTAAAGAATAGAAGGGAATTAGGACATGAGTATTGTGATAGGTTTATTTTTTTCCAAAATGTTATCCTGGTACATGTGTCCTCTAAGAATCTTTGCATTCCTGTGGAAAAAAACAACAGCACTTCTTGTGTAGCCAGCTTCCCTCCCTCCTGTCTCCCTTCCAGGAAGGTAAAAGGGGATTCTCTGTCCAGAAAACTTCTTCTCTAATTTATTCCCCCCAATTCCCTAAGATTGGGTAATCCTAGAAAGAGGGTGGTGCTCCCTCTCCCAGGAGCCTGGGACCCCTTGGCCCTGGCCTCACGCCGACACAACCCAGCTCCCACCTTCCTCTGAAACACAGATTGATCAAATCTCTGATAACAGGGGTGAGCCGCTGTCTTTGCTTTAGGGCAGCAGAGAGAGCTGGCTGGTTGTGTGTCCCTAACTCCTGTCCTGTTCTCTTCTCCCCTGGCATCGCTGTCCACTCTCTAGGTCCCAGACATCCCCTCTAGAGCAAAGCAGTTACTGGCCAAGCTTGCAATCCTACCGAATTTTCTACGTGCATGTGTATTACTTTTTAAATTGCAGGGGAAAAAATAAACATTATCTTTAAAAAAGAAAAATAGGTACATTTTCCAAGCACATCCCTAAGCGATTGCTCTCAACATTTAGAGGAATGGAAGACTGTTCATTACTTCTGGCTATTCTTTCCAGAGAATGAGCCTGTAAAATGAACAACACCCCACACTGAAGTAAGCAGGGTGATAACCAGTACGTGCTCCTTTGCAATCAGGATAATACCTAGTGATGAGCAGAGTGCTAAACTGGTAAATGCTCTTTTGCTTTTCTTCATGGATAAAAGAGGAGCCATAACCTGGCTTTCGGTTACGACTTTAATTTTCAGCTTATGATCAAAGACGATAGCAGAAAGCCAGGTGGACTGGGTGTTCTTCCTTTTGCCTTGCCTACTTGCGTGCTTACTATCTGTTTGGGTGCATGCGGAGAGCCAGGTCCAAGCCATCTGGAAGTATACAGTAGTCACACCCCTCTTCATTTAAATGGGGACCTGTAGATTCCAGGTGGACCCGCCATCTTTTTTAGGCAGCTCTTTGTGGTCCATGTTGGTATGTGATCTGTTCAGAACAAAGATGGTCTTGTCTCTCCTCAGGTTTCATGGGATCATCTCCCGAGAGCAGGCAGATGAGCTTCTTGGAGGCATGGAGGGCGCCTACATTCTCAGAGAAAGCCAGCGCCAGCCAGGGTGCTACACGTTAGCACTAAGGTGAGTCTGATTTCATCCGCTGTTGCAACTGCTTTATAGGAGACTTTATTTTTTTCCCATTTTTTTTTGCGGTAAAATATACATAACATACAATGTAAATGTACCACTTTAAGCATTTTTTAGTGTACAATTCAGCGCCATTAAATACATTCTGTGTCCTGCAACCATCTCCACTATCCATTTCCAGAACTTTTTCATCATCCCAAATATTCTGTACTCATTAAATCAGTTGCTCCCCATTCCCCCCTAATTAGTTTTATTTTCATTTACAAAGCAGCCAGCAGCATGTTAGAGGCTTATACATTTCCTGTTATCAGTTGATGGGCTCTGAGGCTCTGTTTATGCATACACAGCATTCTTTGGAGAATCATCTGCAAAGCTGGCGCTCTAGGGCTGCTTCCTTCTGAAACATCAAGCCTGCTGATTGAGACACACCTCTGCCTCCCTTCGCCCTCGGCAAAATTCTTCACCTCACGTTGTGCGTGTGTGCCTGCACAGCCGTGCACTTTACCAGGGGATTCTCTCAGAGATCACGCTGACCCACTGAGCTCCCAGGGGCAGTCATAACGCTCCATGCCAGCGAGCCATCAGAGCACTTTACCACAAAATCACAGTATTAAAAATCACAATTTCAGTGCTTAAGATTGGTCTGTTTACATTTTCTGTTTTTTCCTGGTTCAGTCTCGGAAGGTTGTGCTTTTCTAAGAATTTGTCCATTTCTTCCAGGTTGTCCATTTTATTGGCATATAGTTGCTTGTAGTAATCCCTCATGATCCTTTGTATTTCTGCAGTGTCAGTTGTTACTTCTTTTTCATTTCTAATTCTATTGATTTGAGTCTTCTCCCTGTTTTTCTTGTTGAGTCTGGCTAATGGTTTATCAATTTTGTTTATCTTCTCAAAGAACCAGCTTTTAGTTTTATTGATCTTTGCTATTGTTTCCTTCATTTCTTTTTCATTTATTTCTGATCTAATCTTTATGATTTCTTTCCTTCTGCTAACTTTGGAGTTTTTTTGTTCTTCTTTCTCTCATTGCTTTAGGTGTAAGGTTAGGTTGTTTATTTGAGATATTTCTTGTTTCTTGAGGTAGGACTGTATCCCTCTTAGAACTGCTTTTGCTGGATCCCATAGGTTTTGGGTCGTTGTGTTTTCATTGTCATTTGTTTCTCGGTATTTTTTGATTTCTTCTTTGATTTCTTCAGTGATCTCTTGGTTATTTAGTAGTGCATTGTTTAGCCTCCATGTGTTTGTATTTTTTACAGATTTTTTCCTGTAATTGATATCTAGTCTCATAGTGTTGTGGTCAGAAAAGATACTTGATACGATTTCAATTTTCTTAAATTTACTAAGGCTTGATTTGTGACCCAATATATGGTCTATCCTGGAGAATGTTCCATGAGCACTTGAGAAGAAAGTGTATTCTGTTGTTTTTGGATGGATTGTCCTATAAATATCAATTAAGTCCATCTTATTTAATGTATCATTTAAAGCTTGTGTTTCTTTATTTATTTTCATTTTGGATGATCTGTCCATTTGTGAAGGTGGGGTGTTAAAGTCCCCTACTATTATTGTGCTACTGTCGATTTCCCCTTTTATGGCTGTTAGTATATGCCTTATGTATTGAGGTGCTCCTACGTTGGGTGCATAAATATTTACAGTTGTTATATCTTCTTCTTGGATTGATCCCTTGATCATTGTGTAGTGTCCTTCTTTGTCTCTTGTAATAGTCTTTATTTTATATTTTTATTATTATTATTTTTTTAAATTTATTTTATTTTATTTATTTTTGGCTGTGTTGAGTCTTCGTTGTGTGCAGGCTTTCTCTAGTTGTGGCGAGTGAGAGCTACTCTTTGTTGTGGTGCACGGGCTTCTCATTGTGGTGGCTTCTCTTGTTGCAGAGCACGGGCTCTAGGCACGCAGACTTCAGTAGTTGTGGCACGCGGGCTCATTACTTGTGGCTCGCAGGCTCTAGAGCGCAGACTTAGTAGTTCTGGCACACGGGCTTAGTTGCTCCGAGGCATGTGGAGTCTTTCTGGACCAGGGCTTGAACCCATGTCCCCTGCATTGGCGGGCAGATTCTTAACCACTGCGCCACCAGGGAAGCCCTAGTCTTTATTTTAAGGTCTGTTTTGTCTGATATGAGAATTGCTACTCCAGCTTTCTTTTTATTTCCATTTGCATGGAATACCTTTTCCCATCCCCTCACTCTCAGTCTGTATGTGTCCCTAGGTCTGAAGTGGGTCTCTTGTAGACAGCATATATACGGGTCTTGTTTTTGTATCCATTCAGCCAGTCTGTGTCTTTTGGTTGGAGCATTTAATCCATTTACATTTAAGGTAGTTATCAATATGTGTGTTCCTATTACCATTTTCTTAATTGTTTTGGGTTTGCTATTGTAGGTCTTTTCCTCCTCTTGTGTTTCCTGCCTAGAGAAGTTCCTTTAGCATTTGTAAATTAGAACACTCCCTAACACCATACACAAAAATAAACTCAAAATGGATTAAAGACCTAAATGTAAGGCCAGACACTATAAAACTGTTAGAAGAAATCATAGGCAGAACACTCTATGACATAAATCACAGCAAGATCCTTCTTGACCCACCTCCTACAGAAATGGAAATAAAAACAAAAATAAACAAATGGGACCTAATGAAACTTAAAAGCTTTTGCACAGCAAAGGAAAACATAAAAAAAGATGAAAAGGCAACCCTCAGAATGGTAGAAAATATTTGCAAATGAAGCAACTGACAAAGGATTAATCTCCAAAATATATAAGCAGCTCCTGAAGCTCAATATCAAAAAAACAAAACAACCCAATCCAAAAATGGACAGAAGACCAAAATAGACATTTCTCCAAAGAAGATATACAGATTGCCAACAAACACATGAAAGGATATTCCACGTCACTAATCATTAGAGAAATGTAAATCAAAACTACAATGAGGTATCACCTTACACCAGTTAGAATGGCCATCATCAAAAAATCTACAGACAATAAATGCTGGAGAGGGTGTGGAGAAAAGGGAACCCTCTTACACTGTTGGTGGGAATGTAAATTGATACAGGCACTATGGAGAACACTATGAAGGTTCCTTAAAAAACTAAAGCTAGAACTACCATACGACCCAGCAATTCCACTACTGGGCATATACCCTGAGAAAACCATAATTCAAAAAGAGTCATGTACCACAATGTTCATTGCAGCACTATTTACAATAGCCAGGATATGGAAGCAACCTAAGGGTCCACTGACAGATGAATGGGTAAAGAAGACATGGCACATATATACAATGGAATATTATTCAGCCATATAAAGAGACGAAATTGAGTTATTTGTAGTGAGATGGGTGGACCTAGAGTCTATCATACAGAGTGAAGTAAGTCAGAAAGAGAAAAACAAATACCGTATGCTAACACATATATATGGGATCTAAAATATATATATATATATATATGGTTCTGAAAAACCTAGGAGCAGGACAGGAATAAAGATGCAGATGTAGAGAATGGACTTGAGGACACAGGGAGGGGGAAGGGTAAGCTGGGACGAAGTGAGAGAGTGACATGGACATATATACACTATCAAATGTAAAATAGATAGCTAGTGGGAAGCAATCACATAGCACAGGGAGATCAGCTCAGTGCTTTGTGACCACCTAGAGAGGTGGGATAGGGAGGGTGGGAGGGAGACGCAAGAGGGAGGAGATATGGGGATATATGTATATGTATAGCTGATTCACTTTGTTATAAAGCAAAAACTAACACACCATTGTAAAGTAATTATACTCCAATAAAGATGTTAAACAAAAAATAAAAGAAAATAAAAATCACAGCACCCAAAAGGCATTGCATTTACTGTACCTTCCTAACCTGGATCAAATATTTTATGTCCTTTGATCCTCATGGCAATCCTGTAAGGTTTGGTGAAGGTTTTCAATTTCAGAATTGGATTGTATTCCAAAAGTTCATTCGTGAACTCTTTGGAATTGGGAAGCTCTTTCTCCATGGAAGAAATGGTATCAATGAAACACTTCCCAGGGCCTTCCCTGGTGGCACAGTGGTTGGGAGTCCACCTGCCAATGCAGGGGACACCATGCTCTAGAGCCCGCAAGCCACAACTACTGAACCTGCGTGCCACAACTACTGAAGCCCACGCACCTAGAGCCCGTGCTCCGCAGCAAGAGAAGCCGGCGCACGCAACGAAGAGTAGCCCGCTCTCCCCGCAACTAGAGAAAGCCTGCGTGCAGCAACGAAGACCCAACGCAGCCATAAGAATATAAATAAATAAATTTATTTTAAAAAAAAGAAAGAAAGAAACACTTCCCAGGTCAGCCCACAAAGGTGTGTTCAACCCACCATCTCGATGTTGTGATTGTGGAAAGGTAGATGCTTTCCAAGTTGCAAATGGGGATGACGTATCTTCAGTGATGTCATTATGAGGAAGCACTTCAAGAGTAGCAGGTTCTCTAGAGATGCAAAGTATTTTCCCAGCTTCCCAGCACCCCAGCAGCAGGAGTTGACAGTCCCAGTGGGGAGCCAAGCAGGGGCTGTGAGATATAGGACCAAGGCCAAGAGGGAACAATCAGCACTAAAGGGAGAGCACCCTAATGATTAGGTCACTGGAATGCTGGCTCTGGTGTGCAAGCAGGGAGCTCCACACAGCTCCCCTGTTTCCCTTCTGTTGGACCAACTGGGGTGGGAGGCATGGGGTGCTTTACTGATAGTGGTTAAAGATGTAATAATAAGGGCTTCCCTGGTGACACAGTGGTTGGGAGTCCGCCTGCCGATGCAGGGGACACGGATTTGTGCCGCAGTCCGGGAAGATCCCACATGCCTCGGAGTGGCTGGGCCCGTGAGCCATGGCCGCTGAGCCTGTGCGTCCGGAGCCTGTGCTCCGCAACGGGAGAGGCCACAACAGTGAGAGGCCCGCGTACCGAGAAAAAAAAAATAAATAAAAAAATAAAAAGATGTAATAATAAAAGGACATCAGGCCAGTGGTGATAGCTTCCCTTGCAGAGGTAATTGCCTGGTACAAGGGAGGGGTGGAGGGGCATGGCTAGTTCCCATTAAGAAATTTAAGTAAGATATCTGTAAATCAGGCAGTACTCCCTGACTTTTACAAATGAGAATGATTATGACCCAATGGCCTTAGTGATTTCTAGGACCAAATGATGCCATATGACTGGCTAGGGTCAAACCCACCTTTGCCTCTTTCCAGGGATGTAGCCTCAATCAGGTACCCCATCTTTTCAAGGCTCAGTTTCCTGAGCAGTCAAACGGGGATAATAATTGCACCTGTCTCAACGGGTCTCCATGATAACTTAATGGGAAAAATCATGTCCAAGGGCTTAGCCCAGTGCCTGGCATTCAGTACACGCTCGGGAAGTTTTAGCTGCCATTGCCACTCACTGGCCTGATTTCTAACACTACTGTGATTTCTCCTTCCTCATGGGCAGGTTTGGAAACCAGACCTTAAACTACAGGCTCTTCTATGATGGAAAACACTTTGTGGGTGAGAAGAGGTTTGAATCGATTCACGATCTGGTCACAGATGGCTTGATCACGCTGTACATAGAAACGAAAGCTTCTGAATACATTTCCAAAATGACAACAAATCCCATCTATGAGCACATCGGATATGCCACTTTACTCAGAGAAAAAGTATCCAGGAGGCTAAGCAGGTCTAAAAACGAATCAAGGAAAGCCAGCGTCACAAATGAAGAACACACAGCGGTTGAAAAGGTAAGCTACGCGAGGGACAAAAACAGTCTCTCTGTTTTTAATCTATGCTCAGAAACCGGACGATTAATTCTATATGTGATTTGCCAATATGTTGTAGGAGACCACCCCACCTCCACCGAAAGAACTTTAGAATTTTCATGCTAAAAGGGACCTTGGACATCTTTCAATTCAACCCCCTCATTTTACAGATGAGGACAGTGAGGTCCAGAAATGTTTGATGATTTGCCCCAACTCATGCAGTCAGCGCCAGGACTTCCACAGATAATTATCTGTGAGTTTATTTGGAGTTTGAAAGGAAAAAAAATATCCCATTAATGTTTTAGGATGAAACTAGTCACTTGCTTTTTAATTGCCCTTTGAGGTGTTACTGGCTCCATCTCTAGTTCCACCCAGCTGGCCAAATACATGGTATTTGCATTTCCTTCTCTTAGGACTGGGTGACCATGCATGATCCACAAGTCAGCCGTCTCTTGAAGGTGGTGTTACCTAGATAACAGATTTTACTGACAGAGATGGGAGCATTAGCGGTGATGATGGCTCTCTCTGGGAGGCTTGGAAAGACAGGCTATCCTTTGTCCCAAAGGAGGAGTTAATATGCCTCGCCGAGGATTAGAAGCTCCTAAGTGGGTGATGCTCAAGGTGGTTGCATCATGGCAGGATGTGGCGAGGAAGATCTGATTTTCCTCTCCAGTAAGCTGCTGTTTATTTGAAAGACACCACCACAGTTTGCTAGCAGATTTTTTGGATGTGCCTCTTTAGGAACCATCTGCTTTGCCTGGTCCTATCTGTTTTCCACTGAAAGAAAGTGACAGCCAGCCACACCAGTCAGCCCCCACTGAGTCTGTGCTGAGCCCAGCTTCTAAGGCGAGCTTGGACTGGGGCAGATATAAATAAGCAGGGTGAGCACTGCTACTTCTGGTGGTTACTAATCCTTAATTAAACTGGAACGGCCCCCTTCGTCCCCCTGTTGCCCAGTGTTAGCAGAAAGCAAAGGAACCTCAGGTTGACTGATTGGGCTTCGGCTTTGGCGACGGGGATGCGCCAGAAAGCACTGAAATGAGGAGGAGAGCAGAGGATGGCAGGCGGTCCTGTTGGCAGACAGGGGATGATCTTAATTGATTTGCTAATTAAGCTTTAGAGCCTAGGAGAACCTTCCTCAGAATCATGTCAGTTGAGCAGCTGGCTCATGAAAAAAATCATTTGCCATTTTCTTTTTATAACTCCAGAGTCTCCCAAGCACCTGTTTATTCTTTTGCAAATAATCGATTTGGGAAATAGTGGGGTTTCTGATTGTTTACATTTCAACAAAAGAGAGAGAGAGAACTTGGGTCCCAACTTTCAGTTTGTTCCCATCTAGGCAAAAGCCGTTCCTTACTCTGTTTGCCAAATCTGTTCAAAAGTAATTTAGAATAGAAAATCTGGAAGCTGACCTTCCTAGCCATGACAAATCAGAGGATGAATTGTAAAATAAATCTCTGAAGTGGTGTTTATATTTCTGACTTGGAGAATGATGCCGCCAAAAAAGGCAATCTGTTACAACTGCAGGCAACACACTAGAACATTTCCAGGAAAAGAGGTGAGTAGGAAGTGACTCTTGTGTAGTTGGGATGAGAGTTTAGATCCTGGGTGTTGGAATTGACATTCACCGATTTCTGCCCTCCCCCACAAGGGAAGTTGGGTCACTGGAAACTGATATTTCTAGATGATAGTCTCATAAGGAAATTTACATGACAAAATATGTCCTTTCTTGTAGATCATTTTGTATTTATTTATTAAAATTAAATTTTGGAGGAAATTAATAATCAGATTAATAATCACTTTGAGTGAGCCACCCAGTACACTTTCACCTTTTGAGGAAAAGGTTAGATAAAGAAAACGTTGAAGGAGGAAGTCCAAACTCAGTGAAAGGTTTGATGGAGAGGTGTTGGCGGTGCGGGTTTCTTGGATACTAATGATGCCTTGTTTGACTTTCCTGGAGGACACTCTGAATACTGGGTCTGGCCATTTGCCAGGGGTCACTCATTTTGTTACTGGATTTGTGAAGTAACTTGGTACGCCTCCATCTGTTTCTCTCTGACCTGTATTGACAAGTGGAATTACCAAGTCTCAGTCTTGCCAGAAATTCCATTTCCCTTAAAGGCAGGTCAGTGGACTGCTGCCATGGAGACAGTAACTAGAAAAGAGGTGGTGGAAACTTGAGTGGATTGACTGAGAATGTCCGCGGCACCTGTCTGCTTTGGTAATGGCACGTCTTGAAGGTTTTAATGAGTGAAATGGGTAGGTTTCCTAATACTTCTCAAATCCAGACAGCCCAGCATTATCATTTTCCAGAGTGCTTAAACTCCATCCGCCCGTTTATTTTATTTATTTATTTATTTTTGCGGTACGCGGGCCTCTCACTGTCGTGACATCTCCCGTTGCGGAGCACAGGTTCCGGACGTGCAGGCTCAGCGGCCATGGCTCACGGGCCCAGCCGCTCCGCGGCATGTGGGATCTTCCCGGACCGGGGCACGAACCCGTGTCCCCTGCATCGGCAGGTGGACACTCAACCACTGCGCCACCAGGGAAGCCCCACCCGTTTATTTTATTGATCATTCCTAATGAATCCAGAGAGACTATGTTACCTGTAAATCCGAGAATATTAACAGTGTAAATTGGCAAAAAGATATTACCTACCCCATCAGATTTGAGCCGCTTCCAGATGTACCTCCTGTCAAGATGGTTAGCAGTGAACTTGATTTTCATTAACTGCAGATGAGGTGGGGAGAGGGGAGGGTGCAAACACAATGTTGTGGTTGTCGGCCAATAGGGATCCGTTTGCTTTCTGAGTCTTTAACTGATGTTTAAAACATTATGATCCATAAGGGCCACCGTTTCATGTATTAAAATGGTCATGCCCAGTGTCATTTCTTTCATGAAACTTATTTCAGAATTTATTCCATAGATGGATTGTCTACTGACCTCCAAAACTGGTGCTGTAAGCAATGTAAGAATAACAGGATTTAACCTTGGTTCAGACATTTGCAGTTCGTAAACAGATGTCACGCATATGAAATAGTTTCCCATTTTATCCTCAGAACAACTTTGCCAGGTACATAGGGCAGGAATCATTATCCCCACTTTATTGAAAAAGTCACAATAGCAGGATGAGGAATCAGACCCACACTTCCTAACTCCAAGTTCAAAGCTTCTTAAATCTATGGAGCAACTGGACCTCATTCTGTTCTTATTGCCCTTATTGCCCTAAGCAAACACCCTTGCTTTTGACCATCCTAAGTCAATTGATGGTAAGAATCACTTAATATTTACGTGATGTGTTTTTGAAAATACACTGCTATTAATAGCTCTAATAACTAAACTGCCTTGTAAACGATACCCAACTGAATCAAATATACGTGACAACAATATTTTCAGTAGCACATTTATTCAGTAAATTTGGCTTGCTGGATTAAATTGCATTTATGCTTTACTGGAGAAAAATCATCTGTACTCTTGATACAATACAAGCACATTTAAGAATATATTATAGGGCTTTCCTGGTGACGTAGTGGTTGAGAGTCTGCCTGCCCATGCAGGGGACGCAGGTTCGTGCCCCGGTCCGGGAAGATCCCACATGTCGCAGAGCGGCTGGGCCCGTGAGCCATGGCCACTGAGCCTGCGCGTCCGGAGACGGTGCTCCGCAACGGGAGAGGCCACAACAGTGAGAGGCCCGTGTACCGGAAAAAAAAAAAAAAAAAAAAAAGTGACAGGTACAGTAATGACTCTGATCATCCATCTTCCTACTCACACACACGGTGTCATAAAATGGAAAGTGATATAATGCTATAAGAATGGATTTGAACTTAGATTACATTTGCTCATGAAACTAGGTTTTACCGAGAGTTATTTTAAATCAGAATCCCCTAAGGGTGTGAAATTTGTCATGCAGTCTGGAAAAGAGCTGATTTGGCTTGGTCAGTGGTTCTCAAACCGCCTTTGGGTCAGAATCACCCTAGGAGCTTTTTAAAGAAAGACACATGTTAACCCCTCCTGACTTACTAAATCAAAGCCTCTACTGGTGAAGCTCAAGCATCTCTGTTTTTAAGGTTCCCCAGGTGATTCTAAAGTTCTCAGCCCCTGGTTAGATGAAAGGTCAGATGGGGAAGTGAAGGTTGTCAGATACTTGGGAGCATTTTCTTTTAAGGACTCCTGTCCCTCTTTCTCTAATGCCTCTTATATTTCTGAGACTCTTTTATGTCCTAATTTAGGCACTGGCATTCGTTCTCACCTTTACCTCCACACAGAAAGTTCTCCATGTAAACATTCTTAAGAGAGTAAACTCTGGTGGTTCTGGTTACCTGAGTTGGTTCAAAGGTTTGCTTTGCTCCTCTTTTCCTGGGTCCTTTCCCCAGATTATTGGCTAAAATTTAAATGATGGTGGAAATTAAATGTAGTAGGATTAAGAGAATTTAATGAAGAGGCAAGAAAAAGTCAGTATCTCTTCTTTACGGGCTAGTGGGTGGTTTTCTTAATGACAAAGTTCATAGGACTAGGATTCTCAACCTTACCTGCCCACTGGGGAGTTTCCAAAAATACCAATGCCTGGGCCACACCCCCAGAAAACAGATTTAACTACTTGGGATAAGGGCAGAGCATCTGGTGTTTATATTCTCTGGGTGATTCTGATATGCAGCTAAAGCTGAGAACCCCTGCTATGGAGGAATAACTAAAAATGAGTTAGGTTGTTCTGTACACCAGATTTATCTTTATCAGAAAGCTTCTCCTTTTTACCAGTACCTTGCTATCAGTGGTCTCAAGGTTAGAGCTTTACAGGAACAAAAAGGAAAGTTATCCTAATACATTCAGTGTGTGTCAGATTAAGATGGTCCAAACAAACCTTCCTCATTCATCCCCATCAAAAATCTCTGGAAAACAGCGCGATGCACCCCTTGCTGAAGTATTTTCTATGCAGGCAGTGCCATCTAGTGGCTGAAAGAAGAGTTACATGCTGACTGCAATCTCAAAGGACCACACTTAACAGATGTGGGAGTAATGAGCAAGAACAAATTTTCGGCCAAGAATCCACTGAATCGTCCCCATTTCCTCAGGTTTTATAGCATAGATCAGGCTATGCAGTGGCTAGGGGGTGTCTGTTTTGTGGTTCGGGCTCATTCTTTGTGTAAGCAGGTGGGCAGTTCCTCCAGCTTGGGGCGCTTAGGTATAAAAATGGTCCCAATGACCTGATTCACTGAAATTCTGGTCCTGGGTCACTCAAATTTTTTGGCCTCAGGGCCCTTTTATACTCTTTCAAATTCCTGGGGATCCCAAAGAGCTTTTGTTTGTGTGAGTTATATCTACTGATATTTACTGCATTAGAAAGTAAAACTGAGAAAACATTTAATTATTTTAAACATAACAGTAATAAAGTCATTATGTGTTTGTGTAAATAACATATTTTTGTGAAAAATAACCCCATTCTCCAAAACAAAAAAAAATTAGTGGGAATATTGGCATTGTTTTACATTTTGTAAATTTCTTAAGTGTCTGGCTTAATAGACAATATCTGGATTCTCACTCCTGCTTCTGTATTCAATCTGTGGTGATATATTATTTCCTTTGAAGTATACGAAGAAGCTCTGGCCTCAAACAGATAAGTCACTGAGAAAAGGAAGAATGTTTTTATAGACCTTTTAGGTAAATTTGAATTTTTTTATTTTTTTAATAATAGAACAAAACTTAACAAATGGTAGTTTATTAAAGGTTACTTACAATGTCAATGGGTTGGAAAAGGCAATTGATAAAAATAGTTTTGACATTATGGACTCTCTGAGAGGATCTTGGGGTCCCCCAAACATTGGTGGACCACACTTGGAGAACTGCTGCTCTAGGCAGATGTTTGATGGACAGAAAGCACACCTTTTTTTTTTTTTTTTTTGCGGTACACGGGCCTCTCACTGTTGTGGCCTCTCCCATTGCGGAGCACAGGCTCCAGATGCGCAGGCTTAGCAGCCATGGCTCACGGGCCCAGCCACTCCGCGGCATGTGGAATCTTCCCGGACCGGGGCACGAACCCATGTCCCCTGCCCCGGCAGGCGGACTCCCAACCACTGCGCCACCAGGGAAGCCCCAGAAAGCACACCTTTTAAAGTTTATATCTGTACGTCTCCAGGGAGGTGTTTGGGAGGAATTATTATGCCACTTTTATCACCTTTGACTGGGAGGTAAATGATTCTGTCGCCTGGGACTGCCGTCCACCTTTGGAGACTGCAGGGGTTGCCCTGATTATGACCTCAGAGTTCTTCCCAATGGCTCTCCCTGGGGGTGGGCAACAGCACTAATTCTGGGGCCCCTGTCATTTGAAAACAGCTTTCCAAGTAATTCTGATGCATATTCCAATAAAGAACCACCGACCTGCTCTTATTCCCTTCCCTGTACAGATGAGAAGCTGAGACCCAGAGCTCAAGGTGACATGGTGACAATGAGCACTGGCAAGACAAGACACCATTTGAGGGAATCCCATTATTCTCTTTCCTTGGCCTGGCACAGGGTGTTGGCCTCTTTTTTACTCTTCCAGTGCCTCTCCTCCCACCAGCTTTGCGTCTGTCTCATCAGGACTTACCAGTCTCCCCACCTCCACCCCACAGTGAGTCGCTGTCATTTTTGCCACCTAGAGCCATGCACCCTCTTTTGGAAATGGCACCCAGAGCCACTTCCCCTCCCACTCTCAGTTTATGCCCTTCTTTGCTCCCAGAGGTGGACTGGTGGTTCAAGGCTGATCCAAGGGGTCACATTTCCATGGCCACTCTGGTTGGTTCAAGGGTTGGCATGCGGTCAAGTCAGAACCCATGAAACCAATAGCCTTGCACTGTGAATTCCCAGAGGAAGGCCCTTCTGCCCTTTTCCTGCTGGGCTGGATCCAACAGGAAGTAGAGTCTGGGTGGCTAAAGCCTTCTAGCCACCACATAGAGTCTGAGAAAGTGTAGCCTGGAAGTGGAGAGAAAGAAACTGGGTCCCGAGGACTCAGTCTGAGCTGCCTCTGGGGCCCGCTGCGTTCTGCTGCCTGTTTCAGTGGTTACCAAGTCATTCCTGCTTAGCTCTTGAGCCGAGCAACGGGAATGTCTGTGTTGAGTTTAGGTGTCTGCGTCTTTATAACCAGAAGAACTCACACCACCCCCATCCCCTGTCCTCCACACTTACGTCCTGCACTCACTGCTTGTCACCATTATCGAGAAAGCTCACTCACTAGTCACATTCAGGGTCCATTTTCATTTTAATCGAATCACTCTCACTATTCTTCTTTTACATGGTAACATCAAATCAGAAAAAGGGACATCTAGTGTTTACTGAAATGGGTAGGAATGTAGTGCCTGGATTACCAGGCAGACTGAGAGATAACCCCAAAGCCACCTCTGGAGTACATCTCTCCATCTCTTGCCCACAGCTCTGAAGAAGTGGATTTGTAGATTTCTTAATAATGACATGCACTTACATAAGATTATGGCAATCTGTTAAAGAGTCCTAGTGAACTCTGATAAACCAGACTTCTATCTGCTCATGATTTTGCCAGGAAATTTTTTTTAACAGGATGAGAAGAAACATAGCCCCATCTGCAGTATTGGATCTGCCCAGAGAGCCTCCGTTGAACATGAGACCTCCCAGATTATCAGTAAAACAGAGGATATGAATTGGAAACGTGCAGACCCTGAGGAAAGAAAGGTCAAAGTTCCAATCTGTAGTCTTGATTTATTTTTTAAAATAGTTTATTTATTCATTTAGGCTGCGCCAGGTCTTAGTTGCAGCATGCGGGATTTTTTTTTTTTTTTTAGTTGCAGCATGTGGATTTCTTAGTTGCAGCACATGCTTAGTTTTTCTGAATAATTTCCATTGTTATTAATGGATGTGAGATTGTCAAAGCTACAGCTTAGGTGATTTGTGTCTGTTGCCTCTGGAACAGGTTGTAAAACTGGCATTACTCATTCCTTGAAAATGAAATGTCTGGCTGGATTTTATGACAGTAGTTTGTAAATGTCCCGATTGGTTTTGTCTCTCTTTATAGATAATCACTTTGAAGTTTCCACAAAGCTAGTAATTCACTTTGTACCTAGTCCCCATTTATGTCGCTAATGGTGTCTAACCATCAGAAGAATAAGTTAAAGTTTAAAAATGCAAGTTTTATTGCTCTCATGTGACTTTGTGGCTTAAAGTAATTATTAAGAAGTCAAATCACTGTCATGTGCAACAGATCCTTCTTTAATACTCATGTTGAGAATCAGAAATAAGATGTAGAATGATGAGCTATCGATGTCCCAGCGTGCATTTAACAGAGTAGGGCTAGTTATAGTTTATCACAGTTTATATAAATTCCTTGTAAAACAATTCATGATATAAAATAATTCTAATATTTTTAATCTTGAATGATTATAGGAAATTTATAGTTACCAAAAAACTTTACATTTGTCAAGCATGGCATAGTTTTTAATCCGTTATAAAGCTACATTATTTCATTCAGCTTCATAACAATCTTTAAGTTTTGAGTTCCTATGCTTTATCAGTAAAATAGCAAAAAAAAAAAAACGAACAACACCCTAGGCTTGGGGAGGCCCAGGGATGGCCCAGGGTCATAGAACTAGCAACTTGCAGGTTGTATCACTAATAACTATTAATTAGAACGTGGCTTGGTTGACTTCAAAGCTGCTGTCCTTTCTACTCTACACACTGACAAAGTAAATTAACTTGCTTTGTGTCTAATTTGAAAGCTGCTAAACAAAGCATTATATTGGGAATTGTTTCCCTCTTCAAATGTCAGTCCTCCTGTCTCTGGCGTGATTCTAATCATCAGCCGCGCTTGACTAATTCGTTCTTAGGAAGAAATGTCTGGCTGAGGGAGTTCCTTAAGAAGACAAGTCGTTCATTACAGACAAATATGCCTGCCTCTGTGATTTCTGTTCGAAAATCCCTTTGTGTATCTTTAGCCTGGAGCTATATGAAATTTAAAAGGATTCGGCAATATTGTCAAGCTCTATATGTGGACCTCCCCGAAATCCCAAATTGACAAGGATGAAATACATGCCTCAGCAGCAAGCCTGTATCCCACATCTTCAGATCGTGATGAAATAAATAGGGATGAGAGGA
This sequence comes from Hyperoodon ampullatus, assembly GCF_949752795.1. Taxonomy (NCBI): domain Eukaryota; kingdom Metazoa; phylum Chordata; class Mammalia; order Artiodactyla; family Ziphiidae; genus Hyperoodon; species Hyperoodon ampullatus. The sequence goes on from NC_136922.1 coordinate 61,958,264, forward strand.
AATTGAAGCCATAGTTACCCTCATGCATGTTTGGAAGTAACGCATGACCCAGTTCCCCCAGCTTTGAAACACAGGTTGAACTCTGGGATTGTAAAATGATATACACAGAGTTTTTAATTTACTGGATTTTTTCTTCCTCCAGTAAATTAAGTATAAATATCAACCAGGTGACAAGAAAAGGAACACTAGCATTTATTGAGCATCTGTCATGCAGCAGGTGCTGGAGGGGGTGCTTTGCGTGTTCCGTCCTCACAGTAGCTCTGGGAGGGAGGAATTGGGGTGATTGAAGTAACTTATTCATGACCACCCAGCTGACAAGTGAACCGGAACCCAACCCCTGGCTGACTTGACGTGGAAGCCCCTTCAAGAGCTCCTGACTACTTGAGAATAACCTTCTTGGAGTTATATACAAGGACTCTGATGACCTTGTCCACTTGCCCTGTCACCCTGCACACACATGCACACATCTCTTTGCCCTTATCCACTTCCTCTCCCCAGCTGTGTCCAGGAGGCCAGCACATATGAACCATTACTATTTCCTAAGCACACCAGCTGGCTTCGTGCCCCTCAGCCTTTACCCAGCCTCCTCCAGCTGTCTGCAGTGGTCTCCCTCTCCTCTCGGCCAGCCCCCTGCCCAGATGTAAGGAACTCTACCTATCTTTGTAGATCAGGCTCAGGCATTTTCTGACCTACAAAGTCTTCCCTAACCTCACCCAAGCCTTCTTGGACATGCCTTCCTTTGGCCACCTCACTGTCACTTAGATTTAACTCTGTTTGCACTTAGCACACTGCACTGGAGAGTTCATTCATTCATTCTTAACTATCAATAATTAATAACAAGTAAATATCCATTGTGCACCTAATCTGTGTCAAGCACTGGCCAAGGCTGGCCAATTACAGTGACTAGCTCAGGATAGGCCAGTGTCACAAGCACAGTAAATGAGCCCCTGGGTCTTTGCTAAAAAAATAAGGAAGAGGCTCTTCCTTTCTTAAGTGGATCTTTTGAGCTTTTTTTCCCTAGTGCCGATTTGGGTAGAGTTTCTGTTTTCTGTTGTCAGAAGAGCTCTAATGGAGTCACAAAAGAAAGAGGCCCATGCCTGGTAGAGAAGGATCTTCTAGAAAAGGGAAGACATGGGGCTTCCCTGGTGGCACAGTGGTTAAGAATCTGCCTGCCAATGCAGGGGACGCGGGGTCGAGTTCCGGTCCGGGAAGATCCCACATGCCGTGGAGCAACTAAGCCCGTGCGCCACAACTACTGAGCCTGCGCTCTAGAGCCCGTGAGCCACAAGTACTGAACCTGCGTGCCACAAGTACTGAAGCCCACGTGCCTAGAGCCCGTGCTCTGCAACAAGAGAAGCCACCATAATGAGAAGCCCACGCATCTCAACGAAGAGTAGCCCCCGCTCGCCGCAACTAGAGAAAGCCTGCGTGCAGCAACAAAGACCCAATGCAGCCAAAAATAAATAAATAAAATAGAAAAGGGAGGACAGTGGGCAGAGCCTAGTGACAGGGTTGTTAAGAGGAAGGCCCTTGGCAGACAAGAGAGCCAGGTAGGGGAAGGGAGGCTGATGAGATAGGTGAACTGGAGAAGGGCCACGTAAAGCAGGCTGAGAAGTTTGGACTTTATACCTGAAAGCTTGAGGAGTTTCCAGAGATGTAAGTTTTAGAAAGATGAATTGATGCCAGCAAGGAACATCTTAGGTGTTCTCTGAATATCCACTACTTTTGTGTGACACGTTTCCTTCTCTTCGGAAGCTCTCTGTGGTGCCCTCTGAAGGGCACGTCTCCTCACACAAAAGGTGCAGCTCAGTGGTTAAGTGCATGGGCTCTGGGGCCAGTGGCTGTGTGGCCCTTGACAAGCATGTATACTCCCCGTGTCTCGGTTTCCTCCTGTAAAAATAATCATAACCGCCTCCTAGAAGGGTTGTGCCTGGTGACTAAGTTAATGGCAGGCACAGCCCCAGGAGCAGTGCCTGCCACATGATGCGTCCTTACGTAAGGCTAGCCTTTGGTTCTCTCTTCGCTGTGACCCCTGAACCGGGTCACCGCTCACCGTGAGCTCCACAACCAGAAGTGCTCCCCCTCCTAAGGAATCTGCACCCCTACACATCTGTGATGCTGGATCCCAGGCTTCCCTCATCCCCTCTGACACCACCCAGTGCCTGGCACAGAGCAAATTCTCCACCAAGGTAGGGACCGTGGAACTCTCCTTGGGACTCTCCTGAGCCCTCCTTTCCTGCCTTGCTCCCCAACCCCCGATCTGTCTCACCTGCACCTTCTTTTTTCTTTTTCTTTTTTTTTTTTTTTTTTTTTGCGGTACGCGGGCCTCTCACTGTTGTGGCCTCTCCCGTTGCAGAGCACAGGCTCCGGACGCGCAGGCTCAGCGGCCATGGCTCACGGGCCCAGCTGCTCCACGGCATGTGGGATCTTCCCAGACCACGTCCCTTGCGGCGGCAGGCGGACTCTCAACCACTGCGCCACCAGGGAAGCCCCTAAATTTGTGTTTTACCAAGATAAACAGATTTCCTTTGTGCGGGACTTCTCAGTAGGGTCATGTAAGAATCTTCACGAGGGATTAGAGTATGAGTGATTCCCAGCGTATTTGCCCGTCGAACCCTTTCAGTGCTGAGCGACCCTCCAGACTGATGTTCTGAGAACACACCTTGGAAAAACTGGGACCAAGGGAAATGAAAAATAGAGGAAAAGTGTCCACATTCAGGGGTCTGCATTGTAACTTGCACTGTTATGGTCCTTCTTACATATTTGCCTTATTAATTCCACTTCCTCCTTCAGTCTGCTCCAGGCCATGTTCTTGACTTTGGTCTGTCCATACAAGGCCCCAACTATCAGAGTATTACATGAAACATTATGGAAAAGACCCTGCGACTGAAATGGGAGCTCCAAGGGAGTGCCCATGTTCCCCGAATCACAGAACTTCAGCACTCAGAATGGAGAGAAGGGGGCAGTGATCCTGGCATTTAGTTCATGCTTATTATGCACCACTTCAGGGATGGCCACACTGTACAAAGTTATCTCACTTGGTAATTGATGGGCGCTATAATGCACCGCCCATGGGCCCCACAGGACTGACAGGCTCATTCCCCCAGCCCTGGGTGGGCTGCTGGCAGAAGGCTGAAGAAAGGAGCTTTTGTCCACAGCCACATAGTCCTTCTTGGGGGTGGTCCACATCAAATGACCAGGTAACACTGAGACATAAGAGCTCAGCTCCTTGCCCCAGTTCAGGACAACCGTGAAGGACCAGCCTGGCTTCAGAACTCCCGGGATCAGGTGAAGCCTTTGTCGAGGCTTCACCGTAGCAGCGAGCATCTCCCCTGCCCAGTCCTGCTTCCTTTCCTCCTCCGTAGGTACTGATCCCGAGAGTGCTCCCCCAATAAACTTCCTGTACCTTATGCTCACCTTGGGGTCTGCTTCCCAGGGAACTGGACCCATGACAATCTTACAGGGAGTATGAAATCTCAGGCTACAGACTGGAGGTGGAGAGTAATCACTCTATCTTCTTTTTTTTTTTTGCGGTACGCAGGCCTCTCACTGTTGTGGCCTCTCCCGTTGCGGAGCACAGGCTGCGGATGCGCAGGCTCTGCAGCCATGGCTCACGGGCTCAGCCGCTCCGCGGCATGTGGGATCTTCCTGAACTGGGGCACGAACCCGTGTCCCCTGCATTGGCAGGCGGACTCTCAACCACTGCGCCACCAGGGAAGCCTCTATCTTCTTTTTAGTTGAATTTGATTTCCATCTCAAGCTTCCATGCTGCTTAATAGTGATACCTTAGTCTTTGCCAGTCCAGGGATTCCTTCTCCCCTCTTCCCCTCTTCCCCTCTTCTTCCTGGGACTACATCTCATTTCCGTGGGACCTTAGGAGTTGTCACCTCTCTGTGCCAGCGTCCACTGAGACACCGTGTTCTGTCCACTCCCTGGTTTGTGGTCCACACCCCATTTGCAGCTACCTGCTTCTTGGTTCAACCCTCAGGTCTCTCCCTGCTGGCCATCTCTTGGTGACACATCTTTGTAGCTGCATGGGAGGGGCCATTCTCTTGCTTCCCACCCCTGCTGGGCTACTTGGGGACAACAGGAAACTGCTGAATTTTCTACTATAGACATCATTTCTTTAAGGCAAAAAAAAAAAAAAAAAAGTGCCATGTGGTTATAGTTCCATTTTTTAGCCCTGAAGGTTCTGTTCAAAGTAAGCCATTTAGGGTTGTACAGAATGTCCTGAAGAAGCAATTGTTTTTTGGTGTCCGTGGGTGAAAAAGGCTATCACACATGTTGTCCTTCTGCAGATACAGGTTTTAAATTAGTTCCATGCAGCTGCCCACATTCTGTTAACATATCCTTATTGAGTACCTTCCATTTGCTGGACTTCCTTTGAGATTCTGGGGACACAGTGGTAAACAAACACAGGCAAAGTCCTTGGTGTCGCAGGGTTTAGAATCGCCTCCCTGGAGTTTTCTTGGCAGGCGTTTGGTTCCCACAAAGCCAAGACCTCTTCAGCAGTGATTTCGACATTGAGGGAGCCCAGTGAGGTGGCATTTGCCCTTCATTTCCCATGTCGTAGTTATGTGAGATCTCACTCTCTGTGACCCTCTCCCAAGGGGACATCAACGCTCCCTCTACTCAGTTGACTGTCACAACCAATGCCTCTGTAAGGAATCAGCAGCATACATAGAATTTCTCCATGAATTGGCAATCCACAGGCCACATCTGGCTGACAGACGTGTTTTGACTGGTTTGCACATTGTTTTTAAAAATTTTTAACTTTGCAGATTTTACAAACAAACCCACATTTCCAGGTTCTTTAAAAAAAAAAAAATCAGAATATCTAGTAGTCTGAGGTTTACAGCCTCATATAGCAATAAACCTACTGAAAGTTAGTAGACCACCCCCTCCACGGGGCAGATGCTTCGCAGTTTACTACAGTTTGGTCGACCAGCCAGCTTCCCTCCTCTACTTTCCCTCCCTGGCCTCTGGAGGCCTATTCCTGGAGGATTTTACTTTACATTAACCAAGACTGACAGCTGCATCCTGGGCCTTATTGTATTGTCCCCACATAGTATGGTATTTACCTGACTGTGCTTTGGCATCATGTTTTCCACCTTTATTAAGCAATTGTATAAAAAATAGTCATAGGATGCTCACTCACTATTACTTGTGATGTGGTACACTGTATCACATGCTTTATAACGACATCTATGGCAGTCATTAGTGCTCCTGAGATATTACTTGTTCATGCCTTTTTCGGGCAATACTAGGATGCACAGCTTGGCCCCCTTGTGCTTGGGTGGGGCGATACGACAGGAAATGATGTATGGCATTTGATCTGTGTTGCATACACATCATTTCCAGGCCATGGCATGATCTGCCAGTGCAAGACTCTCCAGACTTCCTTTTCTTCCAGCAATGACAAGATAGTGTCTGTTGCCAGCCTGAGTCCCAGAAGGAAGAGGCATGAACCCCCGGCCAAACAACAGAGGATGTGTATCATAAGTGAGAAATAGATCTTTGTTGAACCCAAGTAACTGAAATTTGGGGATTTTTTTTTTAATTAGTGCAGCAGACCCTAGCCTATACTGAGTGGTACAGTCCATAAAAGAGATTTCTCTTAGAGAACTAGAAAATTTCTTCTTCTCAGAAACTAGTTTCCTTTTATCTAAAGGACTCTAAGAATATTCTTTAGCATCTAGGAGTCTCAAAGCCATCTCTTATGGAAGTGTAGGAACTTGTGATATTTGGTGGATATTCTGAACTTTCCCCTAATTTTTTTTTTTAAGAAGATGTTGGGGGTAGGAGTTTATTAATTAATTTATTTATTTTTGCTGTGTTGGGTCTCCGTTTCTGTGTGAGGGCTTTCTCTAGTTGTGGCAAGCGTGGGCCACTCTTCATCGCGGTGCGCGGGCCTCTCACTATCGCGGCCTCTCTTGTTGCACAGCACAGGCTCCAGACGCGCAGGCTCAATAGTTGTGGCTCACGGGCCTAGTTGCTCCGGGGCATGTGGGATCCTCCCAGACCAGGGCTCGAACCCGTGTTCCCTGCATTAGCAGGCAGATTCTCAACCACTGCGCCACCAGGGAAGCCCCACTTTCCCCTAATTTAATATTATTTTTTACTTCTTTTTTAAATATATTTATTTATTTCCTTATGGCTGCATTGGGTCTTCGTTGATGCGCGCGGGCTTTCTCTAGTTGCAGTGAGCGGGGGCTACTCTTCATTGTGGTGCACGGGCTTCTCATTGCGGTGGCTTCTCTTGTTGAGGAGCACGGGCTCTAGGCACGCGGGCTTCAGTAGTTGTGGCACGTGGGCTCAGTAGTTGTGGCTTGGGGGCTCTAGAGTGCAGGCTCAGTAGTTGTGGCACACGGGCTTAGTTGCTCCGCCGCATGTGGGATCTTCCCGGACCAGGGCTCGAACCCGTGTCCCCTGCATGGCAGGTGGATTCTTAACCACTGCGCCACTAGAGATGTTCTCTTTTTTTAAAAAAAAACTTTTAATTTTATATTGGAGTACAGTTGATTAGCAATGTTGTGCTAGTTTCAAGTGTACAGCAAAGTGATTCAGCTATACATGTACATGTATCTATTCTTTTTCAAAGTCTTCTCCCATTTCGGTTGTTACATAATATTGAGCAGAGTTCCCTGTGCTATAGGTGGGTCCGTGTTGGTTATCCACTCTAAATACAGCAGTGCGTACATGTCAATCCTAAACTCCCTAACTATCCCTTCCCCCTACCCTTCCCCCCAGTAACCATAAGTTCGTGCTCTAAGTCAGTGAGCCTGTTTCTGCTTTGCAGATAAGTTCATTTGTATCATTTTTTTTAGGTTCCTCATGTTCACGTTCTCTGACTTCACTCAGTATGATAATCTCTAGGTCCATCCATGTTGCTGCAAATAGCATTATTTCATTCTTTTTAATGTATATATATACCACATCTTCTTTGTCCATTCCTCTGTCAATGGACATTTAGGTTGCTTCCCTTTCTTGGCTATTGTAAACAGTGCTGCAATGAACATTGGGGTGCATGTATCCTTTCTGATCATGTTTTTCTCCAGAAAAATACCCGGGTGTGGGACTGCAGGATTGTAAAGAGGCTGTTTTTTAAAGAAAGAGCAAGATATAAAAATAATTAATTACATCCATAGAGTTTACTTTCAGATACATATATACATCTCCCTTGAAAAAAAATTTTAAATACCTTAAAAAATAAAAGCCCTGAGAATCTGCTGCACACATTTTACAAGGTCTGTGTGTGAGTGTGGGGTTTAATTCTGGGACTTTCTAAGACTTCTTTTTAAGAGTAGACTATGAGAGAGGTTAATAGATTACATGAAACATGTTGCCTTTAAACATTTCTTAGTTTTTCTGTGGCTTATAATAATAAACTATTATGGATCACTAGTTTTAAAGTTGCTAGTGGTAGACTGAAAATATTTATAAGGAAATATGTGGTTTGGGTTTCTTCTACTTATTTTTATTTGTGTAGGAAAACTTACTGGTACTTAGGGTTATTTGTCACTAGTTGCCAGGAATAGGGACAAAATAGCAAAGACGTTCTTACTTAAGCAAGTACCTTGGGACAGGGTGTCTCTTGAGTTACCCCCTCTATTAGTTTTGTATTGATGTGTAACAAATTACCATAAATTTAGCAGCTTAAGAAAACACTCATCTACTAACTTACAGTTGTGTACATCAGAAATCAAGGTGAACTCAGCCAGGTCCCTACTCAGAGTATTGCAAGGCCCAAATCAAGTGTGGGCCAGGGGGAGGCCCTGGGAAAAAATTCACTTCTAATTGCATTCAAGTTGTTGGCTGAATTCAGATCCTTGAGGCTGTAGGTCTGAAGTTCTCATTTCCTTGCTGGCTGTCAGGTGAGGTCTGGTCTTTGCTCCTAGAGGCCATCGTATTCCTTCTCACATGGTTCCTCCATCTTCAAATCCATCAGTGAAGCATCCAGTCCTTCTCACACTTCAGATCTTCCAGACTTCTCCTGCTGCCAGCCAGAGAAAATTTCTACTTTTATAGGGCTCATGATCATCCACCCAAATAATTTCCCTATCTTAAGGTCAATTGATTAGTAGCCATGATTACATTTGCAAAATCCCTTTTACCATATAATGTAATCATGCAACCCACTGCCATGTAACATAATCAGAGAAGTAACACCAGGTGGCAAGGTCAAGAGGCCATCTAGAATTCACCCTACCAGCCCCCTCCCCCCCACCAACCATTGTACCACCCGTCTCCCAGAATCCTCAGTAACTCCTTTTCACCTATTTGTTTGCTCCCAACTCTCATTTTTTCTGGAGAATCCAAAACTAGTTTCTACTGTATCTGTTTCAAGCAAGCAAGTCATTAGTGCAGGTACATATTTTTTTACTTATGTCTGCCTTGCTTGTCTGGAGTATAAAGTGTAAGATGGTGCTGGGAAATATGTAGGTAAGGTGAGTAGGCAGTATGGTGAAGTGACTGGGAGCAAGAACTCTAGAAGTAGACTTGCTTACTAGTTGCATGACTTTGGATATTTTAGTTCACCTCTCTGTGCCTCAGTTTCTTCACCTCTAAAATGGAGACTATACAAGCAACTACTTCATAGGATTGTTGAGATGACTGAATGAGTTAGTATATGTAAAGTGCTTAAACAGTGCCTGGCATAGAGTTAATGTTTTAATTAGACTAATGCTAGCTGCTTTCACACATAAATCCCCAAATCTTAGTGGCTTAATGCCATCAAGGGTCATTTCTCATTTGCATCGTAGTTCAGTGGGGGTATTTCTGGTGGGCATCCTTCCATGAGGTCATTCAGGAACCAAGACACCTTATATACTGTGGCTCCATCTTCCTCTGAATCACTGGGTCTCAACATGTAATCCAAGGACCTTAAGTCCCTGAGGCCATTTCAGACTATTTCCACAAGCCCCCCCACCTTTTCCAGCTGTTCATCTGTGAAGGTCTTGATTTTTTTCCGTATTCTTCAACCAAAACAATATAACAGGTGGAATAAAGAAGCACATGTGAGAATCCAACCATCTTCTTTTAAGTTAGACATTAGAGTTTCAAAAAATGTGAAATAATGCCACTTTTGTCACTAGATTTTTTTCTTGTTTGGGCCAATATGGTTAATTTTTATAAAAACATATTATTTACATTAATATTTAGGGCTTATAGTGTTTATAATGTTTATATTTTTATTTTTTAATGAATCGGGATTCTGAAATGTTCTTGGTAAGTCTCAATAGATGTAACTCATAGAAACAAAAACTCTTGGGGTCCTAAATAAATGGTAAGAGTATAAAGGGGTTCTGATACCAAAAGGTGGAGATCTAGTGATGTATCATGGGAGACTCTTCCATTCTGCTGGCAGAGTGAGCTCAGAGGATCATGTCAGGATGTTTCTACGGGCCAGTCCTGGAAGCAGCATATTTTCCCGCTCCTATTCCACTAGCTGGAGCTCAGGCACAGGGCCACACCAAAAAACGGGAGGCTGGAGAATGTTGCTGGCTGTTGCTCAAGAGACAGTAGAAAAGGGTTTGGTCACCATCTCACGGTCTTGACCGTATTTGACTGTTGTCAAGGGTTTATTTTATCTTGCCCTACACATGTATCACACGTCTTGTTTAGTGTTTTCCAAGAGCAATAATATTCGGCTAAACATACTCAGACAACTTCAAAAAAAATTTTAGAATTGTAACATGAGCTTATTTTTTGCCTTAGTAGTTTAGAAGTTGGCGGAGGCTTATCTGAAATAGCAAAGCATTTAGCCAAAGAAGTAAAACAAGAGATATCAGTCTTTTTAGAACCAAACCCAACCAGGTGATTAAACAGTAAGAGTGAAATGTTCTATAAACATTTCCTATCCCTGTTGAAACCAACAGTGAGGGAGCTGGATTGAGAGGTTCTTTGTTTTGTTTTGTTTTGGGTTCGACTTGGTTTTTGCTTTGATATCTTATACCACTCACACAAAATCTGCTTTGTAAATTGAGAAACTGATGACCTTTGACAACCTGCAGCATGGCTTAGCCATCTTACACTTTGGAGAACGAAGCTTGAGTTACGGAGAAAGAGACACCCCTAACTCAGGGTTCAGTTGCCTGGAGTTTGTGATTGAGTTCTAGAACACTAAAACTTTGAAAGCAAGACTTGAGTGAGTATTAGTATACGCTTAGGCAAAATTGTAAGGTGGAAATTTGATTTTTAAATTTGTTGTGACTAGAGTCAGTTTAGATGTTTATAATACGTATACATTTGGAAATTTATATGTAACAGTATGGTATGCTTTTGCGCTATAAGTGAACTTTATCATATAGTAGAGGCCCTTGTATAATTAGCATGTTGTGTAACCATCTGTGGCTGTATCTTTGCTTTCATATATTGTTTGTGCTCTAATTTATTGGAGGTATAAGAGCTGGATAAGGAACATAAGCACACCATTCCTAGGAGAAAGTAAATCCACTTTAGGACTTTTCCCTTTATGAGATCACTGCTATTGTGTTTAAAAAGACAAGCAAACTTTGCATAGGATATATAGGTTAGTAGTTTCTTAATGTTTAAAGGTAACAATTCTTTGTAAATAACAGAGTCCCACTGACAGATTTTAATCTTCAGGACATTTATTCTTTCCTTAACAGAGGCCAAGGTAGGTGGTTTGAGGACAGGTTGGGGCCAGTGGTTTCATCATGGACCCAGGCTCTTTTTATTCCCCCTCTGCCCACCTCACCATATGGCCTTCCCTCCAGATTTGGTCCGCAAGTGCACAGTAAGATCACAGTTCCAACACAGGCATCACATGACAATGTTTAAAGCAGAGGGCAAGGGAGGTGATAGAACAAAGGGACTTCTCCGTTCCTCCCTTCACAAGAGAAAACCTCTCCCCAGCAGACTTTCCATCATATCTCACTGACCAGCATGGGCCCATGCCTTCCCATAGACCAGTCACTGACAAAAGGGAACAGGGAGCCATCACTGGCTTGGGCCAGTCTTGACCAGTTCTCTGGATCCAGGTACATTGCTCCCCAAACCAAATCAGGTGCTGCTGGCAAGTGAGAAGAAGTGGAAAGCAGCTGTGAGCAGGGAACCAAGAGGATCTGCCCCAGAGGGTAACCAGTATAAGTGTGCCTGGTTTGGAACAAGCACAACTCGCAGAAGACAATCAAAGTACAGCTGCCCAGTTAAAAATCCCTGCAGTGGGCTTCCCTGGTGGCACAGTGGTTGAGAGTCCGCCTGCCAATGCAGGGGACACGGGTTCGTGCCCCAGTCCAGGAAGATCCCACATGCCGCGGAGCGGCTGGGCCCATGAGCCATGGCCGCTGAGCCTGTGCATCCGGATCCTGTGCTCCGCAACGGGAGAGGCCACAACAGTGAGAGGCCTGCGTACTGCAAAAAAAAAAAAAAAAAAAAAAAAAAATCCCTGCAGTTAGGGAAGTTTTCTCCTGCTACTGGGATAAAAACTCTGTCATGCCCCCTGACTCTTCTAGCCACTTGCAGCTGGTAGAAAGCCTTACCATCACTTTCAATCTCAAAACACAATCTGGTTTTAATAATTAGAATTCCCAGTCCTGAATAATACTAGAAAATCCAAGTCGATATAGTTAAGTGTCTCTCCCCAAGCCCTGGCTGACAGAGGTTGCCTGCTGCCTGGCAAGGGTTGTGATCAGCTTTCCTCTGTCCCCACTCTTGTTGCCAAGTTCACTGCCCACAGGGTAGGGATGCACAGATCGGGGAGAGCTCTTACTTGACTGGTGTTGTCCTAGGAAGGCTTCACGCTCAATGGGCCTGGTGGGCACATTTGTGGGGTATGGAGCTTGCTCCACTAGACCCTTCTGACTGCTCTTCTTAGGACGTGGGTGAATGCATAGCTGACCATATAACTTATCTTCCAAACTAGACAGTGCAAGTGAGAGTGAAGGGGGTGGAGATGGAGGAGTGTTAATTTGACCAGGCCAACAGTCATGACCTGGGACCATCAATTATTTGGAGCAATAAGGGAGAATGGCCAAAGGTCCAACTTAGCAATGCACCTGTGCCTCCAGTGGCCACTCGGCCCATAGTCCCTGCTTTTCCAGCTGTCCCCTTCACGAAGAACTCTCCTTTCAAGTTCTCTTAATGTTCCAGATGATCTTGATGGCCTGAATTGGAAAAACTCCTAGATAACCCTCTATGCCATGGGACCCACTTCTGGTCCACAGGTAACATTTATTTATGGTTGCCCTGAGTTAGGTGGAAATGCCATTTCTTCCCAGATGCAGCCCTCTAATCTCACCCTGCAGGCCCACAGCCCTAGGATCCACCTTGAGATTGTCCGAATTGCCTCAGCATCAGTCAGACACCCTTCCATCATTGTGGGAATCAGGGGTTTGGGACTCACAGCTGAGTTGGCCAAAAGAATCTCCTCATGAATCCTTCCCGGTGTTGAACAACCTTCCATTTCCTTATCCTGCTCTGTGTTGGGAGGGAAGGGGGTCTAAGAGTTGTGAACTGGTATTCACTGGTCCCTCTGACTCTGCCTTAAGTTGGTATATGCCTCACTTATAATTCCATATTTACTCCTGAGGACAGACATTCAGTGATAACCTCCTGACCCAGAAGCAAGAATGATGTGTTTTGCTAAAATATGTGATGTCCCTAAAGGCTACTGGAGTTCTGTAGTGCTGCACATTCCCTCAACGAATGGCCCCAGGCTAACCAGTATTCTAGTCTAGTGCTGTTTGCGCTTCTCTTCCTGTTGTCAGCTATGAACTCTAACCACCACTTCCTTCTCCCTGTAAATTCATTGCCTCTAGTTTGCTGGCCAGAGAAGCCCAGAAAGAAGTGAAGTTTTTCAGGGTTAGCCAATTGAAAGATCCTAACTCAGAAATCTACATTTTACTTACCCACTACATCAGAAGTATAGGTGATCTCAATAACAAGAGATGAATGAGGATTACCCTGCCCTATTTGCAGCAAGAATTTTCCAAAGATCCTTGTGTATACACACGTGCATTGTTGCATTCATTCTGCATTTATATGGGGCAGCCAACCAGAGGAAAAGGGAGGGCTGTCTGTGTGGCTGTGGGTATGGGAGTGTGGGTATGTGTCTGTACTGGAAGGAACCAACATTTTTAGTAAATAAATATGGAAATAGGATAGATTTAGCTGCACCTGTCAATCAACCACATTTAACTAATATTTTTAAAGTGAAGGACAGAAGACAAAAAAAATGGAAAATCATTTCATAATAGTCCCTGGAATATTTTGGATTAGCTATGCATCATGGGTAATCCTCATTCATCTCTTGTTGTTGTTTTGTTCATAGAGTATTTTCAACAGCTATCCCTGGCCTTCTGGAATTTAACTATGTTTTTCCCTTGAGCTATAATTCAGCTGCTGCAACCAGAAGAAAAAGGTTTGTGTGGAATCAGAGCTGACAACAGGGAGTCTGCAGCTCTGACATTCCTCTGTTGGCTGACAGCTCTGCAACTCCTAGTGCATAAAAAGACATTCCAGAGCATGGTTACCAATAAGAATCGCAGCTCGTGCACATACTTTTCCCATCAGAGGAACCGGCTCTTACGGGCAGAAGCGTTTCATTTAGTGCTATCTCTTCTATTCACTGTTTATGCCAGCAAATATTTGTTTTGCACCTCAAGTGCTGAATGCATGTGCTGCACACTGTGGCAGTGGATTTCTTTTTTCAAGTACACTTTGGTTGGCAAAAAGTGATGTCTACACAAAGAGGTAAAATTCAAGGTATGGTTGACTTATGCTCTATTGTGATTATAAGGTCTGGAAACCCAAGAGGAGCCTTTGGGGTATCAAGGAAAGACTTGCAAGGGGAATGAGATTTGAAAGATGTGTGGAATTGGGAACAACTGGGCTGAAGGGAGCTGGCAGGAATCACAGTCGTGCAGGTGGCAAGTACCAGGTTATTTTCCTTGTGTTGACCATAAATGATCGTTGGTACTAGGGTGACTATTAGATGTGTACCTAGACTTTGTAGAGTGAAATGAGACATACTTGCAGGAATAAATCTAGCTATAGGGTCACCTGACTGAGAAGGAGCCTCACAGTTCTCTGTTAACCTCAACAACCAAAAGATAAACTGGGTAACGTGTCCTCATGTGCATCGAGCATTGATTTATCACTGAGAATCTTCCCTCTTGTCTGCCTTTTCTCTTTCTTCAAATCTGGTACTTGTTTTCTTGGTAAAATGAAAAGTGTACTAAGATAAATTAAGCGGTTAAGAATGTTGTACCTGACCAGAAAAGTCTGTGTAGTTTCACCTTCCTTTTTTGTTTTTGTTGTTGTTGTTGTTCTTGCTTTTGCGGTACATGGGCCTCTCACTGCTGTGGCCTCTCCCGTTGCGGAGCACAGGCTCCGGATGCACAGGCTCAGCGGCCATGGCTCACAGGCCCAGCTGCTCCGCGGCATGTGGGATCTTCCGGGACCGGGGCACGAACCTGTGTCCCCTGCATCGGCAGGCAGACTCTCAACCACCGCGCCACCAGGGAAGCCCTCACCTTCCTTTTTAAACGTCTTCATTCTTTGCCCTGCATCATTAACACCAGTCGGCCATATGTTACTAATGTGGTTCTGGTGATCTTGGTGACTTGTCTGCGTCCCGGAGGGTTACTGACTGTCTGTAACCCACATGCTCTGCCCTGGGAAATGCAAAAGCCTGTATTGGTTTCCCAGGGCAGCCATAATAAAATACCACCACCTGGCTGGCTTAGAACAACAGAAATTTATTTTCTCAGTTCTGTAGGCTGGAAGTCCAAAGTCAAGGTTTGTGCAGGGCTATGCTCTCTCCAAAGGCTGTAGGGGAGGATCTTTCCTTGCTTCTTCACAGCTTCCGGTGATTGCTGGCAATTCCTAATGGAACATTAAGGCTTGTAAGACACATCACTCCAATCTGTGGCTCCATCCTCATATGGCTTTCTCCTAGTGTGTCTCTGTGTTCAAATATCCCTCTTCTTGTGCTAAGGACAGCAGTTATTGGATTAAGGGCCCACCCTAATCCAGTGTGACCTTCTCTTAACTTGATTACATTTGCAAAGACCCTATTTCCAAATAAGTTCACAAACACAGCTTATAGGGGTGAACATATCTTTTTGGAAGGGGACGCAATTCAACCCACAGCAGATCTAAAGACACAGTCCTTGCCCTCAGGGAACTTGCCATTTGCAGTATTTGGAAAAGTTATAAACAGACCATAATGAGAGAATAAACAAGAGAAATCAATAAGTGTATCCCCTCTCAGTCTATCTATCCAATCAACTTTTTTTAAAGGTCCAAGTGAGAGAAACCAAAAGTCAGTGCTCTAGGAAAAGAGAGTGACTTCCACTGTGTGGTCCAGGGACCAACAGCATCAGCATTGCCTGGGAACCTGTTAGAAATGCAGATGCTCCAGTCCCACCCCAGACCTATGGAATCAGATACTCTGGGGTTGGGCCCAGCAGTCAGTATCTGAAGCCAGGTGACTGTAATGCAGGCAAAGGTTAAGAACTACTGGTCTGGGCTTCCCTGGTGGCACAGTGGTTGAGAGTCCGCCTGCTGATGCACGGAACGCGGGTTCGTGCCCCGGTCGGGGAGGATCCCGCGTGCTGCGGAGCGGCTGGGCCCGTGAGCCATGGCCGCTGGGCCTGCGCGTCTGGAACCTGTGCTCCGCAACGGGAGAGGCCACGGCAGTGAGAGGCCCGCGTACCACAAAAAAAAAAAAAAAAAAGAAAGAACTACTGGTCAAGGAATTCAGAGACGTCACCATCCTCAAAGCTGGAATGGATAAGACTTTGTGCAGCATCTAAGGAAATCATAAAGCTGAGAGAGAATTCATGTACACTTCTCCACATCTTACCAGAAGAGCCTGCCACTTTTTTTTCATGTTTTAGATCACGGTGAGAGGGTGAAAACTGGACTGGTGAATTCTAGAATAGAGTTAATCAGCCCAGCATATTAACCAAGGTGTGGAATGAAGTGGTCCTCTCACTAGGTTCTGCTTGCCCTAAAGTTGTAGCATCTGTACTGCAAGGTCAAAGTCGTAGCATCTGTACTGCAAGGTCAAAGTCAGCATGTGTGCCAAGCTGTGGAGTGAGGCCTTGGATTGGAGAACACAGAATACTGGAGCAGTGCCCCTCAAGCCTTCATATTCCCACCAGCCCTGGGGATCTCCTGAAAGGACAGATTCTGATTCAGTGGGTGTGTGCTGAGGTCCAAGATTCTGCATCTCTAACCAGCTCCCAGAGATACTGAGGCTATGGGGTCCAGGAATGCCCCTGCCCTGTCTGTGTCTTTAAATAGTAAGACTAGGCAGCATGTTAAGGACCCCACTATTTATCCACACTTTTTAAAGTGGGTATATTAGCTTTTATATGACTGTACTTACGTTTGAATATTATGTTTAAATATTGAATATTTGAATATTATGTTTAACATTGAACATTATGTTTGAACATTGATGAAAAAAAGCTATCAATTTTTAAACACTCCACAAGCATTTGTGAAGGTAGAGTTTGACCTCAGTTTCATTTTAGCTGTATGTCAAATGAGTGCGGCCCCAGTGTCCCCCACTTGGCTCTCTGAAGGGCAACCTGATGCTGGGGTAAACTGAGGCAGCCCTGCCTTCTGACAGTTGATGATATTTGGTCTCATGCGCTCAGAAGGGTTGTGCCTGGTGACACACCACGTGAGACACCAGGAGGAAGTATCCGAATTCTCCAGAGAGAAACTGTGGAGGACAACATTTGTCCCCAGAGTTGTTAACCAATTCTATCCGTACAACCCAACAAGCTTCTACGGCTTCTGATTCTCTCTTTAATGGGTAGAGGGAGAGAATCTGAGTAAACAACTTCATTTCAAGTGGATATGCAATGAAATTGTTTCCTATGTATGGGGCTCTCAATACGTTCTTTGTTAAGAGCGAATTCCCAGGGTTTCAAACTTTTTTTTTAAAGGTATAGTTGCTGTACAAAATTATAAGTTACAGGTGTACAATATAGTGATTCACAATTTTTAAAGGTTATACTCCATTTATAGTTATTATAAAATATTGGCGATATTCCCCACGTTGTAGGGTTTCAAACTTTTATATCCCAATCCCAGCTTTCTTTTTTAGTAGAAAGTACTTTTAATCTAAACTTTGATTTCAGATAGCTGTTTTTGTAAAAATTAATAATAATAAACTTTACTGTTTGAGCCTGCTGTTACCTGATATTTGCTTACTGAATTATGAGATACAGATAAGCAAAAAGGTGATATATATAATATATATTTTTTGGCTGCGTTGGGTCTTCGTTGCTGTGCACGGGCTTTCTCTAGTTGCATCGAGCAGGGGATACTCTTCGTTGCAGTGTGCGGGCTTCTCGTTGCGGTGGCTTCTCTTGTTGCGGAGCACGGGCTCTAGGCGCACGGGCTCAGTAGTTGTGGCTCATGCGCTCTAGAGCGCAGGCTCGGTAGTTGTGGTGCACGGGCTTAGTCGCTCCACGGCATATGGGATCTTCCCGGACAAGGGCTCGAACCCGTGTCCCCTGCATTGGCAGGCGGATTCTTAACCACTGTGCCACCAGGGAAGTCCGAAGATAGTTTTTTTAATAATCCATCACATGGAGATACTATTTCTTTCCAACATTTACTTATAGAGAAATATATAGTTGCCCTATCTTTTAAAAATTAATTTAAATTTTAAAATAATTTCTACTATTTTTATTTTCTTACCAAATAATTTAAATATTACATTTTCATTGTGTACAAGTTAGAAAATATACATTTTAGAATCATTTGTTGAGTATCCCTAACCTGACCTTGCAGAGACAGCTACTGTTTTTATCTAACAAGCACTTAGGCCATTTAAAACCATAATAGACCCCAGTGGCTTCTTCCTGCTAAGGAGCTTAGCATAATTTCTCTGGGTAGATAAACCTTTGTTTAGGAAAATACCTTGATAGGTCATTTATGAAAGGGAAAGCTCTCAGGAGAAGGTTCGAAAAGGGAAAGGGAAAAATAGAAAGCTACCTTTTCCTTTATGTTTAAGTTTTTCAAATTTATATGTGTATAAAATTTATAGTATATATAAAATTGTTTTGGATCATTATATATAAAGAGAGACAGCACAAGTGCCTGGATTGTTGAGGAGGTGAGGTCAGAGCCTAGAGCTTTGTGAGGCCAATGAGAATGGTTCAGGAACTTCAAAGAACACAGACTTTTAGTAAAACAGTTCTGAGTGGTTGGCTAGGTGGTGCTTTAAAAACACTGTTCTTCCCCATCCCTTACCCCGAATCTTCAGTAAAATCCACTACACACATGATTTTAGAGTGGAACATGGTGGGGAATAAGGGAAATGCGATGATGGCTAGTGTAGGACGATGGTGGGTAGAAAAAAGATAGTCAGTGAAGATACAGAGCAGAGTGTGACTTTAGCAAAAACAGGGAAGCAGATCCGGAGTGGTGGAGAAACATGCCTCACAACACCTGCCACTGCCCAGATATACTTGAAGGGCCACTGAGTTTTCTGCTGGTTGAAATAAATGCCATTCAGATTCAAGAGATTTATGCAGCTTTACTTCAATGTTAACAGTCAAGTAACCGTAGCACTCATTCATTACCTGACAACTCAAAGTCTACTTTTTTCTCTCTTAACTATTTATTATGAACATATTTCTATATTACCAAGTAATCCTTAATAAAATCGTTTCTACTGGTTGCATAGCAGTCCATTGAACGGATGTACTGTAATTAATTTAACCACCCCCTATGGTTAGATGTTTGTTCTTTTTTAAAAAAAATTTTAGAAACAACTCTGCTTGTGAACATTCTTGTAGCTAAACCTTAGCAGATGGGTTTAACTATTTCCTTAAGTTAAATTTCAGGTACCTACTTTACACATTTGCACTCATATTAAACTGTGTAGCCAATATAACTTTACTTTCTTTGCACTGTGTTTTGTAAACCTCTTTCCTTAACTATTATCCCATCAAGATCATGTTTTTGTTTTGCTTTGCTTTGAGGAAATATCTTTATATTTTGCATCTCCTTTTGGGACATTCTGTTTTAGATGACCATTACTGGTTGATTAAACAACCTTTGTGAGGAGTAATATTAGAAACAGACATTGTGGAAACAATTGTGCAGAACTATTCAAAATATCTATTGAATTGTTACCCTCAACTGTTGGAGAAGAACAGATAGTGTTTTACTATAACTGCAGTTCTATTAATCCACTAACTGGCCTGTTACCAGAGACACTATTTCCCTGAAATCAGAGAGCTAATGAATATGGCATTTGCCTCATTCATCTATTATTGGGCATGAAAAAAACTACTATTTCTGGAGAACCTGTCATGTACTAAGCATGTTTGGGGGTTTGCCTGTATTGGATTTCAATGAATGAAGAAAGACACTTTCCTGGTTATACAGAAACTAAATAACAAGAAAGTCTTCTGTCATGAGATTGTCATCATGAATATCTACACATATGTAAGAGCCATTGGAATAGCATGCTTACATTAAACAAAAGACAGGTAGAAAACCACATGCCTAACAGACTGTTGGTGACAGAGACTTCATCTGTCTCATCTTTCTGGGCACTTAGGATGGTTCTTTGCCTGGTATGTACCAGCCATTCAAAAAAATTGTTGAACTGAACTTAACTGGCTTCCTCCTGTTCCTTGACTCTGCCATCCCCTTTCCCACGTTGAGCCTTTCATGTCATGTCTGGTTTTCTCTCTAGAATCTTCTCCCCCTAGACATTCCCACCTTTGCTCTTTCTTGTCCTTCAGGTGTCAGCTCCAGTGGCACCCCTTTAAGAACATTTTTCTCAGCTGACCACCCTCACCCAGACCCTCCTTATTCACATCCCCTGTATGACTCTTCACTATCTCGCATAATCGTCTTGGGTCATTTGCTTGTTTGTTTATTTCCTGCTTTTGCTTAGTAGAAGATCAACGTCTTTGTGTCTCTTATTCACTGCTTTATCCCTAATAGAGTCTGGGACGTCCTCAGAAATATTTCTTTTTTTTTTTTTTTTTTTTTTTTTTTTTTGCGGTACGCGGGCCTCTCACTGTTGTGGCCTCTCCCGTTGCGGAGCACAGGCTCCGGACGCGCAGGCTCAGCGGCCATGGCTCACGGGCCCAGCCGCTCCGCGGCATGTGGGACCTTCCCGGACCGGGGCACGAACCCATGTCCCCTGCATCGGCAGGCGGGCTCTCAACCACTGTGCCACCAGGGAAGCCCCAGAAATATTTCTTAATTGAGTAAATGAATTAGTTGTAATGTAAAACAACTTCTCTATCAAGTGGCTACAAGGCCTCCAAAGTCTTATGACATCTATTCTGCCATATTCTATTGGCCAAAGCCAGACACAGGATCAGCCCAGATTCACAAGCAAGGAAGCTTGACTCCACCTCTCAAAGGGAAGAACAGTTCACACATACAAAGATGGGAGGAAGTTTTAGTACCCATCTGTGCAAAGACCCCACCACACCACTCTTGGATAGTTTGCCCACCATCAGCCTTAGACCAGATAGGATCTATGGTGCCAGAACTGTTTCATGCATTTCTGGGGTTGTTAGTTTCTAGTGGGTCACTCCAGGATTTGGACAACTTTGAAGACACTTTGAAAGGATTATAAGAAAAGAAAGGAATCATGAATAGAAGAGAAGGGTTTGTTCTGGATCCAAAGCCTATCTGAGCAGAATCAGGAGATAGAGACAGAATGCTACCCCAAATTCTTCCCTCAACTTGTCCTACTGGCCTCAGATGACATGGTTATACATCTTTCTCCCACACTTTCTTTCACGAGCAGGAAGTTAGTGTAGATTCTGAAGGAAATCCTACCAGCACACAGAAAGATGGTGGTCTAGTGTGGGAGACAAGACTTACAAAATATGTAGAAGTCCTAGCTGGATTCCTGTTGGGAACACTGAGAACCCTGCCTTCCAACTAGATATAAGGCGATAGAGACCCCACAACAGGCCTATCCCATCCCAAAATCAGGTCTCTTGTTAATGGAGGGAGGTTCTGGATGTTTTCAGTATCAGACTTTGGAAAATCATGAGATAAACTCATCTAGCCACCAAAAATGTATTGTCATGTGTAGATTTTTATTACCACCATTTGAATATGCAAAATCTGGCTCTATAGTATGCCCTTAAAGTATAATAGTGCTGTTAATTCGCTGTTAACCAATTAAGAATGAATGATTAGCATAATAAATCCAGCACTGTAAGAGCATTCATTAAGACCAATCTGGAAAGATTTTTTTTTTTAAGTTTAGGTGTTTACCCATCATTGTTTCTATTGTTGTGTTGTAATCACTGCTACAATCAACACAGGTTTGTTCTTTGTTTTGGATTTTTTTTTTAACTGAACAGTATATATTTTTGAACCCCAAAGAGTTAGTGAAATACTGTAGCTTTCACTTAACAAGTTAAATAAACTGATTATCACATGTGAGGGACTGGTTTCAGTTTAGTCGTCACTGAAGTACCAAAAAGCAAAGAAACTTAGGCGCCTAATTGCAGAATTCCTTGTTTGAAAGGACCCCCAACACACTACTATATATAAAATAGATAACTAATAAGGACCTACTGTATAGCACAGGGAACCCTACCCAATACTCTGTAATGACCTATATGGGAAAAGAATCTAAAAAAGAGTGGATAGATGTATACGTATAACTGATTCACTTTACTGGACACCTGAAACTAACACAACATTGTAAATCAACTATACTTCATAAAAATTTTTAATAAAAGAAAAACAAAAAAAGAAAGGACCCCCAAGATTCTTGTCTTACTCTCCAGCTGGAAGTGGCTATACCTGCACCTCATTAGAAAGGTGACCATCTAGTCCAGTGGTTCTCAATCTTGGAATCATATTATCATCACCTGGGAGCTTCTAAAAACCCTGATGTCAAGGCCATATGGCAGACCAATTATATTAGATTCTTTGGGGTAGGACGGTAGCTTTGAAGCTGCCCAGGTGATTTCGATGTACACCCAAGGGTTAAGACTCACTATTCTAGACTAACTCTTCAGGCCAAAATAGAATGAGGACCAGATTTACCCTCACAACTAAAACAACCATAGATTGATTGACAGGTAGGTAGGTAGGTAGGTAGGTAGGTAGGTAGGTAGATAGATAGATACATAGACAGATTATAGAAAGAGAGAGAGAGGAAATGATTTGTAAGATACTGGACATCAGACAACAAAGGACGCTGACTGGAAACAAATGAGGGGAGCCCTATGACTGTCCCAGCTTACTGCCTTTAGCAAATGCCCAGGCAGTGGTGCAAGGAGAGAAGCTTAGGCAGAGCCTAGAGGACTCTGAGATGAAGAGATGGACCTTAGAGTCCAGGTAGACCAAAGCGGCTGGAGTTCACAGGACCAAGTAAAGAGATGGGAGAACTGCACCCAGAGATCTGGGTTCCTGTTATGGGTGCCCTGGAGTATTCAGCAGATATCAGTGCAGCAGATTCAGCAGTACCAGGGCACGGGTGTGAGGATACTAGCCAAGGTCAGGGAAGAACCATGCAAAAAGATTAAAGGAAACATTGCAGATGCTCACACTGGGCCAAGAACAGTGGCTCTTTCCACCAGCCGGCCTGGAAAGTCTCATAATTCATGGGGCATTGGGTTGAGTACTCAGGGCATTCCTGCCTCAGGAGTGGGGCGAAATTAGCCCTAGACCCAGCACTGTGCCATATCCACCTAGCAAATCATAAAAGCAAGACACAAGAGGATCAAATTGTTTTCAAGCAACTTAACTGCATGCGAGAACAAAGCTGAAGAACATTTACATTTATATTTATATTTATAGAACACATATACCCAGCACCCAGCAAGGAAAAAATCAGAATATATATCATCCAGTGAAAGATTACAGATATGGGAAGAGGCAGAAAAATGTGACCTATAATAAGAAGACATATCAAGTTAGAACTAACAGAGATGTTAAGATGAGCAGACAAGGACATTAAAATGGGCATTATAACTGTATTCAAACTGTATTCCATGTATTCAAAGAGTTAAGTAGAGATGTGGTATGTATATAAAAGATCCAAATCAAACTTTTAGAGATGAACACTACCACGCTTGAGATGAAAAATACACTAGATGATATTCACAGCAGACTAGAAATGACAGAAGAAAAAATAGAGAAATTAAAGACAGAAATATAAACTATCCAAAAGGAATTTTTTTTAATGAAAAAAGCTTCATTGAGCTACTGGACAATTTCAACTGGTCTGATATAGTTGGAGATCCCAAGGAGATAAGAAACAAAGAGAGGACAGAAAAAAAATCTTTGAAGAAATAATGGCCAGAAATTTTTCAAATTTGATGAAAACTGTAAACTCAGGGGTCCAAGAATCTCAACAAACCCCAAGCGCCAAAATCTACACCAAGATACATCATAACCAAATTGCTCAAAATCAGTGACAGGAGGGGGGGGATTATCAAGGAACATAAGGAAATTTTCAGGGGTGATGGATACGTTCATTTTCTTAAATGTGGTGGTAGTTCCCCAGCTGTGCATATATGTTTGATAAGTAATATTAGTGATAAGTGAAACTATTTCAAGCTTTAAATATGTGCGATTTATTTTATGTCAGTTATATCACAATAAAGCTGATAGATTTTAAAAAGCAAACAAACAATAATTCAACCCTGGCTGCACATGAGAATGATGGGGAACTTTGTAAAAATACAAGGCTCTGTCCTCAGAGGTTCTGGTTCAGTTAGTCTGGGATGGGACCCAAGATCCATATTTTTTAAAACTTAGCAGAGAGTTCTTATTGGCAAGCTTTTTTGAGAATCATTGCCAGCAGGAAATTTCAGAAACTTCCCCATTAATCTGATCTAGAGGCTAATGACCTTTATTCTAAATAGGAAGCTTTATATTTCAGGGATGTGGCCACTTGATACACAGCATTAACATCTGAGTTCTGGGTTTCCTGTATCTGGTCTTTCTCCTTATAGGCATATAATACCTTATTTTATAAAAGGATGGGATTCTGACACCTTTTTCCTTATTTTCTAAACTCTCTGAGTTTTTTTCCCGTCTGAGAACATTCACAGCTTCTGATATTCCTGGAACTTTGTGATGTCATGCTCAAATTGGGCCCTTTGATTTTTAGCTCCAAGAAGTGACTTCTTAGAAGGATATTGTTGGTGTTACAGGTCAGAAATGGTCCAGAGCGAGCCTCCTGAAGACTTCTAAGCTCTCCTTAAGGAAGCATATGACAGCTTTATCTTCACTCTTTTAGCATTTATATATCCTACCATGTCACTTCCCAGCCAGTCTACCCCAGGTTTTTAGTATTTAGTCCAGCCTCCCTAATATATCCTATAAGAGTCTACATCATCTCATGCCTGCCTGCATCACTCCCTTACCTTCTTATCTCTAGCCACACTCATGTGATGGGTCACCCTGTAACTCACTTCCAAGTCCTTGCAAATTCTGTTCCCTGTTCCCAGAATACTCTCCTGGACTCATTCTCACTGCATGCTTCTCATCCTTTAGGGATGACTCTGTGTTCCCAGAGCACATTACACCTCCCCAACCTTAGCATTATTATAATTATAAAATTATATATATTATACATATAATATATATTATATATAATATAATATCTAATTATATTATATAATTAACATATAATTAATATAGCATATTGTATTTATATAATATCATATTACATAAACATATAATTATAATTATATACATAATTGTATTATAATTGCCTATTAACTTCTATTATCACTAACTTGACTGTAAGCTCCTTGAGGACAGGAACCAGTCCTAGCTTCCCTCACAGGGCCTGGACTGATGATTTGTCGATCAGAAATGCAGGGATTGATAAAGTGCTGGGTAGCACCATTTTCTTACAGTACATTTCTGATTTGCAAATCACCAGTCTGGGTCCAGGAAGTTACCACTGAAACTCAGCCACAGGGGCTTCATTCTGTAAGAGAGACTTGATAGCTTTGCAAAGTTAGGTTTTTTCTGTTAAGCTGAGCAGAATAAACCCAGAGGGGATAAATGAAATGATTCCCCATTGTTTCACACACAGAGAGAAGCAGACAACTTGAGAATTGTAGGAAAAGTGGAAGTCTCTAAAAAATTAAGTTTTATTAGGATTATATAAACCTAGTGAGTGTCTGAAAAATAGTCTATGTGTCAGGAAACCCAGTTTGGAGAGGTAATAATGGAAAACAAATCTGAAGTTGTCCTTAAATCAACAGAAATGGTTAAACTTCTTGTGGTGGGAAGTAAGTCAGAATCTGTCCTTTGGGCCTAGAACAGGAATAACTAAACTTTATTTTGTAAATAAGGCTTTACTGAAACACAGCCATACCCATCTACTGAGGAATAGACTGTGATTTCAGTATTGACTAAGGCTCTGGTCTCCAGTGGCAAAGTTGAGGAGTCCCAACAGGGCAGAGACCGTTTGGCCTGCAAATCCTAAAATATTTACTCTCGGCACTTTACAGTGGCTGGCCCTCCACCTAGGAATGCATGAGACTACTTACATTCATTTCGAATCACTGATGGAGCTCTACAATGCACTGAGCACAGTGTCTGGCATATAGTTAACCCAAATAAACGTTGGCTGTGATTGGTGGTATGGTGGCCGGGCACTGAGGAACGAACACTGGGCTGTAGACAAAGGTACAGCCCCTCTACATAAGGTAGGAACACAGATGTTCATGGCATGTGGAACAGTTTGGGCAAAGGCCAAGCAAAGAGTAAAAGAGGACTACAGGTGGGTGGTAACCCGGTGTTTACTCTGCTCTAAAGAAAAACAACTCTTGGGGAATGTTTATATCACTTTCTTTTCTCTACCTCCAGAGAAAAGGATGGAGGGCCAAACTCAATTTGTGGTTAGTCAGTATTTCACTCTGAGTTTCATGAAGTGGCTTCCAGGATCTTCCCCAGCGGATGTGGTAGAGGTTTAAGAAGTCCAGGGTGTGTATTTTACTTCACCTGATGGATATCTTTAGGGCAAATAGGCAGGTTCGTTTTGTCTGTTTGCAGTGCACACGCATCATCAGTCTCCTCACGAAGCACCCAGTAACCCGAGAGGAAATACTGCAGGAGGCAGGGAGTGAATGGGTTGTTAAGGGTGTGCTGGTAGGCAGAGTAATGGCCCCAAAGATATCAGGTCCTAATCCCTGGAAACTGTGAAGCTTCCCTTATTTGGAAAAAGGGTCTCTGAAGATGTGACTAAATTAAGGCTCTTAGATGAAGAGATTCTCCCGGATTATCCAGATGGGCCCTAAGTGCCACCACAAATGTCTTTATAAGAGAGGCAGAAGGGTATTTCACAGACAGGCATAGAGGAAAAATCAATGTCAAGATGGAACACGGAGAGATTTGAAGATGCTGGAGGGGTGAAGCCAGAAGCCAAGGAACGTCGGCAGACACCCGAAGCTGGAAAAGGCAAGAAACAGATTCTCTCCTAGAACCTCCAGAGAGGCACAGCCCTTGATTTTTGGCCCACAGAGACTGATTTCAGACCTCTGGCCTCCAGAACTGTGAGAGAATAAATGTGCATCGCTTTAAGCCACCAAGTTTGTAGTCATTTGCTACAACAGCCATAGAAAACTGATACCATGTACTCATTTGGTGACTAGTGTGTGCATGATAAACTACAAAGAGAGGGACAGAGAAGCAAAAGCCCCCCCCTTTTCTCTATCTACACAAGCAGGGACAGGTGTTACATAGTACACGTTACTGAACTTGGGATCAGGGAAAATAGAGGGAGAATTAGCAAAGCGATGGATGGAGACATGGAAGGGAAAACTCACTGAAGCTTTAGATAACTGGGCAGAGATACATGGCTCAGCCATCTCCCCTCTCTGTTTTATTTTTCTCCATAGCACATAGCATCTATTAAATATATTTGCTAATTCGTTTAATGTCTGGCTCTCCCGACATGAGGACATAATCCCTGACACAAAGTCAGAGATTGTTGTGTATTATATTCACTGTGTCTCCAATGCTGAGAGCAGTACCTGGAACATAATAGGTACTCAGTAAATAGTTACTCAATACATGAGTGAAATGAAGGCAGGTAAGATTTGGGATTAACTGTAAGCTTGAAATTTTATTGGGACCCCAAATTAATACCCTGATTAAAGTGTGATACATAAGACAGGTGTCTTTTTGAGAACCATTTATTATCAGTCTATGGTAAAATAAGTACAGTAGTAGAGAAACCTCCAGAAGAACTTCTTAGTGCTTTTTTAAAAATATCACTGATGAAGAAAATAACATAGTTGATAAAAAGCTACTGTACATTTGATGTTGTTTTTCAATGAATTTGTGTTTTTATTAATTACAACATATTTACCACCTTTCATTGTTTTTTAAGTATAGTTGAATTACATTATTGTGTTAGTTTCAGAATATTTATATTCTTTTTTTATTCTTTTCCGTTATAGTTTGTTTTAACATCTTTATTGGAGTATAATTGCTTCACAATGTTGTGCTAGTTTCCACTGCACAACAAAGTGAATCAGCCATATGCATATATATATCCCCATATCCCCTACCTCTTGTGTCTCCCTCCCACCCTCCCTATCCCACCCCTCTAGGTGGTCACAAAGCACCAAGCTGATCTCCCTGTGCTATGCAGCTGCTTCCCACTAGCTGTCTGTTTTACATTTGGTAGTGTATATATGTCAATGCTACTCTCTTACATCGTCCCAGCTTACCCTTCCCCGTCCCCGTGTCCTCAAGTCCATTCTCTACGTCTGCATCTTTATTCCTGTCCTGCCCTTAGGTTCATCAGAACCTTTTTTTTTTTTTACATTCCATATATATGTATTAGCATATGGTATTTGTTTTTCTCTTTCTGACTTACTTTACTCTGTATGACAGACTCTAGGTCCATCCACCTCACTACAAATAACTCAATTTCATTTCTTTTTATGGCAGAGTAATATTCCATTGTATACATGTGTCACATCTTCTTTATCCATTCATCTGTCGATGGACACTTAGGTTGCTTCCATGTCCTGGCTATTGTAAATAGTGCTGCAATGAACATTGTGGTACATGACTCTTTTTGAATTATGGTTTTCTCAGGGTATATGCCCAGTAGTGGGATTACTGAGTCATATGGTACTTCTATTTTTAGTTTTTTAAGGAATCTCCATACCGTTCTCCATAATGGCTGTATCAATTTACATTCCCACCAACAGTGCAAGAATTTTCCCTTTTCTCCACACCCTCTCCAGTGTTTATTGTTTGTAGACTTTTTGATGATGGCCATTCTGACTGGTGTGAGGTGATACCTCATTGTAGTTTTGATTTGCATTTTTCTAATGATTAGTGACGTTGAACATCCTTTCATGTGTTTGTTGGCAATCTGTATATCTTCTTTGGAGAAATGTCTATTTAGGTCTTCTGTCCATTTTTGGATTGGGTTGTTTGTTTTTTTGATATTGAGCTTCATGAGCTGCTTGTATATTTTGGAGATTAATCCTTTGTCAGTTGCTCTGTCTGTAGATATTTTCTCCTATTCATTCTGAAGGTTGTCTTTTCATCTTGCGTATGGTTTCCTTTGTTGTGCAAAAGCTTTTAAGTTTCATTAGGTCCCATTTGTTTATTTTTGTTTTTATTTCCATTTCTCTAGGAGGTGGGTCAAAAAGGATCTTGCTGTGATTGTCATAGAGTGTTCTGCCTATGTTTTCCTCTAAGAGTTTGATAGTGTCTGGCCTTACATTTAGGTCTTTAATCCATTTTGAGTTTATTTTTATGTATGGTGTTAGGAAGTGTTCTGATTTCATTATTTTACATGGAGCTGTCCAGTTTTCCCAGCACCGCTTATTGAAGAAGCTGTCTTTTCTCCATTGTATACTCTTGCCTCCTTTATCAAAGATAAGGTGACCATATGTGCATTGGTTTATCTCTGGGCTTTCTATCCTATTCCATTGATCTATATTTCTGTTTTTGTGCCAGCACCATACTGTCTTGATTACTGTAGCTTTGTAGTATAGTCTGAAGTCAGGGAGCCTGATTTCTCCAGCTCTGTTTTTCTTTCTCAAGATTGCTTTGGCTTTTCGGGGTCTTTTGTGTTTCCTTACAAATTGTGAAATTTTTTGTTCTAGTCCTGTGAAAAATGCCATTGGTAGTTTGATAGGGATTGCACTGAATCTGTAGATTGCTTTGGGTATAGTCATTTTCACAGTGTTCATTCTTCCAATCCAGGAACATGGTATATCTCTCCATCTGTTTGTATCATCTTTCATTTCTTTCATCAGCATCTTATAGCTTTCTGCATACAGGTGTTTTGTCTCCATAGGTAGGTTTATTCCTAGGTATTTTATTGTTTTTGTTGCAGTGGTAAATGGGAGTGTTTCCTTAATTTCTCTTTCAGATTTTTCATCATTAGTGTATAGGAATACAAGAGATTTCTGTGCATTAATTTTGTATCCTGCTACTCTACCAAATTCATTGACTAGCTCTAGTAATTTTCTGGTAGAGTCTTTAGGATTCTCTATGTATAGTATCATGCCATCTGCAAACAGTGACTGTTTTACTTCTTCTTTTCCGATTTGGATTCCTTTTATTTCTTTTTCTTCTCTGATTGCTGCGGCTAAAACTTCCAAAACTACGTTGAATAGTAGTGGTGAGAGTGGCCAACCTTGTGTTGTTCCTAATGTTAGAGGAGAAGGTTTCAGTTTTTCACCATTGAGAACGATATTTGCTGTGGGCTTGTCATATATGGCCTTTATTATGTTGAGGTAGGTTCCCTCTATGCCTACTTTCTGGAGAGTTTTTATCATAAATGCATGTTGAATTAGGTCAAAAGGTTTTTCTGCATCTATTGAGATTATCGTATGGTTTTATCCTTCAGTTTGTTAATATGGTGTATCACATTGATTGGTTTGCATTTGTTGAAGAATCCTTGCATTCCTCAGATAAACCCCAGTTGATCATGGTGTATCATCCTTTTAATGTGCTGTTGGATTCTGTTTGCTAGTATTTTGTTGAAGATTTTTGCATCTATGTTCATCAGTGATATTGGCCTGTAGTTTTCTTTTTTGTGACATTGTTGTCTTTTTGGTATCAGGGTGATGGTGGCCTCGTAGAATGAATTTGGGAGTGTTCCTCCCTCTGCTATATTCTGGAAGATTTTGAGATAGGTAGGTGTTAGCTCTTCTCTAAATGTGTTATATAATTCGCCTGTGTAGACATCTGGTCCTGGGCTTTAGTTTGTTGGAAGATTTTTAATCACAGTTTAAATAACAGTGCTTGTGATTGGTCTGTTTATATTTTCTATTTCTTCCTGGTTCAGTCTCAGAAGGTTGTGCATTTCTAAGAATTTGTCCATTTCTTCCAGGTTGTCCCTTTTATTGGGATAGAGTTGCTTGTAGTAATCTCTCATGATCCTTTGTATTTCTGCAGTGTCATTTGTTACTTCTCCTTTTTCATTTCTAATTCTGTTGATTTGAGTCTTCTCCCTTTTTTTCTTGATGAGTCTGGCTAATGGTTTATCAATTTTGTTTATCTTCTCAAAGAACCAGCTTTTAGTTTTATTGATCTTTGCTATCGTTTCCTTCATTTCTTTTTCATTTATTTCTGATCTGATCTTTATGATTTCTTTCCTTCTGGTAACTTTGGGGGTTTTTTTGTTCTATTTTCTCTAACTGCTTAAGTTGTAAGGTTAGGTTGTTTATTTGAGATGTTTCTTGTTTCTTGAGGTAGGATTGTATTGCTATATACTTCCCTCTTAGAACTACTTTTGCTGAAACCCATAGGTTTTGGGTTGTCGTGTTTTCATTGTCATTTGTTTCTAGGTATTTTTTGATTTTCTCTTTGATTTCTTCAGTGATCTCTTCGTTATTTAGTAGTGTATTGTTTAGCCTCCATATGTTTGTATTTTGTACAGTTTTTTTCCTGTAATTGATATCTAGCCTCATAGCATTGTGGTCAGAAAAGATACTTGATATGATTTCAATTTTCTTAAATTTACCAAGGCTTGATTTGTGACCCAAGATATAGTCTATCCTGGAGGATGTTCCATGAGCACTTGAGAAGAAAGTGTGTTCTGTTGTTTTTGGATGGAATGTCCTATAAATATCAATTAAGTCCATCTTGTTTAATGTGTCATTTAAAGCTTGAGTTTCCTTATTTATTTTCATTTTGGATGATCTGTCCATTGGAGAAAGTGGGGTGTTAAAGTCCCCTAGTATTATTGTGTTACTATCCATTTCCCCTTTTATGGCTGATAGCATTTGGCTTATGTATTGAGGTGCTCCTATGTTGGGTGCATAAATATTTACAGTTGTTACATCATCTTCTTGGATTGATCCCTTGATCATTATGTAGTGTCCTTCTTTGTCCCTTGTAATAGTCTTTACTTTAAAGTCTATTTTGTCTGATATGAGAATTGCTACTCCAGCTTTCTTTTGATTTCCATTTGCATGAAATATCTTTTTCCATCCCCTCACTTTCAGTCTGTATGTGTCCCTAGGTCTGAAGTGGGTCTCTTGTAGACAGCATATATATGGGTCTTGTTTTTGTATCCATTCAGCTAGTCTGTGTCTTTTGGTTGGAGCATTTAATCCATTTACATTTAAGGTAGTTATCGATATGTATGTTCCTATTACTGTTTTCTTAATTGTTTTAGGTTTGTTATTGTAGGTCTTTTCCTTCTCTTGTGTTTCCTCCCTAGAGAAGTTCCTTTAGCATTTGTTGTAAAGCTGGTTTGGTGATGCTGAATTCTCTTAGCTTTTGCTTGTCTGTAAAGGTTTTCATTTCTCTGTCGAGTCTGAATGAGATCTTTGCTGGGTAGAGTAATCTTGATTGTAGGTTTTTACCTTTCATCACTTTAAATATGTCCTGCCACTCCCTTCTGGCTTGCAGAGTTTCTGCTGAAAGATCAGCAGTTAACCTTATGGGGATTCCCTTGTATGTTATTTTTTGCTTTTCCCTTGCTGCTTTTAATATTTTTTCTTTGTATTTAATTTTTGATAGTTTGATTAATATGTGTCTTGGCGTGTTTCTCTTTGGATTCATCCTTTATGGGACTCTTTGCGCTTTCTGGACTTGATTGACTCTTTCCTTTCCCATCTTAGGGAAGTTTTCAACTATAATCTCTTCAAATATTTTCTCAGACCCTTTCTTTTTCTCTTCTTCTTCTGAAACCCCTATAATTCGAATGTTGGTGCGTTTAATGTTGTCCCAAAGGTCTCTGAGACTGTCTTCAATTCTTTTCATTCTTTTTTCTTTATTCTGCTCCCTGGCAGTTATTTCCACAATTTTATCTTCCAGCTCACTTATCTATTCTTCTGCTTCAGTTATTCTGCTATTGATTCCTTCTAGAGTATTTTTTTTAATTTATCATTTTTTAAATATTTATTTATTTGGCTGCATCATATCTTCGTTGCAGCATGTGGGATCTTTAGTTGCAGCATGTGGGATCTTTAGTTGCGGCATGTGGGATCTAGTTCCCTGATCAGGGATCGAACCCAGGCCCCCTGCATTGGAAGTGTGTAGTCTTAACCACTGGACTACCAGGGAAGTCCTTAGAATATTTTTAATTTCAGTTATTCTGTGGCTCATCACTGTTTGTTTGCTCTCTAGTTCTTCTAGATCCTCGTTAAATGTTTCTTGTATTTTCTCCATTCTGTTTCTGAGATTTTGGATCATCTTTTCTCTCATTACTCTGAATTCTTTTTCAGGTAAGTTGCCTATTTCATCTTCATTTATTTGGTCTTGTAGGTTTTTACCTTGCTCCTTCATCTGTAACATATTCTTTTGTCGTTTCATTTTTTCTTTTTTTTGATGGGTGGGGCTGTTTTCCTATCTTACTGGTTGTTTGGCCTGAGGCATCCAGCACTGGAGTTTGTAGGCAGTTGGACAGAGCTGAGTCTTGGGCTGAGATTAGGACCTCCGGGAGGCCTCACTCTGATTAATATTCCCTGGGTTCTGAGGTTCTCTGTTAGTCGAGCGGTTTAGACTCAGAGCTCCCACCACAGGAGCTCGGATCTGACCTCTGGCCTGGGAAGCAAGATCCCGCAAGCCGGTCACTGGGGTTTCCTCCCATCCCCTTAGGTGTCTGTGGTCCCCCACCGGTGCCTGGTAGGTGCCCTAGTTGTGCGGAGGCATAAATTCCGTGTCCTCCTAGTCTGCTGTCTTGACTCTGCCCTCCTCCATTATAGTTTATTGTAAGATATTGAGTATAGTTCCCTGTGCTATACAGTAAATCTTTGTTATTTATTTTATATATGATAGTGTGCATCTGTTAATCCCATACTCCCAATTTATCTCTCCCCCACTTCCTCTTTGGTAACCATAAGTTTGTTAGTTTGTTTTCTATGTCTGTAAGTCTGTTTCTGTTTTGTAAATAAGTTCATTTGTACTGTTTTTTAAATTCCATTTATAAGTGATATCATACGGTATTTGTTTTTCTCTGTCTGACTTACTTCACTTAGTATGATAATCTCTAGGTCCATCCACATTGCTGTAAATGGCATTATATCATTCTTTTTTATGGCTGAGTAACATACATATATATATATATATATACACACCACATTTTCTTTATCCTTTCATTTACTGATGGACACTTAGATTGCTTCCATGTCTTGGCTATTGAAAATAGTGCTGCTATGAACATAGGGGTTCATATATCTTTTCAACTTAGTGTTTTAGTTTTTTCTGGATATATACCCAGGAGTGGGATTGCTGGATCATGTGGTAACCTATTTTTAGTTTTTTAAGGAACCTCTATACTGTTTTCCATAGTGGCTGCACCAATATTTACCTCCTTTTAAAATGGCCATAGGTACGAGAAAGAGACAGATACTTGCAAGGGGGTGTATTTATTCCAAATAAAGATAATTCTCCAACCACATAGAGTAACCATGAACCATTAGAACTCCATAGCCTAAAGTTTCAAAGTTATAAGCCAACCCAAACAAGGAAACCAGAGGGTAAAGCCATTCTGTGATTATGACCTAATTAGCATCTGAGACAGGCCCAAACCCAGGATCCCAACTTCTGAATCCCATCCCATGCTATTTCAGTGGCCACTGATGAAACATCTCCATGGACTTCCTAAAGATCATCTCCTAGGTGACTGGGAGCGTGCTTATAAACCTGAATCTGGCTAACAGAGGATGGTATGAGGGCCATGCCTCTGATGGAGGACAGCAGGACAGTTAGGACATGCCTGGGCACAGGGCCAGCTTCATGGGCATGAAGCCTCACAGAGCCTGGTGCTTGGAAAGCCCTTGCTTGATTTAATGCTCTGCTGTCACCTTCTTGAGATTCTTAATAGTTTTTGAAAAAGAAGCACACCTTTTCATTTTGCACTGGGCCCTGCAAATTATGCAGCCAGTCCTTTCTGGGTAAGACAACTTGGCTTTAACTGCATTTTATCCCTAGTTTGCTTCCAGTCTCCTTCTGGAGATACAGCCTTCATTATTGCATCTGAGGATTTGACAGACCATTCACTCTGGGATGAGGAGACTTGGTATACCAAGGCTGGGATGTGGGTGAAGCAAGGGAGGAGCTGAGAGCCCAAAATGTAAGAAAGTGCTCACTCTCAGGATTGTGCCAGTACAGGGTCAGCACCTGAGAGTGAGTGCCCCTTAAATTTTGCACCTCATTTGTCTCACTGAGGTCTTAACCTGCAGTTCACCTGCAACGTACCTGTACCACACCTGCACTACACTTACCATATGCTATTCTCTCCTGCTTCCTTTATCTTCGGAAATGAGTGTGTGCCTCTATGGTGGCTGAAGTTTCATCAGCCAGATCAGGTGGCACACAGAAACCTACACTATTGACTTTTTCTTAGATTTTTTCTGAAAGTGTTCTTTATTTGTCCAGTCTTTGTTGAGGGAGAAATATATTTCCCCTTTCTCTGCAAGACTGGCCATGATTGGCAGGTGAATGCTCTATTGTGTAAATGTAATTTGATATAAAGCTGAATTGTCAATACCATAAAACATTTTATAGGAAGGGTGAAAGAGTCAATGGCACCAGGAGTCACATTCCTTGAGTCACCAGAGACTGAGAATGGCGCGATGTGAAGTCAGAAAACCTTGGTTTCTGGCCCGAGTTCCCTGCTTACTTGCTGCGTGACCTGTGGAAATGCTTCATGCCCTCTCAGCCTCAGTTTCCTCACCTGTAAAACAGGGATAATAAAGCTATCTCTATCTCCCATGATTATTATGATGGGATGATGAACTGATGCTTCTGAACATGCTTTGCAAATTATAAAATGCTAGCTGGTTATTGACACTATTATTCAATTTTTGGAGGGCAATGGTTTTGCAGGATGGGTCCATTCTGAGTTGCCACCTGCCATCCACCAGGGTTAGGGGTGAATTCCACAATATCAAACAATATGAGCTAGGCCTTGGAATAGGCTTTATTGAGGAAAAGAAGAAATTTCCAAAGCCAGGGTCAGCCAGATAAGAGAAGATGGAAAGTCCTGCTGAGGCTATAGGCTCT
Organism: Hyperoodon ampullatus; assembly: GCF_949752795.1. Classification (NCBI taxonomy): domain Eukaryota; kingdom Metazoa; phylum Chordata; class Mammalia; order Artiodactyla; family Ziphiidae; genus Hyperoodon; species Hyperoodon ampullatus. The sequence goes on from NC_136922.1 coordinate 61,993,715, forward strand.
TCTAGATGGATTTGTGTTCCAGGGGAAGAAGCCACCCCCATCCCCATTTACTTCCCTTTTCCTGGGGCAAGTGTGAGAGCAGTTTTGTTAGTGGAGAGATAATGAAACTACTCTGGCACCAGGCAGTCTGGATTTGGGTGCCAGCATTTACAGGAATTATCAAGCTCTCAGCACCTGGGGACCTTGGAACCCAAGTAATGGTACCCTGGAAGGAGGACACGGCTTGTCCTGTGGTAAGGGGACCTTGGGCACAGCCTCTGCAGCTCGGAGAGGGAGTTAGGATCCCACCCCCATGGCTCTTTAACCAAATCACCTAGACTGAGCACCTAGGGGTATCTTCAGACACTCCTGCGCCTTCTGTCACGGGAGCACCAAGGACACCATGCTAACCCCAGTGCTAAACTCTAACTAGGTCATGTAGGGGGTTTTTGGTGGTTGCTTGAGAATTGATAGAGAGATCAGGGTCCACCTAGGCTAACTCCAGATCCATCGATTAATAAACTACTTAAAGAGGATTCTGTACAGTTTTCTACAATTTTACTATTTAAAGAGGAATCTCTACAAAGATTCACTTGGACTTTTTAGTTTAAAATGCAGTCACAGTTGATTCCTTTAACCAGCCTTGTTTTGGCTTTTTCGTGATTGATGTTGAGACCTTACCCACCCAAAATGCTGCCCTGACTCATCCTTTCCTCCCTGGCCTGAAATCCGACCCTATATAAGTGCCACAGCAAGTGCATAGTCCACTTGAGGGAACAGGGTGTGGGGGAACCACAGTAGACAAATAATAATAGCACAATATCAGTTTTGCACCAACTGCTCAGGAAAGCTTAGTCGTGGAGCAATTAGTTTTATCAGAGGGAGGGTCAGGGACACTTCAAAAAAGAGATGATATTTAACTGTATCATAAAGGGTAAGTAGGATATTGTAGGACAAAGAAAGAGGGACGTGCCTAGTAGAGAAAACAGGGAGAAAGGTGTGGTACCTCAGATGAGCTGATACCTGTGAAGTGTTTAGAACAGTATGTGGCACATAGTAGGTACTCAATAAATAGTAATAGGAGCAGTAGTGGTAGTTATATGTTTAAGGGATTTCAAATACCCAGTATGGCTAGAATATAGGAAGGGAAGTTCTGGAAATGAAACTGGAGAGGTAATTTGAAACTTTTTTTGTGAACGGCCTTGAACAGTATGCTAAGGGAGATAGATTTTTATTTGCAGCACATTTTAGCAAACTAATCCATCTGCTCTGTCACTCATTGGTAATCATAGGTGTGTCAGTGGGGATGGTCTAGGTTAGGTTGCATTAACAACCCCCAAATGTCAGTGACTTAAGCCATCAAACATTTATTTCTTACGCACGTTACATACCCATCACAGTATTTGCCCAGTACTGTCCTTTTTCTGTGACCTGCTTCTTCAACCTTCTACCTGAAAGTGACACCTATCACTATTTCCATCTCATTGGCCAAAGCAAGTCACATGGCCATGCTTAACTTCAGAGGGACCAGAGCATTGCAGTCCTACCATACGGTGATGGATGCAAGACTCTGTACATTTGTCAATACTCATAGAACTGTATGCTTAAAATGAGGGAATTTTACCATATGTAGATTATATGCCAACATTTCTGATTTTAAAAAACACTTCAGTGCATTTTTTTTAAACAGCCAGCTTTTAAAAACTTTGAAAATCACGATCCAAACAGTCACTTAAATTATTATTTGATCCCTAAAAAGTCATTTTATGGATCCTTTTTAAAAATCATAACCTATGATATGCTGATTAAATGTCTAGCAACCGGGAATGTTTTCCCTCTGGGAGAGGGAGGGAATAGTGATATTTGCCTATTTCCATGATGTAAATACCCTTCCATGGCTGATTTCAAGCTACCAGTGTGATGTCACTGAACTGAGCTAGGAAGAGATGCACATATTTTAAGCCAATCCCTGCACACCACTAAAAATATTAAAATATGCTATAATTTGACATTATAATAAGCAGGAAGATAATGATTGACTTCCTAATGTCCCAGGATTGCCTTGTACAAATTCCCAATTTGCTAGTAATGCAGAATTAGTAGTAGTAATAATAATAATAATGCCAACCAGATACCGCAATTTAAAAAAATAATCTGGCAGAATCATACATTTAAAGCTAGATGGTGTCTTGGAGATTATCTAGTCACTTGACAGTTGAAGACTCTCAGAAATGTAAAAGACGTGCCCGAAGTCACCCAGCTGACTGGTGACAAAATCGGAACCAGAACCCAAGTTTCCTGACTTCCAATATTTAATGTATGTGCTTGGTTTTCCCCACCACTGCAGGAACTGTGGGATTCCAGGTTTTGAATGTGTACCATTGGTCCTAGTCCACTTTCTGACATCCATCTTACAAGTATTGTTTTTAAAAGGTCAGCATTCAGCTAAACCATGCCTGTGGTGAACAAGTGGCAGGGAACAGAGGGTGCAGAGAGGTGTCAGGTGTTACTTGATAGCTATTTGATCCAAACAATGCATTTCGCCCTGGGAGAGCAGAGGATAAGCTGGCACCTTATCTGAGGACTGTGGTTCACCCCCAAGCCCCATGGGAACCAGTTTGCATGGGCTCCCTGGCCTTTTGCTGCCAACTTCCCAGCTCACCCGACATTAAGAACAGCAATGGCAGCCATGTGTTCAGAACCAGACCACCAAGCATTTTCCCATCTCAACCAAACTTTGAGGTAGCTGAGAAGAGTCTTTGGGGAGAATGAGTGCATTCTACAAGTCTCAGGGTAGAGTCAAAACGAATAATAACTCTACCATAATCACGACTGATTGGGGACCAAGCCAGACTTGTCCCCAAATGTATTGCAAGCTTGTGTGACTCTCTTTGGTCGTACAATTTAAATGCCTTTTTCTTCTTTGTCACTCTGACAAATTCTTGCTCTTCCTTCAAGGCCCATCCCAATGTCATCTCTTGTTTGAAGACTTTTCTGACCTTGATCTGACCTTGATGGGAGTACCTCCCTTCCCTGCCTCTAAATTTATTGCTTCCTCTACCCTGTTCCTGGAACACTTTGCTTCTACCTTTACTACGGCTCATATCACAGTGTTTTGTGATTGTTTGTTCAGCTGTATGTCTCCTCAACCAGACCGAATATTTGCCCCTTGAAGTCAAGGCCCGTGTCTTACTCATTTTTAGTTTCCTGAACCCACCATAGTGCCTGGCCTAGCCCATGATTGACACCAGAGAGAGAGGGTGAGGAGAGAGGAATAGAGGGAGAGAGGAAGGACCGTTCTGGAATGAGAGCAAACTTGGAGAAAAGTGAAGTCTCCCTGTGCCCGTCATGCTCTGAGTTACCAGATGACTGTGTGCGCCTAGGGCAACAAGTCTCGGCCGTACTGTGTAGGAAAGTCACCAAGGCATACTTGTTTAAAAGGTAGATTTCTACCTCCCTGCCCTCACCCTTATTCCCATTTTTAAGGGTGACAGGGCAGAAATCTGTGTTTTTACAAGCATTGCTGGAGATATTCTGCTCAGATGGCCTGCCCAACACTTTTGTGAAGCATGGGTCAGATGGTTCCAGGAATGCAGACAAGATAAGAGCCAGGAGGAGGGTACGGACTCAACTCCAATGTACCCACCGGGCTGTAGAGGACGATCTACTGCCTGCAGTGTTTCCCCAAAATCACAGGGAGCTGGAAGGTCCTAGGGGAGTCCACCCAGAACCCTGCCTGACTCACTCAGGCCACGGTCACACAGCAGAAATGCTGGTAGACCTCTTGTACTTCTTGTTTCAGAACAATTAGCAGAATTTTGGCATGTTAAGGACACTTCTGAACATTTCCAATTCTAGTCCGTTATTTGATTATTCTGGGCGTGGAATAGCCACGTGGGATCCTGATACTAGCCATGGTCTGACTTAAGAACATGAGCCATGACCCTGGGCTCAGAGACCTCCAGCAAAGCTGCGACTGTAGCCAGTGCCACTGTCAGAGCAGTTCCCAGTCTGGCCTGGGCCTCCTTCAGGCCCTCCTACCCCAACCTCAGCAATAGCAGTGTCCTCTGGTCAAGTCCTGCACCCACTGCCGAGGCTGCCACATGCACGGCGCCAGCAGCTGCCTCTGTCTTCAAGGCTGAGCCACAACAGGGATGTCACCTCCTTGGAAAGGTCTGGTTACCAACATCTTCAGCCTCCGAGCCCTTCTCCAGGTACCTCACGCCCCTCCAGACCCCCACCTGAGCCCATCTCAGAACTGAGCCCTAGAAAAGGTCTGACAAGTGCCAAGCAGCGCATGTCACACTCATTCACCTCACAGAGTACAGTCATCTCCCAGAAGACGATTGTTTTAGATTCCCTCTCATTAAGTGACTATAATTATACCCACATGGGGTGTAATTGATTTTAATTTTCACTCTGAGGTAGCTCCAGGTTACAACCATGAGTCTCTTGCCTAGGAGAACTCTCTCCCTTTATTTAGCATTTAAATGAGTATCCGGAGGGAAACACAAGAAGTAATTATAAGGAGACACCAAGTGTTGAAAGGGGCAGCTTTCGAAGTGCTTGGACATCCTGACATGGCAGTGCGCGGTTCCAATTCACTACTTGGGAAGTCAGCTGGGTGGCCTTGGGTGGCCCGGGGAGCCTGACACTCTGATGTTAATGAATCGTGCAGCTGTGCTGGGGACCCAGCCTTTTGCTCAGTGCTGGAGCTATTCTCATGCAATGCTTGTCCATGACTCACAGCTTCTGTTTATCAGTTAGCACATATTTTTAAAATCTTATACATTGCTCTACCTAAAGTTTACAGATAGTAGCAGTGCCACAATTTCAGTTGCCCACTCTTTTTTTTTTTAACAATGTTAGTGCCTTATATTCATAGATCCCTTATTAACCTTTCAGAGCCCAGGTCCCTGTTATTATATGTCACAAAAAGCAGTGAATAATTTTTTCATTGGTGCTTAATTTCAAACTTTCCCAATGGAATGCAGATACAATGATTTTTGATTAAGAGTGTTTGTTGTATAATTGAAGCATAAGTCTCCATTTATTTTCAGATGGTGAAGATTCTAGAAATAGTGGGATGTATTGGTTCTATTGGAGTTTCTAAACTATGGGGCAAGTTACACAACTAAATAATTGGTTTACTAAGGGAATACCATTGGAGCTGTTTGTAAAACACACCCATCACAAATAGACCTAGAATTCGAACGTTAGCTGTCCCATCTCTGTTCTCCCATGACTCCAATATTATATAATTATCCTTGTTAGTTGTCTCTGCCATCCCCAACTTCTTTTTTAATTAATTAATTTATTTTTGGCTGTGTTGGGTCTTCGTTTCTGTGCGAGGGCTTTCTCTAGTTGCAGTGAGCAGGGGCCACTCTTCATCGCGGTGCGCAGGCCTCTCACTGTCACGGCCTCTCCCGTTGCGGAGCACAGGATCCAGACACAGAGGCTCAGTAGTTGTGGCTCACGGGTCCAGTTGCTCCGCGGCATGTGGGATCTTCCCAGACCAGGGCTCGAACCCGTGTCCCCTGCATTGGCAGGCAGATTCTCAACCACTGTGCCACCAGGGAAGCCCCCTGCCATCCCCAACTTCTGACTTCTTAAGGGCATCTGTATTCCTAGGGCCTGGAGTTAATGTTTATTGAACATTTGCAGATGGAAAGTGGTCCTGGCTGAGCCTTCATTTTGGAAGAGATAAAACCAAGGCCCAAATACATCAGATTATTTAGCCAAGATCACAGCAGTCGGGACAAAAAATGAAACACCCAAAAAACAAGTGCATGAGTAATGAGCAGGAGAACTTTTAATCAAATCAAAATATTTATCAAATGTCCCCTATCAGAATTCTTAGTTTCCCTCAATCACTTGGATATGTGAAAGGATGTGCTTTTAGTATGGCAAATACACCCAAGAAGATAAGACATTTCCTTTGCCTATCTCATCTGCAAAGTGCTTTGTGTAATGATCCAAGGGCGTGACGAAATATCAGAATTCAGAAATGGACAGATGTAATGCCCAGAAGACACATTTGTGAAATTCAACCGGTTAAGAACTCTGTTGCCTTGAATTTGACAGTGATTCTTTCACAAAACGTCTCCCCTGGTTTTGAATTAAGTTACACTAAACTAGGAGAGACCAGTTTCTTGTTCCCTTTCATGTAGTCTCAAGTTTTCTCAGGAATCCTTCAGTCTCTCCCATAGCCATGCTCCTTGCCAGGAACGTGGTAGATCAGGGGTCACAATCTCTCCCTCTGAAGGCTGTGAAGGGCTCACATCCACACATTTTAATTATTTTTAAAATTTATTCTCAAATGTCTTTTCAAAAACTTTCAGGGTTTTGGGAAGAATTGTCATATTTCTTTCCTCAGGTGTTTCTATCCTCACTTCTTTTTCGTGTGGCACTAATTCTCTTTCTCTCACGATACTTCCCCTTCTCTGGTTTCCCGTGTAATTTGGAATTTTCTTTTTCTTTTTCCATTGAAAGGGGAAGGTAGGCCTAGAGAAATCAGGGTGAGGTTATCCTGGCTAATCCTTCTCCCCACACAGATCAAATGTGTCCAGTTCATCTCCCCTTCCAAGTTCTTCATTAGGTGAGACCTCCATGGACCAGCCAGAGAGGCCCCAATTGCCTCAGGACACAATAAAACATCTGGTTACGTGTGCAATGGGAGAGGAAACAAAGAATTCCTTTCTGAGGTCAATAAGCCAATTGCAGGAGCTAACCCAGCCTCACAAAGCAGCCCACAGCAACAGGTGGGAGCCTGTGCACACCCACTGACCAGGTGTGACATCAGCCTGCAGCCCAGGAGGGCTCCATCTCACCCCTCCTCCCCTGCCTGCATGCCAAGCTCCCAGATATCCAGAAAAGCAAGAACAAGCCTCCAGCAAATTCATGAGTGGCATGGGAGAAGCCTCTAGAAGCTTGTATATCCTGCATTCGAAAGTCCTTAGATTTTACTGCTACCAGTAGAAACCAGGCAGCCAATGAGGCAGCAGCAAGAGGAAGACGCCAGGAGGAGAGGAAAGTGGAGGAGGAGAGAGAGGAGCCATCAACACATAAAGTGCGATCAGCTGGGCTTCCCTGGTGGCGCAGTGGTTAAGAATCTGCCTGCCAATGCAGGGGACACGGGGTCGAGCCCTGGTCCAGGAAGATCTCACATGCCGCGGAGCAACTAAGCCTGTGAGCTACAACTACTGAGCCTGCACTCTAGAGCCCGTGAGTCGCAACTACTGAGCCCACGTGCCACAACTGCTGAGCCTGCATGCCACAACTAATGAGCCCGTGTGCCACAACTACTGAAGCCCATGTGCCTAGAGCCCATGCTCTGCAACAAGAGAAGCCACTGCAATGAGAAGCCCGTGCAGCCTGACAAGTAGCCCCCGCTCGCCGCAACTAGAGAAAGCCCGCGCGCAACAACGAAGACCCAATGCAGCCAAAAATAAATTAATTAATTAAAAAAATACAATCAGGGCCTCCCTGGTGGCGCAGTGGTTGAGAGTCCACTTGCCGATGCAGGGGACACGGGTTCGTGCCCCAGTCTGGGAAGATCCCACATGCTGCGGAGCGGCTGGGCCCGTGAGCCATGGCCGCTGAGCCTGTGCGTCCGGAGCCTGTGCTCCACAATGGGAGAGGCCACAACAGTGAGAGGCCCGCGTAACGCAAAAAAAAAAAAAATAATAATAATAATAATACAATCAATCAATCAAATTTGCATCCACATGTCAACATCTGTCCTCCACCTCCTCCCTCTCAGTCACTAAGGCAAAGCACCGCTGCCCCTCTTCCAAACCAGCAGCCACAATCTCACTGTGACCCTTAGTGTTCTTTTGAAGAAAAACTTTTTTAGCACATGCACATTGGAATCACCTGGGTATCTTTAAAAAATATTGACGCCTGGCTTCTGCCCCTAGATATTCTGATTTAATTGACCTGGGGTAGCAAGTAGACATCTGGATTTTTAAAGCTCCCCAGGCAATTCTAGCGTGTAACAAACTTTGGGAACCACTGAATTATTAGCCAGGTAGTTCTTAGCATCCATGCCCTACACACTCTCAGAACAGATCTCTCAGAACAGGCTCCGCTTCTTCCGGGGGACCCATCACCCTTTTGTAAGGGACAAGTTCAGATCCAGCCAGTATTTGTTGCGCACCTGTTATGTGCTGTGCCCTGTGGACAATACAGTATGCGGTGTCTAGCTTAACCCGGTTTGGGGAGTGGGGTGCCGTTCCTGGCAAGTACCTGTTCCAAAGGCACAAAGCTGTCTTGTAATGTAAGTGTAAACTGTCTGATCTTTATGTTCTGTGGCTTCCTGCTTCCAAGATGCTCCTCAGACAGGGTGATTGACAGGTATCACTGTGTTCACATGTGAGAGAGGATGATTTGATAAGGCCACAGGTCATGAGGGGAGAGTGGGAAGAAACAAAGATGCTAGAGGCTCATCCCATCGATACTGAACCAGGTATACAAACTTTAAAGCGGCTAATTTTTTACGAAAAGTGCAAAAATCATGTCAAGGTTAAAGACATTGGCTCATGAGCCATACAGATCTTGGCCTCCAAAACTAGCTATGTCCCTTATTAGCTGTGGAACTGAGCAAATTATTTATCCACCCGAGCCTCAGTTTTTCCATCTCAGTATCTACTGCATGGGGTCGTTTTGAGGATAAAATGAAGTAATGCATGCAAAGTACAAAGCACGGTGTCTTGATAAGTGTAACCTTTTTTTTTTTGGCTGCGCCTCACGGCTTTCGGGATCTTAGTTCCCCAACCAGGGATCGAACCCGTGTCCCCAGCAGTGGAAGCGCAGAGTCCTAACCACTGGACCACTAGAGAAAGCCCGCAAGCAGCAATGAAGACCCAATGTAGCCAAAAATAAAATAAATAACATAAAATAAATTAATTTAAAAAAAAGAATCATTTGAGCTAAAACAGACACAAAGGAAAGCTTCCTGCAGAAAGTGATGGGAAGCCAGTGACTGTTGGAAGGATGAATAAGAATTAGCAAGGTGAACAAAGAAGGATGATGTTGGGTAGGTTGGAGTATATCTTGGGGAGATCCAAGTTTACAGTGTGACCCCACCTTCCTGGGATTCTATGCATAGAGAGATATATAAACTCAAAGTTTAAGTTATATACTGAGCACGAAAATTTATTTTCAGGCAATATAGGTTTGTATTCTCAGGACAATGCCAAGTATGGACATTAGTCAAGACTAAGCAATAGGCCTAGAGAAAGAGAGACTTTCAGGTATGAAATACAGCAGTGATGAACAGCAAGGCACTGCCCATGTCACACTTTCTGGGCTATAACATGTCTCCAGTCTATGAACTGCCTGAAGTGAGAACAGGTACTGGATTTTATTTGCATTTTGATGCTCAGAGCCTAGCACAGTGCCTCACACTTAGGAGATGTTCACTTGATGTTGGTTGATTGTTTGGTTTGTTGGTCCATTGGTTGATTGGTTGGGTGGGTGAATGGCTGGATGGATGGCTGGATGGGTGGATGGTTGGATGGGAGAGAGGGAATGTAAAGTGTCTAGATCAGTGTCTGACATAATAAATTGTAATTATATATTTCTATTGCCCTACAGCATAAACACCTTAGTTTTCATAAACACTAAAATAATTGGGTCTGTGAATCCCTACTCATTTAACGTATTTTAATACAGTCCTTGGAATAGTGTTTTTCTTATAATGGAAAAAATATAGCCATTGTTTCACATATGTTTTGTTTGTGCAGAGAAACTAAAATACAAATGCATTCTGAATAAAACCTACCACCATAACACTGTAACAGTGCTGAGCATGAATCCTTTAAAGAGGACTTGCTGTTTTGGCATAAACCTGAATAAACAGATGTGCTTGGTCCCCAGGGCCATTGGCTTCTTTACTTTGGGAGTGGAAGGGACTTTCACAGGCTATGTTACTAAAACCTTGTTTTGGATATTATTGCTGAGAAACAAACCATTTCAAAATTTAGTTGTGTAAAATATCTGTTGTATTACGGTTACAGGTTCAGTGGCTCAGGACTAGGACAGGGTATAGTGGGGATAACTTCTTCTGCTCCATGCTGTCAGGGGCCACATCTGGGAAGGTGCAAAGGCTGGGGGAATGTGATGGCTGGGGACGGGAATCATCGGGAAACTCCTTTGTTCTCATATGTGGCCCCTGACGTAGGATGACTTGAGCACTGAACTTAGCAGGAGTGTAAATCAGTGTCTACATGAGTCCTCTCCATGAAATGTGTTGGCACATTGGCAGCCTCAGTATAGTTGAACTTCTTCTAAGACAGCTCACAGCTCCAGTGTGTGGGTTTCCATGGACAAGGCAGAAGCTGCATTGCCTTTTATGACCCAGCCTTGGGAATCATGTCATGTTGCCATCGTATATATTCTACTGATTGAAGTAAACACAGGTCCATCCAGCTTTCCTGGGAGAGGACATCCACCCCATATCTTGATAAGAGTAATGTTTTTGCAGGACTGTTTTGTTTTTGATAGGAGTTTTGCAGCCATTGTTAAAATACCACACCCCTAATTTTTAGAAACTGAACCCTAGAACCCAACAGAAGGAAATCTTACCTTAAGTCATTTCATCACCCTTTGAGCCTCATCTTTATTGACATGTATTATTCGCTTTTTGTGAGGGAAGAATTGGATCGTCAACACCCCCTCATGCCTGGAATATGCCGGCAACATGGTGGCAGGAAAACCTCCCCTCCTTTTCCTGAATTCAGTGCTCACCTTGGATGATGCCAATTTTGAGAGAAGAGCCCTTGGCACCAGATTTCTGTTGGAGCAGTAGCAGGAGGCCTTAACGCAGCAACAGAACCCATGTTAGAAAGCCAGGGCCAAGCAGTTGAGCCCGGAGTAACAGCCAACTACCGAGCAAGCGTGCCCAGAGCAGTGACACCCCCCAAGCTTCCACCTGCCCCACAAATGCACTCTTTCTCCGTAGGATCTTGGCAGCCAGTTTTTGTGCTTTTGCCAGAGTGCGACGATTTTCTGGAAGGACTCAGGGCAACAGGCAAGTGGGCAGTTTCTTGTGGATTCAGATCGTTTAGGACATGTCATTTGGGGCTAAGAGACTGTTTCTTATACATCAAGGAGTTTTAGAAAATAAGGTGGGTGGATGCCAGGACCTTGTGTCAGGGCCCAGAGATCTTGGGACTTCAGACTAACTGGCACCAGGGAGCTGAGAGGTCAAGATATGGAATGCTGGGATTCAGATGACACCCTGGGCTGTGTCCAGCGAGACATCACAGCAACTCTAAGGGACCCACAGGAACCAGCCACGTTGTGTTCCATTTCCACTGGTGTACAAATCTTGGAATGAGTGCCCAGAGGTGTTGCTTCCTGCCCTACCCGCCTGGAACCGACGTCCTACAGTGCACTTTAGGCCATCAGCTGTGGCCAGTCATCCTGTGCTTACTTTGCCTCATGCTGCCTTGAATGACTTGCCATGTGGGAGAGAAAGAACCATCTCCACTCCCCACAGTGTCACTCAGGACCACTTAGCAGAACCAGTACCAGCCTTCTTAAATGTACACCATTCAGGATACAGCAGGATCACTAGCTAAGCTTATTTAAAGAGTAGTTGTTTTTAATGATAATCATAGGTAACCTCTGTGAGCCCTTGTTGGGTTTTGGTTACTGCAAACAATGTGGGTTATCTGTTTTAATCCTCAGAACAATCCTGAGTTTCGAGGATTAGTGTCCCAGACACTAGTACTTCTAGATACTCATTGGCCATACATGGTTACAATTAAGTTTAGAAAATGCTGATACTTCTAAATGGTAACATAAAAGGTAATTCTCCAAGAAGGGGATATATGTAGAATTTTACAAACTTCTTTAATCATAAAACAACTGGGATAACTGATATTTTAGAAACACCAGTTTGAAACCTGAGTGGGTCACCATAAAATATGTTTAGTATTCTATGAGTTCAGTCTAAGAACTATTTGGAAACAAATATAAGTCTAAATCATTATAGCTGGATTTAGTGTAACTGTCTTTGAAAATAGTTACTGGGGATATACCAAGGGTGGCTTGGTGACTCCTGAAAGTAGCTGATGGTTTGTTTTTAGAAATCTGTTACCTGCTCCACAACTCTCCAAAAAAGCCTGCTGCATCACAGGAGCAAGGAGCATCCTGTGCTCCCCACACCCAGTCATATTGTGCAAGGTGAGGAAGCTGAGAGTGAAGATTTTGAGCCCATTCAGATGTTCACAGCCTGTCCTGCTGCTGCTCACCCCATTCCCCAAGAGTCTTGAAGGCTCTTTCCTGAGTGCCATGCTGCAGCCCAGGACTAAGGTGACCAGCCATATTTTAACCCCCAAGATCAATATAAGCTCCAATTTCTTCCTTCATTCTGTTTGTTTTTTATAAACTCACATCCTAAAACACACCCCTGTTACCTTTTTTGTTTTGTTTTGTTTTGTTTTTTTTTTTGCGGTACGCGGGCCTCTCACTGTTGTGGCCTCTCCCGTTGCGGAGCACGGGCTCCGGACGCACAGGCTCAGCGGCCATGGCTCACGGGCCCAGCCGCTCCGCGGCATGTGGGATCCTCCCGGACCGGGGCACGAACCCGCGTCCCCTGCATCGGCAGGCGGACTCTCAACCACTGTGCCACCAGGGAAGCCCACCCCTGTTACCTTTGTTCCTTCTGATATCGTCAAAATATTTCAGGAGACAAGCCTACTTTTGCAGCATTTACACACCTTCAGTCAACCCGCTATGTGTTCCACCATATACCTTGAAGAACTGCCATTTGTGGATAGTATACTTCTAGCTTACACTTAGCTCTCTGTTGATTCTCTGTTGAATTTAAATGACCATGCGTTTTTTAACTGTGGCAGATCAGAAAAGAATTTTTTCTCCATATCACATCAAGTAAAGGTAGTCTTAGTTAAACTCAGTTGTCAACACCCTCCTAAGATTAGGCCTTACTTTGAAAGCATCACCTGCATAATCGTTAAAGTTAATTTATTCATTAAATTATATATGCATATATACGTATAAAATGATGCCAGGCATGGATCTGAGCAATTTAGAACTCACAACTTAAATTGCACATTTAGTCGTCTATGAGGCACTACTGTTATTATCCACATTTCATATTTGAGGGAAAGAGGCACAGAGAGGTTAAGTAACTTGCCCTGAGGTCTCCCAGCTGGGAAGGGTTGGAGCAGGAATTTGAACACAGACAACTTAGCTCCAGAGTCTTTACTCTTACCAAGGAATTCTTAGCAAACAAACACCATTGTATTTGCCGTTTCTATGAGCAAGGGGTTTGATAAGCTCAAAGCATTTTCAACCAAAATAGCGCATGGTCAATTACTGTGTTAGTTTCTTACACAACTCTTCAGGAGATGGCTGGAAACCTTCCTTACTGATAAAAAGTAAAAACGGAGCTCTATTTCATTTTTATTATTATAAGACTGAAGTGAAAAAATTAAACTAGAAAACATTTAAATTATTTAAAATAGAAGGTCCTCGGGCTTCCCTGGTGGCGCAGTGGTTGAGAGTCCGCCTGCCGATGCAGGGGACACGGGTTCGTGCCCTGGTCCGGGAAGATCCCACATGCCGTGGAGCGGCTGGGCCCGTGAGCCATGGCCGCTGAGCCTGCGCGTCCAGAGCCTGTGCTCCGCAATGGGAGAGGCCACAACAGGCCCGCGTACCGCAAAAAAAAAATTAAAAATAAAATAAATAAAATAGAAGCTCCTCAGTCACGAATCATTATTGAAATATTACAAAAGCTAAAGTCTCATAGGTATATTATACATGCTAGGATGTAATTTTGGGGGGGTTGAATAAATTTATTTAGAGAAAAATCTATGTTATGCAAACCTGATATTTATTCCTTCTTCTTTTAACTCCTGACCCTTACAAACAATAATATATAACAGAAACAGTATTTTTATTTGAAAACTTTTATTTCAAGGTCAAAATCTCTTCAGAGGTTTAAATCTTGTTTTTACATAAAATAGTGTTCTGTCTTGCATTTTGAAAAGATTTTAATTCATATTAAGAGATGCCATAAAATGGCAGGTATTAAGCCCCACCGAAAGTGAATCCTTTCTTAATACCTGCTAGGTTAAGAGTTTTCATGTCTAATAACATTACTTAACCACTTTTTTTGTACATCTTACTTTCTTTAAATATATTATAGCTGTGAGGTCCAGACCACAGAAAACTAATATTTTAGATTTATTTGGTTTCTAGTTATGCTTAAAACTTACCTAATTTTCCCTCTAAGGTAAAGACCTCCTAGTACAAAACAAAACTGATGCAAATTTGGGGGGGAAAAGGTTTTTGTTTGTCTGTGGCAAGTTTTTCCCTTTTTTTCTCATTCCAATTATAATGGTAATTAATTAAAGAAATTATGAAAGATACAGAAAATATATACATTGGGCTATTTCCTTACAGTGATTTCCTATGCATGGGGCTTTTAAAATATATTTGTAATCATAGTACATTTATAATTTTGTATCCTGCTTTTTTCACATAGTATATTACAACCATGTTACTGTGCACTCTTCACAAACATTATTTTTTATTGCAGCATGAGCATCATACTTATTTAGCTATTTCCTAAGGTTAGGACATGCACAATATATTCCATTTTTAATATTAGAAATAATGCTGCCATGAATGCCTTTCTGTATTTAGGATCATTTCCTTAAGATAGATTCTTAGAGTCTGTAATTCTTGAATTACAGAATATTAAAGGATATTAGTATTTTGAAACTCTTGATACAGATGGCCAAATTACTTTCTGAGATGATTTTAACAGTGTACATTGTCTAGCAATTTCCTGCCTATATTGGATATGCTTTTTAGTGTGTGTGTATGTGTGTGTGTGTTAACTTGTGCAGCCTGGGAGAGCATGGATATTGACCAGATCCATTGCTGCACAGTGGAAAGGGCTTGAACCTGCCCTCCAAGGACCTGGCTTTTTGTCCTCCTCTACAACTAACTGCTGTGAGAACCTGGGCAGCTAACTTACCTTAATGTTCCTTGTATAATGGGGAGATTGGGCCAGACCAGACACGTTCATTTATTTATAAATCTTTGCTGAGTGCTTTTTGGTTCTTGATGCCAAAGAGATTAGAAAATATGAGTGCAGTGTCCTTTCTCAGTATATTACATCCTCCTGGGGGACAAATATGTGGAAGCAGAATCACATGAAGTTTAGGAATATATGAACTACAGAAGTAACTGATCCTGTGTTTAAACCCTACTTATTAGTTGTGTAAGCTTGAGCAGTGAAAGCCCTCTTAGCTTCGGTTTCCTCATCTATGAAAAGGGGATAATAATATCTTTGTCACGGGGCTATCGTGCAGATTGAATGAGACAATGGTTAATGTGCCTGGTGCAATATGTGTCCAGTAATTGTTAGGGTTGCTTTTTTCTCTTTTGTTGCTGATATGAATCTAATATATTTGGTAAGTCTTAAGTGGCAGGGAGCACGTGTGCAGAGGCATGGCTTCACAAAAGAATATCATGTGTTCAAAGAATGGGTCCTGGGTTCTGAGCACTGAACAAATGTGGGAGAGCAGTAAGCAGCAGGTGCAAGGTCAGGGTCACGGGCCACAACGAAGGTGCTTTTCAGTTCTAATAGGCCATTGTAGCCACTTCACAGAGGTGGATGGACCTCCCCCACCCAAAATTTGCCTTGATGTTGATACTGATGATGCCACGTGCCCACCAAGAGGATATGAAGTTTTATTACTCACATAATGAGACTTGCTGGAGAGAGCAGGACAGATTCCCCAGCAGGTCTGAAAATGGCCTGAGAGAGCTGGGAGGGACAACTGGCTTAGGGCTGTGCAGTGCTTGGTGGAGGGTGGGGAGGGGGGGGCTAGAGGAGGGAGCTGCACCCGCAGAGGCTTGTGCGCTTTTGACGTCCTGCTGGCACCAAGGGAGGAGGCACGCGGGCCTTCTGATTGACATGAAAGCATCAGTAGTCATTAACCCAAACTGGAGTCAGACTCTTCACCACATGGGCTATGGTTTTATGATGGACAGAGGGAATCACAATGGCTTTCTTCCCTTCTTAAAAGTAAAAGCATTCTCTCTGGACCCTACCTCTCCCCACTCCTTTTTGCTTTTTCCTCTCGTTCCCACCTTCTCCAGTTCTAGCTTAACAATAGTCTCTGCTCCAGATGGTCTCTCCTCCTCCTGTTCTCTCTTAAAGCATCTGCAATCAGGTTTCCCCCGCCGCTCCTTGGAAATCGCTCTTGTCAATGTGATCACTCACTTGCCTAAAAGCTGCTAAATCCTATGGTCCTTTCTCAGTCCCCATCACACCTGACCTGTCAGCGGCACTGGGCACAATTGGTCATCTTTCCCTCGGCTTCCAGGATATCAAATTTGCCTCCCCTTTCTCTTTGGCTAGTTCCTTCTCAATTTCCTGGCCTTGTAATGCTTGGGGTGGCCCAGGGTTCAGTCCTGGGGCCTCTGCTGTCCTCTGTCTGCACTCACTCTCTTGCTGTAAATCCATCTGGGCATGACAGCTCTCGGGAGTGTGTCTCCCGCACCCACCTCTCCCTGGAGCCCAGGTTTGTATGTCCAGCTACCTGCTCAGCGTTCATTCACTCCAAACAGAGTTCTGCGCTTCCCCCTCCCTCTTGCGTCTTCCGTGGTCTTCTTCATCTCTCGTAACGGAAGCGTCATCTCTCTAGTTGCTCAGGGCCCGAACTGTGCCATTATCCTGGAGTCCTTCTGTTACCGACCAGGGTTCGTGGCCTTCCTTAAGCAGTAGAAATTGATCAGAAGCCAGACAGAAAATTCAGGCAAGGCTTTATTGGGGCTCCTGCTGCAGCAGGGGGCAGCGAGAACAAACAACAGGTTCGCTTGCTCGCTTGCTCGCTGAGTGGGGGTAAGCTTGTTCCTTATATGGGGTGAGGGTAGGGGTGTGTCCAGGGGTCGGGCCAGAAGGGTGGCTTAGGTGGTCTGCCTATGCCTTTGGTGGTGTTGTGTGCAGGGGGCATGCTCAGTACCCTGCTTTTGCTCCCGGCTCTTCAGAAGTGGCAGTTGGGCTTTTTGGTCTTTTCTTGTATTTTGTTCATAATTTGCCCCAACCGCACAGGCACACAGTTATTTTTAGTCCCTTATAGTTTCTTTGCATTTTGTTGCTCCAGGAGACGTTTGTCCAGGTACAAGCGCTGCAGCAAAGGGTCACAGGCCCCAGCCTGGCTCACTTCCCCTTTTTCTCTCTCACTCCACATCCAACCTGTCGGCTGATCCTCTGGGCTCCACCTTGAAATGATATCCAGAATCTGGCCCCTCCTCACCACCTCCGCTGCGCCCGCCCGGCCCAAGCCGCTGTCGTCTCTTCCCCTGGAGTTTCGTAACAGCCTCTAACTGGCTGGCCTCCCTGCCTTTCCCCTTGCCCTCCTGCAGTCCTCAACACAGCAGTCAGAGCGATGCTTCTGAAAAGCAATTCAGATCATACCACACATCTGTTCAGAGCCCTGCAGTGGCTGCTCGCGTCACTCAGAGTAAAAGCGAAGTCCTTCCTCTCTCCCGCCAGGCCCTTGGGAGCCTCACCTCTCCTCCTCGTCCACGCAGCTCTAGCCACTCTTGATCTTTGCTGTTTCCTGAACGTGCCAACCTTGCTCCTGTCTCAGGACCTTTGCATTTGCTGTCCCCTCTGTTTGCAATGCTCCCCCTCCAGATATCAACATGGCTCACCACCACCTCCTACCAGTCTTTGCCCAGGTGTCACCTTCTCAGCGAGGCCTCTCCTGGCCATCCTGTTTTAAATTGCGTCCTCCCTCCCCATCACTCTCTATCCTGTATTTTTTTTTTTTTTTTGCTTTTTAAAACTTTATTTCAACATAACTATACTTACAGAAATACACTCATATTGGTAATTAGAACACAATTTAACTTATCCTACACAATTTGGACCAGAAAACTTGGTACATGGTTTGCTTTCAAAAAGAAAGAAAAAGCATTTGCAGTCTGGTTTATTTTTCATCTATTACAAACGTATATAAAAGACCCACCATCAGGGCCTCCCTGGTGGCGCAGTGGTTGAGAGTCCGCCTGCCGATGCAGGGGATACGGGTTCGTGCCCCGGTCTGGGAGGATCCCATATGCCGCGGAGCGGCTGGGCCCGTGAGCCATGGCTGCTGAGCCTGCGCATCCGGAGCCTGTGCTCCGCAACGGGAGAGGCCACAACAGTGAGAGGCCCGCGTACCACAAAAAAAAAAAAAAAAAAAAAAAAAAAAAAAAAAAAAGACCCACCATCAAATGCTGCTAAAGCAAACAGCATGAACCTTGAGAAATTAGACTTTGGTTTGTCTCTGAAAAATAACACGTATTGCACTGTAAAAGTTTATAAAATTGGTGCAACAAAACGTTGTAATGTTTCAATGCCAGTTCACAAATTTCGATTACTAATGTCTATCCTGTATTCTTGTTTATTTTTCTTTGTAGCATTTATCACTTTCTAGAATCATATATAATGTATTTACTAGTTTTGTTTATTGTCTGAGGGCAGAGATTTTTGTCAGTTGTCTGCTACTGTATCCCGTTGACCTAAAGCAGTGCCTGACATAAGATTGATACTTAGTAAATATTTGCTGAAAGAGAGAAAGAGGGAAGGAAAGAAGAAAGGGAAGAAGGAAGGAAGGGAGGGAGGAAGGAAGGAAAAAACTATATTGAAACATATTAAAGAATAATTTTATTACATTAAAACATAGCTGAGGGCTTCCCTGGTGGTGCAGTGGTTGAGAGTCCGCCTGCCGATGCAGGGGACACGGGTTCGTGCCCCGGTCTGGGAGGATCCCGCGTGCCGCGGAGCGGCTGGGCCCGTGAGCCATGGCTGCGGGACCTGCGCGTCCGGAGCCTGTGCTCCGCAACGGGAGAGGCCACAGGGGTGAGAGGCCCGCGTACCGCAAAAAAAAAAAAAAAAAAAAAAAAAACATAGCTGAGGTCAAATTGGATGTGGTCATTTCAGACTGAACTGTCCTTCTGCAATATTCATGTATACACACTAGGATGACAGTGTCTCTTCCCAGGGCTGGCCAGTGGCTGGTAGATGTGTCTGCATCATCACACGTATTCTGACATTCCACCTGGGAACGGGCTGCAGGGCCATATACTTGGCAGAAGGCTGGTCTTCCCAACACACAAATATGAGGTTCAATTGCAGAATTTGAAAATCTCTGTCACCACTCACACAGGAGGCCAGAAATCATCTTAGGTTCACATTTGGAATGTGCAAGCATCTGTATTTCAGAACTCCTGAGTTGGTAAATATCGCCAGGAGCTATATTGGGCAGGATAGCTGCACAGCTGTGAGTGGCCTCAAGGACTGTTTTGTTTGGGTGATTGTTCACTGTAAAAAACACAGTGGGGGATTTGAGGTGTTTTGTGTGTGAAATTTTGAAAAAACATTTAGTAGCTGTCTTGTCATTTGCATCATGGGACGGTTTGCATGCAGAAAACAGCTGGTTAATTTGATTTTTGTCTTCAGTAGAGCTGCATCCTAATCCAACTGCTGACCAAAGAACCTGGTGGAAAAGCAGCTTGAGGCTCTATGTGGCACATTATGCTCTACAAATTGCCAGACTGCCGTATGGCAAGAAAGTGTAATTCAGCAAATGTATAGCCTCTGGCAGAGATTCCTCAGGCTCAGTTGAGTGAGCGACAGTGGCAGGGAGGGGGTAGGAGAGAAATACATTTGGATCCTACTATACTGTTGGGTGCCATAAGCCAGAAATTGAGCATCTTTGACTTTTGTAATAAAACCCCTAAATCAATCGTTTGGGGTACTTACTTCTTTGGCCAGAGATGGGAAGGTGCAAAGGAAGGAAAATAGAAAGCAAAGGATATAAATACTGAATAAGAGAAGAGAGTCACATCAGGCAAGAAGGAAAATAGCAGCTGGGAACTTTGTAATAGCTGCTTCTCCCTTAAAATTTGCATTGCCTATTTGGGTCTTAGTTTTATAAAAGTTTACCTAAAGTGTCATAAGGCAGTTTTAGCAATTTGATTCCACAAATGCTCCATTCTCTTGAAAATAACCTTACTGTCCTTTCTGAAACTCAGCATTTGAGAAACTTGACCACGATTTTTAAAGTTCTTGCATAAGGAAATGGGTTACTACATTCTGATGTAAACCTCTTTTTTTCCTCATTCAAAAACTGCACAAAAAGAAAATACCAACAGCTACATGTTGAAATGTGTGAAATGCTTAATGCAACCCAAAGTCTTTCTCTGTAATGGGGAGTAACTTTTGTGTCTACATCTAAGCAGACTGTGAGAAACAGCAGCAATTAGCCAAAATTGTTGACATCAGCCTCAATAAAACAGGTGGAGAAATGAAGTGGGGAGGACAGCAATTTCAACATTTCACAATCAGTCACCCCAAGAAGCATCAGATTATTTATGTGCTTCCAAACAAGGTGGTTTGGTCCATTTTGGAGATCACACAGGCCTTCAGTTTGGGATGAACGCTGACTTTTGTGGATGCAGGGAAATGAGTTGTAAGAGAGGCGGCAGGACCGATCCTCCAGCCTTTTTGTGTCTCTCGTATTGAGAGTGGCCATCTGTCCCTGGAGAACAATTAGAGCAGCAGCTGGGCGTGTTGTGCCATCAGAGTCAAAGGTCCCTCCTCCTCGGACCAGGACACGGCAGATTTGGAGGTCACCGGGAGTTTTAGGAGACAGCCAGGTCAGCCCTTGATACCTGATGCTTTGACAGACTCCAGTAAAGCCAGGATTATTCAGCTTTAACTGGCACGTTGGTGGGAAAGATGGCAGGGTCCCACCCTGGTCTCTCCTTTCTTTTGCTGTCATGGGAATGAGTTTGCAGTTGAGTCATATCCCTCTGTTGTCTTTCTCCTCTTTCAGGACTGAAAACCACAAGCAAAGAGTATAGCAAACACTAATGGGGCAGTTCTTAGGCAAAGCAACAGAGATTTGGCAGTATTGGGGAAATGTTCAGAGTTCATAGGATCAAACAGGCTGGGCTTAGTAGTGTTGATAAAAGAAAACTACCACTTTGATTATCATTCAGCGATTTGGGATTTGGGCTTTTTCACTTAGTATTTCTAGTTTTTTCACTTGCAAACAAGAATAGAGAACCAGATGTAGGATGCCACAGCAAAAACCAGAGTGAAAATCTCCGTGCGCCTCTATCCACTGTCCTCTCATAAGCATTCTCTCCATCTCTCTCTCTCTCTCTCTCTCTCTCTCTCTCTCTCTCTCTCAATCAATCAATCAAACACACACACACACACACACACACACACACACACGGGTGTGTATTTCAAATACTGAAATAATAAGTAGTAAGCATACGTTTAATATACCAATATCCAGCAATTAAAAATATTTAAGTATGACCCAGAGAGAGTGAAAACAAAAGGAAAAAACAGATTTCTTACCAGCATTCTGGGCGGAATGAGTGACTGCAGCATATTGCTGGGTGTCTCTGAATCTGGGCTGGATTTCACATTTTGTAGCTTTGGGGAAATAATGTGCAGTTCAGACTCATCACTCAACCCCAGAACCTCAGATAGATGTGTGGGAAATACACTGATGGTCTAAGCAAGAAAATAAAAGCAACCTTTTAAAATTAGAAGTCATTTTGATGGAAGGCAAGAAAAATAGACTGCAAAAAAGTGGGTCTGTTTATTTTCATGAGACAAAACTTTCATGAGAGCTAACGTTGGCCTCATGCTAGTTACTGGAGGTATAGCTAGTAGAAGAACTCGGTGGGGGCACCATTTTAAAAGTTTGTAGTAAGTCCTCTAGGAAAAGAGAGGAGGAATGAGCCCCGTGTCAGCTGTGAGAGGTTTCCACTGCTGATCTGCTGCGACGGGAGGGCCAGGGATTTCCATGGGAAGAAAATCAGGAGAGGGACTTCCCTGGTGGTCCAGTGGTTGGGACTTCACCTTCCAATGCAGGGGGTGCAGGTTCTACCCCTGGTCAGGGAGCTAAGATCCCCACATGCCTGCCACCAAAAACCAAAACATAAAACAGAAGCAGTATTGTGGCAAATTCAATAAAGACTCTAAAAATGGTCCACATCAAAAAAACTTTAAAAAAAAAAAAAGGAAGAAAATCAGGAGACCTGATTCCATTCCCCAGGACACGCCCGTTAGGAACTCGGTTTCTTCATCTGTAAAAATGAGAATAATGATTCCCGCTGTACCTTTCTCATAGAATAGAGATGTTACCGAACCAAACTTGGGTCCACTCACCCACGCGCCGTAAAGCCAATCTACTGACACCAGGTTGTGGTGAAGGAAAGTGCAGCATTTATTGTAAGACACCAGACAAGGAGTCCAGGGCAGCTAGTGCTCGAGAGGCCCAAACTCCCCAATGGGTTTCAGAGAAACATTTTTAAAGGCAAGGTGAGGGAGGGATGTTGCAGGGTATATGATCAGCTCGTGCACATTTCTCTAATTGATTGATGGTGAGGTAACAGGGCAGTGTCACAGGGATTAACATTATCAATCCTCACCCTCCAGCCGGACTGGGGGCTACATGCTCATGGTCATCATGTAGTTAACTTCTTTCATTTGGTAGGGGCTTTAGTATCTGTAAAGTGACTCAGGAATGTACATCAGATACTGTTATCTGTGTACTTCTGGGAGGAACTAAAGATTCTGTGACTGCCATATGGCCGATTTACTGTTTAAATTGTTTCCATTTCTCCTAGCCCAACTGCTATTTTTGTCACTACATGTTCACATCCTTTCAATCATTAATTATTGAGCCAGGCTTTTTTTGTGTGACTCGGGAAGCATTGGAGACTACATCTTTTCTACAAACAAGAGGCAGGCAGAGGACATGGTTGGGTGGGGGTGCTCTGTCCTGGGAAGGCCCCTAGGGTTCTGCTTGGTTACAGAGATACCATATAATATAATATAGTCCACAAATATACAATGGTACTTTTAATATTATTCTAGTCCTGAACTTGGTTGTGACCTTTAGGGCCTCACCCTGGGGCAGAGTCCCCCTGTTTCTAGTACCCCTTCTTGTGATACCAAAAATCTCATAACTTGGCCAAAAGAAAACCCCAAAGGGCATGGCCCCTGGATTTTATATCAGAGACTCAAAAGAGTAAATTGACGAGATGAATAGGTAGTGATGATAATAAACCGCTATAGTGGTACTTTGACTTCAGGATATCTTATAGCCATGGACATTCATTCAGCAAAATTTAGCAAGCACCTACTTTGTGCCACGTTTGAGGTATGACACTGGGGTTTTAACTGTGACCTGAGCACACACAGTATCTGCTCTCATAAAGTTAGCAGTCTGGGGAGGGTCGTAGGTAATAATATAAAAATTGTACTGCTAGGTCAGGGTTACATATTCTTAAGGTGGTGGGAAGAAAGGGTGGAGGGTGAGGCTGGGAAGGTGGCAGGGGCTGGACCACGCAGGCCCCTATAGGCCATGGTGTGGATTTTTGCCTTTAAGAGTCTATCGAGGGGCCTTTTGGTATCATCCTCCGCCTGTTGTGCAGCATTGTAGACACATGTCGGTGCCTCCTTCCTCAGGTGAGACCAGAAGCCCAAGGGCACCCTTATGATTACGCCATTGCCACAGGCCCAACCAGACCCTCCGGGTAACTGGCCACTCCAGTTCCCAATCCTGTCCCTCAGTTGACATCCCTAAAGCCTGTGCCTGTAGTCGTTGAGCGGGGGTGGGTTGGGGGTATGCTGGCATTTTGTAAAAAAGAAAAAAAAAAAAAAGACTCTATGGAGTTCTAAGTGGCATGATGGGAGGTGAGGGAGGGGTGGGCGTGAATAGAAGCATTTTCACATTCTGTGTTTGGAAAGGCGTTGATTCCTATGGTGGGGTGGTTTTCAATAGCATTTACTCCATTCATACTTCCCTCTTCTCTGATAATCCCCCTGAATTGAAGCGCTTGAGATTAGTGCAATGGTTTTCAATGTTAGGAGCACATTTGAATCCCCTGGGGGATTTTTTTTTTTTATTTAAAGCCCAGGCCCATCCCCAGAAATTTGGATTTCATTGGTCTTAGGTGGAGCTTGAACGTGGCTTTTGGCTTTTGTTTGTTTGGTCATTTGTGTTCCCCAGGTGATTCTAATGATCAGGCAGCGCTGAGACCCACAGGTACAGAGGAAAGCACAAAACGGGTCCTCAAAGTGTGGTCCCTGGAGCAGCAACATCAGCGTCACCCGGGAACTTTGCTCAGGCAGATTCTTAGGCCTGATCTCACACTGACTGAGCCGGAAACCCTGGAGCTAGGGCCCAGCAGTCTGTGTTTGAACCAGACCTCTGGGGGTCCTGAGATCCACCTACGTGTGAGAAGCACACTCTGTCAAAGGTTGCAGGCAAGGGAACCTGGAGTCTGGACCTGGTTCTAGATCTAGTTGTAGAATAGCTCTGTGATGAGGGCAGGGAGGTGCAAATCATTGAACTTCTCTGACCCTCAGTCTCTTCAGCTGTAAAAAGAGTAGGTGGGATTAGGTGAGCTCAAAGGTTAACTATGATGTTAGTCTATCATCTGTGCACACGAAAGCTAACAAAGTCTTTATAATATACTTTTTAAAAATCTGTATTTTGGGGGCTTCCCTGGTGGCGCAGTGGTTGAGAGTCCACCTGCCGATGCAGGGGACATGGGTGCGTGCCCCGGTCCGGGAGGATCCCGCATGCCGTGGAGTGGCTGGGCCTGTGAGCCATGGCCACTGGGCCTGCGCGTCTGGAGCCCGTGCTCCGTAATGGGAGAGGCCACAGCAGTGAGAGGCCCACGTGCCGCAAAAAAAAAAAAATCTGTATTTTTATATAACAGAACCAGAACATAATCACTGTAGGGGGCTCAAAATATACATGAAAGAATAAAGAAGAGAATAAATGTCAATTAAAATTTCTCCACCTAGAGAGAACTGTTGCCCCCTCCCCAATTGTTTGGCGTGTTGGAGATATTTTGGTGTTTTTTCTTCTGATATTTTCTGCATGCATCTACTTACAAAACTGAAATCATGGTTCAAGAGCCTCCTTCTCACCTAACATTATATCAGGGGCATATCCCTTCATCACTAAAAGTGATTTTAATCATCTTTGTTAGTGTCTACCTAACGTGTAAACATTACATGTTTATACCATAATGTATTTAACCTTTCCCCTGTCATGGATGTTTAGGCCTTTTCTCATTTCTTGTTATTATGATGAATATCTATCTATCTACCTATTAATTCTTTGTCTGAAGACCTCCTTAAGAGAATCCTAGAAATAGAATCATTGGATCAATGCACATGAGGCATTTGATACATTGCCAACTTTCTTCCCCAGCAATGGGCCACTTCTTAAAAACACCACCAGTCTGCTGGCGAGCTGTCCTCATGACACCCTCACCAGCATCAGTAATATTGATTTTCATTTCATATACTGCCACAAGGCAGCAGACGCCTACATCTACAGGGTAGTAGTGGTAGCAGGGGTATAGCTCAGGCTTTCAACACCCAAGGGGGGACTCAGACTCAAGAGATGGAAGGGAGAGGGGTCCCAGGAGGACTAGGACTGGGATTGGAATAGTGGGGAGAGACTGTCTTGGGGTTGATGATGACACTTTCAAAAAGCCCTCCTTAAAATGTACCACAGGAATTTACTTGAAGCCTATGGAAGGATTGCAGGTGGATGATAAATCACCTTTTCTAGAAATTGGTACTAAAAAGGCAGACTGTTGTGGTCCCCAGAGACCAAGACGTGGGTCTGCCTGAAGCCAGGTGGAGAAGGGGCCTTTGATCAGACGAGCTTCTGAGGTCCCCTATGGATTTAAGATGACTAGATTACTAAAGTCAGAGAAGAGAGAAGGGTTTCCTTTCTTGCACCATCCTGGGCACTTTATACGTACACATGCACCCCAACGGGCTTCGTTTCCCTATGTTTTCCTGCCCAGTGACCCATTCGTGCTTCCTTGTCTTCATCTGACAAACTTCCACTGCCTTCTCGTTACCTGATTCTTTCTTGGATCCAGGATCCTAATCATAGAGACAAAGAAGAGTGAGATGCCATGCATAGAAAATAGAATCCAACCCTTATTTATAAAAAAGGAAAAGGGAAGTGGTGAGCTTATGTCACCATTTATTTATAGCCCCACCTACTTCCAGAAGTATCTTAAGTCATGGCTGCTTTGGCAGAGGACTCAGGGAGAAAAAAAGTCTCCTCTTTAAAAACCAGACCAGGGAGCACCAGCCCTGTGAGTTGTTAACAGGTTAACAATGGGGTAGAGAGTAATTCTGGCATTTAATTCCTGAATATTTTAAAATGTGAACTTTATTTGGATGAGAGGTAGTTTAGAGGGTGGTTAAAAGCATAGATTTACTGTTATACCCAAAAGAACTGGCACAGGTGTTCAAACAAAAGCTTGTTCAAGAATATTCTTAGCAGCACTATTCACAATAGCCAAAAGGTGAAAACAACCCAAATGTACATCAGCTGGAGAATGGATAAACAAAATGTGGCACATCCATACAATGGATTATTATTAAGCAATAAAAAGTAATAAAGTACTGATAGATGCTACAGCATGGATGTATCTCGAAAACAAGCTAACTGAAAGAAACCAGGCACAAGAGACCATAGATTGCATGATTGCATTTACATGAAATATTCAGAATAGGCAAATCCACAGAGAAAGCAGATTAGCCATTGCCAGAGGCTGGAGGGAGAGGAGAATGCTGAGTGACTGCTTAATTGGGTAAAAGGTTTCATTTGGGGTGATGGAAATGTTCTGGAACTAGATAGTGGGAATGATTGCAGAACTTTGTGAATGTACGTAATGCCACTGAATTGCTGAATTATACACTTTTAAATTGTTAAAATGGTAAGTTTTATGTTATGCATATTTGATCACACACACACAAAATAAACTTATTCTTGGGTGGGGGTGGGGGGGAAGCATAGACCTAGTCAGTTGTGCCCAGGTTCTAATCTCCGCTCTACCATTTACCAGCTGTGTGACCTTGGGCAAATCACTTAAACCCTCAGTTCCCATTTCCTCTCAAAGTGGGGGTAACTGTAACAGTACCTACCTCAGAGAGTTATAAATCTTAAATAAGCCAACATATGCACTTAAGCATATAAGCAATATAAGCATTTGCTTAGCATAATACCTGGCACAGAGGAAGCATGCTGTAAATATTTGTGTTATTAATCTAACCCCGATATTCTCAACTGGGGGCAGTTTTGCCTCAGGAGAAATGTGGCAGTGTCTGGAGAGATTTGTGATGTCATAATTGGGGGATGCGACTGGCATCTAGTGGGTGGAGGTCAGGGATGCTGCTACCTATCCTACAATGCACAGGACAGCTCCTCCACAACTAAGAATTATCCGGCCCCAAATGTCAGTAGTTCCAAGGTGGACAATCCCTGATTTAAACGGAGCATGTAGGGACATGTGCTTCATCTAATGAATATATGAATAAAAATACGTCAGATAGAAATTTTTGTTCGAAAAAGACTGCCAGCCTGTCTCTGTGTATAGACAACATGTGTTAGACTTTGTGAGGATATAAAAGAAACCCAGCCTCAGTCCTGGAGGAGCTTGGATAAGAAGAGCTCTGTGTGTGGAGGGCTGTTTAAGAGGGAAGTTTTTACCAAGAGACTTTTGTCATCATTTTTCCTTTAATAAGAGGTGATCTGGGGTCCTCCACACTTCTCACAATAATGCTTGCTCAAATGCTAACACTTAACAGTTCCCTATAAAGACGCATCTTAAGTGAGTGAACAGTGTCTGTTCACATATCTGAATGTGTCTTGTGTTTGGGTAAATTCTATTGAACAAATATCTGAAAAAGAAATCACTGTCAGAAATAAAAATTACTTGTTATAAGTAAAGGCACAGACACACAAAAAATATTAAATCTTCTTGTATTCAACCGCCCACACACCAAAAGGTGAAGGAGACCCCTTTTGCCCACTTTCCATTTAAAGAATTATTTTATCAGGTTCCAAAACCATATATCCATATACTTAGTCTAGTTTGGATCACAGAATATCTTCTTACACAGAATGACTCGCGATCAAAAGGTCTGTCTTGATTTGCTAGCAGTGAAGTTTGGGACAGGGACCCTTATTCATCCTCTCTGTCCTTTTGCCTTTAGGCTAAGTATTGGAAGACTGTTAAAGGCATGCCACACCTTCAGTCAATCCCTGTGCGTGGCAGATGTCCTTTAGGACTGGGTGATGGGAAGGAGGGCTAAGGAGTGTGGTGGAGACCATGAGGAGGGCAGACCCCTGGAGGTTCACACCCTTGGAAGCTAAAGCATGGGGATGCATGGGGCAAGAGACCCCACTCCATGCACCACCTTTGCAAACCTTCCTCCATAACTCTGGTTTCCTGTATGTATAAGTGCTTTCAACAGCTTATTTAGTGCTACTATGGCAGGGAATCTTACTAGACCCTCTTGTAGGAGGAAACAAAGGTGAACCAGACATAGAACATGTCACACAGAGTTCTCAATATGACAGACCATAAGACCTGTTATAAATCACTCTAATAAAGCGATAAGTGCAATAAGAAAAATGTGGGGAAAACACTATGGGATTCCAGAGGAAAGTGTTTGCCTACAGTGGGGAGTTTGGTGAAGTCTTTTTGGAGAGGGAGACATCTGAGTTCGAGTGTGAACATCGGTGGATACGTAGGTGTGGAAATGGTGCTGGAAAATGCTAAAGGACAGAGCAGACTACCAAGGTGGGAAGTTGACTATGTCGGAGAAGAGGATTTGTGGCATTTGTGGCAGGAAGTTTAGGGAAATAAATAAGATGGATAGATTGAGATGAGCTCATGAAAAACCCACAGTGCTAGGGACGCAGTCAAGCTATGGGGAATCACTGACATTTTCTGAGCAGAGGTGGAGTGGTGACTGGACTAAGGCAGCCGTTGTGCAGCTGTGTATAAGGTGGACTGGAGAGATATCAAGGGTCTGAGTTATTGTGAGGCAAGAATAGTAAGGAGAGGCCAGATTTGACCAATATTTCAGATAAAGCATTTGGCAAGACAAAGTGAAGGAGGCAGCCCTGCACTGCTTACCTAGGCGCTTGGACATGGGGTTCAGAAGCACGGGTGCTGGATGCAGATGTTTTGGGCTCTAGTCCTGGCTCTGCTGCTTAAACCAACTGCATGTCCCTGAGATACCTCTTGATGTCATAATCTCTTCATCCACAAAATGGGAATAAAAGTCTTGTCTTACATACACATGAGAAGAGTAAATGAGTAAGTGCACTTAACACATTCTGAATCTCATCTGGCATAACCTAAGTTAATGTGTTCAAAAGCCCAATGTAAAAGTTGGCTGTTATTATTATTGAACGTAAAAAGAGGATGAAGTGAGAGGATGGACTTCTGAACCGCGTTGGAATGACAGTGATTGCCAGGAATAAAGAATTACACAAGGAAAAGGCTGATCTTTTATTACTCTCCCCAAGGCTGCTTGGAGGCACTGGAACATGGGGCCACACAGAGGGTGGGTTGAGATTCATGGACAGTCCCATCCACATCATGGTCCAACCATCTATGTTCTTGTTTTCTAGTTCCAAAAGCATTGATCTTACTGTCTGGCACTAGCTGTATTAAACTTTGCCAACAGATTAGGAGTACTCCTAAGACATCTCACTTCTATTAATGCAGAGACCTGGGACCAGAAAACCAGGGTCCCAAGGGAGACCATCCAACAGATGATGCTTTTAAGAGCAAGGAGGGCATTAGCTTGGATCCTAACAGAATTAACATGGAAAAAAATTTTTTAAAGAAAAAAACTATGATGTTTTGGTTTTAGTTAAGGAATCTTGTCTTTGTATGGAGGGAGCTGTTTGTGGTTGGGTCAGGGGAAGATGGGGGTATCCAAAATAAGAGGCAGGATGGGAGCAAGACATCCTGCCTCTTATTTTGAAACTTTGACTGCAGAAACCAGAGCTGAAATGTTATACCATTCTCTTATGCCTCATTCAGTGGTCAGACTGTTCTAATTTAATGCGTGCATAAGAATAAAAATTAAGCTTTCCAGTGCTGGGGCAGATTTTTTTTTAAAAAGAGAGACACAGGCTTTATCCCCTATAAGATTAAACATTAGGGTTTAAAGGTTTAATCTGCTGGAATTCAGCCCAGGATGGGGTTCAGAGCCCCAGAATAATTGGATACAGCCTCAGGCTTTGAACATCAGAGCTGGTTGGGGGTTGTGTGTGTGTGTGTGTGTGTGCGTGTGTGCATGTGTGTGAAATATGCTAAGCAGTGTTTGAGGTCTCTCCTTGGCAATGAGCTGTGGCAGGAGGAATAAAGCTGCCTGCCCCTGCCTCCTGCATTGGTTCCTCAGTGGCTAACTGGATACAGCTTCTGGGGGGTGCCATGCCCATGAATGTGTGCTATTGTTCCAGGCACACGTCGGCCTTAAGAAATAGCACGAAACAAAACAGGCCCGTCCTTATTCACATGCAGAGCCCCCTCCATCACTCAAAGCGGCCCTTCCAGGTCACATGCCCGAGGCCTCTGCAGACAGGACACAGCTGCCTCTAATCTGCTGCCTAACATTAGCCGCGGTTCAAAAAACCTGACAGCTCTGAGCTTCCCGAGGCTCCGCAGAGGAAAGTAGAAAGACCTGGGGTCCGGGCACTATGTTCTCCGAGGAACTGTGGCTGGAAAATGAGAAAAAGTGTGCTGTGGTTCGGAAGCCTAAGCAAGGCAGGAAACGCCAGGAGCTGCTGGCCGTGGCCTTGGGGGTGAAGGTGGGAGTCAAAGGCAGCTTTCTTTGGCCCCCTCTCAAACTCTTTGCCTGTCCACAGATCTCCTCCCTGGTCCGAAGGGCCGCCCTGTCACACAACGACAACCACTTCAACTATGAGAAGACACACAACTTTAAGGTAAGGGAGCCTCTGCTTTCTGTCTTCTGGTATAAAAGGGCAGCTGGCGAGCTCCAGCTTTATGTTTTCCACCTGGTCTTTGATGGTAAAGTAACGAGACAGCAAACTCCTCTGCTTTCCACATTTAGTTACTTGCTTCGAATCAAATCAAACGGGAGATTTCAGAAAGCAGTTTTCTTGATGCTGATGCTTAGAAACACCTATATGTATGTTAACTTAGTTCTGGAGAACTGGGCCCATTTCCTCTTCACATTCCCACGTCCAATGAAAGAAAAACAGAGCATGCCCAATCTTTGGCATTTAGAGATCATCTGGTGAATATCAAGCAGTCCTTCTCCACTGGGAGTAGCAGTAAAGAATATTGTTATCTCTGAGCAAGTGAAAACAGTTGCCCGTTTCACATTTTGTGTTTTGTCTTTTGTTTTCGGGGATGCTAACTCTTTTGGTTTATGTGTAGACAGCTGTGAAAGCAAATGACGACAGGAGATACCATCCAGTCGCTTTTGTCTGTGCTCTGGGTGCAGGGGGCACCCTGGCAGCCTTACCAGTCTCCTTCTGGTCACAGCCTTGGTCCTGCTCACCAGCCCAAACAAAAAGATATGGAGAGCTGGTGGCGGTTTAAGTGGATTTTCCCATGTGAATTTATAAACTGGAAATACTGCTATCTTCATTTCAGACTAGCAGTTGTAGAAACGGCCTGCCGTCAGAAAATTACGCCTCTTTCCTTTGCCCTGATGTGTTTTCCAAGAAGCTCTGGGAGGAGGTTCTGATGCCAAATTGCCTGGCTTGAGATGCCATTGAGTACAGGAGAGACAGGACAGCGTTAGAGGTTTTACCCCAGCAAATGGGCTGACAGTGTGGAAGCTGGAGAGAGTGGAGATGAGGGATCCAGGAAGAAAAGAAGAGACGGGGCCAGCTAAATGTAAATTGTATTCTCTTTTACAGACTTGTTTCCCTTAGGGCCAGTAACCCGAGTAACAACTGGAACTAGATAACCCTTTGTCAGAAGTGACCAGGGAGACCTAGTTTCTTCTGTTGCTTTCCTATCCTTCCTACGGACAGATGTGTGTCTATTAAATATACATTTGTGTTAGTTTGGTCTGTTTGCCCTGCTTCTGTTTTTAGAAAGCAAGCAGCTCAGGCATTTGCATGCTATAATTGACCTGAGGCATGGAATTTATTCAGCTCTCCATATTTAGCATGAGGGTGAAGAATTGCATTAGATAGGTCCTCATCCATGCCAAGGCTTTTGCTATTTCTCTCATCACTGAATAGTGATAGGTCTAATTTGGGGCATCACTGAGTAGAGACAGGTCTAATTTATGTTTTTTCTCTTTCCTGTCTTTACCCTAATTTTTTTTTTTTTTTTTTTTTTTTTTTTGCCTTAAGAAAGTATTTTTCTGACTTCTGGCAGAAATCCCTGATTTTTTGCATCCTATAGATGCACTGCCATGAATGGTAGGATGGATCTTGGCCTTGCACGTTTTTTTTCCTTCCTCTTGAAAATTCTGATTCTTTTGGCTTTAAGATACAATTGGAATTTTGCCCTACGCAGTTATGTGTTTACATGGGCTAGCTTCTCTCTGTAGATACTCTGTCTGAGTTTGTGTGAAAAATACCCAAGTGTATTTAGTTGACTGATAGTTTCAAAACTAATTTCAGTCTTTTTAAATCTTAGATCTCTGCATGGGACATAAACACATTTAAAACAAAAAGTTAGTTGAATCTTACTATCTTAAATAGTTCTGTTGCTAACATGAACTATATTAATGATTTCTCACTAAAAAACACCAACAGCTTTTTAAATGTTTGCTTTAAAAGTCAGTATCTATTAACTATATCTATTAACAATATCTCTTCTAACTTACTGCTATTAAAAGAAGAAAAGGCAGAGAACAGACAGGTTGTTAGAGGGGAATACACAAGCCAGACAGGAGCGTTTCTCTTCCGTGTTTTAAATAGACATCTTTGAGACATAACAGACCCTTGAGTCGCTGTGTCAGTTGACTGTGGCTTTCAATGGTACTGCTCGTGCCACTGTCCTTAAGAATGAGTGGCTGAGGCAGGCGGAGGGGTGGCTCTTTCTGTCACTCCTTTCTGCATCCCCGCCTCATTCAGCCCTCTCCTCACCCCCCAACCAACTTTAAGTGGGAACTCTGCATGGTCTTTAGAAGAACATTCTAAAAGCAGGTCCCTGCTATAAATAGAGCAGTGGGGTTTTAGTAACATGCCACTGACCTAACAGAAGAAAGAAAGGTCTTATCAAAGGCCCCTGACATCTGCTTGGAATCTGTTTTATATCTTAAATTTGCAGTAAGTTTTTATTTATATTAACTTCTAGTAGGCTTTGTTCTGAAACTTTCTTGATTTGTAATTTGGGTTATTATTGGAGGGTATTATGTGTCTAGCATAGAGAAAGTGTTTAAAAAGAACAAGTAATCACATTTTCATGCTTATCAACAAATAAACCTTGCGAGGCCCTGTCTGCACTCTCGCCTGGAGGCCTCCTACCAGAGAGTCAAATCTGCCAGCAGATCTTGATGCCTCACTTCAGAACAGGATTTTCTGCCCCAGTCAGGACTATTCCGCGGGTAAAAAGCCCTCTCCTCACTCTCCCCAGGAGCTTCATCACAAGCAATGAATAGATAACCTATAATGAAAAGGAGCTGAAAAAGAATACATACATATATATATATATACATATATATATATATAATATAACCGAATCACTTTGCTGTACACCTGAAACTAACACATCTTTGTAAATCAGCTATTCTTCAAATTAAAAAAAAAAAAAAATTCAAGGGCTTCCCTGGTGGCGCAGTGGTTGAGAGTCCGCCTGCCGTTGCAGGGGACACGGGTTCGTGCCCCGGTCCGGGAGGATCCCACATGCCGCGGAGCGGCTGGGCCCGTGAGCCATGGCCGCTGAGCCTGCGCGTCCGGAGGCTGTGCTCCGCAACGGGAGACGCCACAACAGTGAGAGGCCCGCGTACCGCAAAAAAAAAAAAAAAAAAAAAAAAAAAAAATTCAATACTTACAATTTTAAAAAAGAGCAATGAATGGAAACTCCTGACACGGTACAGGTTGGAACCCCTCCCGCTCTGCTCTTTGAGAAGGCTCCCTGTCACTGCTCCTGAGGGCATATCTACTGCCCTTGCTTTCCAAACAAAGCGTGTCTAGGAAAAGCTGAAATTCAGCTCTGGAAACAAAAGGTTTCGGAAGCAAATTAAAGTTGCGCCTCATTTCATGCAGTAATTATATACTTTTCAACACTGTATACAAATGCAATTGTTGCTGATTTAAATCCTAAATTCTCAGGATTACTTGTACATACTAGGAGCTAAGAGTAGTTGTTGAAGGAATGATGACATTAGCAGACTCCTCTCTAAAATGAAAACTGTTTGATATATAGAAATGCCGTTCTGTTATTTAACGTGTTTTATGTCCGCATCTCTCTTTATCCATGTGACTGAAAGAGGCACTCTCCCGTAGGTAGACTAGCTCTCTTTTAGAGGGCCTGCCCTAAGAACACCTTATGGCTGAGCTCTGGAACCCTCGAGAACCCTGCAGCCCCATCAGTCTGGATAACTGTCCTTCCTTCCCCACTTAGCACAGGGATGAGGTAGCTGTGGCCAGCTTGGTACTCCTGCCCACAGAGTGCTCTTTGGCAAGGAGCTTAATTCTCTGAGCGTCAGTTTCCTCATCTGTAAAATGGGAGTGCTGTAAGGTTTAAAGAATACATGTAAATCACTCAAGGTCACTGGCACCCAGTAAGGTTGGCTACTATTATTACTTTATTCTTCATCTTTTCGTGTCTCTCATTTTTCTTGAGTTTTGATGTTTAGCTTTCTCTGTCTCTGTATTTCTTATTTTCTGCCTTCACTTCTTCCTGTCCTTTTTTTCTATCATCTCTTTCTTCTTCTCAACACGATGTAATTAAAAAATGAAAGAGCATTCCAGGCAGTGCAAAGGACATGAGTCAGAACTTGGAATTAGAAATGAGCCAAGGGTGAACAGGGTACAGGGAAGATACCATCCAGGAGAGAGAGTTGCTCACTGCACGTCTAGAGAGTCAGCTGGGGCGGGGCGGGTGGCCACAGCCTGCTGACCCATTGGCACTTTGTGCACTTAGCCCACTCACGCTCTCAGCCTTCCCAATCTGCATGTGTGTGTACATCACTCACTCCTTTTCCTGAATTCTCTCCCTCCACCCAGGTACTTCAGGGGCACTCTTCTCTCCCTATATGCAATATGCATGGAGAGCAAGGGTCCAGAAAGTTCTAAACGTTAAAGAGCAGACCACCCGATCCCGACCTCACCTGTGTTCCCCATCCCACCAATCCCTCCCCCAGCCCTCCCCCAGGCCTCCCCTGTCCATCTTCCCTTCAAACCTCTTCTATCCCCATCCATCCCTTTCCCAACCCTCTGCCAACTTTACTTTCATCCATAGCATTGATCACCAGCTTACATTGTACACATGTATTTATGTGTTTGCCTTCCCCTTATCAGAAAGAAAGACCCCGCTTTTTTCTGGGGGAAAAGGGGTGGAGATAGAGACTTTTGTCTGTTTTACTTTCTGCAGAAATCCCAGTGTCTCAATCAGGGCCTGGCCCAGAGCCGACTGTCAGTGAATATGTTGACAGGATGTGTAGCAGGTATCTCCTGACCCTGCCTACCTAAGCTTGCACTTTCCCTCCTCACTCCCCGTCCCACAGTTTGCCCTCATTCGGGGCTTGTTGTGCTTGTGTTAGTTGTGCTCCAGTCCTTCCAGGTGGTGGGTAGTGGTCCTTGCCAGGGTCACCAACTGTGCTACCCGGTATCTTATATGCAGGCAAGCGGGGGAGACACGTGCCCGGTTTACTCCCATTGTCCCAGCTTCCTGTCTGGTGACTCTCAAAAGTGGCCTTGACTGGGCTTAAGTTAAACGGTTGCCAACTTGCCCTTTTATGTCCCCCACTCTCCATAGACGAGGCTGCACCAGCAGCATCCTTTCCCTGCAGTACACTGTGTGTACGTGCGTGCTCGTGCAGCACCTCCCACCCCTAAGATTCTGGGGGCCAGGACAAGAAGTCCAGGAGGCTGAGAGTGTGGGGCAGGGTGTGGCAGCACCACGACCTCCCAGTTTGGGTTTTGTGGCTCCTTGACAGTTTCTATGCCTATCATCAGTTTCTGCATTCTTATCAATCTGGTGGTCATTTGCTTTGCAACAAGCCATATTTGCTTCCCACGTGCAAACCCCTTGCTTTTCCTCATCTTTTTTGGCCTCATAAAATGTGCCAGCACTTCACCCCCAATACCTTGCCCGCCCTGCATTCTCGCGGGCAGGCAGGGACCCCTGCCTGTCCTGGTCCCGCTTCCGTGTGCCTGGGGAAAAGGGTGGTTGGATTTTGCACCTGCATTTTGGCACAGGCAGAAATCACTTCAGAAATGGTTGTGAGTTTTATTTTGTTTCTTTTGTTTAATAATCAGAAAAGGCTGTTTTGGCAGAAGCAAGTCTGGAAGGAACAATTCAAGGAAAGGCTAACTTCATCACCTTGAATATAAAATGAGGGACTCAAAGTGAGACCGGAATAAATAGGCTTGGAAATACTGGGCTTTACGAAGAAAATAAGGCTTCTGCTCTCAAAGTGCTATGAAGATGAGTCATTTTTATCTACTGTAGCCTGGCTCCCCCGTTATAGTTATTAGAAACCCTTTATTTTCAAATAATAGAACCCTTGGAAACCATCTTAAGTGAAATAATAGGCAGGCCTCATGGAGCCCCCCAGGGACTGCTCAGAACTCAGGCAGGGAGGAAGCAGGAACTGGGGGTACACCTGGACCCACTGTCTCCTTCTCTACTCCCTCCCTCCCTCTCTTCCATTCTCTCCCTCCCCCTCCCTTCCCATCATTTCATTGCTTTCTACTCTCATTGTTCTCTCCCTGCACAAAAATATCTTAGTCCATATGGTCTGCAGAATATGGCTGATGATAACTCCCTGGTTTACATATTACAAAGACCAGCCACAGAATCCTAATTCTAAATTTCCAGAGAGAGAATTGGAATAGCCTGACTTAGACCAGGTGTCTACTATGCTCAGATAACTCTGGCCATGGAGGTCACCCCCTCCCCGTAAATACATGGATGGAGCTATAGGATGTCTGGAGGATGGATGGTACCCAGGTTATGTGTGAAAGAAAGGAATCCTCCCAGGTAGATAGCCTGGAGATGTCAGCTGTAATCCTTTCCTCCTTGTTTTGAAGAATTCCACTTAAAGTTTCACATCAAAGTCCAGCTCTTTCCACTGGGTTCTGCTTGAAGGAAGTCATGAAGCTACTCTGAACCTTGATGTTATTATTAATATTAGTATCTGAGAGCCTGGGCATTCTGCAGCACCAGTTAGTCTTGTCGTCTGTTTGGGTATAAGGAAGAGTCTCTATTCTTTTAGTTCCATCTTTTACAAAGTGTACCCATTGCTGTTGTGCCATTTTGGAGCTAGGACTAGCCCTCAGCAAACCTGGGAAGTAAATGAGGTTTGTGTCTGGCAAACTCTCCACCCTCTTCCCCTGGATTGGTTCTCCTGCCCCCCTTCCATTGCTCCTATCTGCCGAGTTACTCCGTGGAACCACCCTGCTGAGACCTGCCAGCCCTAGTTTCTAGATCTCAGCTTCTCCTTCTCCATGTCATCTGGAGGCTTTGCATTCTACAAATTGGCTACACATGAGGGTTAATTGGAACTATCACCTGTTTCCTGACAAAGCAACCTGGTAGGTTGCACGAAAACCCTTTCTTCTGTGATTCACCAAGATTTACTATTACTCCACAGATAGTATGTGCTCATTTTAAAAAGGGCTTGTTCATGAAAATGACAGCTAAATTAATCTAGTAGTCGTGTTTTAAATGAGTCCTCTCGAGACCAGTGGCACGATGCCTTTCTGCAATGGAATTTCATTCATGGCAGGGATTTTGGCCAAGGAGGAAACAAGTTTTGGACAAGGCTCTCACATAGGTGAGTACCTTCTCTGCCTGCCAGGGTCTGACCTAAAGCTTATCTTATACCTCCTTGGCA
Organism: Hyperoodon ampullatus; assembly: GCF_949752795.1. Taxonomy (NCBI): domain Eukaryota; kingdom Metazoa; phylum Chordata; class Mammalia; order Artiodactyla; family Ziphiidae; genus Hyperoodon; species Hyperoodon ampullatus. The sequence goes on from NC_136922.1 coordinate 62,031,603, forward strand.
TGTTTTTATGTAAATACTGGGACACTGTCATTGTAAATCCTTTACAAACCAGCAGAGCCCGGTAGAAAGGAAATAGGCTTTGACAGCTAACCCAACAGAGACTCCTAGGCCACACACCAGGCAAGTGGCTTGGCCAAGGTGTTCCACAAATGTAAATCATTTACTAACAAGTCTGGCCCATATAGAATGCTTAGTTGTTATTAATTTTATGTTGAGTTTTTTTTTATGCCAAAGAACATTTCATTCAAAGGGACTATTCTAAATGACTAAATGGCTGATTCTGGCTTTTTAAGTCTAGAGAAATACTCCTTTTGTGTTTTGTGGAGAGAAAAAAAAACACCAGTGATCACTGTACGTATTAGTTGGGTATAAGTTCTAAGAAGAGGTAACTATTTAGACATTCTTTTTTTAATTCAGCAAATACAGACTGAGGGCCAATTATGTGCCAGGCACTGCCTGGTACAAGAAAGATGGTGGTGACATAAGAATGTGAGCTCTTCTCCTGCTAGGTGGTTCTCAACCAGAGCAGTTTTGCTCCCCAGGGGACATTTGGCAATGGAGACATTTCTCATTCTCATGACTGGCATCTAGCAGAGGCCAGGGATGCTGTGAAACATCCTACAAGGCCCAGGACAGTCCCCACCTGAGTTATTGGCCCCAATGTCAATAGTTTCAAGGCTGAGAAAACTTGCAGTTGACAATGGGGGCCCTGGTGGTCTTTGAGCAGGGAACGATGTTGCTGCTGATGCCCTCATCAACCTGAGAGGAAGTCAGCCAGCATAAGGATATCTCATTATATGCAATGGGGAGAATCCCAAAAAGCTTTGTGGCAGTCAGTGTTTTAGAAATGAAATCCTGTTTTAAATGTACTAGAACAGCTGCTGAATAGACGCATCTGGTGGGGGAGGGCGGGGTCAGTGGTGCCACGGTGGAGAAACCTGGCTGTCCCATGGCATCTGTTCAGCAGACCTCACAGGAAAACCCAGAGTCTTCAGTCACAGGCCCAGTGATTCCCCCTGGCTATTTCCCTACATCTGAAAAGGTTCACTTCAAGGCCAGTATTTCATCTGATCTTGCAAGAGGGAAAAGTCCAAAGTTTAACCTAATTTCTCACACAAGTTCAATGTCACATGATGATGGGAAATGCAGTCGATTATAGGAAAAACCCTTGGCTGAGATGAGGAGGCCAAGTGCTGCTGACCATCTGGGTGACCGTGGACAAGCCACCTGTCCTCCAGCCGCCCAGGTAACTCTGGGCAAAAGCTAGACTAGATGAGCCCCAAACCCAGAGACTTGTAGCTGAAAATGACTTTAGCCATTTCCAGCCCCTTATTCTCTGCATAGAAAGCAGCTAAGAAAAAATTGCCTTTGATCCAGAATCCTTTTCATATCAAAGTAAAAGAATGAAGTTCTCGGGCCTCCCTGGTGGCGCAGTGGTTGAGAGTCCGCCTGCCGATGCAGGGGATACGGGTTCGTGCCCCGGTCTGGGAGGATCCCATATGCCGCGGAGCGGCTGGGCCCGTGAGCCATGGCCGCTGAGCCTGCGCGTCCGGAGCCTGTGCTCCGCAACGGGAGAGACCACAACAGTGAGAGGCCCGCGTACCGCAAAAAAAAAAAAAAAAAAAAAAAAAAAAAGAATGAAGTTCTCATTTTAATAGGAGTAATAAAAATGACAAACTGAGGTGATGTGGTTTTAGTCTCTACCCATGACTCTCTATCAAGGGTACTTTGTCCCCAAGAGCATACTGGGCAATATCTGGAGACATCTGTGGTTGTTCCAGCTGAGGGGTTGCTGCTGGCATCTAGTGGGTAAAGGCCAGGGATACTGCTAACTATCCTACAATGCACAAAGACTTATCCAGCCCAAAATGTCAGTAGTGCCAAGGTTGAGAAACGCTGATGTATACTGATAAGGAAAAGCAAAAGTTTTCAACTGTAGCACATCATAAATAGCACTTTCTGTTTCTTATGGTCTAGAACCTGGGCTGAGCTGATTATACACTTGGGCGGTGTCTACACTGACCCATCAAAACATATTTGTTATGAAACCACCAGAGAATACTGCTTTCCAGATTCAGCAGATGTGAGACAAATAACATCCTGCTCACTTAGAAAGAGTCAAGTTGGGGGATACTTGCTAAACGCCTGAGATTTTTCTTGACAACTCTTCTTGCTCTTGTTTTTCCTAAGTGGCTATTCCTGGGCTATTTGTCAAACAGACTTTATCTCCTGTAATATCATCTTTTTCTGTTTGGTGTGGTTTTTGAATTCCAGGCAGACCAGGCCCAGTATAATAGTCTTGGACAGACATTCTTCCTGTCTGGGGTATTTTCTTCCTGTCTGGGGTATTTTAGTTACTGCCCTAAAGTTTGCAAAATGTTCTTTTTTCTGAAAAGATACTCTTGAAAATCAATAAACTGCAGAGAATGGAAAAAGCTGATCAGTGACTTTTCAAGATATGGGGCATTTCATTGGGAGAGTAAACATAATAACTCAATCCAAAATAAAATGGATCCAGAGAGTGTACCCTCAGCATTTACATATAGCCTACTGTCTAGAGATTGTCCTTGTGAACCCAAAAGAAAATTGAACGATATATCGGCCGTGAAAATAAACAACGTCGCATCGCAAAGCGGAAATCAGGCAGTGGACCTAAAATAATGTTTAACTAACTTGACATTCCCTTCTGTCCCCATTTTGCTATATTTCTGGGGAATGTGTATTTGTGGGGACAATAAGGGGAGCTACTTGCTATTCAGAAATGTCTGCCTGCATTTGTTTGGCTGAAGAAATGAGATGGAAGGCAGTGGGGAAGCACTGATGGGAAAGGTTGTTGGTAAATATGAGCAGGGCTAATAAGCATTAAATGCAATCTTGATATGCTTAGTTATTTTTTAAAATATGGCGAAAAGTGAAATTTTAGAAAATCTGTGATTAGTGTATCCTGTATTTCCTGAAGCATCCGGTAGACCAGTTTCCATTTTGTCAGTGTATGGTAAACACTGTAGCTACTCTCCTAATTCCTAAATATTGCATTTTTATTTTTACCCCAAGGCATGTTATTTCCCATGTGATTTCTTCATCCATTGGAGATGTTCCAGATAAGAATTTTGTCACTCCTTTTCTTTTTTTTTTTTTTTTTTTGCATGACCTACACGAAAAGAATGCCTTTAAAAAGCCAAACCCACCTTCACTGGCCTTTGGTTGTGCTGTTTCCTCTTCTTGGAATGTTCTCCCCGACTTATCTGCCTCTCCAGGTCAACATCATCAGCTCCCCATCAGCCTAATCTTTCCCAGTCTAGTGAACTCCTATCCATCCTTCAAAAACCCAGTTCAAATATCTCTTTCCCCAGCCTTCTCAGGAAGAATTTATTATTCTCTCCAGTATCCTACCATAGGATAATTATTTATGTTGCCTGTTTATTCTTGTAGATGAGATCCTTGAGTGCAAGAAGGTTTTGCTCCCCTGATCTATTTTGACTTTGTTATCCAAAGACTAGTATAGTGCCAGGTTAAAAGTAGGCAATCAGCATGTAAGTATTGAATAAATGAGTGAATAATGAGTGGGTGAATGGGTGGATGAACTAGGAAATAGTTCCCCTCTCTGACATCCTTCCCCCACCAATTTGTAATGCCATTTCTGAGATATACCAAGTTTCCATATATGTGTGATTTGGTTTCTGATCTTTCCACTCTGTACCACTGGTCTGTTTGTCCATCCTGCATGGTGTTTTACTTTTTTTTTTAACTATAGAAGTCTTGATATATAGTCGGATGTGTTTTCTTACGTTCTTCTACTTATTCAAAATTATCGTCGCTATTTCTTTCTGCTCTATTCTTCCATATAGATTGTAGGGTCATCTTGTCAAGTTTTGTGAAAAGCACCATGGAGACTTTGCTTGAAATTGCATTGAATTTAAAGGTTCATTTGGAGGATAATTGATATATTTATAGTATCGAACGTTGCCATACATGAATATAGAATATCTCCTTACTTATGTCATTAATTTAATTATTTTATAATTATTTTAGATTATTGCTGATGCTATGAATGAAGTCTTTAATTTTTATGATTTAACAAAATGAGTTATTGCTGATGTATAACGATGCTACTGATTTCTTCTTATTGTTCTTATATTAAGTAAATTTGATGGCCTTGTTCTTTCTTCCAACCATATATGATGTATTTCTTTGTCTTGTTTTATTATGCTGGCTAAAACTCTGAAGGATAACGCCCAAGAGAAGCACTTACAGCAGGCAGTCTTTTCTTTCTGCTGACTCTAAAGGAAATTATTCTAATGTTTTATCTTTAAATGTGATATTTATTATATGTGTATCATAGATATCTTTAATCAACCATTTTTAGGAGAGTCCCCTCTATTTCTAGTATGCTAATTGCTATTACTGTGAACAGGTGTTGAATTTTATTAACTGTTGGTATTCTAATTTTTTAAATGATTATGTGGTTTATCTCTCGTGTTTTATTATTGTTGTGAATTCTAGTAATATGTCAACTACCTTAAATCCCTGAAATAAACCCTCCTCGGTCATGACATTTAAATATAATGCTACACTCAGTAGGATTTTTATATTTATGTTCTTAATTGAAATTGATGTATAATTTTACTTTTATGTACCATTCTTGTATGGTTTTTGAATCAAGATTACATTAGCTTCATTATGTGATTGTGGAGGTTTTCTTTTTTTTCCTCCCTGCTCTGCAGTAGTCTGTATTGGCTAGAGATTGTTTTTTAAAAATTCGATTAAACCTAATAAGATCATTTGGGATCAATGACTATTTGAGGGTAGATGTTTTACTGCAGATTTAATTATTTCATGGGTATAATTGAATTTAGGTTTTCTATATTATGTTGAGTCATTTTGATAATTTATATTCTTTAAGAAAATCATCCATTTCATATAACTTTTTTTTTTTCTTTTTTTTTGCGGTACGCGGGCCTCTCACTGTTGTGGCCTCTCCCGTTGCGGAGCACAGGCTCCGGACGCGCAGGCTCAGCGGCCATGGCTCACGGGCCCAGCCGCTCCGCGGCATGTGGGATCTTCCCGGACAGGGGCACGAACCCGTGTCCCCTGCATTGGCAGGCGGACTCTCAACCACTGCGCCACCAGGGAAGCCCATTTCATATAACTTCTAATTTTGTGGGTAGAAAGTTAGCATTCTCAAGATTTTTGTTTTATATCATTACTGCATCTGCATTCATGTCCTCTCTTTTATTGTTTGTGCCATTTTTCTTGATCAGTTGCCCAAGGTTTGCCTGACTTATAAATCTTTTAAAAAATCACCTGTTAGTTTTTTTAATCCTTTTCTTTTCTTTTTCTTTCTATTTCATTATATTCTACAATAATCTTTTTTTATTTCTTTGTTTTACTGTTTGAATCTTCCATATCCTTTTTTTCATCCTGTTTTTCAGTTCTCTGAAATCAGTCATCTTGTTATTGTTTCATAAACAGCCTTGATTAGATTGGCCTGTGTTTCCCAGTTTTCTTGCTCACCCTGGCTTCTTGAATCCTATCCTTTCCCACTAGGTTCAATGTGCCTCTTACAGAACTGTATTATCCCTAAGTGTATCTTTGAGTGAGGACCTGTGAGTGGAAACTCTTGGCATTTGTCTGAAAATATCTTTATTTCACCCTTGCTTTTGAATGGTAATTAGCTGTGTATAGAAGTTAGGTTGGCAGTAATTTTCTCTGAGCACTTTGATGAAATCTGTAATCTACTTGTCTCTTTTTTGCTGAGGAGAAGTCTGTTTTCATCCTAATTGCTGTCCTTTCACAAGTAACCTGCTTTTTCAGGACTTTGCTTGTCTCTTTGGTATTCTGCACTTTCACTCTAATCTATATAGGTCTAAATTATTTTTTATTCATCAGGTTTGAGGCTCATTTAGCTTTTCTTAATCTGAGGGTTTTGTGCCTTTTAGCAATTCTGGAAAGATCTCAACTGTTTCTCTTTCTGAATATCGCTTCCATATATGCCCTTAACCCCATCATCTCTCAGCTTTTCAGGATCATCACTCCTTTGCTTCTCTCTCTTCTGCATCTCCAGTCTCTTCTACCTATTGTATCAATCTCACTGACAAGTCAACATGCCCTAATGTCTCCCATCTTTTATTTAAAAAAAAAAAAAATCCGGGCTTCCCTGGTGGCGCGGTGGTTGAGAGTCTGCCTGCCGGTGCAGGGGACACGGGTTCGTGCCCCGGTCCGGGAGGATCCCACATGCTGTGGAGCGGCTGGGCCCGTGAGCCATGGCCGCTGAGCCTGCGTGTCCGGAGCCTGTGCTCTGCAACGGGAGAGGCCACAACAGTGAGAGGCCCGCGTACCGCAAAAAAAAAAAAAAAATCCTCCCAGGGCCCACCCCATATCTCCTTGGAGCTATCTTTGTTGCTCTGCTGGACATCACCACCAAACTTTTTGACGAATTTGCCAGTTATCCTTCAGTCCCCTCGAGTATGACTTCTGCCCTCAAAAATCCAGAGACTGCTCTTGCCAAGGTTGCCAGTGACTTCCATGTGTCTGAATCACAGTTCAGCCCTCATTTAACTGGACCTCTTTCCAGCATTCAACCTGGTTGGCCACTCCTTCCCTAAAACATGCTTCACCTCTTGACTTCTGAAATGCTTTACTCTCTTGGTTCTCTCCAAATGTTGGAGCACCATGGGCTTGGAATTGAGCTCTATTTTCCTCATTTTCTATTCTCTATTGCTAATAGGCTTTTTTATTCCATTCACACAATTTTAAATACCATTTACTTGTCACGGATGGCCAAATGTATACCTCCAGTTCCACTCCTCCTCTGAGTTATTGAATTGTGTGTGATTCCTGCTTGACCATAAAACTTGGAATCTCAGCAGTATTTTACCTTAAACTGCTCAAAGTTGAATTCTTGAATTTCTCCCAAAAGAATGTCTTCCATATCTCAGCAAGTGGCATCACTATCCACCCGGTTTCTAAAGCTAGAATCTAGGAGTCACTCTTGATTCCTCTCTCCTTCAAATACCCACATTTATTCTACTGTCAGGTCCTTTAAATTCTATCTTCAAAAGAGAACTCAAATCCATTCACTTTCTGTCTCTTCCTCCAACATCCTGGTCATGGCCTCTATCATTTCCCAACTAGAAACCACTACCCAGTTTATGAATCTTTTCTGCTTTTAACACTCTCGCTTCCATTTTCAACACAGCGGTCAGAACATCTTTTTAAAAAAATCATCTTCCTACTTGAAGTCCTTCAAGAACTTCCTGTTGGACCTAGATTACAACCAAATCCACACTTGTTAATAAAGCCTTCAAGGCCCTGTCCTACCTTCAACCTCATCCCCATTTCTCTCCCCCTCACTCTGGTGTTCTGGCCACCCTGGCCTTCTAGTCCCTCAGTCACACCAAGCTCTCTTGCTCCTACAGGACCTCCGTAGATTCCTTCTGACTGAAATGCACCCCTCAATGCCCCCACCAGACTGGCTCCTTCTCTTCCTTCAAGCAGCTTGAGGTCACCTTTCAAAAGATGACTTCTTGACCCTCATGGATAACACAGGGGCCTTTCTTAAATCTCTCTAGTAACAGCCTCATTTTTTCTTTTATAGCCCTTTCCTCACCTTTTCTCTCTCTTTTTTTTTAAGTTATATTATTTACATATTATTTTATCGATCTTGCAGTTTCAACAGTATATTAGCAATCAACTTTGTTGCCATGATTAACCAGCAGTCCCTTTAGAACACTTCTAGTAAAATATTAAGAAACCTTTGATTGCTGAATTTGTAAAATGTTCAGCTTTCAGTAGGACACTTTACTGAGGAATTCTTTTAGTACCACATTTAATGTGAGTGGGCCTTTCAATGAATCATGGCATTTTGGCTCTGGGAGAATTCAAGTGCTCCCTCAGATGGATTCTCTGCATTCCAGCAAGGGGTGCTTTGTCATATCTTAGTGTCATTTCCTTGCAGCACGATTCTCCATTTTAGTAAAAATAATTCTGAGAGGTTTGTTTCTTCCCCCCCCATCATTTTTCAAAGGAGAAATAGTATAAGGGGGGCAGTTTGCATGTGACAAACTGAAATACCAAAAGACTATTATAACTTAGTTTTATTGCATAGAAACCGTGGTCAGAAGTTGCTCTTTTTGATGGGTTGATTGACTACTTTCTCTGCCTTGACAAATCTGTGAGTGCCATTAGGAGGGAACCAAGCTTGTTTCATTTGTCACTTTATGTATACCCAATTACTAGTATATATAAATAAATAAAGATCTCACAGTGATGCCATTTTTTCTTAAGTAGAGCTCTGATGAACATCTTCCCAAATTGTGACCGTAGTTGTCATCCTGACTATACAGGCCTGTACAGGCCTCCCAGTCTCTTAAAAAAATAATATTGTATGCATGTCTTTTATTTGTTAATGGAGGTTTAAAACTTTGAAAGTCCTTATATGAGTCACACAGTCTCATAATATTTTAATTTTGTAAAAATTCAAGACCTCTTCCCATAAGATTGATGTGCCCCCACATAGACTGCCTGTGATGGTTTCTGGCTTACTTCAACCACATTTGCTTTCAAGGAATCCCCTAGCTCTGCTTCTTGCAGCTCATTGGTGCCAGGGAACATGTATTTTTGTTTTGTTTCATTTTTGTTTTAAATCATGACTTAATACATGGTCCTGTCACACCTGGACCTGGACCTGAATAATGAGAGATAAGACCATCCTTACTTCATGATGTTCAAAATATTTCACAACTGACTTGGCCGCCAACCAATGAGACTGGCACCTTGGCCAATCAGAAGGGACTTTCAACCTACACACACCCAGAGGCCACACCGGGGCCTGCTGAATACAGACACCTCTCTGGGGAAGGCAATTCTATAGACCCTATTGGTAGCCTTCATTTTCAGCCAACTCCCTCACTTCTTAAAATGCCTTTTCTGAAAGTGGCCTAAAGCCTTGGAACCTTCTAATTTTCCCATAGTCATGCCTTATTTATACCTACCTGGATATTCTATAGATAGGGCAACTTTGGTCAAAAGGCCACAGTAACTGAGGTCTGCCTTCCAGAACTTGCTGAGCTAAATGCAGGTTATAGCAACCAGCTCAGGCTCTCTTGGGTTTTTCCATACAGTAACTTGTTTGGGGTAGGGAGAGTCTCATTCCTTAGCTGATGGCATGGCCCTGTCCTCTTACTGTTTCTCCACATTCCTTTCTGGCTCTGGTGTGGGGCGTGGAGGCTCAGTGGAGGATTTTCAGAAATCAAAGCACATCTCTGTTTTTTCCAGGTCTGTTCGCAACTCATCCCCACTGGAAAGAAACTGCCCAGTGAGGGATGCTTACTCCCACTCAGGCCTTTGTTTCTTGGCGTCATCTATTCGTTTCACGTCCAAGGCCACCTGCCTCCAGGTGACTGACTTCTCTAACACTTTTCTTCATCTTGGCTCACAGGTCCACACGTTCCGAGGCCCGCACTGGTGTGAATACTGCGCCAACTTCATGTGGGGGCTTATTGCCCAAGGAGTCCGATGCTCAGGTAGGCACAGAGCTTTCCTTCCCCTTTTCCATTTACATCAAGTGCCGCAATGATGAGCTGGAGGGCATCTCTCCAGAGCGGGGAAATAGGCCCAGATTAGCTCAGAAGTCTAGCTTTCTGGAAGATTCAAGGCATCTCTGTGCTTAATGGAGAAACTCCTCTAGGTGTTTGCTAGAATGAAAAGGAATATCTCTGTTTATACAAGAAAAGAAAAAAATCCAGGGGAGTATATTTTCTTAGGCACCTACCTGCCATCCAAACTAGGTAGCTGTCCTTAAAAGAAAAAACTAAATCAATTCCAATGGAATTGCATAGATAGAAAAGTTACATTGCTTTCCCATCTTCTATTTATCATGGCATTTAGCCTCACCAGTGAACCTTCGGGGAGATGCAATTATTCTCCCCATTAAATAGATGAAGAAACTGAGCCTTACTGATAATCATTAATTGCCCCTGGCCACATAGTAAGGGGTGGAACATTAATTTGGCTCCAGAGCCCATCATGCCTAGTATTTTTCTGCCATCAGATTAGCAGTGAAAATACACACCTTGATTTGATATCACATATTTTCAAAGTACTTTGAAACCCTAGGTGTTTTTCCACCTAGAACTAGACACACACACCCATTGCTAAGAGCACACAGCACATCTTATTAAGATACATCTAACAAAACAGCAAAGAATTGCCAAATTAATGTGTAACCAGGCTTCCTAATTCATCATGCCATGCTTTTTCTGGCAAACAGTTCCGGCCGGGAGCAAGAATAGCCTCCTGTGATATATTGACTGGGTTTCCACTGACAGCATGACTGATTTCTTTCTTGCTAGGGTATGATTTAAAAAAATAATTCTTATGCAGCATTTAAAATAAGCTAATGAAACTACATTAAGACGATCTGTTTCCTACAAATGAACTTATTTACAAAAAGAAACAGACTCACAGACATAGAAAACAAACTTACGTTTACCAAAGGGGAAAGGTGGCGGGGGAGATAAATTAGGAATTTGGGAGCAACATATACACACTACTATATGTAAAATAGATAAACAAGAAGGACCTACTGTGTAGCACAGGGAACTCTACTCAATATTTTGTAATAACCTATATGGGAAAAGAATCTGAAAAAGATATATAACTGATCACTTTGCTGTATACCTGAAACTAACACAACACTGTAAACCAACTATACTTCAATAAAAATTTTAAAAATTAAAATTAAAAATGATGATCTATTTCCCCATACTGCCCATTTTGATTCACAGGATCATGGGACCTTAAATCCTTTCTCTGCCTGGAAAGGGCTATTTCAGCTTCTACTATATAAATACAGCAATCACCTATGGTGATACCTGGACGGGCCCAGGAGTGCTCGTGTATGTCAATTCCTCTACCTGCCCCCATCCCAGATCCATGAGGCAAGCAGTAAATGTAGGTTTGGAGGCAGACTCTCCAGAAATGATCTAGATACCCCTGATTACCACAAAAGTTACAAAGTATCTCACAGTTCAACCACTGAGCAAAGTGGTGGAATATCTGAATTACTCAGTGGTCATTAGTTCAACCTGTTCAGATTATACCTACCAAAAATATCCCTAATTGCTTCTATTATCCAATTTCAGCAGGAAACTGGTCCAAAGTCAATATTATGAGAATAAAACTCTGGGATTCAGATCAGCTGTGAACAGCAACTTGCTCTGGGATAAGAGAGTTTGGGTTTTTTTTTTTTTTTTTTTTTTTTTTTTTTAATTTTTTTGCTGTATGTGGGCCTCGCGCTGTTGTGGCCTCTCCCGTTGCGGAGCGCAGGCTCAACGGCCATGGCTCCCGGCCGCTCCGCGGCATGTGGGATCTTCCCGGACCGGGGCACGAACCCGTGTCCCCTGCATCGGCAGGCAGGCTCTCAACCACTGCGCCACCAGGGAAGCCCGAGAGTTTGGGTTTTTTGGGGATTTTTTTCTGTGTTTGTTTTTTTTTAAATAAAACATAATTCTAAGGCTATGCTACTATTCTCCAGTGGCCACTGTTTAACCTCATACTTCCTCTGAGCAGCAGGAGAACTGAAAACTGATCATTAAATGTTTGGGATATCCATCATTACCTCTCAACTCTCCATATTTTACATAATTTAAATATTTTAAAAATTAACTAGACTTTATTTATAGCATATAGAATTGTATTCGTTTGCAAAAACAATATGTTTATACTTGTTAGAAAACATCTTCATTTTAATAAAATGTCAGTATTTAACTCTACATAAAAACACTGTCATTTCAGACCTTAAAATGAAGTTTATAAAGAAATCAAAAATAGAATTATCCTATAATCCAGCAAGTCCACTTCTGGGTATATACCCAAAAGAACTGAAAGGAACAGATCTTTGTACACCCACATTGATAGCAACATTGTTCACAACAGCCAAAAGGTAGAAACAACCGAAGTATCCATCAGTGGATGAATGGATAAACAAAATGTGGTATATATATAAAATGGAATATTATTCAGCCTTTAAATGGTATCTTCTTCAGGAAATTCTGTCATGGGCTACAATATGAATGAACCTTAAGGACATTATGCTAAGTGAAATAAGCCCGTCACAAAAGGACAAATACTGTATGATTCCACTTCTATGAGACATCTAAAGTAGTCACATTCATAGACGCAGAAGGCAGAATGTGGTTGCCAGGGGCTGAGGGGAAGAGGGTCCAGGGAGTTACTGTTTTATGGGTACAGAGTTTCAGCTTTGAAAGATGCAAAAAGCTTTGGAGATGGGTGGTGGTGGCTGCACACAGTGGGAAGGTACCTAACGCCACTAAACTATACACTTAAAGTGGCTAAAATGGTGAATTTTACATATATTTTAACACATTTCTAAAAATTTGTTTTAAATGAAGTTTGTAAGAATTCAGTGAGTAAAAATGACTAATGAAATAACTTAAGAATAGCTGGGCAGGTATCCTTATATTTTCTATCACCATATGTGCTATTTCTTCTATTTAACTCTCATGTAGTGTTCCTCACACTTCAGACTTCACATATATTATTTGATCCTCATGATAACCCTAGGAGTAGGTGCTATTATATCCAAACAAGAAAACCAGCCTATTCTATTTAGTTCAGTTCACCAACATTTATATTCACTAAATAGATCTATCAAATGTTATTGAAGTTTACTGGAGCTTTGCTGAATTTCTCATGTTGATAAAGCTAAGATAATTAGAACTGGTTTTGTCTTTGGAAGGGGATAGACAGAGAACTCAGCCAGTAAACATGACATGAAAATCATGTAATGACAAAAATCGTTTTCTGATGATTTTACAAAAGTTTAGATCCTCTCAAATCCTTGGTGTAGTTAAGTGTTTTTATTTAAAGCAACTGATTACAATATTCATTATCATGTGTGTATAATATGTATATAAAATATAAAAATGATATTATTATTCTTTACACCTATAAAAACAATCAGTATTAGAAGGTACTTTGAATAGATACCAAATCAACTTTGAACATCTTCAGCATTAAATTTTCTGGAATGTAGACTGGTGCCTTGTTATTGTTAGAGAAATTCCATCAGTGGATACCAACTGCTAATAAGGCTTTTAATGTGCACATTGAACTTAAAAGCACCTTTTCAGTTTTGGATCTTGATGAGCTTTATAAATAATTAGTCTTATCATCACATTACATGGCATTGTTCTAAATTGTAAACTCTCGGGTACTCCCACCGGTGTCCAGTTAGACAGTATTTCCACTCAACCGGTGTCAAAATAAGGCAAATAGAAAGGAGAACGGCCTACTGAAACTGCCCAGCAAGGAAGACAGGAGTAAAAAGTATGGGCAACTCTCCAGGAAGGCGAAAGAAGATGCCATTGGTCATGGGTCTCTCAGACCAAAGATTAGAGATTCCTACAGAGACAGTCATCATGTCTTCCATAAAAGGAGTGTCACGAACTTAAGGGAAACAACCTAGCAAAAGTCCTAGGTGCCCTTTATGAGACACAGTTTGCTCTGGGAATCCAAACCCAAAAGCCCTCATATGGACCCAAAGTTTCCAGTTCCAAAAGGGAAAAGAAACATACAAACAACCTGGCTAATTACCAAAACTATCTCCATGAGATGTTCTATTCTTACGGTCCAGCCACAGAGAAGGCTTATTGAGAAAAAGGGAATTATATAAGTTTCATGAGTAAAGATAGATTTCATACTCATCTTGTGGACAGCATCTCCTCTAAGGGGGATGGATGTTTCAGAGAGATACAGCAAACTCTGGGTGTTTTCATTTTTATTTTTGTTAACATATAATTTGTGTTGAGCTTTGACAAAAGGGCCAGGCAAGCTTAATGTGGCTTCTTTGTTTACAGACTGTGGATTGAACGTACACAAACAGTGTTCCAAGCATGTTCCCAATGACTGCCAACCTGATCTCAAGAGGATCAAGAAGGTGTACTGTTGTGACCTGACGACACTCGTGAAGGCTCACAACATGCAGAGACCCATGGTGGTAGACATATGCATTCGGGAAATTGAAGCAAGAGGTTTGGAAAAAAAACACCTGCTTATTATAGTGATTTTATTTTTACTGTTGTCAAGGAGACTTTCTTATAATTGTTAAATTGACTCTCCAGTACTGATCTTGGGGAGATGGTCTGCCCAGGCCCATGCACGTGTGCACGCATGCACACACGCTAAATCCAACCAACGACATCAATTTCTGTGTCGTACGTAAACCATGCATGTATGCACTTAACACACACTTGCTAAGCATTTATCATGTGCTACACACTGGGGATATAAAAGTCACAGTTCACACCTTCAGGAAATTCATAGCATAATATGCAGAATCGGGGGTTGGGGGCAAATAAATAAATGCCGTGAGTACATGTATTCAAAACACTATTTTAAAAAAACCACGGAGTCACAGAGGAAAACATTTTAATCTTATCTGAGGAGAGTTCAGAAAGGGTTTATGGCAGAGGTGAGGTTTGAATCGAGTCTTTGAAAGTGCTTCTGTTAAATAAGTAAAGAAATTTTTGGTCAACACATATATTTTCTACCATATAGAAATTCACTCCTAGTATTGGTTCTGTTTATTTCAAAGAGGAGAGTTAAAAAATTGAAAAGATCTATTCATTGAAAATTGAGACGGCAAGGAAGATAGAAACATTTCAAAGAAGAGATTCTTTATATTATGCTTGAGTCATCTTTCCTTTATTTGTGCTTCAGCCACTTTTCAGTATCAAAATGTTCAGTGATATGGTGGATAGAGTCTGGTGAGGGAGAACTGGATTGTTGGATGTAATTTGGATAATTGGAAAGGCTTTTACCATTGTTGCCATGTATTTACCCTGCTATAGGTGGTATCCATCATTGTGTCCAAATTGGCTTAATATATTCTACAGGTATTTATGCATTCGCCAACCATCCCATTCTTTCCAAAACAAAACAAAAGAGGATATTGTAACTTGTTATCCCAAACCTTTTTTTTTTTTGCGGTACGCGGGCCTCTCACTGCTGTGGCCTCTCCCATTGCGGAGCACTGGCTCCGGACGCGCAGGCTCAGTGGCCATGGCTCACGGGCCCAGCCGCTCCGCGGCATGCGGGATCCTCCCGGACCGGGGCACGAACCCGTGTCCCCTGCATCGGCAGGCGGGCTCCCAACCACTGCGCCACCAGGGAAGCCCTATCCCAAACCTTTTAGAGATAGGAAATTATTCCCTCTTCCATACAGGATGAAAACGATAGCTATTCTGTTGCCTTAAGACTTGCTCATTTCATCTCAAATTGTAAGAAATGCCTCCTGCCTTTTGACTGCTGTGTCTGTCAGAGCTGAATGGGAGCTTTGGAATCTGGTGAAGCTGTTGGGCTTCCCTGGTGGCGCAGTGGTTGAGAGTCCGCCTGCCGATGCAGGGGACATGGGTTCGTGCCCCAGTCTGGGAAGATCCCACACGCCACAGAGTGGCTGGGCCCGTGAGCCATGGCCTCTGAGCCTGCGCGTCCGGAGCCCGTGCTCCGCAACGGGAGAGGCCACAACAGTGAGAGGCCCGCGTACCGCAAAAAAAAAAAAAAGAAATTGTTGTGGAATCTGGTGAAGCTGTTGATGCAGGGGCTGAGCTGAGTACGAGTTGAGGGGGGTGCCCTGACTCTGGATGAGTGGCTGGGAAGAGCAGCCCTGGGTCCTGCTGTTTAGAGGACTCCACGACCCCAAAGGGTCAGATCATCAGCCTCTCCAGAGCCTGCAGTCAGGACTTGTGCTTCTCTGAAGAAGCTGGGATCATCCCATAGTGATCCTCATCAGAGACTGCTAATAATTTGGGCAGAGTTACTACCACATCTGGTGTCTAATGTGTCCACGGGGAGCACAGCACTAAGCATGTCTAGTACAAGAGCTAGAATAGCACAAGTTAGGAATTTATACGGAAGTCACAGCAAAGGGACTGGAGCTACAGGCATTAGGGGCCTGTGCGTGTGAGCAGAACCAGAGGATGGGCTGGAAGAAATTCATGTGATGCTGCCATTCCCAGCTTCATTGCCACCACTGCCAACATCTTACCTTGTCTTCCACCCGTAGCAAATTTCTTATTCTCCAAATGCTTCTATCGCCACTTGTTTCTGCATGATATGGCAGAGTGAAAAGATCATGAACTTGAAGTTAGATTCCCTACCCCTTCTCATATTAGCTATAGTATGACCTTGGGCAAGTTACTAACTCCATTTGAATATCTATTTTCTCATCTTTAAAGTAACAATCAGTTGTACCTCCTAAGGTAGTTATGAGGGTTAAAATGAGTTGATCCATATAAATGACCTAGTACGGGGCCCAACATAAGAGGACTCAACTGTGTTATTTCTTTTGGTTTTTTCTTGGAATGACCAACTCCCCTAACTCCACCTCCAAATCTGTGTGTCTAACCAATGTACTTAACCCATAGCTTTCAATGCTGTCACAGAGACCCCAAATAATAGTGTCTTCAAAAAGATAGAAATCTCTCTCTCCGGCAGCAGCCCAGGGCTCATGGAGCAGCTGCCCAGGAACAGGAACCCAGGCCCTGCAAGCTGTTGCTCTGTCATCCTTGAGTGCTGCCCTCATCTGCATGGTCCCAGATGGTTATCACCGTCTCATCTGCATTCCAACCAACAGCAAAAGGGCATACCCTTTCTCTTCAAGTCCATGACCCAGGCGCTGTACACATCACTTCTGCTCTCTTCACACTGGCCAGGAGTTAATGGCCTCTGCGATGGATGTTGTTCTAAAAACCAAGGGTTTTATCACAACAGAGGAAGTGGAGAACTAGTATTAGACAGGGAGCTGGCAGCCTCTGCTAACTCTGGCAAAGTCCAGCCTGTCCTTCATGATGTCCTTTAAAGATAGCTCCTCAGTAAGACCTTCCCCATGGCCTATTCTATCAAAAGGCAGTGTCAGTGTCCACTGCACTGTGCTCCCCTGTGCCACTGTGTCCTTGCCTCTGTTGCAGTGCAGGTTACAACTGGACTGGAGCATGCTTACATGCACCACCAACTAGAACAGGATGACACCAGGCCTCATCTTGTGGGCCAATTCAGTTGATCGGTAGTGGCATCCTAGACAACTGTCCTGAGACGAATTCTGAAACTGAGTGGGGCTCAGTGGGAGAAAAAGCTGAGGTCAATTAAGAATGTCTCCTCTGGTCACAGGAGGGAGGAGGGGGAGTATTTATGCCATGCATTTGTTGTCTCTGATGCAGACCTGATGTCAACCCTTATATATGGCAGATAGTACATGTGAAAAACAGAAATGCATGTTAGTTATCAGGAGTTTGACAGAGTATACTGCAGCAGCAGTAGAAGCTATTTATTTGCTTATTTATTATTGCTGTAGCTGTAGTTTGATAGCAGCTAGTTTTTGACATAAAAGGTCTGAAATCTTAAAAAAAAAAGTCTGAAATCTTGTCCTCTATCCCTTCTGATACTTTGGAAATATCTTAACAAATCAATGAGATCTAGGAGCAGAACCCACATCTTTTTCTTAGCCTAAATATACAGTGATCAAGTTTCCAGAATCATTCAGTAGAATTTTATTTTCCTGCATCTGTTTGTATGATCATTTATTTGAAGGTATACCAATTAAATCAATCATATGTAGTTAAACATTTAACATATTGTCATGTTTATGATTAAACATAAAAGGCTATAAAATCTGGATAGTTCCAGTAAAATCAGGATAATATGTACCACACACATGCATACTTGTATTGTGTACCTAGCACACTGCTACATGCAGTATGGCAATATGGATTGAGATGATGCTGTGAGGAAAATAGTTTGCTGCAGTGAAATCACATCCAGCTGTCAGATGAACAAAGGAAGCAGGAGACCATGGTTGATGAGAATCTTGACCATGGGTTCACTTTGCAAAGCCAGGCAGGAGGAATACCAGATCGCTGAGGTCTCCACTGCCACACAAGCAAATGAAGACAGACTTGCACAGAAACCGAGATGGACAAGTTCAAGTTCTGACGTGACAGTATGTAATATATAAGAGCACTGACTATATTTGCTTATTTCCTGATAGCACGCAGTGTAGATAGGAAATCAGATTCTTTTTTAGATGTTTTAGGAAGCTAAAGTTAAAATCTGTCTGTCCCTTTTTTTAACAGGATTAAAGTCAGAAGGGCTTTATAGAGTTTCCGGGTTTACTGAACACATCGAAGATGTCAAAATGGCATTTGACAGAGGTAGGCTTGCACTTTCTTAGGTGCCAAATGATTTATCCTTAGTATCTTCTCTTTTGGAACCAGATTTTACTCATAATGGGAATGGGTTTATTAGAGCTACTGAGAGCTGTTCTTTAGGAAGCCAAGGAGTAACGGTTTACAAATATCATAGTTCTCTGCTTCTCTGGGGAAAGTGTTTTTTTAAAAGTCATGGACAGTTGACCATATGGAGAAGTGGGTTTAAAATACTACTTGAAAACGATCAGACAGCATTTGGTGCCATTAAGGTTCTTGACTTTGTTGCCCAACATTTATGGTCAGTTCACATGGCACCAGGGTACCTTCTGCATCCTCCATCTCAGATCCCTTTGATTTCTTCTCCCAAAGCTCCAAAGAAGAGAGCATAGGGATGGGGGTACCCCTGGCACTGAAGTAGGGGAAGTTTAGGAGGGTAACTCCTTTTGTTCTTTGTGACTGTGCCATACATCCTCTAGGCCATATTCTTTCTTAGGTCAGATATCATGAGCCAACTTGGGAACTTATTAAAAATACAGATCACCAGGGCCCACCCTGGGGACTCATTCAGGAAGCCGAGTGAGCCCAAGAATCTGTATATCTGTTGAATGATCCAAATACTCCTGGTACAGCCAATCAGAGATGGAACGTCTAGCCCTCTAGCTAGGACTCTGCAGAGTAGTAGACAAGGTCTCTGATGATCTAGCTGCCCTATCTGTCCAGGCTCATAGCCAGTTCCTCCTGTCTGTATACTCTGTACCCCAGCAATACTGAAATACACCCTCCCTCTTTTCATGAACAAGCACCTGGGCTCACGTTGCTCTGTCCATCTAGAATGTGTTCACATCTCTGCCTGGCAAGCACTTACCTATTCATCAGGTGTCAGCTCAAGTCTTTCCTCTGTCATGACTCCTCCCCAACCTCCCCAAGCTGACCTAAGAATTCCATTTCCTTTTCCTCTGCCTGCCCCCTTGTTTCCACATGTCTCCAGCACAGCGGTCTTCTTATTTCCTTGTAATTGTTGAGTTGCAGGCCTGACTCCCAGTCTAACTAGAGTTATTTGAAGGGAGTACAGTTGGCCTTCTGTATCTGCAGGTTCCATATCCGTAGATTCAACCAATCATGGATCAAAAATATTTTTTTTAATTCCATAAAGTTCCGAAAAGCGGAACTTGAATTTGCCACATGCTGGCAACTCTTTATGTAGCATTTACATTGTATTAGGTATTGTAAGTAATCTAGAGATGATTTAAAGTATACTGGAGGATATGCATAGGTTATATGCAAATACTAAGCCATTTTACATAAGAGACTTGAGCATCCTTGGATTATGGTGTCCACACAGTGCGAAGTTCCTGGAACCAATCCCCCTTGGATACTGAGGGACAACCATATGTCTTTTCTTCTTTGATGCACTAGGGCTTAATAGTGCCTGGCACATGGTAGCTTCTCAATAAATATTTGTTAAATACATAAATAAGGGGATCAGATGGCATATCTGCTACCCTCTTATTGTTTTCTGTACATTAGGAGCTTTTTTAATCCTCAGAACCAAATTTGCTGAGGCATTTGTTCTTTCAATTCTCTGTATAAAGGAAAATGCTAATAGTTCCTATATGATTGAAACATTTTTCTATCCAAAAAGTTTTATAGACTGCAACAATTAAATTGGACTGGTATTTACTAATGGTAAAACAAAAAGTCAAAAAGTGTCTTCAGAATGATTGTAAAAATAGTAAGAAACATAACATTACCTATACATGAGGGAAGGTTAAAGTTTCCCACATTAAAGTCCTAGGGACTAGGGGAGAAATAATCAAGTGAAAAGAAACTTCAGTAAGCCTGAAAGAGACATTAGAAACTGAAGATATTCAACCATTATTTTCTGTATGTGATCTTCAAATCCAAGTCCACATAATAAGAGATTCTTGATTTTTTAACTTCAAATTAGATTGTTATTCGATTATGAACCTTTGTGTCTAGAATATAAATTACTGTGCTAGATTTCTATTTAGCAAATTACCAGGGGCTGGGACCCAAAGAACTATTTTAAGTCTATTTCACTACTTTTTTGGCTGCACTTACCCTCAGACCCAAAATCCCTCTCACCAAACTTCTTTTGTTACTTCCTGCATCTCAGTGTTATTAGAAGCCAAAGTAGTCAGCTGAAACTTGTAAAGGAGCATTCATTGTTGGATCTTTTTTTTCTTTCTGGGCATGCTTTAACTTGGTGAAATAAGGTCCTAATTAGGAATTGGATCATTGATTGTTTTTCAGATGGTGAAAAGGCCGATATATCTGCCAACATCTATCCAGACATAAACATCATCACTGGAGCCCTTAAACTGTATTTCAGAGACTTACCCATTCCTGTCATCACCTATGATACCTATTCCAAATTTATAGAAGCAGCAAGTAAGTATGGAGAACTAATTTTTTAATGGCACCAAAGTTTTAAGTGCAATGCTTTTGACTTCAAGAAAATTAAAACTCAGACCTGATTAAATTATTGCATGAGGATTTGCTTTGCCAAGCGAGGTCACAATGGTACAGTTAAGAGAAAACCAGGCATAGTTCACCAGCTGAGTTGACCCAGTACTAAGCCAGCTCTACTCGGCTGAAGCTAGGTGCCAGGCAGTTCTGTCTCTCCCCATCGTTTCTTCTATGCTGGGAACCAGCACAGTCAGGCTTACTCTATTATATGTTGAAAGCAATGTTTCTGCAGCAAACAATCAGATGTTCTTCAATGAGGACTGTATAGATTAACTACTTTCATCTATTAGGCAGAATCCCATTGCTAATCAATTAAAGTCATACCCCAAGTTTTGCACATTGATACTGTTCAGAATTAGTAACAGGCCCAGAATATACTGTGTCAGCTACTATACTAGGAACTCTCACCAATATCTTCTTGTTTAATCTTCCCGTCTACCTGATGAATCACGTACTCTAATCCCATTGTACAGAGGAGGAAGGCTAGGCTTGGAGAGCTGAGCTCACAGGTCCAGGGGTGGAACGTCAGCATTGAACTTCCATCAATCCATAGCTGCTCATTCAGGGTTTGGCACTTGGGTCACCGCCGTCAGGAGAGAGAACCATAGTGTGTATATGTGTGTTGGGGTGTGGGGGGAATTGCACTACACTTTGTCCAGGAGCATAGTGAGGAAGGGGAGATTTAGGTGCTAGAATGAATGACGTAGAAGTCAAGCACACCTCAAGGAACTTTTTATTTAAAAAAATATATAACCTTTAAAGGTATGTGTTGCTAAATATAATAACAAGATGCCTGATGGGGAGAGACGTGGGCAGGCTGGGATTAGGGCAAGGTGTACTTTCCAGATGAGCTATGGCCCTACTCCCTGGTGAGAGCATTCTTTCCTGGGTCCTGGTGGTCTTGGGGGAGAAGGTTCTGGCAGCAGGGTGCCCTCCCTGGAGGAGTGACCAGGGGAGCTTTCTTTGAGTGGCTGCCAATACCTATCAGAGTCCTAAAAAGCAGAAGCATGCATGCTTCCTCCCGTTGTTAACGTACCTACTATCTACTTCCTAACCTGGACGGCACACTGGGGTTAACCATGCCAACATTCTGGTGAAAAGTGCCATCAGTGCAGACTGAGTTGGCTGGCTCACCTTCCAGTGCCCTTGCATTGTAGAGCGTATTCCGTCATGGAAGCCTACCACAGAAAGAGTTGGTAGACAACTTCAAGAGAATGCTCCCAAGTGTGGTCCAATTTAAACTAAAGCTGGGGATAGTGGGTTTTCTAGCAAATCCAGTGTTCAGAAGATGGGCAAAACACAGTCGGTGCATGGGCCACCAGCAAGCATCTACAGGGCTGCAGATTTCTGGAGGGCAAGGACCATGGGCAGCCTCCTGCCACACAGCCAGTGGACGTTCAACACGCATGTGGTTCCCAGCCTCAGAGCCTTTTCTGGAATACGGCAAGACATGGAACACATCGATTACTTTATGTTAAATGTTAGTAGACTGCCCCTTTTTCTGCAACCTGAACAAACCGGACTTCTTGTTACTTCCCTGAACACTTTAATGTTTCAACACTGCATGAATATTCATTACGTGTGATCTTCACAGAAATCTCCAGTGCGGATGAGAGGCTGGAAGCGGTCCACGAAGTGCTGATGCTGCTTCCTCCTGCCCACTATGAGACCCTCCGGTACCTGATGATCCACCTAAAGAAGTAAGTTGACACCTCCTCGGTGCCGCTTCTGCAGTCCCTACCTGCCCCGGGCAGTTAACGCATCAGGAAAAGTTCACAGCCTCCCCAACCTGCTGAGCAGACAGACCGCCCTTCAGAGTGAATTAGGCCGCCTTCTCCAGCCCAGCCCCATTCATAACTGCCAGGCACTCACTCTGTGGCAGGGGCTGCTCCGTGCACTTTAGATGTGTTATCTCTATGAGGGGGATACTGTTGGATGATATTGCTGAAACTTGGGGAGGTTCAGTAAGTGATGCAAAGAGATGCAGTAAAGCCAGGACTGAAACCCAGTCCGAGCCGTGGCCCTTACTGTGTCTTAACCATTTGCCTGCACTGCCTCCGCCTCTGCATCTTCCTCCCACGCCAGCCTTGTGCTCTGTGTTCTGTTCATCCTCCTGCTCACGAGAGTCCCAGATTCCTGAGGCTGCCTTCCTTCTGGACAAGCACGTTCCCACTCTGATCTCTTGTTTTACTGGACATGTTAATTATCTATCACTGAGGAACAAATTGCCCCCAAGCTTAGTGGCTTAAAACAATAAACATTTGTTATCGCGCAGTCTCTGTGATCAGGAATCCAGGTGGCTTCACTGGGTGCCTCTGGTTCAAGGTTTCTGATGAGGTTGCAGTCAAACTGACAGCCAGGCTACAACCTCCTCTGAAGGCTTGAGTTGGGGAGCATCCACTTCCAAGGTCCGTCACATGGCGTTTGGCAGGATTCAGTTCTTCAGTGGCTATTAGACCGCAGGCCTCTCTTGCTGACTGTTCTCTGGAGGCCACCCTCAGTTCCCTGTCCTACGGGTCTCCCCATAGGCAGCTCACCCAAATGGCAGCTGGCCGCCCTTACAGCAAGCAAGCGTGAGCACCCAAGATGAAAGATAGTCTTTCTGTAACCTGATCTCAGAAGTGATATCCTGTTGCTTTTGCTATACCCTGTGTGCTAGAAGCAAGTCACTAGGTCTAGCCCGTGCTCTAGGGGAGGGGGTTACAGAAGGGTATGAATTCCAGGAGGCAGGGATCAATCACTGGGAACCATCTCAGAGGGTGCCTGCCACAGAGGGCTGCACACTGGGTTATCTGTGTGAGAGCATGTGAGACAGATGGAGATGGCTGTTCACAGGATACTAAGTCTCTGGTTCTAGACTCTTTTACCTAAACCATGGATCTCTTTCCTTCACTGTACTTGTATAGTGAAGTCAATCAGTTGGTCTTTGAGATGTTGGAAGGATCAGGGTGCTTCTGTGTTTCTGGAAGTTACATGGGAACAGCCCATTCTTAGATTTAAAAAAAAAATTGTCTATACCAACTTACAGATCCATTCAGTAAGTGAAAGGAAGTGGAGAACACTGTAGAAACACTAAGGTATTGAGGTTTTAATTTTTCTACCTTTAAAACATATAAATACTCTTGCTCATATTCAACGTGATCAGGGATGTAACATGTAGCTTAGAAGAGTCCCATTTTGATTAATTTATTTTTTTAAATGTATTTATTTTATTTATTTTTGGCTGCATTGCGTCTTTGTTGCTGCGCACGGGCTTTCTCTAGTTGCGGAGAATGGGGGCCACTCTTCATTGCGGTCCGCGGGCTTCTCATTGCGGTGGCTTCTCTTGTTGCGGAGCACAGGCTGTAGGCGTGCGGGCTTCAGGAGTTGTGGCACATGGGCTCAGTAGTTGTGACTCGTGGGCTCTAGAGCGCAGGCTCAGTAGTTGTGGCGCACGGGCTTAGTTGCTCCGTGGCATGTGGGATCTTCCCGGACCAGGGATTGAACCCACGATCCCTGCATTGGCAGGCAGATTCTTAACCACTACCACCAGGGAAGTCCCTGATTAATTTATTGAATTTAAGAGTACAAGTAATTTTTGGATTAAAAAAAAGACTAGAATGTCAGCGTGGCTTTTAAATAGCTCTAAGTTATTTCTTTCAGTGCTCAACTGTTACACTTTGGAAGGAAAAGTATCATTATCAGTAGAAATGCTGACGTGCCAGTGAATCTTAAATGCCAATTATTTAGTATTTTTCCTATGGTGGGTTTGCTAGCCATCTTGTTTGGTCAGGTGTGGTGCCTGACTTAGTGGGGAAATACGAGCACTTTGAAAGTGAAGTATGTCCTCTTTCTTACCTCCCTCTTAACTTTGCAAGGTGAAGGTAATACAAGCTGAATTACCCTTCCTAAAATAATGCTAAATGGCTAGTGTTAATTAGCTTCAAGAGAATAAACACAAAGGGATGGCTTTCTGTGCAAAACCTAAACATACGTTAATCCTATTTTGCTCTTCTTTGGAGAATGTAATCCCTTTTAGATCTGTTAGGAACATCCTAAAACCTAAATCCTTAAAGCAAAATATCAGAGAGATCATAATTTTATTCTACTTGGAAGGTATTAAGGCAACTTTGGAGTTTGAACTTCATCTTTTAAAGGCTTGGCAGTTCTTGGATGTGGATGTTGAAATGATGATTTTCTTTTTTTTTTCATAATTTATATTGGAGTATAGTTTTTTTTTTACATCTTTATTGGAGTATAATTGCTTTACAATGGTGTGTTAGTTTCTGCTTTATAACAAAGTGAATCAGTTATACATATACATATGTTCCCATATCTCTTCCCTCTTGCGTCTCGCTCCCTCCCACCCTCCCTATCCCACCCCTCTAGGTGGTCACAAAGCAAGGAGCTAATCTCCCTGTGCTATGCGGCCGCTTCCCACTAGCTATCTATTTTATGTTTGGTAGTGTATATATGTCCATGCCACTCTCTCACTTTGTCACAACTTACCCTTCCCCCTCCCTATATCCTCAAGTTCATTCTCTAGTAGGTCTGTGTCTTTATTCCTGTCTTACCCCTAGGTTCTTCATGACATTTTTTTCTTTTTC
Source organism: Hyperoodon ampullatus (assembly GCF_949752795.1). Classification (NCBI taxonomy): domain Eukaryota; kingdom Metazoa; phylum Chordata; class Mammalia; order Artiodactyla; family Ziphiidae; genus Hyperoodon; species Hyperoodon ampullatus. Next base: position 62,056,906 of record NC_136922.1, read on the forward strand.
TTAAATTCCATATGTATGTGTTAGCATACGGTATTTGTCTTTCTCTTTCTGACTTACTTCACTCTGTATGACAGACTCTACGTCCATCCACCTCATTACAAATGCTCAATTTCGTTTCTTTTTATGGCTGAGTAATATTCCATTGTATATATGTGCCACATCTTCTTTATCCATTCATCCGATGATGGACACTTAGGCTGTTGCCATCTCCTGGCTATCGTAAATAGAGCTGCAATGAATATTTTGGTACATGACTCTTTTTGAATTACGGTTTTCTCAGGGTATATGCCCAGTAGTGGGATTGCTGGGTCATATGGTAGTTCTATTTGTAGTTTTTTAAGGAACTTCCATACTGTTCTCCATAGTGGCTGTACCAATTCACATTCCCACCAGCAGTGCAAGAGTGTTCCTTTTTCTCCACACCCTCTCCAGCATTTATTGTTTCTAGATTTCTTGATGATGGCCATTCTGAATGGTGTGAGATGATATCTCATTGTAGTTTTGATTTGCATTTATCTAATGATTAATGATGTTGAGCATTCTTTCATGTGTTTGTTGGCAGTCTGTATATCTTCTTTGGAGAAATGTCTATTTAGGTCTTCGGCCCATTTTTGGATGGGGTTGTTTGTTTTTTTATTATTGAGCTGCATGAGCTGCTTGTAAATCTTGGAGATTAGTCCTTTGTCAGTTGCTTCATTTGCAAATATTTTCTCCCATTCTGAGAGTTGTCTTTTGGTCTTGTTTATGGTTTCCTTTGCTGTGCAAAAGCTTTGAAGTTTCATTAGGTCCCATTTGTTTGTTTTTATTTCCATTTCTCTAGGAGGTGGGTCAAAAAGGATCTTGCTGTGATTTATGTCAGAGTGTTCTGCCTATGTTTTCCTCTAAGAGTTTGATAGTGTCTGGCCTTACATTTAGGTCTTTAATCCATTTTGAGCTTATTTTTGTGTACGGTGTTAGGGAGTGATCTAATCTCATACTTTTACATGTCCCTGTCCAGTTTTCCCAGCACCACTTATTGAAGAGGCTGTCCTTTCTCCACTGTACATTCCTGCCTCCTTTATCAAAGATAAGGTAACCATGTGTGCGTGGGTTTATCTCTGGGCTTTCTATCCTGTTCCATTGATCTATCTTTCTGTTTTTGTGCCAGTACCACACTGTCTTGATTACTGTAGCTTTGTAGTATAGTCTGAAGTCAGGGAGCCTGATTCCTCCAGCTCCGTTTTTCGTTCTCAAGATTGCTTTGGCTATTTGGGGTCTTTTGTTTATCCATACAAATTTTGAAATTTTTTGTTCTAGTTCTGTGAAAAATGCCAGTGGTAGTTTGATAGGGATTGCATTGAATCTGTAGATTGCTTTGGGTAGTAGAGTCATTTTCACAATGTTGATTCTTCCAATCCAAGAACATGGTGTATCTCTCCATCTATTTGTATCATCTTTAATTTCTTTTATCAGTGCCTTATAATTTTCTGCATAGAGGTCTTTTGTCTCCTTAGGTAGGTTTATTCCTAGATATTTTATTCTTTTTGTTGCAATGGTAAATGGGAGTGTTTTCTTGATTTCACTTTCAGATTTTTCATCATTAGTATATAGGAATGCCACAGATTTCTGTGCATTAATTTTGTATCCTGCAACTTTACCAAATTCATTGATTAGCTCTAGTAGTTTTCTGGTAGCATCTTTAGGATTCTCTATGTATAGTATCATGTCATCTGAAAACAGTGACAGCTTTACTTCTTTTCCGATTTGGATTCCTTTTATTTCCTTTTCTTCTCTGATTGCTGTGGTTAAAACTTCCAAAACTATGTTGAATAAGAGTGGTGAGAGTGGGCAACCTTGTCTTGTTCCTGATCTTAGAGGAAATGCTTTCAGTTTTTCACCATTGAGGACAATGTTGGCTGTGGGTTTGTCATATATGGCCTTTATTATGTTGAGGAAAGTTCCCTCTATGCCTACTTTCTGGAGGGTTTTTATCATAAATGGGTATTGAATTTTGTCAAAAGCTTTCTCTGCATCTATTGAGATGACCATATGGTTTTTCTCCTTCAATTTGTTAATATGGTGTATCACATTGATTGATTTGTATATATTGAAGAATCCTTGCATTCCTGGAATAAACCCCACTTGATCATGGTGTATGATCCTTTTAATGTGCTGTTGGATTCTGTTTGCTAGTGTTTTGCTGAGGATTTTTGCATCTATGTTCATCAGTGATATTGGCTTGTAGTTTTCTTTCTTTGTGACATCCTTATCTGGTTTTGGTATCAGGGTGATAGTGGCCTCGTAGAATGAGTTTGGGAGTGCTCCTCCCTCTGCTATATTTTGGAAGAGTTTGAGAAGGATAGGTGTTAGCTCTTCTCTAAATGTTGGATAGAATTCACCTGTGAAGCCATCTGGTCCTGGTCTTTTGTTTATTGGAAAATTTTTAATCACAGTTTCAATTTCAGTGCTTGTGATTGGTCTGTTCATATTTTCTATTTCTTCCTGATTCAATCTTGGCACGTTGTGCATTTCTAAGATTTGTCCATTTCTTCCAGGTTGTCCATTTTATTGGCATAGAGTTGCTTGTAGTAATCTCTTATGATCTTTTGTATTTCTGCAGTGTCAGTTGTTACTTCTCCTTTTCCATTTCTAATTCTATTGATTTGAGTCTTCTCCCTTTTTTTCTTGATGAGTCTGGCTAATGGTTTATCAATTTTGTTTATCTTCTCAAAGAACCAGCTTTTAGTTTTATTGATCTTTGCTATTGTTTCCTTCATTTCTTTTTCATTTACTTCTGATCTGATCTTTATGATTTCTTTCCTTCTGCTAACTTTGGCGTTTTTTTGTTCTTCTTTCTCTAATTGCTTTAGGTGTCAGGCTAGGTTGTTTATTCGAGATGTTTCCTGTTTCTTAAGGTAGGATTGTATTGCTATAAACTTCCCTCTTAGAAACTGCTTTTGCTGCATCCCATAGGTTTTGGGTCGTCATGTCTCCATTGTCATTTGTTTCTAGGTATTTTTTGATTTCCTCCCTGATTTCTTCAGTGATCACTTTGTTATTAAGTAGTGTATTGTTTAGCCTCCATGTGTTTGTATTTTTTACAGATCTTTTCCTATAGTTGTTATCTAGTCTCATAGCGTTGTGGTCGGAAAAGATACTTGATACAATTTCAATTTTCTTAAATTTACCAAGGCTTGATTTGTGACCCAAGATATGATCTATGCTGGAGAATGTTCCATGAGCACTTGAGAAAAATGTGTATTCTGTTGTTTTTGGATGGAATGTCCTATAAATATCAATTAAGTCCATCTTGTGTAATATATCATTTAAAGCTTGTGTTTCCTTATTTATTTTCATTTTGGATGATCTGTCCATTGGTGAAAGTGGGGTGTTGAAGTCCCCTACTATGACTGTGTTACTGTCAATTTCCCTTTTTATGGCTGTTAGTATTTGCCTTATGTATTGAGGTGCTCCTATGTTGGGTGCATAAATATTTACAATTGTTATATCTTCTTCTTGGATTGATCCCTTGATCATTATGTAGTGTCCTTCTGTGTCTCTTCTAATAGTCTTTATTTTAAAGTCTATTTTGTCTGATATGAGAATTGCTACTCCAGCTTTCTTTTGGTTTCCATTTGCATGGAATAACTTTTTCCATCTCCTCACTTTCAGTCTGTATGTGTCCCTATGTCTGAAGTGGGTCTCTCGTAGACAGCATATATGTGGGTCTTGTTTTTGTATCCATTCAGCCAGTCTGTGTCTTTTGGTGGGAGCATTTAATCCATTTACATTTAAGGTAATTATCGATATGTATGTTCCTATTCCCTGTTTTCTTAATTGTTTTGGGTTTCTTATTGTAGGTCTTCTCCTTCTCTTGTGTGGTTTTTTTTTGTGCGGTACGCAGGCCTCTCACTGTTGTGGCCTCTCCTGTTGCGGAGCCCAGGCTCCAGACCTGCAGGCTTATTGGCCATGGCTCATGGGCCCAGCCACTCCGCAGCATGTGGGATCTTCCCGGACCGGGGCATGAACCCGTGTCCCCTGCGTTGGCAGGCAGACTCTCAACCACTGTGCCACCAGGGAAGCCCCTCTTGTGTTTCTTGGCTAGAGAATATCCTTTAGCATTTGTTGTAAAGCTGGTTTGGTGGTTCTGAACTCTCTCAGCTTTTGCTTGTCTGTAAAGGTTTTAATTTCTCCATCAAATCTGAATGAGATCCTGCTGTGTAGAGTAATCTTGGTTGTAGATTTTTCTCCTTCATCACTTTAAATATGTCCTGCCAGTCCCTTCTGGCTTGCAGAATTTCTGCTGAAAGATCAGCTGTTAACCTAATGGGGATTACCTTGTGTGTTATTTGTTGTTTTTCCCTTGCTGTTTTTAATATGTTTTCTTTGTGTTTAATTTTTGACAGTTTGATTAATATGTGTCTTGGTGTATTTCTCCTTGGATTTATCCTGTATGGGACTCTCTGTGCCTCCTGGACTTGACTATTTCCTTTCCCATATTAGGGAAGTTTTCAACTATAATCTCTTCAAATATTTTCTCAGTCCCTTTCTTTTTCTCTTCTTCTTCTGGGACCCCTATAATTCAAATGTTGGTGCGTTTAATGTTGTCCCAGAGGTCTCTGAGACTGTCCTCAGTTCTTTCCATTCTTTTTTCTTTATTCTGCTCTGCAGTAATTATTTCCACTATTTTATCTTCCAGGTCACTTATCCGTTCTTCTGCCTCAGTTATTCTGCTATTGATCCCTTCTAGAGTATTTTTAATTTCATTTATTGTGTTGTTCATCGTTGTTTGTTTCATCTTTAGTTCTTCTAGGTCCTTGTTAAATGTTTCTTGCATTTTCTCTATTGTATTTCCAAGATTTTGGATCATCTTTACTGTCATTATTCTGAATTCTTTTTCACGTAGACTGCCTATTTCCTCTTCATTTGTTTGGTCTGGTGGGTTTTTATCTTGCTCCTTCATCTGCTGTGTGTTTTTCTGTCTTCTCATTTTGCTTATCTTACTGTGTTTGGGGTCTCCTTTTTGCAGGCTGCAGGTCCTTAGTTCCCGTTGTTTTTGATGTCTGTCCCCAGTGGCTAAAGTTGGTTCAGTGGGTTGTGTAGGCTTCCTGGTGGAGAGGACTAGTGCCTGTGTTCTGGTGGATTAGGCTGGATCTTGTCTTTCTGGTAGGCAGGTCCACGTCTGGTGGTGTGTTTTGGGGTGCCTGTGGCCTTATGTTTTTAGGCAGCCTCTCTGCTAATGGGTGGGGTTGTGTTCCTGTCTTGCTAGTTGTTTGGCATAGGGTTTCCAGCACTGTAGCTTGCTGGTCGTTGAGTGAAGCTGGGTGTTGGTGTTGAGATGGTGATCTCTGGGAGATTTTCGCCATTTGATATTATGTGGAGCTGGGAGGTCTCTTGTGGACCAGTGTCTTTAAGTTGGCTCTCCCACCTCAGAGGCACAGCACTGACTCCTGGCTGCAGCACCAAGAGCCTTTCATCCACATGGCTCAGAATAAAAGGGAGAAAAAGTAGAAAGAAAGAGGATAAAAGAAAATAAAAAAGTAAGATAAAATAAAGTTATTAAAAGAACAATTATTAAGAAAAAATTATTTTAAGTAAAAAAGAAAACGGACAGATAGAACCCTAGGACAAATGGTGAAAGCAAAGCTATACAGAAAAAATCTCACACAGAAGCATACACATGCACACTCACAAAAGGAGGAAAAGGGGAAAAAATAATAAATCTTGCTCTCAAAGTCCACCTCCTCAATTTGGGATGATTCATTGTCTATTCAGGTATTCCACAGATGCAGGGTACATCAAGTTGATTGTGGAGATTTAATCTGCTGCTCCTGAGGCTGCTGGGAGAGATTCCCCTTTCTCTTCTTTGTTCGCACAGCTCCCGAGGTTCAGCTTTGGATTTGGCCCCGCCTCTGCACGTAGGTCGCCGGAGGGCGTCTGTTCTTCGCTCAGACAGGACGGGGTTAAAGGAACCGCTGATTCGGGGGCTCTGGCTCACTCAGGCCGGGGGGAGGGAGGGGTACGGAGTGCAGGGCGAGCCTGCGCGGCAGAGGCCTGCTGACGTTGCACCAGCCTGAGGTGCGCCGTGTGTTCTCCCGGGGAAGTTGTCCCTGTAAGGTTGGATCTTAACAAATGGCATCGCGAAACAGATGAAAGCTTCAAGTGAGCTTTATTAGGGGGCGCTCCCGGGCGAAGTTCACTGGTCCAAGAGAAAGGGGCCAGAGAAGTCGCGCCCGGGCGAGGGTTGGGCAAGATTTTATAGGGGAAGAAGGGAAAGGGGTGTGGTGAATCTGGGAGGGCGCAGGGTATCCTTATTTGGTGGTCTCTTCGGGTATCGTGGCGATATCTGGTGCCGGTTACATCAGTCTTGGGACCGCTAGTCCCGTCCCTCGAAAGGCGGGAAGGCTGGGCCGGGTGGAAAGTCCCCAGGTCAGTTCCTGTAACTGGGTGATCCGGAAAGTCTCCAGGTCAGTTTCTGGAACTGGGTGGTCTGGAGAGTTTTGGTCTGATGCAACCTGTGAATCTGATTGCGTTTCCCTGCCTCAGGACAGTTGGCCTTACATCCCGACATCTTTGGTGTAATGGGGCGGCGTTCTGACTTCTGGCTACTTCATGCTGAATGGGGGTGTTGAAAGGGGAGTCGGGCGACCAGAGGTCCGAGGCTTAGGGGAGACCAGTGGGGGGTTCTGTAGGAAGCAAGGTGTAAGGACCAAGGAGCATTTGGTTTGTGGCCACCCGAGAGACTTCCTCCATGCACCTGCGAAGGAACCAAAGAAAACAGGGGGCAAACATGAGCAAGATACAGATGAGAATTAAGGGGCCTAAGATTGGTGTTAGCCAGGTATAGAGGGTGGATCACCACCAATCGAAGCAATGGAGGGCGTTTACGTTGTCTTTGACGAGTCCTGTTTCATTGATGTAATAGCAGCATTCCTCCTGTAGGAAGAGGCAGGTATCTCCTTTGTCGGCCATCAGGAGATCCAGGGCTCGTCGATTCTGGAGAGCGACTTGGGCTACGGAGGTGATTTGGCGCTGGAGAGAGGAGATGGAGGCGGCGGAGGCTTCAATGGCTAGCTGGAGTTTATGTTCTAAGTCGTGGGATGTTGAAACACTATGTGTTAGAGCTCCCCACCACCGAGGCCTGCAGCGACCAGGGAGGAGGCGAGAGAGATGCCTGCGACCAGAGGAAGAAAGATAGCTCTTTTCCGTCGGGTAAAGGGTGGAGTGATTAGCGAGGAAAATTCGGCTTGGCTATACAGTGTGAGTTGTGGGACAAGAGTAACGGGGATACATGGGAAGGGGGAGGAAGAATTGATCTCTTTTGTGAGGGAACCATTACACCACAAAAACATGCCTGGTGGTGCTTCAATTGATGTGTTTACCGTGAGGGATGTGTTGCAAAGAAACCCAGTATCAGCTAGATTTGGGCGGCTGCCATAATAGATGGTGAGATTTTTTGAATCAAGGAATATGGGGACTTTTAACGGGGAAAAAGGTGGGTTTGGGGAGGTGTAGGAAGTAGAATTGAAGGGCTGGTCGAGTGGGACAGCAGCCAAGGGTGGCCAGCCAAGCGAGGCACATAGAAAGCACTCGGAGATGTTACCTATTCCTGTGTGGTTGAGTATCTGTCCTGAATTGCTACTTCTTTAGGAAGCTGGAGGGCCTCCAGGAGCTTTGCAATGAGGGAAGCGTTGACCACTGGGGATCCCTTAGTGGTCAGAAATCCACATTCCCTCCATAGTGCTGAGTGACTGTGTGCAATGAGAAAGGCATATTTAGAGTCTGTGTAGATGTTAACCCTTTGGTCTTTGGATAGGTTAAGGGCTCGTGTAAGTGCGATTAGTTCAGCCTTTTGGGAGGTCGTTCCTTCTGGGAGGCTGTTAGCCTTGATAATAGTTGAGATAGTTACCACTGCGTAGGCTGCTTGTCGGCGTCCGTCAGGACCGAGTATCGAACTACCGTCCACAAAGAGAGTGCGGTTCGGATTTGAAAGAGGGGTGTCAAAGAGTCCCTCTCTTGGTGGTTTGAAGGCTTCTATGACATGAGGGCAGGAATGGGATGGAAAACCCCCAGTGCCAGAGATAGGCAGGAGGGAAGCCGGGTTCAGGCGAGGGGAGAGATCAAGAGAAATAGCTGGGTTTTCACTGAATAGTAGGTGGAACTCCTGGATGCGAGAGGGGCCCAGGAGGGAGAGAGACTTTTGGCCTAGGAGGTCGACCAGCCGGTGGGAGGAAAACACGGTTAGTGTGTGGGCCAGAGTCAGTTTGAGTGTTTGTTTGGTCAGTTCGGCTGCTGCTGCTAGGGCCCGAAGGCATGGTTGCCATCCCTGAATGGTTGGGTCTAGCTGTTTGGAGAGGTAAGCCACGGGGCGGTAGGAAGGCCCTACAGGCTGGGCAAGGAGTCCAGTGGCTATTCCGGCCCGTGCATCCACAAAAAGGTGAAAAGGTCGGTTTGGGTTGGGCAGAGAAAAGGGAGAAGATATCAGAGCGTTATGGAGGGTGAGAAAGGCCTGTCGAACGGCGGAAGGAGAGGTGAGGGGTCCTTGAGGGGTTTCTTTAGCGGCTAGATATAAGGGTTTAGCGAGGAGAGCAAAGTTAGGGATCCAGTGTCGGAAAAATCCTATAAGGCCCCAAAAGGAGAGAATTTGTTCTGCTGTTTCCGGAGGCTGGAGTTCACGGATAATCCGGGTGTGATTGGCTGTTAGACCTTTTGTGGTAGGGGTAAGGTGGAGCCCCAGGTAGGTTACAGAAGATACAGATAACTGAGCCTTGGCTGGGGAGACCCGATAACCGCGAGAGCCAAGGTAATTGAGGAGATCTGCAGTATGTTGTCTTGAGAGGCTGAGAGATGGGCTACAAAGGAGGAGGTCATCTACATATTGAAGGAATGTGCTGGGCGTAAGGGAGCAGGAAGTGAGGTCCCGTGCCAGCGCCTGACCGAAGAGGTGAGGACTGTCGCGGAAGCCCTGGAGAAGAACTGTCCAGGTGAGCTGACTGGAAGTATGAGTATCCGGATCCGTCCAGGTAAAGGCGAAGAGGAAATAGAGTCGGGATGTAGGGGGATAGTGAAAAAGGCATCTTTGAGATCCAGAACCGTAAAGTGGGTTGTGGATGGGGGGATATGGGAGAGCAAGGTGTATGGGTTTGGTACTACTGGGTGGAGAGGAATTATGGCCTCATTGATTAGTCGGAGGTCCTGGACCAGGCGATAATCCCCAGAGGCCTTGCGGACAGGCAGGATGGGGGTGTTGCAGGGAGAGTCAGTGGGGATAAGGAGTCCCTGGTTTAGGAGTCTGGTGCTAATAGGTTGTAGGCCCCTAAGGTGAGTCTCAGAGATGGGAAATTGGGGCCTTGATGGAAATTTGGAGGGGTCCTTTAGGCGGATGAGGACGGGGGAATGGTGTGTTGCTATTATGGGCTTAGAAGTATCCCAGACTTGGGGATTGATTGGGTTCGGTGTGATTGGAAGAGGGGGATAGGAGGGGGAGGGTTCTAGAGACAGGCCGAGAAGAGGAAGCAGGAGTTGGGAGGAGGGGGCCTTAGGGTCAAGTCTAACCAGCTGGAGGGAGGCCCCTAAGTGGAAAAGGACATCTCGGCCTAGCAAGGGAACTGGGCAGGATGGTATGACTAAGAAGGAATGAGTAAAAGGGAGTCCTTCGATATGACATGGGAGTGGACCGGTCTGGAGTGGGAAGGATGGTTTGCCATCAATACCCATGACCGAGATCTGGGAAGGAGAAACTGGCCCGGAATAAGTAGGCAGGACCGAATAGGTAGCCCCCGTGTCCACCAGAAATGAGATGGACTTACCCGCTACCTGTAGCGCTACCCTGGGCTCGGCGAGGGTGATGAGGGTCTGCGAGTCCGGGCGCCGTCAGTCGTCAGCCAATCCCAGCAGTTCGAGTGGTAATGCCGTGGGGTCGGCCTGCCCCCCGCGTGGAGATGCTGAGAGAGGGCCAGTCGTAGGGCAGTCACTCTTCCAGTGGCCCGTTAGCCCGCAGCTGGGACAGGGCTTAGAAGGAGGTCGGGGATTGGGACATTGGCGAGCCCAGTGGCCTTCTTTTCCGCATTTGAAGCAGGCCCCCAGCGGGGTTGCCTTTTGCGGACCCCGTGGATGCTGTGATCCATGGGAGATGGCCAGCCTTAGGGCGGCTACAAGAGCTTGGGTTTGGAGGGCCACCTTCTGGTGTATCCGAGCCTGTCAGCTGGATTCTGCCAAATCCTCACGGCCATTGTAGACTTTAAAGGCCATCTTTACCAGATCTCGAATAGGGGTTTGAGGGCCATCTTCTGCTCGTTTTAATTTCTTTCGGATGTCTGGGGCTGATTGGGTGATAAAATGGATGGCTAGGACCGCCGCCCCTGCCGGGGTGTCGGGATCCAGCCGGATGTAGAGAGTTAAGGCCTCTGTAAGGTGATTGAGAAAGATAGCTGGAGTTTTGTTAGGTTCTTGGGTTATCTTTTAGTTTTCAAAATTGACTACCTTATGAGCGGCAGCCTGCATGCCAGCCAGGAGGCATTGGATCGTGAGGTCACGTTTACGATGGCCATCTTGGCCATCCTGATAAGTCCAGCCTGGATCGGTGCCAGGTATGGCAGTCGCTCCGACAGGCATGGAGTTGTTGGTAAGGTGAACCTACCTGATCTGCATGGTTTCGGGCAGCAGTGTGAATTCTTTCCCTCTCATCAGGGGTCAGAGTAGAAGATAGGATCACAAAGATTTTGTGCCAGGTTAGATCATAAGCTTGAGAGAGGTAGCGAAATTCTCTGATGTAGCGGGAAGAGTCGGCAGAAAAGGAGCCTAATCGCTTTTCTATTTGAGAGAGATCTTGGAGGGAAAAGGGAACATGAACTCTAATCCTTCTGCTCCTGCTACCTCCCTCAGAGGGCAGAGGAGATTTGGATCTTGGGAGTCGTGAGAGCGTGTATGTGCACTAATTGGCGAGGCAAGGGGCGTGGGAGGAGAAACCGTTGAGGGAGGCAGGGGAGCGGTTGGATGGGCCGGAGAGGGTTCGGGAGGAGGAGGGACCGCTTCAGGGTTGGGTGGAGGCTGGAGAGGAGCTCTGGAGGGGGGAGAGGCGAGAGATTCGGGTGGGTCGGCTAGTGGAGAGGGGTCATCGTCATAGGGGCTTGGATGTAGGAGATGTCTGTCTGGCAAGAAGGATCTGGGAAGTGGAACAATCGACGCAGAGGGAAGGGTGGGAGCGGAAATACCAGAAGACCTGAACATAGGGGACCTCGGGCCATTTGCCCGTCCTGCGGCAGTAATTATCTAGATCACAGAGGATGTTAAAATCAAAAGTCCCTTCAGGAGGCCATTTTGGATTGATTGTCTAGAGGATATTGTGGCCAGGCCACAGTGGAATAGAAAATAAGCTGTCGGCGACAGAGATCTTGGGAGAAACCGAGGGCTGTAAAATTGGCTAGGAGACACCCCAGGGGCGTCTTAGAATCTGGTTTCGATTGTGAGGTTCCCATGACCCCCAGTCTGTCCCTGAGTGAATGGAGAAGAAGAGAGGCGTCCCTGGTCTCAGTCTCCAAATCACAGCAGGTCGGAGGGTGGTCAGGCAATTGGGACGTCTCCACAGTTGCCTGAGGCCCAGAGAGAGGACGGAGGAGTCCCTGATGCGGCCGCGATTAGGGCCAGGGAGTCCGGTGGGTAGGGACTCTGGGGTTCAGAGGGAACAAGGGAGGGGGACTTACCCCGTTTTCTGCCGGATCGGGTGGATGAGTAGAGGTTCCCTGGTTGTCTCCTGGGGGAGGGGAAAAGCGGCCAGCGCAGTAACCTGCGGGGCTTGGTACCGCTCCCGGGTTTTGGCACCAAATGTAAGGTCGGATCTTAACATACGGCATCGCGAAACAGAGGAAAGCTTCAAGTGAGCTTTGTTAGGGGGCGCTTCCGGGCGAGGTTCACTGGTCCGAGAGAAAGGGGCCAGAGAAGTCGCACTCGGGCGAGGGTTGGGCAAGATTTTATAGGGGAAGAAGGGAAAGGGGTGTGGTGAATCTGGGAGGGCGCAGGGTATCCTTATTTGGTGGTCTCTCCGGGTATCGTGACAATATCTGGTGCCGGTTACATCAGTCTTGGGACCGCTAGTCCCGCCCCTCGAAAGGCGGGAAGGCTGGGCCGGGTGGAAAGCCCCCAGGTCAGTTCCTGTAACTGGGTGGTCCGGAAAGTCTCCAGGTCAGTTTCTGGAACTGGGTGGTCTGGAGAGTTTTGGTCTGATGCAACCTGTGAATCTGATTGCGTTTCCCTGACTCGGGCCAGTTGGCCTTACAGTCCCTGGATCCTGGGACCCTGGCGGTGGCGGGCTGCACAGACTCCCTGGAAGGGAGGTGTGGAGAGTGACCTGTGCTCGCACACAGGCTTCTTGGTGGCAGCAGCAGCAGCCTTAGCGTCTCATGCCCGTCTCTGGGGTCCGCGCTTTTAGCCGCGGCTCACGCCCATCTCTGGAGCTCCCTTAAGCAACGCTCTTAATACCCTCTCCTCCCGCACCAGGAAACAAAGAGGGAAGAAAAAGTCTTTTGCCTCTTCGGCAGGTGCAGACTTTTTCCCGGACTCCCTCCCGGCTAGACGTGGCGCACTGACCCCTTCAGGCTGTGTCCACGTGCCAGTCCTCTCCCTGCGCTCCCACCGAAGCCCGAGCCTCAGCTCCCAGCCCCGCCCGCCCCGGCGGGTGAGCACACAAGCCTCTCAGGCTGGTGAGTGCCGGTTGGCACCAATCTGTGCGGGAGTCTCTCCGCTTTGCCCTCCGCACCCCTGTTGCTGTGCTCTCCTCCACGGCTCCGAAGCTTCCCCCCTCCGCCACCCGCAGTCTCCGCCCGCAAAGGGGCTTCCTAGTGTGTGGAAACCTTTCCTCCTTCACAGCTCCCTCCCACTGGTGCAGGTCCCGTCCCTATTCTTTTGTCCCTGTTTATTCTTTTTTCTTTTGCCCTATCCAGGTATGTGGGGAGTTTCTTGCCTTTTGGGAGGTCTGAGGTCTTCTGCCAGCGTTCAGTAGGTGTTCTGTAGGAGTTGTTCCACGTGTAGATGTATTTCTGATGTATCTTTGGGGAGGAAGGTGATCTCCACGTTTTACTCTTCGGCCATCTTCCCCTAGATCTTGGAGTATAGTTGATTTACAATGTTGTGTTAGTTTCTGCTGTACAGCAAAGTGAATCAGTTACACATATACATATATCCACTCTTTTTTAGATTCTTTTCCCATACAGGTCATTACACAGTATTGAGGAGAGTTCCCTGTGCTATACAGTAGGTCCTTATTAGTTATTTTATATACAGTCGTGTGTATATGTCAATCCCAATCTCCCAATTTATCCCTCCCCCCCACTTTCCCCTGGTAACCATAAGTTTATTTTCTACATCTGTGACTCTATTTCTGTTTTGTAAATAAGTTCATTTGTAACATTTTTTTTAGATTCCACATATAATTGATATCATACGATATTTGTCTTTGACTTACTTCACTCATTATGACAGTCTCTAGGTCCATCCATGTTGCTGCAAATGGCATTATTTCATTCTTTTTTATGGCTGAGTAATATTCCGTTGTGCATATGTACCACATCTTCTTTCTCCACTCCTCTGTCAATGAACATTTAGGTTGCTTCCAGGTCTTGGCTATTATAAATAGTGCTGCAATGAACATTGGGGTGCATGTTATCTTTTCAATTTACGGTTTTCTCCAGATATATGCCCAGGAGTGGGACTGCTAAATCACATGGTAGTTCTATATTTAGTTTTTAAGGAACTTCCATACTGTTCTCCACAGTGGCTGTACCAATTTACATTCCCACCAACAGTGTAGGAGGGTTCCCTTTTCTCCACACCCTCTCCAGCATTTATTGTTTGTAGATGTTTTGATGATGGCCATTCTGACCAGTGTGAGGTGATACCTCACTGCAGTTTTGATTTGCATTTCCCTAATGATTAGTGATGAAATGACGATTTTCAATTCCAACAATAATTACTGCTCCAGACCTCATCCTGTGGGAACTAGAAATAATGTCCAACTGCTTTTCCATTTGACCACATTCCAGCCATTTCCCAGTCCCATGATGATGGCCTGACCTTTCTCCTCAGGCACTAGCCCTGCCAGCAGACAGGGAATCTGCCCTCAGCTTCCTGGTTTGCCAGCATACAGACCAGTAGACAGCGACAAGAAGGCAAAAAAGACATCTATACAAGCCTAGACTAAATCTGTATGCACTATGGGCCACCTAATAATCTACTGGCCCTTCAAACCAATATTCCCTCAATGAGAGTTCCACGTTTATTTAGTAAGAAGGACTGATTTTATAATTTTAAAAAGTGTGTCTATACCAGATTGACTTAGTAGTTCACTTCTACTGGCTGAAGGCAATGTCAATAATCTAAAACTTCTTTTTTAGTCAGAAAATTACCTTTTAAAAAATACGTCTCTATAATTCCAATTCTCAATTTTCTTTTGCAAATTCCCAAACCGGAGAAGTTCATAATCAGTATACAAATCCACCCTCGAGTCTGTATAATGCCTCTGTGTATATGTCTGTCTTGCAGGGTGACTCTGAATGAAAAGGACAATTTCATGAATGCTGAAAATCTGGGGATCGTATTTGGGCCCACCCTGATGAGGCCCCCTGAGGACAGTACCCTCACCACCCTCCATGACATGCGGTACCAAAAGCTGATTGTGCAGATTTTAATAGAAAACGAAGATGTTTTGTTTTAATCCGCCAGGGAAGTGAGCTGAATGGCCCCAGCCCCATCTAAGTTGATAAGGCTAAAGAAATAAAAACATCTTTTACACTTGATTTGTTTTCCAAACAAGTGGTGGAATTTCCTGGACCACAGAGGATCGCCATGTCAGCTACTGTGTCTCATAGACACCGGCCCACTCCACAGGAGAACAGCAAGGATGAGGGTGAGAAAAAGGCCTCGCCTGGGTCTTTGCTGTGCCTCGTATGTCTGTTTTGCTGAAAGAGTGATTAATAAATTTTTCTTTAACTTATTAAAAAACAACGTAGACCTTTAAACTTCAGTCTTATCAGTAATAAAAGGGAACTTAATTCATAGAGGTACTTGATACAGTTATACATTTTCCACTTACAAAAAGAAGACAATTCTATATGTTAAATGTTAAATGAAACTTATATTGTAAAATGTATTTTTATTTTAGCTGCAAGAATGTTACTTTATTTTAGCAAATAGAACTCAATGCAGTGCATTGATTATTACCACCTTGTACCTTGTCCTGCCTTCTTGCTGTGATCCCTGAAAAGTTTACCATGAATGCAGTATTATCTTGACATACCTCTGTCCTTATCAGTGCTTTGCAATGAAATTTCACCTCCCGCCTCTGTCCCTGCTTTTGATAGTTTTTGCTGTTAAGCACTGGCATTTTGCTGTCGTACGGTGTATGTTTATAGCAATTGTAGGATGGTCTGAAACATCCACAAATTTTCTTTTCATAAAAATTTTGTGAAATCCCAAATTATGTTCTGGAATTGGTCAGTCTTTCCATATCATGTGTGTACATCACAGAACATGCAGAACGTGGTCATTTTACATCAAATGATTTGGAAACACTGGTTATATCTGGACCATGTAAAAAGTTAGCACTTCTTTCTTTTCAGGCAAGCATTCTGAATTCATCTGTTAATGTCAAGTTGCATTCTCGCCACATTTCTGTATTTATGAAAAGTGAATCTGCAGAGTCCTTGTTAATTTTTTTCATTTTTGTTTTATAAACAAGCCTGTTTTTTAAAGTAAGAATGAATGTTTGGTTTTTACAAATATGTGTTCCTCCTTGATCAAAGTAACTCTGATGGATAATAATTTGATTTGATGACTATAGTTCTATCTTATTGGTTATATTTATCTTAGCATGAGCTTTCCACACCAAGATTTCTATATTTTGTAACATAGGTAAAATATTTAAAACGTCAAAAACTGTCAATCTAAATTTTTTTTCTTAACCCCGACTACAAAGTCTTTTCCTCTGATTATCTGAGATGATTCATGTCATTACTCACCAGTCTTGTTTCGGAGTGACCAGAAGAGAATTACTGTGTGATAAGCGAGCTGAAAGGGGAGAGGGCAGTGCAGTTGTCATCCTAGAGAGTCCCGAGGGCTATGTGGATGGACTCCGCTGGCACACGGGGGTCAGAATGGTTCTGCTCGGTCCCTGCTAGTATCGTTCCTCCCAACTGTACAGATTTGTCTGTTGTAGCTTATGTACTTCTTGATACTGTCAAAAAATTATCTGGAAATGGTTTTATTTTGTGAAGTGAACAATACTTTGTAATTTATGATAGTGTAAATGGAAGGAAAAGCATTAAATGTATTAAATTCTTCTGTCTATCATTTTGGAAGACGTGAAGGAAATTGATGTTGGGGGAAAGGGGGCCAGAATATCCAAAACACTGCACCCAACACTGCTCCCAACACTGCACCCAACACTGGTCCCAACACTGCACCCAACACTGCTCCCAACACTGCTCCCAACACTGCACCCAACACTGCTCCCAACACTGCACCCAACACTGCACCCAACACTGCACCCAACACTGCACCCAACACTGCACCCAACACTGCTCCCAACACTGCTCCCAACACTGCTCCCAACACTGCACCCAACACTGCTCCCAACACTGCTCCCAACACTGCACCCAACACTGCTCCCAACACTGCTCCCAGACGGATTGTGGGCAATAAAGTGTCTACCATCACCAAGACACGATGAGAAAACAGACACCCCACGGAGCCCACACCTCCTGGCCCCTCTCCCTCCTCCAGCCTCCTCCTGAGGCGCCTGCCTGCAATTAAGATTCCAATGCTCCAGCTTCCCTTTCTATAAAGACCCATTGTGTTTATGTCCTTCATTGAGCGATGTGGTGTTTAGAGCAGATCACCCTAGGCAACTTGCAGGAGGGCAGAAAAAGAGTTTGGGAGCCAGAGAGACTTGACTTTGAATAGCAGATCTGCCTCTTATCAGCTGCATAGGACCTTGGGAATGAGTTCGCCTATCTGAAAAACTGGGTTTGGAAATATTCTGATTGGGACACCTTAGATGAAATGATGATCTAAAGTAGTTAGTCCTAGTTACTTCTTATTATCATCATTATTTTAAGAATGATGACTTAGGAGGGGGAAGGAAGACACATGAGAGAAAAGGATTTGTCCCGGGTTAAATCCAAGTCCGAGTAATAATAAGGGGTATTATTATAACAGGGCTCTGTAATGTGTAATGAGGTTCACTTGAGTCCTTTTTGCAAAGGTGATTACAACACCTGATCCCCTCTACCTGCCTTTAGTCTGAAGCCCGCTCTGATACCCATGCCTATCTTCCCCACCATCTGGCAGCCTGACGTGGCTTCTCTTACCTGGCTTGAAATTCCTGCCATTGGAATAACTCTAGTAGTTAGACCTGAAAGGAGGCAGCGTTGTTTCCAGAACCCACTGTTAAATTGCCCACAGGTGGGTTGTGGGAGACGGGATGGGGCAGTGTGGGTGGGGGAAGACCTTTTTCTCTCTCCCGTTAACATAAATGGGCACCTGGTCTCCAAGCTCAGAAGGAGCCTGGTGCAGAATTTCAAGGACAGCAGCCTGGACGGGACGAAGGAGGGGAGATATGGGGAGTTGAGGAAAGTCACATACCACTACAGGTGTGTTGCCTGGGCCATCCTGCCTCCAGCTGAAAACCCAACTCGGGTAGCTTACAAATTCCCAAGATCTATCAATCCCCAAATTTACAGTCCATCTTTTGATTTTTAAAAATGTAATGTTCATTAATTTTCAACCAACATTTATCAAGCACTTATTAATGGGCCAGACACTGTGAAATACTGGCAAGGAAAAGGTTTATCTCACTGGAAGAATTAAATAATAAGTTTAGTTTGGGTGGAGAGCAAAAGCTGGTCATGCTAAGGATTTTGGACTCTAACATAAAAGGCGCTGGTGCTACAAATTTTTTTTAAATAAACTTAATTTTGGAGTAGTTTTATATTTACAGAAAAGTTGCAAAGATACTACAGAGAGTTCCTGTGCCCTCCTCACCCACTTTGCCCTAATGTTAACATCTTATATAACCACAGTACATTTATTTAAACCAAGAAACCAACATTAGTACATTACTATTAACTGAACTCCAGGCTGTATTCGGATTTTATGAGTCTTCCGCTAATGCCCTTTTTCTGTTCCAGGATATAATCTAGGACACCACATTGCCTTTAGCATTAATGGGTTTTAAGAAACAAATGACACAATCTTGTTTACCTTTTTTAAAGATCACTTACTTGACTGTGGATCCATCAGAGAATATGCAGGCAGATGGGGGTAGTGAAGGTAGATGCAGGGAGTCACTTCGATGTTCGTTGTTGTCATTGTAAGTCTAAGGTGATGTAGCCTGGATCAGGTGGTAGCAAGGCAGAGATAAATAGACAGAACTGGGTTATATTTAGGAGGCAGAGTTGAAAATGTTTGGTTATAGATTGGATTAGAGAATCAAGGACGACTCCCACACTGCTTAACTTGACAACTGGAAAATATTTCTTGAAATGAACACAAAGAGAGCCAGAGGTTCTTGAAGAGGGGTGGAAAAAGTAAGGAGGAGGATGAGTTCCATGTTGGACATGATGAAATAGAGATACCTGTGAAATTTCCAGGAAGAGATATTTCATGAGCAATTGCACTAACAGACCCAAGCTGGAGGTTGTAATTTAGAAGCGACACCAGAGGTAATAATTGGAACCAAGGTAATAATTGAATAAGAGTGCCCAGGGACCCACAACAGAGAAATACAGGAAAGGCCTGATTCAAAGTTCTCTAGAGCACCAACATTCAGGAGAGGGGATGAGAAGGAGGAGAGGGCAAATGAAGTCCATTTTGATAAAATATAGAGGGTCTCATGAGTGTGGTTCAGAAAGACTCTTTCCTTGTCTTCAGGTTCGTTTCACAATGTCCTAGTCCATTTCGTTGTTCCACTTCAATGTATTTTGCTACATGCGAGGCACCATGTTAGACCCTGTGCTTTGGAGGGGTTTGCTTCATTGGATGCTTTGTAAATGCAAATAAGCCAGGGTCATTTTTTTCCTGAGTTGAAAAGATATTATCATACTCAAGGACCTCCTTCACTGCCTTCTACTGCCATTTGTACATACTTCTAATCCATCGGTTATCACAAAGTATTGCAATTGTGTGTCCATCTGTCTCCCACTGAAGTACAGGCTCCGTGGGATCAAGAATGGTGGACACCACATGCTGGTCAGGCACACTCCTACTCATCCTGCAAGTCTCAACTTGAAGTCTCCTCTCTGCTGAGACTTTCCCTGGCTTCCCCAGGCAGAGTACATAGGTGACAGCCGTAAACACATGAAAGCACAGAAAGTTCAGAGAACTCTCCAGAGTTGGGTTTAACCAGCACATGAAATATGAGGGAAGAGGAGGGGGAATGAGATTAAACAAGCAGGTCTGCACCAGGGAATAAGGAACCTTGTGCACCAAGTATGAGTCAAACTTAGAAAGATTGGTCTGGTGACACATGGAGGATAGGCCAGAGGATGTAAGATTAGGAAGACAGAAGCTAATCAAGAAGATGTTATAGGCAATGACAAACTGAACTTGACTCCCAACAGGAGGGATGGAGAAGAGTCATGATAAGAGAGATATTTAGGGGGTTGTCAAGACTTACTGATTTGATGCCAAGATTGAACAGATGAAGTCACAAAATGACACCCTTATTTCTGGTTTTTACAATTAAATGACTATTTAGGAAGATAAGAGAATACAGGAAGGAAAGGGGGTTCAGCAGGGAGAAGTCATGGGTTCAGTTTGCAGGATGCATATGGTGCTAATGGTTCACCCATGTGAAAATGTCTAGCAAATGGCTGAACACATGGTTTTGGAGCTCAAGAAAGAAGGATGAGATCAGACTGTATAGTCAGCTGAAATAAAGAAGACCAATAATAATCCCCGGGTAAACAATAAAGTCTAAGGAACAGGCAAAGTTAGAGAACTTTGAAAGGAAGGTCAGAAATGGCCAGAGGAGGAAGCAGAGAGTCAGGAGTGTAAGAAGAAAGCAGAGAAAGATAGAACTTCAAGGATGGAGAAGTCACCAGGGTCAAATGCTGCTACAGATGATAAGGTGGGGCTTCCCTGCTGGCGCAGTGGTTAAGAATCCGCCCGCCAGTGCAGGGGACATAGGTTCGAGCCCTGGTCTGGGAAGATCCCACATACTATGGAGCAACTAAGCCCATGCACCACAGCTACAGAGCCTGCACTCCAGAGCCCGCAAGCCACAACTACTGAGCCCACGTGCCACAGCTACTGAAGCCCATACACCTAGAGCTCGTGCTCCACAACGAGAGAAGCCACCGCAATGAGAAGCCTGCGCACCACAACACAGAGTAGCCCCTGCTCGCTACAACTAGAGAAAGCCCGCTCACAGCAACAAAGACCCAACACAGCCAAAAATAAAAAATAATAATAATAAAAAATTTTAATAAAGTGACTGTTACAGTTTGTTGGACTTACAAATTGGAAAAAAAAAAAAAGATGATAAGGTGATGAGTCCCCTTTGGATATAGCAACCAAGGAGTCCCTGTAACTTAACGGGAGCTTTTAAGTGAGGACAGTGTGGTGCACGGCACATTGCTAAACCGTTACAGTGAACGGGGTTAAAGAAAGAAGATAAAACCTGTATTTTTAAAGAAAAACCCATAAAGCTCTCCTTTCATAGGCTTATAAACCTCGTATGTATGATAAATCATCCACGGGAGCAAATTTTTCATTGCTGCCAAAAATTTATAACCTTAACATACTTTCTTGAAAAATAGTGTACTTCAAAATGTTCTTAAAGAGTTAAGCAAGTATTACTGGAATAGATTTTTGATCACTCAAATTACCTGATTTTTTCTACGTCCTAATTTACACAATGGGTATAATCTTGGTTTGTTCTAGTTCCCTAATCTGAAAATGGGCATAATAACAGAGTACCTGATCTCCCCTTCTTGTCAGAGTGCTTCTACGCAAGGATCCATTGAGATCCTGAACATAAAAACTAAAAGCTCAGTATAAACTGGATAGTAATGTACAAATGTTGATTATTGTACGCAGGACCATCCTTAGGTAGGGCAAACCCAGGTTAGTCCATTAATTGGCAGGTTTGGAGGATGTGGAGGCATGGGACTGGAGCAGGGCATTACTGTCAGGGGCAACGTAGGGCTGCAAGAATCAGAAGCTCAGGCCAAACAGCCCACCCAGGAGAGATGCTCAGACTCCAAAGTCTAAGCAGAAAAGACATGTGACAAGGCAAAACTAGACCTCTTTAGGCCAGGAATTCAGGAATTGAGTGCCATGGATCAAGTGAGGAATAAGCATGTGTGTGTGTGTGTGTGTGTGTGTGAGAGAGAGAGAGAGAGAGAGAGAGAGAGAGAGAGAGAGAGAGAGAGAGAGAGAGAGAGAGATGGGTTCTTTTCCACAGGGGTCACATGCTAAAACCCATCAGGTTTTATGGGCCAGCAGGTTCTTGACTCTTGGAATGGTCAACATGATCACCTTGGAACAATCAGGAACAGTCACAAAATCCCAAATCCATGGCAAGGTCAATATAATACCAACAGCCCATACAGACCGCTGCTTGAGCATGGATTACTGACTTCTAATAGTAAGGAGATGGTCATTAACCTTCAAGAAGCACTAGATTCATCCATCAGGAAAGTATCTGTTGCACATAATATGAAACTATGATGCAAGGGGCTTCAACAATAGGGACATTAATTATCTCAACAAGAAATCCAAATGTAGGGCGTCTCCAAGATTGGTGCTGTCGTTCTTTCTATTCCATCATGCTCGGTTTGTTGGCATTTCCCTCAGGCTTTGACAAACATCGTATAAGAAGGTGGCTTCAAGGAGAAGCAGGACGATGTCTTTCTCATCCTGCATGTCCCATTTAATAGCTAAGAAATCCTTCCCTCGACATATATCCCCTCACAACACCTTGGCCAGAATTGCATAGCATGTTTATTGCTAAACCAGTCACTAGCAAGGGGAATGAGATTCCCATGATTACTTTAGGTCAGTGTGGCACGAAGTATAGTCCCTTGGCCAGCAACACCATGGCCTGGGATTTGTTAAAAATGCAATTTCTCAGGCCTGAATCATTGACTAGGGCTGGGGCCTCACTATCTGTTTTTTGTCCCAGTTTACTCTCCTTTTTATGCACCATTCAAAAAAATATTTATTTTGTGCCTACTTTGTGCTAGACACTATCAACACAATCATTATTAACATATCAGAGACAGTTTCTGCCCTCGTGGAGCTTACAACCGAAAGAAAGAGACACCCACACATACCCCATCACAAATTCTTCATGATAAGCTGAGGTAAGCTACGAAGGAAAAGTACAGGGGTTTTCAAAGATCACAGGAATTTTAGAAAAACTTGATATAGCCTGAAGGGTCTGGAAGAGTTTCCACAGGAAGAATGGTTCCCAGTGCGGGGCTAAAATTTTTTGTCGTAAATCCTATGAAACCAGGTTATTAGAGAATCCTGGCTAAAATAGTCTAAGCAAAGGTAGCAGCATGGACAAAGCCCCTGAGAAGGGAGGAGACATAACCAATTTGAAAAAAATGTAAGCAGCTCACTGTAGCTGAGGCACAGAGGTAGTGGAAAGAGGAAGGCAAGGGCCAGACCACACAGGCCCTCCAAAGCAGCAGACTTTTCCCAACTGGTAAGGCCTACTTTCAACACCCATGGGCTAGAACAGTCACATGGCAGTCAAAGCCTAAAGAATTAACAACTGCATAATGACACAATACACCATAAATCAGAAAAAAAAAATGGATGTAAATAAACTTACCCTGAATAAGGAATGCACTTTCAAGCTGTTCTAAAACTTTTAAGCATACAGTATTATGCCATGTACTTCAAACTGAGATAGGCTGGGCCCTGGGACCTGGGCCCCTTTGCTGCAGCACTTATACCTGGACACACGTTTCCTGGAGCAACAGAATACAAAAAAACTATAAGGGACTAAAAATAACTGTGTGCATGTGCAGTTGGGGCACATGATGGACAAGATACAAAAAGACCCCCCCAAAAAAATCCCTTCTAGGGACGGGCAGGACATATTTAAAGTGATGAAGGAGAAAAACTTGCAACCAAGATTACCCAGCAAGGATCTCATTCAGATTTGATGGAGAAATTAAAACATTTACAGACAAGCAAAAGCTGAGAGAGTTCAGCACCACCAAACCAGCTTTACAACAAATGCTAAAGGAACTTCTCTAGGCAAGAAACACAAGAGAACGAAAAGACCTACAATAACGAACCCAAAACAATTAAGAATATGGGAATAGGAACATACATATCGATAATTACCTTAAATGTAAATGGATTAAATGCTCCCATCAAAAGACATAGATAGGCTGAATGGATAGAAAAACAAGACCCATATATATGCTATCTGCAAGAGACCCACTTCAGACCTAGAGACACATACAGACTGAAAGTAAGGGGATGGAAAAAGATATTCCATGCAAATGGAAATCAAAAGAAAGCTGGAGTAGCAATTCTCATATCAGACAAAATAGACTTTAAAATAGAGACTATTAGAAGAGACAAAGAAGGAAACTGCATAATGATCAACGGATCGATCCAGGAAGAAGATATAACAATTGTAAATATTTATGCACCCAACATAGGAGCACCTCAATACATAAGGCAAATACTAACAGCCATAAAAGGGGAAATCGACAGTAACACACTCATAGTAGGGGACTTCAACACCCCACTTTCATCAATGCACACATCATCCAAAATGAAAATAAATAAGGAAACACAAGCTTTAAATGATACATTAAACAAGATGGACTTAATTGATATTTATAGGACATTCCATCCAAAAACAACAGAATACACATTTTTCTCAAGTGCTCATGGAACATTCTCCAAGATAGATCATATCTTGGGCCACAAACCAAGCCTTGGTAAATTTAAGAAAATTGAAATTGTATCAAGTATCTTTTCCAACCACAATGCTATGAGACTAGATATCAATTACAGGAAAATATCTGTAAAAAATACAAACACATGGAGGCTAAACAATACACTACTTAATATCGAAGTGATCACTGAAGAAATCAAAGAGGAAATCAAAAAATACCTAGAAACAAATGAAAATGGAGACACGACGACCCAAAACCTATGGGATGCAGCAAAAGCAGTTCTAAGAGGGAAGTTTACAGCAATACAATCCCACCTTAAGAAACAGGAAACATCTCGAATAAACAACCTGACCTTGCACCTAAAGCAATTAGAGAAAGAAGAACAAAAAAACCCCAAAGTTAGCAGAAGGAAAGAAATCATAAATATCAGATCAGAAATAAATGAAAAAGAAATGAAGGAAACAATAGCAAAGATCAATAAAACTAAAAGCTGGTTCTTTGAGAAGATAAACAAAATTGATAAACCATTAGCCAGACTCATCAAGAAAAAAAGGGAGAAGACTCAAATCAATAGAATTAGAAATGAAAAAGAAGAGGTAACAACTGACACTGCAGAAATACAAAAGATCATGAGAGATTACTACAAGCAACTCTATACCAATAAAATGGACAACCTGGAAGAAATGGACAAATTCTTTGAAATGCACAACGTGCCAAGACTGAATCAGGAAGAAATAGAAAATATGAACAGACCAATCACAATCACTGAAATTGAAACTGTGATTAAAAATCTTCCAACAAACAAAAGGCCAGGACCAGATGGCTTCACAGGCGAATTCTATCAAACATTTAGAGAAGAGCTAACACCTATACTTCTCAAACTCTTCCAAACTATAGCAGAGGGAGGAACACTCCCCAACTCATTCTACGAGGCCACCATCACCCTGATACCAAAACCAGACAAAGATTTCACAAAGAAAGAAAACTACAGGCCAATATCACTGATGAACATAGATGCAAAAATCCTCAACAAAATACTAGCAAACAAAATCCAACAGCACATTAAAAGGCTCATACACCATGATCAGGTGGGGTTTATTCCAGGAATGCAAGGATTCTGCAATATACGCAAATCAATCAATGTGATACACCATATTAACAAATTGAAGAAGAAAAACCATATGATCATCTCAATAGATGCAGAGAAAGCTTTTGACAAAATTCAACACCCATTTATGATAGAAACCCTGCAGAAACTAGGCATAGAGGGAACTTTCCTCAACATAATAAAGGCCATATATGACAAACCCACAGCCAACATCGTCCTCAATGGTGACAAACTGAAAGCATTTCCACTAAGATCAGGAACAAGACAAGGTTGCCCACTCTCACCACTCTTATTCAACATAGTTTTGGAAGTTTTAACCACAGCAATCAGAGAAGAAAAGGAAATAAAAGGAATCCAAATCAGAAAAGAAGAAGTAAAGCTGTCACTGTTTGCAGATGACATGATACTATACATAGAGAATCCTAAAGATGCTACCAGAAAACTACTAGAGCTAAGCAATGAATTTCGTAAAGTAGCAGGATACAAAATTAATGCACAGAAATCTCTGGCATTCCTGTACACTAATGATGAAAAATCTGAAAGTGAAATCAAGAAAACACTCCCATTTACCATTGCAACAAAAAGAATAAAATATCTAGGAATAAACCTACCTAAGGAGACAAAAGACCTGTATGCAGAAAATTATAAGACACTGAAGAAAGAAATTAAAGATGACACAAATAGATGGAGAGATATACCATGTTCCTGGATTGGAAGAATCAATATTGTGAAAATGACTCTACTACCCAAAGCAATCTACAGATTCAATGCAATCCCTATCAAACTACCACTGGCATTTTTCACAGAACTAGAACAAAAAATTTCAAAATTTGTATGGATAAACAGAAGACCCCGAATAGCCAAAGCAATCTTGAGAACGAAAAACGGAGCTGGAGGAATCAGGCTCCCTGACTTCAGATTATACTACAAAGCTACAGTGATCAAGACAGTTTGTTACTGGCACCAAAACAGAAAGATAGATCAATGGAACAGGATAGAAAGCCCAGAGATAAACCCACGCACATATGGTCACCTTATCTTTGATAAAGGAGGCAGGAATGTACAGTGGAGAAAGGACAGCCTCTTCAATAAGTGGTGCTGGGAAAACTGGACAGGGACATGTAAAAGTATGAGATTAGATCACTCCCTAACACCATACACAAAAATAAGCTCAAAATGGATTAAAGACCTAAATGTAAGGCCAGACACTATCAAACTCTTAGAGGAAAACATAGGCAGAACACTCTATGACATAAATCACAGCAAGATCCTTTTGGACCCACCTCCTAGAGAAATGGAAATAAAGACAAAAATAAACACATGGGACCTAATGAAACCTCAAAGCTTTTGCACAGCAAAGGAAACCATAAACAAGACCAAAAGACAACCCTCAGAATGGGAGAAAATATTTGCAAATGAAGCAACTGACAAAGGATTAATCTCCAAAATTTACAAGCAGCTTCATGCAGCTCAATAACAGAGGAACAAACAACCCAATCCAAAAATGGGCAGAAGACCTAACCTGACATTTCTCCAAAGGTATACAGACTGCCAACAAACACATGAAAGAATGCTCAACATCATTAATCATTAGAGAAATGCAAATCAAAACTACAATGAGATATCATCTCACACCAGTCAGAATGGCCATCATCAAAAAATCTAGAAACAATAAATGCTGGAGAGGGTGTGGAGAACAGGGAACACTCTTGCACTGCTGGTGGGAATGTGAATTGGTACAGCCACTACGGAGAACAGTATGGAGGTTCCTTAAAAAACTACAAATAGAACTACCATATGACCCAGCAATCCCACTACTGGGCATATACCCTGAGAAAACCATAATTCAAAAAGAGTCATGTACCAAAATGTTCATTGCAGCTCTATTTACAATAGCCCGGGGATGGCAACAACCTAAGTGTCCATCATCGGATGAAAGGATAAAGAAGATGTGGCACATATATACAATGGAATATTACTCGCCATAAAAAGCAACGAAATTGAGCTATTTGCAGTGAGGTGGATAGACCTAGAGTCTGTCATACAGAGTGAAGTAAGTCAGAAAGACAAATACCATATGCTAACACATATATATGGAATTTAAGAATAAAAAAAAATGTCATGAAGAACCTAGGGTAAGAGACGAATAAAGACACAGACCTACTTGAGAATGGACTTGAGGATATGGGGAGGGGGAAGGGTAAGCTGTGACAAAGCGCGAGAGAGGCATGGACATATATACACTACCAAACATAAGGTAGATAGCTGGTGGGAAGCAGCTGCATAGCACAGGGAGATCAGCTTGGTGCTTTGTGACCACCTGGAGGGGTGGCATGGGGAGGGTGAGAGGGAGGGAGACGCGGGAGGGAAGACATATGGGAGCATGTGTATGTGTGTAACTGATTCACTTTGTTATAGGGCAGAGGCTAACACACCATTGTAAAGCAATTATACTCCAATAAAGATGTAAAAAAAGAAAAATCCCTTCTACTCCCTCAAAAGCTTTTTTTTTCTGCTTTAAGATAAAGAAATGGCCATATTCCTATGATTCTCTTTGTGAAAATTATCTCAATACGAGATCCAAAGATTTACATTATTCACTGTCCGTACTCAAAATCACCCACATGTACAAGGTACAATTTTCTGAACTTCACCACTGATGAGCCTATCCCAAAGTAGAATTCTTCAGCAATACAAAAGACACAGGCTAAAACAGTCCTCAGAACTATACTTTAAAATAAGTGTAGGGCCTCCCTGGTGGCGCAGTGGTTGAGAGTCCGCCTGCCGATGCAGGGGATACGGGTTCGTGCCCCGGTCTGGGAGGATCCCATATGCCGCGGAGCGGCTGGGCCCGTGAGCCATGGCTGCTGAGCCTGCGCATCCGGAGCCTGTGCTCCGCAACGGGAGAGGCCACAACAGTGAGAGGCCCGCATACCACAAAAAAAAAAAAAAAAAAAAAAAAAAAAAAAAAAAAAAAAAAAATAAGTGTATTCAAAATATAAATATAATAACTCTCCAGACCATTATTTTTCCTAACAACTAAACTCTAAATCTGAAAAAAAAATAAAGGAGCTTTTCAAACCAATGATGTGTGCAGCCCACTCCCATGACACAGTCATTTAAACTTCTCATTCTGCATGAGAAAGTTTTGTTTCTTCCCTTTGTCTTGCAGAATAATTTAGGTTCCCACCTTGGATATGATTCACCAAGTGGAGTAAGACCACAGATAACAGTCACAAAGAAACACAGGCAGTGAAGAAAACTTCTAAAAACAAATATCCCCGAGTATCCAATATCATGCCAGCAATGATGGAAATGATGGCCAACCCAAGATTCTGAATGGACTGCATGAAGCCATATGTGGTTCCCAGTTGATGTTCAGGAACTACAAACGCCACCACTGGCCACAATGCACAGGCAAGCAACGAATAGTAGAGTCCCAGGAGACATACAGCAATCCAAGTGTTCCACAGCATAAAGGCCAGCATCATGTGGGAAGCAAGTGTGGTCACCACTGCACACAGATGATGTTACTTCCTGTTTTATCCACCAGGAGCCCAAACACTATACTGTTAATATCACTCGCTGTCTGGGAGAAAAATCCAAATTTCTCTGTAAAAAAATCTTTCCTAAATCCAATGAAAGGGAACACGGCAACATAATAGCAGACACAGATGATAAGTATCAGCCACAGGGGTAAGGAGAAGTGTTTCACATCAGTCAGCTTAATAACTTCACCTGTTTTTCTTTGTTCTTTATGAAGGATTCTTTCTGCTGTCTGATCCAAATAAGCAAGGGCCAAGGCACAGACTAGTGAAAGAATACATGTTATACCCCAGTCATAAGTGTGACCCCAAGGGTTGTGTGACCAGCAGAACCCAAGGAAGCTTAAACCTTAGAACACAGCCGTCTCATGAGGTTCATGTTCACTGTTCTTCCAATTCCAGCCACGCTAAGCTTGAGTCCAACTTACACCAAACACCAAGTTTAATTCTTTGCCTTTAAACCAACTCACAGCATACGTATGCTGGGCAACTGCTAAGGACTCCCCACCCATCCCAAACATAACCGTCCAAACTCCATCAGCCAAAAAGCATTAAATATTCCACCCGGGGCAAAAACAAATAGCAACTGAAAATAATGGTGCCCCATCGTATTCCAAATGCTTGCTCTATCAAAAAGCCACCAAAGAAACACAAAACTACATTGGGCCAAGAATACCAGGCACACCGCAGCATGAATTTCGTGGTATTCACCTGCATATCCTTTTTTTTTTTTTTTTTTTTTTCCGGTACGCGGGCCTCTCACTGCTGCGGCCTTTCCCGCCGCGGAGCACAGGCTCCGGACGCGCAGGCCCAGCGGCCATGGCTCACGGGCCCAGCCGCTCCGCGGCATGTGGGATCTTCCCGGACCGGGGCACGAACCCGCGTCCCCTGCATCGGCAGGCAGACTCCCAACCACTTCGCCACCAGGGAAGCCCTGCATATCCTTTTAACCTGAGTCTGAGGGTCAGCAGGATTATCATAGCTGAAGCCAAGGAAGGAAGCACCAGCAACAGCACCAAAAGCCTGTGCGCCAGGAACGGGGGTCGCAGAGGTCCGGCAGCCCCCCCGCGGGGCAGCGGGGCGGCGGGGACGCCTGTGCTGGTGTCGTCTGGGCCGCGTGGCAGTGCCCTCGCTTCCCCCACCTCCCCCAGGCCGGCGGCGGGAGACAGAGAGATGACCGTGACTGCAACTTACCGGAGGAAGCCGCCGCCAGAGCCACGCGAAAACTGTGCTCACGTGACCGCGGTCGTTCACGTGATGCTTCACGATCTTTTTAACAAGCCCTCCAGGTGATTCCAATGCCAGATAAATTTGAGAAGAACTGGTTTAGAAGGGTTTCACCTGAACTGGGGCTAAATCAGGGTTTTAGCTGAACTGGGGCTAAATCCACCCTTTCCGAAGTGTTTGGATACCTGAAGATACTCAGGAGTTATTAATGAAGAAGGGGAAATAGTTTTGTAGCATTGAGAAGGATGTTCAAACTTTCAGAGGCTGAATAAGACCCTCCACATCCATAGACCAAGGTCCCCAAAGGCCTCTCACCTCCATAACTATGGAACCACCTCTATCTCTAGAATGACATTGTCTGACCTGTAAACTTCATGAAGGCAGGAATTGGTCTACTTTGCTCACCAGTCTACCCGTCCCTAACTGGCACTATGCCTCGCATACAGTAGGCACTAAAACACTTTCTAAATTAATAGAATAATCCTTCTACAAATATTCAAATATCCTATAATATTTTGGTGTCTTGGAGGAGGGGGTGATTCTAGAAGCAGAAGAATCTGAAAATGCATATTGACTCTTGTCCACCATTTAGAGTTCTGTCCAGTATCTGAACCCTTCAGTTACTGAAGCTTTCTTGGAACTAGTTATCCATAACTCAACTAATCTTCACCATATTCTTTCTCCTTCTATCCAGTAGGCATGATTAAGCCTCAAAATAATTCAGTTTGGAGAATCTGAAGATCTAAGTCTCTAGTTCAATTGCCTGTTACACAAGTTCAATTGCAGGTTACAACCCCATTGTTTCAATCCTGCCTCTTATCACTTTCTGATAGTATAATTTGGGAAAGTTACTTTACTTCTTAAGCCTCAGTTTCCTTGTCATTATAATGAGCTAGTGTCGGTACATATTCCGTGAAGTAATTGTGAGGCTTAAGATAATCTATGTACAGCACTGAGTATAGTATTTGGGGCACACAGTAAGACAAATGTTTGTCTAAAAACTCAAGAGCTGTGGGAAACTTTTTTTTTTTTTTTTTTTTTTTTTTGCGGTACGCGGTCTCTCACTGTTGTGGCCTCTCCCGTTGCGGAGCACAGGCTCCGGACGCACAGGCTCAGCAGCCATGGCTCACGGGCCCAGCCGCTCCGCGGCATGTGGGATCTTCCCGGACCGGGGCACGAACCCATGTCCCCTGCATCAGCAGGCGGACTCTCAACCACTGCGCCACCAGGGAAGCCCCTGTGGGAAACTTTTATGAGAATGCTTACACTAAGTAAGCCTTAGTAACCTTTCTTCAGAGTTACAGGACATCACTTATTGCTGCCTAGCAAATTATAGGGGGATTCTAGCAGTTTACTGCCCAATGGGTTTTTGAAGCCAAGCCACACCTGCCCTGTGCTGTGATGTGGTGGAAAGCCATCATGGGAGCCCTACAAGAGCATTGAATTTAGAGCCACAAGACCTGGCTTGGTCACAGATCAAGGCTTCCAACATTTCTGAGCCCCAGGTTTCTCCCCTCTGAAACTTGAAAATGAATGCCTGCTTGCCTGCCCGACCCACCAACCTCACGGGTTATCACTGAGGCCAGATGGCATGGGAGCAGGTGTGAAGGTGCTGCGACACACCTTCATACCACCAGGTCAAGTTTCAGTGCTTGTGCTCTCCCCCCAGAGTGCTCTCCCTGGAGCCCCATCAACCTCACTGCAGCTTCGGGTCTCTGCTTACTTGGCTTCTCATTTGCTGGCACAGTTGGCCGCTCCCTTCTTCTCAAACCCCCTCTCTCTCGGCTGCTGTGACACCACCCTCAGCCCCATCCTCTGCTCAGGCTCCTCTGCCCATTCTCCCTCTAGAACTCTCCAAGTCCCTTGGAACACTCTCCAAGGCTGCCTTCTTGCCGAACTTTCTCTGTAGGCAATCACATCTACTCCACCTTCTAATGCTATCTGTCAACAATTCCAAATGATTCCTAAGATTCAGTAAGCTATCCTTTTCTATTGCTGAGAAATATTCCATGGTATGGATTTACCACAGTCTGTTTTGCCTTTCACCCACTGAAGGACATCTGGATTGATTCCAGTTTGGAAAGGGTGCAATTTCTGGGTCATATTTGCATGTTTAGTTTTTTTAAGAAATTATCAAGCTGTTTTCCAGAGCAGCTGGACCATTTCACATTCCCACCAGCAACGTGTAAGTGATTCAGTTTCTCCGCATCCTCACTAGCATTTGGTGTCATCATTATTTTCTATTTTAGTCATTCTGATAAGATCATGTTGACATCTCACTGTGGTCGCATTTGCATTTCACTAATGGTTAATGATGCTGAACATCTTTTCATGTGGTTATTTGTCATCTGTATCTCCAATTTAGTGAAACAACTGTTCAAGTCTTTTGCCCATTTCATAATTGATTCTTGTTCACTATAGAATTTTGAGAGTCCTTTATATATTTTAGGTATATATGGTTTGCAAATATTTTCTCCTAGTCTGTAGTTTGTCTTTACATCCTCTTAACAGTGTTGTTGTTGTTGTTTTTCAGTATGCGGGCCTCTCACTGTTGTGGCTTCTCCCGTTGCGGAGCACAGGCTCCAGACGCGCAGGCTCAGCGGCCATGGCTCACGGGCCCAGCCACTCCGCAGCATGTGGGATCTTCCCAGACCGGGGCACGAACCCATGTCCCCTGCATCTGCAGGTGGACTCTGAACCACTGTGCCACCAGGGAAGCCCGAGTGTGTTTTTCAGAGTCAAAGTTTTTCTCAGTTTTGATGAAGTCCAACTTAGTTATTTTTTCTTTTATGGATCTTCGTTTTAGCCATGTCTATGAACTCTTCACTTAGCCCTAGGTCCCAAAGACATTCTATATTTTCTTCTAAAAGTTTTATATTTTTACATTTAAAATCCATGATCTAATTATTAATTATACTGTGTGATGTTTACATCAAGATTCACTTTGCACCTTTGGCACAAAGGGACTGTCCAGAATAAGGGGAGAAAGATCTCCCAGGAGGATGATGTGTGCAAGGCATGGAGGATAAACAGTCCAGATGGAACTGTGTGGCTAAAGAGACAGCCACGTTGAAGACGGCCACCATGATACCTTCTGCTGCTGCCCCATCTGACAATGTGCTCCAGCAAAACAAGCAACTCCACCAAGAAAGAAGGAGACTCAAGGCATCCCCAGGAGGAGACTATGCAACAGACAGAGAGAGGTCAGTCCCTATGGAAGGAGAAGGAAGTGTCCAGGAGGGATATTTGTAGGAAAAACAAAATGGAACACATATATACTGTTATGACGGCACTTGTAGAAAAGTGTACCAAGAAGCCATTGGAAAGTGTAGAAAGAATCAGAAATAGGACTAAAAACAAGCAGATTGAAAGGGTTGAGGTGGGGGGAGGGCAGGCAGGGAGAGGCCATTATTAACTTTAGGAAAAGACAAAAAGTAGGAAAGCAAATATAATGTTCTGTACACTATAATGCTTAGCCTGAACAATATTTACAAAGGCACAATAATATCAACATGGAATTGTCAATTAAACAAAGGCTGTAATATGACCACTGTACTGGGATATGAGAGAAAGGAAGCAGAAGGCATGGTGGTATAAGAGAACAAAATGCTCAAGTACCATAATAAGAAATTAATAGAGGTCAAATATCGATAAATCAAAAGAGAGCATAATACACAAATTAATTAGAAATATAGAGACGTGCACATGTCGGAAATGAAAAGCCAAAATTGTTGAAGGTGGTTGGGGACGAGAACTAAGGGAGGGAATGAGATAAGAAACCCCTGTAATGTGCTATAATCGCCTTAATAACATTTGACTTTTGAACTCCGTGCGCATATATTACTTTAATAAAACAAAAACTAATTTCTTAAAACAATTAATAATGCCATGTCTACATAGCAGAGACATGATGCTCCTGTTCTTTCCCTCCTTTGGGTCTGATTCAGTGATGTGGATTATATATTAAGATTCCAGGAGCTAATGGGGCAACACGTATTAAACATATTCCTTGGCTTGTGCCTCAGCCACATTCTGGTAGTGACCTTACTTCTAAGGATTCTGCCTTATGATTTGTTAATCCTTTTCTGGTAACATTGCTTTCAAGCGTAACTGAGCACACTTCCTCCTTCAATGACAGGTAATGCAATTTGGTGCCGAAAGGATGAAGAGCGTTCTTGAATCACATACAGAAAACTTCTGCTTGATTTGATTTAATCACTAAATATGTTCCTGAAAAAAGAGTTAGATTCAGAGCAAATTGTTGTATATTAAATACTCTCCAGTAAATTTTAACCTTATGTTCTTTGGGGGAAAGCAACGGGCCCTAACCAACAATAATAACAGTGAACTTTAAGACTCTCTACCCATTATTTTCCAAAAGCACTTGGAAGTGATTGATCTGTAGAGTCTGTTTACATGATTTTCCTACACAGCCAATGAAAGAAATCAGTCAAGGAGAAACTAACATTTACTGAGTGCCTATTATGTGTCAGGCACTGTGCTGGGGACTTTAATAAATGTATTGTCTGCTTTCATCTTGGCAACGATCCAGAGAAGTAGATAGTATTATCCCCACTTTACATTTAAGGAAACCAGAGCCTAAAGATATTAAGTAATTTTCTAAAAGCCACACAGCTCGTAATTCAAACCAACCATCAAGTCTTTTCACAAGAAATGTATATAATTACAATTCCCAGTGTTAATTTGAGCTTTGAGGGCTCTGTGATTCCATAGGGCTTTAATATTTAAGCAACCACATATGATTTAGCATTATTCTAAGTGGGAAACTTAGAAGACGATGACCTAATTCGAATCTTTTAAGTATGACTACCTCTTTTGATATAATAGCCTTGATACCAACAAATATTTATTCATCTAATGATTAACTAAAAGGCAATATGAGAGTCAAATATCAATATTAAAAGAACATTGTATTAGGGAAAGAGTAACTCAAACCGAATCAAAATAACTGCACCTCTTCTGGTCCTGTGACTTGGAGCAACTTGCTTCAAATTTCTAGGATAAAACTGTAGGGCTTCCCTGGTGGTGCAGTGGTTGAGAATCCGCCTGCCGATGCAGGGGACATGGGTTCGTGCCCCGGTCTGGGAAGATCCCACATGCTGCGGAGCGGCTAGGCCCGTGAGCCATGGCCGCTGAGCCTGCGCGTCCGGAGCCTGT
This sequence comes from Hyperoodon ampullatus, assembly GCF_949752795.1. Taxonomy (NCBI): domain Eukaryota; kingdom Metazoa; phylum Chordata; class Mammalia; order Artiodactyla; family Ziphiidae; genus Hyperoodon; species Hyperoodon ampullatus. Next base: position 62,091,864 of record NC_136922.1, read on the forward strand.
GCTCCGCAACGGGAGAGGCCACAACAGTGAGAGGCCCGCGTACCGCAAAAAAAAAAAAAAAAAAAACAAAAACTGTAGAACTTGTAATATCTCTCTCTCAGGGTTGCTCTACCATTAAAAAAAAGTGAGAACACTATCCACTTTTGGATAAGCACATAGTAAAGTGAAAGCCCAGAGTAAGAATTTAAAATTTGCCATTATTATAAAAGTTTTATAGCTGCAGCTGAAGTAGTTTCCCCCAGTATGTAAGTGAAATGACATCAAGTAGATGAAACTGAATGTTCACTGGAGTGTACAATGTGAGATTTACCTGTGTTGGCACCGAAGAGACAGCTGAGTCCCAAAACTTTGGTGCACCTCCCCTGACAGCCTGTGACTTAGGAAAGCAGCTATTTCTTACGGATTTCTAACTATGTTTTGACACTGGCCTTGATGCAAATGATGAAACCAAAAGATTCCCTTCCTGCATCATGTTACCCTTCCATCAGATATCCACCTCCTCCCTGTGCACGTGTGACGTAATGAGCTGACACATCGACAAACCATAAAGAGAAAATATAACCTGGCGAATGGAGCATAACCGAATCAACCCTTTGAAAATGGAAATGAACAACTGCAGACAGCAAGTCACCCTTTACGGGATCTAGTTTACCCTGGCCCTGACCTGGAACCAGGTGACCAGCCAGAGAACATTACCTTGCGTGGTAACACATGACTTTTATTTACATCAGTGATTTTCTAATAAACAATAAAGTGGAATTATCTTTGTTTCCTGAGAGAGTCAGGATGTGCTGTGGAGCCTTGTTCTGAAATGTCATGTCCTCTAGATCATTCATTTATTCCCCAAGTACAATATTTAATAAAATCTCAGCAGCCATCCTCTGGTATTACTTTATTCTTCCCCATCTGCATCTTACCACCTAACCACATCTCCTTCAAAGGGTATTGCAACATGATAGTGCTCTTCCAATTTTAAGAAAAAAGCAAAAATTTATCAGAGAATTTGGTCCACCTACTGTACTCACTCCTCAGAATTAAAGAAAATCGGGCTATTATTACCTGTAATGACAGATTGAAATTTTATTTCATTGTCACTTTTAGTACATTTCTTTTTACAAGTTGGTCGTATTATAACCAAGAAAGCATTCACATTTCTGCATTGGAAGGTCATGCATTCAACAATATTAAGAACTGTTATTGTCAGGCAGATGCCGGGTCCTAAAGACTCATTAGTGACCTGTCCTAGTGCTCACGGAGAGACACAGCACAGAGAGCAGTTAGTCCCTGGACTGTGAAGCCAGTTTTCCTGGGGTCAAATGCTGGCTCTAATACTTACTGGCTGTGTCACCTTGGGCAAGTAACTTAAGTTCTTAGTGTCTCAATTACCTCAACTATAATAATAATAGTGCCTATTTCACAGGGCTTTCAGGAAGATTAAATGACTTAATATTTATAAAGCAATTAGAAATGTACCCAGTACACAGAAAGTGTTCTGTAAATGATCATTACATAAAATGGAACTCATTTTCTAGTGAGGGAGTCAGACAATAAATAAATAAGGAAATTATAGTCTAGTCGCAGGGACAAACACCAAGCAAACAATTTACAATAAAATTAAAACACACCCACTCCTGTCAGTGGCAGCTAGGTTATTTGGCTGAATTCTCCTGCTGGAAAAAATTGGGCACCAAAACAACTTCAGTTTGGATAGCCCCCTGGAGCATAAGGGACAGAATTATAAGTGAGTGTAGAGCTCATCCAAAAAAGAGCAATTAATAGATTATTTTTCCATTAATAAGTGTCAGACCCCAAAGGGCCATACCCTCAGGCTCCGGGCAGCCCAGAAGTAAACTATACCCATCCCCCCAACAGGTCTTCATGGACAATTAAGTTAATTTGGAGCAGAAAAGATGGGGGGGGCGGGTAGGGAGGGAATAGACTTGTCCCTGGAGTGTGACTATAGGCTAATGGTCCCGTGGATCTCTTGTTTTTGGTTATCCCAAAATCCTCAAGCCATGAACTTAGTGTAAAGTGGTCCTGCCTGGTAGTGTCCCTAAACTCTTGAAAATCCTTTCTAGAAAAAGTGACTTTTGTCTTAGGTCTTAAATTTTCCGACAAATAATTTTTTAAGGAAAATGAGGAACATACAATGATATCCAAGAATACTAAAGGAACCAGATCCACAAAAGGAGGAGGCGTGGGAAGTTACAAAGAGTCAGCTGGTGTCGACTGAATTTCGGAGGGAGGCGGAACTGTACAAACCAGGCTTGCTTAGGTCAAGTGCGAAACTGACATGATTAGTCATATTTTGTGACTATACTTTTCATACTTCTAGGTATGCATTCATGTTAACCTGACAGGACACAGGATGAGATGCTGTGAACAGTGGATTCCAAAGTCAGGCACAGGTGCAACACACTCTCTTTAAAAGTTTACAGACTAGGGACTTCCCTGGTGGTGCAGTGGTTAAGAATCTGCCTGCCAGTGCAGCAGACACAGGTTCTAGCCCTGGTCCAGGAGGATCCCACATGCCCCAGAGCATCTAAGCCCGTGCCTCACAGCTACTGAAGCTCACACGCCTAGAGCCCCTGCTCTGCAACAGGAGAAGCCACCACAATGAGAAGCTTGCACACCACAATGAAGAGTAACCCCCGCTCGCCAACAACTAGAGAAAGCCCACGCAAAACAACAAAGACCCAAGGCAGCCATAAATAAATAAATAAATAAATAAATAAATTTATTTTTAAAAAAGTTTACAGACGAAATCCAACAACACTGATGTGCATACACAGAAAGGAGAAAAGAAATATTAAACTACCAGTACATGGGTGACTATAAAGGAAAAGGCCATAGGAGAGACAAATCTAATTTTCAAAGAATGGAAGAGTCCATAAAAGAAAGGGATGATGGAAGGGAGGGAAGGGGGGTAGGGAAGGGGTGGGATGAATGGAGTAAATGTGAAAATGTGGGCCAGAGTTATCCTTGGGTGAAGAGAATACAAATCATCTTTATTTTCTTCTTTTTGATTAGCTGTATTTTTTAAACATCTTTATTGAAGTATAATTGCTTTACAGTGGTGTGTTAGTTTCTGCTTTATAACAAAGTGAGCCAACTATACATATACATATATCCCCATATCTCCTCCCTCTTGCGTCTCCCTCCCACCCTCCCTATCCCACCCCTCTAGGTGGTCACAAAGCACTGAGCTGATCTCCTTGTGCTGTGCAGCTGCTTCCCACTAGCTATCTATTTTACATTTGGTAGTGTATATATGTCCATGCCACTCTCTCACTTCGTCCCAGCTTACCCTTCCTCCTCCCCGTGTCCTCAAGTCCATCCTCCGCGTCTGTGTCTTTACTCCTGTCCTGCTCCTAGGTTCTTCAGAACCTTTTTTTTTTTTTTTAGATTCCATATATATGTGTTAGCATATGGTATTTGTTTTTCTCTTTCTGACTTACTTCACTCTGTATGACAGACTCTAAGTCCATCCACCTCACTACAAATAACTCGATTTCATTTCTTTTTATGGCTCAGTAATATTGCATTGTATATATGGGCCGTTCTTTATCCATTCCTCTGTTGATGGACACTTAGGTTGCTTCCATGTCCTGGCTATTGTAAATAGAGCTGCAATGAACATTGTGGTACATGACTCTTTTTGAATTATGGTTTTCTCAGGGCATATGCCCAGTAGTGGGATTGCTGGGTTGTATGGAAGTTCTATGTTTACTTTTTTAAGGAACCTCCATACTGTTCTCCATAATGGCTGTATCAATTTACATTCCCACCAGCAGTGCAAGAGGGTTCCCTTTTCTCCACACCCTCTCCAACATTTATTGTTTGTAGACTTTTTGATGATGGCCATTCTGACTGGTGTGAGGTGAAACCTCACTGTAATTTTGATTTTCATTTCTCTAATGATTAGTGATGTTGAGCATCCTTTCATGTGTTTTTTGGCAATCTGTGTATCTTCTTTGGAGAAATGTCTATTTAGGTCTTCTGCCCATTTTTGGATTGGGTTGTTTGTTTTTTTGATATTGAGCTACACGAGCTGCTTGTAAATTTTGGAGATTAATCCCTTGTCAGTTGCTTCATTTGCAGATATTTTCTCCCATTCTGAGGGTTGTCTTTTGGTCTTGTTTATGTTTTCCTTTGTTGTGCAAAAGCTTTTAAGTTTCATTAGGTCCCATTTGTTTATTTTTGGTTTTATTTCCATGTCTCTAGGAGGTGGGTCAAAAAGGATCTTGCTGTGATTTATGTTATAGAGTGTTCTGCCTATCTTTTCCGATTAGCTGTATTTCTTAACTTTTCTCATCATGTGTTTTCCTTTGCCCAGTTCCCACCATAAATGCTTTAAAGGAAGAGAATCAATTTCTCAGCCTCTGATGCAATGCCAGATTTGCTAGGATTGCAAATGCCAGGTTGAACTTCTAAAGTTCCTCCTTTAATTTCTAGTATGCAAATCCTGCTCTCTAGAAATTCATTATCTATTGTCTTTTAGTATAATCATTTATTGCACTTAAAGGGTCACCCGAGAAAGAAACAATTTAATTTTTTTTAAAAAAAGAAAAGAAAAAAGAAACTGTGTCCTTTCTAAACCATCAACACATTTTTGAAAAACAAAAAATGACAAGAAAAAAATATTATAAAGAAATGTAAGCAATGCCCAATCTAAGCATATTTAAATTCTGTAACATTGAAAGTCACCTACTATTCACTGGGTAGATAAATCAACTTTTAAATGCATCTATACTGTATTCATAGCTTACCAACACAGAGGTTTAGGACAGCCCATGTTCTCCTTATAGAAGTAAACAGCAGGATTCCTAGATCAATAGTTACAGAACACAACTATATTTGTTTAACACTAACTCTCTTTGTTGTTTTTTGGTTTGGGGTGGGGTTTTTTTCATGGGATTGGTTATGAAAATTTTTATAGATTTAAACAGTTCTAGATTCAAAAAATGGAGGAAAATAAGTCAATTGTTTTGATTTAAAATTGTATCTTTAAAAGTCAAACTACCATATCTCAGATAATCCGATGCTCCTCACCACCGTATGTACACATGTACACAGACCTTTAATCACTCATTTCCTTAACTCCAAGCCTCTTTTTTTTTTTGGCCTTGCCACGTGGCATCTTAGTTCCCTAGCCAGGGATTGAACACATGCCCCCTACATTGAGAGTGTGGAGTCTTAACCATTGGACCTCCAGGGAAGTTCCAACTCCAAGCTTTTTCAATGAAGTGCCTTCTTTTGCAGATGCATTCCCCACCTCTAAAAACTTCCCCATCACTTAAACATTTCACTAAGTCCTTCTTCCAGGAAGAACTTTTCAGATTGGTCAAGGAAAAAATGTGACAACACTACCTTTTTGCCTTTTGAACAATATCATGTTTTTCTATAGCTCTACTAGACTGTACCAAGAAGGAATGTTTTGGGCTGCAAGTAACAGAAAACTGTATTTAAAGCTGTGGTTAAATCATAGGAATCTGCCTTATCTCACCGAACTAGTAGTCAAGAGATAGGTCATTCCAGGGTTCTTTCAGGGGCTCACCAGTATCATGAAGGACCCAGACACTTGTCACACTCCCATGCCATCATCCTAAGTGTGCTGGGTTTTATTTCCATGTCTGTTGCCTCACTGTTGCACAATGGCTGCTGCACATCCTCACACTGTACTTAAACATAAGAATCAAGGGTGTTGCAAAAGATGTTCTTCTCTCAGAAGGCTCTGCCCTGTATTTAGGAAGAAACATTTCCAGAAGTCTTCCTTATAGCCCCATAAGTCAGAACTAGATCACATGCATGCTCCTAGTTACAAGGAAGACTGTAAAAGCATCTCTGTTTTAAGCCTCTAGTTAAACTCAGGCTCCTCTTTTGTATGAACTGAATGAAAGCATGTCCTGTTGATTTTACCTCCTAAATCCCTTTTGCATACATCTAATTCTTCTCACCTCCCCCACTGCCAGCACTCTCCCACCAGCCATCAAAATATCCCACCTGAACTACCCCAACAGTTCCAAACTGGTTTTCCTGTAGCCCCACCTTGTCCACTCTACCATCCACTCTTTACAGTTTCAGTGATATGTTAAGTGCAAATCTTACTATGTCACTTCCTCTATAATGGATTATGTTCAAAACTCCTACCAGGTCCTGAAGGGTCTGGTCGCACCCACCTTTCTAGCTTTGTCTCCTGCAGTGCTTCAACTCACTTTGTACTCAGATCACACCGACCACCTCTTTGCTCCTTAAAAATCCTAAGCTCCTTTACAGCTCATGGCTTTTGCACGTGCTATTCCCTCTGTCTGGAGGGACACCCATTCTCCACCTCCCTAGTCCCTTCTGCCTCATTTCTCCTTAGGTTTCATGTCTCCATTTAAATGTTTTTACTGCATGCAAGGGTTACTTATAAGGTGTTATCAAGTCAATGAAATGTAGAAATATTCAAAGTTATTAAATATAAATGGGAGGGGGCGTCCCTGGTGGCGCAGTGGTTGACAGTCCGCCTGCCGATGCAGGGGACACGGGTTCGTGCCCCAGTCCGGGAGGATCCCACATGCTGCAGAGCGGTTAGGCCCATGAGCCATTGCCGCTGAGCCTGCACATCCGGAGCCTGTGCTCCGCAACGGGAGAGGCCACAACAGTGAGAGGCCCGCGTACCATAAATAAATAAATAAATAAATAAATAAATAAATGGGAGGGATGTAAGAGAATGAATTTTTTAATTTCAGCAGTTAGTTGATGTTCATCTATTTAGGAAATGCTGGCCCTTTGTTAAATCATGCTAGATGAGAAGCCATTTGCAGGACTCATTTTCTTTTCCTAAATGTCTTCCTTCTTTCACCCATTTGATCAACAAACAATATTTGGAACCCAGCTCCACCACTTTCTAGCGGTGAGGGTTCTTCAGACAGTGTCTCCTTGGTCCAGTGTCTCCTCTGTAATGAGATGGCACTATGACGACGTATCCCGTCCTCCTCTCATGGTTGGTGGCCTGTCTTTGTTCAGTTCTGGTGCTATGATTGCAAGTTTCCTCTCTAAAACTAATCCCAAGAAATATATGAAAATGTATCACTTTCAAATACACGCTGCTGTGCATATCATTTAAAAATCCAAGAATGCTAAACTAAGTTAAGGATATAAAATATGCATATTTTTACCATATTTCATACATTGAAATACTCTATAAAAATTTCTTCCTATGAATTCCATATTGTAAGTTACGCAATAGGTAGGCATCATGTCTTTCACAACTTCACCACTTTAGAAAGTCCTCAGAACAAAGATGCTGGGATGTCAGTTGCTCCATACGCAGTCCTTCAGAGGAGTTACACACGAGCTCAGGGAACATCAAAATAGTTCTTTGAAAAAGAAAAGCATCCTAGAAGATGCAGCCAGTCGCACCTCTGCCTTATTAGTGAAAATGCCCTATGTCAAAACCTTTCTGTCCAGGTAATAAAAAGCACCCATATGTTCCTGGGAACAAAAGCCTCCTGAAACTTGACGCCATCCGCGGGTTCACTTGACTTCCAGCTCAGGGCTGGATTTGTACTCCCCAGGCGCGGTGGCTGTCCACGGACTTCTAGACCTGAGGGAAGGAAATTCACATCCTCACTGAGTCGTGCTAAGAGACCGACACTGAGTGGCAGGCTGCGGTATAAGGTGCCGGTTAAGAGCGCGGGAGCCAGAGTCAGGTCTCCAGGGTACAAATCCGGCTCTGCCACTCACCAGCCGTGCAACCTTGGGCAACCGTTTAGCCTTTCAGAGCTAAGTTATCCTCAAGTGAGGATAACAATAGTTCTTACCTCCTAGGGTTGCTGTGAGGAGGAGTAAATAAGTTAATCCACAGAAAGCGCTTGGAAGAATGCCTGGCTGGCACATAACGAACTTGTTAATATTACAGCCTTTCAACTCAGGGCGCCTGCAACTCTGCAACATTATGCCTGGGTATGGAACGGCTCCTGTAAGTTACAAAACTTGAGATTCTGGGAGCTGAGTGGCCACGGTTGGGGACGCGGAGAGGAAAGGAAAAAAAGAAATTGGGGTAGGGGCAGAGGGAGAGAGAGCTGCGACGACGTTTATCCACCGGAGCCCACCTGCAGCCTCGGTCTCCCGGCCTCCGGTCTCCTCTTCTTCTTCAGGAGTCCGACTCGCGAGCGGCGCACGCAGCCTTTCTCCAATCAGACATCCCAAGGCTGGCGCCACGTAGGCGACCTGGTCCAATCTCGTCCCTGGAAGGCGGGAACGAGAACTTCCTACCTGCACCTGTGGCAGCAGTGGCCGCCTCCTGGGTTATTATTTTTTTCTTCCCGCTGCCCCGGGGCTCTGGTTTCTAGAGTCACTTGGCGAATAACCAGCAGGTGAGCAGATGTCTTTCCCCGCGCGGAGGACCGACGCGGTAGGGAGCTTCAATACATCAGAGTGAGCCCCTGAGATCCCATCTCCCTGCGGCTCCCGGGCGGCGCTATCAGGGAAAGGGGACGCGCCGGAGAATGAAAGGCTACTAGGCAGGAGAGCCTGCCTGGCCATTCACCTGGGGCAGTGAGCCTGGTACCCACTCGCAGGGGCGGCCTCCGGTCGGAGCCAACAGTACTTCGAGCTCCGGGCTACTGCCGCCGCTGCGCCAGGAAGCTGGAGGAGCCAGGGGGAGACCAGCAACAGCAATCGACTTAGCTGGACTGCGGCGATTTCGGCTAGCACACCTTCCAGAAAGAAACCCGACCTCTCCAAGACCGCGCAGAGGGACGCCGCGCCCCGACTTCCAGATTAACCCAAGCGCACCCCCTCTCGACTCTGCGCGGGAAGAGAGGCGCGGAGCCGCGGGGTCCTGGGAAGCCTGAGCAGGTGAGCGATCAGGGTGATTCTCCGTCCGCCAAGACAGAGACCATTCCGGGGTGTCACGCTGGGGCGCTCCACCAGCGCCCGAGGAGAAGTTACTAGCTGCAGGCGTTCTGCGTAATTTGCAATCTTTCCCTTGAGCAATTCGTGCAAAACCCTTCCGTGCATACAACGCTGACTGTGGAGAAGAAAGCGTAGGGTAGAAGACAGAAAGCAGCATCAGGAACACCCACCACTATCACCACCACCACCACCACCAGTGAATAAGTTGGGGGTGTTTTTCCGATCTATAAAGCGGAGGCGGAATGGATGTTTGCAAACCCAACTGCAAACTGTGCCTGAGGGTGTGGGTGCCTTCTGTAAGGAAAGAACTTTGGCCGTTTTTTCTTCTATTGTTTTCAAGTCGCAGCCCAAGTGTGCCCTCGGGGCGTCCTGGGGAGGAGCTGGTGCCAAGGACTCCTTGCTCAGGGGAGGCCGCTGCGGCCGCCGGCGTAGGCCCTCCGGCTCTCTCCCCCCGGTTGGGGGAGGAGAACCTCCAAACCACAGACACCGGCGAAGTTTCGCTCTCCAGCGCAGGCGAATCCCAGCAGCGCCGGGCGCGTGGGATGGGAAGGAGCCCAGCGGAAACCTGGAAATGAGCCGCGGCGCCAGCGAATCCTGCTCGTTCGTGGAGTTAGTGCCGCGTAGACCCAGCACAGAAAATGAGCAGAGGAGCCTCTCTTCCGATATTAGCACCTTAAGTGCTAACAAACAGCCTTTTCGCTCCGTAGTGCTATTTTAAAAGCTGGGAAGAGGCAAATTGGAGTTCCTGGTTGTGCGCTCGCTCCTTTGGAGGAGGGAATTGCGCAAGGAAAAGAACAGAAGCCTTTAATTTGTAACTTAAAATCCCATGAGTTGAGTTGCCTAGTACAAACAGACGCGGTGCATATTTTAATACAGAACTAAGGGAAGGGGACTTGGGCTCATCTCAACCGCAGGCAGCGGGTGGCTTCAAAGAGACGCAAGATTGGTCTCTGGGGAATAAAAGGAAGCGTTAGGATGGCGGTTTTCAAGGAAAGTTAGGTCTAGACATGCTTCTCTGAAAGTCATCAGGCAGAAGTTTTGTCGAAAGCAGAATTTAAAAGAAACAAACACCATGAGCTTGTCCCTCGCTCTTACTGGCCTGTAAATCCGCCCCCCACGCCCCGCCCCGCCCCGCCCCCGAAGAATCACATCAAAAAGGATCCCGGGACAGAAGTCTAGGGAGCAAAAACCTTTGAGGGAAATTTCGGAACTGTTTGACAGGGATCTAATGTTCATGGCTCACCTATAGCGGGGGCGCGCTTGCTTCCGGGCGCCCTCCTCGCAGGTGCCCTTCTGGACCCGGTGGCTCACCTTTGGGCTTCGTCTACAAACGGGCAGAGTGACAGGACAGGCCATTTTCCCTCTGGGGCCTGGTAAATCCAGAAGCCCCGGCACCCACCCCTGGGTGGCCCTCGCGCGCGGACCACTGCGCCATCCTGGAAGCCAGACTAAGGCTGAGGCCAGGGAGTGCCAAGACTCAGTCTCGAGACCAGAGGGTGGCGCCCCGGAGGCCCTTCGTCCGCCTGCGCCCGGCGGTGGGGGGGGGGGGGGCGGTGGTGCCCTCTGAGGCCCGCGCGGCTGCGGACCCTCGGACCCCAGCCGCTCCGGTGCCAGCCGGAGCCAAGAGGAGGAAGTGGGATTGAGGGGCACGTGACTTCGACAAACCCAATAACCAAGTTTTGTTTTCCTCCCCAGCACAAGCCTCTGCTTCGGTGGCTCCCAGCCCGCAGCCCGCTTGCGAGAAGCCGGGGCAGGGCCGAGGTGGACGAGAGAGGCGCCGCTGTCGCTGAGGCCCTTCCCCGCTCGCCGCGCCCCCCGCCACTTGGCCCACTGGCCATGGCCGACGGCGGCGGCACCGGCAGCTCGGGCTCCTGGTGGAGTTCGCTAAAGAACAGCAGGAAGAAAAGCAAGGACGCCGCGGGGGGTGCGAAGCCTCCCGCCCAGCCTGACCCCGGGGAACCCGCGGCGCCCGCCCCGCCTGGCCCCGACTGGACTAGCAGTTCCCGAGAGAATCAGCATCCCAATCTCCTCGGGGGCGCCGGCGAGCCCCACAAGCCAGACAAGTTGGGCGGGGAGAAATCGGGCAACAGCCGCCGAAATTTGAAGATCTCGCGCTCGGGCCGCTTTAAGGAGAAGAGGAAAGTGCGCGCCACTCTGCTCCCCGAGGGAATCAGGTCCTCGGAAGAGGCGAGCTTCTCTGGTGACCCGCACGACGACAAGCAGTAGCCCGAGCGCTCCGGGACTCTCTTCGCACCACGCCTCCCCAACCCCCAGGTCTAAACCTGAGAAATCTGCCCCGCCCCTGTACTTGGAGTCTCATCCCACCAAATTCAGAATATTCGCACAAGGCCTCCAGATTTTATTTTCCTGGAAATGGACGTGACAGTTGAGTGTTCCGTATATCACGACTCAAGGATGCATTAAATATTTATTCGTGGTAAGAGAAGATACCGCAGAGGAAGTTGGCACAATTTTTTTCAGAAAACTTCAGTGGTCTCCTTTGCGTCGCCCGTGGGAGTGAGAAGGTTACTTTTGTAAGAGACCTTAGCTCAACTGGAATTGCGCAGCCCTCCACTGAGAACGGCGTGCTCTGATTCCGAACTTGCTATTGGAAAGCAAATCACAGTGCTATCTTTAATGCCTGAGAAATGCACTTTAGGAGTATTTCTGTAGACACACCTTAAGTGAAGGGATGGGAGAGAGCAGGAAGCATTCTTAAGTAGAAGCATTTTAAGTAAGGCAGGATTGCTTTTAATGTTGAACTGCAAAACTGTACTGCCTGTTTTAGCATAGACTATTAAAACTGTTGCACTGTAAGACTTAAGGTGACTTTTGTATTTTTTTTCCATTGCAAGACTGAATCTCATCATACTTAAAAGCAGGCATGCAAAATCCAGGGTGACAGAGTTAATCATTTGCCACATAACCTGACAGTTCCTCTTGAAAAGCTGCAGGGAGGAGAACATGTCTACAAACTACCAACACCCAGATAGGAACCAGCTAGCTGGATATCCCTATTTACAAACCAAATTCGAGGAAGAGAGGGAGAGGTACCAATTAATTATTCCTAAGTTTTCTTTCTTACTTCACTGCATCTTCATAGAGTAAGTCACAATGCTAATAATAATTCTTTCTGTATTCATTATTAACCTGACTCACAATTGTCTAAAAACACTTATTCAGACAGGTGGACTGAACTCTCAGTTTGTCCAAAGCTGTCTTTTTTCCCACCCTCTTTGCTTCAAAAACTAATTTCTTTAGTCTGAAGTATGAATTTATCTAGGTGCAAGGCCTTAAAGATCTACCAACCTGTAGATTTTTAACAAAAATCTACCTGTTTGTTTTTGTTATGAACTTCAAGTAAAAGAGTAAATCAGTACTGAAATCACTTGCTTTCAGCAAATTACAAGAGAGTTATTGTAGTTGTTAAGATCCCCGGAACCCCTTCCCACCACAATTCAGTTCATTTATAACCATTTAGAAATGCATAGCGGGGAAATTATAATGATCAAAGTGTGTATGTGTGTATATATATATATATATACACACACATTGTATATATATATAATATATATAATATATATTATATATTAATATATTAATATATTTAATATATTAATAACATATATAGTTATAAAGCAGAAACTAACACACCATTGTAAAGCAATTATACTCCAATAAAGATGCTAAAGAAAATAACATACGTAATATATATAATATATATAAATATATAAAATTCTGATTCCACTGAGTTGGGGTTAAATCAGTGCATTCCTCCCACTGCATAATTAGGACTGCTTTAAAACTATGTAATTACAAACCTCAACTGCCGATTGTGCATTGCACTCATATATATATAATATATAAACTATATATAATATATATAATAATTTATATATATAATATCTACATTATATATATAATTATTACATATATTATATATATATAATGTGGATAATGACAGGCAAGAACTTGATTGGAGCTCCTGAATTTGTTATATAGTTTTTGGTTTGAGATTAGTAATCTTAAGTAATTTAAGTAATCTTAAATTAGTAATTTGTAACAAAGCATGTTGACTGTCCAAAGAGATTTAACAAAGAAACTTGATGAAAATGGCTAAAATGGATTTAAATTAGTGAATCAAGCTTGGATACCAGCAAAATCATAGAGTTTACCATTTGATACATGCGCTTCCACATACTAAAGGCTTACTCCAAAGGAAATCGTTTACATGGGGATTATGAACACCTTAGTTTCTTAAAAGAGAGTTTGTGAGGGTTTTTTTTTTTTAATCATTAAAAGTTTTTTTTGTTTTGTATTCAGAATTGGGAAATACGTGACTGAAGTCTCATCAGGGTGAGCTTTCTGGATGAGGAAGACTTCACATCAATTTTAAGTGGGTCTACCTACCATCTCTAGACTCTAATGAAGAAGAGGGAGTCGGGATCTCGGACTCAGAGAAGAGGTTTGTGCTAAGGGAGGGGATTGTGGGCTGACCAGCAGTGGGAGTGAATAGAGCAGACGCTGTCAGATCAGGCTTTGGAACACCTTCATAGTATTTTAATTTCTGTAGAAGGTAATCAAAATTAGAGCGGATAACTACCCAAAATACTTCTCCCCTCCCAGGAAGACCAAGAGATTAGATCTGTACCCATTTATAAAAGTAAGCCAGCCATTGCATACTTTTAAAATCTTACAGTAACTCTTTCATCCAGTTTTATTGTTTTAAAGAACTTTTTTTTTTCTTAAAAATTCCTCTAGATTCACAAAACTTTGGCATTTTCCTGGGTTCTGTGTCTAGTTTTGGATCCCATCCAAGTCTATAATTGCTGCAGATAATCAATAGCAGACATATAGCAGTGGAACTTATTAACATGACATCTTTCCCCACTGTTCTGAAAGAATTTAAAACCATGCTAATGGCAGTTATGACAATGAATGCAATGCACAATTGGCAGTTGAGGTTTGTAATTACATAGTTTTAAAGCAGTCCTAATTATGCAGTGGGAGGAATGCACTGACTTAATCCCAACTCAGTGCAATCAGAAACCAAGAAAAATTGGTGGGATAAAAGGATCATGAGTAAGATGAGATAATTTGACAAAGTGTCTTGCTGGGATTTATGTGCTCTGCAGATGATTAATTACATTCCTATAACATATATACAGATTTTGAAAATGTTTAAACCTCAAGATATTTTATAGTAAATAAAAGGAAAATGTTGAATTAAATTTGGAGTTAATTAGGTTGGAGACTTTTGTTTTCTTAAAATCCCTTACAAATGAAATTTCACTCACAAATTTGGAAACGATTAAAGAAATTCTTATGCCATGCTTCCAAATTATGTGAAAAAGGGACAAAAATCTAGCAGCATGTTTCCTCAATATTTTCATAAACATGATAATTATACGAACAGGGTGGTTTTTACCTCAGTGACTGTCCTTGCAGTCGGTGGCTGAGCAGTAACTCATATTACAGGTCACCTGAACGTCCCTTTGTGTTCGTGCTTCTGTTGTTCATCCCATTCTGATTTGCATTTCAAGAGCAGAGACTCTATTTTGTATACAGTTAGGACATTCTGCTTCATATAACACTGGGAAATATTTTTTTCTGCTTTGAAATGTAGTGCAAACTCAGAACGCTGATCTTGCCGAGTCCTTAGAAGGGAACTATAAACCTAATGAACAGTAGCATGGGCTGAAGCTTTGTCAGAAATAGTTCTTCTCATGGGATACACAGAAGAAAATTTGGGTGGCTTGAAATAAATAAATAATAAAAGTGGGCAGAAAGTGGGCACCTTTCAAATAAAAGGTGAACTGGAAAGGAGTAAGGGGGGAAATAGGGCACTAATATCCAGTAATCACCAGGCACCTTTTATGAGAAAAAGAGATAGAGAATATTATTTTTCCTTCGTTGAGAAGTACCAGCCAGACTAGAAACAAACACTAAAAAAAGCTAGCATGATAGAGATGTAGGGGTAACTGATCTTTAAAAACTCTTATTTTATTTGCAGAGCATCTTATGATAATTACCCAGAAATGTAAGAGATTCTTTCTTGGGATAAGCATTGGTTTATCTCCATGGCAAGTAGAGGGTGGGACCAGAGATATTTTATACCCTTGGGTGTCAACATAACCAGTACCTTAGGCTAGAAACAAGTGTGCAGCCCAGGGTACACTGTCACTGACAAGCTGGCTGTCCCATCACAGCTTTGTTCTTCTCACCTGTTTCCTGTACCCTCGGCCCCATTCTCACCTCGCCTCTGAGCGATCGCACGTGCGTCCCCATCAGGCTCAGAGATGTGGAAGGGGGGCCGCCTGGAGGGAGGCACAGGGCCCTTCCCCAGCCTCCTGCAGGCACAGTGTATTAACAACCACTTTGTCAAAAGATGGCCCCGTACATCTGGAACATGGGATGAATAGCATTCGTGGCGAGAGAAGATTATCATTAAGGAGAAAAATTGTAAGGAAACCACACAGGTCTTGCCCTGGCAGAGGACAGTTGACCACTGTATAGAAGTGGTAGTAGCTAAAGATCACAGTAAATAAAACTGACAGAGGATATCAGCGATCCTTCCAGGTATTCAAAACAAGGAATTCAGCCCTTCTTCCAAACCAAATTGTGCTGCGGATGACAAAGAGATGGATGCGTAACTGTCATGTCAGAGTTGTTGACATAACCTCGTGCAATAAAAAGATGGAGTATCTTTATCTCTGACATGTATAACAAGACTGTTTACCCACGAGACAAAAATTTCCGGCCCTTAAACTAGAAAGGTTCATGTTGAAGAAGATGAAGGTTCCTACCCCTGAAAGGAGTTGCTGACTCACCTGCCGTTAAGTGGGGAATACGGAACCCATCTAGGACCTCCCTGTGCTTTTTCTGAAGGGATATTCCTTGAGTTACAAGTACCCTGGATTATTAATCTTTTTCTCGTGCCAGTCAACAAGCATATCCTACAAAGATGGCAGCAAAGAGCTCCTGCAAAGTTTTCCAAGACACCCGGTCATAATTCTCTCTCTCCCTTGCTCTTAGATGAGTCTTAGATGATCTGGGTGTTGGTTTGCTCTTCTGTAAAATGATGGGATGGAGTCTATATTCCCACTTTAAAACTCTCTCTTAGGAATTTGCTATTTTGAACAACGGGCTGTAAAAGCTAATTCATAGAGCGCTCATTGTTTACTATAAAACACAAAGGCACCAACTGTCCAGTACTGATGGTCAGGTGGGAAGTTGGGAGGGAGGTAGAGAAGCATAAATTGCAATAAAGCTACCACATTATCATATGGTGCTGTCACCACACTGTCATCTGGCCCAATAATCAGGGTAATTCTGCTGTATAGGAGCATGGAGCCTCATTATTCATGCTTAGAATCAAATTGCAGCAAGGCTATATAATTATATACATATTATTCAAAAAGTGTGTTTTCACAACTATAATCTCAGTTCCTCATAACTAGCCCTCAAGGGCCCCAAATCCTGCCAATCTACCTGATTCTGTACTCTTGTTTAAACTCATCTTTTTCCATTCTCATTGGTGTTGTCCTTGGTCAAGAATTCATCCCCTCTAGGCCAGGGGCCTGGAAACAATCATTTTTTAACTCTCCTCTACACTGTCTTTAAAACTGTGAAGGATAAGGTCAAACTCCTTCACAAGGGCTGCTACCCCTATCCAGCCATTCCATATTACTGACAATTCCCAAGAGTACCTTGCCACGCCTGCAGGCTTCTGTCTGTCCTGTTGCCCCTGCTTGGAATATTCTTTCTCCACTACCTGCCTGGCAAAGTCTCAATCAACCGCTAAGATTCAAGAGTCTCTTCCCATGCGACTGTCATGGTCCTCCTTCACTCTGTTGGGAAACACCTATGCATAGTACATTCAAGCGCGTGTTACCACTCCCACTGACCATATTATATGCATGTGATCACATGCCTCACTGCCCTTTTAGTCGAGTTGCTCAGGGAAATTCCAAGGGCAATGTTCATTCTTCATGCCCCTTCATGAACTCCTGGCTAATCTACAAGGGCATGGGCCTTCCATGCTGTACTTGCATGTAATTCTTGGTAGGGCCACAATATTTCTCCTCTAGGAAAGCAGGCTGTGTCTGGCTGATAGAAAAATTTAAGAGGTTTGTGAATCAGTCAGAGCCTGATCAGGAGAGACAAACCACACAGTAATTTGAACAGGGAGC
This sequence comes from Hyperoodon ampullatus, assembly GCF_949752795.1. Lineage (NCBI taxonomy): Eukaryota > Metazoa > Chordata > Mammalia > Artiodactyla > Ziphiidae > Hyperoodon > Hyperoodon ampullatus. The sequence goes on from NC_136922.1 coordinate 62,108,960, forward strand.
ATTTACTATACAGAACTATTACCTGTGATACAGATTGCAGTGAGAAGGGATTGCCTGGTAAGAAGTAACGGGAGGGGCTTCCCTGGTGGCGCAGTGGTTGAGAATCTGCCTGCTAATGCAGGGCACACGGGTTCGAGCCCTGGTCTGGGAGGATCCCACATGCCGCGGAGCAACTGGGCCCGTGAGCCACAACTACTGAGCCTGCGTGTCTGGAGCCTGTGCTCCGCAACAAGAGAGGCCACGATAGTGAGAGGCCCGCGCACCGCGATGAAGAGTGGCCCCCGCTTGCCACAACTAGAGAAAGCCCTCACACAGAAACGAAGACCCAACGCAGCAAAAATAAATAAATAAAGTAATAAACTCCTACCCCCAACATCTTAAAAAAAAAGAAGTAACAGGAACCCAAAAGAACGCAGTAATAATATAAGGTTCAACTACGACCCCGGAGCTGAGATTAAGCAGTCAAAGGAGATCCCCTCTTTGCTCCAAACCCCTGCACCTTGTTGGAAAGGGCACGGCTAAGACACACTTGTAGGCAGAGAAATCACACCAGTGAAGCTTGTTTGGAAATCTACCTACCAGAACTGGTTTTTGTGTGCCAGTGGGCACTAAAGCACTAATCACTAAATTCTTTGAACAGCATGGGTAAAAATACAGGAAATATCGCTGTGTTAATACAGTATGGGAGGAAACTGGTGTTTCTGTAGGCTGGGCTACATTCATTTCAAGAGGGCAATTGCTTGTCTATAAAGTGCCTGTGAGAGTGAGAAAAGGGGGCTACTTCCTCTGGGTGGGCTTCAGTGCCCCCCGCCAACACTCCCGTAGCAGGCACCCTTGTCCAGTAAACAACCTACACAGCCTTATACAGCAGCTGGGAGTCCATGAATAGATGGAACTATGCCCTGAAGGTGATGGGCTTTGGTAAAGGACAGACTGGCCTGCCTGAAAGGAAGCCCAGGCTCTAGACCCATTTTTCTAACTGGTAGTTGTGTGGTCTCAGGCGAACCACTTAACTGCTCTGGGCTTTCATTTTCTCACCTGTAAAACAAGAAGTTCAGACACTTCAAGTTCAAAAATTCTGTTATTATAGTGTCTATTAAGAGAAGCAGTGTTTACCTTTATATTCAAAACAGACCAGATCTCCAATTACATGCAATAAATTTTACAGTAGGATTGTGGTCAACATCATGTCCCTCACCATTGACATGATATTTTTCTGGGCTGTGCTCAGATCTACCAATACCAGCTCTTCCAGCTAACTTGAAATTTCCTCCTTTGCATATATATTATTTTTATATATTATAAATACATATATTGTAAATAGCCATACAACACCTACTCTTCCACTAAGTTTTAACTGTAACATTAGTTGCTTCGCTAAGAGCCTCCAAGATAGAGTTAGATGCCCTCGTCTGTGTCCCTGCAGTGGACACACAGACTCCTGCCGCAGCCCATCCCACGGACAGTATTGTTACTGTCTCTACCACCAGATGGTAAACTCTTAAAGGGGAGGGACTCTAATTTATGCTGGCTCTGCTGTGGCCAGCGCAGCGCCTAGCACGTAGTACTCATTAAATATTTGTTGAGCGAATGAGGACTTAAATTTCTTGCAGGAGAAGTGAAGTAATATAGTAGTTAAGACAGAGGGTTCTAAAGTCAGATGAGTTAGATTTAAATCCTGGCTTTTCCATTTACTGTCTGTGAACCTATTTGAGTTATACAACCTGCCATGCTTTAATTTTTGTTGCTGTTATTTGTTAGTTTTGTTTTGTTTGTGTTTTTTTTTGGTCCCGATATGGAGATATAATTGACATATAACATTGTATTAGTTTAAGGTGGACAACATAATGGTTGGATAGATTTATATATTGTGAAACAGTTACCACAGTAACTTTAGTTAACATCCACCATCGCACATAGTTCAGTTTTTTTTCGTGTGATGAGAACTTGTAAGATATACTCTCTTATCAACTTCCAAATATACAATGTGATATTGTTAACTGCAGTCACCATGCTGTACATTACACCCCCAGAACTTACTCATCTTACAACTGGAAGTTTGTACCTTTCAACCACCTTCACCCATTTCCCCCACCCCCTCTGGCAACCACCAGTCTGTTCTCTGTTGCTATTCAGTTTGTTTTAGATTCCACATATAAGTGAGATCATACAGTATTTGTCTTTGTCTGATTTATTTTACTTTAATTTCTTTCTTTCTTTTTTTTTTTTTTTTGTAGTACGCGGGCCTCTCACTGTTGTGGCCTCTCCCATTGCGGAGCACAGGCTCCGGACGCACAGGCTCAGCGGCCATGGCTCATGGGCCCAGCCACTCCACGGCACGTGGGATCTTCCCAGACTGGGGCACGAACCCGTGTCCCCTGCATCGGCAGGCAGACTCTCAACCACTGTGCCACCAGGGAAGCCCTAATTTATCTTCAAGAATAATTGTACCCAATTCACTCGTTTGTTATGAAGGCTGCATGGGATGTATACAGAACTGACCTCCTTAGTAAACTCTTAATAAACATTAGCCTTATTATTATCACCAATATTCAATTCTACTCATGTAACATTTATGGAAGGAAGTGAGAAGGTAAAGCGTGTCTTGACCCAGGCTCTATATAACTTTAAAGAGGACCCTGGAGCAGTTTAGAAATTCAGAGCCTTTCCTCAAATTTTATAAATCCAAGACAGCTCAGACCAACTCACTCTGACAGCTGATCATAATCTGAAATAGTGGTCATCTTTAGAACTGTTTACTTATTAGAAGGAGAAGAGTCACAGATGTAAGGTCCTTTTCTTCTCTGGAAAGAGCACTTGTTCTCACTATTCACCTACAGTCTTATTGTTACAATCTTCAAAGTTAGGATTTTCTTTTTGCTGATTTTTTTTCCTTTTCCCGTTACTAATGCAAATTCATCATGAATCCTTTAGAAAATACTTAATAAAATTTTATCATAAGCCCACTACCCAGAGTAAGCACTTCTGAGTGTATTTTCTTCCAGTAATTTTTTAATGGATGTTTTACAGGTGTGAGTTTATGTGTGTGTTTAAAAACCCTGAGACAAAGCTTTATTTTTAATTTTTCCCCATTTGCACCCACTTACTATCATTGACCCATATTCTTAAGTCAGAATAGTTCAGCCAGGTGAAGGATGCTGGGGAACAAGGGGTTATACCACTGACCTAGAATGATTGCGCCATGATGGTTACTATGTCTCTTTTGAGACTGACCCTAAGAAGCCTCTCTGCAGTCCTTAACCCTGTTGACCAGACTCCTACTTGCAACGTTCCTATTAACATCTATGACTCAACCTGCTCCTGAGTTTCCTCCCCACCTCTCTCTCTTTTTTTTTTTTTTTTTTTTTTGCGGTATGCGGGCCTCTCACTGTTGTGGCCTCTCCCATTGTGGAGCACAGGCTCTGGACACACAGGCTCAGCGGCCATGCCTCACGGGCCCAGCCGCTCCACGGCATGTGGGATCTCCCCGGATCAGGGCACGAACCCGTGTCCCCTGCATCGGCAGGCGGACTCTCAACCACTGCGCCACCAGGGAAGCCCTCCTCCCCCCTCTTGCTGTTCTTCCTTCAGTGCTCTTAATTGCTCAAACCAGAAAACCAGAAGTCATTCTTGGTTCCTCATTCTTCCTAACTCACTGGCTCTCTTCATTGAATTGATCAGTCTGTTCTGTATGTTTAATAAACTCTTTCAAATCTGTCCACCTCTCTCCATTGCCCCTGCCACAAAGAGAATCTAAGGCACCAGTTTCTCCCCCCTGGCCCAGCGCAGCAGCCTGCTCTCTGGTCCTGTCTTTGTATCCACTCCTGCCCCTACTATATATAATCTGTTCCCCAACCCACCACTGAACTGAACTTTGTAAAAAGTTAGATTTCAAAACTTTTTAACATAGAAAGCTAATCCAGTATCTCCTTCCCCTGGTTAACACTCTCTGATGTATGATGAGACAGTATCCTCCAGATAAAATCCTAAACCAATAAACGTGCTTTAAGCACCCGGCTGGGTCCAACCTCTACCCACTCCTCCATGTCTCTCTCCCTGCCATCCCTTCAAACACCCTCTATTCCAGCCAAAGCAGGCTCCAGGTCTTGCAATATGTTCTCCCCTCTGCCTTGGAGGTCAGGTTTTCCAAGGTCCCAAGAGTTTGATGAACCTCTTTAGATAGACCCTTTCTTTGCAGACTTTCAGTGCTTTTGAGGACATTGCTGCTGCTTGAGCAGCCACATGGAATGGAACTGGAATGGAGTCATCTACCTTCTCCAGCTCAGGCTTCCTTGTGAATAAATGCAAATACCACTTCATGGTGTTTTGCTTGAACTAAGCACACATAAAAGCATATCTCTTAGAGATAAACTGCATAGCCCAGAGGAAGCCCTCAGTAATATCAGCTGTTTTTATTCTAGTTCCTGAGTGATGGGTTGAGATTGGCCTGAAGGAATTATTTCAGCAGTTTCCTTTAAACCCTGTCTGGAATGTGCAGGCTCCATTCCTTGGGGAATGCCAAGAGGCATTTTGGAAAACTGTGGTCATGTTTTTGTTTCAAAAACTCAAGGGCAGTTGGACATCTAGGAGATGGAGAAAAAGAAAGATCCTCAGGTCCAAGATGACACAAAAAAGAGAATCGGATTCCGTGCTGTCATCTATATGCTTAAGAACATACCCTGAATCTGGGATTATATGATGAATGTATTTTAAGGTGTTGCCCGATCCCCCAAAAAGGGAAGTAAAATTGGGAAGAAGAGGCAATTAGCTTAGTAGGGAAATGCAATGGTAAGTCTCAGGAATGCCTGGGGGATGGCTTAGGGATGTGGAGACACCACATTGTCAACAATAAAATCTCTAAAGCCCTGGGAGTGACCACCCTCCCTGCATTTCTGATCCTAGAGACGGTGAAGGACGAGGAAGCAGCTTCATCCCCATGATCCACATGCTTTCCTCTAGCTGTCCACTGCTGTATTACTGCAGGTGGGGGGACCTTACATGGGACAACTTTTGCAGATAGTGGAAATCCAAGGCAGCCTTAGGTAGCCTTCCACTGTCAGTTCCGTGGAATATGTCAACACCTATGAGCCTTGACAGACCACTCTTTGCAAGAAATCTCTCTCAGTCTGAGTTTGCAGAAGGGTATGTTTTGATTGAAGGCAGCCGCTCACATCTTCACCCTTGGACATATTCTAAGTTTCTTTTACACTGAAGCCAATTCTCAGGAATTAGATGGAGAGATTGAGGCAGAGGGAGCACAGGGGGAGTAGGAGATGTAGCCTAGTGAGGCTCCCAACAGGCATGAGTTTTGAAAGAAAGTTCCCTGTCAGCCCCCCTGCTGATTGTAATGAGAACGAGGGGGCTGTAGATGCCCCTGACCCTGGTATAGCCAAGGCTACAGGCACTAGGAATTTTTTGGAGGGAAGAAGGTAGTTCTTTCCAGTCTACAGGGGCACAGAGCTATGGCTTTTCAGGAATGAAGGGTAGAATTTTGCCCCTTGCACCTTTTAACTGGGACACTTAGCTGTCATATTTTTGTAATGTAATACTTAATTTGGGGGCTAGGTAACTTCAGTGCAAATCAACAAGTATTTATTGAGTACATAGTACAAGGGCCTTGGGACAAAAAATAAAGTAGATACCAATATTTTTAGCCCTTCATATACTTTATAAATTTAAACCCTGACTGTGTCCTTCATTTATTTTGTATTGATTTATCGATTTATTGAAAAAATATTTATTGAGTTCATTCATTCTTGTATTTATTCAGTGTGCCTATTAGGTACCAGGCAGTGAACTAAACTGCAGATTCAGAAGAAAGTAAGATCTTAATCTATACCTACTTATAATCTTACTGCACTACAGTGTAATACAAGCAATAATAGTTTGGAGACAGGCGTTGGATCATTCAGGAACCATTCAAGATGTTTTGATGAGTTAATTACATCTCAGATATTGTGAGTGACCTGAAGGTGTTAAACATGCTCCCAACCCCAGGGGGCAAATCACCCCCCTTGCTTCTGGACCAACATACCTGCCTACTTAAGCCAATACATAGGAGAGACTGCCAGCAGAGTGTGATGTTCTGCCTCTTAACTCCTCAAGTTTGCAGATTTCCAGAGGCTGAAGCCTCTTCCTTTATCCTCTCAACCCTTCTGACTTCTCAAGGTACACAGATCCACTTCCCAGGAACCACTATGTCTCCATTGCTGTCAGAGCGCCATGTCTATCCTCACCAATGAAAGAATGATGAAATATGCTATGCTGTATAATTTAACCTGTTCGCAGTTGGAGCAGAAGCACCAGCTTGCCAGACTATCCATTCTGACAGAATAATCTCTATTATTCACAACTGTCAGTAGGATTTCTGCTTGTAGCTCTGCGCAAGGACAGGAGATGATCAGGGCAAAGGCTTGTGAACCTGGACACAGTCTTTAGGGCTCATGGGCAGGTCTTTGGATGAGAAAAGAGTCCAATGCTGTAGCCACAGATATTCCTTCCTGGCGGGCTGCCTCTTTGACTCAGCAGCCTCGTTTTCCCTTGGTCTCTCAGGGAGGTGGTGAGCATGGATGACTAAGTTCATTAAATCTGACCTGATTTGCATCCTTCTTTTCTACTATTCATCCAGCCATCAGACTTCCTGTTCCTGAACTCACTGAGTGGGAGACTCATTCAAATACTTATTTTCAGGCTTTTCTAGCTATGAAAATGCAGTCTTGCTTTCCTAAACCATGCTACTTCTCTGGTTAATTATAAAAATTATAGGACTTCAAAAAGGACAAAAATAAATAAATACACAAAAATTTTAATAGAAGAATTATAGGACTTCTTTCACTAGGCAGCGACTTTTACTAACTCCCTGGGAACAGTGTACTACCCAGACACATCTATACAACCACAACACCTGGTAGTTAAGAAATGGTCACAACTGCTACAAAGCGAGACAGGCTGCATGCCATAGTTAACATTGCTATAGGGCTTTATGATTAAGGACGTGCCTTCATATCCATAATTTCAGGTGATGCATACAAAAACTATGTGTGGCAGATGCTTTAGATTATTATTGCTAGATCCATGACCCTTTGATAGGGGACTTTGCGGCTCCTCCCATCAAGATGTCGAGTCTATTTCCTAACGTTTTGTCTTTGGCCTCATTTCTAGTGTCTTGCTTTGGCCAATGGAATGCGGTAGAAGTGATATTTTGCCAACTCCAATTGTATTAGTCTGCTCAGGCTGTTATAACACCACAGACTGGGTGGCTTAACCAACAGAAATTTATTTGCTCACAGTTCTGGAGGCTAGAAGTTCAAGATCAAGGTACCATCAGGGTTGGTGTCTGGTGAAACCTCTCTTCCTGGCTTACAGAGCTTCTCACCTTAACCCCACATGGCCTTTCCTCTGTGCTTGTGCAAAGAGAGAGAGATCTCTGGTGTCTCTTCCTCTTATAAGGACACGTCCTGTTAGATTAAGACCCCACCTTTATGACTTCATTTAACCTTTATTACTTCCTTATAGGTCTTTTCCCCAGATACAGTCACACTGGGGATTGGGGCTTCAACATATGAATTTGTGGTGGGGGGACACAATTTGGTCCATAGCACCAAATCTAGGCCCCAAGGGGTCTTATGAGCTTTGACTCTCTCTCAGAAGCTGTCTCCAACTTAAGACAAGTCCAGGCTAGTCAACTGGAGAAGAGACCTCAGGAGCAGAGATAAGCTGTCTTCCTGAGGCTACCTGAGACCAGCTGGCTTGGCTGCTCACTGCAGAAGCAGGAGAGAGCCTAGATGAAACCAGAGCCACCCAGTTAAGCCAGGTCAAATGGTGACCTGCAGAACTGTGCATGAAATTAATTGTTTTAAGCCACTACGTTTTGGGTGGTTTGTTAGGCATCAAAAGCTAATTAATGTTGCAGATATTACTTTGACCCCCATTTTGCTGATGAGAAATGGAATCTCAAAGAAATTAAGTGATTGTTCAAGGTTCTATGGTTAGTGAGTCCTAAAGAGCAGCATCTTCTGAATTCAAATATTTGCTTTTTCCATTGTCCTCTGATTCTATGCCAGGAAAGATGGACTCAGAGTCTGGAAACATAAACATATTGATGTGGGGCAATTTATGATCCTTTTCCTGGCAAATTAATTCCTAATGCGCTAGACTTTAGATTGGGCGAGTGTGTATGTGCATGTGTGTGCATGTGTGTGTGTATGTGTACATGTACCTGTATTTCCTCTGAAGGGTACAGACCCAGGGTTTATCAGGCTATTTTATTCCAAATGAATAGTTTTATTGGCTGTGATAGATCCAGGCCCTGCATGTTTATGTCAGCATGACTGGACCAGCCTCTGGGTAAAAGTGGGCATGGGCTTCAATATGCCCCTTAGGTGTGGACCTTTATGAGAATGTTTCCCAAAACTTTGCATGAAATGCTGAACACAGTTGTAAAAACTAGGTCAGGAAGAAAGCAAGGCTGCAGAGAAACCCTTGCTGGAATGGAAGATGATTGCTACTTAAGAAGAATGATAGACAAGGGCCAAGAAGGGAGCCTTGAGTCATGGGACCTCCCCACCCCCCATAATGACTTCCCTGGTACTGAGCCTCTACCTTCTTTAACAGTCATATTCCTCAGCTGCCTACTGCAAAATCTCTGGCTCATTTCCAATATTTTGCTCTTTAAGACAGTGCTGTATAGAATAATTTGAACATAGATCATTTTGCACCTGTGTAAATTTTTTTGTAAAGTAACATCCTAGAAGCAGGCATGCTGGATCAAAGAATATATACTTCACAGCCTTTTGTTTGTTTGTTTGTTTGTTTTTTGCGGTACGCGGACCTCTCACTGTTGTGGCCTCTCCCATTGCGGAGCACAGGCTCCGGACGCGCAGGCTCAGCGGTCATGGCTCACGGGCCCAGCCGCTCCGCGGCACGTGGGATCTTCCCGGACCGGGGCACGAACCCGTGTCCCCTGCATCGGCAGGCAGACTCCCAACCACTACGCCACCAGGGAAGCCCCACAACATTTTTATAGATAGATTTTAGATATATCATCAAATTGCCACTGTCAGGGTTGTACCAATTTACACTTCACCAGCAATGTATGAAAGTGACTCTCTCCATGGCCTCACCAGGAGAGTATTACCAAACTTTTGGATTTTAGCTACATAATAGGTAAGAAATAGTATATATCCAAGGTAGTTTTAGTTTGCATTTCTTTTCTTATGAGTAAGCTTGAGCATCTTTTGGAACATTTAATTTCTATGTCTTTTATATGAACTCTCTGTTCACATCCTTTGTCCGTTTTTCTATCACATTATTAGTTTAATTGCCCTTTAATCATGAGACATTTGCTAGTCTTGTTTCTCTAACTAGATTACTCTTAATTACATTTTACATGACATTATTGAACTATTGTGTTCTTTAACTTTCTTGTGTTATGTTTTATATGTGGGGGGTTGGGGGGAGGATTTATTGTGAATTTCCAACCACACTGTTGATTCTCTAAGTACAGGACCCATGAATTGCATTTACTTTTTACTTGCTCTATTCTAGTGTGAGGCTAAGTAATAATTCATCGTCAGAACTACATGGCTTACTGAATGAGTGAGAACAGAAGAATCAAATGTTGTCTGGAGGTTGGAATCTCATTTGTCATGGGTTAAATGGTGCCCCTTCCCCCCAAAAAACGATATGTCCTAACCCTCAGAATCTATGAATATGATCTTATTTGGAAAAAGCATCTTTGCAGATTCATAAATTAAGGATCTTAAAAACTGAGAAGAGGCCACGTGAAGAGGGGGGCAGAGATGGAGTCAGGCAGCCACAACCCAAGGAATGTCTGGAGAGGAAAGGAAGCATCCTCTCCTACAGCCTTCAGAGGGACTGCAGCCCTGCCAACACTTTGATTTCAAACTTTTGGCCTCCGGAATAAATTTGTGTTGTTTTAAGCCACCAAGTTTATTGTAGTTTGTTATGGCAGCCACCAGAAGCTAATGGTCCTTCACGCCTTTGATCTTGTCTCTGCCGTGTTCACCGAATACATGTTATTCAGTTGACTTGTGAAGAGAGAGAGGAATGAAGGAGATACAAAAGCACAGAAGAGGAGGGAAAATACAGGGTTGGGGGTGTAGGGGTGAAGAATGAGAAGAGTAGAGAGAGGAGAAGAAGGAAGAGAGAAAGAAAAAATGAAATAAAAAAAGAGAAAAATGAGGCAAGGATGGGTTGTCATCTGCTCAGACATTTGGCCTTTTTCTTGGTCCTCATCTTTCTCCACGTGGCATCTCTTCTACTCTCCCTCAGCCTCTCCGGGCCCCTCAGGCATTTGGCCACACTAAGCAAGTTTATTTTTATGCTCTTTACATTTTTTGTCCCATCCCACGTTTCTGGTTTCCAATCTGCAGGCACCAGTGGGCTGGTTAGAAGCCTGAGCAGAGACACACGCTCACCCAGAAAGCTCCCCTCCACTGTTCCATCAGTCACCCTCAGCAGAGGCCTGGGATCCCGGCCATTCTAGTATTCGGGGCCTCCCCGGCCCAGGCAGGGCATTCCAAATCTATAAGCACCCATTTGGAATGCTTCTGCGGTCACATCAGCCCATTGTCTGCCGCCCACAATACAAGTGAGGGAACAAAGGAAGTAAAGAATGCCAAGTGTGCCCTCTGAAAAATTCCAAAGGCGGGAAGAAGGTTTTGATTAATTTGCCATTTATTTTCTGGGTTTGACTAAAGTGCTTTAGACATCTCTGTACTGCCTCTAGTGGTCGCCAGCCGTTGTGTTCTCCTAAAGGACCTCATGGCTTGTAAATTCCTCACCCACTTTTTGAAATTTTCTCTGTGTTTTAGTTAGGAATTTTATTTAGAATTATTTTTACATAGAGAAGATATCTAAATATTTTTAGAATCAATTCCATTTTTTTCTTTTATGATCTCTATTATTTTAAAAAATTATTTCAAAATATTCATTCTGTGAGTTTTGATAAATTATAGCATGGTATAACAACCATCACAGTCAGGATACAGACAGTTCCTTCACTCCAAAAACTCCCCTGTGTCGCAACTTTATAGTCAAACCCACTCCCCGCCACACACACACCCTTAAATCATAGTAAACAACTTTTGATCTTATTTCTATTCCTACAGTGTTGTTTTTTCCAGATTTTCATATAAATGGAATCATGCAATATGTAACTTTTTGAGCCTTGCTTCTTTCACTTAGCATAATATATTTAATAAACATAATGCATCAATGTTGTTGAGAATATCAATAATTCATTCCTTTTAATTCCTGAGTAGTATTTCATTTAATGGATGTACCTCTTTACCCATTTGCCCAGCTAAGGATATTTAGATTGTTGCAGGTTTTTGTAGTTATGAATAATGCTGCTACGATTATTTGAATACAGGTTTTTGTGTGAACCTAAGTTTTCATTTCTCCAAGGTAAATACATAGAGGTAAGAGTGCTACATTTATATGGCAAGTGAAAGTTTAACTTTACAAGAAACTGACAAACTGTTTTCCAGGGTAGCTGTACCATTTTCATTCCCATCAGTAGTGTATGAGAGTTCCAGATACTCCATATCCTTGTACTGTATTGGACTTGGTATTGCCAGTTTTTGTTTTTGTGTTAAACATTTAAAAAGATGTGTAAAGGTATTATATTGTGGTTTTAATTTGCATTTCCCTAATGACTAATAACGTTGAGCATCATATCTTGTGTTTATTTACTATCTATATATCTTCTTTGGTGAAGTGTCTGTTCAAAATCTTTGCCCATGTTTTTAGGGGTTTTTTTGTTGTTGAGTTATGAAACTTTTTATATATTATGGATATAATTCCTTTGTCAGAAATATGATTTGCAGATATTTTTTCCCAGTCTGTATCTTGTCTATCACTCTCTTAACAGTGTCTTTCACAGAGCAAAAGTTTCTAATTTTGTGAATTCCAAGTTAGCAAATTTTTCTTTTATGTCTTGGACCTTTAATGTCATATCTAAGAACTTTTTGCCAAACCCAAGGACATAGAGATTTTCTTTAAAGTTTTCTTCCAAAGTTTTATAATTTTATATTTCATTACATTTATTTTTTACATACGTATATTCAATTGTTCTAGTACCATTTGTTGAAAAAACTATGGTTTCTCCAGTGAGTTACCTTGGCACCCTTGTCAAAAAATATATTGGGCATATTTGTATGGATCAATGTATGGACTCTATATTCTGTTCATTCATCTTTGTGTCTATCCTTTTGCAAATACTTCACTGTCTTGATTGCTGTGACTTCATAGTAACTCTTACGATCAAGCAACATGAATCTTCCAACCTGGTTTTTCTTTTTCAAAACCATTTTGTCTATTCTAATTATTTTGGCTTTCCATATAAAGTTTAGAATGATATTGTCAATAGCTACTGATAAAAAGAATCCTGCTGGGATTTTTACTGGGATTGTAATAAATCTATAGCTCAATTTGAGGAGAATTATCATCTTAATATTGTCTTTCAGTACACAAACACAATAAATTTAGTTCTTTGATTTCTTTCATCTGTGCTTTGTAGTCTTTATCATGCAAATTCTGCAAATATTTTGTTGTTTACACCTAAATATTCATTTTGGGGGCCATTGTAAATGATACTTCAGTATCTTTTACTTTTCCTTGCCTTATTGTACTGAGTAGTATGCTGCTAAATAGGAGTGGTGAGCATCTTGTTTCAGTCTTGAATCTTATTCCCATATCAAGGCAAAAGTATTTATTCTTCACCATTATGTATAATTTACTATGTATAATTTATAATGTCTAATTATGTATAATTCAGCTTTACGTTTTAGTAGATGCTTGTTATATTGAGAAAAATTGCTGCTATTCCTAGTTTATTGAGAGTTTCTATCATAAATATATTTTTATTTGTCAAATGATTTTTCTATATATATTGATATAATTATGTAGTTTCTCCTTTTCAGTCTTCTTTAGTCAATGTAATCCACATTAATTTTGGAATGTTGAACTAGCCTTGCTTCTTGGTGTTCACCCCATTTTCTCATGATGTTATCTTTTGCATATGCTGCTGGATTTAACTTGCTAAAATCTTTTTGAGAATTTTTGAATCTATGTTCATGAGAATTATTGGTCTATAGTTTTCTTGTGTCTTTGTCTGGTTTTGGTATCAGAGTAATATGGGCCTTATAAAATGAGTAGAGGGGTACTCTCTCCTTTCCAATTTTCCTAGAAGAGCGTTTGTAGAATTGGTATTATTTCTTCCTTAAATTTTTGGTAGAACTCACCAGAAAAGCCATATGAGTCTTGAGTTGTCTTTGTTGGAAGGTTTTTAACTACAAATTCAATTTCTTTAATAGATATATGACTAGTCAGATTACCTATTTTTGTGTATGTGAGCTTTGATAGTTTGTGTATCTCAAGGAATTGGTCCTTTTCATTTAAGTTGTTGAATTTATAAGCATAATGTTGTTATAGTATTTCCTAATTATGCATTTAATGTTCACCCCTTCTTTGTCCAGCTTTTGCTTCTGGTATATTAATTTGTGTCTTCTATCTGTTTTTCTTGGCCATTCTTGCTAGAGCTTTATCAATTATATTGTTCTTTTTAAAGAACCAGTTTTTGGTTATGCTGACTTCCTCTATTGTTTTTTGTGTTTTCAGTTTCATTGACTTTCTATTCTTATCTTTATCCTTTTCTTTCTTTGCTTTGGGCTTAGTTTGCTCTACTTTTTCTTATTATTTAAGGTGGAAGATTAGATTACTGATTTGAGACCTTTTTTCCCCCCTAATATAAGCACTTATTGCTATAAATTTCTCTCTAAAAACTGTTTTAGCTTCATTGTGCAAATTTGATGTGCTACATGTTTCTTGTTATCCAGTTCAAAATATTTTCTAATTTCCATTGAGACATTTTTTTGTCCCATGTGATATTTAGAAGCCTGTTGTTTAATTTCTAAATATGTGGGGATTTTCTAGATAAGTTTGCTATTAATTTTTGGTTTAATTTTATCATAGTCCTGATTTCAATTCATTTCAAAGTGTGCTAAGGTTTGCTTTATGGCCCAGAGTATTGTCTTTCTTGGTGAATGTTCTGTGTACACTTGAAAAGAATGTGTGTTCTGCTGTTGTTAGGTTGAGAAGTAGAGTCTGAAAATGAAAATATTTCATTCAGTTCAATCAAGTTGCTTGATAGTGTTTAGGACTGCTATAGCTTTGGTGATTTTCTGTGTACAGTTACCCTTGAACAACATGGGGGTTAGAGGCACTGACACCCTGCTGAGTTGAAAATACGAGTACTGCTATCTCTGCCTCAAAAACAAAGGAATTGATAAATGACTCACCCAAGGGCAGAAAGCTGAAACAGTGGATAGAATCAGGACTCAAACGCTAGTTCTTTTGATTCCACATATTGTGATCCTGTTGAACACAAACATTTCCCCACGTTAGTTAATTTAAGATCTGTAAAATGAAAATACAGGTACTATATTTATTTTCTTAAATCTGCATATAAATGGACCTACACAGTTCAGCCTGTGCTGTTCAAAGTTCATTATCTGTCCCTCCCTGTCCGAAGTACAGGACTTTGTCTTATTCGCTGCTATATCCCGAGCGTCTACAAGCCTGATCTGACCCATAGCAAGTATGCAGTAAATATACGGTGAATGAAAGAAGACCTAGTGAGAAAACAAGCAAAAAACACTATTCTCTTGTATATTTTAAAGAAGTTGATTTGCAATGACAGAATTTTGAAATATCTAAGAGCACATGAAAGACTTTGAGATCATCTTATCTGGAGGTTATCAGTCTTTATTTCTCTGAGCATATTTGAAGGATACAGCACAAGCCAAAGCCATAGATCTCAACTGGAAGGGATGCCCTTGCTGGGGGTAATATCAGAATAGGGGGGAGGAGAAGGACCTAGGTAGAGTTTATGGTTTGAGGAACCTTTCCAGGTGATAGGCTTTTCTCGGGAGACATGTTTGTTCATGCTCTTCTTTTCTAAGCTCCTTCCACTCCTACTTCCAAAGCCCCTTTGAAAAATACCAGTCTGGTCCAACTCCTTCCTTAAAGACAGTGATTCTGAAAGGTTAATGATTTGCCCAGAGTCAAGAAGCTAGTGGAACAACTGAATTAGAAACCAGTATCCTGACACTGTCCTATAGGATCAAATAAGGAGCACTGAGAGTCCAGACTGTCAAAATCCATATCTCTAGAGAAGAGTTTCGCACAAAGATTTGAGAAGGAGAACAGTATAGCGGTTAACGGAATTTGGAGCCAGACCGTCATGGCTCCAAATGAAGTTATTAACTTCATTCAGTTTCATTTCCTCATATGTAAGTTCTGGATTTACTTGAATATTCAATAGCCACCCAAAACTCAGCACATCAAAAGTAAGCGCTCTCTTTTTCCTCACTCCAAAACCTTCTCCTACTCCTCTGTTCTGAATTTCATTAAATGCCAGCTGCCTCTCCACAGAATCCCTTTCTCTTTCAACCTCCCTCACTCCCACCTTTGAGACCTACCAAATCTACATCCTAAACGTCTCTCGAATCAAATCACATTTTATTCATTCACACTGTCACTCCCCTGGTGTCAGACAATCATTTTTTGTTTTGTTTTTGCCAAATGACTGCAACCTTTCTAATTCATTTTGTTGCCAATAGTCATGCCTCTGCCCCCATCATTCATCCACATGGTAGCTGTGTAATTTTTCTAACATACATGTCTGATCATGACACTGTCTGCTCTGATCCCAAATTTCATTTCCTCAATGTGGCTTTCATGGCAGCTCAAACTTACCCCCCAAGCTTATGTTTTATTTTGTCCATGTTGGTCCTCTCTGCTCCCACCATATTGAAAATTTTTTCAGTCCTTTTGGAAGTGTCATGCATATTCCACCCTCTGGATATTTCTTCATGCTCATTTTTACTCTGGGATTTTTTTTTTTTGGTGGCCAATTCATCTTTTTATATCTGTGTGTGTGTGTGTGTGTGTGTGTGACACATACCTTCTCTTTATGCCTCAATAAAATGTGGGTCAGACATCACTCCAGTGTGCTTCTGTAACACCCATACTTCTCCCACACAGCCCTCACCACTCTATATACTAACTGTTGATCTGTTTACACCTTGTTACTAATCTTAATCTCTATAAGGTCAGGGATTGTGCCTCCCATGTACACTATTATACCTCAGGTGCCTAGAAGGTACTAGGTACCTAATGGCTGCTTAACAAATGATATCTGTTGTCATCATCTTCCTTATCTTCATCACCATAATGATTGAATAGAGTCATGATTTACGTAAAATGCTAAGCATGATGACTGGTTGACAGCAATACATAGTAGTTTAAATTATTTAATATTCTTATTTTCTTCACCAAAATTTAATATTTCTAAGCACATATATGATAATAAAACTCAAAGCAAAACACAATTACATCTCTTTGGTATTTTATCATAAGGTAACAAGTAATAAAAATATAAAATACTTAGCATATACATGTATACGTGGACGTACTAGTGATATTTTCTCCCCAAATTCACTGATGTTCTTGAGGAAGAGCAAAAACATGACTGGAAGTTCTCTTGCACTCTGTTGACTCACATAGTAAAGGTCAAATATTACTCTATGCATTTAAAAAATCCTTTCTGTAAACAAATCATTTAAACTTTAGCCACACCTGAACTATTCCGAGAACAGATACATTCTTAGTAGATGAACAGCTTGTAATAGGCAGCCTTTTCTTTCCTAATTCTCTAACTTACTTTTAACACAGTATTGAATAGCAAAGGTCTTATAATAAGAATTGTTCCCTCTTCCATAAAGTTGGGAGAAGCAAGTTAATTATGATTGAGTTTTAAGATAATACAAGATCACTAAGGGACTCAATTTAAAATATTGACTAGCTGAAACAGAAAAAAAATCAGTTTAATTGTTTAGCAAAATTTTATTTTCCTTAGACTAATTCTAGAAACATACTTAAGAAAAATAATTTTCTTTCTATGGGGAATTAAAACTTGAAAGAAGTATTAATTTTCCCTCTGTTTAGGTAGATTCTAGGAGGAATTGTAGATTTTAGATTCACAGTGAGCGCCATAGTGGTTTTTTTCCTAATTAGCAAAATTAAATGATAAGGGAATTCCCTGGTGGTCCAGTGGTTAGGGCTGGCTCTGCGCTCTCACTGCCGAGGGCTCGGGTCTGATAAAATCCCACAAGCCTCACAGTGTGGCCAAAAAAATAAAAATGTCATAAAAATCACTATTCTATACAAAGCTTAGTTTATTTCACAACAAACATAGCATGTTGAATATTAACAAAATTTTGGTTTTTATTAGTTTGAGTCCATGAAGTAAAGTTATTTACATAGATAGTTCTACAGTGAAATCTCAACCTCTATATTTCAGGATTCACAGGGAACATTACTTATCAAAATCTTGTATTTTTAGGTATGCCCCAGTATAATAAACTATAAGTTAAGAAAAGTTTGAATAGATAGAACAGATGACTTAGGGACAGAAGTTTTTTTTCATTACCAAAATTCTCTGCCAAAAGATTTGCCGAAAATATTCTTGAACTCAGAACCACCATAGTGTTTGTAGGTGCAGAAAAGACAAAAGGGAGAAATTCCCAAAATGAGACTAATGAAGCCCCAAATTGAAGATAAATTTATAAGCAAACAAAAATGGCTTGACTTTTAATGTAAGCTAATAGAAAAATCTGCTTTGCTTTGCCAAACATTGATTTATATAGGAGATAGTATAAAATCTATAAAAGGAAATACAATGCTTTACATAGCAGATTGTATGTTTGGAAGATTGTGCACCTTAAACAAACAAACAAACAAACAAAAAACCTTTAGTCAGGGTTAAATATAAACAGATACTAAATATTAGCTAAATTGGTACATAGAAATGTCACAATGTTAATTAAGCCAATAGTTTATTTCTACCTTATCTTGTTTCACAGAGTGTTGAAGAGCTTACAAAAATAACAAAAACAATAAAATAAATATTTAGACACCCAGAAATCATGGTCTTATAGTAAGTTACTTAAGAAACATTTTCTGATTTTATTTGATAACTGATTATCAAATGGAACAAAAAACAAAGGTTGTAATCTCCAGTGGGGGAGATGCAGCGGTGGGCCAGTGGGCCAGAGGTAGCCGCTTGGAAGGAGAGGGAAGAGGGGGTTTTTTTGGTGTTTTTTGTCTGTTGTTTTTGGCCACTGCCGTGAGGCATGCAGGATCTTAGTTCCCCGACCAGGGATCAACCCATGCCCCTTGCATTGGGAGCACAGAGTCTTAACCACTGGACCACCAGGGAAGTCCTGGGAGCAGTTTTTATGGTTCCTAAAATATCTCTAGGATAATTATAAAACATGATGCCAATTAATTCAGCTTGCCATACACAATTTCTCTTATGGTAAAATATAAATTACTTTTATACCTTTGAGTTAAATAGAAAAACATTTCTTTTTGGTGCTGACATTTCCCCTTCTCATTTCTTAAAATGTTGAGCATATTTTAAAAGAATAAGATATCAAATTATTAACCTACTTTGAGCACCAAGTTTTTATCAAACTCTGGGTTTGCACACATCTTGGTTTGGCTTAAGGATGGGGACCATATCTTGTTTTCAACGTGCTACAACATTATAGGGGCCCAATAATATGTGTCGAATGCATGAATTAACAAATTAATGGTATTTGTAATCTCTGAAGATGACATGGAAAAAACTAACATATTCTTCAGCCAACCAGGACTGAATGGGACTATCGTCAGATTCAATATGATGTGTTATACTCATTAATTTCCATTTTCAGGCTCTAAACCACATTAGAAGTCTTTCTAATGACAAGATGATCGGGGAAACCTCAAGATTATCTTGAGCAGTCCAGCTAGAAGCATAGAGTGTAGGAACTTTTCACCTAAAAGGGACTCTACAGGATATTTTGTCCAACTTCAACCTTTTCAGATAAGGACATTAAGGCCTAGTTGAGTCACTTGCTTAGATGACATAGGTAATTAACATTATTGATGAAAATAATACCCTGTTTCCCAGTCTAGGGCTTTTTCCACCATACAGGCTGCTTTTCCTAATTCAATTACGGAGATGATCAAATAAGGAAGAAAAATTTTGCCTTGCTTTTTACCATTTTTAAAAATTTGATTTCTTTCCCAAAATCAAGATATGTTGAAACTGGATCTAGTCAAATGTGGAGAGCCAAAGATGCTGGGAAGTTCCTGGAAGGCACTGCTGCAGAGAGATAAATGGACAGGAACTCTCTTGCTCCACTCTCTGTGGTAGCTGGGAGGGGAGTGGATTGGGGAGGATTCAGGTCTGGCTTTCACAGAAGGGTAGCGCCCATCTCTGGCAAGATCTGACTCAGTTTGAGTGGTCGTTTGAGGGTATTGACTATGTTGACATGGCCAAAGAGATCTGAACAGAATATTATGTCCAAAAGTTGACTTACCAACTAGATAACAAACTCTTGGACAGATTTCTGGAGTGAAAATGTTGCTTGGAATGCAGTCGTATTCCAAGTAAGTGTTTTTGCAATAATATTCACAGTTTTAGCCCACATACACCCACTCTTCCAAGCAGTAGTTAAGCAACATTATCATGTTGGTACAATCAAATGATTGCTGATCAAAAATATTGCTAGTGAAACAAAAGATGAATTGTAGGATCTTTAAGCCCTAATTTTAAAAAATGTACATTTTGGAATGGTAATAGTTTTCTCTAAAAATCATTTATCACTGAATAACAGAATTACAATTCCAGGGCCTCACTGAATTAGCATATAAGGCACTACACAAATACACATATGCATACATGCACATGCACAATACACCTATAAACATACAGTTGATTCGTACAGTTATTCATGGTAGTTATGTCCTATAAAGGTGCCACAAACACCAAATTGGCAAATATTGAGCCATTGATGCTAGGGGAAATATACAGTTAGGTCCTGTGAGTCTCTTGTTGCAATGCTTAAGTCAACTGATGAATACATAACCTTATTTTGTGTGTATTTGTGTTTAAAGACCCCTTATTTAATATACACTGGTGTTTCATTAACACTGAACTCATGGCCAACAACACTATAAGTCACGCCTGAACGAAGCTCATCTAACACACATTTTCTCCATAAGGCACATCATAGCCTTCTGTGCTCAGGAACACTTCAGACACTTGGAGACAATTTGAACTAGGGAAATCACCAACAAACAGCCAAAAATGTGAGTAACGTGGCATGATAGAGACCATGAAAAGGACACTGTTTATAGTATGAGAGCTGAGACAGGAAGCTAGAGTCACTTTGACCTCAGCTGGGAAAGTGCACGTCAGACAACTCAAATTTTCCACTGCTCTGTGCCTGTGAATGACACCAAGGTACCCTGAGTGTGAATTTGAGGGATTACAAATAAATTTTTGCAAGTAGGCAAATTCACAAATATGGATACTATGAGTAATGAGGACTGAGTAAACACATATCCTGTGTGTACATGTGTGTGTTTGTGTGTTCACATGGGCATCTCTCCAATGACCGAATAAGTCAGGCCAGTGTTGTTGGCAGCTGTGACTATTTGCAGTCTCAGTGTCATTTCTAAAATGTAACACGAGCGTGTTATTCCTTCACAGCAGGTTGACTATGTAAGTCCCCCTGCATATTGGGGGTGTTTAGATAGCTATAAAATTTCCTTTCTTCTTACTCCTGCAGTCTTAGAACTGCACCTTTTCTTGAACCTTTTTCTCATTGCTATGCTTGAAATGAGATAATACTAAGGTTCCTCTTTTTTGAAAGTAGAAGGAAATCTGAAACTTAAAAACTTCCTCTATCTTTCCGGAGTTGGGAAGCTTGCGAGCCTACAGCCTTGCCCCGGTCAAGAGCTACCGGGCCTTTTTATGTTACTTGGCATAAATCCATGTAAAGGGGGAGGGGTCTACAGACTTTAGACCTATTTATTGACTGGCTCTTTTTATTTCCTGTGTGGTCTTCATCTGTGAAATGAGAATAATAATGTCCACGTCCTGGTGGTGTTGTAACAAATAGAAACGATATATGTTAAGTACTTTGCATTTTGTTCTCATTATAATTAACAAGAGCATAAAAATCATACCCATACTAAACATGGAGAATATCGCAAATTCAGCTCCAAAAGGGATTCAAAGGCAATTTAACAAGATAAACATCTCCCTGGGTCACTATAAACCTTGTTGTGATTAGCTTGAGCCTCTGGCAGGACTGCTCTCTCCAGCACACTCACGTGCTAATCATTCCAGGCTGTCAAAGCCATCAGCTCTTCCAAGAGCATTAATTGTTGCCCCACCCTCTGAAGAGCTCCGTTGTTCAAGGTCCATGTAAATGATTCCACCAAAGAGAGCTGATCTTAGCTTAAGGCCACGGGAAGGAATGCTCAGTGCTAGTGAGGTTTCTTCTATGCCCCTTCTGTCTGTCCTTCACTCTTTTTGGTTTTGCTGTACCTCTTGCATCCACATCACCACCTCCCAGCTAGTAATTCTCATCTGCTATTGCTAAAGCATAAAGAATAGAAAAATTTGAGACTAAGGAATATGATAGGAAAAGAAGGTTTTCTGAAAAGAGGCAGAAATCAGAAGAGAAATATATATACTAGACAAATGTTAATATATATTTCACATTTAACATATGTATAATATACAAAGAGAAGTCTAGATATTTGCTGTAAACATTTATCAGAAAACAAAAGAAGAGTAAAATTATTTGAAATCAAAATTTTCCTATGCAGAAAATGGGAGGGATTCACAAACAAAATCACCAGCAGCCTTGCATAATAATGAGTTTCCTATCCCTTGAGATCATCAGAAAAGACCAGTGACAACTTGCCAAGTGCACAGCAGTGAGAGCTGGCTCATTCCCTCATTGAACCAGTCATCAGTGGTGTGGCTGTCACTGTGGGAAGCACGTGGTCTTTGCTTTTTGAGGAATTCATTGTCTGGAGGCATCACTTAGATGATTTCTTTAGAGACTTTCAGTATCTCCCAACTCAGGGATTCTATAATTCTCTATCTTTACTTTCAGCACTGACAATTAGCAGGTACGCACTGATAAGACCCTGTTGACAAATATTAAAATACTTCCATACTGGTTGGTAAACAGCCACTGTGGACCCTACCATGTGCTCCCATCCCCCAGGAGCCCTGGATCTCTCCAGGACCCAGTAACTAAAGAGTTAACTCTGTCCCAGGATTCGAACTCTAGGATTTGGCTCCACCCTAACAGCTAGAGTCCTCCCAATTGATCTGTGCCCACGTTTTACCAATTGCTAAGTAGTTGTTTTTTTTTTAAAGATTTATTTTTATTTGTTTATTTATTTTGGTTGCACCGGGTCTCAGTTGCAGCATGTGGGATCCTTGCTGATGCATGCAGGATCTTTAGTTGCGGCATGCATGTGGGATCTAGTTCCCCGACCCGGGCCCCCTGCATTGGGAGTGCAGAGTCCTACCCACTGTACCACCAGGGAAGTCCCTACAAATTGCTAAGCAGTTTTAACATTACTTGTCCCTACATCAGTGTCTCTCAAACTTGTTAGACTTTGCAAAAGATCCCCTGCCCTTCTAGGCCACCTACTCCCACATCCTTTAGGAAAGGAAATCAATGAAGACAATGGAGTGTTTTATATAAACAAATGGGAGGGAGAACAATCATGTGTCTATCTATCTACTCCAACAGTAGAGGATTAGATGATTCTTACATGAAACACAATATAAGGTATCTCAAAAATCAAGTTATTGAAATATGATGGACCCCAACATTACTGATAAAAATATTCACCACTACCCACCGTTGAGTTAAACTACCTACAACAAAGTAAACCTTGAAGTTAAACTAAAAGTAATGTATAATTAAAAAGAAAAACATCAGTCAAAAATTACAATCACCTAAGACAGCAAGATGCTCACAAATAATTCTCCCCCAGTTTGCTGAAATCACAGTATCTAGGTGTCCACATTCACAAGAGAAGCCTTTTATCTTTACAAGCCTTGTATGGCAGCAACTTTAACAGAGAAGAGAATGAGAGAACTCAGTGAACTCTAGAGTAGGAGGGGAAACCCCGCTGCTTTAAGGACCCTTTGCTGTTTATGCTCCTTACTTTGAGTGACTGCAGAATTCTTCTTTGGAAGAGATTTTTTTTTTAAACATCTAGATCAACATAACTCTTTTTTTTAATATAAATTTATTTATTTATTTATTTATTTATTTTTGGCTGTGTTGGGTCTTCATTGCTGCGCACGGGCTTTCTCTAGTTGCGGTGAGCTGAGGCTACTCTTGGTTGTGGTGCGCGGGCTTCTCATTGCGGTGGCTTCTCTTGTTGCGGAGCACGGGCTCTAGGTGTGCAGGCTTCAGTAGTTGTGGCTCACGGGCTCTAGAGCACAGGTTCAATAGTTGTGGCACATGGGCTTAGTTGCTCCGCAGCATGTGGGATCTTCCCGGACCAGGGCTCGAACCTGTCCCCTGCATTGGCAGGCGGATTCTTAACCACTGCGCCACCAGGGAAGTCGGGAACAGTTTTTTTTTTTTAATTGGGAAAACACTTTAATGGGTGTTCTACTTACACTTAAGTAGAAAGGGCAGGAGTGGTTTGGACAAAACAAGGCTAAAACTTCTCTGTGTTAAAAAAGCTACTTTCTTTGGACAGAGATACACATCTGTTGTGCTGAGAGCTCCTAGGGTGTCCCCGGACTGGGTAGGAGGAAGCACTGGGGACCAAGGGGTGGGGACTTCCCATGGAGCAAAGATGGGAGAAGAGGCTCTGATTTGCAGAGAGTAGACGCCAGCCAGGGACAGGAGAGAGGCAGTATTCATGATGCTCATATGCTGTCACCCTCCCCCAAGCTTTCCTTTTCTGCACTGTGAAGCCTCCAATATTCAGTCTGTTAAGCCAGCAGCCTTGCTTGGTGATCCTGGGGAATTAGGAAGCGTCTGGGAGAGAAATCTTCAGTTTGCAGAGTGATGGCAAGAACGCCAGAGGTAACCAGTGGGAAACCAGGAACCGCCAAGCAAAACAAGACGGGATGGACGACAACCAGAAGGCCTTGGTAAGACCTTCCAAGATGAGGGCTGAGGCACTTATTTGGATTTGAAAGGCTGGAAAATGTGTGGAAACTTGAATTACCCTAGAAACACTGCAATTTCCTTTATAAATATCAAATTGTAATCATCCTTAATTATTTAGGAGGTTACCTGTGGTACACAACTGAAGTCTTACATAAAAATGAAATCCTTGGATGTACATTTGAGTCACTCACAAGTACCAAAACCAAAACCAAAACCAAGACCAAGGAACTTGCTTTTGGTTTTATCGGTCAGTGGGCAGCAGAGGACACTTATGGCCCACCAGTGTGGCACAGACCCCATTTGGACTACACAGGGACAGTTAGTTGCCTTTTTTCTACTCACCCAGTCATCTTACAGACAGTTCCATCCTTCCTTATTTTTTAATGGCTATAACTTTTTTAATTTTTATTTTATATTGGAGTATAGTTGATTTATAACATTGTGCTAGTTTCAGGTGTACAGCAAAGTGATTTAGCCATACACATATCTATTTTTTTCCAGATTCTTTCCCATATAGATTATATATAATCTATTATACAGATTATCTATATTTCCCATATAGATTATTATTCCCTGTGCTATACAGTAGATCCTTGTTGATTATCTATTTTATATATAGTAGTGTGTGTATTTGTTAATCCCAAACTCCTGATTTATCCCTCCCCACCCCTTCCTTTTCCCTTTGGTAACCATAAGTTTGTTTTCTATGTCTATGAGTCTATTTCTGCTTTGTAAATCAGTTCATTTGTATCATTTTTTAGATCCCACATACAGGTGATATCATATGATATTTGTCTTTCTCTGACTTACTTCATTTAGTATGATCATCTCTGGGTCCGTCCATTTTGCTACAAATGGCATTATTTCATTCTTTTTTATGACTGAGTAATGTTCCATTGTACATATGTACCACATCTTCTTTATCCATTCATCTGTCGATGGACATTTAGGTTGCTGCACCAATAGTGGCTGCACCAATTTACATTCCCACCAACAGTGTAGGAGGGTTCCCTTTTCTCCACACCCTCTTCAGCATTTTTTGTTTGTAGACTTTTTGATGATGGCCATTCTGACGGGTGTGAGGTGATACCTCCTTGTAGGTTTGATTTGCATTTCTCTAATAATTAACGATGTTGAGCATCTTTTCATGTGCTTTTTGGCCATCTGTGTGTCTTCCTTGGAGAAATGTCTATTTAGATCTTCAGCCCATTTTTTGATTGGGTTCCGTCCTTCCTTAAAGAGCCCCTGTGATAATAATCTCAGGTGCTGAGCACCAGTGCCCTTGAAGCACAGAAGAGTACAAGTGTTTGACGTCAGTCATATCACAAAACTATAGCATTTTTGTTCATTCTGACCACGTGAGTAAATGTGCTTTGTAGTAACTTTGGAAAATAATAAAATTTATGAAAAGAGTTTTAACATTACCTATAATTTCAACTCTCCAAATCACATTAATATATGTAGGCATTTTCTCCCAGACTTTTTTTCTATGTATTTTTAAAAACAAAACAAATATGATACATTATGAATGATTTATTTATTTATTTTTTGCGGTACGCGGGCCTCTCACTGCTGTGGCCTCTCCCATTGCGGAGCACAGGCTCCAGATGCGCAGGCTCAGCGGCCATGGCTCACGGGCCCAGCCGCTCCGCGGCATGTGGGATCTTCCCGGACCGGGGCACAAACCCGTGTCCCCTGCATTGGCAGGCGGACTCTCAATCACTGCGCCACCAGGGAAGCCCCATTATGTATGATTTTATATTCCATTTTATTTTCAGTTACCATATAATGAATGTTTCCATCATTTAAAAATCCTTTAAAAATATAGTTTTTAATGACTACATATTATTCTATTGCATGAAATATATTAAATATATTAAACAACTTAGTTATTTCCAAGTTTTTAGTATTATAAATATACCTAAAAGAAAAATGGGTAAATAACATGAACCAGGAGCTCACAGAATTTGAAGTGCAAATATCCTACTAACATAAGAAGATATTCAAGTGTATTAATATTAAAGAACTGCAAATTAAATAAGACGTTAGTTTCACTTATAAGTCACAAAACATTTAAAACACTTGATAATTCCTCACGTTGTTGAGGACATAGAGAAAGAAACCATTCTCCAAAACCAGATAGCAGTGTAAATTAGTATAGAATCTTCTAAGGGCATTATGGCAATTGCAGTATTATTTGTAATATAGAGACTTTAAAACAACCCAGACGTCCATAGAGGACTAACCAGGAAAATTACAGTCAATTAATACAAAGGAATATTATCGAGTGTTTAGAAAGAATGAGATCGATTATATATATGCTGACAGATTATATATATGCTGACATGGAGAGATATCCAGAATATATTGATATATTTTAAAGTTAAAAATTAAAAGGATAATGCCAACATACTTTGTACTCTATACACATACTCTGTTTAGTGTAAGGGACTAATCAGTTCCTGGAAATGGGAGATGTAGCTGAGCCAGCTGGCTATGCACGTCCTTACAGCCCTGCCCGTAGGGAGCCGAATTTCTTAAGATTCTACATTGGCAACTGCTTTTCCCTGCTCCTCCTCACATTCCTTGAAATAATTAAATGATTCCAGCTACAGTTTATGTAATAGTAGGTCCATTCTTCCAGTCTAAGCTGTTGTTTATGGTGACCTTTATGATGTCAAGAGTTCCTGCAAACACTAATTGCCTATTAATCTTTAGCCTCTGTTTCCTTGACTGTTTTCATGGAAGTACTTTGAAGTTTCACAACACTTTTCATTTTAACTTCTAAGCATAATTGTCTTCTTCTGTCTCTTTGGGCCAGGTGTAGCACCACAAAACCCCAGCAAGTGTTCAAGCACTCCCTGTAAGTATTAACCCACCAGTAAATCCTCTGTTAGTCAACAGTAGGTTAAACTGTCTTCCAGAATTCACGATAAATAGCAGAAAAAGAAGCCATAGGTATTAAAGAAAATCTTAGGCTGTGATACACACCGAGGGTCCACGGCACTGTGTTGCATAAATTAGTTATATTCTTGATTAGTTAGTTTGGGTGGAGATAACGGGAGCTATCAATATTTAGATCCAGTTCCATGATTGAGAAACTAAGGCTTCAGAAAATAATCCTGTGAAAGTAGCAGTTTTACCACTACTTCTCATAGCTTCCATTTATCGAGCTCTTGCTAAATATCAGGTATGTGTTCAACACATTTACATACATCATTTAACCCTCAAAATAAATCCATCAGATTTGTGTTACTATCTCCAGTTAAACATAAAGAAACCAAGGATCAAATCAGTTAAGTATTTTTGCAAGTCATCCAGCTTATAAGTAGCAGAGGGGGAATTTGAGCTGTTCTAAGCATGACATCTCATGGGTTCTCTCTGGGAGACTACTGAAGCTCCTTAAACTATACTCCTACTTAATTATGGGGGAAACAATCTGTAATGGGGGCTCCATTTTATGTCTGGGTCCAAATACAGTTGAATAAAACGTAGTGCTTCCTAAAAGTTTGTCCCCGTCAGGCTACTTTGCAACAATGGATCCAAGTAAGGACCACACCTGAGGGGCTCAGTCAGACACAGCGCAAAGGCTTTCACTTTCCCTTATTCTGTTCGAGAACTGCATTCAACTGCTGACTCTCAAGACAGATGTTTCGAATTATAGAACTGGGAGCAAATTTAGAGTGCCTCAGATGGAGCCATTTCATTTAATGGATAAGAAAACTCAGGGACAGAAATATTAAGGCGCATGTCCAAGGCCACAGGATGGTTAGCAAAAGAGCTAAGACAAGCATTCAGGCCTCCTGACCCTCACCAGGACTTATTCCACAACACCACATTCACAGTTATGAAAAGGAACCTTTTGCTTTGCTCTACCTTTGACATTTTCATAAAATCTTTGTGTCAAATTAATGACTAACGACTTACTTCCTCTTTGCTTTAGTGAGAAAGATTCTACCAGGACTGCTTTCCAACCTCAGGAAAAGTAAGTGTGAAGCAATATAAATTGCATGCACTATTTAAAATGAGATATGGGTAGAAGAAAAGAAATTTCATACAAAACTCTGAAAAGTAACACAGGCCTATAGCAGCACGCAGGGTGAGTCAGAGGGCGCGGTGAGAGAGCAGAAACAGAAAACTGATAATCATCCAGCCAGCCAAAGTGAATGCCATAGAATCTCCATTCTTCTTGCTCAGGGACAAAGGCTAATAGGCCTCTGGTGCTTGGAGGCTGGTATTTCAGCCTCTGTAAAGAACAGGTCGTGAATGGAAGAGCTAAGTGCACAGTGCTGAGAAACAGCTACCCTTCCTCACCTCCATCACTGCAGCAGCCTCAGAAATGGCCTCCTCACCACATCGCTGACAGCAGGCAGGGATTTGTCAGATTAATGCTGATTTGTCGGGTCAAGCCAGGCAGTCAATATCTCCTTACATCTTACAGGGCAAAGTCTAAGCTCTTTAGTCAGCACCTAAGCCCTGCAGTCATCCAGGCCTCAGGCCGGCTGGCTGATCTGTTTTCCTCTCATTCTGTTGACTGGCTGTCTCACCATGCCCCAAGTATGCATTATCCATTCCTACTTTTACTCCCTCTACCCGAAATTCTCATCCCTTCCCAGTCCCTCTTCTCCATGTTTCCCTGCCCTTTCTAAACCTTCAGACCCTTCATGAAGCTTCCTTGAGCATCCTAATACTCCATGTTAGCGACTCCTGGGGCTGCTGGGGCTGGTGAAGATGGATAAGGCACATTGAGCTCCCCTATGCCAGACACTGTGCTGAGGGCTTCCTCCTGGATTATCTCATTAATTTACACAACAATCCTGTGATAAGCATTGATTTCTTGGTAGCAAGTGATAGAAACTCCAAATCAAACTGGATTAACGCATGGAAAAGTTATTGTCTCACTTAAAAAGTCTAGGTTAGGGCTTCCCTGGTGGTGCAGTGGTTGAGAGTCTGTTCGCTGATGCAGGGGACACGGGTTCGTGCCCCAGTCTGGGAGGATCCCACATGCCGCGGAGCGGCTGAGCCCGTGAGCCATGGCCGCTGAGCCTGCGCGTCCAGAACCTGTGCTCCACAACGGGAGAGGCCACAACAGTGAGAGGCCTGCTACCGCAAAAAAAAAAAAAAAAAAAAAAAAAAAAAAAAAAAAAAAAGTCTCGGTTAAGAGATGGCTCCAAAGAGGTCACGAGGAACCAGTCTTTCCTCATGTCTTCGCTCAGCTTCTCCAGAGCAGCTCCTTTCTAAGGCTCAGGGAGGGGATGCTCAATTTCAGGTTCTCATCTCTCAACACTCAGTCCAGCAGAAGGCAACGGGAATCTTTCCCAGAATTCCCAGCAAAGGTCTCATTCTATCTCCAAGCTCTGAATAGGTGATTTGACCGTCTCTGAGTTAACCATTGTGACCAGAGGAATGGGACTTGTGATTGCTTTTACCCAGATTCATGTGTCCTGCCTGCCCTTGCCACTTCTTCCAAGCACAAAGGCCAAAAGTCCTGTAACAAGGATATATTGTACAACACAGAGAATCTAGCCAATATTTTCTAATAACTATAAGTGGAACATAACATTTAAAAATTGTGAATCACTATGTTGTACACCTGAAGCTTATATAATGTTAGATATCAACTATATCTTAATTTTAAAAAGAAAGAAAGAAATGGTCCTATGAAAGTAAACAAAGTTGCTGGAAAGCCAAAACCCACACATATCACATGGGAGTCCCTGAAACATTTTAACAGTGAAAGAATTTCTGCACACTAAAAATAAAATGAGTCCTGCTTGTCTAGACAGCATGGGGAAGAGCTTTATTAATAAGTTTGAATGACAGATTACCATTTGGAGACTGGCCACCAGCAAGTATTTTCCAGTAAGTATTTTCCAGAGTTGCCTTTGTTGAATCAAAAGACGAAAAATGTGAACTCAGTTTCCAAGTCAAATCACAAAGCATTGTTTGAAATCTGCTAAAATAAGATTACATTTTATTGCTGGAACTAGCGTGGAAATGGACTTAAAATTTATTCATTTTTCTCAAAGAATTATTAGACAATTAATCTGAGTAGGTTTTCCTTTATTAGTTCCGATTGACTGAGACATTGTGGTATCCACGTGCCTGCTGAACACATATTTTCATGGGGAGCATGGCTACTTAGGAAGTGTAGTAAAGCAAATCTCATTAATCTGTCTAGGGCTTGGTGGTTATTCTTGCCGTGAGGTAGCAGTTTTTCCTCTTCTTCTGGTGTGTGCTCCAGCTTCCACTAACTCGGTACTTTTGTAGTTCTTGAGTCAGTTTTTATCACACTGTATAATTTCTTGTGTCTGCTTTGCAAATCGCATTTCAAAATCAATAGCAAATTGACCTCTACAAGAAAGCATGCAAATAAATTCATATGTTCATGGTATATTCATTAAGGCTCCTTTTGAAATATTGCAGAAATGCAAAAAGAAAAGTTGTCTATGTTATAATAATTGTTTTATTGATAAGTCTGTATCAGGCACTAGAGTGACTGTCTTTTATACTATCTCATCTACTTCTTACAGGGCTCTATGAGGCATGAAGATAACTTGGCTCCACCTAACAGATGGAGAAACTGAGGTTTGTAGAGATCAAGTCAATTACCCAAGGCCACTGGGCCAAGATGCAACCCAGACTGTTTGCCTTCAAGCTCCTTAACAAACGTTCTAGAAAATTCATTATTGACAACTAAGCAGGCTTTAGCAGCAATGAACATGCGCTAAAACAATAGCATCAATGGTGAGGATAAAGGCGAAGGAAAGAAGCACGCTGATTAATCATGCACTGGCACAGGGGGGCATGTTTTCCCCCAGTCTCAGGAGAATAGGTACTTCATGCTCTTAGACTGAGTCAACTGCAAATACTTAGTAAGATATTGCAATGGCATCACATTCTCAAAGTGGCAAGTTCACATGTTGGCTCCTTTTTAGATTTTCCCGTCTCAGGGACTGCTCAGTACATGCTCAACCCCTCCTCTCCTCTCCCTCCCTCAGCACAGAGGAGGTGAAACCTGCAAAAGTGACCTCAGAGGCAAGAAGACTTATATCTTACCTTGAATGGTTGCTGCCTCTATCCCCTGTACCCACCTGCAGCCCCAGATTCAGACCCGATGGATGGGGTGTGGGCAAAGAAGGCCCGTCAGTGTCCCACCACTACAGTCCTGTTTTTCATGTTTTGGGGACAACAGGACTCTGGGAGATCCTCTTAGTGCACGATTCCCGCACCCACACCCCCATCATCCTAAAAACCCCAGCCTGCCTCCCTCCCAGTGACAGGCAGCTCATTGTCTTGAAGAATTAACCTTAAGCCTAAAATGTTCTCACATCTCATGAATAGCTTCTCCTTCAGAATTAACAGAGTTAATTCTGAATTAACAATGGATGCATATCTGCCCTCACACTCCAAACTTCCTAGTAACCCTAAGCTATGTTCTCACTTATCCCACCTCTGCAACTCAGGGAGGAGAAGATACCTCTGACAGTTGAAAAGTAACCAGGTGTGGGTTCAGTCTTGGCCCAGGTGTGTATGGCTCAGCATTCGGAGGCTGCTCCCTGGACACAGCCCTCAAAGCCTCTTGGCCTACAAAGGAGAGGAGGCATGTCTTTTGGCTTCACAGCATGTGAAACAAAAATAAAGCCCTCCCCTTTTTAGTCAAACGTGAATCACTTCCCCTTTCCTTCTCCCAGGTTCTTGTTCTGTCCTTTGCCTCCCTCTGTGCCCCCCCTTTCTCTGCCTCTCTGTCTCTGTCTCTCTCTTTCCCTCTTGACCTTTCCTTTTTGTTTCTCATTCACTCTCCTTGTCTTTCTTTCCTCTTCTTTCTACCTCACTCTTTCCATGGACTACATTCCATACTACAGGTCTAGATGGAGTATGTGCCTGGCTAATAGAGTACTATCAGTCCAAGTAATTCATCCCTCAATGACTGGGCTTAAGTTAGGAGGTACAGAACCTAGTGATGGGATCACCAACACTTAGGGAAACACTGAGGAGTTGGGATGGTGGTATTAATAAATTTTGATGCTTTTAGGTGGTAGAGGAAGGCGTCTCCAAATAGTGCCATCTAGTGGTTCATTGGAGTAAGATCTGCCTCCCAGGGTTCTTCCCAGTGTCAAAGGTCAACAAGGGAAGGGAAGGTAAAGATCTTGTTCACTCACTTTGCAGCAGGTACTCAGCCAAGCAAGATGCTATTTGTCATTGCCTTATTGAGTCCTGACAACCATCTTGTGCTGTAGGCATTATAATCTCTCCCGGTGAGGCACCAAGAGATTAAGTACCATGTGGGGCGGGGACCCTAACCCTCACTTGACACCAAAGCCAATACCTTCTCCATAACACACCAAGGAAACTACAAAGCTGCATAGATGTGGTTTACAGGATTTGCACACCAGGATTTAGTAGGGGTGATATTGGCTTTTCCACAATTTTAAGTAGACTTTTTAGTTTATAGATTTTTTTTTTTTAGTTTAGTTTAGACTTAGTAGATTTTTAATTTAGAAGAGGAAGATTTCATAAATTTAAGGTTGAATGTTTAGGCACATTTTAGATATGTGGCTTTCTATTTCTATAGAACTGATAGAATTTATAAGATCCACTTCTGCTTATAATAAAGACATACTTCACCTAATTCTTTAGTTTTCAAGACAGAGGATTATTTACATTTCTGTTCCCAGAATTGTGTTAAATTCATTTTTTTCATCAATGGTGAAAGAATATACCATCTCTACCACTGTGTTCAATTAAATATCAAGTTTTACCACAAAATAACAAACCTCCCCTTCTTCAAAAAAAAGATTGGCGGTTTTTGAAGAAATCTTATTAAAGTTTATTAAATTGAAACAGCAGAAGTCTCTAATGTAAATCCACACAAACAAAACTAGAGGCCACTTCAGGAGATCCTCACCCCATGTACTGGTGGAGTCCTAGGTCACAGCGGTCATTGAACTAAACCCAAGATGCACTGCTCTTGGGGACCGGCCTGAGGAGAAGAGGTTGCTGGTGGACACTGTACACTTTCTAGTTGTCATCATGGTCTCTCCAGGGCCTTTGCCTTGAGGGCCTGTCTCTCTATAGCTGTGTGGAGAAGCAGCGTTCTGTGCAGCTGCCAAAAAAGTGATGCTGGGGACTTCCCTGGTGGTGCGGTGGTTAGGAATCCACCTGCCAATGCAGGCAGAGACACGGGTTCAAGCCCTGTTCCGGGAAGATGCCATATGCCACGGAGCAACTAAGCCCGTGCGCCACAACTACTGACCCTGCACTCTAGAACCCTCGAGCCACAACTACTGAGCCCACGTGCTGCAACTACTGAAGCCTGGGCGCCTAGAGCCCGTGCTCGGCAACAAGAGGAGCCACCGCAATGAGAAGCCCGCGCACCGCAACGAAGAGTAGCCCCTGCTCACCGCAACTAGAGAAAGCGCGTGAGCAGCAACAAAGACCCAAAGCAGTCAAAAAAAAAAAAAAAAAAAAGTGATGCTTACAGGCCCAGCCCTGGGGAGACGGCAGAAATGGTTATTTCTCCCACCCAGGATTGCAGCAAGTCCTACTGGGTTCCCAGTGCCTATTCACCACTATACCCTCTCCCACCGTGAGGGAAGAGAAGTCTTCCTCATTGTACCTGTGTCAAAACAGTACAGCACTGGGGCCAAGCTCTGTGGCTTTACTTGGAAAAGAGATTCATTGTTGGTCATGTGAAAAAGTCCTTGCAGATGAACTTCTTTAGGGCTCTAAGTTTTTTAGGACTCCCTACCTGAGTGAGGAGAAGGGTCATAGAGAAGACTTTTGTATGTCATTCAGTGGAGGTTACTGGCTGACTTTCTTTTTTTCTAAATCCCTGTGAAATTTAGTCCTGATTTAGTAATGATTCCATTGTGCATCACTTCAGATTAAGTATGATATTTGAAACAAAGCCCTCCAACACCTCACTAGAGTATCAGACAGAAAGCAAGAGAGAGGATCCAAACACAATAATCCAACTGACTCATGAAGTCCCCAAAAAAAGTCTTTGCAGGAAGGAGGAAAAAAGAAAATGTCTCACACCTCATCCAGTCCCCTAGGCAATGAGCGCTGAGTATTTATATTGAGGAGTCACTGAGACAGGTGTGTCTACCTGGACACCTGGTGTGTCAGCAGCTAGTTGGGAATGCTTGCGTCACTCTTGGGTAAACCCTCCATGTTCAGAAGTGGCAGAGAGAGAGAGAGAAGAGGAGAAGGAGAAGCAAGGAGAGAACAAAGGCCCACAGCATCCATCTTTCCAGCCCCACTCGAGGAAGAGACAGCCTCTGTGAGCAAGAATGTTTGCAGCAGGCCCCAGAAGGCCCCAGTGCCCTAGTTACACAGTAATGAGTCGGGGTGGCCGAGAGTCTCTGCGGGGACTGGGCTGTCTCTTGTTTCACAGGCTGGCTGGCCAAACCTGGCCACCAGGGGCTGCTGGGAGCAGGCAGTCGCCGGGCACCTGCTGTCCTGGCCTTGCCTTGTTCTCTCTGTGTGCTGACACCCCTCCCAGGCTGCAGGATAGACAGTCGGTGGGAAGGCAGCAAGAAATCCCCCCAGGAGTGGGACTTGGTTTTGCAGCTAAACTGTCAATGTCGTGAGAACCTCGGTGGGAGTGTGGAGTGTAGCCCTTGGGAGGACCGCAAAGAAGGGGGAACACAATTGTGAGGCTGGCCAAAGAGAAGCTTCTGTGCTTTGCCGTCTCTGTTTTCTTCCAATCAATAAGACCTCCTTTCCCCTTTCATTTGCTTTGTCCAAATTGAGGACAGATGCTGCTCTGAGACGGTGTACCTGGAAACAAGAACTTTTCTTTTTTCTTCCTTTCTTCCCACGCCCCCAACAGTTTACAAGAAAGGTTGGCTCAAGTCTTTTAAAGGGTCATAGAAACCCAAAGTTGACTGTGAATCGGAGAAAACAAAAGACATTAAAAAGGAGGAAGGTTAAATAGAAAGAGAGAGAAAGATTTTTTTAAAGGGTCAGAAGACACAGGTTACTTACATTTCAGGTACCAGCTTTAGCCACATAGAAAAAAAAGAATAGAGGAGGCACATTTTCCTCCACCTACGTCTCCTTTGTGCACTAAATCCCAAGCAACTCTCCCATCAGAATCTTAAAATTTCCAAGCTGGAAGAGACCTCAGAGACCATCTCTTTGCATCTTTCATTTTCAGGATATAAAAAATGAGGCCAGCAAATTAAATCCCTTGTCCCGGGCTGGGCAGCTTTTCCATGATGCCTGCACCTCAATGAGACACTCCTTGAGTTGCACTGACCCACGCAGCTGAATGGCTCAGTGCAGCAGTAACAATGGGTTTGAATTTCTACAGAGACCACTTTCTGCATTTTGATACAGGCAAAGGGAAGAAGGGAGGGGATGGCCTTTTCACCACCAGCTCTTTTATTGAATAGCAGAACATCATGGGAATCTGCCTGCACTTTTTTAGTTGAACCGTATTACTTTACCCAATACCATATCCTGTGCCAACAGAGGTTCAAGAAGAAAAGAGGAGGCATCCTGTGGTTTGTAGACCCCTCTGTAGCACCACTTTCTCCACCATCTGACCTTGGGGAAGCTGCCTAATATTTCTGGCCTCAATTTCCTTATCTGTAAAATGAGACCATTGGAATTCCTACTTGGGCAGCACTTCTTTAAACTGACATTAATCCAGGACAGGGCATTATATTTGTTACATAAATACTACACATTTAGTCTTGGTGTCATCACTTTTATCAGTGTCATAGTGCCTGTTTTTATTTCCTGTGATCAAAAAATGTTTGTTGAATGAATGAATTTTCTTTCCTTCTTTTTGGCCTCACCATGCACGATCTTAGTTCCCCAACCAGGGATTGAACCCATGCCCCCTGCATTGGGAACGTGGAGTCTTAACCACTGGACTGCCAGCAAGTCCCAAGAATGAATGAATTTTTAAATTCCTGAGGCCAAGTCATTACAAATTGCACCCGATTGTTTGCTTTTAGTGACTTTGAATATAACTAGCATTCTGTTTTTAGTGTTTCCTCACAGGAAAATTTGGCTTGACAAAAATTCTTATAAAATGGGAGGCAGGTGGAGGTCAATTAAACCTCCACCCGCTCCTATCTCTCTGGGAGTAAAAGCCAAAGTCAGGACGATGACTTATAAGGCCCCACAGGACCTGAAAGGCCCCCCTGCCCAGACCTCATTGCCTGCTGCTCTTCCCCTTCACTCACACTGCTCGAGTCACCCCAGCTTCTTGGGCACATCAAGCAGGCTTCCACCTCAGGGCCTTTGCACTTGCTGTTCCCTCTGCCAGGAATTCTACTCCCTCATTTGCTCTTCTCCTTCACCTTCAAATGTCACCATGTAAGTAATGTTTCCCAAGAACATCAGATCAAAAATGGTTCTACCTTATCCCTGCCCCCAGCACTTTATTTTCAGCTGTGGAAATCTCCTCTCTATCTGATATAGTATATATTTTACTTAATTATTTTGTTGATTGTCTGTACCTCCCTCACCTCACTAGAAGACACAGAATTCTGTCCATTTTGTCACTGCCATTTCCCCAGCACCCAGATCAGTGTTTAGCAGACAGTAGGCACTCAGTACATATTTCTGGAATTAATGAATCTTGTCTCATTCAAATCCTTAGGGAATCAGGTTGTTAAATAAATAAGTAATAGAGGCTCACATTTATTAAGCACTTCCTAGGTGGTTCTAAGTATGTTACATGTGTTCATTTAACCCCTAAGACCTACGAATTAAGAGCCCTATGAATAAGGACTTCCCTGGTGGCTCAGTGGTTAAGAATCTGCCTGCCAATGCAGGGGACACGGGTTCGATTCCTGGTCCGGGAAGATCCCACATGCCATGGAGCAACTAAGTCCATGCACCACAACTACTGAGCCTGCGAGGCACAACTACTGAAGCCTGAGTGCCTAGAGTCCGTGCTCCGTGACAAGACAAACCACCGCAATGAGAAGCCCACGCACCGCCGCTAGAGAAAGCCCGCACGCAGCAATGAAGACCCAACACAGCCGAAAATAAATAAATAAATAAATAAACAAAATTTTTAGAAAAAGAGTTCTATGAATAAAGATCTGTTTTCCTTTCTTTGGCTGGTTCCTCTGCGCACTGGTGGGTCCCAGGATCAGTCTCAGAGTCTCTTCTCTTCTGCAACTATACTCACTTCCTAGGGAATCTCATTCAGTCTTGTGGCTTCAAATGCCTTCTATATCTTGACTATTACTAAATGTATACCTTTCACCTGAGACCTCGCCCCTAAACTCCAGACTCATTTATATTGCCTATGCAATATTTCTCTTTGGATGTTTAATAAGTATTTCGATCTTAACATGTTTACATTTGAACACTTAGATTGTATCTCCCCCTCACTAAATACTTTCCCTCTCTAAAAAGGGCAATTCCATTCTTGTGGTTTTTCACGCTAAAATGTGGGAGTCGTCCTTGATTCCTGTCTTTTCTCAGGCCCACATCTAGGGTTGTCAGATTTAGCAAATAAACATACAAGATTCCCAGTGAACTTTGAATTTCAGATAAACAATACATAGTGTTTTAGCATAAGTACGGCTCAAGCGAGATTTGGGACACACTTAAACACTAAAACATTATTTGCTAGTTATCTGAGATTCAAATTTCACTGGGCATCCTGTATTTTATTCGGTATCCCTCCTCACAGCCAGTCAATCAGAAAGCTCTCTGTATCTTCAAAATGTAACCCAGATCCAACCACTTTTCACCACTGCCATCTCTGCCACCTTTGTCCACCCTAGGATGATTGCAAGGGCTTCCCATCTGGTCTCTTTGCTCCTCCCTTTGTCCATTTCCTTGCAGCAACTGGAGCGATCATTTTAAAAGCAATGTCAAGTCATGTCACTCATCTGCTCAAACCCTCCAGTTGCCTCCCATCTGGTTGAGTTAAAATTTAAAACCCTTCTTTCCACAGCTTCAGCAGCCATTGTGCTTTGCCCCACTTCTCTCTTCCCCTCTCATCTCATTTCTTACTTCCTCTCTTGCTTCACTCGGCTTCAGCTACACAGGCCTCCTTTCTGCTTTTTGAATACAAGCACTCCCTACCTTAGAGCCTTTGCAGCAACTTTGCTGTTCCCTGTGCCCGAAACCCTCTGTCCCAGAAGTCTTCAGAACAAAGACCTTCGGAACGAAGGTTCTTGCCTTCATTTCACTCAAGTCTTTACGCAAATGTCAGCCTCTGACCACGCTCTTTAAAATAGCACCCTCCCAGCCATTCTTTTTCCTATTTTTAAAAAACTTTTATTATTAGCACATATCACCCCAGCATATATTTATTTGTCTCGTATCCCAGAATATAACTGTTTTGAGAAAGGAATTCTGTCTGTTTTATTCACTGTTGTAACCCTGTGACAAATGAATGCTGGCACATAGAAAATCCTCAATAAGTCTCTGTTGAATGAATGAACCCTCATTTATAGGTGGAGAAACTGAGCCAAGGAGAAGCTAATTATTTTTCCTGAAGTCAAGAAATATTTAAGATGCTCTACTTTTGTCACAGCATTTTCAGTGTGAGACCTTGTTTGTTCTCAGGAACTCTGTGAGTTCAGAATGGACAGTCTTTAACCCCATATCACAGATGAGGAAACTGAGGCCCAGAGTTCTGTGATCATCAGAAAAATGATCAAAAGTAAAAAGTAAAATAAAAGTAAATCTACTAAAAGTAAATCCCAGGTTGTCTCACGGTTCTCAATCCCGCTTGTGAACTTTTTTCACTGTCTTCAATCTCCGAACATGTTTTAGGTCTTGTGTTTTAAGATTATATTTTCAAACCATCTCCTTACATGTCAAAGATGGAAATCCTTGCCACCAGAGGAGTCAAGGAAATGTATGTCCTTTTTTCCTCAAATAACCTGAAATCCCTTCTCCCTATTCTGGGATTCCTTAAGCCTCAGATAATGAATAGATATTACCGGTGGGGACCTCCTTGGTAATATTGGCATTTGCATCGTGAAAGTAAAACTGCTCTTAGAAATGACATTTTAAGATTCCTTCTAAGTTAGTAAATTCATGGACTATTTGCTGTTAATTTACACATTCTATTAAACATTTACTGTGTCTACCAAGTAAGGTGAGCAACTACCACAGTTTACTGAGGCTTGAGGGACCTCCCGGGATGCAAGACTTCCAGGGCTGAAATCCAAGAAAGTTTAAGGCAAGCCAGGATGAGTTGGTCATCCTAATAAACAGGGGGGTTTCTGTTATTTGTTTGTCTGTTTGTTTGTTTTAATGCTACTATGGTGGGCTGAAGGATGGCCCTCCAAGGGTCACCATGTGTCACTTTCTTATTGGTAAACATATATGTACTATATGACCGAGTGTATTAGTTTTCTGTTGCTTCAGTAACAAACTATCACAAACTTAGTAGTGCAAAAACTATATAAATTTGTTCTGTAAGATGGAAGTCAAATACGAATCTCACTGAACCAAAATCAATGTGTCAGCCAAGTTGCATTCCTTTCTGGAGGCTCCAGGGCAGAATCTGTTTTCTCTATTTTTCCAGGCCACCTACTTTCCTTGGCTCATGGCCCCCTGCCTCCATCCTCAAAGCCAGGACCATCACATCTCTCTGACTCTTTTTTTCTCATCACATCTCCCACTCACCACATCCAGACAAGGTTCTCCACTTTTGAGGACTCATGTGATTAGATTGGGCACACTAGATAATCCAGGGTAATCTCCCTATTTTAAGGTCAGCTGATTAGCTACTTTTCATCTGCAAACTTAATTCCCCTTGGCCATATAATATAACATATTCATAGGTTTTGTAGACTAGGATGTGTTCATCTTTGGGGGATCAATATTACTTTCGTACTCAGTAATTCTACTCCTAAGTATTTACCCAAGTAAAATGAAAAATGATGTTCAGATATAGGTGAATGTTTATAGCATCTTTATTTGTAATTGCCTCAAACTGGAAACAACCCCAATGTCTTTCCATTGGCGAGTGGATAAAACAAACTCTACATCTATACCAGGGAATACTATTCGACACTAAAAAGGAATGAACTATTGATACATCAACAATGTAGATGAATCTCAAATACATATATGAAAGAAGCCAGACTCAAAAAGCTATGTATTGTATGATTCTATTTATATAATATTCTGGAAAAGATAAGACTGCATAGACATAAATCAGTGGTTCACCAGTGGATAGAGAAGAGGGGAGGGGTTGACTACAAAGAGACATGAGCAAACATTTGACGGTGATGGAAATATCCTATATCTTGATAGTGGCTATAGGTTTACAAGTATATGTTATAAAAAATTCATAAACAGAAACCTAAATTAAATAGAGTCAGGAGACCAGAAGGGGGAGCTCTCATGCCCTATGAAGATAGCAGAGCCACTGGAAAAAGAAAAACTTCCTCTTCCCTCCTGGCAAGATCTCAGCCAATGAGAGACCATCACAATTCAGCCAATGAAAAGCCATGGGCTCTTTGTTCACTCTAGCCCCTCCCAGCTTGCTTTTCCCCTTTATAATAGAGTTTTCCTCTCCATTTTTGCTGTGAACTTGCACATGGCTCACCATGGTTGCAGACCCCAAATTGCAATTTTCTGTGGATCCCAAATAAACCCATTTTTTTTTTGCTGGAGAAATAACTGGCAGTCTATTTATTTTTAGGTCAACAATGTATTTGTCAAAACTCATAGAACCGGGGCTTCCCTGGTGGTGCAGTGGTTGGGAGTCTGCCTGCCAATGCAGGGTACACGGGTTCGAGCCCTGGTCTGGGAAGATCCCACATGCCGCGGAGCAACTAAGCCCGTGAGCCACAACTACTGAGCCTGCGCATCTGGAGCCTGTGCTCCGCAACAAGAGAGGCCGCGACAATGAGAGGCCCGTGCACCGCGATGAAGAGTGGCCCCTGCTCGCTGCAACTGGAGAAAGCCCTCGCACAGAGACGAAGACCCAACACAGCCAAAAATAAATAAATAATTAAAAAAAAAACCTCATAGAGCTGAACAGTAAAAAGAGCGAATTTTACTGTATGTAAATTAGACCTCAATAAGCTTGAATTTTAAAATGGGGCATTTGGGGGAGGGGGAGAAACTCTGGTTGAAAGGTGTTCTTTTTAAAAATTGGCTTCTGTCTTACACTGATGGTGGTGTCTGTTGTCCTGGAGAGGGGCACGCCAGTCTGTTTCCTTACTTATGTAGTAGGAGGTAGCTGTGATCAGGGCAGATTATGACTTCGTGGGCCCCTTTCTCTATTGAAAAAATGTTGAAGATGATATTTTATGACTGTGTTGATATAACTTTTTAAAAAGTGATTTTAAAACAAAGTGTAATAAATCTTTTTTTGTGGGCCTTTAAGTGTCATGAGACCCAGGCACTGTGACTAAGGGAAAAGTCAGCCATGGATGTGACCAAAGCCTGCCAGAGAGGCAAATCAGGCTAGTAATTTCCTACAAGTGAATGACCAGGAGTAGAAAGTATGCATTCAGTCCCTAGTGCTATCACTGATTTTCCAATAGTTTAAAAAAACCCAGTTAACCTCTCCGGGTCTCAGTTCTCCAGTGTGTGAAAAAAGAATAACAAATTCAGCCTTCACTTAAAACCTGTTCCTAGTGTCTTAGATGTTAAAAATTCATTCAACAAAAATTTGCTCTGTACCAAGCACTGTGTGGTGGATGTGGAATCTGGGATAAATCCTACATAGTTCCTAACCTTAGTTTGCTGCTGCAGTCCCTTGAAGGAACGTTCATCATTAAAAATGCACAAAATAGAGGATTCTTGAAAAGGCACTTGTTTTTCCTTTGTCTGCTTTTTTTCATTGTTCATTCAAATATTGATTATTCTGCATATATATCCAGGCTTATAGCCACAAGGGTTTAATTATAAAAATAAATTCTGGAGAAATCATGCATTTCCAGTGGGAGATTTCCATCAACTATTTAAGTGAAAAAAAAAAAAACAATTCAAGTATTCAAGTGAGATTTCCTACAATGTATGTGTCTATAAACTGTTAATGAATGTCTTCATAAGTCAATGCATTTGACTGTTAAATTTTCTTTGACTCTACTCTTTAAGAACTGAGTTGATGATGGTGGTAGTGGGCATATATAACATGGCATGATTAAAGGAAAGACCCTTTATCGAGAAACATCTCCCCTGCTAGCCTTCCCCTGATGACCCACTGCTAACTATTCTTTCCTTTGGGTAAATGTCTTTCCCCCATGAGACCTCTTTACATTTTCAAATACTTCCTCTACCTATTAGGTCAAATGGTTTTCCACGCTACTCCACTCCCATTCCAATTGTACCCTAGCCTTGAGAGAGATTCCTTGTCAGTCAGTCAATAGATATTTATCCTGTAGCTCCTGTGCTGAAAGCCTAGGTTGAGAGGAAATATGTCTGTGTCAATTTCAATTAAAACTCTGTTGTCTTAATGTCATCAGCAACAAACTACCTCAGATGTCATCCATTATGTGTTGCTCTGTTTTTAGAAATGAGCTGTGTATGCACTTCTTTCCCCATTTCTTTTCTGATTTTGTTCTAGCAGCTACAGATTCAGAAGTACCCTGAGTAGCACTGCTCATTTTCCCAAATAGGCAAGAGCTTGAATAATACTCATAGTCGACTTTCTCATTATCTTAGTTTTCTATTTAATTATGTTTCTTAAATAGAAAATTATGTTCCCCTTGATAACTGATCCCTTTTGAGGTAATAAATGTAATACGTCAATCACTCATTTTAAAATTAGTCTTTTTTCTGCTCACTAGTTCCCCCTTCCTGGACTCCTAGAGGTGAAACAGAATGTGCTGGTGCCACATCTGAAGGTTTTATTATATATTCATTACACTGGGAGGAGAGGTTGAAACTTTTACCAACAAATATTAAAAAGAGTACTTCTCATCAAAAGAGTTTTATAACCCCAACAACTACAAGAGTTGAAAAACATTTCGCTTTCTCCTTAATATAACAACTCTCTTTCTCTATGGTCTTTCTGATCTCCAGTCACGTACATAGGTTTTACTTCTGTAACCTGAGTTTCCCAGGGTGCACAGGTCCAGGCGGACAATTAAGACAGTGTGACTTACTGTTACAGTAGCAACAATCACATCCCTGATTTGAGCTTGTCTCCTTCCCCTCTACAGCAGAATCACTCCCTAAATCTATTTGGTCTCTGAGAAGGGTCCGGGGGGAGGTCATCCAGTTCACGGGCATCTCACCAGTGAAGATTTCCTTCCTAGGGCTGGTGGCAGCCATATTTGTTCTCCCGGTCTGATAACTATGAAGGGGAGCAGATAATGGTACAATCAGCTGCCCTCAAGGGGCT
This sequence comes from Hyperoodon ampullatus, assembly GCF_949752795.1. Taxonomy (NCBI): domain Eukaryota; kingdom Metazoa; phylum Chordata; class Mammalia; order Artiodactyla; family Ziphiidae; genus Hyperoodon; species Hyperoodon ampullatus. Next base: position 62,152,352 of record NC_136922.1, read on the forward strand.
CACTGCTCACTAAGACCAACATCTAGAGAAATAAGTACAGTCCATGTGCTAAAGGCTATACCACATCCATCTGGAACAAAGCAATGATGGGTGGGAGTTTCGGGGAGGAAGGAGATAATGGTCTGTGGGACTCTGGAAGATTGAACTGAGGGGCCAGCTCATTGAATGGACTTCATCAAAAGGACAAATGGGAAAGGCCATCCTAGACAGGAGTTCTCAATCCTGGTTGAACCATTAAAATCTTCTGGGGAGTTTAAAAAAAAAACAACCAATGGAGGCAGGACATCCCAAGTTTCTAATTTAATTGGTCTGAGTTGAGGCCCAGACAAAGACATTTAAAAATGTTCCCCAGGGAAGGTTAGAATGTGGTGCTGGATTAGAATTGAAGATATTAGTATGAGTTTATGTTTATTTTAATATATATACAGGTAGACACATGAATAAATACATGTAAATATGTATGTATTCCTGGGGTAGTATGCACATGTTTCCTAGTTCTGTCCACGGAGAGGGCTTAGAGACAATGATAACCCAGCAATAAATGAACACACTTAACACCGGGTCTTAGTTTCTAGACACCAATCTCCAATAAAAGGAAACAGGGCTCCCTGAAGAAATGACATATTCTCAGGCCTGAAGCAGGGAAAATATAAGACGAGCCTGGAACATCTTTGTAGAAAATAAGGAGGTGTTATTTAAAAGAAAGATGAGGATGGGAGTAAGGGGAGCATGCCACAAGGACATAGGGGCCAGCCTGAAACAGCTCCCAATGGCCAAAGCTGGAATAATTTGAGCAATAAAATAAATAAGGGTAGTACTGGATTATAACGCAAAGCATAAAATAAATATCCATGAGTTCACACTGATAAATAACAATTAAATAATTAAATAAATGGGAAGGGGGTCGAAACTTCCTTACAGAAAAATTTCAAATTAATAAATGTAGAAGAAATGAAATAGAAAATCACCTTTAGAACACCACAGTAATAACTGCTGTAAGCAATATCCATAGACAAATGTTAAAATCAGCAGACAAAACTTTAAGTAAATAAAGGGATGTTTGCATAGCTCCAAAGTATTTCCTTCAAAATATTTATTTAACTTATGTTCACATTTTTAAAAATATGCTTCTCCCTACCAAGGGTGAGGCTTAATTCCCTTCCTTTTGAGTGTAGGCTGGACTTAGTGACTCGCTAACTAATATGTATTGTAAAAAAAAATTAATGAACGGAAATCTCAATTAAATAGAGTGGGGAGACCAGCAGGAAGAAAAAAAGACGACTCTTCTTTCCTGGCAAGGACTGGGCCAGTGAAAAGCCATGGACTCTGTTTACTATCCCAACTTCCTTTTCCTCCCCATAAAAGCATTCTCCTTCCCTTGTCGGGCAGGAACTTGCACGTGGTTGCAGACCCCGATTGCAATGCTCTGCTGATGCCGAATAAACCTTTGTTTGCTGGAGAAATATCTGGCAGACTATTTATTTCAGCTCAGCAATATAGACCAAGAAAAACAGTAACTTTTCAGTAGAAAAACCTGTCAGACACCACCTGACCAAGTGATCAGGGTTAACATCACCAAAAATAAGTCCTGTTGTTATCACGTGTCCCCTGACATGAAGCAACAGAAGGGCACTTAGCCTCTATGGTTTTCTCCCCCAAAACCCATAACCCCAGTTCAATCATGAGAAAACATCAGACAACTGGAGGGACATTCTACCAAATACCTGACTAGTGTGAAGATCCTGAAAAACAAAGAAAGACGGAGATTTTCACAGATCAGAGGAGACTAGAGACATGTCAAGTAAATACAATATGATTTCCTAGTTTTGCACTTTGAACAGACAGAAGACACTAGTGGAAAAACTGATGAAATCCAAATGAAGTCTGTAGTTTACTTACTGATGTGCCAATGTCAAATTCTCAGTTTTGGTAAATGTACCTGGTAATGTAAGATGTTAACATTAAGGGAAGCTGTGAAGGGTATATAGGAACTTTATATACTATCTTTATAACTTCTGTATATCTACAACCATTTAAAAATTTAAAATATGAAATATAAATAAATAGAAATTGTTTAAATGTGCTCCAGGTGGCGCTAATGGACGGCCAGGGTTGAGAAGCCCTACTCTAGGTAAAGGCAGACATTTGAGCTGAGTCACAAAGGGGTAATATATCCTGAGCCATTTGAGGGATACGATGAGAAGTTTGTTATCGTAGCACTTTTCTCTAGTGTACATAATAAGTTAGAAAATGAAGAAAGACGGGCAGTTGGTCAGATTATAAACAATCTTCTTATCACGCAGGATAAGTTCTCTGCAGGCTTTGGGAAGCCATTATAATTTTTCAAGCAGAATGAAGTCGGAACTCATATTTGGGGTTAGTTTTTAAAGAACTCTACTGTTACTTAAATGCTTTATAACAATAGCAATCATTTTAAAACATCTTGCAAGTTTATTTTTTGAAGGGTGTGGATTTATGTGTGGATGCCATAAGAAAAATATTTTTTAAAATGCCAATGTGCTTTCCTTGGTGCGTTTCTTTCTGCATTATGCCACCTTCTACCTAGTTGGGCATCCCTGGCAGGGACTAGCAAGTGTTAGGATTACAACAGCACAAATGCAATGGGAGAGTAAGAGTTAAAGCTAAGCTTCCAACACACAAAGTACGATTTTGCAAGAAGCAACTCGCAAGCTAGGCTGAGTCAAGCTGATCAGATAGATCACAGAGTTTGTGGTAAGGTAACTCCAGATCAGAAAGGAAGAAGCAAGGCAAGCTCAGCCCTCTAGCTCCAGGAGTGACCCCTGCGTAGTTTAAAATTTTTCCAGAAGTAGCTCTTTATTAGAAATGGGATCTTTCTCTGAGTCTTCAGGACAATGTTCCTGTGGAGAGAAACAGGCAGGACTGTCCAGTCAACGACTCCATGTACCCAGTTGCCCCGGAATGGGCTCACTGGGGCCGGTAAACTCAGCTTCTCAAAGGAATGAGGGCTCCCTTCCCTCTGGCAGCTTGAATCCTGTTTCTTAAAGGGTTGCCAGGAGCTTGCAGTTGGTGATGTCAGACAACCCTTTGCACAGCTGGTGTATCACTGAGAGTCCTTGGTGCCTATGTTCTGAGAGCTTATCACCTACATACAAGATGTTCTCCTATTTGCACCATAAGAAAATAGACTAGAAGGGGACAGAGACTCTCCCCTAAAAACAAGCTCACAGCTGCATTGCTCTAACTCTGTCTAATTGTTAAAAATATCCATCAATGGAAAACTAGTTAACTAAATTTTGGGACAAATATGAACTAGAATACTATGCGATCATTACAAATCATTATGGGGACATATAATTTTGAGCTGGAAAGAGGTTTATAAATATCTTGAATGAAAGGAAATAAAGCTAAATTCAGCTTGAGTATGCTGCAATTCATGAAAATAGTATTATATAAATTTGTGCATGAAAGTGTGTGCCTCTGTATAGGCACAGAGACCTATATGGAAGAATATTCATTAATTTAACATCTTTCATCTCTGAGAGATGGTGTTTTGATTCACTTTAACTTTTTTCTTTGGGCCTTCTGTGTTGCTTTGTTTTTTTACTTTAATTTTACATTTTAGTTTTTATAATCAGAAAAATAAACTATTTTCATTTTGCAATAAAGTTATTTGTTACACCTCAGAAAGCTCATGGTACTCTGAACATTCCTCATGTTGCTAATTATAATTTTAAATAACTATTAACACTTTTGAAAATTAAATTAATAATTAAATTCAAAATAAATAATTAAAAATAATATTTTTATATGGCTGTACTATAGATAAGATTTCTCTTTTCAAATTTGATGAATTAATGGATAAATATCTTGATATATAAATCCTTGAGTTTCTGACTAGTTCATTAGAATATAGAGGAAAATTTACTGAAGTAAAGTAATTTTTGACAATTATGGCCAAATTACTCTACCCAATAATTACAAGGTCTTTATCAGTTATATTTGTACATTATCTTTAAAAAAATTAGTTGCCATATGATAATTTTTTTTAATCTTGTTTTCATTTAGGTTTGTTTAGTTACCAGGGAGGCTGGGCATTTTAATACATTATTTGCTATTTTCATAAGAATTAAATTTTTGAATTGCCTTTTCATGTCCTGTGTTCATTTCATTTAAATTTTAATTTTTTGTTAACTTCCATGAAATCTTTCTATAATAAGGCCATGAGCTCACTGCTATAATAATTTTATAAATATTTATTCAATTTTATATTTTTATTTTGTTTGTAGTGGTTTTTAAAATACATATACAGAAGTAATATGTGTTTTATATAGTCAAATTTATTATAAATATTTGTTTTGTAATATTTTTCTATTGATTTTTATGCCTGAAAAGTTCTTTCCCATCTCAAACTCAGATAATGTTTCTTATTCTTAGTTATTTTATAGCTAAATCATACACATCTAATTCTTTAGTTCATCTGGATTTTGTTGTGACGTGAGACCCTATGAGATGAGGGTCTAACTGTTTTTTCCCCAAATGGTTAACCAACTAATGAGATCCTAAACTATTACAATCTAAGGTCAGCTTAGACCTTAGGGTCTGTTACGTAATGGTTGGACCAGTTAGAGGGTTCTTTCTTCCAGAATTATTTGAAGTGGTTTGTAGTTCATTGTTTGTTAGAAGCAGTGTATAGAAATGAAAACCACTGGCACCTCCACTCCCCTGAACTTTCCTGGATCTGCACCTGTATTACCTTCCTGCTCCTGGCTTTGGTGAGCCACTGATAAAGTGTGTCCTCCTCCAGGTGCATGCATTATGTTAAACTGCAGCCCTTGAATAGAAGTGGAGAGGGGAGGCTGGTCTGCAGTGAGATGGCCCTGGCTGCCTCATAGAGTGGTCCCTGTGATAGAGAGGTAACCGATCGTTGCTCATCTATAAAGACCCCACATCTCTGGAGCTTAGGGATGCAGGGAAACCTCTTACCATCCTGATGAAGAGCCACTTAGACACTTAGGTTAATATAACTTCTCTCGGAATGTGACAGAGAGAACTAATGTGTTTAATCTGCAGGGCAGTTGCAATTTGCCACAGATTTCTTAAATTATTTTAGAAGGTATGTTCGGGGGCTTCCCTGGTGGCGCAGTGGTTGAGAGTCCGCCTGCCGATGTAGGGGACACAGGTTCGTGCCCCGGTCCGGGAAGATCCCACCTGCCACGGAGCGGCTGGGCCCATGAGCCATGGCCGCTGAGCCTGCGCGTCCAGAGCCTGTGCTCCGCAACGGGAGATGCCACAACAGTGAGAGGACCACGTACAGCAAAAAAAAAAAAAAAAAGAGAGAGAGAAAAAAAGGAAAGTATGTTGGGGATGCCCAGCATCCTTCTTAACCCAAAAGTCCAGTAATCATTTTCATACTTACTATTTACTTCATTTGAATCAGCCCTTTAGAGGAGACTTCATACTTGCTGACCCACTGATTATGTAATGAATTTGTAATGTATGTAAAATATGTAAATCACCTTACAGTGCTTTGCTTCACTATTCATAAGCTTGGGGTTTTTTTATCCCGGTATTTTTGCTGAAAAGATAAGTATATTTTAATTCTTCCAGCCATTGTAACTTGAGGCTAATTATAGCAAAGGGAAAAAAGAGAAGGTTTCCAAATCAAACCTTTATCCCCCATAGCCCTCTCTTATCCCCCCAAAAAACTCTTCACCATAAACTCTCCTAAAACTTTACTTTTTTGTGAAAAAATCTGTGCTCTGTTTTAATGCAGGTCTCATTTGTTGTGTGTCTTCAATAACTGCATCCCATTCCAGAATATGTAGCCAAAAATAACCCACTGGCAGTGGCGGCAGCTTCATCGTCTCCTCAGGATCTCCTGTACTTTATGGCTATTTGCTTTCTGAAAATAGTACAATCTCTCCTTAGTGAATTAATCTTTTAACAGAATTTCTTCTGCACTATTGAGCAAAATAACTCCACTCAGCTCTACCCCACCCTCTATAAGTAATTAGAGATAAGTATGTTTTAATGCATTTCTGAATATTCTGCTCTAATACGCTCTTCAGTCACAAATAAGCCCTGAAGCTATGTGCCCCTGGCGCTGTTGAGTCTGGGTTTGCACACGTAATCGTGCAGCACTTGATTTGCCTGACCGTGCCGTGACTCAAATTTGCCTTCCAAAGGGGCAGAAAATAAAATAGCTAACAGGCTATCCTGAAATATCAGATCAATGGTGTATTTCCTTTCCCTTCCACCAAATGTTAAGAAACTTAGCTGAGTTAGAAAAGTCGCTTCCACTACTCCCTCTGTCAGTATGTTCTATTCTCCACGGCTCCTAATTAGGGTTCAGCTTGATTTTTTTCCTACTCTGGCTTAAGGTGCATCTCTGTGGCTCCATCCATCCCCACTTGCACATGTATCACTCCCTCTGTTCCCGAGTCTGGCTGTTCATCCAACCATTATAGTTTAGTTCATCCAAGATCAGTCCAAGCACTGCTAGAAAGGCCAGAGATGAGGTTAACGGGCATACATGATTTCCAGACCACTAGGCACGTTGGAGCTCAGTGAGTCATTTTTAAAAACGAGATACTATGTTTATTTTCCATTCTTTAGGAAAGAAAGAAAACTCAAAGTGCTTCTGAGACAAAAAGTAGACCCCAATGTTGGCATTAAAAACAGAATCCATAAAATGCTGTAGAACTAGACTTGCATAATTTTCATTCTCTTAATCCAAGGGGAGTTTTGCATTAGATCCTGTTCTGGTTGTGACAATTTTTCAGATTCCATTTAGGATCATGGACATCTTCCCATGAAAGGCTTGGAGCAGTCCTGCTCAAAATATGGTCCACAAATTGGGGCTTGTCCACGACAAGACGTGTACAGAAATCGGGAGCAATGCCCATTGTTGGCAAGGCTGTAGGACTCTCAGACATTGCTGGCCAGAGGGCAAAACTGTCTGGCCACTTTGGAAACAGTTTGATGGTTTCTTATAAAGTTAAGACACTTGGTACCCTTACCATACCACCTGGCAGTCCTACTCTGAGGTAGTTACTCAAGAGAAATGTCATTTATGTCCACACAAAGGCTTGTATGTAGCAGCATTATTTACAATGGTGAGAAACTGGAGACAACCCAAATTTCTATCTGCCAGTAAGTGAATAAATAAACTGTGATATATCCATATTATGGACTATTATACAGCAAGAAAAAAGGAATGAAGTAATATATACAACCACATGGATGAGTTTCAAAAATATTATTTTAGGTGAAAGACACCAAACACAAAAGACTACATACGATATGATTCCATTTATGTGAAGTTCTACTAAAGGTAAAACTATACTGACAGCAGATTAGTGGTTGTCTGGGACTGGGGATCAGGGTGGAGGGAATCTACTGAAAAGGGACAAGAGAGAACTTTTTAGAATGATGGAATTGTTCTATCTGATTTTAGTAGAAGTTAAATGACTGTATACAACCATCCAAATTCACCAAATACACAATTAAAGTGAGTGAATTGTATTGTAGTTGTTTGAAAGGGAAGAAAAATTTCACTGAGTCCTAAAAGGGGGACAATTTTGGGCCACAACCAATAAGCCTGAGGTAAAGGTATCTTTTATTTTGTGTTAATCTCAATGAGTTCTGAGAGTCCTCTGTAACCCAGGTGCAGGCAAACAAGACTAACATCCACATTTCAGTCTTGCTACATCATGTCAGCTGCTGAGTCCGGAGCATCACTAGACGTAGGGTCAAATCCCTGCAATAACGTGCTGTGTATACCTTCAGATCCAGCCTTGAAAGTGTGGGCCACTTACTCTGAAAACAAAATGTCATTCTTATGGTAACATTTATTTTGTGTTTTCCTTTTTACAAGCACCTCAAAGAATAGCATCAACAGCTTAATGTTTACCTCAATGAATCAAGGCTGTTTCCATAGCAACACCTCTAATTCTCTGGAACTGCAATTTTATGTCAATTTACTATTAATGGAAGACAAAACAAAAGAAAGCAGACAGAACAGAGAAACCTTAACACCTAACTGACAAGCAGAACAAGGAGGAAGGGAAGTAAACATGTCATTTGCAAGGTTTTTAATACTTAGTGGGCTATGATGTTATTCAGTAGTTAACCATTTCATGCTTAGATTCAGATAATGATTTCAAAGGACTATAAAGTCTTTGAATTAAAATGCCCTTGAGGGCTTCCCTGGTGGCACAGTGGTTAAGAATCCGCCTGCCAATGCAGGGGACATGGGTTCGAGCCCTGGTCCAGGAAGATCCCACATGCCACGGAACAACAAAGCCCATGCTCCACAACTACTGAGTCTGCGCTCTAGAGCCCGCGAGCCACAGCTACTGAAGCCCACACGCCTAGAGCGCGTGCTCCGCAACAAGAGAAGCCACCGCAATGAGAAGCCTGCGCGCACCACAACAAAGAGTAGCCCCCGCTCACCGCAACTAGAGAAAGCCCGCGTGTAGAAACAAAGACCCAACGAAGCCAAAAATAAAATAAATAAAATATAAATAAATAAATAAATAATTAAAATAAAATGGCCTTGAAAGCCATCTGGCACCTTTTATTTTAAAGTCTAGGAAACTCGTTCCCAGAAGAGGTAAGGGATTTAATTAAGGTCACTGGGCTGGTAAGGTGCAAAGCCAAGATGAGAATACGGGCTACAGACTTGAAGCTTGGGGCTCTTTTTATGCACCACGTGATACTGTCTCTGTTAGAATGTGATTTCTTTTGTGTTATGGTTCCTACTCATCTTGTGTGAAAATTATAGGATTTAACCTAAGCTGTGTTAAGTAGTTCAAAATGGAGTCACAGCGTCCAGTGTGAACTTCCATGGTAGTTGTTTTGAAACGTCTGGTATAGGACTGAGTGTCTTAGAATGATAAACTAGGAGTGTTTGGTACTGATGAACCTAGTGGCAGGGCAGGAGTAAAGATGCAGATATAAAGAACAGACTTGAAAACACGGGAGAGAAGGGGAAGCTGGGATGAAGTGAGAGAGTAGCACTGACATGTATACACTATATACACTACCAAATGTAAAATGGACAGCTAGTGGGAAGCAGCTGCATATACCACAGGGAGATCAGCTCGGTGCTTTGGGACAACCTAGAGGGGTGGGATAGGGAGGGTGGGAGGGAGGCTCAAGAGGGAGGGGATATGGGGATATATGTATACATATAGCTGATTCACTTTGTGGTACAGCAGAAAGTAACACAACATTGTAAAGCAATTGTACTCCAATAAAGATATTTTTTAAAAAGACACATGTGGGCTTCCCTGGTGGCGCAGTTGTTGAGAGTCCGCCTGCCGATGCAGGGGACACGGGTTCGTGCCCCGGTCCGGGAAGATGCCACATGCTGCAGAGCGGCTAGGCCCGTGAGCCATGGCCGCTGAGCCTGTGCGTCCAGAGCCTGTGCTCCGCAACAGGAGAGGCCACGACAGTGAGAGGCCCGCGTACAGCAAAAAAAAGAAAAAGACACATGCACCCCAATGTTCATTGCAGCACTGTTTACAATAGCCAGGACATGGAAGCAACCTAAATGTCCATCAACAGAGGAATAGATAAAGAAGATGTGGTACATATATACAATGGATATTACTCAGCCATAAAAAGGAATGAAATTGGGTCATTTGCAGAGACATGGTTGGACCTAGAGACTGCCATACAGAGTGAAATAAGTCAGAAAGAGAAAAACAAAGTCATATATTAACGCATATATGTGGAATTTAGAAAATGTTATAGATGACCTTATCTGCAAAGCAGAATAGAGACACAGACACAGAGATCAAAATGTATGGATACCAAGGAGGAAAGGGGGGTGGGATGAATTGGGAGATTGGGATTGACACATATATGCTATTGATACTATGTATAAAATAGATAACTAATGAGAACCTACTGTACAGCACAAGGAACTCTACTGAATGCTCTGTGGTGACCTAAATGGGAAGGAAATCCAAAAAAGAGTGGATATATGCGTACGTATAGGCGATTCATTTTGCTGTACAGCAGAAACTAACACAACATTGTAAAGCAGCTATACTCCAATAAAAATTAATTTAAAAAATAAAAAACAAGGGACTTCCCTGGTGGCACAGTGGATAGGACTCCGCGCTCCTAATGCAGGGGGCCCGGGTTCGATACCTGGTCAGGGAACTAGATCCCACATGCATGCCGCACCTGGGGGTTTGCATGTCACAACTGAGGAGCCCGTGAGCCATAAATGAGACCTGGTACAACCAAATAAATAAATATTTTAAAAATAAAATAAATAAATAATAAATAATAAAAGTTAAAAAAAAATCAGATGCCATGTAGCAAGTATGTATTAGTCAGGATTCAATTACAGGAAGCAGAGACCACCACAGGGATTTTATGCAGAACAGGATTTAATAGTAGGAATTAGGTGCTCAGGAAATTGGTGGAAGGACTGTTGGACTGGCTGTAGGCTAGGTCTCCAAGCATGATACTCAGAACACTACAGAACTGACCCACCAGGGAAGCTTTCACACCTGTCCCAACTAGGGAGGTGGAAAATCAAGAAGCTGCCATTGGAACTATTGAGTCCAAGAAAATGTCAGTGCACATAAAATCCAGGATCAAGTACTTGGTATCCAGAAGTCACTGGCACTCTCACCATCCACAAATCTGGGGATTAGACACTGGACCACTTCTCAGGGGTGAAAACACTATATTCCATAATCATACACAACATCAGAGACAGCCCCTAAAGTAACAGGAGATGCCTCAACCTCATTTCCACCTTCAAATTTCCGATGAATGCATCTTATTGGCAGGATCTAATTTGTACCCAGAACTTTGCCTCTACGGAAATGTAAAAATCTAGTTTGTTTTAAAAGTTTTCCGATTTCTGCTGTACTGGAAGGTGCACTAAAAGGAGGAGTAAATGAAGGCTGAATATCAGTCGATGGCTTTCAGGTGAAGGAATTCATCAATCCAGTTGGTTAATGGATATTAGTATAAACCCACAATAACTGGAGCATGATATGGGGAAGTAGAAGAATACCTGGACTGCTGAAAGTGGGGTAGACTATCCCAAAACACTGTCGATGGAGGGAATGGGAAGTGAGGCAGCCACAATACAGGGCAGTTGATCGAATCAGTTGAACATTTTAAAGCATGTAGCCTTTCACTCAGCAATCCAACCTACCTTTTTCTAACAGAGAGAAACAATTGCACATGTGCACAAGGAGACCAGTGTGAGAATGTTGACTTCAGCTCATTTGCAACAGCAAAATACTTAGAAGTACCATAATACTCATCATTAGGATAATAACTGAATGAACTATGGAGAATCTTTCCTAGGGAATTCACTGTAGCAGTTACAAAAGTATAAGATAAGATGAGGGCTTCCCTGGTGGCGCAGTGGTTGAGAGCCCGCCTGCCAATGCAGGGGACATGGGTTTGTGCCCTGGTCCGGGAAGATCCCACATGCCGTGGAGCGGTTGGGCCCATGAGCCATGGACACTGAGCCTGCGCATCTGGAGCCTGTGTTCCGCAACGGGAGAGGCCACAACAGTGAGAGGTCCGCGTACCGCAAAAAAAAAAAAAAAAAAAAAAAAGATAAGATGATATGCCCTGTCATTGAAGGATCTCTAAGACACACTGTAGAGTGAAAGATATTAGTTTTAGTATATGAGATATGATGCTATTTACACAAAGAAAAGAGAGCAACCATGAAACAATTAACAAAGTTGTATGGGTATATAATTCAGCTACTAGAGTGACTGTGAAACAACCCCACATGAAAATGCACAAAGGAAATGGTCAGCACCAATTCCTAGGCTTCTGATCCCCTCAGACAGATCAAGGATATAAAAAGAGGTCAGAGTGATGAGAAGAGAATTCGTAAGATTTCTTTGGGTGAGATTCCCAGGGGAGGGGAGAATCCCTGTTACTTTCTACTCTGGTCTAATGAGAGGCGTTCCAGTAGAAAACCTGGTGCGTGGTCCCTGACGTTGAGGACGGGGTACTGAATGGGTGGCGTCTGAGTACCGCCCAGGAAATCTAAAGGGTGGACAATGGCTGACTAAGTGCTGAGGGGGAGCCAGAGAGTGCTACGGTGCTGAGAAAGGCTCCCACTGTGAACAGGAGAGAAAAAGGATGGATGAGGGCATCTTGGGGCCAGGGCAGCCATGGGGGACAGAGAACCTTTGAAGTCCTGCCCAAGGGTACCCATCCACTGGGGTGAGGCTCCCAATTGCAGGAGGCTATGTTAAATGGACTCTTGAGAACCACAGTTGGAGCAAGCAGCCCAGGGGAGCAAACACATCCCATGCCACAGAAGGGGAGCACCCCCAGAGCTGGGAATGTCTGAACAAAGCTGTGCTCCTTTCTCAGGGCTGCTGTAACAAAGTGCCACAGACCTACGAAGTCCTGAGTTACACAGTGAGTCGGTAGTGATAGAGAATGGAGAGAGCTCAGAAGCTGATTCCAGAAGCCATAAAATAGAGCCAGGGAACCTGCAGACTATGGAGAGGAAAGCAAGAATGAATTCATGGAAGAGATGGAAGTTTCCAGGCTAACATCGGGGGCAGTGGTGCCACGCATGTCTATATTTAGTTTGCCCAGCTGGGTCAGGTGTGGGTGGGCAGTCAGGATCTAGGGCCAATCCATTTCAAAATACAGCTTAGTACAGAATGCTGAGCAAATGCATCTTTTCTTTTCTTGAGTCGTTGCTGCCGTGGAATTGTTATCGATCTGCCCTCCCCCACCCCTTACTACTATCCCCAGAAATAGCCAGCTGAGCAGGTTGTAAAGGTCAGTGCCTTTACCTTTCCTGACTGCTCTGGAATAAATAAAGCCATCTCCTCCTGCCTACTATGATGAACTTGATGGGGAAATTGTGACTTCTCACCTACGAATTTGTGCACCTGGAGAAGGATTTACTTTATTTAGTTAAGAGTTTGGAAGAAATGCTCCTAATTGCATACTGCATAGTTATCCGATGTCTCTGTTTCTCAGTTTTATTTGCATTATAGTTACTGCTGAAAGAATAAAATCAAATTGAAAGATGTAGCAACATGGCCTTCTACAAGACAGAAAAAAAATCTTAAGGATATTTGAAGAGGCAGAGGTATTAGTTATTTAAATGTAAAGTTATTTTTTAAATATAATTTTATTTTTTGCTAGAGACAGCAGGCAGATAAGCCTAAGAGCCTTTTAACATATTTTTCTTGGTATTGATAAACAGAAAATCTATTTTGCGTAAGTGGCAGCAGAGGGCGCTCTTCTTACAGATTCGTTTCTACCAGAACTTTTCTTCTCAAAGGAAAACAGTTGTTAAAATGCCTTTGTGTACGTTAACAAGTTTATGACTCTTCTTAAATATATGCATATATTTTATATAATATTTATTTATACTAATATATAAAAATAAATATATTTAAATTATATACAGGTATGTTATATAATATTTATTAATTTATACAAGTATAATAAATATATATTTTATATACATATATACATTTATATATTTAAGTTGTATATATGGCTATAAACTTGTTAATATACTCAAATATATATGTATATTGATTACTTTTATGGTTTTTTTCTTCCCTATCCATTAATACTGAAACGTGAAACCCCATGTGATTATGTTCTCTTGAAAAATTACCACTTTTTTCTCCTTAAGCATGTCGACTTCCTGTTTCATCATGGAAACTTTCAATCTTGAGCTCAGAAAGTTGGGGCTTTGGGAACTGCCCTTCCATTATCCACTTTATGTGCTTTCTCCTGTCTTCCAAAAAGGACCCCAAGCCATTTTGGGAGCATGTCCAGGAGAGGAGGTAAATCTAGCTCCTCTTGTACAGGCTTTGGTCATGCTCTCTGCGGTGGACATGCTGCAAACTCTTCCAACACTCTTTCCCCCCCTTCTCTTTTCTTTGTCTCACCTCCTCTCCTATATCTTTACTCCTCCAAGCCTTTCTTCACTATCCCATGCTTCTATCATTCTCCACCCCTTCCAAGTCATAGGCATCACTATCTAAGCTTCCCACTTGCAGTGGCCAGCCTCCAAGATGGTCCAGTGATCCCTGCCTACTTGTATATATACCACTTGCATCAAGCAGGGCTGATCTGTGTGACTGCTAGGATACTGCAGGAATGGCGTTGTATGACTTGCAAAGTTAAGGTCATAAAAGACATGTGGCTTCCACTTTGCTCTCTCTTGGATTACTGAGCCAGATGCCATGTTGTGAGAAGGCTCAAGTAGTCCTAGGGAGGGTCCATGTTTCAAAGAACAGAGCTTTCCTGCCAACAGCCCGCAGGGCCTTATCAACCATGTGAGTGAACCACTTTGGAAACAAGTCCTCCAGCCCTAATAAAGCCTTTAGATGACTGCAGCCCTGGTGGACATTTTGACTACAGCCTCATAAGAAACCCTGAGCTAGAACCACCCAACTAAGTCACTTCTGAATTCTTGAACCACAGGAACTGTGAGATAATACATGTTTATTGTTTTAAGACATGAAGTTTGGGGTAATTTGTTATGCAGCAATAGAAACTAATACTCCCCTCATTATGTCTGATGACATGTTTAAAAAGGCTGTGTGTGGTTTCACATCCTTGTGGTTAAAGCTCTCCAATGGCTCAACATTAATTTCAGGATAAAATCCAGATCCCCGACCTGGCATGAGGTCTTTCTTCTGATGCCTCCCAGCTTCACTCAGCTCACTCTCCCTTTCCTCTCTCATCTCTCCAGTTACCCTGAAACACCTTTCATTTCCCTAGATGTGGATAGATAAAAATGACAGATGAAATACAAGAGGCCCAGTTAAATTTGAATTTTAGATAAGCAAGTGATTTTTTGCTGTTGTACAATATTTGGGACTTATTTATATTAAAAATCTTGCATGGTACATATCTATTCCAAAAAGTTCTTTGTTGTTTATCTGAAATTCAAATTAAATGGGGCATTCTGTATTGTTAGTTGTTAAACCTGTCGACTCTACAGATGGGAAACTATTTCTCTCAGCTCCTGTTCCTCCCCCTGCCTGGATCACTGCAGATCCCCCTAACCTCCTGTCCTGCAAGACTTAGCCCAGACAGAGATGTCTCTAGAAAGCCTATGCTGTCTGACTCCACCACACACACCTAGGATGGCTCAGATGTGTCTGCTGCAGGCTCCCACCCCCACCCCACCCCCGTCACGCCTCTTGAATACCACCCACATCACAATGATTAATTTGCTTATCTCTGTACTAGACTCCGAACTCCTGGAGGTCAGGTACTGTCTTAATCATCATGTAGCTTCACTGCCAAAAACATAGTATGATTATAGCTTACAGTTATTGAACACTTACTGTAAGCTAATCATTGTTCTAAGATATTTGCATATATGACCTCACTGAATCCTCACAGCAACCTGAAAGAAGTACCATTAATATCCCTTTTACTTTTACTGATGAGGAAACTGAGGCATGAAGAAGTTATGCAATGTCACTCAACAATAGCAGTGAGGTTGGAGTTCAAGCCCAGGAGTCTGACTCTACAGCCTACTCCCTAATGATGAACTAGGGGCACTGCCTCTCTGTGGTGTTTGATGAGTATTTATTGAATGCATGCAAGAACTAATTATCAATCTAAGTGCCTTCCAACTAGATAATTTCCTTTAAACAGGGACCATGTTGATCTTGGTCCTTTCTGCCTCTATGCTTCCTCACTCTCTCTCCAGCCATCACTGCCTAGCACAAAGCATGATACCTTCCTCGTGGGCCAATAGCAAAGAATCATTCTGGTCTGTTTTTTCCTCTTCACATCCTTATCACATTCATACCAGATGAAGGGTACCACTGTGTACCACATTTCCCTAAGGAAGAATGGACACAGCATGTGCTTTAGGAATAGAAACTAATAAGCCCTCTGGTTAATAGCATGAGTTCTAGAGGAAAACTTCCCAGGTTCTGATCTCAGCCCTACTACTTATTAGCTGTGTGGCTTTGGATGAGGTCCTGAGACTTAGATTCTTCATCTGCAAAATGGAGATAATGATAGTTTGTAACTCATAGGGTGATAAGGATTAAATGAGATTAAACGAATTCCAGTGCCTGGAATATAGCATTATGCAATAATAAGATCCAGGATGTTAACAGGCTTGCTTCTGTTGCACCATATCTGCCAAGCCAAACACCAAGTACAATACAGTTCTTTTTTTTTTTTTTTTTTTTTTTTTTTTTTTTTTTTTTTTTTTTTGCGGTACGCGGGCCTCTCACTGTCGTGGCCTCTCCCGTTGCGGAGCACAGGCTCCGGACACGCAGGCTCAGCGGCCATGGCTCACGGGCCCAGCCGCTCCGCGGCACGCGGGATCTTCCCGGACCGGGGCACGAACCCGCGTCCCCTGCATCGGCAGGCGGACTCCCAACCACTGTGCCATCAGGGAAGCCCTACAATACAGTTCTTAATAACATAAATTCCACAAGATGCTTGCAAATTAGGAATATGTGCTCGTATAAATTTGAGAAACTGTATTCTCTCTAACTCCAAACACTTCTCTTCCAGTTTACAGATTATTCTTGTCCAGTGTTTTGATTCTATCTTGTTTTATTATCTACATAATAATATTATTATGTATATTATCTATTACATAATATATAATGTTATCTATATAACAAATATATATTTCAAATATTAGTTTTATATATAAAAGTTTGTTTAGATTTATCACCTTTTGCAAATAATCTTTTTGCTCACCATTCCTTCTTATATCTCAGACCTTTCTCTTTTCTTTTCCTAAAGGACAATCTTTTAGTGAAAAAGAGCTAAAAGTTCCATTTAGTGAAAGTCTGTTGGTGGCAAATTCCTAGTTTTTGTGTGTCTGAAATTGTCTTTATTTCTTGGAGGATAGTTTGATGAATATAAAATTCTATGTTGACGGTTACTTTTTCCCAGCATCCCACTCAACTTTCCACTGTATTCCAGCATTGGTGTTGTAAATAAGTCTGCTGTCATGCTATCAGAGTAACGGACATTTCTCTGTAAGGAATCTGTCTTTTATCTCTGACAAAATAAAAGATATTTTCTGTCTTCATAGTTTCATTACAGTAGCTTTAGACATGAATTTATTTTTATTAGTTATGCTTAGTGTTCATTGTGATTCCTAAATCTATGGATCTGTGCCTTTCTTAAATTCCATACTATTTCCTACCATTATCTATTCAGATATTATCTCTTTTCTTTCTCTCTATTCTCTCCTTCTGGAACTCCTATTAGACATAGTAACATCTGCACATTCTACCATTGCTTTTAAACTCTCCATATTTCTGTTTCTCTGTGCTGCCATCTGGACTTCTTCAGATTTATCTTCTAGTTTAACAGATTTTTTTTAGCAACATCTTATTTACTACTTAATGTGAACATTGCATTTGTTTGAAATATAGTTGCTGTACAATACTATATAAGTTACAGGTATACAACATAGTGATTGACATTTTTTAAAGGTTATACTCCATTTATAGTTATTATAAAATATTGGCTATATTCCCCATGTTGTACAATATATCCCTGTAGCTTATTTTATACCTAAAAGTTTCTACCTCTTACTCCCCTACCCCTGTATTGTCCCTCACCTCTTCCTTCTCCCCTCTGGTAACTACTAGTTTGTTCTCTATATCTGTGAGTCTATTTCTTTTTTTGAACATTGAATTTTAATTTCAATAGCAATGTTTCTTATTCCTAGAAATTCTGTTTCTTTTTCAATTCTACTTGTTCTTTTTAAAAAGCATCTATCCTTGTTCATGTTTTCCATTTCCTCTTTCCTTTAAGTAATTTAAATACATTTATCTCAGACCCAATAATTTCAATATCTGAAAACCTTGGAGAAAAAATTCTGATGTTAATTGTTTCTGCAAACTCATGATAGTTTGTTTCTTTTATGAGTTTTGTAATTTTGAATTTTAAACTTGTATTCAAAGGTGTAAGTGGAGAAAGGTCCCTCCAGAAAGGATTTTTGATTTCTTGTTCCAGGCGCATGCATGAGAGCATCATAATCTGAAACTACAGTAAGTTAATTTCTTCCTTTGTGGTTTCTCAGATGATGAAGGTGGCCTATTATTATGAAATAAAATGTGAGACTTCTCCCCACATAAATAACATAGCTCAAGATAGAAATACTCCTTGTCATCTCCTTTTTCTTTAATGAATTTCCCCCCCTAGTTTCCCCTTTTATCTAACAGAGTAGACATTTGAGGATCCAAGCTTGGTGCAGGTGTCTCAGTTCCAATCCCTCTCTCTCATGTAGCTATTAAGCCTCTCAATGTTGGGTTCCCGTTTTGGAAAATCTTCCCAGTTCGGACATGGCTTCAGCACTAGCTTACTGGTCTGATTTCCTCCTTTTTATTTTTGCCTGTAGGCATTTCCCTAATTTTGCATAGCTGTGCATTTTATTTTTTTAGTATTTATTTATCTATCTATCTATCTGTCTATCTATTTATCTCATTATTTATTTATTTAGTTAGTTGCACCAGGTCTTAGTTGCAGCAGGCGGGCTCCTTAGCTGCGGCTCACCAGCTCCTTAGTTGTGGCATGCGAACTCTTAGTTGTGGCATGCATGTGGGATCTAGTTCCCTGACCAGGGATCGAACCCAGGCCCCTGCATTGGGAGCATGGAGTCTCAACTACTGCATCACCAAGGAAGTCCCTGTGCATTTTAAGTTACATATTTTATCTAGAACTTCTATGTGTTTTGTGAAGAGAAGATTCTTTAGGATGTCTGGTTCACCATTTTATTGGAAAATGCATTCCCAAACTGCATTCTCTAGTTCACTCTTGATTTACCCTGAATATCAATCAGCATATTCTGAGGTCCTGAAATAAATATACTCATGAAGACTTGCTTGAAACAGTATTTCTTGACTCTGAAACCCTTTGTTCAAATAATACCTATCCTTTAGAGCTAGTAAGTCCTGGGATACTCTTCAAGAAACAGTGGTCTAATGATCTGAACAGTGACAGTAATTGAGAGAGTCTGTCTGCTAGTGAACAGAACCCTTCTTGATAAACTTGGGGAATGGCCAGGAAAACTTCGTAAACTAATTGTTTTTGCACTCCTGAGGAATTCTTTGTTTCTGTTTTTGGTCCTATATGAAATCCAGAAACACTGTGTACGTTTGCTTCCCTCTTTGCCAACACACAGAGTTAATGTTATCTCTCTTTGCACAAGGAAGGAAAGGAAGTACTTTCCATTCTATCCCTTGTTTTCATGCCCCAAAAGTTTCCATGGTATTATTCTGGGTGTTGAAACTTTCCAAACCCAGTGTCACATGCAGTAAATTTGGTGGAACAGTTGTTTAAAATCTGTTCTGCCATTTTAAAATAAGGGAACTTATTATATTTATTTTTACACCATAAAATGTCTATTTTTCTGGCAGCTCAGGAACAACCAACACTGAAATAGAACTTCACAAAGAGCTACTCCTGATTAAGGGACAGAAGTTAAGCTAGTTCTCCAAAAGTTGAGAAAAGTTTAAATGAGCTGCCTAAACAGAACAAAATTGTACACGATGTTCAATTGAGTCACAGCAAATTAAACAGATATGTCATAAAATTCTTTCACCCTGGAACACAGATAGTCCATGGACTTCTAAAACAAGATTTTTTTTAAATTGTGGAGTTGCACAGTTAGGGAAATTAATGCTGTGAATATTTTCAGGGACTTGGGGAGTAGGTCATTGTTATGGAAATTATAATAATGCAATGTTAAAATTAAAATTTATACATGAAACAAACAGGAAAAACAAGATTTCTCTAGGGAATGGGTTTTTTTAAATAATAAATGGTGTATCATTTTTCAAAAATTTTATTGGAGTATAGTTGATTTACGATGTTGTGTTAGTTTCAGCTGTACAGCAAAGCGATTCAGTTATACATATACTACATTCATTCTTTTTCAGATTCTTTTCTCATATACGTTAACACAGGATATTGAGTAGAGTTCCCTGTGTTACAAGGTAGGTCCTTGTTGGTTATCTATCTTGTATATAGTAGTGTGTGTAATCTAGGGAATGTTTTTATTGTTTGGCTGGTTACAGTAAAAATTTATCAGAAGAATTGAGTCTCTTTCAGCCCTAAGGTCTGTCTGTAAATTTTCTTCACTGCACTTAGGAGTGCAGATTTACTAGACAGGCCTCTAAAACAAATAATCCAGGACAAAGAATGGCTATCTTATTGGCAATATCTCCCTATGGTTACTGGAAGAGGTTTCATCATGCACTTGGGAAGAAAATCTGGGTAAAACGGTTAACACTTTATCCTCGTTCTTCCCAGGGAAGTCCTGACATTGGAACCAGAGTCTAAGGACGTGGCTGCTGTCATCAAGGCTTGGGTCATTGTGAAGGGTCATATGTAACTCCCAAGGAACAAGCAGAATTAGATTCAAGAAAAAGACAAAGATGGGCCTGTCCACCTCATAGAGAAAGAGAAACCAGTCTTGGGGTCACACACAACCTGAGTCTGGTTCAAGGTGACCCTCTGCATCAATTTGGCATTGACATCAACTGCCCAGGGGACAGGAGCCCAATTGTGTAGGGCCAAGGTAAGCTGTTGTACCACTGTTACATGGAATCTGCTCCTGCACCATTATCTGAGAGAGCAGAATATTGATAAAATCTCGTGTCCAGTTCAAGTTAAGGATGGCATACACAACAGACCATTGCCTGTGACACCCACAGAAGGCTGTTCTCCATTGCCTACTCATGTCTGGAATGGGAAAGAAGTAAAATAATTCATCCCTCTAGTTCCACTATCTTCCTGCTCAGACATGTTCACTTGTAACCCTACTCTGGGTTGGTCCAGACCATCTAAACTTTCCCCCCAGTAAGAGCTCCATGGGGACAGGAGTGATCATTATGCAAACAGGCTACCTTCTCAAATGAAGGAGGGTCACTACAGAGAAGAGGAGCCTTGCTACAAAGGCCTTATGTCAGACGTATGCCCACTTCACAGAGGAAGAACATGGTAGAAGCACAACAAATTCAACACAAAGAAAGTGTCAGACTTGCCTGCCTTGTGGCAATAAGATGGAGATGATCTCACAGGAGCATAAAGCATCCAAATTTACATCCATGAAGCTGTTCCCAAACCAGCAACCTCATCTGCCCGGTCACCCACAGAGGTCCAGGCAGGAATGAAAAAAGGAGGAAAGTGAGTAGGTATAGAGACTCTATGGCTCTAACATGTCCAGTAGATTCTTCACCCCTGCATTGCTCCCTATACTCAGGCCCTGTGAAGTTTACCCACCACTTGTGAACTGGTCCTGATGTGCATGTTATTATGCCACTTTCATCTCAAACTCCCAGGTAGGAGCTTGTGGTGGGTCCTGACTGCCTTGGACATATTCTAGTAATATGAGCTTACTGGTCTCCTCTCCCTGGTTTAGAGCATACAGACCATTAAGGCCTTAACTGCTACCTGTGTCATGTACTAGAAAATCTCACTCATATACTTTGTTTTAAGGCCCTGGGAACATCATGATTTTTCCATGTATCAGATGAATTTTTCAATGGGTACCACCATCCTTCATGGTGGTTTTGTGACATTTGGGGTTTGAGCATGGATTCAGCAGGCCACCATGGATATGAGAAGCACTTGGGTTTGGTAAATTTTTCATCCAACTATTTTATTTAGGATGTGATCTCTTCTTATGGACATGCGCACAGATGAAGCTCAGAGCTGAGTTGTTGAATTTGCTATCACAGAGAAATCTCATAAGTTTGGGCCCTTAATAGTCCAGTCCTGAATGACATAGTAGCCTGATTATACAGCAAGTCCTCTAAGAATAACTCATAAGCCTGTGTACAAGTTGATTTCAGTCAATCCCAAGAAGGAGAATTCTATGGTTAGGAGCACCACTTGAAATTCCACCCATTTTCTAAGTCAGCCAATGCAGTACTCCATGGGACTTGTCTGCCTTGGAGGCAAGCTATACTATTGGTGAACAAGGCTTTCTTGTCAGGAGATAAATCTTGCATCTGGGACTTTTACTCAACCAGGAAGTCTAGCCATCAGGTGGGACTTTCAAAATACCTATTGGATGAACAACCACTTGCTCGTAAATTTGGATGAGAACTTGAGAACCAGATTTGACCTTCAGTTGGATGTATTGATACCATTTCTATATCATAATGGAATTTTCTTGGCATTTCCCCACCTCATGGGTCTTTGGCTCAGAGAGAGAATGAGGTGGGATGTCAGGTCAGCGAGTCATATTTTTTTTTCTTTAGTGAGACCATCTGTCCCTACCAGAGCTCAGAAAAAGGGGTGAAGTTTTCGGCAGTGGGAAGGCTAGAAGTTCAAAGGTTTAAAGACCATAAAATGCTAACAGAATCTCATTGCCAACAGTTCCCATTATCTGTGAGATGAGTCACAGATACATGTAACTTCTTAGGTCTGAAGCAGATAAGGGGCCCAAGAGCAGAAACTGTTTCACTGCGACCTACACTACTTCCAGGGCTTCACGCCGCAAAGAGCACTGCTTCAATCTGCCTGCCTGTCCGTGTGTGATGTGCTGTGTCCAAAGAGGCAAGCCAGGTGTTAGGCCTCTATTTCTGTGGCTTACAGCTCTGAGGTTAGCAATGTGTCCTTGACAGTTATGGAATATCTCTTCAAGTTGCTGCCAAAGAATCCCTCAAGAGAGACACCTGGGAGGTGGGTCTTAGATTCTCTTCTGATTCGGGGCTCAGCTGTCCATGGACACCATTGTCTGGTCAGCATGCAGTATAGAGAAGGCAGCTTTCTTAGTGGAGCCATGACCAAGATATCATACATTTACAGACTACTTGAATCCCAGTGAGCTGTACACATAGTGATAGGGATCTAGACCTTATTTCTAGGGAGCTCAAATAGCCTTATAACAGAGTGGTAAAGATATACTATGTACCCTATTATGTGAAAGAAACTGCTCTTGATCTACTTCCCAGAGAAACATAAAGAGAAATAGCAGTATTTAGAGCCACATACCAACTGTAGACAGCAGCTTCCATCAGTTCAATAATCATGACAACATCTTTATTTAGTCCTTGTGATCCACCGTCAAAAATCAAGTCCAATCCCCACCCCGAGATTTTTTGACCATCCAGACTGGACTGTTGAATGGTAGATAATGGGCATTTAATCTTTGCCTGCATTTACACTTATATGATGAGAATAATTCCTTTATACCCACCAGGTAAGTAATTCTGCTTCAATAGCACAATGCTTGTAGCATAAGAAGTGCAGGGAGCTCCCAGGAATACAAACAATTGTAATGGTTCCAGTAAAGGTTATAATGTGGATGCTCAGCTAGGGTCAGTGCCCCTTCATGGGGCTGATATTTAAGAATGTACATTCCAATTAAGCAGTTTGACAAAGAAATCACAAGTATGGTCTGATCAAACAGGTCAAACACTCACATAGATGGTGACCCAGGGCTCTCAACTACAAGCAATATTAGTCCTGAATCCCGACAGAGGGGTTCATTTACCATGACTTAAGCCTTGAAATCTTTCTGAAGCTGTTGGGAAACAGGGTCTAGCCCTAGTCTTCTTTAAGTTTGAACAGGACTAAATTTGTATACCGGGACTCTTTGGAGCTTGAACTCAGCCTCAGAAGGCAGTAACAAAGGCAGAAGCAGAGTATCTCTTTCTGTCTGTTTTCACTGTTATAGACTAAAACAAACAAACAAACAAAAAAAACCCACTGCCTTTTGAGGCCTCTTATTTCTATGTTCCATTTTAAGACGTGACATATATTTCCTAAGAACATTGTTCTAACCTTTAGGTAGTACCCCCAGGTCAAAGGAGTAAAGATGGGGTCATGCTCCAATTAGAAGGTTCTCCTCATTTCTACCCATCCAGCATTCTCTCAAATAAAGGCATACAGTCAGAGTTTCTGCTGTCCTTGAATTTCATATATCCATGCTAAACTGTACATTATCTGAACATGGCTACTTCCTCAGCGAGGGCATTTCACTTTGTATGTGTGGTCTTGGGGAAGTCTTCTCTATGTGCATATGTGAATCAAGTCTCAAGGGCAGGGATGAAACCATTCCGTTTCTATTAGTTCTATCATCTAAATGAATAGTCTGGACTTTCAGAGATTCTTTTGATTGTTACTTGTATAATTCTCAAAACAAGCCCAGTTTCCTATTTGAACATAGTTTCTCTTCAATATGCACCTGATTTTCCCTCCAAAGGCATAATAGCAGGTATCAAATCTGAAGGACTGGTCTATACTAGTCCTCCCATGGTGACCAGTAGTGGGAAGGATGTGGTTTGTGTTCTCCCATCCTTCTGATCTGTAGGGCTCAAAACAACTTCTAAACTTGTGAAGAAGAGGCAAGGAGCAATCTTATTTCCCTTAGCTTCTATTTAATAGTAGAACCATCATTCCAGAGTTTCTGCTACTTCCAAAAGACTCTAACCAGAGCAAGCAAATTTTATCCACATTGGATGCCAGCCATGTGACATTTCTTCATCTGCCTTGCTAGAGTGACCAACTGTCCTAGTTTGCCCAAGACGGAGGGATTTCCCAGGATGAAGAACTTTCAGTGCTAAAAAGAGGACAGTCAGGAAGAAATCAAGATGGTTGGAGATAAAGGCAAATACCATATACATTGTTACAAGGTATGGGTAAATGATCAGTTTTATTGAGGAAACATACAAGCCAAGGATCAGCAAGGAGGGAAAGGAAGTGCTGTGTTCTCTTCATACCTAAGAGGTGTACCAGGGCCATGGCGATATAACTGGACATGCTGTGAGTTTGTTTTGGAGAGAGAGCCTCTGTCCCCTTGTTGTCTATTTTCTTATGGTACAAATACGTGAACACCTTATATGCAGGTAATAAGCTCTCAGAACACAGAAACCACTCTGGGTGATACACCAGCTGTGCAAATGTTTGTCTGACATCACCAACTACAAGCTCCTAGTGACCCTTTAAGAAACAGGATTCAAGCTGCCAGAGGGAAGGGAGACCTCATTCCTTTGAGAAGCTGAGTTTACCTTCCCCAGTAAGCCCATTCTGGGCAACTGGGCACATGGAGTCGTCAACTGGACAATCCTGCCTGTTTCTCTCCACAGGAACATTGTCCTGAAGACTCAGAGGAAAATCCTACCTCTAATAAAGATCTGCTTCTGGAAAATTTTTAAACTTTTACCCTGTTGAAGAGGCACTCAATAAGTTTCCAGAAGAAATAGCCTCTATGAAATAGAAACAGAAGTCACAGGCTGAATGAAAATACAGGAAGATAAATTTGAAATATAGATGGAAATATGAAGAAAAAATGCAAAGAAATTAAAACTATTAGTGAGTAAAAATTCATACCAGAGGCCATAAAAATTTAGAAAATCACTGAAGAAACTCTAACCAAGAATGTAGAAAAAACTTGAGAGTATCTCCCCAAATTCAGAGGAAAAGACAAAGATTATGAGAAAGAAGATAAGAGAGAACAAAGCTTCAAGCTAACTATACAAGGGTTTCAAAGTGAAAACGTGAGCAGAAGGGATGTGCTAAACCAGGACGTCAATAAAAGAGCTCAGTGAGAGTTGATGACCACAGTCAATGAGTAGAGACCTACAACTAGGTACTGGCAAAACTTTCAAATGACATAGATGAATTAAAGTCCTACAAGCAACGAGGCAGAAAAAAATTCGTAAAAATAAGTAATAAAAAGGCTAATTTTTCTAAAAAAAAAAAAAGCTTAACTTGTTTGCAATTTTAATTCATAAGGCTAATGTAATAAAGTTGATTAAAGTTTGCGAAGAAAAAACTCTGTAACTCCCAAATTTTATAGCCAATCAACAGAAAGCCTTTTTTTTTTTTTTTTTTTTTTTGCGGTACACGGGCCTCTCACTGTTGTGGCCTCTCCCGTTGCGGAGCACAGGCTCCGAACGCGCAGGCTCAGCAGCCATGGCTCACAGGCCCAGCCGCTCCGCGGCATGTGGGATCTTCCCAGACTGGGGCACGAACCCGTGTCCCCTGCATCGGCAGGCGGACTCTCAACCACTGCGCCACCAGGGAAGCCCAGAAAGCCATTTTTAAAAGCACTTCACAAGGACCTACTATATAGCACAGGGAACCATACTCAATATTTTGTGATATTCTATAAAGGAAAAGAATATGAAAAAGAATAGATATATACACATGTATAACTGAATCACTTTGCTATATACCTGAAACTAACACAACATTGTAAATCAACTATGCTTGAATAAAAATTTTTTTTTTTTTTTTTTTTTTTTTTTTTGCGGTACGCGGGGCTGTCACTGCTGTGGCCTCTCCCGTTGCGGAGTACAGGCTCCGGATGCGCAGGCTCAGCGGCCATGGCTCACGGGCCCAGCCGCTCTGCGGCATTTGGGATCTTCCCAGACTGGGGCACAAACCCGTGTCCCCTGCATCGGCAGGCGGACTCTCAACCACTGCGCCACCAGGGAAGCCCAGAAAGCCATTTTTAAAAGCACTTCACAAGGACCTACTATATAGCACAGGGAACCATACTCAATATTTTGTGATATTCTATAAAGGAAAAGAATATGAAAAAGAATAGATATATACACATGTATAACTGAATCACTTTGCTATATACCTGAAACTAACACAACATTGTAAATCAACTATACTTGAATAAACATTTTTTTTTTTTTTTTTTTTTTTTGCGGTACGCGGGGCTGTCACTGCTGTGGCCTCTCCCGTTGCGGAGCACAGGCTCCGGATGCGCAGGCTCAGCGGCCATGGCTCACGGGCCCAGCCGCTCTGCGGCATTTGGGATCATCCCGGACCAGGGCACGAACCCGTGTCCCTTGCATCGGCAGGCGGACTCTCAACCACTGTGCCACCAGGGAAGCCCGACAATATACTCTTGACCATAAAAAAATATATAGGAAAAAGACTCTAAAGAAATATATCAAAATGTATGGAGTGATTATTTCTATATATTGGGACTTTGGGAGATCTGATTTTTCTTTTTTTCTACTTTTCTATATTTTTGAATGAACTTTTTTTGTAATCATTAAAAGTGGACATTATTTTTACAAAAATCAGAACATTTTACATATTTTGATTTCATATTCAACTTTTACATATTCAGCTTCACAGGTGAATTCTGTCAAACATTTAGAGAAGTGCTAACACCCATCCTTCTCAAACTCTTCCAAAAAATTGCAGAGGAAGGAACCCTCCTGAGCTCATTCTATGAGGCGGCCACCATTACCCTGATACCAAAACCAATCAGAACATATGTCCATAGTATTAACTAAGTGAAAAAGAAATGTATGAGGAGAAAAATGGCTGGAAGGAAGAATATCAGAATTTAACAGTTTCTGTTTGATTTCATTTCTGCTTTCTGGTTTTTTATGTTTCCCAATTTTTTGATAATTAGCATAGCATATACTAGCATAATTAGCATATAGCATAGCATAATTTTTAATGTAAAAAACACTTTATCTTCTTAAGTAAAAGGTAAATGATTAATGCAAGGCAATAAATGCCACACACACAAAAAGTTCCAATGGTAAGCAAGATTATTACAGGAGGAGTTCACTGTGGGCCGTGTGTTAAGAATGGCCTCATGGGAAAAAAAGAAAAAGAATGGCCTAATGGGAGACAGAGCTTTTGCTGAGCCTTAAAGCATGGACAGGTGTGACTGGGCAAAGAGGAAGCGGGAAGGCACTTCAGGCCAGGAAAGTGGCCTGCTCACAGAGTGGAGGTGGGACATTCTTACAGGGACAGAGAGCTCAGACAGGGCTGTGGTGGGTGATGAGCACAAAGTTGAGCTCCACTCAGCTGGGGAGGGCTGTGGGTGTCCAGTGAAGTACCTTGAATTTATTTTGCAAGTGAAACATTGGAAGTTTATACCATACATGCTCAAAGCAGCCCAGGAGATGATGTGCAATTACATTCAGATAGTTGTTTCTACCAGCCATTGGCCCACTTCCAAAGTCAACAAGACTTTCCTTGGTGCCATCCCACTGCACTTTGTGACCTGTATTCCACCTCCTGCCACTTTCTCTTTAATATCTTCCCCTCCACTCAAAGCTCTTGATTTCCTGGCTCCACACAGGTTTTTCCCTCCTGTAGTGAGTTCCCTACTCTACAAAACCATCCCACATTCTTCCTCTCATCCTCCCCCAATCAAGAAAATGGTTTTTCCCTTAATGTTCTTGATGGCAGATAGGAAATTATCTAGCTATAATAATTCATAATAAAGGAAAATTACTCATAAATTTAACATTTACTTTCATGGGGTATTCACATTTTAAAAGAGGGGCTTGTTAACCCATTGGACTTAGAACAATGGAGGGAGGGAGGTTAATTTTTTGAGCGACTTGCCTCATCCTCAAACTAACAAAGCAGCCAATACAACTTCCCAGAGCCAACAACTTTGAAAACCTGTCAATCCTTTTAAATCCTTGTAAGTTGAAGACTGAGAGCTGTAGGAAACAGGATCCAAGTGATCCTCTGAGTTCTGGCCAATGCCAGGGAGTGCTGGAGCTGAGAACTGGTGATATTCTTCTCTAATTACATGCTGATCAATGCAGGTGAGTAGTGGTTTGAAAAAGAAATGCAATCTTGGGGTCCCAGGCAGAGCCAGGACTTCCTTTGACCCCTGGAGTTGGGTTATGTACTTTCCTGTTTATCCTACTGCCCACCTATTCAGGGTACATTCCTCTTGAGCTCATGCCCAAGGCCAGGAAGGAGGAGGAAGAGGGGAAGATCTGCCTGGGACAGAACTCTGAGCTGGAGAGGGCAAAGTGGGGTGATATGTGGAACAGATGCAAGGGATGGTTATTATTAGTGCCCATGGTAAACAGGAGAGCTGCTTACACAGGGATAAAATCAGCTGGTTTTGTACTGGGGCAAGTTCCAAAGATACCTCTGCTCTCTTCCCAACCTGATCTGACTCTCTGAAACTTGGAAACTGCGTCCTCTGCTTCTAGTTTCTCCACCCTCAGTGGACTTGCTGAAGCTAGATGCATAATAACACTAATAACAACAACTATTGTAAGCAACCATCCAGGAACAGTTCTAAGACTTCACATATGGAAGCTCAATTTTCCTTACAACCACTCTCCGATGGAGGTGTTGTGGTTGTCACTGTTTTACAGATGGTGAGCTTGAAGGCCAAAGAGTTTAAGTCATTGCCCAAGGGCCCCCAGCTGGTGAGTCGCAGGGCTGGGATTTGAACTATCCCTAACCATTCTGCTGCACTGCTTCATTTATCTGTCAGGAGGACCTATCCAATCATTTTGGTTTCTGGCTTCTTCTGGTAATGGTTCTCGCTGTCTCACTGTGACCCACATTACCAGCCCCTCTGCCACCTGCCTGGGTGTTCCCTTGGTCAGGACTTCTCAACCTTAAATATGGATATGGATCACTTGGGGGACCTTGTTGATGTAAAGATTCTGATTCAGTAGGTCAGGGGCCTGAAATTCTGCATTTCTAACAAGCTCCCAGGTGATGCCAGTGCTGCGAGTCCATGGGCCAAACTTTGACGTGCAAACTCAATGTAACACCTGATTCTGGATAACAGATACCAGCTCTGTTTCCCCCTCTGACAGTGGCGAACACTTACAGGGCTGCCTCCAAGACAGGACCCCTCCTGGATCTACTGAAACACCTATGGAAATGCTCTCATTTGCAAAAGCGCTACAATCCCAGTTGCTGCCCTGTGCCTTGTTCTTCCACTGCTTATTTCCCCTTTCTCTGCCTCTCCCCTGCCCCTTCCCTTCCCCTTTCTACATCTCCTTTCTCTGACCTATAACAGCTTCATTGAATAACCTTCACTACAGTTCTTGTTATTGGGCTTCTCACTAAACAAATGCAGCTTGTGTTTCTTGCTACCCAGAGATTCTGTAATTATAATAATGTCTACATACAATTTTGAACCAGTCTGAAGGCTGCTCACTACTGTGGGGTGTGTGTACAACACAAAAGAGGAGAAACACGTGGGAAGGGAGTTAGGAAATAAGCTTGGAAGAACATTCTGTACTCTATATTTTATTTACAAGGGGCCTTGATTATTTATTATGAGCATTATTATTCTTCCCTGTAATCACAAGAGAAAAGAAAGCATATTGTTGAAGTTGAGGGATATTAACGGAAAGCTGGGAGGCCTCTGGGGTTTTGCAAATAGCACAAACAGGATAACCAGGAGCTGAGAACTGCACCAAACACTTCCACTGCCTCCAAGGGGGCTGCCCATGCCCGACGGCCAATAAGCCACCTCATGGGTGTTTCCTTCATCACCATCCAACACGGTGACTCCTCTTTGTGTTTTTTTATTTCATGGAACCTTTTGATAATTGGAATCTGATGAATGGGAGGCCTCTGTGTGCATAATCACACAAGCAAACATCACCTTCTTAAAATTTCAGGAGTTCACAGACTTCCCACAGACATGAGAAGGGGACCCTAGATTAAAAATTACCCATCTATACTTCCCCGGTGGTGCAGTGATTAAGAATCCACCTGCCAACGCAGGGGACATGGGTTTGATCCCTGGTCTGGGAAGATCCCATGTATCACGGAGCAACTAAGCCCGTGCGCCACAACTACTGAGCCCATGTGCCAAACTACTGAAGCCCACTCACCTAGAGCCCATGCTCCACAAGAAGAGAAGCCATTGCAATGAGAAGCCCGCACACCGCAACGAAGAGTAGCCCCCGCTCACAGCAACTAGAGAAAGCCCACGCACAGCAACAAAGACTCAACGCAGCCAAAAATAAATTAATTAATTAATTTAAAAAAATTACCCATCTTTTATGGACTATAAGTTTGTGTCACCCCTAAATTCATGTGTTGACGCTTTAACCCCCAGTGCAATGGTATTTGGAGGTGGGGTCTTTGTGAGGTACTTAGGTTCAGATGAGGTCATGGGGGTGGAGCCCCCATGATGGAATTGGTGCCCTTATAATGGGATAAAGGGACCAGAGCTCTCTCTCTTTCCCCTATGTAAGGATACAACAGGAAGTCAGCTGTCTGCAACAACAGAACCCAACCATGTTGGCACCCTGATCATGGGATTTCGGCCTCCAGACTGGGAAAAGTAAATTGTTCTTTAAGCCATCCAGTCTATTGTCTTGTGTTATAGCAGCCTGAGGTGACTAAGACACTATTTAAAAGCATGTTAAGAAAGATTAGTGCTCAAGAAATTGTACAGAAATGAAAGGTAGAATTGTTTAGTGCAAAGGAGATTTGATGTAGGGTTAGGTATGGATTCACACGCCAGGTCTGCCATCACTAGGGCTATGACTCTGGGCACCTTACTTAACCTCTCTGAAGGATTTATCACTCTGCCTTGGAATGCTGCAGGGGTTTCTAAAAGGGGTGATTCTTTCTCAGAACAAGAGAGGTCTATGTGTCTGGGTCCAAGTAAGAGAGATTTTACCCTTGCCTGCTCCCATGGCCTCTGGCCAGTTGATGAGAGGGGCTGTCTGCCTTACTGAACAGGGCCTAGGGTGTCTCAGAAAAATGCGTTAGACTGTCCTCTAGAGCATCAAGAAGCTGAAGGAACCCAAGGAGCCAGAAAGGTTTGCTTACAAGCACTATTTAAGTCCTTGGTGAAAGTGCAACCTAAGGGCAATTGTATTTCTACATTGAAGGGTTTTTTGGGTTTTTTGAAAAATCAAATTGGAAGGTCAAGGCTTTAAACAGCATGATGATTGGTTGTTTTTCTCCATTCTCCTCTGCTTCTGGTACTTCCGTGCACTTGTGAACATGTTCTGACCTCAAACTGTGGGTGGGAAGGCAGGAAGGATGCTGTCTGTGCATTAGTGTGAGCCTTGAAGCTTGCCTGAGTACTTCTGAAACTGCCAAGATGAAATAAATAGCACATAGCCTCCCTTTGCATCTCGACTTGAAAGTGACACTGTAAATTTTGAATTAAAAGATTTCAGAATATTGTGAATCATCTGATAGGTATTACTAGAAAGAGAGGTTGTGGCAATTAAATGAGAAAAATTTATTTGAGGCGAATCATAGACTTAAATATGAAAGCAAAACCAATCAAGCTTCCAAAAGAAACTAGAGACTATCTTCACGACCTTGGGGTAAGCAAAGATTTCTTAAGCAGAGCATAAAGAGGACTAATCACAAAAGAAAAAAATTGATAAAAACAATTCTCTTTGGTATTACAAAATTTCTGTCCATCAAAAGACACCATAAAGAGAGTTACAAGGCAACTTATGAAGTGAGAGAAGATATTTGCAGTACGTGTATCTGTCTAAGAACTCCATGGTGAAAAAAGACCCTTACAAATTAAGTTTTAAAAGACAAAACCAAAATTTTAAGTGATCAAGGGACTTGAGCAGGCACTTCATAGGGAAAGAAGCCCAAACGGCCCATGTGTGCATAAACAGGTACTCAACATCATTAGTCACCAGGGAAATGGTAATTAAAAATCACAGTGGTGGACAACTACTTCCCCGCCAGAACGGCTAAAATAAAAGACTGACTGTACCAAGTGTGGGACAGGATATGGAACAACTGAACAGGGGCCCCCTGCCCATATCCTACTGGTGGGAATGTAAACTGGTTCAAACGTACTCATAGGTAACCCTTATGAAGATGAGAGTCCTGAGACAGAAGAAGACACCTAGTGGTAGAAATAAAAATAAAGTGAGCCATGGTTGGGGAGGTGAGTATCAAGTCTTTCTTACCCTTGAGTCCACTTGAGGAAGCCCTTTGCTACTGACTGGTGCCCTGGGGGAATCCAGCTGGCCTTTACACAGTCCTCCTCTCCTTGTTCACGCTTCTTTCTTCCCTTTGGGTTTTGATCTCTAGGTCTGGGACCATTGATCTGGTTCCACCAACACCAATCCCAGTT
The DNA here is from genome assembly GCF_949752795.1 of Hyperoodon ampullatus. Lineage (NCBI taxonomy): Eukaryota > Metazoa > Chordata > Mammalia > Artiodactyla > Ziphiidae > Hyperoodon > Hyperoodon ampullatus. The sequence goes on from NC_136922.1 coordinate 62,185,161, forward strand.
CCAACAATTTATTTTTATTACTTCCAGGGGAAAAACAAAGAAATAGACAGCAGGCTAATAGATTTACTCCCTATTGCTGCAAAATACAATGCCTAAGCAGCCCTTTCTCATGCTGGTACAGTTTTATTTGTCACAAGATTCTCAGGCTTAGTATAGACTGAAATATAGTCCTTCATGGCAATTATTCTTTATTAAGCATGAATGCCTGTGATTATCATCTCATTTAGTAAATTATCCTTGATCTTTCTTCACACCCACTACTCGGTTATTCTGTGTGCTTCTGGTGCCTGATTCCTCCTACCCTTCCTGACACCCAACACTCCTGCTGTGGCCTTTACAACTGAACAATGTTCACAGTTCTATGAATTTCTCATTCAGCCAATAGATCATTTGCCAAGAAAAATTTGGGAATATTGGAAGCCTCCCTTCACAGTCTGTGAACATTTCCATGCTTGAAGTTAGAGATACAGTTTTAGAAAGTAAATGTTTAAATCCAGCCTAATCTCAATTTTCCTTAGATTTAGTGCACAGTGCACCAAAGTTCTTGTGGGTTATTTTCCTGGATGGTGCCTGATATTTGGGCCACTAAATGCTTCCATGTGTTTAATTCAAGTGGTCAAAGGAAGGACAGATTTGCATGCAAGACCATTTCTAGGAACTTTATCCCTGAGGCACTCACTAATTTTTTTCAGTGTCATAAACCCTGCTGATCTCCAACAATAGTTGGAACTTGCAGTACAAAATGGAAGTTTCTTTTGTTTTGTTTCCAGCCAGAATTCTATGAGTGGGCTCTCCCTCTGTGGCAGACACGACTTACTGCCTACTCAATATTCATTCCCCACTACCACCATCCTACTCCTTCTCTGAATGCAGAACCCTGATTTTGCTCCAGGAAATATTGTGCAATGGATCTACACCAGGGATGGCATGCTCATCCCCTACCCCGGCCTATGATTGGTCTAGAGGTGGCCACGTGACCCAGTTCTGCCAATGAGATGTAAGCAGACACCTGCTAGGTGGAGCTTCTGGAGAAGTGGCTGCCTTCCTGATAAAAAGGTACAGCCTTGCTTGTTGTGGCTCTTTGCCCCTTTGCTTTTACTTTCTTCTTTCCTCCTTTTTCCTACCTATAACACAAACATGATAGTTGAAGAGCAGTAGCCACCTGTGATCAAAAGGAAATGGCCAAGAGAAATGCAGATATCAGCCTTAATGCTGTTGAGCTGTTGAATCAACATCAGGCAACTCCCACCTCCAACTTCTTATTATCTGAAAAAAATAAACCTCTAACAGTTGAAGCCTCTCTAGTTGGTCTTCTGTTACTTGCAGCCAAAGGCACTCCTAGCAGATGCACTTTTTTTAATCACAGTGAGGTCAAGCAGAAGTAATACGTATTGAGCAGTTTCTACACACTCTGTTTTAAATGTGCTAGCTCATTAGCCCCTCATATAACCCCATGAAGTAGCTCTTAGCCTCTCTGTCTACAGATGAGGACACTGAGTTCAAAGGGATTGAGGAAAAGGCAGATCTAAGATGAAACACAGGCCTGTCTGACTCCAGTGTCCAAGCGCTTGTCATCTCACCACATTGGCCGCCAACAGCTGGGCAGAGCAGATGGAGGCTTGCCCTGTTTTAGTTAAAATATGAGCCTTCAGGCTGTGTGAAGTAGGGACATCTGTTTGTTGGTTTGTGTTTGTTTTTATCTTTTTTGTTAATACCCTTAAGACAGTGTTCTACAAAGCGCTGGTCTAAAAGAAGTTTGCTATCCTACCGCTCTCTCGGTTTTATGTTCAAAAGTCAGGTAGAGGAATGTATGCTCTTAAAAATAGGCAAAGCGACTTCAGATGGGAGAGTCAGAAAGGCTTCTTTGAGGAGGTAATATTTGAGCAGAGTCCTCAATAATAAGAAAGAGCCCTCCATGCAAAGATGGGGAGTGGGGGGCAGTGTTCCAAACAGCATGTGGCAATAGCATGTGCAAAGGCCCTGAGATGCAAATAAACCTGATGTGCGACCATGACTGGGCATAATGAGTCAGGAAGTAGGAGATGAAGTTGGAGAGGCAGAAAGGCCAGATTGTGTAGGGTTTTGTGGCCGTGGAAAAGTTTGGAAGGCACTGGAGGGCTTTACACAGGTGAGTGAACTGATCTGGCTTGCCTTTTAAAAAGGCCACTTTGGGGGCTTCCCTGGTGGTCCAGTGGGTAAGACTCTGAGCTCCCAATGCAGGGGGCCTGGGTTCGATCCCTGGTTGGGGAACTAGATCGTACGTGCATGCCACAACTAAGCGCCCGCATGCCAAAACAAAAACAAAAAAACAAGCCACTTTGCAGCTCCGTGGAGAATGGACTGTAAGGAGGCCAAGAGTGGAGGCAGGGCAACCACTTGGAAGGCTGCTGCAGTAATACAGGCGAGAGATGATGGCAGCTCAGACGAGGGTGGTAGCCGTGGAGACAGAAAAAGCACTGGGATTTGGGGGACATTTTAAAGGCAGAACAGACTTGACTTGGATCTGTTGTGGGTGCTAATGGAAAGAGGAATCAAGGATAATTCCCAAGCCTCTTGTGGGATGGTGGCACCTTTTGCTGGGATAGAGAAGGCTAAGATGGATCATTTGGGGGAGGACGCTGTGGAAGGGAACCAACTCCTGGGAACCAAGTGCTGCAATGCACCCCAAGGTTCACTGCAGCACTATTTACAAAAGCCAAGACATGGAAGCAAACTACATGTCGATTAGCAGATAAATGGATAAAGAAGATGTGGTATAAATACAATGGAATACTACTCAGCCATAAAAAAATGAAATAATGTCATTTTCAGCAACATGGATGCAACTAGAGATTATCATACTAAATGAAATGTCAGAAAGAGAAAGACAAATACCATATGATATCACTTATAGGTGGAATCTAAAATATGACACAAATGAACCTATTTATGAAACAGAAACAGAATCACGGACATACAGTTCCATTTTGGATATGATAGGTTTGAGATGATTACAAAACACAGAAATCAAGTTGTTGAATGGGCAGGTAAATAATACAGTAAGTAGCATAATTATAACCATGGTCATTGATTAGGCACCTGCTATCCACAGGGTCCTCATAAATGTCACCACACTTCACACTCAATCTTATGAAATAGTTTTTACTACTGCCACACCCCAGAAATCCAGACAAGGAAAAAGAGATTTTCCCAAAGGTCAGGCAACTTGCCCAAAATTCCTCAAGGGAATGTGGCAGCCAAGGCATGAACTCAGGGCTTGTGATTCCAAAGCCCAATCGATGTTCTTCTCCCTGAGCCCACCCAGTGAGAGGAACCCTGGGGAGAGTTTTCCAAACCCTTTCTAAAGCTATTGTGCACATCCAGGGAAGTGGGATCTTCTTTGTAGGGGTGGGGCTTCCCTAGACCGGGCTACTAAGCTTCTCTAGGGCTCATTCTCTGGGCAACCTCAATCCCCTCTTAAGGAGACAGGGAGGAGATTTTTCATGGACCAATGAGATTTTTCACCTTCTGTCTAAGTTTATTAAATCTGAAAAGCTCTCAGTTTTAGTCCAAAGATTGATGCTTTCCCATCACCTCTCTCAGGGCTTTTTAAAAGTTTGACATTACTTGACCACATAGAAAATATTCTCAGATGTACTTGTTGTGAAGGGGAGAGAGAACTTTTCAATTTCTGGGCTGGAGAAAGAGCAGCTGTCAATGAGAGTGCATTAAGATTTCTGCCTCTGATTATTTTAACCTTAACGATTTCTTTAAAAGCTCCTGCAAACCTGTGTGGTGGAAAATGGTGAATCCTGTCATTACTCAAACTGAAAATGAACCATGATTCCATCTTCTGAGGGCAGCCAAGCAGTAATATCAGCAAAATAAAGATGGATGTCAGAGCTGGGAGTCTCTGCCAAGGTCCTCACACAAGATGGTGAGAGCAAGTCCACGTGATCTTACAGGTCCACAAAAGGACTCCAGGAGACACCTTATACCCAGATAGTGTAGTGGATGTTCCAATCTGAGGAATGGCAGACACCAAATTGAGCAGCACTTGAATCTCTGTCTCTAAGAAACATTTTCTTGTTCAAGTCCATTTGGGGACACAACCCAGATTTTCCTCCTCTTGGTGTGGAGAAAAGGGAACCCTCCTACACTGTTGGTGGGAATGTAAGTTGGTGCAGCCAATGTGGAAAATAGTGTGGAGGTTCCTCAAAAAACTAAAAATAGAACTACCACCTGATCCAGCAATCCCACTCCTGGGCATATATCTGGAGATACATGCACCCCAAGGTTCATTGCAGCACTATGTACAATAGTCAAGACATGGAAGCAACCTACATGTCCATCAGCAGATGAATGGATAAAGAAGATGTGGTATATATACCATGGAATACTATTCAGCCATAAAAAAATGAAATAATGCCATTTGCAGCAACATGGATACAACTAGAGATTATCATACTAAATGAAACGTCAGAAAGAGAAATACAAATACCATATGATATCACTTACAGGTGGAATCTAAAATATGACACAAATGAACCTATTTATGAAACAGAAACAGAATCACGGACATAGAGAACAAACTGGTGTTTGCCAAGGAAGAAGGGGTTGGGAGAAGGATGGAGTGGGAGGCTGGGGTTAGCGGATGTAAGCTTTTATATATAGAATGGATACACAGCAAGGTCCTACTGTACAGCACAGAGAACTATATTCAGTGTTCCATGATAAAACATAATGGAAAAGAATATATAAAAAGAATGTATATATATGTATAATGAATCATTTTGCTGTACAGCAGTAATTAACAACATTGTAAATCAACTATACTTCAATTAAAAAAAAAACAGATTTCCATCCTCTTTCTCTGTTTTTCTCCCAGATAATTTCAAAGAGGAAAAAGTCTGGCTCCTCCAACAGAATGCAATGAGTCAATGTTCTGAGATTGAACAAAGCTTGTTTTGCTTTTATCCCCCCGGCCTCTATCTTGCCTTTTGAGTCATATTAAACCTGACATTATCTAACAGCTTTTGCATTTACTGAGTTTTAAACTTGGTGCAATTTGTGGACAATTTCAATAATGTGTCTGATACATTTGTGCTGGAGTCATCAGAATCTGGCCCACTGGACAACCCTGAAGACATTGCTCTGTCAATCTTTTCTCTTCTCCCACCCAATTTCCTTAAGAAAAGAGATAAAGTGTAATCCTGACTATTTACTGGGTCACATGCCATATTTCACCCCCAGTGAATTCAAAACCCAGGAACAGTCAAGCAGCTTTACAAATATTCAGTTGCCACTAAACCAAGTAAAACTTTATACTGGAGGGAGAGTGAGTGAGGAATAGAGAAGATTTCAGGACTAATTGATTTCAACTTCCTAAAGCAGCTAAGCATATGTGGGGTTTGAATTATTATTTGCAAATCTACAGCCGTCCCCAAAAAACAACCATAATGCATAATTAAGATAGAAGCCCAGCAGTTTCAAACCTAAGTGAGCACTTGTGCTTCAGAAAGAAGTTGGATTATTGGTTTGGTCGGCTAATTAGCTGTTGCTTGCTTACCTGCTTAGAATTCTCTCATTCCACTAATTAAATTACCTCATCAACACAAAGACTGGATTGTTTTGACTTTCACATATAGTCTCTCATTTCTTTATCATAACTGTACATGAGCTAGCTGTATTATTACCCTTATTTTCTAGATGGGGAAGACAGGGTTCAAGGAGGTACTACAAATTAAGACAGAGACCAAATATTTGGCTTTGATATTAAATTCCCCATGTGCTTATCCATTACATGGGATCAGCCAGATATGGTCTTAAACTTGTCTTAGAATTCCTTAATGAGAGATATTTTTAAGCCTCTTTTTAAAAGTTCAAACTAATAGCATGATGGTTTGTTTTATCCTTTAATAGGTAGAATCCTCTGCATGTCTATAACTATTAAATACTTAAAGACTAAGGGAGAGGGAGTACTGTGGAGTTTATCCTACCCAGAGACAGAACAGTTCCCTGCACAGAGTAAGTGATCTATCAAGATTTAATGAACACATGCACTTCTGGGCAGTTACTACAAAATATAATATATGGTTAATTTGTTTTAAAACACAGTTGGGATAAAATTATACCCCAATTTCAAAAATGTCAATATTAGCATATGCATAAGGAAAATAATCCAGAAAAATATATACCAAATGTTTAATGTCTGACACAATGTGACTTAAAAAGAAAATTAATGCAAAATTATGTACACATAGTATATTTGTGCTACAGTTAGGAGTGGAGTCAAACAGACCTATTTATAAATTCCAGACCCTTCACTGTCCACAGTAGGGTTCTGAGCAGGTTGCTTAACCCCACTTCTTTTTCTCATTTGACAAGTGGGGGTAATAATAATGTGCACGTCATTGTATTGCCGTAATGATTAAATCAGACAATGTGTGTGTGTGTGTGTGTGTGTGTGTATATATACATATATATATATATATATATATATATATATATATATATATATATACAGAGAGAGAGAGAGAGAGAGAGCGCCTAGGAGCTTGAAGACAAGAGAAACAGTGCCAGAAACAGAAGAAAACTTCCCCCCAAAAAGTATAGAGATAAGAGATGATATCACATCCATGAAACAAGAACAATCAAAGAACAAGAAAGAACTCTTGGAAATTATAAAAGTGAATGCCAAAATTAAAATGAAAATTTTGAGAAAAACTCTGAGACATTTTAACAAAAAGCAGCTAAGAGAAAACAATATGAAAATTAAAGTATTAATCTATCAATAGAAGGTCTGTATCAGATTAGGTTTGACTACATATAACAGAAAATCTAAAACAATAGTAACTTAAATGTGCAAGGGTTTATTGTCTCTTAAATGGAGGTAGGCACGCTGAGGTTTGTATGGCAGCTCCAGAGAGACTCCTATTTTTCACTCTGTCTTTTAGAGCATGTGGCTTCTTATCCTCAAATTTGCATCATGGTCCAAGATAGCTGCTGGAGCTCTGGCCATCATGTCTGCATTCCAGTATCAGGAAAGAGGAATCCAGGAAGGACAGAGGGCACTTCTTCCAGCTAAGTCAGCTCCAAGAGCCATTTTCCAAGAAATCCTATACCAACTTCCACTTATATCTCATTGGCCAGAACTTAGTAACATGGTCCCGTCTAGCTACAAATGAGTCTGGAAAATGTGTTCTTTCCTCTAGGTAGTTTACCATTAACAACGAATAAGTATTTTCCTACTAAGGAAGAAGGGGAGGATGTAAATATTTAGGTAGGCAACCAGCAGTCTTTATTACAGGGTCCCATTTCTGATTAATAGGAAGTCTATGAAGGGTGACTAGAGCAAAAGGATAGGAGGAAATTACAGAATTAGTACAAAGAAATCATATCTACCCATTGATGAGCTGCCAATTATCAATCATAATGAATGAGAAAGGATCCCTCCAAAGCCCATCTCAAAAGACTTCAGATTACTGGACATAAAGAGAAGATCTGAGGGAATTTCCTGGCGGTCCAGTGGTTAGGACTCCACGCTTCCACTGCAGGGGACCTGGGTTCCATCCCTGGTCAGGGAACTAAGATCCTGCAAGTGCAGCATGGCCGAAAAAATACCAAACAAACAAAGAAACAAACAAAAAAAAACCCCAAAAAACAAAACAAACAAAAAAAACCCACGAAGATCTGAGACAAGCTCCCAAAAAAGTATCAGGGATAAGAATAGCAATGGACTTGCCAATGGCAGCACTGGGAGCTGGAAGACAGTGGATCAGTACCATCCACATTTTGAAGAACACATCCTAGAGTTCCATACCCAGCAAAACTAACAATCAAGTATGTAAAGTCTCAACTACTGAAGAATGTGCTAGGGAAGAAACCAAGAAGGAAGAAAATGTGTTTCCCAGGAAACAGGACATCCAGCACAGGAGGGAGGAAAGGTGAGAGTTTCCCAGGATGGCAGCTGCTTTAGCAGGCCCAAGAGGCAATCAGCCCAGTTTGGAGTAGGAGGATAGAATGGATAGTTTATCTGAAATTTGTACAGAGAAACTAGAGAAGGGCATAAGAAGATTTAACAATAAATACAAATAAACAAATTAAAAAATAAAGCAATTACAAAAGCTAAATCCCCATCTACCATGACTGAAGTTAGAGGATAATGTCTAAAACAATAAATTGACCAACAGTATTTTATGCATATTATTTAAAATATGGACATAGATAGAAAAAGAAAAAGCTAAAAGATTTGAGAGTGGTTGCCTCTGCAGAAGAGGAAAGTGGGAGGTGGAATAAGGAAATTCTATTTTTCATATAAGCTTTTTAGCATTATTTTAAAACATCCACATTAACACTTTGATTAAAAAAATCAATTTTAAAATATGAAAACAAATAACATGTTGTTGTCCTTTTACTAAATTATCCAAACTTTCTCAGTCGTGTCCTTCATTGAAATTGAGAGATAAAATAATAAATGAACTAAACTAATAGATTAATCTGGATTTATTTTATCCTTATTAGGAATTCAATACTGCTATCAACTGATTCTGTGCCTCCTAGAAATCAAAGTTTCTCTGTTCTAAGTCTATCTATCTCAATCTCAGCACCTACAAGAAATGTCATTTTATCTCAGGAAGGTCAACACCAGACAGCAGACACACACACACACACAGAGGGCATTTCTGTCCCTGTTTCACTGATTCAATTTGAAGGCTTTAGAACAAAAGATCTACTGGAATGGTTTATCAAGTACGAAACTATTAAATTCCTGGGTCCTTAGAACCCAGTTTAACTGTTGATGAAAAAAAAAAAAAAGCAGCCAAAAGCCATTAATGAGATAAATTACAAATGGAAAGAATCTGTCAAACTGAATCAGGGAAGGAGACAACTAACAGAACATCTCTCCAAAGATAAGCATTATTAGAAAACTCATTGTACAAGTCTGTCACTAAGAAATCCAGCTACTAATTTTCCTGGGCTGATAAAGATAACAGAATGTGTATGTACTGTGTTATCTTGCATGTGCCAAAGTACCCAGACTTTCCTTTATGTTCTTTCTCTCTGAAAGAGGAGTTGATTAAGAGCCCCAGGAAGCTTTTCTCTCTTTGTGGGTAACAACTGGAAGACAGTTAATGGGCCTCTAAAGTGTGTGTGACAGAGGTGACCAAAATAAGAGCCACATCAAGCCTCTCTCCTTGATTTCACTGGCTAAGTCGGGGTTCCGTGCTGACCCCCCAAGAAGGAGAAAGAACAAGTGGGGCTCCATTTTGCCAGACCTGAGCTCCATGCCTTTCTTCTCCTTGCTCAACCGTGATTTGATACCTAGTGAAATGTCTTTTCATTTTACAGATACATACTTTCCACATATGAGTGGCTGCTAGCCCTCAATCTTATTCCAAATAAAAGCTGGATTTTGAGACCCAGTTGCCCTTAAGAGTAATATCACTCCCAGGTTGACCCCTGAAATGAGGAGTGAACCACAGCCAAGCTTCAGATGCCTAGGTCCCTCCATCTTACCACTGGACTACGTAATGACAAGGAAATTCGCTCATGAGGTAACGTTAAGTGAAAAAAGCAGAACATGTGTGTACACATATGTTAAATACATGGATGGGTATGTGTGTGTGTTTCAGAGAAATGCATTAAAATATCATTTGTGTCTGTGTTGTAGAATAATTATGGGTTCTCTGCAAATTTTCTTCTTTGTAATTTTCTGTGTTTTCCAAATTCTCTCTACAGGGAGCCAAGAAAATATATTACTTTATCGTTAAAGACAAAATAAAAGAAACCTCAAATAGAACTTTTTTTTCTATTTAAAGCAAAAGAAGACATATCGCTGGCCTGCCTGGGAGAGAGAGGGAAAGGGGAGGAAACAGAGTTTGTTAATGGATTCACCACTGTGTGGTCTTTGCCCACACCTGGGAGATCTCAGTGAGCTCTGATCTCAGAGACAGGGTAGGGTGTCGGCTAAGAGGAGAGGCCAGAGGGTGGAAGCCATTGTTCTTGTGAGAATGAGTGAATTGACACAAGTAAAGCACTGAGAATGGTGCCTGTTTAGTCACTGTTAGCTTTGTTTGTTTGTTTGTTTTTCTCAGAGATTTTGGCTTCCCCATCACCCCTCCAGTTCCTCTTCTCTTCAAGACAATGAACAATTATTTATTGCCCTGAAGGAACTTCTAGCATATTTTCCACCTGTTTGCATTTTCTGTTATAATGTGAATTTTGGATGTGTGGAGATATGCTGGAAGTTACACCCTGAAATTCCCATATGCATTTTTTCCTGGTCTGAGTCACATGGCCTTTGGTATCACAGTTGGGCTTCCCTGCTGGGGTTTCATTCCTCAGCAGCCTTTTCCAGTGTCATTCCTTCCCCCATCCTCACTAAGTGCTTCCTGACTATTTGCTTGAATTGCCAAGAAGAAGGATAAATACTTTCAGCTGATGTACTTTGATTTGTGATCACCTCTTTTCAAGTGTTTTCAGGCTGCAGTCTTTTATTCTTATTAAGAATAAAACAGGGAAACACAACTAATCTGGTACTTGAACTTGTTACCCTATAGAAGTGAAAAGACGAAGACTAAGGTTTCTCTTTTTAAGAATTGACTAACCAAGGCCTGGCTGTGTCACCTGGTTGACTGACCTTTCAGACAGAGAAGCTGTCACTCTCCTTTGTTGCCATTAAATAGCAATTTAACACCATGTCACATACCATCCCTTGTTATCATCTTAATATGCAGAACGCCAGGACTTTCAAAAACAGTCAATTCTTGATCATCCTTGCAAATAGGGCGTCTCTGTTACGGCAGTATGAACATGGCCAGCCCAAAATGGCAGAAATTTTTAAAGCATGTTTATTTAACCTTGGGCTACAATTTTGTTTTAACATTTGAAATGTGTGTGGCTGTTGTTTAAAGGTTTGTACCACTTGAAACAAAAGAACAAAGCTACAAAGTTGAGATCTGACCCAGGAATTGCTCAGAAACTCTTTCTTATTCTATCATTCTGTTCCAAACTGCTCCATGATTTCACACCAACCAGGTTTAGCCAGAGTCCTTTCTCGCCAAAAAAGAAATAAAACATCCCCATTAGCTGACTTGTCACCTCTAAGCTGTTGTCTTTCAGGTGCAGAATTTTCCCTGGACAGGTGAGAAAAAGAGGGCTAGATATTTTTTTTCTTAAAGATTTATTATTTATTTATTTATTTATTTTTGGCTTTGTTGGGTCTTAGTAGCAGCACGTGGTATCTTTCACTGAGGCATATGGACTTATCTCTAGTTGTGGCAGCAGGTTTTCTCTTCTCTAGTTGTGGCATGTGGGCTCCAGAGTGCCTGGGCTCTGTAGTTGTGGAGCGCGGGTTCCAGAGCCTGTGGGCTCTGTAGTTTGCGGCACGCAGGCTCTCTAGTTGAGGTGCGCAAGCTCAGTAGTTGTGGCACGCAGGCTTAGTTGCCCTGCAGCATGTGGGATCTTAGTTCCCCGACCAGGGATCGAACCTGCGTCCCCTGCATTGTAAGGCAGATTCTTTACCACTGGACCACTAGGGAAGTCCCTAGATTTTTTTGTTTTGTTTTGTTAATTACTCAAACACATACTGAGTACTGACTTGTTATATGACACCTAATGTGCTAGGTGCTGGTGATATTGGGACAATGACAGCATTTCTGCCCTTAAGGGTATAGGCAAATAAATCAATAGCTATGACAACATACTCTAAGTGCTGCAGTACAAATAGAGGAAGAGAACGTTAAATATTCAGAAGAGGGCCCCCTGGTCTACCTCAAGAGTTCAGAAAGCTTCCCTAGAGTAAGGGAGCATTGATATTGAAGGATGAGGAGGAGTTCTCCAGGTCACAAGGAGGGAAAAGGTATTCCAAGACAAGGAAATGGCTTGGGGGAGGGCAGAGTCAGGAGAGCATAGGGTGAATCCATGGGGTTCCAAGTCCTTTGGGGATAGCTGGCACACATTGTAATATGGAGAGGGAAGATGAGGGATGGGAGATGATGTGGGAGGGGTAAATTTTGCAGGGCTTTATATGCAATACTAAGTTATTTAGGCTTTACCTCAAAAGCAAACAAGAGCAATTGAAGGATTTTAAGCAGGTGAATTAGGTAATTAAATTTTCACTTTAGGAAGATCACTGTGAATGCAGAGTAGAGAACAGTTGGGAGGATCTGGGAGAAAACTGGAGCCAGAGACACCAGTTTGGAGATGATGGCAGTGGACCAGCTCTGAACTAAAGCAGCGACAGAAGGGAATGACCAGGAAAACAATGTGTCTGGAAAGCAGAATGGACATGGTTTTGTGATGGATCAGGTGGAAGTCAGGGAGAAGGGAAGGATGACCCAGGTTTTTGGCTTGAGAGAATTGGTGAGTGTTAGTGCCATTAACAGAAGCAAGTAATCCCAGAAGGAGGATAAAATCCATTTTAAAAGGCTTCCAGTATGGCATGATAGCTCTTACCATGATGGAGATAGCATTAGGCACAACTAAGCTGAGATGGGAATGAGCCATTCATCTAGCCATGTATTCAAGGAATGTGTTCTACACCAGGCACTGTGCTGGGCAGTGACCTGAGAGTCCTGTACATAAGATCGGTTTCCATTCACAATTCTACTCCTCACCAGCCCTGAGACTTTCACAAGCCCATTAACTTCTGAGTTTCCATTTCATCATCTGAAATATGGTGACCAAACCCATAGCTTGTGAGGATGATCATTATAACAACACTGGGGAAAGCCCTTGGTAAATTGTAATCACTATAACCCAGACGATAATTTCAACAAAGAAGCTGAAAGCAGAGTTTGCCTTTAGGATAATGGACCATAGTGGCTACAGAAGAGCCAAGAAAAGCCAGGTGAAGAAAACTTCAAAGCCAGGTGAAGAAAACTGTCACAGAGAAGTGTGACAGATCTGGATAGAAGTGAGGAGGGGACCCAGAAGGTCCATTACCCACTTCTTCCTACACCACGTTGACTGTCCCTTTTACCCACAGTGTAAAGTAAGGTGACATTTTTTGTGGACAAAGGGAGATACTCTGAAACCACATAAGGGGTTTGTAAAGCTGAGGACAGTTATCAGTAACATTTCTCATTTTAAATAATAATTTTCAGACATGGGTGGAAGATGGTGGAGTAGAAAGACGTGTGCTCACTCCCTCTTGCGAGAGAACCGGGATCACAACTAACTGCTGAACAATCATCGACAGGAAGACACTGGAACTCACCAAAAAAGATACCCCACATCCAAAGACAAAGGAGAAACCACAATGAGATGGTAGGAGGGGCACAATCACAAGAAAATCAAATCCCATAACCGCTGGATGGGCTACTCACAATCTGGAGAACAATTATACCACAGAAGTCCACCCACTGGAGAGAAGGTTTTGAGCCCCACATCAGGCTTCCCAACCTGGGGGTCCAGCAACAGGAGGAGGAATTCCAGAGAATCAGAATTTGAAGGCTAGTGGGATTTGATTGCAGGACTTTGACAGGACTGCGGGGAACAGAGATTCCACTCTTGGAGGGCACACACAAAGTAGTGTGCACACCAGGACCAAGGGGGAAGGAGCAGCGACCCCATAGGAGACTGAACCAGACCTATCTGCTAGTGTTCAAGGGTCTCCTGCAGAGGCAGGGGGTGGCTGTATCTCACCATGGGGACAAGGACACTGGCAGCAGAAGTTCTGGGAAGTACTCCTTGGCGTGAGCCTTCCTGGAGTCCACCATTAGCCCCACAAAAGAGCCTGTATGCTCCAGTGCTGGGTCACCTCAGGCTAAACAACCAACAGGGAGGGCACCCAGGCCCAACCATCAGCAGACAAGTGGATTAAAGTTTTACGGAGCTCTGCCCACCAGAGCAATGCCCAGCTCTACCCACCACCAGTCCCTCCCATCAAGAAGCTTGCACAAGCCTCTTAGATAGGCTCATCCACCAGAGGACAGACAGCAGAAGCAAAAAGAACTACAATTCTGCAGCCTGTGGAATGAAAACCACATTCACAGAAAAATAGACAAAATGAAAAGGCAGAGGACTATGTACCAGATCAAGGAACAAGATAAAACCCCAGAAAAACAACTAAATGAAGTAGATAGGCAACGTACCAGAAAAAGAATTCAGAATAATGATAGTGAAGATGATCCAGGACCTCAGAAAAAGAATGGAGGCAAAGATCAAGAAGGTGCAAGAAATGTTTAACAAAGACCTAGAAGAATTAAAGAACAAACAAACAGAGATGAACAATACAATAACTGAGATGAAGAATAAACTAGAAGGAATCAATAGCATAATAACTGAGGCAGAAGAACAGATAAGTGACCTGGAAAATAGAATGGTGGAAAGCACTGCTGTGGAACAGAATAAAGAGAAAAGAATGAAAAGAAATGAAGACACACTAAGAAGACCTCTGGGACAACATTAAATGCACCAACATTCACATTATAGGTGTCCCAGAAGGAGAAGAGAGAGAGAAAGGACCCGAGAAAATATCTGAAGAGATTATAGTCGAAACTTCCCTAACACGGGAAAGGAAATAGCCACCCAAGTCCAGGAAGCGCAGAGATTCCCAGGCAGGATAAACCCAAGGAGAAACATGCTGAGGCACATAGTAATCAAATTGACAAAAATTAAAGACAAAGAAAAATTATTAAAAGCAGCAAGGGAAAAAAGACAAATAACATACAAGGGAACTCCCATAAGGTTAACAGCTGATTTCTCAGCAGAAACTCTATAAGCCAGAAGGGAGTGGCATGACATATTTAAAGTGATGAAAGCGAAGAACCTACAACCAAGATTACTCTACCCAGCAAGGATCTCATTCACATTTGATGGCAAAATCAAGAGCTTTACAGACAAGCAAAAGCTAAGATAATTCAGCATCACCAAACCAGCTCTACAACAAATGCTAAAGGAATTTCTTTAAGTGGGAAACACAAGAGGAGAAAAGGACCTACAAAAACAAACCCAAAACAATTAAGAAAATGGTAATAGGAACATACATATCAATAATTACCTTAAACATGAATGGATTAAATGCTCCAACCAAAAGACACAGGCTCGCTGAATGGATACAAAAACAAGACCCATATATATGCTGTCTACAAGAGACCCACTTCAGACCTAAGGACACATACAGACTGAAAGTGAGGGGATGGAAAAAGATATTCCATGCAAATGGAAATCAAAAGAAAGCTGGAGTAGCAATACTTGTATCAGATAAAGTAGACTTTAAAATAAAGAATGTTACAAGAGACAAGGAAGGACACTACATAATGATCAAGGGATCAATCCAAGAAGAAGATATAACAATTATAAATATATATGCACCCAACATAGGAGCACCTCAGTACACAGGCAAATGCTAACAGCTATAAAAGAGGAAATTGACAGTAACACAGTAATAGTGGGGGACAATAACACCTCACTTACACCAATGGACAGATCATCCAGATAGAAAATTAATAAGGAAACACAAGCTTTAAATGACACAATAGACCAGATAGATTTCATTGATATGTATAGGACATTCCATCCAAAACAACAGTATACACTTCCTTCTCAAGTGCACATGGAACATTCTCCAGGATAGATCACATCTTGGGTCACAAATCAAGCCTCGGTAAATTTAAGAATATTGAAATCATATCAAGCATCTTTTCTGATCACAAGGCTATGAGATTAGAAATAAATTACAGGGAAAAAAATGCAAAAAAACCAAACACATGGAAGCTAAACCATACATTATTAAATAACCAAGAGATCACTGAAGAAATCAAAAAATATCTAGAGACAAATGACAATGAAAACACAGAAATCCAAAACCTATGGGATGCAGCAAAAGCAGTTCTAAGAGGGAAGTTTATAGTAGTACAATCCTACCTCAAGAAACAAGAAAAAAAAAAAAAGAAACAAGAAAAATGTCAAATAAACAATCTAACCTTACACCTAAAGGAACTAGAGGAAGAAGAATAAACAAAATGCAAAGTTAGTAGAAGGAAAGAAATCATAAATATCAGAGCAGAAATAAATGAAATAGAAACAAAGAAAACAATAGCAAAGATCAATAAAACTAAAAGCTGGTTTTTTGAGAAGATAAACAAAATTGATATACCTTTAGCCAGACTCATCAAGAAAAAGAGGGAGAGGACTCAAATCAATAAAATTAGAAATGAAAAAGAATTTACAACGGACACTGCAGAAATACAAAGCATCCTAAGAGACTACTACAAGCAACTCTATGCCAATAAAATGGACAACCAGGAAGAAATGGACAAATTCTTAGAAAGGTATAACCTTCCAAGACTGAACCAGGAAGAAATAGAAAATATGAAAAGACTGATCACGACTAATGAAATTGAAACTGTGATTAAAAATCTTCCAACAAACAAAAGTCCAGGACCAGATGGCTTCACAGGTGAATTCCATCAAACATTTAGAGAAGAGCTAACACCCATCCTTCTCAAACTCTTCCAAAAAATTTCAGAGGAAGGAACACTCCCGAACTCATTCTACGAGATCATCACCCTGATACCAAAACCAGACAAAGACACTACAAAAAAAGAAAATTACAGACCAATATCACTGATGAATATAGATGCAAAAATCCTCAATAAAATACTAGCAAACAGAATCCAAGAACACATTAAAAGGATCACCATGATCAAGTGGGATTTATCGCAGGGATGCAAGGATTCTTTAATATAGGCAAATCAATCAATGTGATACACCATATTAACAAATTGAAGAATAAAAACCACATGATCATCTCAGTAGATGCAGAAAAAGCTTTTGACAAAATTAAACACCCATTTATGATAAAAAGTCTCCAGAAAGTGGGCATAGAGGGAACCTACCTCAACATAATAAAGGCCATATATGACGAACCCACTGCAAACATCATTCTCAATGGTGAAAACCTGAAAGTATTTCCTCTAAGATCAGGAACAAGACAAGGATGTCCACTCTTGCCACTATTATTCAGCATAGTTTTGGAAGTCCTAGCCACGGCAGTCAGAGAAGAAAAAGAAATAAAAGGAATCCAAATTGGAAAAGAAGAAGTAAAACTGTCACTGTTTGCAGATGACATGATACTATACATAGAGAATCCTAAAGATGCCACCAGAAAACTACTAGAGCTAATCAATGAATATGGTAAAGTTGCAGGATACAAAATTAATGCACAGAAATCTCTTGCATTCCTATACACTAACAACAGAAGATCAGAAAGAGAAATTAAGGAACCAATCCCATTCACCGCTGCAACAAAAAGAATAAAATACCTAGGAATAAACCTACCTAAGGAGGTAAAAGACCTGTATGCAGAAAACTATAAGACACTGATGAAAGAAATCAAGGCTGACACAAACAGATGGAGAGATATACCATGTTCTTGGATTGGAAGAATCAATAATGTGAAAATGACTATACTACCCAAAGCAACCTACAGATTCAGTGCAATCCCTATCAAATAACCAATGGCATTTTTTAAAGAACTAGAACAAAAAAATCTTAAAATTTGTATGGAGACACAAGAGACCCTGAATAGCCAAATCAGTCTTGAGGGAAAAAAAACAGAGCTGGAGGAATCAGACTCCCTGACTTCAGACTATACTACAAAGCTACAGTAATCAAGACAATATTGTACTGGCACAAAAACAGAAATATAGATCAACGGAACAGGATAGAAAGCCCAGAGATAAACCCATACACCCATGGTCAACTAATCTGTAACAAAGGAGGCAAGGATATACAATGGAGAAAAGACAGTCTCTTCAACAAGTGGTGCTGGAAAAACTGGACAGCTACATGT
This sequence comes from Hyperoodon ampullatus, assembly GCF_949752795.1. Classification (NCBI taxonomy): domain Eukaryota; kingdom Metazoa; phylum Chordata; class Mammalia; order Artiodactyla; family Ziphiidae; genus Hyperoodon; species Hyperoodon ampullatus. Next base: position 62,202,943 of record NC_136922.1, read on the forward strand.
AAAAGAATGAAATTAGAACACTCCCTAACACCATACACAAAAATAAACTCTAAATGGATTAAAGACCTAAGTGTAAGTCTGGACACTATAAAACTCTTAGGGGAAAACATAGGAAGAACACTCTTTGACATAAATCACAGCAAGATCTTTGTTGACCCACCTCCTAGAGTAATGGAAATAAAAGCAAAAATAAACAAATGGGACCTAATGAAACTTAAAAGCTTTTGCACAGCAAAGGAAACTATAAACAAGATGAAAAGACAACCCTCAGAATGGGAGAAAATATTTGCAAATGAATCAGTGGACAAAGGAGTAATTTCCAAAATATATAAACAGCTCATACAGCTCAATATTAAAAAAAAACAAACAACCCAATCAAAAAAATGGGCAGAAGACCTAAGTAGACATTTCTCCAAAGAAGACATACAGATGGCCAAGAAGCACATGAAAAGCTGCTCAACATCACTAATTATTAGAGAAATGCAAATCAAAACTGCAATGACGTATCACCTCACACCAGTCAGAATGGCCATCATCAAGAAGTCTACAAATAATAAATGCTGGAGAGGGTGTGGGGAAAAGCAAACCCTGTTTCACTGTTGGTGAGAATGTAAATTGATACAGCCAGTATGGAGGTTCCTTAAAAAACTAAAAATAGAATTACCATATGACCCAGTAATCCCGCTATTGGGCATATACCCAGAGAAAACCATAATTCAAAAAGACACATGCACCCTAATGTTCATTGCAGCACTATTTACAATAGCCAGGTCATGGAAGCAACCTAAATGCCCATAAACAGACGAATGGATAAAGACGATGTGGTACGTGTATACAATGGAATATTACTCAGCCATAAAAAGAAACGAAATTGGGTCATTTGTAGAGATGTGGATGGACCTAGAGACTGTCATACAGAGTGAGGTAAGTCAGAAAAACAAATATCATGTATTAACGCATATATGTGGAATCTAGAAAAATGGTAGAGATGAACCAGTTTGCAAGGCAGAAATAGAGACACAGATGTGGATAACAAACATATGGACACCAAGGGGGAAAAGCGGGTCAGGGTGGTGGTGGTGGGATGAATTGGAAGACTGGGATTGATATATATACAATAATATGTATAAAATAGATAACTAATAAAAAGACCTAAAAATGAAATAAAATAAAATAAAATAAATAATCATTTTCTTTTAGTTGGTGTTTCCAGTAAGTGCAGATTAATTTAAAATATGGTACAGTAATACAGGTAAAGTTCTTTACATTTCTGTGGCCCTAATAGTAAAACAAAGTGCTTTCAATCTTATGAATTTCATGGAATTCCCCTCTTGGTATTCTGATAATGACTCTGAGGCATGGCAGAAATCACTGCCCCCTTTTTGCAGATGAAAGAATTAAGATTTTGAAGATCTAACAAGCTATTGAAATAGTGAACATCACACAGCTAGTTGATAATAGCTTGAATCCACATCTTTTGTCTCCAGGGTTTTTTTTTTTTTTGTTTTGTTTTTGCGGTATGCGGGCCTCTCACCGTTGTGGCCTCGGACCGGGGCACGAACCTGTGTCCCCTGCATCGGCAGGCGGACTCTCAATCACTGCGCCACCAGGGAAGCCCTGTCTCCAGGTTTTTTATACTATTTTATGTTACGTACTTAGAAAGATTAAAGGTTTTGAAAACTTTGTGAAATATTGTTCAGCAAATCCCTTCTCAGTTCCTCAAAGAATGAGTCTAAAAAGGTACTTCAGAAAATACCTTGCTATATTTCCAACTCCCTTGCTTTCCTAAATCTTGAAATAATTTTTCTACTGGGTCTTTTCTTTTAACCTAAAATATGGTAGAGTCTCTACTCTCCCTTGATTCTTTCTTCTCTTCTAGACTTAATCCTCTCTCCCCTCTTCTTTGTCGAAGTTTCTGAAAAAATAATGCACACTCAAAGTATGGTCATTACTCCCTCAGCAACTTCTTATACTTCAACCCACTAAGATCAGGCTTCTGCTTGTTCTACTGCACTGAACTTGCAATTGCTAGGGTAACCGATGACCTTCCATTATCACATTTCTTGGCCCTTGAATGGGACCTCCATGCAGCATGATGCTGTCGGCCACGTCTTCTCTCTCTTTGGTTTCTGTACCCCTTCCCTCCAGGCTCTTTCCTCTCTCTTTTTCCCTTCTCTCCCTCTTCCTTCATGAGTTGGATCCTCTTTCTCTGCCTGTTGAGTAAAATCCTGTGTTCTCCATGGGCCTCGACCTTCCTCTATTCTTACTCTGGAAGCAAGAAAGGTAGACTGCAACCTTTGGGTGTTTGCAGCACATTTTGGAAGGACAGTAGAATTTTGGGAGGCAGCACGATAGGATTAAACGGCATCCACAGGTAGTGAACTATTCCCTTGGGCACTCTTTGGCACAGTGTTGCTGTTTAAATAGAACTGCCTGCTCTCTTTTTTGTGCTGTGCTCGTGAAGTCGTTTCTCAGCCATCCCAGGAAACTGCAGGAATCAGCCCCAGCCCGCTGTTAAGCGATAGAATGCCATGCCTCTTAACTCTTACTCTCAGCAAGGTGGAGCCTCCTCCCTAGGCAGAAACTTGCAAGGAAGACTCATGGCTAAATTCTACCTGACAGGTAGCCCCACCCTCAGCCAGCTATGGGCTTGTGATGCATGGGGAGATGCAGCAGTCTTTACAGAGGGTGGGAACCACTGCCCAAGACCCTCACACCCCTCTAAGGTTGTACCTATTTTTAAAACTTAATTAATTAATTAATTAATTAATTAATTTTTGGCTGTGTTGGGTCTTTGTTGCCACACGTGGGGCTTTCTCTAGTTGTGGCGCGCAGGGGCTACTCTTTGTTGCGGTACACAGGCTTCTCATTGTGGTGGCTTCTCTTGTTGTAGAGCACGGGCTCTAGGCGCACAGGCTTCCGTAGTTGTGGCTTGCAGGCTCTCGAGCGCAGGCTCAGTAGTTGCAGCGCAGGAGCTTAGTTGCTCCATGGCATGTGGGATCTTCCCAGACCAGGGCTTGAACCCGTGTCCCCCGTATTGGCAGGCGGATTCTTAACCACTGCGCCACCAGGGAAGTCCGGTTGTAACTTTTATTATTATTATTATTATTATTATTATTATTACCATCATCATCATCATCATTATTGTGGTAAAGTATACATAGCATAAAATTTACTCTTTTAACCATGTTAAAGTATACCATTCAATGGCATTAAGTACATTAAGTACATGCACAATGTTGTGCAATCATTACAACTATTTGGTTCCAGAACATTTTTACCCCGTAGATGGAAACCCTGGTCACATTAAGCAGCTATTCTCCATTTTCCCCTCTCCTCAGCCCCTGGAAACCACTAATCTGCTTTCTGTCTCCATGGATTTGCCTATTCTGGATAGTTCATATAAATGGAATTAAACAATATGCAGCATTTTGTGTCTGCTTCTTTCACTTAGCCTAATGTTTTCAAGGCTCATCCATGTTGTAGTATGTATCAGTATTTCATTCCTTTTTATTGTCAAATAATATTCCATTATATGGATATATTACACTTTGTTTACCCATTCATCTGTTGATGGACATTTGGGTTGCTTACATCTTTTGGCTATTGTGAATAGTGCTGCTATGAACTTTCAGGCCCGAGTTTTATTCGAACTCCTGTGTTCCATTTTTTTCGGTATATGCCTAGGATTGGAATTTCTTGGTCTTATGGTAATTCTATGTTTAACTTTTTGAAGAAACATCAAACTGTTTTCCGCAGCAGCTGCACCATTTTATATTCCCACCATCAGTGTATGAGGGTTCCAACTTCTCCACATCTTGTTGTTTTCCTTTTTTAAAAATTATGGCATCCTAGTGGGTGTGAAGTAGTTTTTCATTGTGATTCCAAGGTTTTATCTTTAAATGCTAATGATTCTTAAAACTATATTCCTAAGTATTTACCTAAAAGAAATAAAAACATTTATCTACAGAAAGACTTATACACAAATATTCAAAGCAGCTTTAATTGTAACATCCTAAAACTGGAATCAATCCAAATGTCCACCAACAGGTGAATGGATAAACAGATACTGGCATTGTGAAATACAGCGAAATACTAACCAGCAATAAACAGGAATAAATTACACAAAACACATAGATGAAGCTCAAATACATTATGCTGAGCAAAAAAATCCCGACACAGGGCTTCCCTGGTGGCGCAGTGGTTAAGAATCTGCCTGCCAATGCAGGGGACACAGGTTTGAGCTCTGGTCCGGGAAGATCCCCCATGCCGCACAGCAACTAAGCTTGTGTGCCACAACTACTTAAGCCCGAGCACCTAGAGCCCATGCTCCGCAACAAGAGAAGCCACCGCAGTGTGAAGCCCACACACCGCGCAGCAACGAAGACCCAAAGCAACCAAAAAAAAAAAAAAAAAAAAAGCCAGACACAAAAGAGTATATCATGTATATTCAATATACAAAGCTCTAGAAGAGACAAAACTAATCAATAATAGTTTTGTGGTCGCCTGGGACTGGGAGTAGGGACTGGTTGCAAAGGGGCCCAAGGGACATTTTTGGGTGTTTGAAATATTTGATAAGGGTAGAGGTTACATCAGAGAACATATTTGTTGGCATTTAAAATGAGTACATTTTTTCATATATAAATTACTTTTCAATAAGGTTGATATTAAAAGTTAAAAAATATATAGACTCTCAAATATTTTTCTCAAGACTCCAAGCCTCATTTGTTCATTTCTTTCATAACTCAACAAACATGTGTTGAGTGCCTACTATGTAGTAGTCTCTGTTCTGTGAGATAAGGATACAATAGAGACGGAGATAGCTCCTGAAGTCACGGATACCATGGCCTAGTCTGGGGGACAGACATTAATCAAATCATCAAACCAATAATGGCATCATTACAACTGTAATAAATGCTGCAGTAGAAAGTTACATGGGATTATAAGCTCTTATAGTGGAAGGTGACATTGTCAAATTCCAGGTAAGTGATGGCTGAGTTAAGTTGAGATCTGAACAATGAGGAGGAGTTCATTTTGGGGATGTTCTCTTCAAAGAGGGAAAAGAATGTGCAAAGGGCGAGTGACAATGAAGAGTATTACCTGTTCAAGGATCTGAGAGCAGGCCCACACGACTGGAGTAAAGAGATCAAGGGAGAGGGAAAAGGCTGAGCAAGTCATGCTGTAGACAGTGAGTGCCTTCAGACAAAGCTCAGGACTTTGGTTATTATCATCAGAGCAAAGCAAAAAGAACGAAATTACAGATAATGGGAGTTAAGATCAGCTTTGAGTTTCAAGACCATCTCTGGCCACACTGTGAATACTGGTTTGGAAGAGAGAAGCAGCACATTGCAGGATGACCAGCTAAGAGGCAACTGTGGAAGTGCTGGAGAGAGGTGACAGGCTCTGGTGGCAGGTGGCATTGGTGCAGAAGGGTATAACCAGATGGGGCCAAGAGGCAAAATCCACCGAGGGGAGGTGCCATGAGGGAAAGGGAGCTGAGGGTTTGTTGGGTGGTTGGGTTGGATGGATGGGGAGATGGGCAACACAGAGAATGGGTCAGGTTCAGTACGAAGACCATGAGTTCAATTTCAGACATGTGGAGTTTGAGGCTCCTGGTCCACCAACCTCTTTCAGATTTTCTCTTCCCTGAAATGGTTTCTCTTCCCCAGTTTCTGATGGGAAACTCCAGTTCACCCACGAAAGCCCAGCTCAGGCATCACTGTCTCCCTTCTCCCAGCCATCAGGCAGTGTTCATCATTTCTTCTCCTGTATTATCCCTCCCTCCAGGGAACTGTAATACTCTATTTACAAGCCGTGTCCTCTGCTAGGCTGTCAGCTCCCTGGAGGCAGGGCTGTGAATCCGTTTTAGCGCCCCTAGACCCAGTACATTATCACCATCTAATAGCTGCTCTACAAATTCTTGAGGAATGGATGTGGATACACGTATAAAACATTTACGATTTCTATAGTGCTGTTCTCCTGAAGAGCGTAATAAGTCATGGCAGATATAAATATAAGTTTCCAAGGAGAAGGTGTGAAAGGTGAGCTATTGCAGGCATTTGGTGAGCAGGGGGAGAAGAGATGTTTGCCCTTTACCAGGCCACGGTATCAGTTAGAAATACATTTGGCCACGAGGAATAGAAAACTCAGTCTCAGTGGCTTAAACTAGCAAGGGCTATCTTTCTCACATAAAAAGTTCAGAGGTGGGCTGTTGCTGGATTTCATCTGAATGCCCAGAAGTACCATACACACTTGCTCTATTTTCCACTCTGCCATCCTGATTATATTGGCTTTTTGGTCTCATGTTCATTGTCTCTTGGTTGTAATCTGGTTGCAGCATCACTAGCCATCTCATTTGTGTTCAAGGCACAAAGAACATGAAAAATGGAAAGTCAGAGTCAGCAAAGGAGGTCTCAGGAGCCCCCCAGCCAACTCCCTCTTTCAACTCATTGGCCAGAACCGGGTCAATGACTTCCTTAGCTGCAAGAAAGACTGGGAAATCAGGAATGGGACTGTCATGGTAGTCTTGGACCAATCATAATCCTCAGTTCTGTTAATAGGGAGGAAAGGGAAAAGGGCCTGGCTATTGGGAAGGTGACTTACAGTACCTGTGACTAAACAAATACAGGCATATCTCGTTTTATTGCACTTCGAAGATACTGTTTTTTTTTTTTTTAATAAATTGAAGGTTTGTGGCAACCTTGCTTTATCAGATGATGGTCGGTCAATTTTTTTGCAATAAAGTTTTTTTAAAAGTAAGGTGTGTACATTTTTTAGATATAATGCTATTGCACACTTAATAGAGTACAGTATAGTGTAAACGTATGTACTGGAAGCCAAAAAATTCATGTGACTCACTTTAGTGCAATATTTGCTTTATTGCAGTGTTCTGGAACTGAACCCACAATATCTCCAAGGTATGCCTGTATCATCCACCTGGAATAGCTAGTGCTGTCCTGTAGTTATGTACATCCTGGTGGAGCCAGGGGGAATGGATCCTTCTCCAATGTCCATAAACACAAGGCATCAATGGCACAGTTACATCACATGGATATGAGACATTGGGCACCTGAAGCTTTCAGCACAAATGTCCCCACTTTCCAAATATTTTCCTCACTCACCATTTCTCCATCCTTCCCAACCAGTAGCCTTTTTGCACAAATTATTTGATCCACGCCAGTTCACACCTATCTCTTAAGATAACAGCCTTTCCCTTCGACTAACTCCTGCTTGGGCCATTCAGCAGAAGACCTGGTGGGAACTCTGGGCTCATGCAAATGTCTTCTCTGCTATTTTACCTTTCCTTCCTTTTGCATTAGAATACTAGTAGTTTTGTATTTAATGAGAATACACATTAGGGATCCCAAAAAGGAAACTGTCTGGTAATGTTTCAGATGTTTTTCTTTTAGTGATCACCTGTGCAAAACGGTTTATGAATTTTAGGTTGAGCACAGTTTTTCACATTTCATGCCCATGCCCATTTATTTTGGTTCTAAAGGAGGAAAGGCATGAGTTGCACAGGACAAACAGGTGGGAAGCAAGTACCTCATTGGCTTCCACTGACTACACCTTCTTCACCTGAGTCAAACAGAAGCCCATGTTCTTGACAACACAGGAGGGAACGGCATCAGGAGTGAATTATTTATCCTTGCTGTAAATATAAGCCTACACATTGTCAGCCTGTAGACACTAGTAATTAAGAAACCAGCTAAGGTCTGCTTGGGCAACATACTTTGACAGCAGCTGCTACAGAACCTGAACCTGGAGAGTTTGCTATCCATGTGTGAGATCCCCCTCCCTACCAGCATTAACTGCTCTCACCTGTGTTCCCATGCACCTCATCCAAGCGCTGAGTACAGGTCTCTCCCCCACTGCAGACTTGTAGCTCCTTTTGCGTAGAGACACAGCCTCCTTCCACAGCACATCCTAAGGGTCCTGCAGAGTGCCTGGCTCACAGATGCTCTTGGTAAATTGCAGTGAACGGTCCACGAGTATCCTCTTAGCTCCTCCACTAGCGGGAATGAGCAGCACGTGGGAGATTCGAAATCCTCACCAACCAATCATGCGCCTAGTGGAATACATCCAGCCTCAGACACAATCTTTCTGCGTCTTTCCAGGGGTCTGAACGTGAAGTGTGGCAAGGATTTACTGGCCATACCAAGTTCTTTCGGCTCCTCAGACCCTTCAGTTTTCCGACAGTCGGCTCCCTCTCCCCTTCGGCTCCACCTGGGACAACCTACCTCCCCAGTTCACTCCAACCGGATAATTCATGCACATCCTTCAGTTCTTTTAGCCACCAGCTCCTCCAGAAGCCTTCCCTGACCTCCCCAAGTCTGGATCAGGGCCCCCTCTATGACCGCTCCCTGGTTTTGCAGTGTAGTTGTCCATTAGTTGTTTCCCTTTCTAGACCGTGAACTCCGCAAGGGCACGAGACGATCTCCTTCTCTCTTTTGTCCCCACCCCTTATGACGCCGCCTGGAGCACAGGAGGGGTTCAAAATATTTTGGAATAAATTGATGAAGGAGTGGAGTGTCCCCAGCCTGGCGGTGCTAGGCCGGGTGTCGCTCGCATCACAGCCCCTCCTATCTGGGGAACTCCAGCCTTGGGCCCCAAACTTAGACTCTCTCCTCAGCTTAGACTTGGGACTTCGTCAGGCAGAGGCGCGCTCGGCGGCTAGGACCCGCCTCCCGGGTTCCAGAGCGACCCCGCCCACCCGGGCCGCGTCCCTGCGCGCGGGCCGGCTGAGGCTCCCCGGCAGGAGCCTGAGGAGCAGGTGGGGGCGACGGCCCCGCCTCCGCGTCCCGGCAGCTTCAGAGCTGGCGGCCGGGGAGTGAGCGGCGCTCACCGGGCGCAGCACCCAGCTCAGCTTGGCCCCAGCGGCACCGCCTGGAGCACGGACGCTGCGGGACGGAGCCCGGAGCCTAGAGGCGGCGGCGGCGGCGGCGGGGACGTCGGCCAGAGACGAATCCTGTCCTGTCCTCGGTACGGCCAGCGGCAGGTAGCGACTCCGCGCGCGTACCCGGGTCGGTGCCGGAGGGAGGAGGGACGAGCCGCAGCTGCGGGCGCTCGGGCCGTCCCGGAGCTGAGTGAAACGCCGGCGGGGGCAGGAGTGCTGCGTGCGCGCATGCGGGTGTCCGGGCGCCCCCAGCCCGGGGCGCTGCGCTGCGCAGGAACCTGCCGCCCGCTCCCCGCCGCGCGGCGTCTCCAGGGCCCGGCCGTAACGGGACCGCGGAGGGAACGAGGTCACCGCGGGGTTGCGTGGTGACTTCCACCGACCCGACTCTCCGGAGAGCAGCCGCTGGCGACAAGGCCGTCCGGGCCTGGTCTTCGCCAAGCTCTCCGTTCCTCCCTTCCCCGCTTCACCCCCAGAACAAAAGGCTGGGGTCTCGCTGGGGAGGGGGCTGTCGCGGGATGAGCGGGAGCGAAGTAAAGAGCAGCTGGGAAATTGCAGAACTGAAGGTGGCTTGGGGGATACAGAAGCCCTCGATGAGGAAGCCAATCTCGGAGATGTAAAGTGACTTACGCAAGGTCACACAGCTCGTGGTGACTGAACTGGGGCCAGAGCGCAGGTCTCGGGACTCCCTTCCCAGTGCTCATCTCCAGGCCCCAGAGGTCAGTAGTCTGTGCTCCAGCGATTTAGATCTGGCCATGCATGGGTTTTAAAGTCTCCTTTGGAGGAATAAGGGAGAAGGTGGCAGAGCCTATTCCCCGCCTCCCTCAGTACACACTGGAGGCGGAGGTGGAGCGGGGGTGCGGGAGCAGGGCTGGGGGAGAGGGCACTCCGAATCTCCGGGTGGGGCTTGGAGGACAGGGAGCCCAGCCCTGTCCCCGTGGGCAGGCGGGCACTGGCTCGCAGGAACAGCGCCTTCTGAGCGTGGCTTGCCAGCCGCGTGGGTGTGCCTGCGACGGGAGCGGGGGCGGCGTGGGGACCCAGTGCGCGCTGCTCCCTGGAAAGAAGTTCTCTCCCGGGAGAGGCCGAGAGAGCTGTTCTGGCGCGCTGGGACGAGCCGACAACATCCCTGACGCTCGCGCTGTTTTGTGACGGGCTCTGTTTGGAAGGAAAGTTACTCTGCAGCAGGAAGGTGGGCTATCACTTCGCCTCTCCGAGCATGGGGGTGTCCTTGGCTGCAAAATGATTCAGAAAGTTCGTGCCTTTCTCCTCCTTTACAGAATCTTTATCTCTTTAGAAGGAAGAGAAGTACATTTCTTCTGGTCAGCAGTAGTAGTTATCGCAGGCACTCCAGCCTCCCCTGAAAAACAAAAGAAAAATTTTTTTAATTTTAGGCAAAGCTAGAAGAGGGGTTGGGTTGCCTTTGGGCCTGGTAATGACTTGGACAGAAAAGGAGGCTTCACAGGTGCCGGAAATGCTCCCCACCTCGACCTAAGTAGTGGTAACACAGGTGTACACATATAGATATTTGTGAGGTTATTCCCTTGAGATTTGTGCACTTGTGCTTTCCCTCAATAAAAAAGTAAATAAAAATTTAATGCTAAAAATCCACTCATTGTAGTAGCACACAGATTACTGCAGTTTTGCAGCCAATGAATTTTAGAACTACATTTAAAAACCACAGAAACCAAATCAGAAAAATAAATAAATAAGAACAGAGAGCAAAGAAAGTTTAGCAATAACGGGAAATGAAATACACACTGCAGAGGGCCTTACCAAATGCCTTTACACGAATCACCTCACATGATTCACAGTTCTTTAAGGGCAGTATTGTTATTGTGTCTTTTTTTACAGACAAGAAAATAAAAGTTCACAGAGGTTAAATGCCTTACTCAGGGGAGCAGGGTTAAGAACCTGGGTACACAGATTTCAAATTCTATACATGCAACCATAAACAAGCAATTTTCGGCCACCTGAATCAGGGCAGAGCCATCAGGGTGACAGAGACTTGAAGGCTGGCTTCCTGCCGTGCCCCCTTTTGGTTCCTTTCCAGGAGCCTCTGTTGTTTTCATATAGTTGTGAGTGTGAGATTGTGTCACAGACTGAAGGTAGCCAGCAGCGGAAGGGATGGAGGAAGTGTGTGTGTGTGTCTAAGAACATACAATTTTAGGAACAGGAGAAAGCCAGCTGGCCCAGCCTGTTTTTAGGAGATTTATTGTTCAGAAATCATACAGTACAGGTTGTTTTTGCAGTCACTTAAATACACACACAAAATAAATAATATAACCTAGAAAAGATCTGAGAAACCAAAATGTAATTTACTCTAGAGGAGAACCTGTAGGATCTTCACTAGGGAAAAACAGTCAACTTTCCTACATTCTAGAATTTATAAATGTATGTTTATCAATGCTTATGTTTAAAAAAACCTACAAAAGTAACTCAGCAGAAGGACAGAAATTTGTTTTCCAGCAAACGTGTTGTAAATCTACTTACATTCGGTGCAGAAATATTTGAAACTTTAGGGTACAGGAATATTTTATCTAGAGAGAAATCTTGAGAAATGTGTCCTAAAGTGTGTTCTTCTAGTGATTTTATACTTCTGCCTAAAATTCAGAAGCCGGAGGAGAATAATCGTGTTTGTTTTACCAGCTAATATCACATTGCAGAGTTGAATGTTTGTCTTGTTCTTGGAATTAGAAGGTTTTGGTTTGAAGAAGCTGGATTAAGTGGGGCAGGTAGAGAGGTAGCTGGATGAATCTGCTCAGCTGAGTGCCATCAAGCGTGATTATGCATCACGAAGTTATCTTTAGGCGAGTTTTGCCATGTCACAGTTAGTGTTCTTGCCATCTGGCTGCTGGAATATTTAGAAAGGAATCATAACGTTTGACTGACTCTGCTGAGAGCATGACAAAACAGACTTCGAGAGGGAACTGTTAAATATGAGTTAGGGTTGGTGAGAAAGGATTAATTACTTCTTATTTAGCCACCGCACAAAACCGAGGAGACGGACGGTTCCCAGCTGATGCGGAGCAGGTGCAGCACATAAGTTTTCTCACTGACTTCAGCCAACAGTGCACTTGAAACTTCCCCTTTGCCATTCTAGTTGGGTATTTCCTTAGGCCTGCCCAAGCAGGAACCTGACCCGTTTTGCAGCAGGGGAATCGTGTGGTGAACTGCCGTGCTGAAGTGCCAAAGAGATAGAGCGAAGCAGAGCAAATGTGGCAAAAATGCCAGGTAGGCATTATGTGGGCCAGGCTCTGTGAAAGATTTTCAAGTACATCTTGAAGGAATATTCACCCTGTGTGGGCGATGTATTCCAGTGAGACACTGAATTTGAGATGGTGGCATCCAGAAAGAAAGTGCCAGGCCTGTCTATGGACTGTAAGCCTGTCAGCTCCTGGGAGTATCTAAGAGGAGGCAGTAGGGAGCTTGTGAGGACTTGGGCCCATGTGTGTGCAGGTATATGTCAGAGCAAGGTGCCCAGGCTGCCATCCACTGTGCCTTAAGAGCCAAAGGCTACCTCATACTGAATACTTGTTGTGCCTGACTAGGCTAAGAGCTTTCTACATATGAAATCAACCCAACAGCCCTATAAGGGAGCTGATTTTTCTTACTCCCATTATCAGATGGACAGAGAGGCCAAGGGCTAAACTGTTCTCAGAATGATCATGACACACCCTGCCCTGGTCTGCTATCAGCCAACTCATAAGCCCAAGGTGCCCTTTACCTGTCTGACTCTCCCTTATTGCACCTGAGTTCCTGGAGGACAGGTACTATATCTGTTTCATCTCTCTTCCCAGCTGCTGCATCATGGGTGGCATGTGATGAGTAGTGAATGAATGAGTGAGTGAGTGAATGAATACCTTCGTATTTAAAGGTCAAAAGTCAGTTTGGATTAACTGTCCTTTTGACTTTTACTGTCTCATTCCCCTCTGTTAATATGGGTCATCAGGCATGATTGTATGGACAAGATGTATAATAGATATCTCCTTTAAAGCTGAAGGATGCTAAGTTCAGCCTGTAAGATCAGAAGGCCTCTGCTGCTTTTAGAAATTAAATATTATTATTTCTTCTTTTGTAAAACGGTTGTAATTTGAAACACCTGGGTTGGAATCTTTCATTCATCATTTATTTGTTGTATGACCTTGGACAAATTACTTCACCTTTCTGTGCCTCAGTTTTCTCATCTGTAAAGTGGGCATAGTAATAATACTACTTATCTCATATGTAGGGTAAATAACTTAAAATAGGTCCAGTGCCTAGGACAGTGCTTGGTTCATAGTAATGTTCAATAAATTAGCTATTTTTTAAATTATTATCATCTGATGCTTTTAAAAATTGTTTGCCTTAAGCGTTTCTGGTTCCATAAAGCATTTGAGGCATAAACAACATAAAATTAATAATGAAACTGGGGTAAAGAGAACACACAGATAAGGAAGCAAGATAAAATCAAAGGTAATTTAGTGAACAAGACTATGTTATAAGGTGCAGGTAATTTCTAGAGATGAGTTTACTATAAGGTTTGGTGTAGTTTCGGGAGATGGGATTAAAAATTTGTCAGAGCTTCCCAGTAACCAAAACAAAGAGGAAAACACAAATAGTTACCCAATCCACAGTGACCATGAGATAAAATGAGATCAGTTACACAGCTTTTCCTGGTCCTGAAACTTGGGATGGCTTTCTCCTGGCGGTTCTTCAAAGCAGTCACTGTTGCCATAGAGATCTAAGTCTTCAACATGGTCCCTGCCATGAAGACAATGGAAGTTTTGTGGTAGAAGTTAATAATAAGTGTTTCTTAGAACATTATTGACTGCAGTTCCAGAGACATACTCTCAGAGCACAGCCCAATAAAAGCTCTTCTGTGAAGGGCCAGAACACTGTGGTTTGGGGATGTGCTGTTTCCTTAGCTATGCTTACTGAGTGCTTGGGAGAGGAGAAAGATTCTTCCAAAGATTATAATTCTTGTGAGAGTCAGGTGGACAATCCCACCTTTAAGAACATTTGTTCGCTGAAGCTATATAAATGAGCCAGATCAGCTTACTTTATCCAGAAAAAGTCCAAAGGGTGTCATCATGCACATAAACTCATTAATAGATGTGTTCATGAACTTTCTTAATACTGGTGGTCCCAGAATCTCCCTTTAGCTGCAGATTTTATCACACTGTTTGGAAAAAGAAATATCCAGTGCTCTGTGCTACCTTTTAAGCCCTTTCATACTTTCAGTACTTCTTGGTATTAAGAATAAATGATATTTGATTTTTAAACTTTTTTTTTAGTCTTGAAATAATGGTCATGTCTTTTTAGTCTCATTACATATACATTAGCCCAAATATGATTTGTATCAGTTAGGATTGCATTCAGCTGCCAAAACAAACAAAACAAAAACAATGCACACATCAGAATCTGGCTTAAACAGATACAAGAGTGTCTTCTGGAGCTAGACTCCCAAGAAAGGCAGTCCAGGGGTGATGCAGGAGCTCAAACAGTACTATCAGAGAATCAGCCTTTCCCTGCTTCACCATCTTCACCACGTAGGACATCATCCTAAATCTAGTTGCCTCATGGCCACAAGGTGGCTGCTGTATCTCTAGGCTTACATCTTTAGGCAGGAAGAAAGAAAATGTATAAATAGCTAAAGAGCGAGGGCCCTTCTATTAGGGAGGTTTTGCCTTTTTAGATAGAAAGTGTGATGCCCTCCCCAACTACTTCTGACGACATCTCATTGGCCAGGATGGTGTCACAATGTTGCTCTAAAATGTAAAGAGTCTGAGAAGTCAAATATTTTTAGCTGGGTAAACTGCAACTACCACCCCTCTCTCTAATTAGGGATTTTGCTCTAAGGAAGAAGAGGAAATGGTTATTGAGTAGGCAGCTAGAAGTATCAGCCACCTGACATAACTTCCATTATTAGCCATGTCCCTGACTTAATTAGAAATTACAGAAGTGACTCAGTAATTTTAAATGTTATACTTTTCTAGTTTTTCATACAATTAGCATTAGAGGATGAAACACACCCAATTGCCTTATGTAGATTCCTAAACCACTGTCACCAGCCCTGCTTCTTTTCTAAATTTCAGATCTAAATTTCCGTTTGCCAAAAGGACCTCATATGCTTCAAATTAAACTCACTTCTCCCCGCCCATTCACCACCCCCCAACACCCACACGTTTTCTCCTGCCTTCCTTAATTAATATTAGATTATCTTGGCAAGGAGCCTTGGGGTTGTCCTGACTCTTTCTTCTCCCCACATCCCAGACATCCAAACTGTTATTGTCCTTGGCTCTGTCCCATTGCCATTACTCTAATTCAAATAAATATCCATCCTTGCTCATGTGGATCCCCACATTGGTCTACCTATTTGCTGCTTCTTCATTGCCCTATAATTCATTTTCCACACATGCCCCCAGGGTGCTGTATTTAAAACACCAGTGTCTAACATCTCTCCTTTCTTTAGAAGCTTACAAACTAAAGCTCAACCTGGCTCTGTGAGCGCCATGCTTGCTGGGACTGGTTGCCACACACCCCAGACATTCCCACGTGGCAAAGCTTTGCTCACCCCCTCCCCACTCCCTTCAATTATAGAAGACCTGTCGCAGAGGTTTCTTATGCTTTTCATGGTCCGTAAGCCATGGGAACAGTTAATTACCTTTTCATTTATGTTTCCAGAACACTTTATAATTTCTATTAATATGTTTTGCCCTGGATTCTATTTTGCCTGATATTAATCATGCTGCACCAGTTTTTTAAAAAAAAAATAACAGCTTTATTGGGGTATAATTCACATACCATAAAATTCACTCTTTTCAAGTATGCAATTCAGTGATTATTAGAATGTTCACAGTCACACAACTATAACCATCATCTTAATTCCAGAACATTTTCATCACCCCAAAAAGAAACCCATTAGCAGTCACTTCCTATCACCCCTCTCCTCAGCCCTGACAACCACTAGTCTACTTTTTATCTCTATGGATGTACCTATTCTGGAATTTTACATGTGTGGAATCATGCAGTATGTGACCTTTTGGGACTGGCTTCTTTCACTTAACATAATCTCTTTTGGGTTTATCCATGCTATAGCATCTATCAGTACTTCATTCCTTTAATTAATTAATTAATTAATTAATGGCTGGGTTGGGTCTTCGTTGCTACGCACGGGCTTTCTCTAGTTGCATTGAGCAGGGGCTTCTCTTCGTTGTGATGCGCAGGCTTCTGATTGCGGTGGCTTCTCTTGTTGTGGAGCACAGGCTCTAGGTGTGCAGGCTTCAGTAGTTGTGTCACGTGGGCTCAGTAGTTGTGGCACGCGGGCTCTAGAGCACAGGCTCAGTAGTTGTGGCACACGGGCTTAGTTGCTCCGCAGCATGTTGGATCTTCCCGGACCAGGGCTTGAACCCGTGTCCCCTGCATTGGCAGGCAGATTCTTAACCACTGTGCCACCAGGGAAGTCCCCTTCATTACTTTTTATTGCTGAATAATATTACATTGCATGGCCCATACTACATTTTGTTAATCCACTCATAAGTTGATTGACGTTTGGGTTGTTTCTACATTTTGGCTGTAATGAGCAATGCTACTATAAACATTCATGTATAAGTTTTTGTGTGGGCAAATGTTTTCATTTCTCTGGATAGATACCTTGGAGTGGAATTACTGAGTCTTATGATAATTCTCTTTAACATTTCGAGGAACTTACAAACTCTTCCAAAGTGGCTGCACTATTTTACATTCCCACCAGCAAAGTATGAGGGTTCTATACCAGTTTTTAGTATCTACTTGGGTATTGTTTTCATTGTTTTATTTTCAAAGGTTTAAACATCATTTTGTCTTAGCTGCGTTTCTTATAAAGGAGATATAGTTCATTTTTAAAGCAATTAGAATATCTCTGTCCTTTAGTAAGAGAAGCTAGTTATCTGTGTACCAATAGTTATTGTGGTTACTGATCTATTGGAACTTATTTTGTGCTTTTTATATACCATATGCTTTATTGTTGCCTCTTTTTTCTTCTTTTTTTCTGCCTTTTCCTAGCAAAGTGCCTGATACATAGTAACTTTCAATATGTAAGTACTATAAGCTATCATTTGTGGACAGGTGCCATGTATCTATAGATTTATTTATTCATCAAGTATTTATTGATTATCTGCTATTCATGTTTATAGTTTACTCAGTGACTAGCATGGTGCCTAACATGTAGAAGAAGCTCAGTAAATATTTTCTGCATTGCAGAGACTGTGCAAAGGCTAAGATGCTTGTCAGAAGCTGGGTAGAGTAATGGAGAGTGCGGAGGCTTAGGGGCAGCTCACTTGGGTTGGATACAGCTGTGTCACGTCCCAGCTATTTGATCTTGGACTATTACTTTACATCTTTGAGCCTTTGTTTCCTCGTCTGTGAAATGGGGATAATAATATCTTTCGTGCAGAGTTGTTTGGGGGGATGAAAGATAATTATGTAAATAACAATCAGAATTGCTAGCACAGGGAATCCACTTAGTACATGTGAACTATTGTTTTTGTTAATGAATTGTTGAACAAAGAGCTCTCCCGACCACGTACATCAGTTTGAAATCATCAACCATGTCTGCCCAGGGAATAAACTTATAGTAAAAAATGATGCTGGCTCCTTTGCTATGTGTCTGACATAAATAACTACTGGAGACATTTTTTCTCCTCATATGGTAGAACCAAGGAAAAGGACCAAAGATGTAATTGTACTTCCTCTTAATGACACAGAAATAGATTTTAAGTCTCCAGTATTCCTTAAAGCTGTCGTTTATTCTAATACTCTTCTAAACTTTTGAATGAAACGTTTTTTGGCCAATCATCTTGCTCTCCAGTATTTCAGAGGAAGAATAAAGTAGCTTCAGAAATAGGTAAGATAACTGCCTAGAACAAGACAAGCAAGCAACATTTTCCCCTACATTTTAACAGCTTTTGCGTGACATTTTTTTCTGGTTTTCACCTCTGTGTGTATGTCCGAAGGTTTTAGAAATTCACCTGCAGACTTTTAGAAGGAAGGCTAAAGCCGATCTGGGTTCATGCCTGGTGTTGTGTGTTCCTGGTGGTCATGGATGGTCAGTGAGTTTTAAGTGATAGTGGTTGACCTGTAGTCATTTTGACATTATCTATATAAGTTACGTATGCCTAAGAATGATGGGTCAGGATACCTGTCCATAAGATCTAGGGGCTCATTATTCTGTGGCTGGAGAAAGAAAGCCACCATTGTCATTTCAGACCTGTGCACCCCCTTATGGTGCTCTCTTGTTTTCTCCCATTTGACGAATGACTAGGATCGGTTACAAATGGAACCAACTCACAAATGATTCATGCCTAATGGACAGTTGTGTTTTAAAGCTGTTCCTCATTGTGTAGTAACCATGTATTAACAGAAGAATTAAATCTTAGGGGTTATGGATTGGTTTGACGAGAATTATTTTACTCTACTCTTGGTTTTCCAAGCCCACTTGGTCAGTTGCCTTTGACGCTTGTGGCTGGCTGCAGGGGATGGTTTCAGCTGTCATGGAAGTCTGCCTGCAAGGCCAGCCCAGCGAAACCCCTAGTCAGGTCTCAGTGCTGTTCTTTGTGGATCCAGCTCACTTAGACCAAATTGTCAACACAACTTTATATTTTTCTTTATTCATTTATTCATTTGTATTTACCTTTTAGATGTAGAGGGGTCTCCTAACTCAGATGATGCAAAGCATTTAAAAAATTACTCCTTCACAATTGTCCCAAGTAAAGAAAGTAATCCAGAACTTTTTTTTTTTTTTTTTTTTTTGCGGTACACGGGCCTCTCACTGTTGTGGCCTCTCCTGTTGCAGAGCACAGGCTCCGGACGCGCAGGCTCAGCGGCCATGGCTCACGGGCCCAGCCGCTCCGCGGCATGTGGGATCTTCCCAGACCGGGGCAGGAACCCGCATCCCCTGCATCGACAAGCGGACTCTCAACCACTGCGCCACCAGGGAAGCCCCAGAACTTTTATTTTTTAAGTTAGTTTTTCAAATGGGTAGTAATGCCCAGGATACATACTTCAAAAAGTGTAAAAAGGATATATAGTACAAAGTAAGTCTTTCTCACACCCCAGTCTCAGACCACCTGGTTGTTATACATTCTTCCAGAGAGATTTCATACATATATATGCATAAGCAGGTATGGGTATACCTATATTTACATATACTTGTATTTATAGGTATACACATATAATACAAATAAAGGCATATTCATTCTATATACATTTTCTGCTGCCTACTTTTTTCACTTAATATAACCTGGGGATCATTCCATATTGGTACATATAGGGCTGCCATATTCCTTTAATGGCTACCTAGTATGCCATTTTAAGGTACAAACTGTAATTTAATAACCAGCTCCCAGTCAGTGGGTTTATAGGTTATTTCCAGCCTTTTGCCATTAAGAACAATGCTGCAGTGAATGTCGCTGTATACATTATTTCTCGTAAGTGATACACTATGTGATAAGATAAATTCCTAGAATTAGAAAGTATATTTTAAAAATTTGATAATTTGCTCATTGCCCTTTACAGAAAGTTGTACTAATTTATATTTCCACCAGTAATTATGAGCGTCTGATGCCTTGCACCCTCTCTAATACATATTTGCCAAACCTCTGATCTTTGTCAATCTAAGTGAAAAATTGTATCTTGGTGTGGTTCTGACCTGTATTGTCTCATTATCGATAAGGTTCAGCACTTTAAAATGTGTTTAAATGCCATTTGTATTTCTTTATCTGTGATATGTTTGGCCCATTGTCCATTTTTCTGTTGGGTCACTGCTTTCTTTTCCTGTTAAACAAAGAATTGCTTTATTAATACAAACTATTAATACATACACACAAACTATAAAGTGCTAAGAAATCTAAATATCTAAGTCATAGCAAACAGGTAATCATTTCACAATTATACATATATCAAATCATTATGTTGTATACCTAAAACTAATACAATGTTGTATGTCAATTGTATCTCAATTTTAAAAGATTTTAAAAATAAAGTTTTTTTTAACCACCTTTTGTCTGCAAGCTAAGGAACTTAATATACATATATTATCTCCTGCTTTATCTTCCCTTTTACCTGACAACTTTTGTTATATCTTTCTATTTTGCCATGATTAATAGTAGTTATAGTCATTTCTGTTACCATAATTTCATAGGCTCTTCAGTCTTGGTTCTATGGTTAATTCAGTACTCACTGTCTTTCTTTTTGCCCTAATTTCTCTCTTCAACTCTTAATTGGCTGAAGTTTTTCCTATGGTAGTATCTTCAATATATATTCAGGAAACATAATTCTTGCATGTTTAAAAACATCTGTCTTACTTGCTTTTTGACCACAGTGACAGTTTGGCTGGGTATAAACTTTTGGATCATACATTATTTCTCTGGGATACTGCGGCATGTCTAATATGTCTCCAAAACTATATCATTTTTCTTCGGATATCATGTGCCTTTTAATCTATAGAATTAAACCTTATTATTATTATTATTATTATTTTGCAGTACACAGGCCTCTCACTGTTGTGGCCTCTCCCATTGCAGAGCACAGGCTCCAGACATGCAGGCTCAGCGGTCATGGCTCATGGGCCTAGCCACTCTGCAGCATGTGGGATCTTCCCAGACCGGGGCACGAACCCGTGTCCCCTGCATCAGCAGGCAGACTCTCAACCACTGCGCCACCAGGGAAGCCCTAAACCTTATTTTTGAAAATTTTTCTTAAATTAAATATTTGTGATTATGTATTTGAATATTTATTCTCTTCCATTCATTTGTGTCTTTTATTAAGTGAAACCATTTATCTTTTTTTGTCTGTCTTCCACATCTATCATTTTCTCTCTAATACTTTTAAATTCTTTGTCCATTTCTGTTTCATTTTATTTATTTTTCTCATTCTCCATGGTCCTCAGTGTGTTTTCAACAATACCTGTTTTTCTTTGGGCTCTTTGTAGTGTGCTCTTCATTTTTTTTAATGGAAGTATAGTTGATTTACAATGTTGTGTTAGTTCCAGGTATTCAGCAAAGTGATTCAGTATATTCAGTGATATATATATGCAAATATATATTCTTTTTCAAATTCTTTTCCATTATAGGTTATTAAAAGATATTGAATATAGCTCTCTGTGCTATACAGTAGGACATTGTTTGGTCTTCATTTTTCTTTCACTTCTCCCACATTATATTTCATCTCCTATTGCCTTGCTACATCTTCTCAGAGTCCTTATGTTTTTCCTTTGAGTCCTTAATTTAAAGGGATAACTGTTTCATAAAATTTTTTCAGTTAATAATTTTATGCCTTGTCACTGTTTTCATCTGCTTCACAGCAGTATATTTTCTGGTAAGTGTTTTTCATCTATCGTCCTTTGTCCTGTTCCTTTTCCCACTTTTTTTTTCTAGTTTTCTTGTATAGATCTTGTGCTGGTTCTCTTCACCGTTTCCTTTTATTTAGTATTCATCTTAGAATGAGTTGAATTCTTCTTAGACCAACTATTTGCAGGAGATTTGTTTAAGGAAAAGATCAGGGCAGGTTCTAGACCAGGGAGAGTTCTCTTTGGGTCAGAGAAGTGGTCCTTATGACAGAGAGAGAGAGAGAAGAGAGAAGAAGGAGAGAGGGAGAGGGAGGAAGAGAGGAAGAGAGAGAAAGTGAGAGGCTTTAGGCTGCTCATGATTTACTCTCTCCCTCACCCTTTCTCATTTCTAGCCGTGTACCCGCTGGAATGGCTTGTCTTTGCCTCCTTCCCTGCTCCCTTGTGTGTCTAGGGTCCAGGGTCGCTCCTGTGCCGTCCTACACACCCTTTTCCATTACTCTAAACAAGTGCTGGTGGGGTTTCCTCACTGAGGAGCCAGAGCTTCTTATTTTGGAGAACGACTCTGTGTGGACTTTGTCTGATGTCTGCAGCCACAGGCCTACTCTCTACAACACCTTACCTAGACCCTGTATTTGATCGTCCTGGGCAGCAGGCAGCCCTGTCTCATTTATTGAAATTCAGGGTTACAGAAACCTAGTTTTTACTTTCTGCAATTGAGTTTATATTTCTGAGATTCCCTTTCCTTCCTATTTTGAAATGGTTTCCAAGAAAAGGAAGGAACAGAGATATTTTCACTCCACCATCTGAAAACCAGAAGACCTCCTTGAACTCAACTTTATTTTGAAAAGTGTTTTCTAATTTAAAAGACTAAAGCCTCATCTCTCTTGTCCCTTAGGACAAGCATTTCCATTTCCAGGAAGCCACCATATCCTTAATTTTAAAAATTACATTTGAAAGAACTTTGCTTTTTGGAGAGGATCATAAACTATTTTTGATTTGTTTAATACTTATCTCAAAGCAATACTCATTTGGTCCTCACACTTACGCAAATCAGGAAAGAAGGAACATGCTTTACTTTTTTATAGATGGAGAAATAGATGACCATTAAAACCAGAACTAGAGGGGCTTCCCTGGTGGCGCAGTGGTTGAGAGTCTACCTGCCGATGCAGGGGACACGGGTTCGTGCCCCGGTCCGGGAAGATCCCACATGCCGCGGAGCGGCTGGGCCCGTGAGCCATGGCCGTTGAGCCTGCGCGTCCAGAGCCTGTGCTCCGCAATGGGAGAGGCCACAACAGTGAGGGGCCCACATACCACAAAAACAAACAAAACAAAACAAAAAAAACAGAACTAGAGACCAGTTCTCTCAACTGTCAAACTATTCCTCTGATGACAGCGTTTCTAACATGCCAGGTGAAGCTTTTCTAGTGAGCACTGGAAGCTTTGAGAATCCCACATCCAAAATACATTTTATTCCCACACTGATAATAAGGCCTACAGTTGGACAGGAATTTCTCCTGCACTTTTCCTCCCTTCCTATTTTAGTTGGTAGTATTTTTCTTTAAATATCATTAAGATAATTATTTAATCTGTAGACACACAATTTACATAATGTGCTGCTGCCAAGGTGTGTCTCCATCTTTTGCTTAAGTAGTTGGCATGACCCCTGATATATATGTTTTCTATTTCTTCCCCATAGCGACAGCAGAGCAACAGTATTTGACACTACCTTTGGCCTTGGCAATACCAAGATACCTAAGACACAGTTCCTATCTTTGAACTTTCGAGGTGCCCATGGTCCAGTGAAGGGAGACACACAGACATGTGAAAGGAAATTGCCAGAGTCCCTAGTGCCGTAATAAAATTGCGAACAAAGTACTATAGGAGGAGTTAGCTTTGGTGAAGGAAGAAGAAAATCTGTGCAGAGAAGTTGGCACCTGAGTGTGTTTCAAAGGATTGGTAGAAATTTTCCAGGTGGTAAAGGCCATCACATGCAGCCTGCATAGCATGGACAAAGGCACAGAAATATAAAGAAAAGGTATGTAAGAAAACGTCACAAGTGTGGTGTGGACAGAGGATAGGATGCATAGAATAGAGTGGAGGGTGAAACGGAGAACTTGACTCCATGACAAAGAGCCTTTAGGAAAGGAGTATATGTGAACTGGGGAGTGAAGCCCTGTAGTCTGAGAGGTAAGACCTCCAGTCAGTGTATCAGGCTTGGCTGTCAGTGAACGGTGCTTGCTACCACGAACGGAATGTGCCTGGTGACAGAGCTGAGGATGCCTCCTTGCCACAGGTTGTTTGAGATTGTAGCGAACTTCAAACTGGACAGGGAACTGGAGGCACCAGAACTTGGGCCAGCCATCCTGATCTGGCCCAGGCTAGCACAGTATCCCTACTGTGAAAATACTGAAACTAAAATCTAAAGTCTCAGAAGTGAAACTAGAAAAGAAAGAATTTGTCTTGTAGACTTGTTCCCTGTGCCCCCTCCAGTCTGAACATTATTTCCTCAGTGATTCTCAGAACAGCATTTTTAGGAGTATTCACAATCCTAAGTGCAAAATGACCACCTTTAGCCTTAGAAAGGAAAAAATGCCCTCCTTATAAAATCCAACATTATAAAATAAAGAGGTGGTAATTTATTTTATAAAATGATTTATTATTTTATAACATTGATTATGGGTTTCCATTGAATAATAAACTCCTTTTGTATGCTTAAAGCATACCTCAATTTTTCCAAAATTAGAGATGCCATTTTTCAGAAGCATAGCTGTTATGTAAAATGACTTACTTATAAATGTGTGATTAGTATCATGTATTTTTTTAATATTATTTTTTAAAGATTTTTTGATGTGGACCAATTTTAAAGTCTTTATTAGATTTGTTACAATATTGCTTCTGTTTTATGCTTTGGGTTTTTGGCCGTGAGGCATGTGGTATCTTAGCTCCCTGACCAGGGATGTAACCCACACCCACTACATTGGAAGGCGAAGTCTTAACCACTGGACCTCCAGGGAGGTCCCCCTATCATGTCTTTTTTTTTTTTATCATATCTTTTTAATAAGCCTCATTCTTCTTTTAGCTAATTCAAAGGCAGAAAAAAAAAGACAGGAAATCAATATTTTCTCCTTTAATTCTTGGGAAACACACGCACAACGAATTTTATGGCATTTAGCCATAAGTTATTTTATTTTTATTTATTTTTGGCTGCGTTGGGTCTTAGTTGCAGCATGCAGGATCTTTGTTGTGGCATGAGGGATCTTTCATTGCATTGCACGGGCTTCTCTTTAGTTGTGGCGCACAGGCTCCAGGGCACATGGGCTCTCTAGTTGAGGCGCGTGAACTCAGTAGTTGTAGTGCGCTGGCTTAGTTCCCCCGCAGCATGTGGCATCTTAGTTCCCTGACCAGGGATTGAACCCACGTCCCCTGCATTGTAAGGTGCATTCTTTACCACTGGACAACCAGGGAAGTCCATAATTAAAATGCTTGAGTCAATGATAAATATTATCAGTATCACTATATCTTTTCACCTAATACTGTTCAAATATTATAATGAATTCAATGATCTGGGAACAAATTTGCATTTCAATAAGAGTCTTATAAAAGGTAACCAATTTCTGAGCTCGTTGTAGGTGTGACTTAGTAGCTTCCATATTAGATTGTGGTTAAAGTATATCTTGGTTTTAGAACACACATGGACAATCTTCATAAATCCTTTAAGCATTGCAGCAGATAATTAACTATCATATCTGGTCAGACCTGAGAAGATTCAGCTTCAGGAGCTGCTGTCAAGGCTGGTGTATCTCAGGTGTGGGAAACTCTTCATATCACCTGTGGGAGAGGTGAATGGGCACTCAGCTCAGTTTCTGTTTCCCTTGTGTGTCAATTCCAGTCCTAAGTACAGTGTGCCATTTTCATGGACCCAGACTGCTGAAATTAAACGGATCTACAGAAAAAAGAACCTTCTCAGTAGAGGACACAAGTTCCGACTGTATGGGGCAGGGCATTTCATCATCCTGGTTGTTCTAGAACAGGGCTTTTCAAACTTCAGGGGGCACAAAAATCACTTGCTGACAAGAGACTCCCAAAGATTCTGATTCAGTAGGTCTGGGGTGGAGACTGTGCCTTTCTTACAAGCTTCCACATTCTAGAGGTACTCAAGGTATGGATTCAGACCAACAGTGTTGGCCTTGCCCAGGAGCTTGTTAGAAATGCAGGATCTCAGGCCCCACCCTAGAACTACTGAATCAGAATCTGCATTTTAACAGGACCCCTTGGGTGATTCGTCCTCCTTTAAAATTGGGGAAACACTGCTCTAGATCACTGTTCCCCAAAGCACCAAGGTTTAAGTATCACTATGGAAACCTAAATGAGTTTAGATGGTACATAGATGAACATTTTATTTTAATAATCGTTAAGTTGATTTTTATTATTACCATCTATTTATGGCAAATAATATTGGTTTTCCATTTATCGTAATAATTTAAAGTTTCTTTCGCAAAATAAACAATTTTAAAGTAAGTTTGGTGGTATGTGGATGTGACAAAAACTATAAAAAGTCGTATGTTTACGAGTGTCTTAAGTTAACATGGTGCTTAAGAGCATGGACTCTGGAGCCAGACACCCTGCGTTTGAATGCCTGCTCCTCCAGTAATTCACTGTGTGACTTTGGGCAAGTTTCTTAACCTCAGTGGGCCTCGGTTTCCTCATCGGAAGAATGGCAATAATAGTATCTATCTGATTGGGATATTGTGGGGCTTAAATACGTTCATATATGAAAAGTCCTAAGGATAGTGCCTGACTCATCGCAAGGGCTGTATCAGGGCTAACTTACCCTACTATAATCTAGAACACAAATGTTCAAAGACTTTTTTATCCTGTGCTTTTTATTTCCCCCTACCTTATCCCCTGCTTCCTTGCTTTCTCAGATTGACATGCCCCACCTCCCCCAAAAAGCTAAATATTCCAGGAATTTTGTACCATTGAGGAGAGTGAGAGCAGCAACTTCCATTTGGCCAATAAGAGGATGGTCTTCACTTAACGAGGTGGGTGGAGGGGGGGCATGAGAGCTTACAGGTGGGAAGTCCCAGGAGAGGACTCTGCCCAGAGAATTTGCTCTAAAACAATGAGGAAGTGACAACAGAAAGTGACCACTCGTACATCATGTTCACCATAACCTGGAAAGAAGGTTTTTTAAAAATTCCTTTATTGTTTTACTTATAACTTTGGCAACTATACCACATGTTTTTCGAGAACATTTTGATATGTGCCTTATATGCTCATGGGCTCTTGGGTTGTGACTTCCTGGCTGCAGGACACCTTTGATAAATAAAAGACTGATTGGTAGAGTGGCAGGAC
The DNA here is from genome assembly GCF_949752795.1 of Hyperoodon ampullatus. Lineage (NCBI taxonomy): Eukaryota > Metazoa > Chordata > Mammalia > Artiodactyla > Ziphiidae > Hyperoodon > Hyperoodon ampullatus. The sequence continues at coordinate 62,229,495 of NC_136922.1, forward strand.
CCTGCTGAAACCACAGTGTGAGAAATGGACTGCCTCACGGGGTTCATTCGCCTGCATTAGTGCAGAGGTGAGAAATCTCTCTTCTCTTTTCCAGACTTCATAGGCAAAGAAACAAGGGACTCAGTAGGACAGTGTCATACAGAGTGAAGTAAGTCAGAAAGAGAAAGACAAATACCATATGCTAACACATATATATGGAATCTAAGAAAAAAAAAAATGTCATGAAGAACCTAGGGGTAAGACGGGAATAACGATACAGACCTACTAGAGAATGGACTTGAGGATATGGGGAGGGGGAAGGGTAAGCTGTGACAAAGTGAGAGAGTGGCATGGACATATATGCACTACCAAACGTAAGGTAGATAGCTAGTGGGAAGCAGCCACATAGGACAGGGAGGTCAGCTCGGTGCTTTGTGACCACCTAGAGGGGTGGGTTAGGGAGGGTGGGAGGGAGGGAGACGCAAGAGGGGAGAGATATGGGAACATATGTATATGTATAACTGATTCACTTTGTTATACAGCAGAAACTAACACACCATTGTAAAGCAATTATACTCCAATAACGATGTAAAAACAAAACAAAACAACAACAACAAAAAAAAACATAAAGAGTTTTGAGTGCCCAGAGAACCTTATTTTCAGATTTCTATTCAAATGTATTTTTAGAACCAGCAAAAGATGATTTTGTCAAATAGTAACAGTAATCCTTGCTTATATTTTAAAAATAGGCACATTTTCTATTTGTGAACAGCTGTGATCTGACAAACTATACTTAGGGGAGAAAAGTGATGATGACAAGAGCAACTAGTGTGTAAAATTGTTGACCATGAGTTATTTCTCTCTGAAATAACTCACAAAGCTCAGCATATTTAACTTTTTTTTTTTTTTTTTTTTTTGCGGTACGTGGGCCTCTCCCGTTGCGGAGCACAGGCTCCGGATGCGCAGGCTCAGCGGCCATGGCTCACAGGCTCAGCCGCTCCGCGGTATGTGGGATCTTCCCGGACCCGGGCACGAACCCGTGTCCCCTGCATCGGCAGGCAGACTCTCAACCACTGCGCCACCAGGGAAGCCCCACCTTTTCTTATAGTTACTTGTGGCAGTGGAGAGGGTGGTGGTATGATGATGATAAATATAGCTTCAATTAAGTGTCTGCTTTGTGTCAGGACCTGTATTACATTCTTCATCTACAGTCTTTGTTTTAATTCTGATAACTAAGAGTTAAGCATGGTAGCTGTTTTACAAATAAAGAAAATGAGACTCACTTAGGTTAAGTAACTTGACTAAGGCCACACAGCTGGGGAAAAGCAGCAGCAGAAGTAGAACCCAAGTCTGACTGTAAGACCAGCACTGTCCCCCGCATTCGGGGTCTCACGTGGAAACAGTGTTAGTTCTGTTCCTCTTGCCACCCTCCCCTCTAATGGTGTTTGAGTATCTTGCTACCCTCCCCTCTAATGGTGTTTGAAAACCTGCATCTCAGTGCTGGTTTTCAGAGTTATTTCATGAGTTGGGAGAAAATATAAAAGCCTTTGAGAATCTGGCTTTTTTTATCCTAAGCATTTTTTAATACCCTGCAGAGCAAAATGACATTTTTAAATGTACGGGAGAGCACAAAGCATCAAAGAGCTCATGGGTACAGCCTGTGACTTCCTGGAGCCCTACATTCTTAACTGTCAGATTTTAACAAATACTTCTCTAGATAATTGCTTAATTACTATATCTGTCAAGAAAAAGCCTTCACAGCCATCAAGTACTAAGTATAAAAATATGCTTTCATCCTGGAGTTTGAAAAATCATTCCTGAGATTTCAGGAAGACAGAAGCCCAGTGGCACATGGTCACTCTCAGGTTTGTAAGGATAAAACTAGATGGAGAGCAAAGGATGCTGAGGTTAGGGGGAGCACATGGAAGAATTATATCGATACTTACCTGTAGGAGGTCCTTTTCACTCGAGGATCTCTAAAATACTTTGCAAAATGGAAGTAGATAAGTAATATGATCTGAATTATACCAAGTTAGTAAAACAAAGAAATGAGGTTTTGGATCAGAAAGGCCAGGGCTTTTATGCAGCTCTGGTACTCCTGCTGAAACTTAGCAGAAACTACATAACCTCTCTGAGACAAAATTTGGTTTATCTCTACTATGGAAATGTCAGCCTCTACCATCGAGTTGTTGAGAGGATTAAATAAAACAGTGTATTATAAGTACTTAGTGCAGTGCTGAATATATATAGGGGGTTCAAAAAGTTATACAGTCAATCCCCATTATTCATGGATTCCACAGTTTGCTAATCACCTACCCTCTAAACTTTATTTGTAACCCCAAAGTGAATAGTTGGAGGTGACTTCACGGTTATTCACAGACATGCACAGGGAGGGGAAAAGCCATGCACAGGGAGGGGAAAAGCTCGAGTCGCGTCCTGCACACGTTCCCAGCTGAAGTTGAACGAGCAGCACTCTGACTTCTCGTTCCAGCTCTCACACTGTAAACAAGTGTCCTTTTCATATTCTATTTAGTGCCATGTTTTTCAAATTATTGTGCTTATTGTTGGTGATTTCGCTTCAGTGGCCCCCCGCCAGGTGTAGTGCTGTAGTGCTGCCTAGTGTTCTTGAACACAGGAAGGCTGTGATTTGCCTTATGGAGAAAATATGTATGTTAGGGCTTCCCTGGTGGCGCAGTGGTTGAGAGTCCGCCTGCCGATGCAGGGGACACGGGTTCGTGTCCCGGTCCGGGAGGATCCCACATGCCGCGGGGCGGCTGGGCCTGTGAGCCATGGCCGCTGGGCCTGCGCGTCCGGAGCCTGTGCTCGGCAACGGGAGAGGCCACAGCAGTGAGAGGCCCGCATACTGCAAAAAAAAAAAAATATATATATATATATATATATATGTTAGATAAGCTTTGTTCAGGCATGAGTTATAATATTAATGAACCAACAATCTATATTAAACACGGTATCTTTAATCAGAAACACTAATATATAAAACAAAGTTATATATTAATCAGCTGACAAAAATCTTGTGACCAGAGGCTCACATGGGCCTAACCCTTTGTCTCTCCTAGGAGCAATGGTTCAGGTATTTGCTAACTCAGTGTTCATGGCAACTGTAAAGAACTTAGCAACCATGAATAATGAAAATCAGCTCTAAACTTATGGTTACCAAGGGGGAAAGGGGGGAGGGATAAACTGGGAGCTTGGGACTGACATGTACACACGACCGTATATAACATAGACAGCTAATAAGGACCCACTGTATAGCACGGGGAACTCTACTCAGTACTCTGTAATGGCCTATATGGGAAAAGAATCTAAAAAAGAGTGGATCTATGTATTTGTATAACTGATTCATTTGCTGTACATCTGAAACTAACACCACATTGTAAATCAACTATACTCCAATAAAATTTTTAAAAAATTAAAAAATTTGAAAAAAGAAAAAGTGAATCAGTTCTATTCAATTTAGTTCCATATTAGGTTGGTTAAATATTAGTGGCTCTAACAAATTAACTCCAAACTCTCCATGGCTTAACACAGAAGTTTATTTTTCATGAATGTAAAGTCTAATCAGGTGTTTGGCAGATGGCCTTAAAATGGAGAGTCAGGGACCCAGACTCATTACATCGGTGGCTCTGCCCACAGTAGAACCTTTGCTTCCAGCCAGTGGATGGAGGAAGACAGAAAAGTAGTGGATGGAACGTCTTTATGGGCCAGCCTAGAGATAGAGCGCATCACTTCTGCCTTCATTCTGTTGGCCAGAGCTTAGTCACATGGTCACACCTAACTGCAGAGGAGGCTGGAAAATATAATCTGTGTGCTGAGGGGTTACATGAATAGTTGTGCCACAATTCTCCTTAAAATTATTTCCTACAGTCATTTTTCTTTGGATAAATGGCAAAACCCTTAGGTAAGAGACACTTAAGTTTTGTAAGTTACTTTTCTGAACCCATTACCATTCTGCACCAAGAGAAGCAAGTCTGTCTGCTCTCATGTGTCTAGTTAAAAGATAAAATCCTTATATAATGAGACCATATTTTCTCTTGTTCTACTAATACTTCAGCCAACCCTTTATTCCCTGCTGTAAATTTTTTTTTTTTTTTTTTTTTTTTGTTGTGGTATGCGGGCCTCTCACTGTTGTGGCCTCTCCCATTGCGGAGCACAGGCTCCGGACGCGCAGGCTCAGCAGCCATGGCTCACGGGCCCAGCCGCTCCGCGGTATATGGGATCCTCCCAGACCGGGGCACGAACCCGTATCCCCTGCATCGGCAGGCGGACTCTCAACCACTGCGCCACCAGGGAGGCCCCCTGCTGTAAATTTTTGACTGAAATTATTTTACCACTGAATTAAGGATCATATAAAGAATATACCCAACACCTTCTATGAAAGAAAGTGTTAAAATACAAACAACTGATCATTTATATTTGTTTCAAATAATTTGTGGGCTCACATCCAACTTGCTTTAGCATTCAGCCAGTAAAATGCCAACTTTGTCTGACCCTATGTTACTGTGTGTATTAGATTATGTAATAAAATAATACTGATGCTACCTGGAAGAAGTATTTACTGTTCTCTGGGATCTCTGCCCAATTCTACTATAGTTTTATGCTGTGGACTCTGATGAGGTTTTTTTTTTTTTTTTTTTTTTTTAAGATGTTGGGGGTAGGAGTTTTTATTAATTAATTTATTTATTTTTGCTGTGTTGCATCTTCGTTTCTGTGCGAAGCCTTTCTCTAGTTGGGTCAAGCGGGGGCCGCTCTTCATCGCGGTGCGTGGGCCTCTCACTATGGCAGCCTCTCTTGTTGCAGAGCACAGGCTCCAGACGCGCAGGCTCAGTAGTTGTGGCTCATGGGCCTAGTTGCTCTGCGGCATGTGGGATCCTCCCAGACCAGGGCTCAAACCCATGTCCCCTGCATTAGCAGGCAGATTCTCAACCACTGCGCCACCAGGGAAGCCCCTGATGAGTTGGTTTTTTTTTTTTTTTCAGTCTTTCTGTCCTAGTTTTACTATCAAGGAAAGAGGCAGTAGCATAGTAATTATCAAGCCCCTTCTTTCAGGGGAATACATTATAGGACAATTGTGGTCTTCTATAATGATCAGCTCATGCACCTCTTTGGAACTCTTAAGAAAACTATCATGGACTCTTTCTCCCCAGAATTGAACTTATACATATATTTTATACCATTCAAAATGTCTATACCATTTTAGGGGATTCTAAAACAGGCCAGTACTGTATGATCCAGCAGTTCCATTCCTAGGTATATGTCCAAACGAATTGAAAGCAAGGTTTTGAAGAGATATTTGTACACCAGTGTTCATAGTAGCATTAGTCAAGATACCCAAAAGTTAGAAACAACCCAAGTGTCCATCGACAGATGAATGGTTAAACAAAATGTGGCATATACATATAATTGAGTAATGAGGAATGAAATTCTGGTACATGCTACAACATGAATAAACTTCGAAGACATTATGTTAAGAGTAATAAGTCAGATACAAAAGGACAAATATTGTATGATTCCACTTATTTAAAGTACCTAGAATAAGCAAATTCACAGTAACAGAAAGTAGAGCAGAGGTCACCAGGGTTTGGAGGGAGTAGGAATGGGGAATTATTGTTTAATGGGTACAGAGTTTCTGTTTGGAATGATAAAAAAAGTTCTGGGAATGGATAGTGGTGATGACTGTACTTGATACCACTGAATTGCATACTTTAAAATTGTTAAAATGATAAATTTTATGTTATGTATATTTTACCATAATAAAAAAAAATCACGTTGAAAAGAGCCTGGATGTGAGAGCCTGATAAGCCTGGCTGGGTTCCAATCCCAGGTCTACCAGTTACCAGCTGTGTATGACTTTGGGTAAACTACTTAGTGTCTCACAATGTCATTTTCCCTACCTATAAAGTTGGGAATAAACTACCAACCTTAGAGGATTGTTGTGGAAATTAATGTGATTAGCCTGCCACATATAGCCACTATTTTAAAAGGTAAAGAAAACTAGTATATATTAAGCAAGCAAAATCCAGTGGACTGTGTTAAGAATAAAGTACCACGTTACATAATTGCTTTTTGTCTCTAGGAGATAAGAATATTAACACAGAATAATACAGGAGGGCAACAATTGAGTCTATGGAGCCGCCCCAGGAGCCAGAGCTGTCATATCCCCTCCTCTTCCACCTCCTGTTGCAAACAGTAAAGGCCCTTCGTACAGTTTAAAAAAAGAATTGAATAATATAAATGAGGTGGGATTTTAGCATTGAAGAAACAGATGTACAGGACTTGCTCCAGCTTTCCAGTGACTAGAAGGACAGAAAGAACACAAAATTAACCTTGCCTAAGTCTGAGGTTTATTTCTGTTTCTGCTTAAATTGTTTTTAGATTCTCTAGGTTTTCCTCATTTTTGTAAACTGTTGGGGATTTTCTGCAGTATAGGTTTTAAGTCTTTGCAGTGTGTCTTGATGTAGGTTTTAAAACACAAATCCATATACAAACCTATGCATGCAAACACACACTCTACAGAGCAATGCCATATTTATCTGGAGATCAGACATCCTACAATATTAACTCTTTGGGACATAACCATTTTTGCAGAATCATGCCCCGAAGCCCTCCTTGTAGCAAATACCAGATATAAAGTCTTTGCTGAGAAGTGTCATGACTCCACGCAGAAACAACAGAAAAACAGCAAGCAAAGTTAAGAGTGACAGCAGAGAAGGAAGCAGGAAAATAGCTAATGCCCATATGAGCCTGGCTGGAGGCTGGCAACATGAGTAACCGTTGAGCCTGCCACATTCAGAAAAGGTTAAATTTCATTCCATTTGCTCTGCTTAGGAAAATGGGAGTATGTGCAGAATATTTTTAAATTGCATCCAAAAATGATAAAAGTTTAATGCTTAAAGAGGTAGAATCTGTTATTTGCAGTACTCATTATGGAGTGAAGTGTTGCTATTTATATATTAATATGCTCTGTTTATACTGAGACATAAATAGCTAAATTTTATCAGTTTTGTCACCTAATTCTTTCTAAAATCTGGCTGTTTCTTTCAGTCTCCAGCACTTGACACAATGCCTGCCTCACAGTGGGCACTCAGTATTTATTGAAAGAAGAAAGAATGAATGAATGAGTGGACAAGTGAAGGAATGAAACTACCTATAACATTTGTATGCCTGCATGACGTGTATTACCTGTGCGTGAATAAAGACATCCAAGTTTAAACTCACCCTTTTCTCCTTTCCAGAGCAGAGACCATTCTCCTGGGACCATTGCTAAGAAAGAAACACCCACGCTGTGACATATGCCACTGCCACCGCCACTGCCACCTCTGCCTCCGCCTCCCCCCCCATCAGCGCCCCCGGTAAGACCTGGGTTTTTCTTTTTCAGTCTGGTTTGCTTGAATACACTTGAGCAGGTTTTAAATGTTCAGAATCAGCCACCACCCAGCTCCTCTATGGCAGGTGGCATCTTTGGTAGCTGGCTCTACGGCTCCAGGGTCTAATTCCAAACCAGCCTGGCCAGGTATTTCCCACCCCGTTCCTTGGCAGCTCCCACCCTCTACCTCAGCGTCGTCTACATGATTTCTCTTCTAATTCCTGCTGCTCGATACAGGCTTCCCAGAGTCTCCCTAATCGACTCTTCCATCTCACGGGAAACCTCAGAGGGGAGGCCACGATGAAGTGCATAGCCAAGGAGGCTTGCTCAGAGTCAAGTTCCAGTGTGTGATCTGGATGGTGCTAACAGTAGCTTGGGCTTCAGTTGCCAGGTTCTGGGACCAAGAGGAGTGTCATATGCAATGCCACAACAAAATATAAATCTCTAAATGAAATCTCCCTCTCTGCACAAGACTGAATTCAGTCTATTTCGCTTTGTGTTGTCCTCTTGGTTTAATAGTTTGGTTTGGGCTTAGGAGAGGCACAGAGAGTGGTTATTTTGTTTTAGGACAGGGCTTCTCACCCTTAGCACCATTGACACTTGGGGCCAGGAATAGAGCCTTACCCGCTATCCTGCCCCCGGGGTGCACACCTCTCCACAGATGCGTGGATGACATGACCACGGGAGTATAGGTTATGAAAGGAGGGTCTGAGGCCCTGCTGCACAGTCACCAGCCTTGGTAAGAACGAGGGTATGCTTGAGGTCATATGTCACCCCCATGACATTAGCGTGGCACACTGACCGTATCTGAAGCGCTGGGGCATACGCCTTCCTGAAACGTGACCCTTGCCCTTGAAGGGAGTGGAAGGAAAGCACATAATGTGAGTTACACCTGAAAGCTCTCTGGCCAATATATAGAAAGAATAGGAATCAGTACTGCATTTCCACTGCCGAATTTGACACAAAGAAGGCATGGAGATGAACAGTTTATAAGTGAAAGAAGCATACATGGAACTATAATGTGGGTCTCACACAGACTTGCTGGGCCTGAAGAAGCACAACTTAAAGTAACTCCCAATACCACAGTATGCCCATAAACTTAGCCAGAATAAATAAACTTATCAAAACCCATATTGTTGGGGACTTGGGGAAATAAACTCTTTTAAACATTGCTGGTGACATACCTGGGACTCAACAAATGTTGAATGAGTCTTTCCGGAGTGTTCTCTGACAAAAAACAATAAGCCTGAATATATCACTTTTTCCCCTGGTAATCAAGTAGTTTTATTTTTGAGACTGACTTAAGAATTTAACCCTAAAGGAACCAAAAAAGAATTTATACAGGATGTGCACAGCAACGCTATTTATTCTAGTAAAAAATTAGATCTTAAATGGTTTATGAGAACCAAATGAACTGTATTGCCATGCTGTTAATTAAAAATTGCATTATGTTAAAGTGTTAATTAAAAATTACATTTATAACTGTGCTGATAATGGAAAGTAGATATGGAATGATGAATTAAAAACAGTGCACGTTTTGTGCATCATGAAATCAGCTATATATGTAATAAATAGGAAAGACCAGAAGAGAATTTTGAATGCTGATAATAAAATTTTAAATTTCATTAGGGAGTCTTTTTCTTTTAATATGCTTAAGTTCATAATAAACAAAAATAATTCTGCATTTGGATAATTCTTGCATTCCTTCCCACATTCCTAATTTTTTTTTTTTTTTGCTACCTATCTCATGGAGGAACTGATCAATTTAGGAGGAAAATAACCATGTAAATTTTACTTTTTTTTTTATAAATTTATACATTTATTTATTTTTGGCTGCATTGGGTCTTCATTGCTGCGTGCGGGCTTTCTCTGGTTGTGGCAAGCGGGGGCTATTCTTCGTTGCGGTGCATGGGCTTCTCATTGTGGAGCATGGGCTCTAGGCCTGTGGGCTTCAGTAGTTGTGGCACATGGGCTCAGTAGTTGTGGCTCGTGGGCTCTAGAGCTCAGGCTCAGTAGTTGTGGCTCATGGGGTTTAGTTGCTCTGCAGCATGTGGGATCTTCCTGGACCAGGGCTCGAACCCATGTCCCCTGCCTTGGCAGGCGGATTCTTAACAACTGCGCCACCAGGGAAGTCCTTTAATATTTTTTTAAGATGCATTTTTCTACAATCTGAGAAAAATATTTACAGTGCATATTATAGGCAAAGAATGAACAACCTGAGCATATAAAGAGCTCTTAGGGATCAATATTGGAAGGATGAGTAGAAAATGGGCCCAGGATATGACCAGGCAGAAGAAATACAAATGTTTCAACCTCACTATAATTGAATAAACACAAATTAAAATAATGAGAAATCATTTTCATCTATCAGTTTGGTGGCGGTACTTTTTAAATGTTGCCTGGAGTGTTAGGAACCAGGCACTTATAACATTTTTTTTAGTGGTTGATTTATTTATTTACTGCTACAGGCACATCCATTGCTCCCTTCCCATTTACCCACCCCCACTGTACACAAGGTTGGATGATTTGATTTAAGAAGTCTGTGGCATGGTGGATGGGCTTTAGGTTCTTTTGGTTCTAACACTTTCTAGGTGACCTATATAGTCATTTATTATACCAGGCACTTATACCTCTTAATAGGAGCAAATATTGGTATAATCCCCTAAAACACAATTTGTTAATATGGATTAAGTCCCTTTAAAAAGTGGTTGTACTCAATGACCTAGTTTCACTTCAAGTAATTTCCTTTCAGTAACTCATCATAGTGTACAGAAATATTTAGCTATAGATTATTAATGAGAGCATTATTGTGTTAGCAACCAAAAAAAAAAAGAAAGGAAACAATCTAAATATTTAAAACCAGAAGATTCAATAAAAAATGATTATGTAATCCACAAAACAGTATTCTAGGTAGCACTAAAAGTCATATCAAAATTATTTTGTAACTTCCAGTATAATAATTGATTCAGGCAAGGATCATTCATCAAACCTAAAACCACTTAGGGAAATGTTTTGGAGAACAGGATGTTCACAGGATCCCAAGTGTCACCCACAGATTACTTCTAATTACAAAGGGGAAAATGTACCTTTAACAGGGATCAAAGTGTCACCTGTCATAGAATGACCTTTACACAGCCTTTTGCTGTGATGCAACAAGAAATACATAGCGTCACCCTGCAGTGACCTGCCAAAAATTAGTGTTCTCTGAGCAAGCAACTAGGCACATCCAGAATGTGGGACCTTCTACGACAGAGGTTGGCAAACTAGAGCAGAGCCCATGGTCCAGTTTTGGTACAGCCCTCGAGCTAAGAATGGTTTTTACATTTTCAAGGGATTGAAAAAAATCAAAAGAAAAATAATATTTTGTGCATATGAAAAATATATGAAATTCAAATTTTAGTCCATAAACAAAGTTTTATTGTACCCCAGCAATCCTTATTCATTTACATACTGTCTCTGGCTGCTTTTATGTTCCAGTGACAGAGCACCAGTTAAACAACTTGTCTCCCCCCAAAGAAGAATTCTTTTCATCTCACTAGTTGACCTGTGTTTTAAAAATTATATTCAATTATTATTATTTTGTTTTGAATTTCATCAATAAAAATTTTGTGGAAATTTGTTTTCTTTTTTGCTTACTTAACAGAACATCCATGATTTTGCCTCTTGGCCCACAAGGCCTAATATACTTTCTATCTGGCCCTTTACGGAAGAAGTTTTGCCAACACGTGTCCTACAAGATAGCTGGCTTCATTCAGCCTTCCTTTTGTCACCAGCAGCCAGTGATCTTGGTACACTTGCATCAGATCATGTCCCCTTCCCCATCACTTTTCAAGGACTTCCCATCCCCCTCTTAGCTGTGGGCCGCTCCACGTGCATGACCCGGCCCCTGCCTACCTCTCAGACCTCATATGGTGCCCCTTTCCCCATGTCTTCTACTTCAGGACTTTAGCATGGCTGTTCCTTCTGCTTGGAAAGCTCTTTCTGCTCAGCTCAGCCCAGATGTCCCTTCCTTGAAGCATCATTTCCTCGCACCCCACACTGGCATTCGTAACATACTTTTAAACCCCTCCTTCATAGCAGTTACCAGTTTTAAAGTTAGTTTTTATTTGACTGGGGTCCACATTTTCTATTTTGTGGTCTTTTCTGCCCCTAGTGCCTGGCTCACAATAGCTACCCATTGAATGAATGGATGGATGGACGGATGCATGACTGAATGAATATCTGTGTGAATAGCATTAGGAAATGGAGTTAAACTCTTCGTAAGCAGTGTTCAGGACTTTAAACATCTATGCTTATGGACCAGCATGGCAGATTTTATTATATGTAATCTTTGCAAGGAGGGGGCATTTTGTGTGATATGTCTGATCAGGCTTCACCTTAGCTCTGGAAGATCTGGGGATTAGACCAAGGCTAAAAGTTCTTTGATTTTTCCCTCCTAACATCTCATCTTTCCCCTTCCTGCCCCTCGCATCCTCGTCTCCTCCTCTCCCTGATGTGCATCCTTTGGAACCGAGAAAAGGGCTGATGGGCCTTGCTGAAGTTCTGAAGCAGGCTCTAAGTGAAAGCCAGACAGCCCTCATCATCTGGTTTCCCTTCTTTTCTTGCCCCTATTTCCCTGTCTTTTGAGCACTACTGCTTTATCTCATCCCTTTGAAATCCAGAAACCATATCAAAATTGCCCACATGGTACATTGGTCCACTTATAATGAAATTATTGTTGCTTTGGTTACACGATGTAACTTTTCTAAAAAATTAAAAAAATATACAATGGATTTGATTTTTGAAAGGCAGCAAAATTTTTACTGAGCTTTTGTTTTCAAATCTACTTTGGCCGCTTGTTAGTGTCCAAGATGTGAGAAGGAACTCCTTGAGGGCCTGTGATTTCTCTTCTTTCTTGCCCCAATTGTGTAACATTGTCTACAAAAGAGGAAGGGACTATGTGGGTCTCTGACCAGATGATAAATTCTTTGGAGTTGTGTTGCCTAGGCAAAGCCTAAAAGAAGATTTGTAAAGTTTTACAGCATTATTTTTTAATGTTGCTGTTCAAGCTTAAATATCCCAAGGAGGCAACAGTACTCCTAGGGGAGGCCTGTGTCTTATTATTTAAAATCAAAAGGAAAACTGGCTTGATAATCATTTATTTTCCATGATAAGCAAAACTCTAAGTAGAAAGACACCATGGATCCAGGTACTCCTCTGCCTGCCTGTTCCAGGGGTAACATTTAATAAACTGCTGGAGGGAAATTACAATGAGAAGCTTATTGTGGCCCCTCACTGTCCTGTTCCCTCATTACTCTTTGCCAGAGTCTTTGTTTGCATTCAGGAAACTCAGTGAGATGATTTTTCTCCTTGCAGTGTAAGGATCGCATGATTCATGGGTGAGGTAGACTTCCCAGTGTCAGGAAATACCAGCTGAGGCTTACATTGGGAGGTTTTCCCACCATCTCTAGGATGCAGGAGCTCATGTGGTATAAAAAACATGTCAATCTGTGAAAGAAAATGTGGAAAATGAAGTGGTGTCTGAAGCCCCATAAGAGCCTCTTTTGGAGTATTGCGTTTGCTGTGGTTAAAAAAAAAAAAAAAAAGGCAGGGGTCGGGGGCTTTAGGTGGAAGGGGGCTCAGTAGAATTGCATATTACCCTATAATCTGGAAACGGTAATTTGCATGTTGACTGGTGCATTTAGAATAATGAGAGGCTTAAAAAATCTTAAATACTGTCACTCACTTAGATTCTCCTGACATTCTGGTGCTTTGATTAGTGTCACTAATGAGGGATTGGAGACGTTTACCCAGGGTTGACAGTGGCCACTGGGACAAGGAAAAGTCTTTTGCATTAGGCCAAGCTATTAGGAGAGTATTAAGTTGACATTTGGTCCTTGCTTAAATCAGTTTGCACAAGTGCACGTTTGTCTTCAAGTAATTTTAAGAACGAGATTCTCCCTTTCTCCTCTGCCGGTTTGTACCCGCAAGCAGTAACAGGGCTTCAGTGAAAAAACGAGGGAGGCAGTCTGCAGCAGATTTACTTGGTCTGCAAGAGAGGTGTGTCAGGACCTGCCACTCATACTTCCAAAGGGCCATTCAGCACGATATTTAAATGTGTTTCTTTTTCACAGCTGTCAGGTAGGAGGGATGGCAGGAAAAAAAGGGGAAGCTTGCAGTGGTGTGCTGGGGGCAGCAATTGTGCACTCAGAACGCCTGGAATTTGGCAAGAAAAGCCTGCGAGCGCTTGTTAAAGGCCTTTTTCAAATTTCGTAGGAGCCCAGGAGCCTAAGCCACTCACACAGCGTCTGAGCCGAGGGATATGGCAGGAAGCTGCCATGGGCCAGGAGGCCAAAAAGCAGCCCTTGAAAGCCTCAGCCATCCCGGTAGCTGCAATTACTATCTGGAGCTTTATTTTACTCTGGAATCTGCTGGCTCTTTGCCTTTGAAATCTTTTACAATTACAGTGTAACTAACAATTCCTAGAAAAACTGCCAATGAACCACTTCCCCTACCCAGGGTTGTCTTTTCATATATGCATGGTTATACTGAGGAGGGCCACGTTGATTTGGAGCCTGGGCTCTTTGGGGCTATGTACCCCTTCCCCCAGACTGCTCTTTCCTTTCTTGCCATAAAAGAGAAAAAATTACGAACATCAGGTTGTTGCTGGCAATCAGATATCCAGCCCTGACCCGGTCGAGAAAGCTGCAAGTGAGGGATGAGGGGTGCTGCGATCTTGGGAGCACGAGCACATCCTTGCAGTGGGGTATTGGCAGCTAGAAAAAGTCACGTTTCCTAGGATGCTTAATGAAAAGACAGGTAACATGAAGTGGAAAAAGCAGGCTACATATGGATAATGTGGTCCCAACTCTATAAAACAAAACTCTGTGTACTGCTCACTTGTGTGCTCTCAGATCAAGACAGTAAGGAAATAGTACGCATACAATGATAACATTGCTGGTTATCTGGGGGCCGTATGCGTGATTTCTGTTTTCTTGTCTGTATGATTCCACATTTTCTCAAATATTTACGTGGAGCATTTATTACTTTTATAAATAGAAGAAAAGGTTTTAAGAAAGAAAAAGGAATGAATGATCATTTACCTACTGATCATAAAATAATGATCTACAATAATAATAACAGGCATCTACTGAACAGCTATTGTATACCAGGTATTGTGCCAGGCGCTTAACGAGGATTATCTAAATTCATATTTACAGCAATCCATTGAGGCGGGATGATAGTGCCCTTTTACAGATGAGGAAACAGAGGCACAGAGAGGTTACTAAGGTGCCCAGTGTCATACAGCCAGTAAGTGGTGGAGGCTGGATTCCTCCCCAGGCTCTCTGAAAGCCTTACTGCTCTGTGCTCTACTGCTTCCAAATATATATACAGCTGGAATAAGCAGCACTGATGGCCACAGCATCAAACACTTATGTAGTGCTTACTGTATGCTTTGTGTTGTCCTAAGGTGCTTAGCGCATAATTGAATTAATCCTCACAGTAACCCTTTGAGGCAGGTACTGTTGTTATTCTCATGGATGAGTTGACTGTGGCACGGAGGGGAAGTGACTTACACTGGATCACATAGCTAGTAACTGGCAGAGCCATGGTTTGCATGCTGGCAGAATGGCTCCAGAGTCCCTGTTCCGAACCACTAAACCAGCTGCCCTTTGCTGTAGACCTTCTCAGGGATTACACCTACCCCTTGAATGTAAGAGCCAGGAAATCAATGGTTTCCCTTTCTCACACCTAGGACAGAGCTCCCACATTTCTTCCTATATCCCCAAGCCTCCCCCTAAGATTGCTCTTTTCTTTTTTTTTTCTTTCCTTTTCTTTATGGTTCCACCATTTCCCCTCACTTGCTTATTGGTTTTTTCTCCTTTTTTAATAGAAAAAAAACATTTTGCAAGACACCCTCTGAATAAAACCCATGGTTTAAAAGCAGAGAGTCAGCATTAAAGAAGCAGGTACAATGCAAAAAAACCCTCAGTTTTGTCTTGTCTTTAGTTTACAACTGGGCTTTTCATGGACTCAAGAAAACAGGCTCTCTGCTAACGGTGCAGGGCACACAGTGGAGACAATAAGTGCCTCTGAGCTCAATGACTATAGACTGTATCCTTAAATTTGACCAAACCATCATGCTAATTTACTGAGCTTTTGCTGCACGGAATTACCAAGTCTGAATCCAGGGAAGACTGGGCTCAGTCATGGAAGTGCTGAAAGTATAGTTGATTATTGCCAGACCAGAACATTGTCCCTTGCATTGCTTCTTCATTATGTATTTCCTGCATATGGGACCCTTGAAGTCTTACCTTTAAAGAGCCCTCCTGTCCTCTGAATTAGTCACCTTTCATCTTCCTAAGCTTACTTCTCTGAGCATCGGGCACTAGGTCTTGCTAATGCTTCGGGTTCTCTCCTAAACAGACGAGTCGAGGGATGAGAGGATCTTGGGGTCAGTGAACAATTAGTGAGTTACTCCGAGACAGGGATTCTGTGCCAAGGTCAGTACTAGGCACATAGTAGGCACCCAGTACCTAGCATGATTTCCTGAACTAGTGAGTTTAGTGAAGATATTGTAATTCACAAAGCAAACCCACTGTGAACTAACCAATCACTACTTTACATCTTCCACCTGTCTAAGCCCTGAAAGCCAGACACATTCTATGTTGTGTCCTGAAAGAATACCATTAACACATTCACATTTTGCTGAGAATATTAGATCACAAGTAACACATTCAGGGATAGCACAAGTTAACACCTGGGCTTTATTTCTAAAGCCATAAAATGTCCTTTGGTACAATCCTCCCCTTTCCAATTTGTTATTCTTTCTAAGAGAATAGACTAATAGACTTTATACCTTGGCTTTACATAAAGACATTTTTAAAAAACCCAGGGAAAGCAACAGAGTGTACCCGCCTTGTACATGATAACAATAGATTCCCATTTGAATAAGGTCTGTTCACAGTGGAGGAGTGTGAATGTGTTTTCGAGCTGGTGAAAGCAGGATTCCACCTGTACCACATAAAGTATTTAAAACACAAAGGTGAAAAGCATGTCTGTTCCTATGTCGCCATCTGTTCAGCACTCAGTGTACCAGGCCGTCGGTTTCAGTAGGGATCATGTAATGATGCAGTGTGGTGTGTTCAAAAACAAAAACAAAGGCATGTGGGCTTTAAAGTCCAACAGACGGGAAACTGAATCCCTGCTGTGCCGTTTATTAGCTCTATGGTGTCAAGCAAATTACCTAGCAACTCTGAGCCTCAGTTTCCTCATCTGCAAATGGGAATAATCACCACCACTTCCTAGGGCTCTTCCCTAGAGTGGAAGTTCCAGGAAGGGAGGGATTTTTGTCTGTTTTGCTCAGTGTATCCTCAACACCTGAGCAGTGCCTGCATGTAGTAGGCATTCGCCATGTATGTGTGGAATGCACGAATCATGGGGTTGTTGTGAGAATCTACTAAGATAACGAGAGAAGCAGTTGTTTACCCAGTGTCTGCTTAGTCAATGGCAGCTACTCTTATCCCAGGGACCAGGAAACAACCAGGCAAGTAACCAGATATGGGACTAAGTTGAGGGCAAAGACTCCTGCAGTCAGTGCTACAGGAGGTCAGACACCAGAAGTCAAGATCAAGGCTGGGAGCCCGAGTTTTTCAAAGTGGGGAGTCAGGCCAGCAGTCTGAAAATAGTCCCCAAATAGGAGGGCAGAGGTTATCACTTGTAGGCTTCAGGGCTTCCAAGTCCAGGGTGCCAGTACCTGCTCCTGTAGCATGATCTGGACAGCTAGGTGGTTTGCCTTTTCTCCTCTCACTGGCTCGCCCTGAGTTGAGTGGCCTGGGTCCATGGGGTACCAGTGGGAGGTACGTGGAGTCAACCACAGATGGGAGTAATGAGCCCTCAGCAGTGGGGTCGCAGCTGTGATGGAGGAGTACATGGGGATCCAGAGGTATCCTTTAGGATCCACTCCAGTGAAATGGCAGCCTGATTCAAATATTTTAAACATTTAGAGGAGGCTCTGTTTTCTCCGCTGCTGTTTGGTTTGTCATTTTACAAGCAGCTTTGGCAGTGTCAGGCCAAGAGGCTGCCTAAGGAATGGGTACACGTTTGCCTGGAAGTTTTTTTTTTTTTTTTTTTTTTTTAACATCTTTATTGGAGTATAATTGCTTTACAACGTTGTGTTAGTTTCTGCTGTATAACAAAGTGAATCAGCTATGTGTATACATATATCCCCATATCCCCTCCCTCTTGCGTCTCCCTCCCACCCTCCCTATCCCACCCCTCTAGGTAGTCACAAAGCACCGAGCTGATCTCCCTGTGCTATGCAGCTGCTTCCCACTAGCTATTTATTTTACATTTGGTAGTGTGTATATGTCCATGCTACTCTCTCACTTCGCCCTCCCCATGTCCTCAAGTCCATTCTCTACATCTGCGTCTTTATTCCTGCCCTGCCCCTAGGTTCATCAGAACCATTTAATGGTGATGCTTGTATAAGAATTCTAGATCGCCTGGCTCTGAGCCCCTATCTAAAGCAAAGAAAGATGTTCTTTGGGCTTTGGGGAAGCTCGGGGATGCTGAGATTCAGATGATATGGCTTGGTCTTTCTCTACCTGGTCCAAACTTTCATTTAAAACTCTACTGTTAGACCAGGGGAATTTTTTTTTTTAATTTTTTTTATTAGTTTCTGCTTTATAACAAAGTGAATCAGTCATACATATACATCTGTTCCCACATCCCTTCCCTCATGCATCTCCCTCCCTCCCACCCTCCCCATCCCACCCCTCCAGGCGGTCACAAAGCACCGAGCTGATCTCCCTGTGCTCTGCGGCTGCTTCCCACTATCTATCTACCTTACGTTTGGTAGTGTATATATGTCCATGCCTCTCTTTTCCTTTGTCACAGCTTACCCTTCCCCCTCCCCATATCCTCAAGTCCATTCTCAAGTAGGTCTGTGTCTTTATTCCCGTTTTACCCCTAGGTTCTTCATGACATTTTTTTTTTAATTCCATATATATGTGTTAGCATACGGTATTTGTCTTTCTCTTTCTGACTTACTTCACTCTGTATGACAGACTCTAGGTCCATCCACCTCATTACAAATAGCTCAGTTTCGTTTCTTTTTATGGCTGAGTAATATTCCATTGTATATATGTGCCACATCTTCTTTATCCATTCATCTGATGATGGACACTTAGGTTGTTTCCAGCTCCGGGCTATTGTGAATAGAGCTGTAATGAACATTTTGGTACATGTCTCTTTTTGAATTATGGTTTTCTCAGGGTATATGCCTAGTAGTGGGATTGCTGGGTCATATGGTAGTTCTATTTTTAGTTTTTTAAGGAACCTCCATACTGTTCTCCATAGTGGCTGTACCAATTCACATTCCCACCAGCAGTGCAAGAGTGTTCCCTTTTCTCCACACCCTCTCCAGCATTTATTGTTTCTAGATTTCTTGATGATGGCCATTCTGACTGGTGTGAGATGATATCTCATTGTAGTTTTGATTTGCATTTCTCTAATGATTAATGATGTTGAGCATTCTTTCATGTGTTTGTTGGCAGTCTGTATATCTTCTTTGGAGAAATGCCTATTTAAGTCTTCTGCCCATTTTTGGATTGGGTTGTTTGTTTTTTTGCTATTGAGCTGCATGAGCTGTTTATAAATTTTGGAGATTAATCCTTTGTCAGTTGCTTCATTTGCAAATATTTTCTCCCATTCTGAGGGTTGTCTTTTGGTCTTGTTTATGGTTTCCTTTGCTGTGCAAAAGCTTTGAAGTTTCATTAGGTCCCATTTGTTTATCTTTGTTTTTATTTCCATTTCTCTAGGAGGTGGGTCCAAAAGGATCTTGCTGTGATTTATGTCATAGAGTGTTCTGCCTATGTTTTCCTCTAAGAGTTTGATAGTTTCTGGCCTTACATTTAGGTCTTTAATCCATTTTGAGCTTATTTTTGTGTATGGTGTTAGGGAATGATCTAATCTCATACTTTTACATGTCCCCGTCCAGTTTTCCTAGCACCACTTATTGAAGAGGCTGTCCTTTCTCCACTGTACATTCCTGCCTCCTTTATCAAAGATAAGTTGGCCATATGTGCGTGGGTTTATCTCTGGGCTTTCTATCCTGATCCACTGATCTATCTTTCTGTTTTTATGCCAGTACCACACTGTCTTAATTACTGTAGCTTTGTAGTATAGTCTGAAGTCAGGGAGCCTGATTCCTCCAGCTCCGTTTTTCGTTCTCAAGATTGCTTTGGCTATTCGGAGACCAGGGGAATTTGAACACTGATGGGATATTGGTTGATATGAAGAAATTATAGTTAATTTTATTTAATAATGTTGCTACATTTTTAAGAGCTCTTTTCTTTGATATCATACAATGTTGCATATCTGTTTTTTAATAAGCAGGGATTTGGAGGGGAAAAGCAGATCAGGGTAAAGAGAACAATATTGGCTGTGAGTTGATAATTGTTGAAGCTGGATGATGGTACATAAGGACTGATTATACTACTCAACTTTTGTCTATGTTAATGTTACATAATAAAAAATGTTAATGGACATCAACAACCTCAAAATATGCAAAATAAAGATGATTTAACAGAACCAAGGAGGGAATTATGTAGCATGCTTTCACTAATTCAAATGGAGTTTGAGACCAAATAGTACATGCTTTTCAATTTTAAAAAAAGTAAGCCCTATGTAGGCATAGAATGTCTGCTTAAAATTATCTATGTTGCCTCCTTCCCCCACATAATCCAGCTCCTGGTTTTCTAGGGATTAATGTTAAGGTTTTTTGCGCCACTACCAGCAGAGGTGTCATCTCTAATCACTGAGTGGATTTATGGATTTTTTTTTTCCTCCTAAGACTTAGAATTACTGCAGGTGACTTTGAATCGGAGTGTCAGGGAAACTGTGAAGCTGGCAGTCACAATCTCCCTTGCTACTTTTTATTTAAATAAACCTTGAGACCCAGTGCGAACAACAGATAACTAACTAACAATGGTTTGTGAAACTGTTGCAAGTACTGTCCTCTGCCTGGGTACAAGGACACCTCCCACTAGCTGGTGTTTTCTCCTCAGACAAAACACAGAGGACATGGTGGGAATTATTGAAGCAAAACTTTCCCAGCCGGCAACTCTTCTCAACACCAAGGTCACCCAGATATGGAAAAATTTTCACCTTCAGCATTCTTTCCTCTCTAACTAAATGCCTCTTGTGGTTGTTTGCTGAAGGATTGCTGAGGATGGTGAGGGGAAACGACCTTTAAAACCCACTCTGAGGCAAAACCTTTGGCCGTGGAGATAGCTTGGAAAGTGTGTTATGGCTTAGAACAGAAAACAAAAACAAAACAAACCCTTATGGGTTCCTGAGCAGGTGAACAGCTATTCTCAAGAGGTCAGATCATAGGCACCCAGGGACTTTTTTAAACCTCGCACCTGTGAAATACAAATTTTTTTTTTAGCCCTTTTGGCATTGCAGACTGTCAGATTTTCTGGAAGATATTATTGGTTTGACTAGAAGAAAAAAAAATGTACAGTAATGCTGAGGCTCAGATCTATGACAGCAAGGGAGTACAGCCGCCCCTGGAGGCTGGAGACTCAGCACACAGGGCAAAAGGGCCCAGTACTACCCAGTCCTGTAGCTCAGGAGCCCCTTGTGCAAACACAACTGAGGGCTGGTAAATGAGTTGCGCTTTTTTGCCATTAATTCACGACTATTGCTAAAAAATGCTCACCGGAAGCACACTGTTGTATCCAATAGAAAGGATTTTTTGAAAAAAGGAAGCCAGTTGCTAAAGGAGAAAGGCTTACTAGAAATATGGCCTATCTTTGCTCACTTCTGCAAAGGCCACCACGGAGATTTGGACAGACCCTGGGGAGCATGTCACCCTCCTTCCCCACCTTGAGAATCACTGCGGAGACCTAGAGTGGGGAAAAATGGAGTCACCACCAATAATAATGGTGATTCCGGGGGGGGGCAGAGAGAACTGTGCCCAGTGGGCACACCTGTGCCGCCCCTGAGCAGTGGGAGGACACCTGAGCTGGTGAGGGAGAGCCACAGGCTTCTGTGTCAGATGGACCTGGATCCAAGCATAGTGGGTACTGGAACCTGGCCAAATCCTTTTAGACCTGTTTCCTCACCTGTGACATGGAAGTAATAATACTCTATGGGGTGATAAAGTAATTAATTGACATGATACTTTGAAAACATCAGCCCAGTGCCTGACACAGACAAGTATGCAGCTCTGTTCGTGGCAGCCCCTCCCCCGTCCCCTGCACCCCGGGATAGAGCACAGGCTCCCTGGGTGTCACACTTTTCTCTCCAGGAGTACACTGAACCCTCCCTGGTCACATCCAGCTATGCCAGGCCCTGCCTTGTCAGTTCCATCCACCTTAGTGGGATTTGATCAAGGAGCCTTCAGTTTCTGTGTCAGGAAAGGCTGCCTCCCGAGGATACTAAGAAAGGGGATGAAGAGACAGAGATGGGCAATTTCCCTTTGCCCTAGAGCTCTCCACAGCAAGATGGGAGGGTCATTTCCTGAGGTCCAAGATTTTCTCTTTGGCACATGGTTTTCCCATTTCCATTCCAATAATCTCTCAGCACATGCAAACTCACACCGCAGCCCTTCTTTCCCTTCTTGGGTCCATCCCTTTAGGCCAGCACCCTCCTTTTTTTGACCAGATTATTTCATTGATACAGCTATTCCTGCCTCTCATCTGGAAAAAGCCATGGCTGCTTCTCCTCACCAGGGCCATTCAAGACCACGGCCTCCCTCCACTGATTTATGTTAATATAAATAATATAGTTTTGTGTTCAAGGCACATAGATTTCCCACTAGTAACAGGACCACACTTGGTCTGTTTGGCTTGGATAAGAGCAGCGGTCAAATGATTGACCTGGAAGGCTCAGTAGACTTTGTGAAGTTCAACAGTGTTCCTTCCCGCTGCACTTTGGCACATAGGGGCGCAGTCTGTGGGCAAGACCAGCCACGTGCCCTTGCAGGTTAGGTGGCTCCAAGCAGGAGCCCCAGGAGCTGAGCTTCCTGCACATCTGCTTCACCCATGCCCTCTGTGTAACCTTGGACTTCTCTGCCCTTCACCTCTCAGGCAGCACAGTTGGGACAGTCCTATAGGGGAGAGAGGTGGGGCCGCTGTTAATTTTATGTCATTTTGCTTTTGCTTTGTTTTGTTTTAATGGTTGCTAGGTAACGCCTTAAGAGAAAAGCTCTTCTAAAGGTTTAAACATGTTCTTTAAAGACTGGATTCTCAGGTGCAAAATGGAGGGAGGTCAGGTAGGGGGAGAAAAAGGGACATGACCACACCTCACCAGCCTCCTAGGGAGAATACAAGGAACCAGTGAGATTCCAGATGAAAACTCTAAACTCACACGAAAGCACATGCACCCTTGGTTTAGCTCTTAGGCGAAATGAATGGACATAGGGCAGCTGTATTAGGACACATCATTCTGGAATGTGTTACTTTAAGACCCGGACCCCAGGAAAACCAAGACCAGCAAGAATCGCCCAAGCACCCAATTCCCTAACTCTCTGCTTCGATGTCCAGAGCACTAACCCTCAGCCTCCACCCCGACCCACTGTAACTTTTTGTGTATTGTCACCTTCCAGGTGACGGGTCCCTTACCTTCTTTACTTCAGGAATCAATGAATTTTACCAAACCTCTGGTTCTCTTTGTTGCCAAATATAGTTGCCCACTACCCCATATTTGGGGTTTCTGCCACAGACCCGTGATGATGGCTGAGTTTCATGTTGGGAGGACAAACCTGGAAAAAAAGAGGGAGTGCATTCAAAGTCACTTGTTGGCATGGACACTTTTCCACAGTAATTAAAATAGTGCCTGTGTATTATTACTCAAAACAGCTTGACAATTGAACAAACACCTTCCCCTGGAGTCGCATTTGACCTTTCCACACCCTCATTGAGATGCATCAGATCATTGTCTAATTTGGGATTTCCCTCAAAGTAGACTGGAGGCAAGGGTTTGGGCCTAAAGTAGTTTATTTGGGAGGTGATTCCCAGAGGCTCTGGCAAGGGAGTGAGGAAGCAAGAGAGTGGAGGGAAGAAAGCTGTGAAGAATATGCGGGAAACCAGGCCGCTTCCTGCAAGTGGGCACCGGAGAGCCTGCCTGGCGTTGAGCCACTGAGGGGCGAGAGGCTGGGGGTTTATCTACGGGCTCTTGTTCCTTTCAGTACTTCCAGCAGTCCTGCAGGGGTGAGCATTCCCATCTGGGGAACTCCTCTGGCAGAGACCAACAAGCAGTTAGCGCGTGTGGGAACTGTGAAGTCAGCCTCTGGGATAGGCTGAGCGGATATGTGCAGGGCACCGGCAGCATCTGCTTGTCATACTTATCTCCGATTCAGAGAGGAAGAATCTGAGGCACAGAGAGGTTAAATCTTTGCTCAGAGTCGCCCAGCTGGTGGTCTTTGGACTCTTTGACCTGCATCTGTCCCTTGTACCTCGTTGCCTCTGAGGCTGTGGTTATGGCAGAGATGGCTGAGGCAGCCCTGAATGGCCTTATCTGATAGTGCTTCTCACATTTTGATTTCTACAGCAGCCTTTGCATGACTGGTGTGGCCCTTCTTTTAGAGGCAACACAGCATAGTGGTTAAGACTTCTGAGCCAGACGTCCTGTGTGTCTTTTTTGGAAATTGTGTGGGCAAATTACTTAAACTTTCTGTGCCTTGGTTTTGTTCTCTGTTAAAATACTATCTACTTCACCATGTTGATGTGAAGACTAAATGAATTAATAATACATGCCAAGTGCTTAGCAGGGAATAAGAACCATGGACGTGTTAGTTGTTGGTGGTGTTATTGTGCATATGGATGCTCTTTTTCCTTTTTACTCACATTTCCCTGGCTTTAGAATTCATATGAAGTCATTGCAAAACAAAAGCTCACATTTCATTGCCACCTTTATGTCTGGGAAGCATCTCACCAAGTTTAAACATCATTACACTTGAGATGATTTGTTTATCATCTGTCTTCACTGCCTGTTGATAAACCCCCTAAGGACAGAGATCGCTCCAGCCTTGCCCTTCATGGAATGAGCAGTGCAGAGTGTGGTGCCTGGCCTTGGATGCTGCTCTGGAAATTCACATTCAGTGAATGAGAGCGCACCCTCCCTGGGGCTCGATGGTGACAGCAAAGCTCATGTTACACAGCCAGGCCACCTGCTGGTGGTGACATCAACATAAAAATAATTTTTAAAGTTGCACCAGAGATGTGCTCCTCCCAGAATTTTCTCTGTATTTATAGAACACCATTCTAAGGCCCTCAAAAGAATTTTCAGCTGAATTTTCAGAAAAATATTTTGACAGAATTCAACACCAATTTATGATAAAAAAAGATAATAAACCTCTCAGAAAGTTGGCATAGGGGAACCTACTCAACATATTAAAGGTCATGTATGACAAACCCATAGTGAACATCATCCTCAAGGGTGAAAAATTGAAACCATTTCCTCTAAGAACACGAACAAGACAAGATTGCTGAATCTCATCACAATTATTCAACACAGGTTTGGAACTTTTAGCCTCAGCAACCAGAGAAAAAAAAGAAATGAAAATAGTCCATATCGGAAAGGAAGAATTAAAATTCTCATGTTTTGCAGATGACATGATAGTATACTTAGAGAATGCAAAAGAGGCTGTCCAAAATCTATGAGAGCTAATCAATGAACTTTGTGAAGAAGCACGATACATAATGAATGCACAATAATCTCTAGGGTTCCTGTTCACTAACGCTGAAAAATTTGACAGAGAGTCTAAGGAAACACTCCCTTTGAACATTGCAACAAAGTGCATAAAATCCCTAAGAATAGGGCTTCCCTGGTGGTGCAGTGGTTGGGAGTCCGCCTGCTGATGCAGGGGACATGGGTTCGTGCCCCGGTCCGGGAAGATCCCACATGCCGCGGAGTGGCTGGGCCCGTGAGCCATGGCCGCTGAACCTGCACATCTGGAGCCTGTGCTCCGCAATGGGAGAGACCACAACAGTGAGAGGCCCGCGTACCCCAAAAAAAGAAAAAAAAAAAATCCCTAAGAATAAACATACCCACAGAGACTAAAACCAAGATTAATTAATCTTAATTAATCAGATTAATCCAATTAATCTGATTAATCTTTAATCAGATTAAAGAACTGAGCCCCAAGTGACTAAAAGGTCACTTGGGACTCAGTTCTTTAATCCTCAGTGAGATGAAATTGGAAGCTAAACTATGGAGTGTGGCATTCCGCTGTGCAGTATTAACGTGTGCCAGTAATTATCAGTATTAATGTTTCATTATGGATAATGCTATGTGACAACAAGTGGGCTAATTTTAACATCCGTCTGACCTTGACACACTGTTATAATGAGTCAGGGACAAATTGGGTGTCCTGTCTTACAAACAAGGATCTCAGACCCACTGAGGCATTAAGAGGACCCTGAAGTAGAACAAGCAACTAAGCTGTGTTGCTTGTTCACAGTTACCAAGTTCTTTTCGGTAAATGTCAGAGGCACCCAGTAGTGGGAAGTGGATGATGGTTATACAGCCTTGACACCATGTCATGGACCCAACATGTTATGGGCTGAATTGTGTCCCCGTCCAAACTCATATGTGACTGATAGGTCTTTAAAGAGGAAATAAGGTTAAATAAGGTGATTAGGGTAGGCCTTAATCCAGTATGACCGATGTCTTTATAAGAAGAGATTAGGACACAGACACACACATGGGGAAGACCTTGTGAAGACGCAGGGAGGAGATGCTCAACTGCAAGCCAAGGAGAGAGGCCTCAGAAGAAACCAACCCTACCGACCCCCGGATCTTGGACTTCTAGCCTCCAGGACTGTGAGAAAATAAATTTCTGTTGTTTAAGCCACCCAGGCTGTGGTTCTTTCTTATGGCAGCCCTAGCAAACAAATATACAAGGCCTGTATTAGTAGGCAGGGGCAGAAACTGCTCACCGGTGCCCTCGGATTAGTGACACCCCTCCTGTGTCCTCTCTGTTGTTCCACCACACTGGGAGGAAAGGTCACTTGGGGCAAATCTAGTTCCAGAGTCAGTTCTCCCCAGAGGACTCCCCACAGAATCTGCATCTTGCATCTTCACTCCCTGCTGTGTATGCACATCCTTTCCCCCAATGTTTTCCACTTTTTTTTTCTGTTCTGTTCTTACTTGTTCTGTTTTGTCTTATTTTGTCTACTATTTAGAAAATGCAGAATCTCCGATTAGCAGGGACCTTCTGTCTCTAAGACCTTGTTTAAAGGCCTTTGCTCCTAATGACATAAACTGCTGAGTGTGCTGCACAAGTAATGCATTTCAGAATCAATGAAGAGATAACTTCTATTTCTAGAAGTTTATAGGGAGTACTGTGTCTAATCCTTGCCACCTTAGATGGTTTTAGCATCCATTATAGGTTGGTCTTTCAGCCATCAAAAGCAAATCGCTCTGCTTGCAGGCTGCACAGCAGCTGTTGAATCCCTTCTTGGGACCTTGTTGTTATTGATTCTTGCTTGAATAATAGGGCTCAGTTATGGCTGGAGTGGATGGGTAGACCCAGGGTAAGCCCTGCTGGCTCTTAATAGAAAATGGGATCACACCCTTGGACAGAAGGTAGATGGGGTGGGATTCATATCATGTAAAAAACCTTGTGGGCAGTATAAGAAGTTTGAGAAATACTTTTTTTTTTTTTTTTACTTTAGTTACGTTTCATTAGTAAATCTTAAAATCCACCAGTCAGTAGGCATGTTACTCTAATGTCTGGGGTATTTTTTTCAAATCATTGTGCTAGGCTGCGAGATTCCCAAATCAGTGGAGCCTGTTGGTGTCTACCTTCAGATAAAACACATGAAAAGATAGGAATACAAAGTAATGTGTATCTTTTAAAATTCTGCTTCTGCAAATGTTTCCTAAACCCTTTCCACAGTACTTGGCTTCTACAGATTTTTTTTCCTGGTTTATCAGGTATTTAATTCATTGGTTAACCAAACAAATCAAAAAGTTCTGTACAGGCATCTGCTATATGTCCATGCCACTTTCTCATTTCATCCCATCTTACACTTCCCCCTCCCCATGTCCTCAAGTCCATTCTCTACATCTGCATCTTTATTCCTGTCCTGCCCCTAGGTTCTTCAGAACCAGTTTTTTTTTTTTAGATTCCATATACATGCGTTAGCGTATGGTATTTGTTTTCCTCTTTCTGACTTACTTCACTCTGTATGACAAACTCCAGGCCCATCCACCTCACTACAAATGACTCGGTTTCGTTTCTTTTTATGGCTGAGTAATTTAATAGACTATATTTTAAGCAGTCTTAGGTTCTCAGAAAATACAGAGAATTATTATTATAATACAGAGAATTCCCTCATCCCTCCTGCCCCCCAGACACTCAGCCTCCCCCACTATCAACAGCTGATTTTTCATCAAGATTTAAATTCTGTGTTTCGTCCAATGTTCTTTATCTTGAAAACCATCCCTTTGACAGTGTTGTTACTCAAAATGAACAGAATAAGTACCAAAGATTAGTGGAATTTTAAAAATGTAGTTTACGTGTTTGTTTTTTACTGTCTTACATTCACGTAATGTAGTCATATTTTCTGCCAATAATATCAAGTATTATTGGTTCTTAAGATGGAATTAAATGTCTTAGAGATCAGAGTAGTAGCTGGCACATCAAAGGCAGTTAGTTTTTGTTGACTTCATTGATATTCTGTTCCTTAAAGAGTCTTGTGACTTCTAGATGCTTCATCATCTGAACAGACTTCAGCCTGGAAGAAGAATGGCTGCCATCACTGGTACCAGTAGCCTGGTGGTCTTTAAACAGCCTTTCCCCAAACAGGACTGGAGCCCCTTCCTTGGGGTGAGGGGCTGACTTCACTGAGATGCCATTCCATCAGTGCAAAGGAAGGACAGTAGACGGGGAGATATCTCAGTTTGCAGAAGCAATGGTTGCACCACTCCGACTGCATATAGCCTCAGTCAGCAGGCCTAATTTTAGGAGATGTAAAACAAAAAACTCAGTTGAGTGAAGTGAACTAAAAATAGACCCCTGTTTATTCTGTTATAATTCACTTCCTCAGATGATAGGTCTGTTCCATTTAAGCAAAATTCTTTCCCTGTCATAATTGTCATAAAGATGTTTTCCACGATTCTTAAGAACAATGAAAGCCTACATTTCATCTTGATTCATTGCAGCTGTCGTGACCTTCTATCTATTTCTGCTCTCCTCTAGAATTGCTGGCATTCAGTGAAACAGATGCTACTGTATTTTTAAGGGAGGGCTTGAGGTGGCCCCATTTTATTAAAAATATACAAGGAGTGTCATTATTAAGAGTATGTTGTATGAGTCACACTTTGGTGCCCTGGCAGCCCCTCCTGTGATTCTCATGACAAAAATACTTGTTTTATTTTAAATTCACTGTGTATTTTCACATTAAATAACTAATTTTACTTTAGTGAATTTTGGGCAGTGTTTATTATATATAAGGCATTGGGCTGAGCACTGGAAAGGTTAAGACATAATTTCTGCCTCAAGGAACTTACTTGGGGAGGACAGATGCACATCAAGATGTGAAACATATCTCAGCAACTGGCACCGGAATCCTTCTTAAGGAGGGACCTGTGTTTGGGAACATATCTTTATAAACTATGAAGAGGTGGGACGGGGCGTGGAACTTGAGGGCAGGAATGAAGCAATAACAAGAATGACTAAACGGCACCACATGAAGCAAGGGGAAGAATTTGCGTTGTTCCTAAGAGGTTGATCAGAGGGAAAAGATAGTTAAGAAGGGAGCGAGGGCTTCCCTGGTGGCGCAGTGGTTGAGAGTCCACCTGCCCATGCACGGGACACGGGTTCGTGCCCCGGTCCGGGAAGATTCCACATGCCGTGGAGCAGCTGGGCCCGTGAGCCATGGCCACTGAGCCTGCGCGTCCAGAGCTTGTGCTCCGCAACAGGAGAGGCCACAACAGTGAGAGGCCCGCGTACCGCAAAAAAATAATAATAATAAAATACATAGGGAAAAAGGCAGAGAGAAAGGTGAAAGAACCATATAGTCTTAATCCTGCCTTCTTTCTTTTGACACATTACATAGTATTTTATACTACTTTCTCTGTTATTTGTTTACTTATTTATGTTAGATATTGATTGTTTACTGTTTTTTCATTTTTGGGGAGGTGCATTTGGCTCTTTACATTTCCACATAATTTTTTTCAAAATTGTAAATTAAAAAAAAGATTTTAATACAACTTTTAAAGGTTACTTTCCATTTACAGTTATTACAGAATATTGGCTGTATTTCTCATGTTGTACAATACATCCTTGAGCCTGTCTTACACCCAATAGTTTGTACCTCCCACTCTCCTGCCCCTCCCCTCCCTCCCCACTGGTAACCACTAACTTGTTCTGTATATCTGGGAGTCCGCTTCTTTTACATTATATTCACTAGTTTGTTGTAGTTTTTAGATTCCACATACAAGTGATATTATACAGTATTTATCTTTGTCTGACTTGTTTCACTTAGCATAATGCACTGCAGGTCCATCCATGTTGCTGCAAATGGTAAAATTTCATTCTTTTTTATGGCTGAGTAGTATTCCAGTGTGTGTGTGTGTGTGTGTGTGTGTATACACATGTATATATATCTCACGTCTTCTTTATCCATTCATCTGTTGATGGACACTTAGATTGCTTCCATATCTTGGCAATTATAAATAATGCTGCTACGAATGTTGGGGTGCATGTATCTTTTTGAATTAATGTTTTTGTTTTTTTCAGATATATACCCAGGAGTGGAATTGCTGGGTCATATGGTAGTTCTAATAATGTTTTATTTACCAGCTATCTAGGAATCCCTTAGCCCAGTAAGCTGACACACAAAATTTACCATCACACTGTGTAACTTCAAAGAATACACTTTGAACTCCTGTTGTTTGGGGTCAGCATTTGACATTATGTTTGGGCCCTCTGTTTTGTGAAATGCGGTCATTGGTGCCCATACTATTTGCTCCATCTCTTTTCTGCCTTCCACTTGCCAAATTTTCTCAGCTGTATTTTTTATTTTGTTTTTATTTTTTAAATTAGCATATAGTAAGATTGACTTTTTCAGGAAACGGTAACATCCCTGTGAATTACGTATAACACACATAGAGATTTGTGTAACCACCACCACAGTCAGGATACAGTGTGGTTCCATCACCCAAAAACTCCCCAGTGCTACCCCTTTGTAGTCACACCCTCCTCATCCTTTACCCCTGGCAGACACTGATCTGTTCTTTGTCACTATAGTTTTGCCTTTTCCAGAATGTCTTTGAAATATAAGCATATGGTATGCAATTATATGAGCCTAACTTCTTCACTTGAGAGTCATCCATGTTGTGTATATCAAGTGTTATTCCTTTTTTTTCTTTTTTAATTTATTTTTTCTTTATTTATTTTTGGCTGCGTTGGGTCTTTGTTGCTGCAAGCGGGCTTTCGCTAGTTGCGGCGAGCGGGGGCTCCTCTTTGTTGCAGTGCGCTGGCTTCTCATTGCAGTGGCTTCTCTTGTTGCAGAGCACGGGCTCTAGGTGCGTGGGCTTCAGTAGTTGTGGCACGTAGGCTCAGTAATTGTGGCTTGTGGGCTCTAGAGCACAGGCTCAGTAGTTGTGGCTCACGGGCCCAGCCGCTCCGCGGCATGTGGGATCTTCCCGGACCGGGGCACGAACCCGTGTCCCCTGCATCGGCAGGCGGACTCTCAACCACTGTGCCACCAGGGAAGCCCTGTTTTCTTATTTTTATTCCATTGCTGGGTAGGATTTTATACATTTAATCCATTCACTCACTGAAGGACATGTGGGTTGTTTTCTGCTCTTGGAGATTGTGAATAAAGCTGATATAAACCTTCAGGTACAAGTTTTTGTGTGAACATATGTCTTTGTTTATCTAGGGTAAATACCTGGGAATGAGATTACTGGGTCATATGTTAAGTGTATGTTTAACTTCATATGAAACTGCCAAACTGTTTGCTAGAGTGGCTGTACCATTGCACAATCCCATCAACAATGTATGAGAGTTCCAATTGTTCTTCATTCTCACCAGCACATAGTACTGGCAGGTTTTTGTTTTGTTTTGCTTTGCTCTATTTAGCCATTCTAATAGGTGTGAGGTGATATCTCATCATGGTTTAAATTCCCCTAATGGCTAACGATATTGAACATCTTTTTATTTGTTTTCTATATATACTCTTTGGTAAAACACCTAAGTTTTTTAACTAGGGTGTTTTTTTCTTACTGTTGAATTTTGGCAGTTCTTTATACATTTGGACGCAAATCCTTTGTTGCATCTGCAATTTGAAAATATTTTCTCTCAATCCGTAGCTTGTATTTTCATTCTCTTAGTAGTATCTTTCCCAAAACAAAAGTTTAAAATTTTTGATAAAGTCCAATTTAGTAATTTTTTCTTTTATAGGTTGTGCTTTTGGTGTCTTGCCTAAGAACTCTTTACCAAACTCCAGGCCACAAAGATTTCTCTGTTTTCTTCTAAAAATGTTATAGTTTGACATTTTACATTTAAATCTATGATCCATTTTGAATTAATTTAAGTATAAGGTATGAGGCTTAGGTTTAATTTCATTTCTTTGCATATAGATGTCCAATTGTTCCAACATCATTTGTTGAAAAGACTAGCCTTTCTCTATTAAATTGTCTTTGCACCTTTGTGAAAAATCAGTTGACCACCATTGTGTGGATCTATTTCTGAATTCTCTATGCTGTTCCATTGATCTATGGATCTAATCGTTTGCAAGTACCATGCCACCTTGACTGCTGTGCCTGTAGTAAGTCTAAAAATCAGATAATGGTGAGTCCTCCAACTTTCACTTTGGCAAAATTGCTTTGGCTGTTTAGTTCCTTTCCCTTTCTATATAAATTTTAGAATCAGCATGTCTGTATCTATTTTAAAATCTTATTGAGATTTTAATTGGCATTGGAGAATTGAACTAAAAATCTGTGTGTCTGTAAATATCTATAAGTCTCTGGGTCTTTACTATGCAGAGTCTTCCAATTCATGAACACAGTATATCTCTTCATTTATTTAGGTCTTCTTTATTTCATCAGCATTTTAGTGGTATTTAGAATCCACATCTTATGCATATTTTGTTTGATTTATGCGTAAGTATTTCATTTGCACTTGGACCTATTTTAAGGTATCATGTTTTTTTGTGTGTGTGGTACGTGGGCCTCTCACTGTTGTGGCCTCTCCCGTTGCAGCACACAGGCTCCGGATGCGCAGGCTCAGCGGCCACGGGCTCACGGGCCCAGCTGCTCCGCGGCATGTGGGATCTTCCCGGACCGGGGCACGAACCCGTGTCCCCTGCATCGGCAGGTGGACTCTCAACCACTGCGCCACCAGGGAAGCCCTCATGTTTTTTTTTTTTTAAATGCCGGTTTCCAGTTGTTTATGAGTAGTATATAAAAATATGATTAATTTTTGTGTGTTGACTTTGTATCCAATAACCTTGCTAAACTGACTTTCACTTTTTGTGTATTGAAATTTTCTACATAGAAAATCATGTTGCCTATGAATAGGGACAATTTTATTTCTTCCTTTCCAATCTGTAT
The DNA here is from genome assembly GCF_949752795.1 of Hyperoodon ampullatus. Classification (NCBI taxonomy): domain Eukaryota; kingdom Metazoa; phylum Chordata; class Mammalia; order Artiodactyla; family Ziphiidae; genus Hyperoodon; species Hyperoodon ampullatus. The sequence goes on from NC_136922.1 coordinate 62,262,415, forward strand.
GCCATTTATTTCTTTGCTTTACCTTATTGTACTCACTAGGACTTCCATTTATGATGCTGCATAAGAGTGATGAGAGGGAGTATCCTTGCTTGGTCCTGATGTTAGAGGGAAAATATTTCATCATTAACTACAATGTTAGCTATAGTTTTTTTGTTGATGCCCTTTATCTAGTTGATAAAGTTCCCTTTCATTCCTGCTTTGATAAGAGTTTTTGTCATGCATGGATGTTGGATTTTTTCAAATGTTTTTTCTGCTTCAATGTATGTGATGATCATGTGATTTTTCTTCTTTAGACTGTTAATATGGTGGACTTTATTGATGGATTTTTCTATATTGAACCAGCCTTGCGTTCTCAGACTAAACACCACGTAGTTGTAGTTTATTATTCTTTTTATATGTAACTTGATTCTATCAACTTCTTCATAGTTAAGGATAATAACATTTGCCTTCTGTTATGTAACCATACTTAAGTGCTTCTTGTTTTGTCTCTAAAAGTTGAGTCCTGTAGAGGTAAGGTAACTTGCCTAAGTTATGCCACTAATAAATGGTGGATCCAGGATCCCATCCAAGATGAGGAGACTCTGGAACCCTCATTTTTAACTGCAGAAACGTCTGTCTCCCACTGATAGAAGGCTGATGGGCCCCTCCATGGGTGACTCACTCTATCAAGACTGCTTGGCCCATGACAAACTGGACCCAGATGCTTCTGTAAGCGGTAACTCAGCCAGATCAGAATAGTAAATTGTAGAACTGACCCTTGAGCCCAGCTCTTTCCACTATATCATACTGCCTTCTTAACAGCTAGCCAGCAAATAGACTTTTGGCAGCCCAACAGCACCCAAAGAAGTGGCCAGGGAAGAACAAACAATGTCAGGAGCGTGGACCACAGAGACATCAGGCGGGGTGTAGGGGATCACCTGCAGGCCAGAGAAGGACTCCTTGGGTGCTAAATAGAGAAGGAAGGGCCTGCCACTCTTCATCAGTGGGGCCCAGAACTAGAGTGAGATACAAGGGTGATGACGGAATTATAGAGCACATATGCCGAGCGGACTAGGTCTGTTGACCTAGGGGCCTGACCTAGAGGGGTTTGGAAGCAGGTTCTGTAATGGATGAGAATATCATCGGATCCAGCAGTGAGACCCTTTCAGTGCTGTCCTTGAGCTAAGCTGTAAGTCATTGTTTCTCTAGGGTCCAATCCAAGTCCAGAACCAGAGGCTTCTGTTAGATTCTCCATCCAAAGGACCCAGTAAAGTGACGGTGAGAAAAGAAAGTCTAGATACATTTACATTATCATCTGTAATAGGTGAAATACTTTGGAAACATCTTGAACTTTCTAGAAATTTTGGAATTTCCCGTCTTTTGATTATTTTTGTTACCTTTGTCTCCTTTCATATTTGAGCAGTGCTCATAATCTTTATTTCAGAGTCAACCAAGGGAGGCCATATGCTGAAAACCCTGCATTTTTCCCTGCAGCCAGCCGGGAGGTGTGAAAGGAGAGTAGGGGACCTAGGTGGACCAACAGGTTTGGCCCACGCAAGCTTCTGTGTTACCTGAAGAGGGAGTTTCAGATACAGGCTATTTACAGTTGAGGGCATCAGCCTCACAGCATAGGGTTACTCTAAGCAGTTTCCATTTTAAGTATTCTCAGCCCTCCCCCCTGCCAAGACAGCTGCTGGCTCACGTTTAATGCGGTAATCAGACTGTTCTCAGAGTCCATCATTCAGCCTTGGCTGTCCTTTCTGGCCCTGGCAAAGACCTAGCACTTAGCTCCTTGGGCCCCAGCCTCTCTCTCTCTCCCTCCCTCCCTCCCTCTCTCTCTCTCTCTCTCTCCCTCTCCCTCCCTCCCTCTCTCCCTCTCTCTCTCCCTCCCTCCCTCCCTCTCTCTCTCTCTCTCTCTCTCCCTCCCTCCCTCTCTCCCTCCCTCCCTCTCCCTCTCTCCCTCCCTCCTTCTCCCTCTCCCTCTCTCTCTCTCTGCCCTTCTTTTGCTTCTGATGCCCTTCCCTGCCCCTTCCTTCCTACTCTGGCTGTCACACTCCATATGAAGCAACATCTGCCATGGTCCTGGGCCAGAAGGCAGTCGGGCCACTCCCCCTACCCAGCTGCAGGCTTGCCATGTATTTTCTGGGTGTTCAACCTTCACTATTTTCCTGGGTGATGTCATTACTAAGGGGTTAGTATGGCGGTTAAGAGAGCCTGACTTGCCTGGGCTCACCTCTCAGCTCTCCACTTACTAGAGATAGATAGCCTGCTTCCCCTCTGTGCCTCATCTGTAAACTGGAGATGATACTCATAACTAGTACCTACATCATGAGATTGTCCAAGTGCCCTTTAAATGAATTAATACACGTAAAGTACTTGGGACAGTGCCGGGCACACACAAATGCCTGCCCATTTCTTTGTGTTATTGCTGTTGCTGTCCCCCTTTGCATGTTGCAGCTTCCTTCCCCAGACTCCAAAGTCACCTTTGTGTGCATAGTAAAGAGAAAGAACCAGATCTCAGTGAAAGTTGATTATTTCAAATGAAGGAGAGGAAGGAGTCACAGGTTTCAAGCTTTGATGAATGGGAGAAAGCCTTTGACAGAAATGGTAATGCTGGGAGTGATGAGCTGGAACTGATGACAGTAGGCTTATCTCACTAGTTTGCAAATTAATCTGCTGGGATGGGAGCATATTCTTTTTGATAGTACTTTTTGTCTAAAATAAATAGAAGATATGAAACCTCAACTAGTTTTTGAGACAGTGTTCCAACTATGTATTATTTCTTAGCAGTTCCTAGCGCCAGGTCCTTGACCACCAATGCTGGGCTCTCTTTTGAGTTTACAAGGTTGTTCTTTCCAGGTCCAACATAGGTTTTTAAAGCAGCCTTTCTTATAATTTAAATTTTAGTCTTGAAAGCCTGGGAATGGTGGCATTATCGAATAAAAGAGAATGGTGCTGAATCCCCATTTCTTGGGACAAAGTGACTGAAGGATAAAAGTGTGAAGACAGTTTGAAGAATCAGGGCTGTGGCGTAACTTCAAAGGCAGTGGCTTCTCTTCCCATACCTGCATGCTTTGTTGCAGCAGACAGATGTCAAAAATCTAGGGGCTTAAAGTTTATATAGATTTCATTTCAACAAAATACTTCTCACAGTTTTTTTTTTTAAATCTGGATATGCTGGTACTAATAGAGGAATGGCTTATTTTTTGCATGCTAAGAGTTGCCACTCAAAAATAAGAGGAAAAGCAATATGTAAAAGCTATAATATTTGGCAAGATATGAGCAGTGCTATAGAGAATTACAAATGATGTGCTTTGGAGGGGCTGTGTGTGGATCATATAAAGAAAAGGCTAGTTGGGGCTTCCCTGGTGGCGCAGTGGTTGGGAGTCCGGCTGCCGATGTGGGGGACACGGGTTCGTGCCCCGGTCCGGGGGGATCCCACATGCCGCGGAGCGGCTGGGCCTGTGAACCATGGCTGCTGAGCCTGCGCATCCGGAGCCTGTGCTCCGCAACGGGAGAGGCCACAGCAGTGAAAGGCCCGCGTACCCCCCCCCCCCAAAAAAAAAGAAAGAAAGAAAAGCCTAGTTGAAGAAGTTTTAAAAAAAAAAGATCTTGTATAGAAAACTGGTTTTTTTTGTTTGTTTGTTTTTGTTTGTTTTGTGGTACATGGGCTTCTCACTGTTGTGGCTTCTCCCTTTACGGGGCACAGGCTCTGGACGCGCAGGCTCAGCGGCCATGGCTCACAGGCCCAGCCGCTCCGCGGCATGTAGGATCCTCCCAGACTGGGGCACGAACCCGTGTCCCCTGCATCGGCAGGCGGACTCTGAACCACTGCGCCACCAGGGAAGCCCAGAAAACTGTTTTTGATGTAGAGCTTAAAGGAGAAGAAAAAGTTTGGGCAGGTACAGCAGGGCTGAGGCAGCAGGAGTATTCCCACAAGAGGCAGAAGCATGAGCACAGGATTGGAAGTACAGTTGTAGGTAGGGAGGCATTGCTGCTATACAGTGGAACTGCTTTATTACGCTGGTGTGGGTAGAAAAATGTTGGCATTTATAGGTAAACTCAGGGTAAAATACAGAAAGACAGTCAAGCCCAGCAGGTGATATTAATGAGGACTTTGACTTTTTTATCCCAAGGGAAATGGAAAACCATTGCAGGTTGTGAGCAGAGTCACTTGATCCGGGTGGCAGGGGCACTACTAAGGATAAGCACGTTGTTCTAGGGAAAAAAAAAGGGCTCTTTATCTGGCCTTCCGGGATCAGGAGGCCTCCTGGAAAATAGCCAAGAGACAAGTGTGAAAAGAGCAGAGAGATTAGCTCAAGCTAAGGTCCAGAGGTGAGCTCCAGCCTGGCAGGCTCAAGAAGTGGAAGCTCTGGGCTGGTCACTAAGGGCCTTGTGCAACATGATGAGACTTGAACTTGATCCTGAGGGTAGTGGGGCACCAGCAGAGATTTTTATGGAGGGGAGGGACATGGTAAGTGACATTTCCCTTATACTGATCACTCTGATGGCTGTGTGGAAGAGGATGAGACAGGAGGCAGGAAGACCAGGTGAGGGAATCCAGAAGTGCTGGTGGCCTGCATTAAGGCAGCATCACAGAGATGGAGAAAAGGAGCCAGATTCTAGAGTAATCACTCAGGAAAAATCAACAGGAGTTTGTGATATAGAGTGGCTGTTGAGAACAAGCAAGAGGGAAGGGTCTGAGTTGGCCTCCAGGCCCTTGGGCAAGGCAGTAGCTGCCCAAGCATATGGTAACCAAAGCGATGCCAGTGGGTGAGATGACACTGAGGGACGGACTTCCTCATGGGTGTAGAGAATAGGACCAGACTCTCCTCTAGTCTATAGCCCCAACGAAAGGGTTCTAACTCTGCTTTACCTCCTGATAAGCAAGTGGCAGTCTGTGAGGCGGCTCTGTACTCCAGGTAACAGTCCTGGGTCTGTAGACAGTTGTTTAAGAAGCCAGGCTTTAAAAAAGGAGGATAGAAGGTATTTGGATTTCTGAAAATGAGAAATGAAGCTGTTAGATCTCAAAATGCCTCATTCTGGAACAGCCTGACTTGTCCATATTTGGGGTGCAGGGAACATTGTGTCAGGCCTGACAGGGGGAAAGTTCATTTTCTCTGAAAATATTTCCTGTCTCTCTTTTGGATCTCAGGCTCTCTCTCCTCCTACATAAAGACGGTAGCAGCCGGAGGAAGGTAGTGCCAGTTCTGGCTGTCCTTGGGATTCAGATTTAGTAAAGAAATGCAAGTACCCTGGTGACTAATACCTGTCTGCCCCCAAGTTTGGAGGAAGCTGAGGGCTGGGCTAATGAGCAGGCTGTGTACCTGGAAACCTGAGTACTAATTTGAGGTTTAACAGCCACATTGGAGAAAGTCCCTTTGGGAGACTGCAAGGCTGGCATCGTACTGGAATGATAGGGTTTAGATCATCTTTGAGACAAACAACCTGCTAGATTTGGATCAAAGCCCTAGATTTTGATTAGGGTTTCTCACAGAAACCAGGATCCATCAGACAGATGTAGTAATGGCATAGGGTGGCAGGGTCACAAATAGCAGGAGGACATGCATTTCATTCCATTGGGGCTGGACTGCCATCCCCCTCCCCCAAACTATACTGAAACCTGATCAACTCATTTGTTGGAACGACAAATGGATACGCCACAGCTTTTATAATTTATCAAGACAGGAGGACACACACCTCATCACCCTTGGCCCAGTCAGTACTGTTTCTAATATTCCTGGCTCACTTCCATTTTTCAGCCTGTATTTGGCAGGGTGATGGGCTAATTTGCATTACTGTTCTACTATTTTGCCTCTTTTTAGGATCCAGGCTATTCCACTGGAAGCTTGTTTTAGAAGAACCGAGTCAACAAAAGCTTTGTATGGAACTCAACAAATTGTCACACTCGATAACAATGTTAAGAAAGAACAGGAGCAAACTTCGAAATGATGTTTTAGTTTTTTGTTTTGTACGTAGGGGGACGGGGAGGCGTGTTTGGTGGATATATTTGCCATGGGAAAAGTGTTCAGGAGTGACTGTCTCTCTCGGTTATATTTTTAGTGAAGTTGCCAATAATCAGGATTTACATAGAATAAAAGACCCAGTGAATATTTGAAAATCTTCTCTTTCCTGTTTCTGTATACCGTAACCACGGTAACAAGACTTCTTAGGCTTTTAGATTTTTAAGAAAGCAAATTACGGATGAATTGTTAATAAATATTGAAGATGGAGTAGAAACAACTGTCACGGTAAATATGGTCTTCAATGTGCAAATGAATATGTCCTTAGATGTCCTTTTGTACAAAACCAATTAAGCTGTAGTCCCCTTAGCCATGAAGTTATTCGCTCTTTCCTACCTCACAAGAGAGGGCTGAAGGATCCCATACTAATATCAGGAGAGGGAGAGCCCTCTGGTGGAAAATCATCAGGGCAGACAGTGGCACAGGAAAAAAAAAAAAGCAGAGAAGTCAAAGAAGGAATGTTAAATTTAGTCCAGCGAGTTGAACTGCAAAACATAAACATGATGGGACTTGCCATATCCTCCTGCTGATTTGGAAGATATTTATCAACAAGTCTGTCATGTGGAATTGTCAGGAATGTATTGAGGCTTGTGCTAAGTAGGAACTCAAATTAAAATCATCATTCCAAGGATACACAATGTTCTTCATAGCCCTTACCTAAAAAGCTTGGGATGGACGGTCAGGGAGTGGGGGGTACATTTTGGTAATAAATTAAAAAATCTAAAGTAGATGAGACAAACACCGCCACCCCTGCTCAGGGGTTGTTAGAGGTAGGGTTCCAGTTGCTTCTTTAAACAGAAGAATGCAATTCATTGTGTTGTTTTTCTTGTAACTAGGAAGAAAATTACAAAGCACTTTCACCCCCTAATCCCTGACCGTAATACATGCCTGAGATTATAATGCCACATTTTTACAAAAATTTTCATAGTCTCTTGGCTAGGGTCATGATATTTCTGTTGGCCCTTTATTCTTATTACTAATTATTTGTAAATATGAGAGGAGACTTTAAAAATCTTAAAATTTTTCAGTTTAAAATGACTTACTGGCTAATTGTTTATAGAGAGAGATTTAAAAAATCATATTGTGTGGAAAATACCCTTCTGTACATGTGCATTCATACATACATTCCTAAAAAACGTATATCGTTAGGGTTGGGGCCCCTGGCTTATAGCACTGTTATTCACCATCATCCGTGAGCCCCTCTCAAGGGGTCAAAAAGCATGTTTCCAGGCAACAAGAAACTGACTTTGAAGCTTATGCCCTACAAAACCTGTGTAAGATGCATCACCAATGCAGTAGAGTCGGCCGGTGAAAATGTGGACCCAGCACCTTTTAGCTAAAACCACAATTGCCTTGGGGCTTCCCTGGTGGCGCAGTGGTTGAGAGTCCGCCTGCCGATGCAGGGGACACGGGTTCGTGCCCCGGTCTGGGAGGATCCCACATGCCGCGGAGCGGCTGGGCCCGTGAGCCATGGCCGCTGAGCCTGTGCTCCGGAGCCTGTGCTCCGCAAGGGGAGAGGCCACAACAGTGAGAGGCCCGCCTACCGCAAAAAAAAAAAAAAAAAAAAAAAAAAAAAAAACAATTGCCTTCATTTCCCGTCTGTGACACTGGAGAGTCTCTGACTGTCTAGTTGGCAAACCTGGTTTGTCCTTTTCTGACAAATGGCCGTATGGAGAAAATGGCTATAGAAAGAGCTTGTAAATCCTATCTGTCCTTCAAGGACCATCTCAGTAAGGTCTCCTGTCTTCCTTGCAGCCTGAACTCTCAGGGTCTTCCTCTCTGTGAGACTCACATGGGCGCTCAGTCATATGCTGCGTTGTATGGTGGCTTAACTCCTTGCACGGGTGTCCTGTCTCCCTGGTAGATGCATATGCCCTTGAGGGCAAGGCCAGTGTATCCTGGGTCTAGTTCATTCATACTCATTCATTCATTCACTCATTCATTCATCCAATAAATAGCTTTTGAGACTATCTGGGGCCAAGTTTTACTCTCTGGAGATGTACTGGTGAACAAAACGAACAAGATCTCTTTCCAGCCTGTGGGAGTGGTGAATCTTCACCTCATACCCACAACTGGAAATTTTCCACAAGGAAAGATAAATATAAATATATACACTGTGATAAAACTTACAAAGGAAAAAAGAATATAGTGCCCTAAGAGAGAACCCTGGGTGGCCTTATTTATGTTGGGGGTCAGAAAACACCACCGAAGTGGAAATGTTTAAGATGAAAACCAAAGATATGGTATTCCCCATGTACTAAAAAGTACTTCTTTGAGAAATGTTTAATCAGCTCTCAGGTCACGTGGTATACTACTACTAACTGCAGAGGGTCCTCCTGGCTGTGTCTTCCAGTGCGACCACACCCTTCCCTTATTTGCCACCAACCAGTGTATGTTCTTTCTGGTGCTCCCTGGTTCTAATAGCCCATGGAGACCCTGCCGTGTCAGCACAAGCTATAGTGGAAGTGAAACAGCTGGACCTCAGTGCTACTTGCAGAGATAGGACAAAGGTTCTTCTCGTGAACATATTTGCAAAGCATTTTAGCAGTCTAGAGAACAATTATGCTAACCACAGCACCATGCCCTTGATCGCTGTAATGCTTCAAAATAAAAAGCACATGGCCTTTGGAATTCAGCATATCTGGGTTTGAAGCTAGCCCTGTGACCTTGAAGAGATTTCATAGTCTGTTTTCTCATCTGTAAAATGAGGGCAAACTCACTTGAAACTCACAAGGTTTTGTGAGGATTAACATAACGCACCCAGACACAGAAGAGAAGGCAGTCACTAAACCTTCATTGCAGTCCCCTGTACTGTACTTCTTTCTTTCTGGATTTGGTCCGGTAGGGACCTGGGGACACCAGGCAGCGTAATTATTCAGAACCTGGGAGCAGGAGTCAGGAACACACAGACAGAAGCCCAGATAAGTGGGTGGGGCCCACCTAGGAGGAGAAAGAGGGGCTTTGCATTAGGGCTCCTTAAGACTTACAGGAGTTTGATCGCAAGAAAGAGTCTGTTCTAGGTCCCCCAGGAGAGGGATGTGAGCCGGGCAGGAGGTAAGTTTCCCTCAAGACCCGAGACCCATAGGTAACTGCATTGGTGAGATGGGCCTTGGGAGTAGTGCAGGGGAGGGCAAACAGGAAAGGCAGAAAAGTATGGGAGGAGAAACTTACCTCGAATAGGACATACGGCTTGTCTGCAAATGTTATATGTGATTATAATCAGATCCCTCTTAATCCTTTACAGGTAAGTACAGATGCTTCCAGCTTGAGAAAGGCAGATCCCAAAGGTCGGAGTGCACTGTTGGCTGACATCCAGCAAGGAACTCGCCTACGAAAAGTCACGCAGATCAATGACCGCAGTGCCCCGCAAATCGAGAGTAAGTGAGCATCTGGGCCAGGGCGGCTGAGAGCCAAGGGCAGGCCATGTGAGGCTCAGCCAGACATGCCTGGCTTGCTCAGGGCAGGAGCCACAAATGCTACCCAGGACACACATCAGGCCATCTTAGACCTGCTCAGTGTACAATTCACGTGGGCAAGAGAATCAGAGCTACCCTTCCAGGTCTGCAGAGGGTGTATAGCATGTCTACCATCACTTTTCAAATGCTTAAAAAAAAACTTCATGGTAAGATAATTTTTTAGTTGTGATAAAATACACATAATATAAAACTCACCATTTTAACCATTTTAAAGTGTCCAATTCAGTGGCATTTATCCATATATATTCAGAATGTTGTTGCATCCATCACCCCTGTCTAGTTCCAGAACATTTCCACCACCCCAAAAGGAAACCCATACGTATTAGCAGTCCCTCCCTAATCCCTCTATCTCCCCGAATCCCTGGCAACCACTAAGTCTACTTTCTGTCACTATGGATTTGCCTATTCTGGATATTTCATACAAATGGAATCTTATGATATGTGGCCTTTTGTGACTGGCTCCTTTTACTTCCCATAATGTTTTCAAAGCTCATCCATGCTATAGAATGTATCAGTACTTTACTCCTTTTTATTGTTGAATAAGAGTTGATTGTATGGATGTACCACTTTGTGTTTATCCACTGTGAGACAACATTTAAAGATCACTTACCCTGTGTCAACATAGTCCTCAAATTGAATGAGAGAAAAAGTCAAGTCTCAACATTAACAAATGCACACAAATGTCCACAGAGCCTGGCAAAGTTTGTTTTTCACAAGGAAAAATATTTCTGCTGAATTCTCTCACAGGATCATATGACTGTATGTTTCTATGTCTTCTAGAGTATGATGGTGTAAAAGGAGCCCTGTGCCTGGGTCAGATGACCATGTTGAGTTCTGATTCTGCTACTGGGAAAATCAGGGAAGCTCTCTGAGGCTCAGTTTGCTCATCTGCAAAATGGGGAGATAATAATACCTGCTCTCTTTTTTTGTCAAGATTGTTGAAGGCTTTAATAATATATGCGGAAATATTTTTCAGTGTAAGGTATTATTATATCTCCATATATTTTGCTATGATACCTGATGGTAATTCTCAAAGATAGTCCTAAGATATAATTGTATCTCATATCTGAAATTATATATGTTAATGCACATGGATAGACAAATTATTTTAAGACATATTTTCAATATATAAAACATATTTTCATATTTTCAACTAATATAAAAATTAGTTTCTGGCTAGACCCACTATCTAATTAGTTAAGCCCAATTAACAGATAAATCCATTTTATTGGAACACTCATTTCTTTATCATTCTAGTGAAGAGGTAATGTATAATGTTAATACTTGGAATAATCTGGCCACATTCATCCACCAGTGGGCACTGTGCCCTGATTTCTCTGTGCCTATTAGCATCAGGCTGTGAACATTTTCTGCCAGGAATTCTTGTAAGCTGTCTTCTCATTTTATGTAGTTGGTAATCACATACATCTGGAAGGCTGGAATTAGTGACACCTCTCCTCAGGGGCTCATGAGCTTTCTCTTCCATAGAAAAAGAACTGGTGCAGGGAAGAGCATGGGGCGCGGAGAGTGGGAGCTGGGGAGTCAGAGAAGGAAAATGCCAAAGCAAAAATCACTGCAGACCTTCACTTCCTACTTGCAAGTCCTGGGCCAGGCTCTGTGGACAAGAAGTTAAAATTATTGCCTGAATTAAATCTGTGGGGTTTCTTGGTCTAGTCCTCCCACAAAAACAGTCAAGTGAAAATGGGGTCAGCTCTATACATAGTGTCTGGGTTTTCTAATTTGAAAGGTACTGCCAGTTCCTCCATTGGCATTGACTAAATGGCAGTATAAGGATGCTTTTTTTTTTTTTAATCCCTTTTCAGAGTGGTCACTACTGATGGTTCTTTGGTAGCTTGGAGAGGGTGGCAGACAGGCCTGGGCACATGAGTCTATAGGGTATCAAGGCAGGGGGTTCTCGAGAAAGATACTGGGTAGAAGGGTAACACTGGTGGTAGGAGAACAGGACGTCTGCCACAGGCAGTGTTAGACCACAGTCGGGGTGAGAGTTGGCCACTCAGCTCTGCTCACAGGTCCACATCTACTCGCCTCTTCTCTCTAAAGGTTCTAAAGGAACCAACAAAGAAGGAGGAGGTCCTGCAAACTCTCGAGGCGGGAGCACGCCCCCAGCCCTGGGAGATCTGTTTGCTGGTGGCTTTCCAGTGTTACGACCAGCAGGCCAGAGGGATGCAGCAGGTAAGAAAGAGTTCAGACTGGCTACCCTGTGACCCTTATCTCCTTACCTTGTAGAACCAACAGGACAATCCTCACCTGCCAGTAAGTGACATGTTGAGAGTGAACAGTTATATGCTAGGAGATCACATACTTGGAAGCCTGAGCACTGGAAGTTTCCGAAACACAGAATTGTTTTTAAGGGATCTTTGAAATCCTCATCCTGTTTAAATCATCCCACTGTAATCACTGAAGAATGAGTTGCCATAGTGTAGAGTCTTTAGCAAGGGTGAGATTGTGGCCCACACTGCAAAGTATGGATGTAAATCACAATAGAAGATCTTAGTGACATCACTGTGGGCTCGCTGGCAATGGTGAGCTGTGATGGTTCTCCAGCATTACATCTGTTAGGTGTTGCTGTGTAACAAACCCTAAACCTGAGGGGCTTTGAATAACCATTTATTTAGCTTACAGCTCGGTGGGTTGGCAATTAGGGTGGCCTCAGCTGGGCCCCCTCTAGCATCTACAGGTTGCATCAGTGACTTTGCTAATCCTATATTTCTTATGTCTCTGGTGCCCCTGCTGGGACAACTGGCCTGACTGATCCCTCTGGTCTCTCAGGATCTAGCAGACTATTTAGGTTTGTCTTCATGGTGATGGCAGGATGGAGAGGACAGAGTATGTAAAGCCTCTTGAGGCTTAGTCTTTTTTTTTTTTTAATAAATTTATTTATTTTTGGCTGTGTTGGGTCTTCCTTGCTGTGCACAGGCTTCCTCTAGTTGCGGCGAGCGGGGGCTACTCTTCATTGTGGTGCGCGGGCTTCTCACTGTGGTGGCTTCTCTTGTTGTGGAGCACAGGCTCTAGGCACGCGGGCTTCAGTAGTTGGGGCATACGGGCTCAGTAGTTGTGGCTTGCGGGCTCTAGAGCGCAGGCTCAGTAGTTATGGCACATGGACTTAGTTGCTCCATGGCATGTGGGATCTTCCTGGACCAGGGATCCAACCCATGTCCCCTGCATTGGCAGGCAGATTCTTAACCACTGCACTACCAGGGAAGTCCTGGCTTAGTCTTGGAACTGGCAAAGCATCACTTCCTACCACAGCCTGTCACCTGAAGCAAGGCGCAGGCCAGCTCAGAGACAAGGGTGAGCAAGAGACTTCAACTCTGATGAAAGGAACTGCAAAATCACATTTCCAAGACTGTGGAATCAGGAATGCGTGGTTAATTGAGACCATTTTTGCAACCAGTCTACCACAGTCATTTGTGTTTTAACAGGTACCAGATGTTTTGAAAGCACTGCATTAAAATCGGGCAAATATATAATTATTATGTGCAAAAAAAGTGTTTTTCCTATTACTGTGCTCTTTAGTCAGAAAGATATAAAAAAATCCAAGAATTTCATTTGTCTAGGGAATATCAAGCCCCAGACATTCCTGGTCTAGAGTCTTCTACCATGTGACTTCACTAACCTCTTCAATGGCCTCTGTGGCTGTTAGATGTTACAGGGTGCATTTGCTGCTGTCACTTACTGATAAAGTCCAGTTTGAACCTTCGGAGCCATTTCATTTCCTCATTTTTGCTGAGACTTTTGCAGATAAGAAGGTGCTGAAGTCCTCCTGAATAAAGAGAGCTGGCATTCCTCAGTGCCCGCTTCTTTTTCAAAATTCCTGAGTTGGATCCAAAAAAAAGTCCTCTGGGGTATAAAACTGCCACTGGTCTCTCTTCACACAAATAAAGATAGGAGAAATAACCGCCAGTGAGCTTTTAACAGGGACCAGCCAAAGGAAGTCAGCAGTATTCTAACTTGTCTCCAATAGGACACAAGTGTCAGATGTTTGAGCCACTAGGTGAAGACAAGAATTGACCTTTTTGGAGGCAACAAAGTCCATAATGAAGTGACTAATTATGCCTGTTACAGGTTGGAAACTCAAGGACAAGCCAATAGGTAGATACACAGACTGGGTGCCATGTCAGAGTAAGACAGACCATGGCTCTCCTCTCTCAGAACTCTCCTCTTGACCCCTTTGTCATTCAGAGAAAAGGACTTCGGCCCTTGCTACCTGTCTCATCTTCTTTGCTACCACTCTTGGCAGCCATGCAGCCCTCCTTGCTGTTCTTGCACATACCAGGCATGCTGCTACCACAGGGCCTTTGCACTGGCCGCTCCTATGGCCTGAAACACTCTTCCTAAGGTGTCCACATGGCCCAGTCTCCCTTCCTTCAAGTCTCTGCTCAAGTGGCAGCTGATCAACCTATCAGGGAGGCTTTTACTCATCATCTCATATATTGATAAAATATGAGTCCCACCCTCTCATTCTATATTCCCTCTACCTTGATTTATTTTTCTTATATTAGTTATCACCATCTGACATATTATTTATTAACTGGTTTCTTTCTTTATTTTCTGTCTTCCTCTAAATGTAAGCTCCATGAAGGCAGGAGCTGTGTTGTGTTCACTGCCTTACAAATGCCTGGTGCATAGTGGGTGCTCAGTAAATATTTGTTGAGTGGAATGTGTGAGTGGGTAGTGTGGTTGCTTAGAGCCATCAGGCCCAGAAATCAGTGTCTAGTGCTCACAATACTTTTAGCGGCCCATGAAAATGTTTGAATTTCTTTTAAAATTTAAAAAACGTGAACTTTTAGGGTCAAAAATCATATTTGTCTTTATACCAAAGAAGTCAGGAAACATAATTTTAAAAACATTGTTTTTAAGGAGGAAGGGGCCCACAGAGGCAAAAGCGCCCAGGGTCTTTGAAAGTCATAATGTGGCCCTGGCTTAGAGCTCCGAGGGAGGGATCGTTAAAATAAGATATGATGAGTAAACATCACTGGCTTGTATAGAATGTGTAATGAGACTTCCATGCAATCCAAGTTCTCTTGGAAACATATACAGATGGAAAGAGGAAGCCATAGTTCATCTTTTGATAAACCCCAGGCTCTAAAAGCTGATTCCTTTCACATCAGTGAAGCCCCCTTGACGCTCTTGAGCTGGTCTTTCCCCACCCGCTTCATGGTCACCTCTTGTGTTTCTAATTGGATTTCTAGGGCTAGCATTCATGTTCTGAAGGAAAGCCTCCTTCCTTCCTTCCCTTGGTGCTTGCTCACTCTTGGAGCCCTCTCTGCTGCCTGGTTTCCTCACCTGCACTGATGCTGATTCCTGTGGGTCTCACCTTCAATTTGTGCCACCCAGCTCTCTGCTTCATCCTGGAATGGGCATGAACATAAGCTGGGCAAGGATTTGTGCTGTCCTTGTTTCTGCTGCTCACATTATGATAAAAAAAAAATGGGTTTTCCCATTTCTCATTAGGTTGGCCACTTAAAAGGTTTTGGAATCTCGGATACGTGGTGTTCCCAGACACTTAAGGGGTTGATTCTGTTCCTCAAACTTGTTATCCCTTTAAAGTTCATCTGGCAGATGGGCACAGGGGGAGGCCTTGCCTTGTTTGGAGAGCAGTCTGGGTCCTCCATCTTCTTCTCTGTGTACTATGGAAACAGGTTAGAGACCTTGGATGCAGGAATCCCTGAGGCTGACACCTATATAAAATGTCTCACGTTGGAGTTGCAGGTTGGTAGATCCTGTCCCTGGAAAGGCCAGGTGGGGACCTTCCACTCCTGGTCATGGTCAGTCAGTCCTTCTGGAAATGTCCGCCTTGGACCTCCGGTGGCACCAAGTCCGCCAGGGTGGATGCATAGGTGCAAAGACATTATCTCCTCCACGACCACCTCAAAGAAAATTGCAACAGAGAATAATGACACCACCGCCCTGCCTCAAGAACAGCGTTCCACAGTTGAGACTTGTCCTGAGTCGTGTTGTCCAGGTGGCTGTCACATCATAGCCAGAGGAGGGTCATCTGTTTGGAAAGCCAGATACTGCGGTCCTGCTCACTTAGTTTCAGCCCCAGGATCACCTCTTCCATATCTTGCCTTGATTGGCCTGACTTGCTGCGTCAAGTACTTTTAGGCATGATTTAGCACCTGATTGGGTAAACACACTGGAGACTCATGGGCTCAAAAGCTCAGAACCATCAACAGCTGCTGGCGTTATAATCTGACATGAAAGCTGTGTTTCCTATTCTGCAGCACTGGGAAGTTGGAGGTGTGAGAAGCAAACATTTTTTTCAAGTGTTTTCCACATGTTTTCATGGAGATTATAAAATATAGGGGTGCTGGAATAGGAAAAATGTATTCTCCAAAATTCCTTTTAGGAAGAGCAGTGTATTTATTCAGAAGAAATGTCTTAATATGCTTCCTGAGTGGAGGGTGATACTCCAAGGACATATTTAAGTGATTGCAGAACTTCTGTGCAGTAAACAGGAAGAGGAACTTTTTTCTCCTCAGAGCGACAGAGGGGAAAAAAGGGTAAGAAGTGGCAGTTGGGTGAAAAGGTGTGCAAAGAGTGAGGAGGCCCCAACCGGGGAGCACCCTCCACCCCAGTCGCCCATAATGTCCACCAAACACAAATGCTTACTGTGAGCAAGTCGTTGTTGCTGTTGAGTTCAAGAGGCATTGGATTTCAGGTTGGAGTTGATGTGGCAAAGGATCTATGGGGTGAGGAAGCCAGGTGACCAGGAGACAGACAGCCTCTTAGAAATGGGTGCAAGTCTTTGGGAAAGGGAGCTTTGAACTTCCGGAGTGCATGGAACTGGAAGGTTCAAGGTCATTGGACCTGGATCCCCAAGGCAGGGTGTCTTCCCACTGACTTCCAAATCACCTCGTCCATTCAGGGAACCTTGAATCTTCTGCTCACAATGCAGAAACAAAGTCCTTGTTCACAAAATGCTGGGAGTGGGGAAAACCTCCCTCGTCAGGAGCTTTTGGGTGGTACACCCGCAGATGTGGGCTGACTGGCCTAGTGGGTAACAGGGGATGAGTGTGCCGATGGCCTTGAGATGAGGAAGGGTGAAGGAGGTCGGGGCAGTCCTGTGTCCTGGGCTGGGAGCATGGAGCCCTGGGCAGATGAGAGTGGAGGTAGAATGGAACAGGAAGGCTGGCGCCACACAGCAGACAATCTGGTAGCTTGAGCTGGGCTTCTCTCACAGGAGGGGGACAGCGCGTTTATTCTGGCAAGGACCCTGGGGCTGGTCCAGCTGGCCCTCTTGTGTGATAGCTGTTGCATCTGAGGGAGGCCTCCAGTGGACCCTCTGGAAGAGAGCATCCACCAGGCGGTTCACTGACGTCGTGCTGGACAGAGTCCGCCACTGCCGCCCACACCCTTGGGTTTCTCCCAATTCTACCACTGAGCTAACTCAGAACTCCTTTCACTTTCAGGCGGCAAGACAGGGCAGGGCCCTGGCTCCCGAGCGCCTTCTCCCCGGCTTCCCACCAAAACTATCAGCGGGCCGTTCAACTCCCCTGCATCTCCCAGGCTAGGCGACGCCTCCGAGGCGCATGGCGCAGCCGGGGTGGTCCCTCCTCGCCCCAGCATGCCCGCCCCACCTCCCCCGCCCTTACCCCCGGCCCTGCCCCCGTCCTCCCCCGCCAAAGCCCCGCTAGTGTCCCCACCTGGCCCACCGACCAAGGGGAGCCCCCCAGTGCTCGCACCCCCTCTGCCCTGTGCACCGCCGCCTCCACCCCCGCCGCCCCCGGCCTTGGCTCCCAGTGACAAGGCGGTGAGGCCTCAGCTGGCCCGCTTGCACCTACCGCCCGTCCCGCCCCCGCTGCCTCTCCTCCCACCTTGCGGGTACCCTGGGCTCAGTGCCGACGCTGCCAGCCCTGCCCAGGATGTGCCGGAGCCTCCCGCCCCTCCGTTCCCGCCACCCCCGCCGCCCCCGCTCCCCGCTTACGCCCCACGCACCCCCAGAGCCTCTCTGCCTGCGCCACCTTTGCCGGGCGCTAACGACAGCGGTGAAGCCCCACCCCCGCGGCCCCCCAAGTCCCCGTGCTTCCAGGCCCAGCCCCCCGAGCCCAGCGCGCAGGCCTTGCCGGCGCCACCTGCCCTTCCGGGGTCTCAGACGTTCCCGCAGAAGAAGAGGCCCGGCCGAGGCCCCGGTAAGCACCGCTGTTCTTGTCCAGGGGGGCCGTACCACAGGATCATCTGGCTGTTGGGAGGTGCTAGGGACACAGCCAGAGGCCTGCTACTGTGGGCCACTTGGGAGCACCTCGGGATGTCTTACTCTTGGGATTTTGTTTTAGAACACACCTGTTCAGTGCCCCTGTGGAGCACAATGAAAACTTGTCGTGTGGGACTTTATGCTGGAGGTATTCAGGTTAGAGACAGGAAACCAAGGGTGAGGGAGGTCGCAAGACTTGTCCGAGATCGTGCAGACAACACGCCGGGGCTTCTGGCCTTCATCACCTTGCCATTACTAGCTGTGTGACCCAGGGCAGTCACTTAGCCTCTCTGTGCTTCCTTCTCACCTGTGAAATGGGGATAGCAATAGTTCACCCTCTTGCGGTTGTTGGAACAGTGAGATCCAGAAAAGGGTTATTTATTTTTACTATCACCATTCAGACTTCAAATCTACTCCCAGGGGTCGAGGTGTCTGTGGGTGCAGTTGTTTCCAGAACCCACTCTCCTGTTTAATTTTTGCCTAAGTTATTATAGTCTGGCACCTGGCCAGAATCTTCACTGGTCCTCAGCAGATTAGCTTAGCATTTTGCCATATTTTTGGCAGGTTCTCCAGCTGACTCAGAAAAACAGAGGGTCCATATTTTCAGCCAAACATTAAAAATAATCCCTTCACGTATCCAGCAGAGATCATTCTGGATTGAACATAGAGGCCCTATGACTGTGATTTCCATGAAGTGATGAGGCTTCGATCACCTTTGGTATCCTTCTAAATGGAAAGCACACTACATATCCACACACACCTGTGTACACACACACACACACTCATAAACATATGCACACACTCATGAACACCCACATCCACACACACAGCCCAACACATATCCACAGTTATACATACACACACATATTCCTTGGTTTTTCAGAAAATCTTTTGATGCAGAAAGTTTCTTAAATGTATACCCTTGAATTAAAAATAATACAAGCTCATTGTAGAGAAAATAGAAATCACGCATAATAACATCACTCAGAAATAAAAACTGTCATATTTGGATATGTTTCCTTTCTCTTTTTTCTGAATATATCTACACATTTACAGGGTTAATACTATTTTGTATATACTATTTTCTATTCTGTTTTTATTTAGTATTATATTAAAAGCAATTTTGATATAATTAGATATTTGTCAAATTGTTAAATGTATCTATAAGCATATTCATATGATCATTGATATATACCATATTTCCAGCATTAGATATTTAAGTTGATTCCATTTTTTGTTATTATGAATGATATTGCAGGAAATACATTTATAGCAATTGTAGTCTACATTTTGGATTATTTTTTTTTAAGACAGGTTCCTGCAAGGGAATTCCTGATACAAAAAGCAAGAATATTTTTAAGGCTTTTGGTCACAAGAGATAAGGTTTTAATCATTCTCTTTTCAACTGACTAATCACCATAAGGTCCAGCATTAGTACTCATGAGCCCCTTCTGACGCTTGTGATCCTTAAATGTTCAAGATGTGGTGGAAAAAAACAATGCTTTAGATTCAGAGAGGTCTGAATTCAAATCCTGCCTTCCCACCCACTCCTGTGTAACCTTAGGCCAGTCTTTTTTAATGCCCTTAAACCTTGCTTTTTTCTAATTTGACAAATGGAAATAATAACAATAAAACACCTTTCACATAGGACTGTTATGAATACTAAGTGAGGAAGTGTGCCTGAAGTGCTTTGCAAGGAGCTGGGGCTCAGCAGCGTGATTTCCTTTCCTTCCCTCTAACCAAGTGCAGGGGGCAGCTTTTCACCCAGAAGAGGGGTCAGCAGCCCCTTAGCCTCTTTAGTCTGCTTGTGGGAGCAAGTAAATCCTAGTGGATTCTGGTACAGAGGAAGGGAAGGCCAGCAAGGGAAAGGAAGAGGACTCGGAAAGGAGAAAGGCAGAGGGCGGAGCTGAGAGGGGAGGTGCTCTGATGCCCTTTGGGGAGAAGAGCTGCAGCGGCCCGGTGCCTTTGCAGCCTCCAGAGCTGCACACCCGAGGCCAGGAGTGGATGCTCGTCTGGCCCCTTTCACTGTGTCTTTGGACGTGAAACTTGGTTTTCTGTGAACAACATGAGGGTGATTTCTGCTTCAGGCCAACTGCAGGGAAGAGTAAGAGGTTGCAATTGTGAACATCTTGGCACAGATGATAAAGGAGCAGTTGTCATCACTTCAAGAGCGAAGTGAAGAGTCAAGTACCTGGGTTGATGTGCCAAGGCAGCGGGTTATTAATTGCCAAATGGGTCATACAAAAAAGTCTTGGCAAAGGAGAGTGAGCCTCCCACAGAGGTCATCAGGGAAGAATTGATGAAGTAGGTGAGACCTGAGTTGGGCCCTGGTGGGCAGGTAGGGTTTAGATTGACTGGAAGGAGAAACGAGGGTCTGCAGTGCAGGGGAACAGCGTGAGCAAGCCCTCGACAGCTTGTTCATCTAGCCCCCCTCTGAGCCTCACCTGCACACAGTCCTTCCTTTGCATAGGACTCTGCAGTGGGTCCACTTCTTTGGGCTGTACCATCTGATGATGAGGGTTGATATTATCACAACAGCTAATATTTATTGAATGCTTACTACGTGCCACTTGAATTTTTTTCTTTTTTTATTGGAGTATAGTTGCTTTATAATATTGTGTTAGTTTATACTGTACAGTAAAGTGAATCAGCTATACGTGTACATATATCCCCTCTTTTTTGGATTTCCTTCCCATTTGGTTCACCACAGAGCATCGAGTAGAGTTCCCTGTGCTATACAGTAGGTTCTCGTTAGTTATCTGTTTTTACATGCGACTTGAATTAAATCAACTCGCTTAGCCCTCTCAACAAACCCAGGAGGTATGTATATTATTATTCCCATTTTATAGATGAGGAAACCGAGGCACAGAGAGGTTGTGTTATTATCCCAGCAGAAGAACTGGGGTTCAGTCCCAAGCAGCTTGCCTCCAGAGGCTGCCTTTTTATCATCGTATCATATTATATGCAAAGATCTCTATACCTCACCTCTCACAGAAGGTTATAGCATCCACCATGCCCTATCTGAAGGCCTGTATCTGAATACACTGTCCTCTTCTCTGTCAGCGACCAGTGGGGGAAAGCTGAACCCGCCCCCAGCACCCCCTGCGAGGTCACCCACCACGGAGCTTTCAAGCAGGAGCCAGCAGGCCCCAGCCTGGACCCCGACCCAGCAGCCTGGAGGTCAGCTGCGGAACGGAAGCCTGCACATCATTGGTGAGCGGGGCTGTCAGTGAGGAAATGGTTTCCCCTGGCTCAGGGATGTGGGGGAGGTCTCCCAGCCAACAGTGCCGTCATTTCGGGGTGTGTGCTTCACAAGTACAGGGGGCTCACTCTAGCACAGAACAACCTACAGGTTGTGTTAAATAGGATTTCTCTTGAGGCTTTCTGGGAGGTTCCAGAACCCACTCTCCAACCTTCTTGAGATGAAAGAGAGGGAAGAAAACCAACATTTAAGCTGTGTGTGTGTGTGTGTGTGTGTGTGTGTGTGTCTCTCTCTCTCTCTCTCTCTCTCTCTCTCCATGGAGAAATCAGGCATAAGCCTGAAAGATAGACTGATTTGGACAAGGTAAGAGGATGGATGGAAGGCTCACCAGCAGAGGAACAATTAAAGCAAAAATATGGAGATAGGAAGGAAAGTCATCTGGGGTCAGGTGTGACCAAAAGTCTTTGGATCCCTTTGTGGGCTGAGCTACTGTCACACACAAAGCCTAGATCACAAAGCAGGGACTCAACTCATGAAAGGGCCACAAGACCCCTCTCCTCTTGCCATCAGGAGCTCAGGGCAGAACCCATTTGCTTTAGGAAGCCCAGGTCCCCAGCTGCACACAGGCTGTGCTCCTTCCCACCAGCCAGGCTGAGGACTCCTGTTCTGTCCACCTCTCCCCGCCAGAGTCCTCCCCAGGAACACAAGAGAGGCTTCAGGCCACAGGGACTTTGCTGTTCCCTTGTTGCTGCCAGTTTCCCCACCTCTGACTCTGGACCCTGGATAGGCCTGTGGCACTTCTTCTCCCTTTAGAAGCTTCCTTAAGATGCTGGTTGAAGTAAGTTGAGGTGGATGATGGGGAGAGTCTATGATTTCACTTTTCCTGATTCCCCCTTGCCCCAGCTAAATAGTAAAAATTAAGAGGTGAACGGATGTCTTAGGGGGGAATAGCTCTGCCATTAAAACCTTGCACTGGGCAGGCAAACCTTTATGCTCCTGGAAATGATCAAAACTTGGGTCCTCATAGTAACCAGAGTAATTTTGGCATTTCCGTGTGTGCAGATGACTTTGAGTCTAAATTCACGTTCCATTCTATGGAAGATTTTCCTCCTCCGGATGAGTATAAACCATGCCAGAAGATTTACCCCAGCAAGATCCCCAGAAGTAAGTACCACCTTGATAAGACTCCTGGTTTTCCCTGACCCTCCAGAATTAGGTGCTTGGGTGCGCTGACTGGCCACAGGCTGTGTAAAGTGTGACATCAGGATTTCACTGTACTATTGCAGGGATGCAGTGATGTTCATACTTCTGGAAGTTTCAGAACATTTATTTGCCCTAATCTCCAAGGGTTCATTTAGAGGTTTTTTACAGAACATCAAGTTTAGTTATTTAGCATCAGATTTGGATGCCTAAATTTACCACTGGTCCCTCCCCTCCCTGGGGCTTTTGACTGGGGAGCTAAACACCCCAAGACAACAGCAAAATGGGATTCAGGAGCTTTGCATTAATAGTTGGGGAAGAACCCCAAAACCCCCAGTTCAAAACTTTGGCAGACTCTGAAATAGAGAATGCCTTAGGTCTATGGTTCCTACCTTGGCAATGCATTAGAATGACCTAGACAGCTTTTAAAAATCTGAAGGCCAGGCTGCACCTAGCACAGGTAAATCAGAATATCCAGGGTAGGACACAGATTTCAGTATTTTTGAAAATTGCTACGTGATTCCAATGTCCATCTAAGGCTGAAAACCTCAGTCCAGTGAGAGCCTTCCTCCTCCCGATCTCATCGTGCGGCCAGGCTCCAACAGAGGCCTTCACTTGGCTTACCTGCCCAGCCCTAAGAATCGAGGAAGGCTGGCCGGCCTGCCCTTCATGGCCCAACGGGCAGGGAGGCAGTACTTCAGGGGCACAGGAAGCAAAGAAAAGCACAGTAGGTGTTGACCACACAGTGATGCTGCCTGTTAACGTAATTCTTGTCCAATGCTGATCCAATCCAAGTGGGCAGGAGCTGGTAAGAGGGAGGCAGAGCCAGCAACATGGGGTGAGGGTCCAATGTGTTTTCCACCCCACAACCCGAGTAAGGCCCCCAGCCCCAGATATCTGTAGACCAGCATGGAAAATCATCAGTATCCAAGCTTAGCCCCAGACCGGGAACCTGGCTCTTTGACTGTCTCCTTTCAAAGGGGCCTTGGTGAAGTCCCTTCCCCAGGGTTCAGCTTCCTACAGGGCAGACCAAGGATCACCAGCCTGCTCTCTGCTCAGGTGAGAGGTCCTCTTGGGATCAGCCTGGGCAGAGCTTTCTCTGCAGGCCAGTGGATTGCATATTTAGAGAGTAGTGACTTGTATGTTTTTGTTTTGTTTTGTTTTGTTTTGTTTTTGCAGTACGCAGGCCTCTCACTGCTGTGGCCTCTCCCGTTGCGGAGCACAGGCTCCGGACGCGCAGGCTCAGCGGCCATGGCTCACAGGCCCAGCCGCTCCGTGGCATGTGGGATCTTCCCAGACCGGGGCACGAACCCGTGTCCCCTGCATTGGCAGGTGGACTCAACCACTGCGCCACCAGGGAAGCCCACTTGTATGTTTTTTTAATAATCTGTAAATACATTTGACCCTTGAACAATGCAGGGCTTCATATGCATATGACTTATAGTTGGCCCTCCACGTGCTTGAATGCGGAGGATTCAACCAACCACAGACTGTCCTTTTACCACTGAAAAACATCCCGTATAAGTGGACCCATGCAGTTCAAACCCATGTTGTTTCAGGGTCAACTGTACTCCTTCTCTGAATTGAGAGAGAGGAAGAGAGAGGAGCAGAATAAAGATTGATGAAGGGAAATCACCCCACCTGGGGTTTAAATAGACCGTGGAGACGTGATGGTGGAGGAGACGGGTGCTGGGTCAGGCTCCCATTCTTCCTCAGTTCGAGCTCAGCAGATGGGCATGAACTGCCCACTGTACACTTGGCACCATGCTGGCACCAGAGACTACGAGGTATAAAGAAACAAGGTCCCTACCATCAAGCCGCCAGCGTGCACACTCCCGAGATAGAAGTGTGAGACATTAACTAGATCACAACGGAGTGTCTTAATCACTGATTGTTTAAAATGCAGAGGGCACCACAGTGGGCATGAGTGTGGAGGTGGAGATTGGGGACTTGAAGGCGTAGAGAGAGGTAACATTTCCACTGGGTGGAAAGGCATTCCAGGCTGAGCACGGCACACCCCCAGGAGAGAGGCACGATAGTATTTGGGCCATTTAAGAATGACAAGCAAGTCCTACATGGTGTGTAAGGGCACACGGTGCCTGGAGAGGACTGCACCGGCTGCCAGAGATGTTAGGCTTCGTGGGGCAGAGGGTCAATAAATAACACTTCTTCTCCCGTCATATGAAATGTTCACAGGTCAGACGGATGAAGATCTAAGTGTTTTTTTTTTAAATTAATTAATTTTTTTTTTTTTTTTTTTTTTTTTTTTTTGTGGTACGCGGGCCTCTCACTGTTGTGGCCTCTCCCGTTGCGGAGCACAGGCTCCGGACGCGCAGGCTCAGCAGCCATGGCTCACGGGCCCAGCCGCTCCGCGGCATATGGGACCCTCCCAGACCGGGGCACGAACCCGCATCCCCTGCATCGGCAGGCGGACTCCCAACCACTGCGCCACCAGGGAGGCCCTAATTAATTTTTATTTATTTATTTTTGGCTGTGTTGGGTCTTGGTTTCTGTGCGAGGGCTTTCTCTAGTTGTGGCAAGCGGGGGCCAATCTTCATCGCGGTGCGCGGGCCTCTCACTATCGCGGCTTCTCTTGTTGCGGAGCACAGGCTCCAGACGCGCAGGCTCAGTAGTTGTGGCTCACGGGCTTAGTTGCTCCGCGGCATGTGGGATCTTCCCAGACCAGGGCTCAAACCCGTATCCCCTGCATTAGCAGGCAGATTCTCAACCACTGCGCCACCAGGGAAGCCCGATCTAAGTGTTTTTATTGGAAGCCACAGCTTAGGTAACAGCAAACTCTAATACTGCACCCCAGAAAGAGGCTTGCTGACTCCCCCAGGCCAGGGGATTTACAGGTGAGGGGACTGAGGCTGGCCTCCCCCTGCAGCCACAGAGCAGCCTCACAGAGCTTTCCACATGGCCAGGAGGGCAGGATGGAATAGTCCTTAATACACAGGCAGCCAGATTTCAAAGAGGGAACCTAGAAGGGGCCAGGCTGCACATGGCTAGTTCCCTCTGTTCAACTCGCCAGAAAAAGAGGGCAGAGAGAGCCTAGGCATGTTACCTACCCTACAGGAGGTGCCCACACACGAAGAGGACAAGGAGATGTGTTCCCTCCTAATGTGAAGGATGCTTTATCCCTTCTAAGGGATACAAGCAGAACCTCTAAGCAAAGAACTGTCAGTGAAATACTAACCACCACCAATACAGTAAGTGATCCTGTCGTAGACCTGCTCAGATATGCCTGGCATGGTTCTAGGTGCTTTGCAGACCTTATCCTAAGTCCTTAATGTAGAAAGTTTTCACGTAGGGGAAAGGAGGTCCAGGCAGGCCAAGTGACTTGCCTAAGGCCTCACAGCAGGTTAGAGGCAGAGCCAGGAATTTCAGACCCAGGGGTGTCTGAGCCATGCAGCCATGGTGAACTCTGAGAAGGGATGTGATTAGGTCTAGGCTGAGTCTGATAACTGGTGGTTTGATCAGAGGAGGCAGAGACCAAGGTCAGGAAACCTGTGGCTTTGAGAAGGGTCCATGCGAGGGAGGATGGATGGGGGTGAGGGTTGCCAGGGCTTGGGGATGCAGGCCACGAGAGGAACAAGGGAAGTAGAGGAGGAGCTAAGGGCCTCTGAGTACCAACCTGGGCCTGGATGGATGGCGTGGCACCAAGAAGAAGGAGCTGGAGAGGCGCAGGTTTCAGGAGGAGACTAAGTGATGGATCAGGGCGAGTGGAGGTGCCTGGAAGGCTGCAAAGGGGAGATGACCCGGGGCAGGTGGAACAGGGAGTACACAGGTCTGAGGCTGAGGGGTAAGGTCAGGAATGGGAACTAGCACTGCGGGTCATTAGTTTGGAGCCCTACCCTAAACCAGGGCTCAGCAAACATTTTCTTTAAAGGGCCAGAGAGGACATACTGAGGTTCTGCCTGCCATCTGGCCTCTGTCACAACTACTCAGCTCTGCTGTTTTGACATGAAAGCAGCCACAGACAACACGTAAAGAAATGGGCATGGCTGTCTTCCAGTAAAACTTTATTTGTGAAAGCAGCTGCTGGCTGAATTTGGTCTGCTGGCTGTATTTTGCTGATCTCTGCCCTAAACCACTTCAGAAAAACAGAGTCTTAAAAATCTCCTTGTTATACGGCCTTTCTCAGTAATGTGCTGTGGAGTCCTTCAATCTTCAGACTCAGTAAATTCTAACGTACCTGCATTTGGAGCCCGTGGTGCCTAGCCTCATCTCTGAGAACAGAAGAAAGGCTTCACCCCATACAGCTCACCAGGAGGGCAGAGGTGGCAGTCTGTGCCGTGCTCCTCTCCTTTCAGAGAAATGTTCAAATCAGTGCCCACACCAAAATAAGTAATCACCTGAGGATCGAGAAGGAGCAGTTAAAAAAAAAAAAAAAAAAACGCAACGTACTCATGAATTGACATCCTACAGACCAGAAAGGGCATTTGCCATTTCAAAAAGAAGGTATAGTTTTAGATTGATGTGGCATTGGTGGACATAAAATACTTCAGTAGCCTCCTAGCACAGTTAAATGAGCATGTTCCTGCCGTTCCTGCGAGCCGTGGGGGAGAACCTTGTTAATTATGCGGGTGTAGGTCATGCCTATCTGATGACATTTCTTCTTACAGTTTTTCTCTTGCATTCTGCCATTGACCTGTAACCCAAGATTAGAGTTCTTCATGGTGTGGGAGACTGCGTTGGTTCCGTCCGATGAGGGTGTCTCTGTGCTCTTTTGTAGCAGTTCTGGAGCTCTGTCTCCGCCCGCTTGCCTGCTTTCTCTCTGTCCTTCCGAGACACACACACACGCACACACACACACACACACACACACACGGCACACAAATACCCTAAGGCTTAGCTCTTCCAGTGCCATCCTCCCTGTCTCCACTCTGCAAGTATGAGCCATGTTCTTTCTTTGGTAGATGATTTTGTCCAATTTTTTTTTTTTTTTTGAGGTATGCAGGCCTCTCACTGTTGTGGCCTCTCCCGTTGCGGAACACAGGCTCCGGACGCGCAGGCTCAGCGGCCATGGCTCACGGGCCCAGCCACTATGCGGGATCTTCCCAGACCGGGGCACGAACGCGTGTCCCCTGCATCGGCAGGCAGACTCTCAACCACTGCGCCACCAGGGAAGCCCGATTTTGTCCAATTTTTAAGTGTTTTTAAAATGCATGGGTTCCTCAATAAGTTAAACAGAATTACCGTATGACCTAGCAATTCCACTCCTGGGTGTATACCCCAAAGAATTGAAAACAGGTGTTCAAACAAGAGTTCATAGACAAATATTCACAGCAGCACTATTCACAGTAGCCAAAAGGTGACAACCCCAATGCCCATCAACTAGTAAATGGATAAACAAAATGTGGTGTAGTCATGCAATGGAATATTATTGGACAGTAAGAAGGAATGAAGCAGTGGTATGTGCTACAACATGGATGAACCTTGAAAACATTATGCTAAGCGAAAGAAGCCAGACATAAGGCCACATGAGATTCCATTGATATGAAATATCTAAAATAGGCAAATTCAAAGACACAGAGAGTGAATTTAGCAGTTGCCAAGGGCAGAGGGGTATGGAGAACGGGGAGTGACTGCTAATGAGTACGGGTTTCCTCTTGGGCTGATGAAAATGTTCTGCAACTAGATAGTGGTGATAGTTACACAACAACGGGAATGTACGAAGTGTCATTAATGGTAAATTTTATATTATATGTACTTTACCACAATGAAAAGAAAGTGAAAAAACCCTATCACTAAGAATCTTTGGGAAAAAATGCATAGCTCAGAAATATTCATTAACACAATGATGGTAGAAAGAGTGAAGTCATCCTCATATGGACAGATACTTATTGAGGCCCTCAGCTCTGGAGAGATTTAGATAAATGATCCCCCTGACTTACCCTTGAGAGATTCACATGTTGGTGAAGGAAGGGAGGAGAGAAAGACACCCAAACATAACATTTCAGTCTGGTGTTCCCAGCAAAACCATCCTCTTCACGATCAGTTCAGTGGGAAAGTAACTGATTAAAAATTTGACCGTTTTCATCCCAACTCCTTTTTCTTTACTTTTAATTGTGGTTAAAAAAGAACATAACATGGCGACTTCCCTGGTGGCACAGTGGTTAAGAATCCGCCTGCCAATGCAGGGGACACAGGGCCTGTGCACCGCAATGAAGAATAGCCCCCGCTCACCACAACTAGATAGAGCCCGCGCATAGCAACAAAGACCCAACGCAGCCAAAAAAAAAAACCAAACTATATATATATATATATACACATAACATGAAACTGACCATCCTAACCATTTTTATGTGTACAGTCCAGTAGTGTGAAATGCATTTACATTGTTGTGCAACCAATTTCCAGAACTCTTTTCATCTCACAAAATTGAAACTCTGTACCCATTAAACAACTCCCCATTCTCCCCTCCCCCAACCCCCTGGTAACCACTGTTCTAGTTTCTAGCTCTGTGGCTCTATGAGTTTGACTACTCTTGGTATATACCTAGAATTGTGCTATAATTTTTAAAAAATATATATATTTATTTATTTTTGGCTGTGTTGGGTCTTCGTTGCTGCACGTGGGCTTTCTCTAGTTGCGGCGAGCGGGGACTACTCTTTGCTGAGGTGCGCAGACTTCTCATTGCGGTGGCTTCTCGTTTTGGAGCACGGGCTCTAGGCATGCGGGCTTCAGTAGTTGTGGCTCTCAGGCTCTAGAACGCAGGCTCAGTAGTTGTGGCGCATGGGCTTAGTTGCTCCGCGGCATGTGGGATCTTCCCGGACCAGGGCTTGAAACCGTGTCCCCTGCATTGGCAGGTGGATTCTTAACCACTGTGCCACCAGGGAAGCCCTACTTGACTTTTTGAGACTATCTTATTTCACTTAGCATAATGTCCTCAAGGTTCATCCATGTTGTAACGTCACAATTTCCTTCCTTTTTAAGGCTGAATAATATTCCACTGTATGTATTTACCACATTTTGTTTATCTATTCATCCATCAATAGACACTTGGATTGCTTCCATCTTTTGGCTATTGTGAACAATGCTGCTGTGTACATGAGTGTACCAATAACTGTTTGAGACTCTGTTTTCAATTCTTTTGTGTATACACCCAGAAGTGGAATTGCTGGATGATATGGTAATTCTATTTTTAATTTTTTGAGGAACCACCATACTGTTTTCCATTTTACATTCCTACCAACAGTACAGAAGTGTTCCAGTTTCTGCACATCCTCTCCAACGCTTGTTATTTTCTGGTCTTTATGCTTTGCTTTGTTTGTAGCCGTCTTGATGGGTGTGCAGTGGTATCTCATTGTGGCCCAACTCCTTTTCTAAAATAGAGTTACTTTACACTTATAGCAAAACTAGCTACTATTACTTCCATTAGCAGAGAAACTTCTCCACCAAGCAGTGCAGTAACTTTAACAGTACAGGGTGGTTCACATCATAAAATCAAAGGGTTAGATGTCCCCAGACTGAAAGAATCAGAAGACAAAGCCGGTGCCAGAGTCTTTCACCTTTGTGGCGGGAGGGCAGTTGAGCAGTAAGGACCTCTGTCCTGGCTGACTTATTTTAGCCATGTCTGATTGTTACTGGGGACCACAGCTCTCCATAAGCTATCTTCCAGCATCCCACTCTCTTACCACCTCCTGTCTTTCCAGGTTATTCCTTTATTCCTCTGAACCTGCAAATATACTGTAATATCTATAAATAATATCTCCCTTGGGAATTCCCTGGTGGTCCAGTAGTTAGGACTCTGTACTTTCACTGCCAAGGGTGCAGGTTCAATACCTGGTCGGAGAACTAAGATCCCGGCAAACCACATGGCACGGCCAAAAAAAATTTTTTTTAATCTTACCAGATATTTATATATATAAAAAAAAATATCTCCCTTGACCTCCCCTGGGCCATTTCTCTGCTCTTACAGGCAACACCATCTCCTCTCCCCGTCCTCTCAGGCCTTCTCCCTTCACGCCATAGAAGGAGCCCTTGGCAAGGCTACCAGTGGACCCGAACGTGGCCAAATCCAGGGGTCAGAGGCGTCAGCTGAGTCCATCACACCCTCCTCCTGAAGCACTTCTTTGCTTAGATTTTCTGGCTGCCCTCTTTCTCCCCTCCTCCCACTGCAAGCCCACTGCTCCTCCATTTTTTGTCATACCAAAAACCTTAGAATCGTATTTGGCTTCTTTTTTTCTCTTCTGCTCCCATATCCAATTTCCCAGTAAATTCTGGGACCTCCCCCTTTGAAATGCATCCCCAATCTGATCATGTGTCCTCTGTCACTCACCCCTGGCTGAAGCCTCTGTCGTTTCTCACCTGGATGCTGCAAGCACCTGCTAACCGGTGTCCCTGCTCCACGCGGCAGCCCGAAGTGATTCCTCTAAAGCCCAGTCACGCTGCCCCTGCTTACAATCCTCCAGTGAATTCCCATCTCCCTCCAAGTCAATCAGAAATTCCTGTCATGGCTTCTAAGACCCACATGAACTGCCCATTGCCACCACTCTCCCCATCGTCACTTCCCTCCAACAGCATGGACCACCTACAATGTGTAGAACGCTCCAAGCACACCCCCCACCTCTGGGCTCTTTGCACTTGCCCTTCCTTCTATGGGCCACTTTCCTCAGATATCCGCGAGACTTACCCCTTGCCTCCTTTAGGTCTTTTATTAAAATAGAGTTACTTTATACCTATAGCACAACTAGCTACCATTATTCCCATTAGCAGAGAAACTTCTCCACCAGGCACTGCAGTAACTTTAACAGCTCTTGGTGGTTCATGCCATAAAACCAAAGGATTAGATGTCCCAAGACTGAGAGAATCAGAAGACAACGCCAGTGCCAGGGTGTGTCTTTCTGCCCTTGTGGAGGGCAGTTAGGCAGTAAGGACCTCTGCCCTGGTGCGCTTACCTTAGCCACACCTGATTATTACCGGTGACTGCACCCCTGCTTATGGCCTTCCCTGATGACCACTACAGATAAAATAACAGCACTTCCTGTCCTATCACTTGTGCTCTCTTTATGCTGCCTTATCGTTTTCTTCAAAGCATCTATCACCTCCTGACATGTTATATATTTACCTGTCTTCCCCAGTACAGTATAAGTCCCTGGAGGGCAGAGACAGCATCCATTTTTATTCACTGGTCTATCATCAGCTCCTGGCCTGGGGCCAGGCACACAGACACTGAATAACCACTTGTTGAATTAATAAATAACAATATCCACACATATATACATTGCTAAACCATTTAAAGAAGAAATTTGAAAACAGCACAAATATCCAACGATGGGGTTAAATAAATTAGTGCAGAGCCATAGGATGGAATGTTCTGCATCTGTTATAATAGCGCTGTTGAATAGTTAGTGACATGGGAAAATGCCAATGCTACCTTGAGAAAACAAAACAAAACAAAAAAACCTGGTATACTAAAATTACATTAAATAAAACCTAAATTTAATTTTAAAAAGAAAAGATTTCATGAATTTATATGGAGAGGGAAAAGTGGACCAAATAAAGGAAAGAGAGAAGAGGCTAGAAGTATATCCAGTACAGTGTTAAGAGTGGTTGGTTATCCCTCAGTGGTGGAATGCTGGGTGATTTTTATTTTCCTTATGCTTCACTATTTTGTCCGAGTGTTCTATAATAAATATATATTACTTTTAATAAGCGTTAAAACTAATTTTAAAATTCCAAATTATTGACAGAGAGACTATGATTAGCCCACCCCTGGTCTGAGTGCTCCGAGGTGTGTAGGGTGACACTGTAAGTTCTCTACGAGGGGGACGTGGGTCCCTCAGGCCAACGTCAACTATGGCAGTGACAGCAAGGAAGGCCAGATATGCAATTTCTAAGGCGTAGCTCTGGCAGATACTAGAATTATCATTTCCAATGAAACCCGTCATTTCCTTTAGTTAGAGACCGTGAGAGGCTTCCAGCATTAGAACAGGGAAGGGCCTATGAGGTTTTCCAGCCCAGCTCCTTCAGGTCGGGCTGAAATAACCGAGGCACAAGTAGGGTGATCTGCCTCTGGTCACAGCTGGTGGCAAAGCTGGGGCTTGAGGTGAGGTTCTTTGTTCCATGTCACCTAAGAGAACCCCAGGCTTGTTCTTGATGTGGACAGGCTGCCCAAAATACTGGACCAGCATAGAACCAAACCAAGGGTGTGTTCCCCGCCTTCTTGAGTGAGGGGTCTCCATGCAGAGGCCTAGGAAGACCCCACTACA
The DNA here is from genome assembly GCF_949752795.1 of Hyperoodon ampullatus. NCBI lineage: Eukaryota > Metazoa > Chordata > Mammalia > Artiodactyla > Ziphiidae > Hyperoodon > Hyperoodon ampullatus. The sequence goes on from NC_136922.1 coordinate 62,294,730, forward strand.
TGCCCTAGGCTCACTTGAGAGGAAGGGATGAACTTGACCTTAGAAAGGGAGCTCCCAACAGAACTCAGTGGCTCTGTATTGAAAAGGGAAAATGATGATTGCATGTTCCTTTTTAAAGTTCAAATCAACATCTTTCTGGATAAATACATTTTTTAGCAGAATCTTTTTTATTATTTTTAAAAGATATAAAAACAACTACTCCCCTCAGTAGCAATACAAGGTTGAACATTTTAACCAGATTTTCTCAGGCCTTTTTCAGATACCTTTAGTAGCCAATTATTCTGTCTACCCCTTCTGTAAACAATCATCACACAACATACAGCACCCTGGGGAAGAGTGCTGAGGGCACCCTCACTCTGGCCCAGCCCATGTGTTCATCCCCGCACTGAAAGCCGCACAGAAATCACCTAGTAACAACATCCTCCTCTGCTTTGCAACCGTTTCCTGTCTGCTGCACTGCTTTGGGGATGGGAAGGGAAACAGAAACTACCGTTCCACTTAATGTCTGTGTCATACAGTTAGCGTTGCCAGTGAAATGTTCCCAGTCACAGAGAATTGTGTTTTTGATTCCGTCTAACCATCTGCCTTTCTTGTCATAGTCTGGCCAACATTCCTTCTCTGCACGTGAGGCCGGTGTAGGCAGCATCCCATTTGCTTCAGATACACAGCTTGGTTCTCTGCACCATACCTACTACTCTCCACCTTATGCCATGTGGACCCTACCTTAGAGAGAGACCGAGCTGGCCCAGAGATGACGGTTAGATGTGCTTCTCCTAGGAGTCCACTTTCTCCTCACCCAGCCCCTGGAATTGTACTCCAAGACTGGGAGGGGTCCTGGGAGACCCAGCTTTGATGGCCAACCAAGTTTGTAAATCCTTTCTGGGTGTTTTCCAAGCCCTGCAGTATTCAGCCTCTTGTTGGTTGGCTACAGAACGGATTTTTTTTTTTTTTTTGACCTGAAAATATGTCTCTGTCTGAGAAAAGGTACAAGCCTGGCTTGGTTTACAAGTGACAAAAAATAAAGTTGGAAACCAGCGTGGCCCTCAGGCCTCTGCTCCTCCAGCCCAAGCACAGACTTTCTTCTTTAAGCCCCACAGTTTAGCGAAGTCTTTCCTAGCCGGCTGCTCTGTAGCCAGCAGCTCCGGCAACACAGCGTGTTAATAACTGGGGGAAGAGGCGCCATCTGGTTACTAGGAGGCAGCAGCAGCGGTCCCTTGGGCTGCTCTGCGTGTAGTAGACGCATGTGACTGGATAGAGATGGAAAAGAGATTTCTTACTGCGCGCTGTGGTACCAGAAGTTTGAAACCCACCATTTTAGTGAATCTGAAATACTCTTCTGTGGGCAAACAGCCCATGTGAAGGACTGTTTCAAACAGAAGGGCTCTACAGTTTAATTCTAAGAGATTCTAGTGGCATCTCATAACAGAAAACCCCCCAAGGAGATATTTGGATTAAAAGCATCCTGGGTAACCCTGGCAACTCTCAGCCACACATTCTAGCAGCAGTGAAATTTCTTTCACAACAAGATGCAGAGTTTTCCTTTCTGTTTTAAGAAGAAATTGATTCTCCTTAGCTCTGTTGTTTCCAGTCGTATTTATGAAAACTAGTGGGCACTGCTTACCTATGGAGAAGCCTGTTTCATTGCCCAGTCGTTCTCCAAGTGGGGGATTTTGCCCCCCAGGGGATAGTCAGGACTGTCTGGAGACCTTTTTTGTTGATACAAATGGTCTGGGGCATGTGCTAGTGGCATCTAGTGGGTAAAGACCAGGGATGCTGTGAAACTGCTTACAGCACACAGGCAGCACCCCACAACAAAGAATTTTCCAGCCCCAAATGTCAGTAGAGCCAAGTTAAGAAACCCTGGTCTAGAGGAAGGCTTTTCTGTAGTAGACTGGAGTTTTGTAAATCTAAGAACAATAGTGTCAAGGCCATACTGCCACGTGGAATTCGGTCAGAGGCTGTTTATCAGTGTCTCTTTACTTTTTGCTCAGTTGTAAATCTGACTAAAAACCTAGTACTCCCTATGCCATTGGTCCAAAAATATCTTCATCCTAGAACAAGTGCACTCGGTAATTTTAAAAGTAGTTTAATGAAAAGTACAGTGTCCGTTGGATTAATGTTTTGTAAGGTGTAGAGACCCTTCTATGTGGCAGTTTATTTAAGAAACTATATCTTACCATAACAGATTCTTAAGATGACTTATATGCCCATTGTAGAAAACTTGAAGAGTATTTTTAAGAGTTTTTAAAAAGCAGTAAATCCAAAAGGAATCAATTCAGTATATTATCTACATTTTTTAAATGGATTTTTTAAAATAGTTGACATCTTGCTATCTATACAGTTTCTAGCCTGCTTTTTTGTCCTACATTTCAAACATCACCCCAAATTATTTGAGCCTTTGTAGACATTCAGATGGCTGCTTGGTGCTCCATCATACAATAATGAACCGTAGATTTCCTAAACACTGTTGTTGAATACAGGTTATTATCAGCTTTTCACTATCATAAATAATCTGGGATGGATATTTCTGCTTTTCATGTTGCTTTGTAAGTAGCACAGCAACGTGAATTTTTGGGAGGGCTTTGGGATGTAGTTATTTAATTCCTAGCCTGTGACAGAAGCAGACAGAAAAGTCTTGTACCAAATGCAGCAGAGGAGACACAGGGACACCATTTGGATCACCTGACTCACAGGAAAAGTTCTGGAATTCCTAGGAATGTGGATTTAAAACTTGGCTAGACCAACCAAACCATGTATCTACGTGTACACACGTCTATGTAAGTAAATGTCAAAAAAAAAAAAAACAAAGCTGGAGGGAAAAACAGCAGACTTTTAGCAGAGGCAACTCTGGGATAATTAATTGGGATTAGAGAGAAGGGCAGGCAGAGAGGAAGCACTTGAGGGGGTATTTTTTCCCTATTACCTTTTCTGTATTCTTTGAATTCTTAATTATGAGAATATATTCATATGTAACTTGTGTAATATCTAAACCTAATATGTTTTAGAGAGTGAGTTGGATCCTCATGGAACAGGGTCTGAGCTATGTCAGCACACGCTTTCACTCCTTTTTTAAGCAACCCTAGCACAATGCCGGCACATTTGGGGCCAGGACACACGAGCGAGTCTGCAGCTGATGCTGTGTTCAGAGCTGAGAAGCTCGCACGTGCATTTAGATGAGAGGCCTTCATCACTTGTTCTCCTCCCAGCTCAGTGGACGTGACGCCTCTGTATCCACAGTGTGTGACATAGAGGCAGTGGGTAGAAACACACGGTCTAGGGCCAGGAGCCTGAGGGTTTCAGGTTGACCGACTTACATTACCCTTGGTTCCTGTACCATTGCCCTAAGTGTCAGTTTAGTCAGACTTTCTCCGTGAAGCACATAGCCGGCCCTGGGCCAGCAGATGGTGGGATGGTTCCTGTGTCTTTCAGGCCGCACACCTGGTCCCTGGCTCCACACTGAGGCGGCCGGCCAGAGCTCCGATGACATCAAAGGCAGAAATGCTCAGGTAACACGGCCCTCAGGTCTCTGAGTGTAAAACTGGGAAACCTCAGGGAGCACAGAAATGTTGAGGGTGTGCTTTCCACTGAACAGCCTCCCGTTTTTCCTCAGGGAAAGCCATAGGGGTACCTTTGTTTCCAGCTGGGATGAAACACTCACAATTTCAAAAACTGAAGAGTGAAAGGGGGGAGCTTCTCTGGAATCACCACCACATACAGAAGCAGCTTTGGCAACACAGAACCCCTTGGGAATCACTCTGCAACCATCACCCCGTTCGCTCCCATCATTCTTCCCTCGTTACCGCGGCCTGAGAAGCCTGAGAGGAAAGCTCTGTAACATGTATAAAACATAATTTAGTGTTCTCTCTCGTCTATAGAATACATAGTTTCTCATAGCACCCTGGGGGTTTTTCTCCCATCAACATTATCATTTACTCATTTTTAAAATTTTTTAATTTTAATTTTATTTTATTTTTGGCCACACTGCACAGCATGCAGGATATTAGTTCCTCGACCATGGATTGAACCCGTGCCCTCTGCAGTGGAAGCACAGTGTCTTAACCACTGGGCCGCCAGGGAAGTCCCCAACATGATCATTTCTTTTGACCAAATTTAGCCACAGATTTTGCTGGTGGCTACAGGAAGGCTGTGGGGAGGGGATCGGGGGAACCAGAGAGGTGCTTGTGTCATAATTGTGAGTCTTTGAAGAAATGCCCTCGTGCTCACACGAGGCAACTAGGACACAGTGTTTTCTAACCTGGGCGGAGATGACATCTCTCACCGCAGACGACAGGGTCTCATCTTTAAAGGCCCTTCGTTTCTTTGAATACATGCATTCCGTCCACCCTGGCCTCCTCCTGTTTCAGGGTGCTGTGTAACAAAAAGGGTGGCCTGCTGTTAGATCAGAACCTCAAGGAAAGGGACGTGAGAAAGAAGGAACTTAGGTTACTGGAAGTGGGGATGAGTTCCCTGAAGGAGGTCAAGCACCCTCTCCCCTTTCTCACCATGGCTAATCCAAGAATTGCAATAACCATTCTCAGATGATTGTAGGTTCAAAACTGGGTGTATGATTGCAGTTCAGAGAAAGTATGTGTACAGAGGAAACAAGAAGACAAGAAGAATATACACAAAATTGTTCACAGGCATTCATTCTGCCAGCTTATGGCTGATTTTGACTTCTTAGGGGGCATTTCTGCAATTTCTGAATGTTCTATAATAAATACATTACTCCTGTGATCAGAAAGATATAGTAATAATCAAAATAATATTTCCTACATTATATAGCTCTTTATGTAGTTTAGATAACTTGCATATGTTATTTCATTTGCTCCTTTTAGCAACACTGTGGTATAAGCTGGAGAGATACCTTTAATGCAAACGTTTTTCATATGAGAAAACTAACCTCCAAGAGGTTAAGGAACTCATCCAAGGTCAAGGTCACATTTGCAGACCTCTGACTCCTCGTCCAGTGCTCCTTCCACTGTACCTTACTGCTTTGCCTGGCATGTTAGAATTGACAGGACAGGAGTCACCCTCACCTTCAGACGTGGCAAGCATGATGGGACATTATGCACGGTCTGGTCCCTGACCTCATGGCAGGCACACATCTAAATCCCTGAGCCCATAAAGTCTAGTCAAGGATGAATTGTTAAGTCTCTCTTGGGCATCCCATTGTCAAGAAGATCTTCTTTATGTCTAGATGGACACCGTCTTAATTCATTTTCACTTCATTGAGGCAAAAAGCAGTCGCCCAGGGAAATCACGGGGTTCCAGACATGATGAACAGCACCCTGGGGGTGCTCTTCTTTTATGGGTACAGAGCGCAAGTGATCCGTGCAAGGCTGGGAGCTCTGAAATCTGAAAGCCTGGGACCCTTTCTCTGTTTTCCGTTGCCTTGTCTTGGGATCGCCACCAAGTTCTTTGCTTTTCTTGAGCTTCCCGTCAAGTGAGTCTGCTGGTGCTTGATCCCTTAAATGTTTTTGATGGGATTAGGTCCCCACCTGCCACAAGCTACAATTTCATTCCTTTTCCACCCACGACCTCCTGGGTAAAAATCAGCACCTTACGTATGATGGGACCATCAGACCCTGGCAGCCTTGCATGCATGAGGGAAAGCTTCACTGCCCAGCCCCAGCGTGTGTCATTTATGTGCTGTGAGTCTTCTGACCCCACCTGATAACACTGTCGTGTTTCCACAGTTATCCCTAAAGACACTCCGGTGAGAAGACAGATGAAGCCAACGTCCTGTGAGCTACCTGGGGGTCCATATGGCGGGGTGGACATCCCCAGGAGAACGTCAGACCTCACCATTCTCAAGTTGTAATTCAGTTGACATAAAGGCTCTGCATGGAGCATTTATTTATTGTAAATACGTGATTTGCACAGGCTTTAAATCAGTATTATAGTCGATTTTTATTTCAGTAATTTAAAAAACACACACATCATTTCTCCATTGTTTAAAATGCATCTTGGCATTCATCTGTCAGCACAGATGAGAGCCCTGTCCCCACCACAGAGTGTCCATTCCATGACTATAAATACGCGTGCAGGCTGGCCCTCCCTAGATTCGGAACCATTTTTAGAAGATTCCTTAGTTTCCCAAAGTCATAGTATCGACAACAGCTTCTTATTGGCATGATTTTCTAGTCTCATCACACAAACTGCAAAATCAAACCAGATAATGCCTTATAAATGACGCGGCTCAGAGAGAGTAATGTGTCGCCACACCCAGACGATGCCACAAGGCCTCCAGTGAACGAGATGCCACGTCTCGTTCCCGTCTTGCAGTACAGGGATTCTTTTGCTGCCTAACGTAAACATAACACAAATCAAAGGCAAGAGCGGGTTTGGCCTCTCCAAGGCCGACCACAGGGCCCCCTTTTTTTTTCTATTAGTTTCTGCTTTATAACAAAGTGAATCAGTCATACATATACATCTCTTCCCTCTTGCGTCTCCCTCCCTCCCACCCTCCAGGCGGTCACAAAGCACCGAGCTGATCTCCCTGTGCTATGCGGCTGCTTCCCACTATCTATCTACCTTACATTTGGTAGTGTATATATGTCCATGCCTCTCTCTCGCTTTGTCACAGCTTACCCTTCCCCCTCCCCATATCCTCAAGTCCATTCTCTAGTAGGTCTGTGTCTTTATTCCTATTTTACCCCTAGGTTCTTCATGACATTTTTTTTTCTTAAATTCCATATATATGTGTTAGCATACAGTATTTGTCTTTCTCTTTCTGACTTACTTCACTCTGTATGACAGACTCTAGGTCTATCCACCTCACTACAAATAGCTCAATTTCATTTCTTTTTATGGCTGAGTAATATTCCATTGTATATATGTGCCACATCTTCTTTATCCATTCATCCGATGATGGACAGTTAGGTTGTTTCCATCTCTGGGCTATTGTGAATAGAGCAGGGCCCCTTTTGTATCTGAATGATCCTGCAAGTAGCCAATGCGCTTACTGTTTACATTGCCCCTCGTGCCCAAGTCTGCATGATGCTCCTGCTGTCCCTCCACGTTCCCAGCCTCATCCTGGCGGACAAGCTGAGGTGAGCTGTATGAGATTTCAGTATTTTCCCTGCAAGTTAGAAACCTGTGTAAGTCATCATGAGTAAATTCCTAATTCTGTCTCAGAGCTCTTTTTTTTCCTCCCCTGAGTGCAGGGTTTTCGTGAAAAACATGACACGGAAAAGTACAGACTGAAATGTTTTCTGAAACATCTGCCTCAAATATCAGTGCCCCATGCCCACCCTTAGGGAACCTGGAGCCACCCATCAGGCAAATCCTAGCTGCCTTCTGAGCCCAAGAGAACCTAATTGGTCTGAGAGTCCCCCAGTCCCTGTGGTGGCACCTCTCTAGGTGGGGAGAAGTGTGTGAGTTCAGCCAGCCCTGACTATGGACCGGCTCAGGACGGGCTGTGACCTGTGACCGCTCCTCTCACACCCTTTTTCTGGAGCTGGCAAGGGAATGGCAGGGTGTTTTTGCTTGGTGCATGACCCCATCCTTGGTGGAAAAGCTGTGACAGAGGAAGGAGAGAAAATAGGAGGAAACAGACTGATCCCTCGTCTGTGCTCAAAATAGCTGCAGATTAAAGGAAATCAGGGAGGCAGAAGTGGGAAGAGCAGTGAAAAATAAGTTTCCTTTGAAATAGCCCATTCATGTACTCACACCTCAAGGATGTAATGCCCGGAACACACCATCCACGAAAGGTAGACCGTTAGGAGTGTTTTGGCAAACATGATACTACACCCACCTAGCTGCTGTCTGGAGTGGAGACTAAGATGGTGTCCTCCATCACTGTTATGCTTTCTCATTCCAGACAGAAGCCACTGAGCGAGGTCAAGTTACCTTCCCTGGGGAATAAGTCATGCCAAGTTGTAACAGCTAAATCAATGGAAAAGAAGCTTTTGCAGGTCATCAGCTATGGGCATACCTGATTTGTTTTTTTTGGTTCTGCAAGGTTTCCAGAAGGTCAGAACTTCTGTTTATTACAGTATCCACTCCACCTCTCTCTCAGGTGTACAGAATAATTACAAGGGTTTTAATGATCATGATTAAGGAGGTGCTAGACCAAGGCTGTTCCACCTTCAGAGTAGACTGCCTGCCCTGATGAGGTGTTTACACATTAATGTTCTGCACCTCTGGGATGGAAATTCAAAATAAAACCATTCAAGGACAGAGGGAAGGAATGAGGACAAACCAAAGATTGCAATTAGGGAGAAATTTCAGGAACCTGGGATCACATCCCTCCTCCAGACCCATCACTGAATTCTCGCCCTTTGAACTTTCGCGGTGCCTGCCTCCGGCAGGACAAAGCCTTCACCCCTAGACCACAAACTCAAATGTAGCGCCCCTCCCATCCTCGCGTATTCTTGCTGGCGCTGTGGTCTGTGACTCCCCCAGTGTTTCACGTGTATTTTATATTTATTGATGTTCCCTCTGCAGATTCATTTCTTTGTACCTAATAAACTTTAATAAGTGGGAACGCTTCTAGCCATTCACTCGTTAAAGCCTATCGATGGTCACCAGCACCAACCTAAGCCAGCCATTTTTAAGGATTAGAAGGGCTCATACAGGGTACTGACACAGGACCCAACACTTCCTGTAACATTCTGTGTTAGAGATGGGGCCTTTCTTTTTGGAGCTGAAATTTCTAACTAAACTACAGAATGTTCTCCTGGCTTTTGTAGCTAACTAAACAAATGGGTATTTGGGAAAACCAACCAAGGGAAAAACTTTCTCAAATGCATTCTGTAAAAAGTAGATAACACTATATTTACTCAGTTTTATTAAAATCAAATGGGCAGAGTATTGTTTACAAATTACGCTGACTTGTGTTAAAATGGAACAGCTTTCAACCTAAAGTGCACTTAGCACTGCCACCTCAACTAAGCAAACCCTCAAAAACTCTCCTATATGGAACAGTAATCATCTCCATCTCTATTATAGTGTCTTCAGGTACAGGGGAGATGAGGTTTACCCGATAGGTAAGTTGGCTTAAGGGAAAACATAGATCTGAATCTCGATTTTGCATCTTACAAGTTTAGGGAAGTAACAATTTTAGCCAGTCTATGCCTCAGTTTCCTCATCTGTAAAATGGGGGTATAGATATGTATCTAAGCATATAGTGGTGAAGATGGAGTAACATAACCCCTGGGCTAGCCTTTAACCCTGGGGTCATAGGAGACCGAGGTATCAGCGCACGCATGCACGTGCGCACGCACACACACACACACACACACACACACACACACACACACTCTCACACACTCCAGGGTACAAGCGGTTTGCTTATTATACATTCAGTCACACACAAGAGCTCTCAATGGCTGCATTCCAGGCATTCCATTCAGATAGTCACTGAGCTGCTCAGATGACTAGCTCTGCTGTTGGGTAACAAGGAGAGAGCAGTAATTAAAATTCATAGATGCTCCTGAAATAAATCTCATCTAGAAAGTAATTTCAAAGTTAGCTGCTACACACTTTGCATCTGAATTAGTTAAGGACCTGACTTGTTTTATCTGACTGTAGTTCTAGGCACCCCTGCTGGAGTTCCGGGTGGGAGAGGTGGTGCCTAGAGGGGTGAGGGGAGCGACTTAATGGGAAGGGCTGTGGACTCCAGAAGCAGGTTCCAGGTTCTCAGACTGTGCCCCAGGAGGCTCGGCGTCCTTCATGAACCTGCTCTGTTAGGAACTGAATTGTGTCCTCCAAAAATGCATATTTTGAAGTCCTAACCCCATACCTCAGAAAGTAGCCTTGTTTGGGAATAAAGCTGCAGATGTAAGTTAAGATGAGGTCCTACTGAAGTAGGGTGGACCCCTAATCCACCCTATATGACTGGTGTCCTTATAAAAAGGGGAAGTTTAGACACAGACACATACACAGGGAGATGCTATATGAAGACGAAAAGAGAGATTAGGGTGATGCTTCTGCAAGCCAAGAAATGCTGACGATTGCCAGCAAACCATCAGAAGCTAGGTGAGAGGCATGGGACAGAATCTCCCTCACAGCCCTCAGGAGGAACCAACCCTGCCAACACCTTGATCTTGGACTTCTAGCCTCCAGAACTGTGAGATAATAAATCCCTGTTGTTTAATCAACCCAGTTTGTGGTCCTTTGTTATGGCAGCCCTAGCAAACAGATACATGCTGTGTTACCTTGGAGCTTTGCAGGAGTTTACAGTTCGTGAAAAAAGAGCTGAGAATAAAGTTTAAAGAGTCAGCAGTTCCTTGTCATGTAAATGGGGCCATCATCTACTCTGACCTTGACACAGGTCACGTTGCTGGTAACCAAGTCCTATTTTCATGAACAAGACATTCAGTTGCATTTTGCCTGTCACGTGGAGACAAAATCATGGAAGCAATCTGGCATTTCTAGGTCACAAGAGTGGGAAGAGCTGGCTTTTTTCTTAAGTGGCACCCTTTCCTCTAGTGGAGCTTCTATGGCTTTAAAATAAAGGTGCTCAGCATAGATGGCACCAGCCATTCTGATGATTTTTTAAAATTTGGTAAAATACACATAAACATAAAATTTACCATTTTTAAGGGTACAGATCAGTCGTGTTAAGTACGTTCACAGTGCTGTGTGACCAGTCTCCAGAACTCTTTTATCATCTTGCAAAACTTAAACTCTGTACCCCTTAAACAGTAACTCCCCATTCCCCTTCCCCCCTAGCCCCTGGCAACCACCATTCTACTTTCTGCCTCTATGAGACTGACTACTCTGGGTACCCCATAAAAGTGGAATCAAATAATATTTGACTTTTTGAGAGTGGCTTATTTCACTTATAATGTCCTCAAGGTTCATTTATGTTGTAGCATGTGTCAGAATTTCCTTCCTTTTTAAGGCTGAATATTCCGTTGCTTGGATATACTACATTTTGTTTATCCATTTGTTCATTGACGGAGACTTGGCTTGCTTCCACCTTTTGCTTATTGTAAATAATGCTGGTATGAACATGGGTGTAAAAATATCTGAGACTCTGCCTTCAGTTCTTTTGGGTATATACTCAAAATTGCTGGCTTATATGCTAATTCTATTTTTAATTCTTTGAGGAACCTCCATACTGTTTTCCATATCAGCTGCACCATTTTATATTCCCATCGACAGTGCACAAGGGTTACAAATTCTCCATATCCTCACCAACACTTATTTTCTGTTTTTTTTTTATAGTAACCATCTGGATGGGTGTGAGGTGGTATATCATGGTTTTGTGTTTATTTTTAAAGAGTGAATTTATCCACAGAATGGATAAATGGAGAAAACGCTGAATGGTTGGGTTTTCCGAAGATTCCAGTCATAAAGTATATCCCCCTTCATATATTTTCTATGTTGTGGCCAATGCCCACGTCTATTAATGAAACACAAGATAGAAGAGGCCAAGAGACATTAATTTCAGTATTTTTTTTATTGTATGCTTGATGTATTTAGAGACAATTCCAAAGGCAAGCACTGGTTGGGGAAGTTATCTGGTTTGTAGATATGTGTACAAAAGGCTATTAAGACTACACGGTCAGTTCCCACTGCAGGAAGCAGAAAGGTTTTCCTTTTTATTATTCCCTGCCCCTAGCATTTTCCAGCTCACACATCTGACTTCTCACAACATGACTGCAAACATGTACATATTCATCCCCATGAGAAATCGGCATGTGACATCTCGGGATGTTTGAATTCAATCAGATAAAGCACATTTGACACAAACCATAGGAGGGGAAGTTGGGACCTAGGACCCTATGGAATGAAATGCCAGGGCTACAGGGAAGCACAGGCACTGCTGGGTCAGCTGGTGCACGTGACCTGCCGCCCCTCCCCCTCCACTCGAGAAAGCCCAGCTCAGGGGGTTCCCCTCCCTCCTTCCTCCCAAAAGCTGAGAGCTCAGCTGAAGACCTTCCCCAGGAATGATTTGACTGCTCCTCAGTCAAGAATGCAGTTAGTGCATTCATAACAGACACACTGGTCCCACCTGGCTTTCCTGCTGGGCTGGGCAGAGATGTGTAACACCTGGACCCATGTGGGGTGACATCAGGAAGCAAAGTAGTTTGCCTGGTTGATAATTATTTTTTATACCTAATAATCCACCCAGCAGTGAAGGAACTTCACTGCTAATATCTAATAGGCATACACCTTCTCTATTAGCTTATAAGAAAGACTCTTTCTAACAATAACACTGCCTTATGTTATTGGGCACTAAAGAATTACCATAATTTCAAGTATATCCTTATTCTACCTAAAACTCCAAACCACCTCCAAGGATGAAAGAGTACTACTTCTGCTTTGCTAATTTACTTTTATTGGAGCCTGTGCCCCTCCTCAGAGTATGAGTGGTAAATCCCAGCTACTAGCCAAGACTAACTAGCTTATGTTTGATTATGGGGCGCGGGGATAGGGGAGAGAGTCTGTCCTTCACGGCCACGTCTTCTTTCTGCACAAGGCATACACAGCCCCCTCCCCCTCCCCCAGGTCTTAATGGATACACAAATGGTATTTTAGGAAGCTATTTACACGCCAACCTTTAAACATTATTTTCATAGTTCATCTTGAATATTCATTTTCCCCATACTGCCTTTAGAAAAGCAATCCCTGGTCAAGAAATTGTCCACGTAATGATAAGCATTTTTCAAAAGCAGAGTCTGTTAGGAGCATTTAAAAACAAACATCCCCCCAGCAATGGCATACTCAAAATCCAACTACATGTTTCAGGCTGTTAATATGTCACTAGAAGTGAGTATAGCCACATCAGCAGGCTCTTTGCTCTCTTCCTGTCTTTCCCCTCGCATCCCAATGCACAAGGAATCTGTCCACCGCTATTACTCAGGTTTTAACTGTACATGGAACATCTCTGTACAGCCTGATGGAAGCATCCCAGCCCCTTTTAACTTCTGCCACGAAAGGACTGCCACACCCTCTAGTGGTAAGACAGTGGCATCACAATTGTGATGTATAGTGTCAGCCAAGACATCTCTCAGAGTTGGCCCTTCTTTGGGTTGCTGGAATAAGGTCAATGTCCCTAACAGAAGTGGCCATTATGTTTCCCACTGCACAATGGCTGGGTAATAGCATAAGTCTGGCTGGGTTATCTGTGACCTTTGCTTGGCCTATAATAATGAAAGCAGGCCTCTCTGTAATTTACTCTCACTGGACTTCTTTTGGTCAAACCCCTAATCACCCTGGGTATCTCAGACATACCAGGTCTGATGAAATATTTCCATAATAGGGGGAGAGGATTCCACGTGGTGAAATTTTGGAGTGGCTTTCTGCACTATCTTGTTTTAAATAACCACTCAGCAGGTGGGCTTGGGAGGGGATGAGGTACATATGTCATCCCCAAGCCTCACCCTTCCCCACTCAGCAGCTGTAGACACGCTCTCAGAGTGGCTGCGCCGCCTAAGAGGACACCCTAAGTTCACCCACAGTGAGAGCCCAGGCCAAACCCCGACAAAACTCAGCAACCACAAGTCACCGTGAACAGCTGCTGTTAACTTTGTCAGCACAAATATTCCTCCCACCTCTCACCACTTGTAGTTAGTGATTTTACATACACAATTTGCAAAACTGCTGGGCAGAAAGCTCACGGTGCTCTTATGCTTCCATCCTTACAGGGGAGTTGGTAGAAAAAAGGATTTGTTCCAGTAAAACCTGTGACCCTCAGTGTCCACATCTGTGTATGGGGGCCCAAGTCCCTTCCAGCTCTCACGGCATATGATACACTGCAGCTGACAAGGAGTCACTAACTTGAAGTCACTTCCAAGACTACTGACACTCACAGTATTTCCATTTGGAAAGGCCTGTCAGTGATGAAGGTGATTAGGCCCACATGGGACAGGTGAGGCTGCATAATGAAGCCGCTGTCCTCTCTCCCAGTGCTGTATTAACACACACACTTCTCCTCAGCATCTCTGCCCCCTTCCATGTTAAGAGTGGTGGAGAGTTTCAGTGGCTGGAAGTAAGCCCCCCAGCCCCCACCAGCACCTGCCCACTTCAGCTACCGGTCTGAAGGCAGCTAAGGGGCCATGCAGGGCGAGAGGAATAAAGGGAGGACTAGGGAAAGCCAGGTGCTTCCTCCACAGCTTTGGGGGATATAACAGGCTGGGTAGGACTCACCGTGGAGCCGAATGCTTCTCCATCCATCTGTCCCCTTCCTGCCCTCTGTCTTCCCCATGCTGGGCCCATCTGGTCTTCCTCACATGCTTTCCTGGGCTCTGCTGGTAAGTCAAATCCTTCATGCGCCCACAACATGGGAAACAAATCAGTTTAATTAAAGTCTCTGCTGAGATAATGGAATGGCTGCTCAGATTCCAGCTACTTCAACTGGAATCTAAACAGCCAAGAGTTTCTCCTTTTCTTTCCCTCATTAGCTGAGAAATTTGCAGCTTCATGGGGTGGAACTTCTGCCACAGGGCCATTTAATTAATCCTAAACTAGACGGCGGTAACCAGGCCCAGAATCATTTCTAGACATATGCACACCCGTGCGGCGGGTGAGCGGCCGTGCAGGGAGAGCCCCGTGCCTCATGGGAGAGCCGTGCCACGATCCAGGGTCGTCACGCACAGCTGCCTCTGAATCTCTACAGTGGGCAGCTTCCAGCTCGCACGGCACGTGGAAGCTGTCTGCGGGTCCACCGCACACGAGCGCGGTGCACAGGTTCTTTCAGATCACAGGAATCATTGGGATGGAGCTGGGCCTGCAGAGGAGCCCCCTTTATTCCTTCCCACTTGTATTGTCTCTCAGAAGAGCTGGAGACATTCTGCATTACAGGCCTGCGCTCAGCAGAAGGGAGGCCAGGCCAGGAAGCCTCCCTCGAGCACACACACAAGAGCCCTGGGCCAAAGAAATGCCTTTTGTTAACCAGAAAGAAACCACTACTGAGAGAAAGAGTAAGACTTCAAAAGATTTTGCCTTCCCCTCAAACTCGGCGCAGTGGAGCCTGTCTTTCAAGGCTTGATGGACTCTAGTCCTCCCATGAAAAGGCTAATGTGTCCATTGTCACTGAAACACAATAAGAGCAGCTTAAAATCCACAATCAGTCATACAATCGCACAACAGGCAAATGGGATACATGTTACACTGCAGAAGGAGGGGATCTATGTTGCAGAAGAAGGGGGCGTTGTGAGATCCGAGCCAGAACACTAGGGAACAGTGTGACGTTAACACATCTGAACTTTCTCATTTTACTCGGACAGGAGAGCGGTTTGTTTTGCTGGTAATTTAGTAAGGTGGGAAATTTTAAATAAGAAGGGGAAAGGGAATGCTTACTTCACTTAAAGAACTTAATCTCCGTGTCAACACAGTCATAGAAGAGATCTCCCACTTCGGTGGGGTCCAGGGGGTCACTGCTGGTCAGGATTTCCTCCATGGCTTCCAGGCCTTGCTTCTCTAGTTCCAGCATCGTCTTCCTCAGCTTTTGACCTTGCTCCTGAGAAGGACAAAAACAGCGGGGGTCATTGCAATGGACACTGAAAGCCCCCTGGAGGGCCTGCCCCCCACCCCATTCAGTCTGCTCCCCGCGGGACTGCCACGGGGATGGTTCTAAGATGCAGGTGTGGTGATGTCACTGCTCTGCTTGGAGTTCTTGCCTTCAGGATAAGAATCCAGACTCCTGAGTGACGTTGGGAAAGGAAAGGCCCTTTGTAACGTATGGAGGCTCGTGCCTCGCCTTTGCCACGCCTCCCGCATCACCTTGCTCTTCAGCCAGACCGAATTAGCTGCATTCCTCCAGCCCATGATACTCTTCCTCGCCACGGCACAGGCAACCCTGCTCGCCTCAACACTCGGTCAGCTTGCGCCCACCTTCAGGCTTCCGTGAACGCCTTTCCTCTAGGCTCCCCCCATCCAATCCCTTTCCTTCTGCCAGGGTTGTTCTCTTTCTGTCTTGCGATGGTCTGTCTACTTACCTGTGTCCCCCATTAGACCACGATCTCCCAGGGAGGGAGACCCAGGCTTATCTCTATCCTCCTGCCTGGGACAGAGGAGGCACTCCCAATAATGTCTCTTGAAAGAATAAATGGATCAATGAATAATCACATGGCCTGTCTATCCCCAACTTACTTTTTTTCTGAGGGGGTGGCATCTCTTCTTCCAAGTGGCAGTCACTCATTTACATACAGTGGATGACAATGAGAAGCTTTTATTTGCCCAATTAGTCCCTGAACAGAGAAGCCGCTGTCACCACCCATCAACCACTTCCTAGTGCTGCCTTAACTCAAACCAAGGGTCATTGCCAAATTTCAAAGTCCACCCAGCCTCATCAGTCTCATCTCTTTGAAATTTTGTGTAGGATACTTCAGAACACATGGCCCTTTCTACCCCTGCCTTCGTTTGCCAAATATCCACAAAACTGTGCACCAGGGAGTGACATTTTCCCCTGCTTCGGCTTACTGTGATCCACCTAGAAAACATGCACTGTCAGCAGGCAGGGAGGACAGCCCTGGACAGAACTCTGTGTAATGCAGCGGGAGCATTCCTGGTTCCAGGGGAATGTCTGGCAGGGAGGGCCGATGTCCAATAACTGCGACTTTTACATGTCAGAATGGTCATTTCTGGGGCACAGAAGAGCAAGTTCTATAAATAGTGAGACTACCCTTCTCAGAGATACTTTCTGAATTCACTTGGATTTACTGCTGTCCTTTCTTGCTATCCTTTTTAGAGAGTCCACCACGCTGGATGTGAGAAAATAAGCTCACCCAGTCCACGCAAAATGCACGCACCAAGTTACCTATAAGATGTCACTTTCTTCAGGACAAATTGGACCCTTACAAGTTGTTAAATAAATGCTTGGGAAGCACATGAGCATCTAACAACCATGTTCCTTCCTTCTCCCTTCAGCAACATAGAGGCTTGGATTTTATATGAAAGTCCACCACTAAGGGTTGCTCTGGGCACATATTGAGTGTTTGTCTTGTTTGAATTGATGTCTTGTAACTTTATTAATCAGAACTTTGGGTGGAGGAGGGAGGGCTGCACTTTGAAGAATAACTATTTTAAAACTAGAGACTTTTTAAAAACTTTTTTGTATGAAAAAATATACATAACAAAATTTACCATTTTAACCATTTTTAAGTGTACAGTTCAGTGGCATAAAGACATTCACATTGCTGTGCAACCATCACCACCAACCGTCTCCAGAACTTTGTTAAAAAACAACATGATTGCATCTTTAAAGTGCTGCCCTTACGTACACATTTTTACCCCTAAAAGTATACAAAGAATTTTCGACAACAGAAAAGCAGTTCTCCTGACTAGTACTGCACGTTTCTGTTATCTGCAGGTGAACAGTAAGTAAAAGAGGGAGATTCTTAGCCCACTGAGTTCTAGAATAACATCAAAAGCAGAGGCTTGATTTCACTGGGTTTCAAGAGGCTGGGAGGAACAATTACCACCAGCATTCTAGCAGGGGCCCCGGGAGCCTGGGTTTCTGGAAGCAGACTTGCTGGAGAGGAGGAAGAGGACGAGCTTGTTCACCGCTGTCCTGCCTCCTTTCTAGGGACCCCGCCCGCGCCCGGGGCTCACAGCCAGGCTCACCTCGCCACTCTCCAGGACCGCCCGGGCCCACTCATGGGCCTTGTACAGCTCGTGGCGGCGGTCTGGCTTCTCCTGGAACCGAGGCTCCTTTCTGGCAGGGTCATCGTCTCCGAAACAGGGAGACTGTGCTTTGGGGACGAGTTTTACATCGTCGACAAAGATGAAAGGCTTGAATATGGACCTGGAGAGAAAGGAGAGGTACTTCAGCCAAACCGAGCCTGGGGCTCGAGGACACCAGAGGCTGCCCTTTCCTTCAGCAAACATCTCCGGGGCCAGCTCACGGTGGCAGGCGGGTGCCTGCCGGGAGGTACCCAACTGCATATCTTAGTAACTATTTTAGTAGAACTAACTGCCGTTTATAAGCTGCAAATTCTTCTATTTGCAGCGAGGAGACATCAAAACAGACTGGCTTTGTTCTGGGAAGGCCATTTAAGAGCCCCTTTCAGTCACATGAAAGAAGGCAAACAGACACAGTGTTTTGAGGAAAGGGTGCAATGGGCCACCGATTTGAGCTGGCCTTTCTCCACCGTGCTCTGTGGAAAGGGGCCTCCTGGAAGGGCAGGGTCTGAGACCTCAACCATTTTTTTTTAGGTTCTACCTTATTTGAAAATGTTTGGAATATCTCTGACAGACTCAAGGTGGGACAGATTAAGACGGATGACAAAGAAAGCATCCCGGGGCCCCAGAGAGGGCCCACCACAGAGGACAGAAGTCTAGTTGTGTGAGAGTGAGGCTGAGGGGATAGTAGGCGGCTAACGCAAGAACTCTGATTCAGCTCTTTTGCCACGAGGGATGTCTCAGGGGACATGGCTGTGTGTGTGTGTGTGTGTGTGTGTGTGTGTGTGTGTGTGCGCGCGCGCACGCGCACGCGCGCACACCTGTGCATACCTGGGGACATTTCAACACATCCCCCCAGACGCGCACACACCCCAAAACAGCCATGTGTCTAAGAAACTGCATCTTGGGATCCCAGGCCAACGGGGTCTGTGGTGACCACAGCTGACAGTAACACTAGAGGGAGAGAGCCTCACTCTCCCTGCTCTGCACCCAGAAAGAACACGGCTGGATCAAAGCAGTCCTCCTGGCAGAGCACAGGCACCTCTGGGCCCCGAGGGTGGCCTGTTTTCAATCACACCACGCGGGCACCTGCAATAACAATTGGAGAGAATGAGACACACACCCACACGCCGTGTGTACGGCTCAGGTTTGGGTTATTTCCTCTCCTCTTAACTGGTGCCTCCAGTGGGTGAGAAGTGAGCTGGGAGGTTGATTCCATCAGCCCCGAGATGCCTGGACTTGAGGCGGCCCGAGCAGCCTTGCCGGTGTGCCACACAAACCTTTTCACTCTGCCACAATCTGCAAAGAACTGGAAACCCGTGACCTTTGTACCCAAACTGTGTCCTTGGACTTGAGCGTCAGCATCACCCTCACGCCCCATCCCCACCCCCCGCCCCGGTCCTGCTGAATAGAACCTGCTTGTTAAGGTCCCCAGGGGATTGATGACATCCAAGTCTGAGGAGCATGACCAGAGACCACAGTAACTAGCAGTGACCTCCTGGGTTTGTTCCTTGAGGTTGTCAAGGGAAAAGGGCTCAGGTGAAGAAGACCCTGATCGCAGCATGAAAGATCGGGCTCATCCTAATTTAATTTGAATCTTGAAAGCAGTTGCTCCCAAAGCTGGCAAAGTGGGTGGTACAGGTTAAGGATAAGTGCTGTTTTCTGCAGGTGATGCAAACGCAGGAGACTGGGCCCATCCACCGTGAAGCACAAGGCATAGGCATGTGGGCTGGACCTAATTCCACAAGGCCAAGTCCTCCCAAGGAACTTCCCTCCCCAAGATGCAGGGGAGCTACCTTATACAGAGGGAACACACACTGCCACTTCCTACGGCCTCCTGAAAATACATCACTCCTCTTCCCTTCTCCTGAATGTTGAATGGGTGACTGTTGAAAGTGAAAGGAATTAATGCACAATTTTAAAGCGTCTAAAGAATTTTGATTACATGAAGTTGAATTCTCCAATTGGTCATTTGGTTGACTCTGCAAAAGGGCAGTTTGAGGGTTCCCTGGCAAATGGTAATGGATGGGGAGGGAGAGAGGAGAGTGGGAAGGAAGGAAGGAGGGAGGGAGGCAGGGAGGGAGGGAGGGAGGGAAAGAGGTGGAAGAGGGCGGAGTCCAGCATAGAGACATCCAGAACTAACTGCCTCTGTGCCCCTCTGGTCTCTGACAACACAGCAGCCTCACAGCAGGCAAGTGTCCTATCCTTCAGGGCCTGACAGCACTTTTCCTGAAAAGCCAGTGCACACAACACACACCGTCTTCCAGCAATATGACCTGCAGCTTCCTTGGCCTGAGCTGAGACCCCCTGAGGGACACTGGGCCCAGGCTCCTGCCAAGCACCCCAGAACCTGCACAGTTCACACCTCCTCCCCAGGCCCAGTGCTAGGCAGGAAGGGTCAGAGCCGGGGGATCCCCTGCTCTTGGGCTCGGAGGCAGGGTGGGTGCAGGCTTAGCCATGGCGAGCCAGGGAAACTGCAGTGTCCAGCAGAGCTGCTGAGCCCGGGCTGCTGAGGAGATTCCTTGGGACAGGAGTTCTCCCATTTTACACCGGCCCCAGGCCACAGGTGATGTTCACTCGTGTGATGCTACCCCATAAAATCCCCCACACTGCACCTCTTTTCTCTACCCCTCAAAAGGCCATGTGGGAGTGATGTTTTCATTGGGAAGTCTGTCATTCAGTTTCTGGAACCTCAGTGCTTTTCTTACCATGAGGCTCAGGACCATCCCGACACTGGCCCTGTGAGGGAGCAGGATGGCGCTGGTCTTGCTGAGCGACCATCCAGGTCTGCCTGCCTCATGACAGTGGGGCAGGGAACTGGGCTGGGACTCAGAATGGGGGTGTGTGTCCCCTTGTCACCTTTGACCAACTATGGGGCCCGTCATTTTCCCTCTCTGTCTCTCACTGGACTGAAACGATCTCTACGGTCCCTTTCAACTTCTAAAGCTATTGTGTTATTTCTCTTTCTATGTCATGTGGCCTGTGAATGTGTGTCTTCAAGAAGTTCATGCTAAGAACAATCATGGTCGTCTGCACCCAATATACAGGCTAATAGCAGAGTAAAAATCAGAGCCCTCTATGTGATGGAACTTCAAACCACTCCACACTCATTTTAACATCAGTGAGAGTGTCTGGTAGCATTTCTAAGACAGGAGGGACCATATGTTTAACCCTCCCATCTATCCATTTTAACTTTAAAAATAAATAAGTAAGTAATATGATGAGGTTCCCATAATATTCTAAGGCAGCCAAACCTCTCCAAGAGCTTTTTTCCAAAGTCTATAAGGAAGTCAGCATCCTCAGCTGCTAAAAACATGAACCATAGATGTGTCTGGTGGTTAAAGGGTTTTTTTGAGATTGAATAAATAAAATTACTGCCAATAAGAAACTGCAATAATACTAATATACCAGGATGTGGGAATTATCTATAACTCAGTCCTGATAATTTATGTCTACATATCCAGAAAAGGGCAACGTGGATAACTCAGCAGTTTCCAAATGTTCTTATTTCCTGCCAATCCTTACAGAAAGTCTCATTAAAAGTCCAAATAGGTGAGAAGATACTCCGACATCTTCCCACACTGAACCTCAGATGGTAGCTTCTTAAATACCACTTGAGTAAATGTATGCTAATTAATGGCCCAGAAAGAGGAAACAACTTGCCGAGACCGCACGCCCAGCCAGCGGCAAAGCTGAACTGCCCTCTGGGTCATGACCACCCCTCCAGGCCCACCCAGCCAGGGTGGTGCCCACTTCATCAGCCATGTCGAGAACCCCCAGAGGAGCCCGTGGGTGGCTCAGATGCAGGCGGGACACAGCTCAGGGAGCTCCAGAAGCTGATTCTGCCCCACCCTCAGAGCTGCCTCACAGCCTGACCTTCAGAGAAGCCCCCTAACCCAGAGCTCGCCCTGGTCACCCAGAGCTCGCCCTGGTCACCCAGCCCCTCCACGGTGTGGTGTGACACAGATACAGGACGATAGGCCCAAAAGGGGAAGTGCTTCCACCAGCGAAGTTTGGCCCAGTAGCTGGTTAATGAGGAAGTTTCAAGGTGGCTGAGCTACGCTAAGGGGACCCTCGAGCAGGACAATTAAACAAAGAAAGCCATGAGCAACGTGAAAGGGAACCCCACCACTGCACCCGTCAGCTCTCACTGAGACAAACCGAAGGGCCACGGCACACAGTCCGATGACACGAAGCCAGCACGGGCTCGCAAGGTCTCAGGGTCTGCAGGATTTTAGTCCTGGGTGACACTCTGAGCCACAGCCAAGAAAGGCACTTCACTGGAGGCATCTTTGCCTTCTCTGTCCCTTTTTTCTTTCTAAAACCTTGAGATGGATGCACCAAGCCAGTGTAAAAAATCTGTTTTCCTCTCATTTGTTTCTTCCTTTGGAAGGAAAACAAAATTATCATGAAAGTCTCTAACATTTTACAATATATCATAATTTTCAAAGTGCTTTCATTCAATTCTCATGGAATTTCACTCATTCATCCATTCAATATGTGTGTAACGCTGAGATCCAGATACTAGTCTAAGTACTAGGGATACAGCAGGGCAGCGGTCCCCAACCTTTTTGGCACCAGGGACTGGCTTCGTGGAAGACAATTTTTCCACGGATGGTGGGGTGTGGGGTGATGGCTCAGGCGGTAACGCGAGCGATGGGGAGTGACTGTAAACACAGATGAAGCTTCGCTCGCTCGCCTGCCGCTCACCTCCTGCTGGGCGGCCCGGTTCCTAACAGGCTGCAGACCAGGGGTTGGTTGGGGACCCCTGCAGCAGCGAACAAGGCAGGGCAAAAACTTCTGTACCATTTCACAGAAGAGATGACTGAGGCTCACAGAAGCTAAGTGCTTTGTCCACAGGCACATTCCTAATACGTGCCAGATGGAGAAGTAAATTCAGATCTTCTAAATCTAAAGTCATTTTCCCCCATTACCACTCACCCTTATATATCCCTTCTGCGGGTTTCTAAAATATATATATATATATATATATATATATATATATATATATATATATGCATTATGCTACTGCAGAAAAGCAAAATATTTTTGTGCTTTGGGATTTGGAATTTAAGTATCAGTGGCCAGCTCACATTTCTGACTTCAAACATGGCTCTGTTCACACTGAAGATGCAGAAACTCCCTGAGCGATAAAGCTGGGCTTCTCCTGTGCCCTGGAGTCCCCCGGCAGATCCGCTGGCGCAGAAAATAGCAGCACAAAGCCTCCTGCTTGGATGAATTTGCTAAACTTTGAACCCATCTGAAAAGGGCCTGGAAGAACCAGTTTCTCTCAACTGCAGGTGTCCCTCTGAATGGTTCATCCATGGGTCATCCCAGCTTGACTGTGAGTCACTTTAATCATATAGTCAAAGCCACATCTGGTGGAGAGCAGAACTTACCCATGAAGGGTGTTTTCATTTACAGGGAAAGAGAACTAGTACTTTTGGAGCATGGGACACCCTGAGGGCTAGATCCAGATACTCTGGGAGGTTTTGCAAAGTCAAAACCGTGGGGTAGGAGAGAGGAAAAAGACAGTGTTGCGAGAATTGGTTATGAAATCAGAGGGAGTGCTATTTTACACAAGGCCCTCAGCTCTGTGTCTGTCTGTGCAGGCTGTGCCCCACACTGTATTTACATAGTAAACTACGGTGTCTACAGCCCATAACATCATCTCCAATAATGAAAAGGTTCCACTTGTCACTAACATTTGAGTTAACCAGACAAGACAGTCTCAGCTGATGCAATGTAGCCTCTCGAGCCTAGTACCTGGGAGAAGACGAAGAAAACACACACACACACCACGCCCCTTGCATCTCCCCATTCCCTGCCACTGAAGTGGGTCAAACACCCTCTCTTTCCTAGAACTTCCTCCCTATTTTCTGTTTACCAGGCTAAAGTACACGGCCTAATACAATTAAAGAAATGGGTGGGGAAATAACCTTCTAATATTTAAAATGGAAAATTTTTAATACTCTCCCCCTCTTGGTTTATCCATCCTGTATCTTGAGTATTTGTGTGTTTTCTCAGATGCGGGGGCCTCTCGGTGGCGAAAATAACAAGCCCTAATTCATGATGTCTGCCGATTTCCACGGTGTAAACACGCCCACTGGGGCCCATTTCAAGCTACCGATGTGATGTCACTGAACACAGGGTTGGGAAGAGATGACATCATCAGCTTCCACAGGCTCCAGCACACCACGAGACTCGGAATTCTACACTGCCTCAAAATGCGAAGCTACCTCTCTGCTCTCTCCCTCTCCAATTCTTCATATCGATGAGCCTTAACAAGTACTGCTTCCACGTAGGAAATGGCCTCCGAAGGTCAGAACCGGTGCACTAAAGCCAATGAGTGTCACTATATGGATGACCAAGGCACCAGCTGACTCAACAGAATATTAATATGATGGAATTTGCCTGCTCAATAAAATGAATTAAAGGTCTTTTGCATCTCCCACCCACTCTCACACTCTGACTTCTGCATCTGCTTCCAACTCTCAAACTTACATAGTACTGGTACATATTAGGAGGAAGAGAGGAGAGAAGGGAGGGAAGGAGGAAGAAAAGAAGGGAACGTGAGAACAAGCTATAGCGAGAAAAGAGTCTGTAATTAACGCAATGAGCAAAGAGCCAAGAAGTTCTGGAGCAGACAGACCAATAGTCAGATGATGTCTTTTGGTTTCTAACATTAATTAGGAAGATAAATAATATAGTCTTCTTTGATCATCATCTTTTGCAAGTCCACTGCTCTGAAACTATTTCTTGCAAACATCTCTCTAATGTTTTTAGCATTAGCGGAAGCCGGTTAAAATTTCCCTAATTTTATTACCTAAAAACCCAAGAGTAGGTAATTACGCTTCCTGATGACAAAATACAAAATGTTGAGCATGCCCAATTACAGAGAAACACTGAAATGTTGAATAGGAGAAAAAACAAATCTAGGACAGTTCTATAGTCACAGTAGGAAATGTAGCTCATTTAACCAGAGAAGATAAAAATGAATGTCTTCTGGGAAGCCCTTAATAGCCTTTAAGGTCTTTTCAATTAATTTAACCATGAATAACTTTCTTTTAAAATTACTTGAAATTTTCCATTTTAGATATTAGAAAGCTATTTTCCAGCTCATTTTTAGCATTATATTAGGCCGTGTACTTTACCCTAGGAAACAGAATTGCTTTATCTTCACATCCCGGTAATCACAAAGCCCTGTCTTCTAAGCACAGTTAGAGCAGCTGTCTGAGACATCAGGAACCAAGGGGGTTGCTGTGGTCATTCTTCAGTTCAACCTGCTCCTTCAAAGGCTCCTGTTCCCTGAAGAACAATGTCTAAATACCTCGGCAGAGTGTTCCAGACACACTCTAAATGCCTACATGTACCCCTGCGGGCCAGCACTAAGTGCTCACAAAAGCCACCAGCAAGCGAGGTGAGAGTCCACAAGGGGAAGTCAGACACCAGGGAGAGGAAAGACAAGCCCCAGATCTGATGCGTCAAAAAGGGGGTGGGAGTGGGGCCATGAAACCAAGCATTCGGGACTGGAAGATAAAATCAAGAGAAAGCAGCTGGAGTCAAACAGAGGGGTGTCCTGAGAGGTTGCCTGGAATACTGCCCAGCGGGCAAGGCTCGCTGTCAGAGGCCAGCAGAGGTGCCATGTTGGGCTTGTGTACTGGGGGGGAGGCGGGGGGGCGGGTGGAGGAGGGATGGAAACATAAATTACAAGAGGATGCACAGCTGCAATGTGTGCCTTTCTGTCCCATGCCTCTCTGCCTTTGCATATGCTGTTCCCTCTACCCAGAATGTCATTCCTGCCTTTAGCACCTAACACACCTCTCTTCCTACAACCCCCAGTGCTCAAGAGTTCTTCCTCTGTGGTTTCCCCCTTCATTGTCTCCTCCGTGCCACCTCTTATCTTGCGCACACTTTGTCTCTAGTACCCAACAAGCATAAGATTTGGTACACAGCAGGTGCCTAATAAGTGCTTGTTGAATGAACAACGAATGAATGAAAAAGTAAGGATAGCTTATACTGAATTTAATAGGTCTTGTTAGAAAGATCTATTGATGTTGGCAGTAGTGAGGTCAAAGGGTCAGGAAAGGTACTTGGCTTCTCCCCTGAGTCATCAAACAGTCCCTAGCTGGACACTGCCATTGTCTTATATTCCTGAAACAATAAGGGGAGAGTAAATACTTTCAGCTGGAAAGGGAATGAAATCAAACAGCTACAGATTCCCTGGTAGCAGAGTCAAAGGTTTGATACCCGATACTCAAATGATGATGGTTTTCAGCCAATGGAGCACATGAAAAATACCAAAGAACCTACTGGAATGGGCAGTCTTCTAGACCTCTCCAGGCTGAGGATCAGACTCACCAGACAGATTCCTAAGCCCACCTTAAAGATTCTGATACAATAGGGTTGGGTCAAGACATCTGTATTTTTCAAAAACTCCCCCAAGTGATTCTGATAATTTAGAAATCACTGGATGGTTGTGTCTAAGCCACTGATGACATGATTTGTGGTGTGCATGACTGAAAGTTACCAAGGAGAAGGGCTGCTGTCTACCTGGTAGATCAGAGATAGTCTTAATAAATAATAGTTAAACCTACTATGCATTTACTTGGATTATCTCATTTAATCCTCCCAAAAAGCATATAACAGTAGCGGCTGGTATTGTGTCCATTGTACAGGACAGACACAAGCTTGGAGAGGTTAAGAGACTTACCAGTTACTAAGTGACAGAGGTGGAATTCAGCTCCTGGCAGTTTATTCTAGATGCTGTGTTCTTAAACACTGTGCAGTGCAAGCCCTTTGCTGAAGTGTGTGGGCAGAAAGCAATACCCTAAAACACAATGTCTTAAAGAAGAGGCCAGTGCACTTGAAGTAGCTTCCGCGTGCATTGCCTCTGGACCATTCTGTCCCCTAACTCATAGGAACTGGTGGTTTTGATCAATCTTGGGCATTCCTGTATCTTTCTGTCTCACTGGGTCTTATTTATCTTTGCATCCCTCAAATACAGCACGATGCCTGGCCCATAATATATATTAATAAATGTTCGTTGAATTTAAAACAATTTGCTTCCATGATTGTGATGAACACTATGTGACAAAAGCCAAGAACTTCCCTTCATCACAGCTCTTTGTGCTGCACTGGCCATGGTGAGATGACTAAAAAACGTGACTCAGCTATACAGCAGGAGGTGCAGGAACTCAGTGTGTGATTACTGGGTGAGCTCTCAAGGGAAGCACATGCTTGCCACCTGTGTGACTGTGTCTCAGACAAACCTGGAAGGATCTGGGGTCCCAGTGAAGTAGTGAATGCATGGCGAGCTTCTGTTCTGAGGCAGGACAGACACTACACTGGCTGTGGTAAGGAAAGACTCGGAGTCTATACAGACTCCACTGGCTTTGTCCCGTAAGATGTCAATCATAGTCTGCACAGTGATGCTTTCTGTAAAGAAAAGAGAGAGAGAGGAGGCAAGCTGTAACCAAAATCCATCAGTCCTTTCCCTTTTTAGTAACAGAACCCCTGAAATTACATCTGGGAACAGAACTGCCCAAGTAGGGACTATACTTCCCAGCTTCCCTTGTGGCTAGATGTGGTCACGTGATAGATCCTGACCAACGGGAGTGAGCAGAAATTATGTGTGCAACTTCCCCATTACATCCATAAAAAGGAATGTTTGCCCTTCACTTTTTTCCCTCCCTTCCTGCTGGCTGGGAGATGCCAGTGAGTGGACCACAAAAGGAAGTCATGTGTTGAGGCAGAATAACCCACCCATCCTGGACTGTCCATATACATCTGGACTGTAACATGGGAGAGAAATAAATTTCCATTTTCTTTAAGCCACATTACTCTGGGGTCTCTGTGTTACAGCACTTAGCAATTCCTCAACTAGTACAGTATGCAACAGAATGATATTCATAAGAAAGCATGTAATCTATGCAGTGCACCAAGCAAGCTCTCTGGTACAATCTTGCTGGTTAGAGTCAATACTATATTTGGAGAATGACCTCCCTGCAGTGGGAAATATACACAGAGAAGTATTTAGAATATTTAGAGCCATGAGGACTATTGGCTCTGACTTCAGATAAACAGACTAACAAATCTTTTACTACACAGGATCCTGGTTCTACATTTTCTCCCTGTTTATAATTCTTTGAAATACTATTTTTTCAGTGTTCACAAAGGTCAAATCAGAGCATCACATAGAGAAAAGGTGCCTTAAACTTCACTACCACGACTCACATCCTCTTTGTAAATCTCTGTGAGTAACACATCACACCTAAAAATATTAACAGTAAGTCCTTCTGTTCTTCAACTATCCAGGGTTCAAACTTCCTCACTGTTTCATAAATGAGTTTACTGATTTAAACCAGCATCCAACAGGTTGATAATGTCTCTTAAAACTCTTTTAGTCACTGCGTCTCATTTTTCCCCCTTGCATTTTATTTGTTGGGCCATTTCTCCTGAGTTTCTCACACTCTGGACTTTGCAAGACGGACTTTGCAGATGGTGTTTTGAATATTTTCCTCCATCCTCTGTATTTCTGGTAAACTAGTAGCTAGATCCAGAAGCTTCATCAGGTTTACGTTTGATATTTTGGCAGGACTACCTTACAACTGGTATTATATGCTTTTACCAAGCTAGGTTTTTTAAGTTAAAAACTTTTAGGGTTTTTTATAAAGTTCCCATTTGTAAATGGATACTTTCTTACCTTCCTACCCAGAATATATTAATTAAGTTCTATAGCAGAAGTCCTAAAGCGTTCTTCTAGATTGAGTCAGCCAACTTTTTCTTAAAGAACCAGATAGGAAATATGTTAAGCTTATGGGCCCTATAATCTCTGCCATAACTTACCTGTCGCAACTGCTCAACTCTGCCATGTAGCATGGAAGTAGCCATAAGCAATAGGTAAATAAATGGGTGTGGCTGTGTTCTAATGAAATTGTATTTACAAAACAGGCAGCAGCCAACAAGTTATAGTTTGCCAACTCCTGTTCTAAATGACCAATGGTAAATATAAAATGTGGCCACTGTGTTTATGTGGAAGGGTTTTCCACTCATGCATAAAAGTAACAAGCTATCCAGTCACCCACATTTACCTAAACATGGATTCTGACTAAGTCAATACTGGGTGGAAGATACAGGGTTCATGAAAGGAATTCAGTTCAACAATCTGACTCAACAAATGTTCATGGAACAAAGGACTATAACAAGCCTTACAACGGGATCCTAAGTTGAGTAAAAGACAACACCCCTGATGTCAAGACTCAGCAGGCTAACGGGAGAGGAAAATACATGAAGAAGATAAGTCAAATATACAAATGCTGAGGTATAAGCAAGGCTGGAATAAGTATCAAAAAGACAAGCATAATGACATCAGCATTTAAGGGAGAAACAGGAAAAGGAAACATCCATAATGGGAAGGCATCATGTAAAAATAAATGCAAGTTGTCATCCTGCCTGCACAGCAAGGACTTTAGCACAAGTCGGTCTCTATATACAAGGTCTCTTCTCTATTCTTCCTCTCTGCTCATTCTCCTAAGTTCAAACAAGGTCTCTGAAATAGCTGCAAGACAAAGGGTATGAGAGGGAGAATTGTAAGGGATACACTAACTCACCTTCTTGCTTTTCTAAGCTGTCTTTGCCTGCACAGCAGGCTAGATGGTCATCAGCTGGAGAAAAAACTTCAGAAAAATTGAACTCGTCCTCTCCCGTCCACCAGCCTTGACTCTGAGCATAACTCCTGAGTGCAGGATGCTCTGCGTCGATCTTAGTCGTGACCGAAAGCTGATTGCAAATGCACTTGACTCCCTCTGTAGAGAGTGCAAATCCCAGTTATTTAGAAATAGACTTACAAAGACTTAATCAAGAAATGGAAATTTACAGGGCATCTCTCCCCTGCAACTTGACTCTAAGTACAGGGAGGAATGGATTCTGTTTCTGAAGAGAGAAACAGATGATCCTTGGTTCTCTTTTAAGATTTCCCAGGAGGTGTGACCACTCCTGACACATTTTATCACATTTTCAATGAGCAACAGTCACTTGATCTGGCGAAGTAAACCCCAAGCATTTACGACTCACGAGAAAAGTGAAAGGTTCTTTGAAAGAGGCGCTGTGCTACTAACAAGACTCATGAACGTCGCAGCTCCAGAGATTCCTCCTCCCCAATTTAGTCTGACTCCACCTGAAGGAACAGTTTATACTACTGCCCTCTGCTCAAATATATATATATAGTTTTTTAAAAAATAAAATAAAATATGATACTTCTTCATTCAAATTTTTTTCAGGTCCCAACATTTAGAAAAACACAGTAGCCCTGATAATGAATTGTTTTATTTATTTATTTATTAATTTAGGCCACACTGCATGGCTTATGGGATCTTAGTTCCCCGACCAGGGATTGAACCCGGGCCCCTGGCAGTGAGAGCACAGAGTCCTAACCACTGGACTACCAGGGAATTCCCGATAATGAATTGTTTTAAATTAATGGAATATGAGTGCAAATATACATGTGTCTGGGTGCATGTGTGTGCACATGGGTGTGCATGAGGTTGAGAAAAATCTCTGGGACTCTGTTTCTGTAACTAAGAATTGGGACCTGCCCCCAGGCAAACAGTCAATATGAAATGTCAGGTGTGTGCTTCCCAAGCATTGACATCCTTCACTCCAGGCTCAGGAAACTCCCGTTCCTCTCTAGAAGCAGAAGCCCAGAAATGAGAGGCACTCCAGAGCCTATACATGAAGCACAGAGGGTCTGCAACAGCAGCATGACTTCTCTAAGTCCAGGCACCGTGGCCTCAGCTTTTCCTGTCCTCGAAACTCTCCACCGGCCACCCCACTCACCTGTGATTCTCTCCGCAGCCCAGTACTTCCCCACGGTCTCCAGCACCCAGGCTTCCTCACTGTCCACGATCAGATATGCACTTTGGAAGCTGTGGTAGGAGTTTGCATCTTCATAATAATTCCCACCTTGGCCATGTTCTTCCAACAAGGCGACGATGACATCTAAGGCTTCTTTAGCTGTTGCCCCTCTCTCTAAACCAAGCCTGAAGTAAGAAAACCAGAAGCATACCTCTGTCATTCCTCACCGCCTCATTATCA
The DNA here is from genome assembly GCF_949752795.1 of Hyperoodon ampullatus. NCBI lineage: Eukaryota > Metazoa > Chordata > Mammalia > Artiodactyla > Ziphiidae > Hyperoodon > Hyperoodon ampullatus. Next base: position 62,325,402 of record NC_136922.1, read on the forward strand.
GCATAGGAACCAAAGGCTGGGATGGGGCTGAGTTATGAAGAACGCCAACGTGTGTAACTATGTTAAGAACTCAAGCCAATACGCAAACAGATAAACAGCACTTGAACTCAGACACACAACTGTCACACATTCGGTTCAAAATCATGGGGGCGTTTTCTGTCTTTGGACGCCCCCCTTGCATAGAGAGACAGGAGTCAGGAGCCCAGTGGCTGCTCCCTCTTGAAAGGAAGCTCAGCCACCTCTCTTTCTCTTTTCTAATTCTGACTCCCCTGGAGCTGGTCAGCTCAGTTGCAGCCCTTAGCAAGACCCCCTCTCTGTGGCTTGTTCTCCCTCCTGCCGCTGGACAAAAGGAAACCTCTGCCCAGTCCAGCCTTGACCTCTATTATTCTACACCAGATGCTTTGATTAGTAATAAAAGTGCTCCACAGCCAGCCATTGTCCCCTGTGCATATAATTCACTCACGATCTCATTAGCAATGGGCGGCTGGTTCGTACATGATCAGTCCTTTCTCTACATATTCTCCTCCTATGTGTCAGCGCACCTTTACTGGTGTGGCTTACAGCTTCAGTCATCCAAAAGGACATATTTCTTTCAAAGTGAAACAGCAGTCCCCTCCCAGCCCTTCCAATTAATGGACCCCTTAAAGCAGGCACAGAGACTGCCCTCTGTGTGACCCTGAGCAAGTTCCATAATATACTTGAACTTCAGTTTTATGTCACCTGTAAAATAAATACCCACATCACTGAGTACTATGAGGATGGGTTTTATGAGACAATGAACATGAAAATACATGGCTCTAGGGCCCAGCACCAAGTACGTGATCAGTAAGTTTCCAGACATAGCCACACTGTGGCAGAAAAACAAATGACTCAGACATAAAGGGACCTCAGTTCTAATTCTGGTTCTGCTATCCACCGGGGGTAAACTTTCCGAACCTTGATTTTCTCATCTGTAAAGTGAAAATAGTACTACTTCCCTCTCAGGCTGATTTGAAAGCAGATGGCATGTAATGGGTGCCCGGTAAATGTCTATTTATTCATCTCTTCATTCAACTTGTAATTCTGGTGGCAGAAGCACAGAACAGAGCAATGAGCCTGCTAAGATGATAGCAGAGGCCAGTCCTGGGTGAGTTCTCAACTTGAGATGCAATCATTATTAAAATTCACCCAGCTTGATTCTTCCTGAAGGGACGTTTCACTGTGCTGCCGGATAATGCAACTCTGTGCTCTGGTCTTATCTTTGCAAGAGGCTTATTTTCATAGGTAATTGTATATCAATTCATTTGGCGTTTCTCAATTTAAGCTTCTTTAGGGAGACTGGTGACAAGGCAATGCTTTGAGAAGCTGAAGCCTGAGACTTCATGGGAGTGATAAAAGAATAAACTCGTTAGAAGATGGAATTAGTGGACTCTTCTGTTGGTCAGTGCCATCTTCTCCAAAAAGGAGCAGGGGAAATAAGTGCTCACCTTACCTTGAGGATCCAGAGCAAACAGGTGTGCTGTGAGTACCTCTCACAGCCCAGAGCTGGGCACACAGGAGGGGCCCTGCTTTCCACAGGTCCCTGGTGGCCCCTGGTTACACTGTCTTATGTACGTATTCCAGGGAGAACCCTGTGCCCAGGGCCTTTGCAGGGCCCCAACTTACCCATGCAAGTGTGTGCTAGGAGCCTGTGAATACCCAGCCGGGGCAACAGTGCCACCTCTGGAAGCTGTGACTTCTCTTGTGCAGTTTCTAACTTACTCTCCTGCTGTTCTGCCTGTTTGGGTCCCACGCTGAGATTCCAACACACATGCCCTCCCAGACTGAGTCTGATGCCCTCTGCACGGCATCTGCAGGGGCGCCTCAGTGCTCATCCACAGACACGATTCTGATTATACCCCTCATGCCAGGACCATGGAGAGAAGATACGCCTTTGTCCCACCTGACCATTTCCTTGCGGTCTCTCTGCCATGGGCTGAGAACAGGACAACTGCCAGAGCTGTGAATGACAGCGGGTCACACCCTCTCCGCCTGAGACTCAGAGGTACAAATGCACCAGGCTATGGTGATCCAGGCCACGAGTCTCCCAACACTGAGGCCTGTTTTAAGCTTTTCATGACAGTTTCCCCTCCTAGATGAGGCAGATTCATCTGATGCAAAATGAGAACAGAGCCTTGCTGGCCCCCATGCCTACTTTCACTTCGGGTGCTACACCTCATTATGGGCTTGACTGGAGCAGGAAAAGGAATGAAATGAACTGGGCCAACGTTAGAGTCTCGCTCTGACATCAACCTTCAGTAAAATTCAAATCCTTCCTAGGGTGTGCTTGGTCCGGGTTTTTCTGGATCTTGGAGTTAGATGCTCCCAAATTCAGATCCTTATTTTTTATGGGAAATCCTGGAGAAAATCCCTCTTTGGGGCCCATGACCTTTTCACTGGTATGTCAAGCTCACTGTGCCCATTCCTGAAAGGTTAGCACAGCTCAGTAAGGAAGATGAGCACCGTGTGCACTCCCCTAATGCAAGCCCTCGTGTTTAGAAACTCGGCTTGCTTGTCTTTTTGACACCTATGTCTCCATTAATTAGGGAGACCCCTGTGCCTTTGAATCCCAATTAGGTAAAACTAAGTTATAACTAGATTTACCTTGGGTGTATAATCACTGCCCTGGGGAAAGTCATAAAAACAGTCAACTCCCCTCCCCTTTTAGGGATGAGCTTGGTGTTCCTATAGGGATGTAGATGCAAATAATCTTCCTTCCCCCCTGCAAATCCAGGGGTCTGCAAGGCCCCTCTTGGTTCATGATTTTTTTGGACATCGAACGATTCCCAGCTTCTAGCCAGAGGAACAGAAGCAGGAGGGGAAAAAGTAGATGCTAAGGGCTGTACTGATTTGGAAGAAGGATGTGGGAAACCTTTTGACTAACCTCCATCTCTTGGTATCCAGAGCTTCCTGGCTCCTGGAAAGGAGAAGTAACCTGCGATCTAGTACAGACAGGGGTCGCCTCCTTGAAGGGAGTGGGCCCCGGTACACCAGGCTCTGTCGAAGCCTCTGGCAAGCCCCTTAACCTCCATTTCCTGTCTACCAAACAGAAGTAATCAGACCCACTTCACTGGATTGCTGTCAAAGTTAAATGAAATATTCTATGCAAGATGCATCATATAACAGTGTTCGCAAAATAGTAACTCTAATCCACAGGTTCTTTCCTCCTACAGACACTGGCTGGGCCCCCTTTCAGGTCACCTGTGGGTCCTCACACTCCCCACAACCTAAAGACAACTCTTGGCCCTTTCCAGTGATTACACTGGCCTCTTTTCAAGGACTTTTGTGTCTTTTTATATGCTGAGGGTCTGATGGAAAGTGTCCAGAATTATAAGATGCTCTAAAATATTGGGATGGACTGGGCTTTACTGACAAAGTTAAACCCAAACGGAGCAGCAGAAGTCAGTCTACAGAAAAAGAAGAGAATAGAGCAGTCATGCAAAGGGAAGAAGAGGCGTGAAACACTGAATGAATGCAGTGATGCACTGGGGCCAGCTGTGCCAGCTCGGAGCAGACTGTTCTATATCAAGAATTTCGATCTAGTTGTTAAACCATTGGTAGCCTGAAATCAGTCATCGTGGGAGTATTTACATCACGGAAACTGGAAAAGGCTACAAATCAGAGCTTCCCCCCACCATCCCACCCCAGTCTGGTTATTAAACATTTACCAGAATGCCACTGACGAATGAGTTCTAAGAGCTTTCTAGTTCTCATCCAAGAGGCCAAGATGCATTATTGTGAGAGACAGACTGGTTATTAAACATTTACCAGAATGCCACTGATGAATGAGTTCTAAGAGCTTTCTAGTCCTCATCCAAGAGGCCAAGATGCATTATCGTGAGAGACAGACCTTGGATTGTAAGAGAGCCCTGACCTCCAGAAAATAAATTCCCATTTTTTAGGCTAGCTCCATTCAGCTTCTTTTTACTTGGTACCAACCTCCTGAAACATGCAGAAATGGAGTATATGTGTTTATGTGCCTCTTCCCTGGAGAAAGGGATTCGTTGACACAGAGATCAGTGGATCGAAAGTAGATGTGACTTAACATCATAAACATAAACTGAAAATGAAGTATAAAAACAGTATTGCCTAATGCTTGAATTCCCACAGCAAACCTCTAGGAAACACATACAAATTATACTTTTATCTGAAACTCAGTGCCCAATAAAGTGCTACCAACGTTCACTTAACATCCCTTTGGACTGAGGCTGGATTTGACGTGCTGTTGGAAAGCACAAAAGATCAGAATCCATAGAGGGGCAGCTGGCCCTATATAATCTTTGAATAATCAACCCCAGGTCTAGCAAGCACTAGAAATAGAGTGTAAAATGCAAAGAGCTTGCTCTCCCAGGAGTGGTCCAGGAAAGAATTGGCATCCAAGCACAGCAGACAAGCACAGACAGAGGAAGTAGTGACTCCTCCAACAGCAATACCTTGGAGATACTGAGCCCAAATTGAGAGAACACAGCTCACGGACTGAAATTTTCCTCTAGCGCCCCAGTTCTCAAGGCTTCATGTGTATCGGAAGCACCGGGAGGGCGCGTTCAAGCACGGATTGCTGGTCCCACCCCCCAGAGTTGCTGATTCAGGAGGTCTGTGGTGGGGACCCAGAATCTACATTTCAAACAACTTTCCAGGTGATGCCAGAGCTACTGGGTCACCAACCACACTTTGAGACCCACTGCTCTGGAATCTTGCTACTCAAACAGTGCTCTGTGGTGCTTCAGCACCCATCACCTGGGAGCCTCTGAGACATTGATCTAGGAGGCCTTCTGGCTCAGGGGTCACTTTTAGCATTCGGTTAGTATGAACTGGCCCCTCACTATCCGACTGGGCTTGGCTGAAATGATCATAGCTTGTATAAAGCTGAGACCCTGAACTCACAAAGAGCCACTCAAGGTGCAGACACCTGCGGCAGGGTCCTCTTCACATAGCTGCTTTTTTATTGTCATAACTGGACATGGGTGGCCAGGGAAGGCATTAAAGTTAAATGACTATGGTTAAATTCACCCTATAATCTACTCCTGACACTTGTTAGTGTCCAGACCTTGGTAACGATCACAACCCCAATTATGTGCCAAGTATATCTTCTCGGTCTACATCCCGCAGTGTTGTACACCCAGGTCACAGGTATCTTCTTCTCGAAGCATTCCTAAACAGACTCAGTCCATTATCATCTCTGAACAACCAGGGGTGTTTGCTGAGGGCCTAGGATTCTGTGCCATTCATGTGGCTACAAATCTCAGATTGCCTGAGACACACCTCTCCTTCTGTCATCTTAAATTGGTCTTAAAATCTTGCATTGCTCAATTATCTGTCTTCTCCCTGCAACCAGACTAAAATCTCTTTGACGTTTTTGAGCTTCTTCATGTGCCCACAGAGTCTAGCACAAAGCATATATTCAGTAACTCTCATTGTCTTATAGGTTGATGAACTTGAGAAGATACATCAGAGGCTTTGAAGAAATTTTTTTTTTTAAATTCTTTTCTGTCGTCCCTTAGAAATCAGCTGTTTAAATGGTGGTTTTTGCCAGTTCTATAAATCCCCTGCCATAAAGTCAATGATAACTCAAAATGCAAGGTTATGAATAAGGCATAAAAGGGACATTATTTTTCATTGTTAACTTCATTTTTAGGATTTCTATTAAGCACGGAGGTAAAAATACTGGGACCACTGTCAAAACATAAGCTCAACACTTGTTGTTATTCTATCCATTTCATTCTGTTGATCAAGAGAAAACTGATTATAAATATAAGGCTTTTCCCTCCTTTTCTCCAGCTCAGGGAACCTGCTCCTTCTGAGTTTATAACAACCAGGAAGCGTAAGGAAGGGTGAGGAAGGTATAAAGGCAATATGGCATCAAAGGGGTGTCACAAGCAGACCTGTCCATCCACTGGAAGAAGCTATGGGCCACGGAGGTCTCTGTGAGGATGTGCAATGTCTCCCTACAAAACCTACAAGATGTAAAAACCTCTATTCCTTTTTATAGGATGTTACATGTGGGAAGCTCTCTGGAGGTCACCCAAGCTAGGCCTCACATCGGACAAGTGACAAGTATCCACACTGAAGACCAAGACCTCCAGCTCCCAGCCCAGTCGTCTTTCAAGCAGGCCATTACTCTATTGCATTTCAGTATTTCAGAAAAAAGGAAGCCATTTCAGAACGCTGTTTCTTTCCCACCCACCGTCTACTTTAGTCATTCTTTCCAAACTCAGTCGTTGGTCAGCCACTACGTGCCAGGCACACAACCCCTAGTGCTTGTGACGCAGTAGTGAACAAGCCGACAGAGACCCCCATCCTGCCGAGCTTACATGTCCGCTTCCCTCTGTTACACTGTGGCTGGAAGGGGAGGGAAAGGAAGAAAAGATGACCAAGACTTAGAGGGGAAAGGAGGGAAGTGATTTCTGTTCTTTATTCCTTTATCTTCTATGTATTTTTTATATATTCTTTTTATTTTTATATATTATTAGATAGATACATTTCAAAGACCATAAACTTCATCCATTTAAAAGTGTAGTTCAGTGGTCTTTAGTATATTCATAAAGTTGTGCAACTATCACCATAATCTAAATTTAGAACATTCCAACACCCCAAAAAGAAGCACCATATCCATTAGGAATCACTCCCCATCCTCCACTCCAACCCCAGGCAACCACTAATCTACTTTCTGCTTCTATGAATTTGCCTATTCTGGATACTTCATGTAAAAGGAATCATACAATAATGACCTTTTGTGTCTGACTTCTTTCACTTAGCATAACGTTTTCAAGATTCATCATGTTATAGCAGGTATCAGTACTTCATTTTTTTATTGCTGAATAATACTCCATTGTAATCTATTCTTTTTTCCATCACCTCCAAGTTTATATCAAAAGGCACAAGTCTTCTTTGAAAGGATTGCGCTATGAAGTATGAGGTCTGGAGGGAGATAAATCCCATCCCCACACCCCACCTGTTCTGGGCAGTTGTTTCAAAGAATCACCAGGCAGTACCTGACCAGATCCATCCCCAGTAAGGCTTCCGTTTCAGCGGCTGGCTCTCTGGCATTGATGGCTTCATTGGCTATGCACACTCCATGTTCATTGGCTCCCATTTCTGCCCCCCAAAGCCAGGCAGGTCTGCTTATCACGATGGCATGGGTCCTGGGAACTTGGTCGATTGAAATGTAAGTGCACTAAAAAATGAAGACAGGAAAGAAAGGGCCATCACCTGTCAGGTACCACTTAGTTTTCACCTTGGTGCTTACATTAGACCACCACATCGGTTACAAACAGAGCCGAGAAATAAAAGGCCTTGGGAACACCCAGACTTAAAAAACACCACACGTCTCAAAGCAGCTCAAAGGTTTCCACAGTGGGTGTCAGTCTTGTCACTCAATCAGTTTTCTGTCTCTTTGGTTCAGGCCAATCTGTGCATAATGTTTACATCTACAGCAGTCCATTTTCTCGAACCAGGTATTCAAGCAATCTCTGCCCTGAATATTCTGTATCTAGTCATTTCAATGGGCACAGATGGCCACCAGCATTTCAAACAAGCATAGCTATTTATTTGTAAAACTCCTTCTAGATCAGTGGTTTTCAAACATTTTAAAAGTTATACACTACCAAACTACCATATATACACTACGAAACGTAAGGTAGATAGCTAGTGGGAAGCAGCCGCATAGCACAGGGAGATCAGCTCGGTGCTTTGTGACCGCCTGGAGGGGTGGGAGGGAGACGCAAAAGGGAGGGGATATGGGAACATATGTATATGTATAACTGATTAAATTTGTTATAAAGCAAAAAATTAAAAATTTAAAAAATAAATAAATAAATAAATAAATAGGGGAAAAAAAAAAAAGTTATAGAGTCCTATCTATAAAAGAAACTTTACCTAGATGCCTAACATAGAAAGCAGATAAAAGGAAAGATGCTTTGTCTGAAGAAAAGAGGTCCCCTAAGCTTCCTGCAATGATCCCTAGGGCTCCCTGGAACACAGTTTGACAACCCACATGATTGCTCTAGTGGTAGAAAAGAGAAAATGATAGTGATACTTTACATTTAACTAACGCATTAAATGTACACTCTCTTATCCATTGTGCTTCCTGGTCTGTCCCATTTGATTCCCACACTAAGCCCATGAGGTGGACATATAAGGAAACAGTCCCAGAGAGGCATATTCCTAACTGCTGTTACAACTGCAGTACATAACCACTTAGAGCTGTGTCTCACCTTCTCCAGGCTGCTGTGTCTTTACCTGGAAAATGAATGAGCTAATCTAGATCAAGCTACTTCTTTCCAAGTATTGATATTTTTAGCCTCAGAACACTTCCTCCATACAAACTCTTACATAAAAGCATACAGACAATAAAACTGGTCAAAGTGTATTGAGGTGAATGGAAGAACAGGCATGGGACTGGGGATAGATAACTCAGAGCCTTTCCCCTCCCCATACCGGGCCCCTGGGAGGACTCGGCTAGAGCAGTTGGAAAAGCACTAAACTAGGCTGTCCACAGGAGCCTCCTGACGCTGACACGTTAGCAGTCTATGACACACATACTCTTCCCGTGGAAGCTGCAGTATGGAACTCAGGGCTCTAAATTACACAGAGCTTTTTAGCTCTCAGGGGAGAAATTTATCAGCCACAGCAGCCATTTGCATTTTAAATTGGGCACCTGAAAGCACTGGATCAACTGCAGCCTTAGATCTTTTTTTTTGACTCAAGACCCACTTATATGGACTGAATGCAGCCCAGAAAGCTACTCTGCATTGATTTTCCATCATCTCTAAACCTCAGGTAAGAGCTGAAATGCACACTCACTGGTCACGTGACATCCGTATCTTCACAATCCACGTTAGGTATTGCTCTGCACTGGCATAATGTTATTTCATTTGATAAGTATTTGTAAACTGAAAGCTAATTAAACCCGGAGGTTGTCAAGAGACCTTTGAGTTTTTCATGGCAAATTGATAGTAAAATATACTCTTGAAATGTTTTCCCCTATTCAGTTCCCAAAAGTTATTTATTGTTTTAAAAAAATGATTCTTTTACAGCAAAAAGCTGGCCAAAGCAGTAAACAAACTACGGTCCTCTGTGCTCTTCGAAATGGAACTGAAGTTTATATGTTAGAATTGTACTATTTCATGCCAAAAGCAGCATTGATCAATACTTTCCAAAACCCCTGTACCCACTGAGGTCCAGTGACAAACTCTATCTTGAAAAGACTAAGTAAATAGGGAAGGAATCTCAGATTCTTAAGCACAGATTTATCATAAAGGATTTTCTTTAAGGACAGGAAAAAAGCAAAATAGGAAATGAGCTTTTTATTTGCCCTCAAATTCACTTTGACACATTCGTTCCCATTTCACCAAGTATCTACAGAGCACCGACCGCACACAAGGCATTTCGTGCTAAGTGCTGCTGGCAGATAAATCAGTGAGGAGGCCCACAGTCTCTGTCCCTTCAGTTGGGAAAGGAGAAGGCACATACGCAGACTATGACCACAGGCCAAGTTCGGTAAGTGTCACTGAGGCCCGTCTGCTTAATATGCACTGCATCTCGTCCCCTCCTCCAACCTTGTACTCTGATCGACACGATCCTGCTCTCGCTTTTCCTTTCCCCGTTCCATGCCATTTTGACCCTTCCAAAATACTATATAACTGACTTACGTACTGTACCTGCTGTTTATGTATGCTATCTCCACCAGCTAGAACGTAAGCGCTATTGAGAGATTACAGAAGGGAAGGAGGGAGAGATCTTTGCTGTTTAGTTCATGATATATCCCAAATCTGGTATATAGTAGGCATCAATAAACCTTTTCTGGAATGAATGAATGGATAAATGAATGAACGAATGAATAACAAAGGTCGGAGGGAGCATAATAGAGGTTCAAAGGAAAGGGAACACAACCAAGTGGGCAGAGGTTTTATCAAGTGAGTGACATTTAGGTTGATCTTGAAAAGTAGGCCAGACATCGAGGTATTCCAGCCAGAGGTAAGAGCCTGAGAAGAGAAAGGTGGGGATGTCAAAAATGTGTTCACGGTTCAGGGAGGTCCTCCACCCTGCCACTTAGGGGAGCTACGATGGCACTGAGTCACAGGACTGCAAAAGCTCAATAAGTACTGACAGATAAAAATGTTGAACACTGAATGCAAAAGACCATATGGTCTCTGTGGGAGTCCAAAATACATGCAGCCAGCCTGACACTTTTCAGGTCAAACTTAGAATCATGAGGAAGGAAGGAGATCCCCAACTAGCCAGATGGGCTAAATCAGCGCCTCCCAAGCACCAGGCTGCAAGCGGATGCCCCAGATCTCCTCACAGACCACAGGGTCGGGGAGCGAGAGGTGGGTGGGTGTGCACCCCAGCCTTAGTGAGCCTACAACACAGGCCCCTCGGGGCATCTTTGTCATGGACCACAGAAGTCTGGGCCTCGCAAGGGCCCTTCTGTGGCTGCAATTCACACATGGTCCACTGGGTTTGAAATCTGTCTAATCACACCCAGGTGTGGGAGGGAGTGAGGAGGATGGCCACACGGGTCTCATAGAGATCAGTTATTTAAAATCCCAGTTTGCGAGCAAACCTCACAAATAAGGAACATTTACACAAGACGTAATGAGTTAAACTTTGTAAAGTCAGCCATCTAGAACATGAACTCCGCAGGCAGTCATTTTCTTCAGTAAAATTCACTGACAGTCACAATTTCCACATTATTAACAAGGCAGAGAAAAAGTGGGATTTGAGGTAGCAGGAAAGGTGTCTCTGGGGAAAAAAATCCAAAAGTCCCTGAAATTTTCTTTCAGCCTGGAAAAACAATTGAGTTCTAAAGTCAAAAGTCCTAGCCAAGTTTCTATGAGGAAAAAGAGAAAACGTTCACCACTCAGAAGATCAGTCTTGACAGGGATAGTTCTGGCCTCACTTTGGTGATTAAGCTGTTCAAGGGGGTTTCAGAAAAAGGAGCAGTTCATCCTGCTGCCCCATGGCCACACCCACCCAACCTTTAATGAAACAAATCTCTCAGCTAGTGTGACTTCTGGGGGCCAAGGCCACACAGCGACATAAGAATGCCCAGGGCAGGGGGCGTGGTGAGGCACACTTCTAAATGTCAGCCCTGCCTAATGCTAATCACTGAGGTTTTAAAGGTATTACCTGCACTGAGCTTGTCGCTCTCAGGTGGCTCCTGGGGACACATGCCAGGTTGGAGGATGGAAAGATAAACCTTGACAAGGCCCCGGAGACAAAAACAAATGACAATTCTTCTTCAGGGCAAACCCTTTATTATTTTGTGTGATGGTGTCCAAAATGAAAAAGCTAAATCAGCGTCATGCTGTCGCCTACCCCTTGCACATTCCTGCACACACTATTTCTGGATATCACCCAGTGAAAGGGGAATAGAGACACTCACACAATAGACGTTTCAATTAATGAAACGCAATCATTGTGCCTTTCCTACTGTACTCAGATGGTGAACACAACCCTGGCACCACCAGCGAAAACCGCTGTGAAATGAGTTGATGAGTCAGCCAGACTTCTTAGGGTGGGAAACAAAGGTAGGGAAAATGGGATGCTTCAGGGAAATAGTTTTTAGTTTTAGAAAATGTGTGGCTCTCAAGCAGCACTGTTAATTATCACTGAGGTCGTTCGTTTTTTAATTTTTTTATTCCAGTGTCCTGCCTGCTACTTGACTGGTTTTTGAAAATGTGCCCTTAAGGCTCATGTGAGTCTAAACAAAGACAAAAGAAGATGTTGACCACACTTTAGAAGAGCTGCTTTTTATTCCCCCGAAGCTGTAAGATCTTTGAGGATGGACAATGCAAAGGCCTGGCGTCAGAAACAGGATTGGGAAAGGGGATGTGATGGAAGGAAGCCCCCTGCCGAGCCGTTCTCCCACGGAGCAAGGGAGCCGCTCTGACCCCACAGAAGGCTGGGGACTCCTGCTCCTGGGGCTGAAGAGAAGAACACAGGAAAACACGAAGAAAGACACACAATCTACTTAGTGGCCATGGAGCTCTGATCAGATGTCTTTGATTCCAGAATGACTTGTGCTCTCCTGCGGTAGGGGATAATCTTCAGAATTAACATTCAGGACCCACTCCCTGCCCCACCATGTACACACATACTCCACACACCACAAATACAGCCACCACCTAAACAATGCTACTAACACCACCACCAGCTATCGTTAATTGGTACTTTTCTATTCTTCTTGCAAATATTTTCATTGGGGGAAGAAAAGGGAAATGATCTACTGAAAACCCACCCCAATTGTGAAAGTTGTATAGCCTTGCTGAGGATACTAATCCCACACTGAACTTCATACAGTAGAAAATAAAAATAAATTAAAACTAACTTTCAAAGAAAAGGAAACAATGAATTCTAAAGGAGAGAAAAATGGAGGTGAGGTTTAATATATAATAATAAGAGAATCTTTCAAAAAATATTATGTATCAAACCTGACTTGGCTATCAAGAATTGTCTCCATAAATTGTGGTATAATTACTCTCTTGGGCACCAAGTATGACTCATGTAAACTGTAGTTGAAATCCATTGTTCTTCCAGGAAAATATTCTAATGTTGGATCCATTTTTTTCTTAAATAGAAGGTGTAACCATTTAAGAATAGACCTATACCCATCCATGAGCACAGATGCACATCCACACACACACAAATGCACCCATGCACACACAGAACATCATAATCCAGGAAATTATTCATCTGATTCTTCAACACCCCTACCCATAGGGAGAAGCAGGGCCTGAGGTAAAGGGAGATGAGTTCTGTGGTGCACAGTGTACAGCATCCTCAGAGAGGACACAGGGGAGTTCACAGATTGATACATACTTATCCATCCTACTCTGCAACCAAATGAGGAGTTGTTAAAAACCCAGAATCCACAGAAGAAAGGCTAAAGAACACAAAATAAAATGTTCCAATCTGCCAGCTGTGCAGCTGAACAAAAACGTACAGTGTAATTTCAGAAGCTGAGGAACTCTGTGCTGGAGGACCCCATTTCTTATTCCTCCATCTCAAGCAAAGTGAACTGGACATAGAGTAGATGATAGAAGGACAAGCAGACCGACGGACAGACTGAGTGAAAGATGAAGGGTAAGAAAGGGGACGAACTGGAAGAGAAGACCTCCTGGTAGGATGGACCAGCTGGAAGGGTGGGCAGGTGGGCAGATGAGCAATCACAGTGACTCTTTTTTTAAATGAAACCTCCATTTAAAAAAAACCCCACAATTTTATTTATTTATTTTTTTCTTTTGGCCGCGCCGGACGGCATGCAGGATCTTGGTTCCCCGACCAGGGATTGAACCCACGTCCCCTGCAGTGGAAGCGTGGAGTCTTAACCACTGGACCGCCAGGGAAGTCCCACAGTGACTTTTTGCACATGGTTATTGTCAGAAAATGGACTCCAGGGACTGCAACACTCATGTAGGAGATCTCTAGGGAAACTGCAGACTATGTATGTTTAAAATGTCATGAAATGGCTGAGGAATAGATGGGTTTTTATGAGAAGTTCTCACTCTTCATAGTTAAACTTTTTCTGTATGCTAATGGGGACTATTATGAAAGTTACATTATAGTTATTGTAGCTCATAGGCCCAAATGTGGAAAAGAACCCATCATTCCGTACTTGGGACAAAAACAGGGGAGGGAGACAGGCGTAACTGTTTGGGAATTAAACGGATAAGAGTAAGTTTGAAAAGCAGATTTAGCATGTGCTAAAGATAGGAGCTTGGGAACTGACACCTGGAGTTACAGAAACTCTCAATACTGGTTGATTGTTTTTTCAAAAGAAGAAAAAACCTCTCTCTGCACAGTGTTCTCCCTGGAGTTTACAAAGTGCTTTCACATGTTAGCTCATACATGCTTTACAAGAACCCAGGAAGGCAGACACAGAGGGTGCTAAGATCTCCTTCTGGCAAATGAGGAAACTGAGTCTCAGAGGCTCAAAGGCCCAAGATGCAGTAAATGGGGAAGGCAGGACTAGAACCCAGGACCCTGCCTCCTGAGCCAGAACTCATCCCCCCTAGTTTCAGGTGACTGTAAATTTCAATTGATTTATAATGATAGAACACGCTTAAAATGCTACATGTTCATAGAAGGGTGGCAGGCTAGAGGGAGGAGGGGATATTGGTGCTGGGGCCTTGAAGCATGCATAGGAGTCTACCAAGTAGATGACAAGAGGGGAGAGGAAGGACATTCTCAGCAAGGGATAGAAAGAGCAAAAGTACAGAGAAATGCAAGAGTGCTGCTTGTTCAAGAAATGACAAGCAGCTCAATATAGCTGAAGCCTACCGTGTAAGTGAGGAGAGGAAAACTAAGTATGAGGATAAAAAAGTAAGCAGGGGGGCTTCCCTGGTGGCGCAGTGGTTGAGAGTCCGCCTGCCGATGCAGGGGACACGGGTTTGTGCCCCGGTCTGGGAGGATCCCGCATGCCGCGGAGCGGCTGGGCCCGTGGGCCGTGGCTGCTGAGCCTGGGCGTCCGGAGCCTGTGCTCTGCAACGGGAGAGGCCACAGCGGTGAGAGGCCCGCATACCGCAAAAAAAAAAAAAAAAAAAAAAAGTAAGCAGGAAATTATACAACCCTTACGGAGATCAATTATTACAAAAAATTTATCCTATGACCCAGTGATCCTGCATCTGGAAGTGTATCTAGTGACTGTACCTACACATGTACAGAAAGATTTATGTACAATGCTCTTCACGGCTGTACTTTCTAGACCAGCCAAAAGTCCAAGTATCCACCAAGAGAGGAGTGATTCAATAAATTTTGGAGTATCTCCACAATAGACTACTATCAGCTGTAAGAAAAATAATAATAATCTCTATGTTCAGTAACAGAAAACTCTTTAGAAAATGTTACTAAACAAAAAAAGCAAATTGTAGACCTTTTTGTAAGTTTGAAATTATACATTTAAAAAAAATCAAATCTCAGAATAGTGTATATAATGTTCTACTTTCATAAAAAAAGAAGGATACATATCCATATTTATTTGCAGTAGTTTGCACAAAACACTGAAAAGATGGGCAAGAAAATAATAGAAGGGATTACATAAGATGTGAATCAGGGGCTTCCCTGGTGGCGCAGTGATTAAGAATCCTCCTGCCAATGCAGGGGACACGGGTTTGAGCCCTGGTCCGGGAAGATCTCACATGCCACGGAGCAACTAAGCCTGTGCGCCACAACTACTGAGCCTGCATTCTAGAGCCCGCGAGCCACAACTACTGAGCCCACGTGCCACAACTACTGAAGCCCACACGCCTAGAGCCCATGCTCCACAACAAGAGAAGCCACCACAGTGAGAAGCCTGCGCACTGCAACCACAAGTAGCCCCCGCTCGCCACAACTAGAGAAAGCCCGCACGCAGCAACAGATCCAATGCAGCCAAAAATAAATAAATAAATAAACAAACAAACAAATAAATAAATAAAAGATGGGAATCAGGGTAGACAGGAATAAGGGGAGATTAACACTGCTTACTGTAAACCTTTTTTAATGTTATTAAATCTTTGAACCACACCAATATATCACCTATTCAAAATGTAAAATTACATTAAAAAGTATCTTTACCCAAATGAGCTGAAAATTTATGTCCATACAAAAACCTACACACAAATTTTACAGCAACTTTATTCAAAATTGCCAAAACTTGGATGCAACCAAGATGTCCTTCAATAGGTGAATGGAAGAATAAATTATGGTACATCCAGACAATGGAATATTATTCAGAGCTAAAAAGAAACATTCTATCAAGCCTGGAAGAGACATGAATGAATCTTAAATGTATATTAGTAAGTGAAAGAAGCCAATCTGAAAAGGCTACATACTATATGATTCCAACTATATAACCTTCTAGAAAAGGGAAAACTATGGAGACAGTGAAAAGATCAGCGGTTGCCAGGGTTTGGGGAAGGGAGAGATGACCAGGCAGAACACGGAGGATGTTTAGGGCAGTGGAACTACTCTGTATGACAGATACATGACATTAGAAATTGTCAGAACCCATAGAATATATAACAAAGAGTGAACTTTAATGTAAACTATTGCCTTTGTTAATAATAATGTATCAGTACAGCCTCATCAATTGTAACAAATGCACCATATTAGGGCAAAATGTTAATAATAGGGGAAACTGGGAGGCAGGGGGTTGGGGGGAGTTGAGGGGTTATATGAGAACTCTCTGTACTTATACTCATTTTTCTGGAAACTTAAATCTGCTCTGAAACTGTCTATTAATTTAAAAGAAAAGAAAGAAAAGTGAGCAGGGTGCCAATCAGGAAGAGTTGTGAATGGCATACAGATCAGCCTGGACTCTCGTCCTATAAACAACCAAACATTTTTAAACAAGGCAATGACAAAGCTGTGATCTGGAAAGAAAATTCCGGTGACCCTGCAGGGAACAGAATTCAGGAGAAAGAGACCTGGGCACCAATAAGCAGATTAAAGCAGAAGGGAGATGGGGGTGGGTGTGAATGAGCTGGGGGCCGTGGAGTGGAGATGGGGACACAGGAGAGGAAGCAACAAGACTCAGTGACAGCCACCCCCGTGCATCCACAGAGGAGTGGGAAAACGAGGGTCAACGCTTCTGTCTCGTTCCTAGATTAAACGATGCGGCAGACAATAGCGCTGTTAGAGGAACAGATGAGACGGGGAAAGTGAATTTGGTTTTGGATCCGTAGTTATTTTGCCTGCAGAGTTTGGATGTGGAAACGTGCAGAGGCAACTCAGAACACAGACATGCAACTCAGAAACAAGGTCAGGGCTGCCTTAGGGACTAACTCTGGTATGTATCAAGCTGCACTTATTTATGCAAGGGGACATAATGTAACCTATAGTGTATTTGAGCATTAATATACCATAGGTTAACGAGTGAAAGGAATCTAGTCTATTTCCTAAAATGATTGTAACCGTGAGAGTAAAATACAGACTTATTTAACCTATTCCCCAAAAAAGAAAACAAATTTTTTCTAAAATATTTATTTCAGCCATATTTATAAAAGGTTTTGTGCAATATTGTAGTTACTATGGCTACTAAAAAATGACCCCAAATTTAGTGGTGTAAAACAACCGTTTATTATGTTCATGAATTTGATGAGTCAGGAATCTGGACAGGGCACAGAAGGGATGGTGTGTCTCTACTCCATAGAGCCTGAGGTCTGGAATCACTGAAAGGTCATTCACTCATACATCTGGCAGCTGACACTAGCTGTAGGCTCTCCATGTGGGCCCCACCCCATGGTCTCTGTACATGGGCGTTTGTGTTCCACCCAGCATGGTGCCTGGGATCTTAGGGCTAGAGTTCCAAAAGAGGGAGACGAGTGGAAGCTGAATCCTTTTATGACCCAGCCCTGGAGGTCACACAGCATCACCTCCGTCATGCTTCACTGCATGATGCCATCGGAAGTCCTCACCAAGATTCGTGGCAGGGGCGGGGGGCATAAACCCTCCACTCCGTGGTGGCGTGTCTATCACACTGTGAGAAGTACATGTGGAATGGGATTTGGTATAGCCATCTTTGGGAAATTAAATCTGCCCACATGAAAATCAAAGTGTTGTTTCAGTTTGCATGACCCTCTGAGAAAAAGAAACATTTAGGGAAGACAGACAGGGAAGGTCAGTAACAACGCAAACCAAACCGACTTAATCCATACCGAGTCCACTCTGTTCCAGGAACAGAAAGAAACATTCAGATCCAAACAACATGGACATTCAAACATTAATGAATACCCATTTAAAAGCTAGCATGAGCACCAGAGAACCTAGCACTCTTTTCTGCCTGTATGAAAGAAAGGTCCCACTGAAGTTTAGGGGCTTGGACCAAGTTAGTGGTGCAACACGAGAGGCAAGTGGTTCTGGCGAATATCCTGTGGGAGCCAGTCTGCCACTGCCTCGACCACAGACTCATGCACTCTGCCTGTTCATCTCAGTGTCTCTGTTAAATTCACCTCGCATAAGCAGCTCCTTGTAGAGTTCTGTTGCTCTGGTGATGCTTAATGCTTTTAAAGGATCGAAACAGATAAAGATTCAGATAAGAAAATGAAATACACACTGATGAATACCCACTTAAAACCTAGCACAGGGCCTCCCTGGTGGCGCAGTGGTTGAGAGTCCGCCTGCCGATGCAGGGGATACGGGTTCGTGCCCCGGTCTGGGAGGATCCCATATGCCGCGGAGCGGCTGGGCCCGTGAGCCATGGCTGCTGAGCCTGCGCATCCGGAGCCTGTGCTCCGCAACGGGAGAGGCCACAACAGTGAGAGGCCCGCGTACCACAAAAAAAAAAAAAAAAAAAAAAAAAAAAAAAAAAAAAAAAACCTAGCACAATCACCAGAAAAATCAGTTTATTTTGTAAAGCATAGAACATCAAAGAATACAGATTATGTCAGGGGCAAGAGTTTGTTAATCTACTAGCTCCCATCTTTTTCACCCAAATTCTTCATCCTTCAACAAACAATTACCATTTAAACACATACAACTAAATATACCATAACCAAGAAGTTTATTCCATGAATGCAAAGATGGTTCAACTTATCATTAAATAGGAAGAAAAAAATCAGGGGATTATCTCCATAATCACTGGAAAGATCTCTAACAAAATGTAACACCTATTCTTGAGGATTTAAAAGCAATCAAAGTATGAATTGATATATACTTTTTAACATGACAAAACTATATAAATCTCTGTTCCCAAACCAGCATCTTACTTAATGTGGAAGCACTAGAGGCTGTCCCCGCTCAGGTCAGAAACAAAGGCAAAGATATCCATTATCCCCATCACTATTAATACTGAATCCAAGCTATAAGCCAAACAAACAAGAAAATAATTAGAGATGTAAGAACAATCAAACAATCTCTATTTGCAGGTTTTATAACAACACACCTGGAAAACCTAAGAGAATCAATAATAAAAGCTGACACAACCAATAAAAGAATTTAGTCAAAGAGCAGAATGTAAAACTAACATGAAATAGCCATCATGAGAGTTTGACAACACACTCTGGGAATATGAACAAACAGGCACTGTCTTACATTGCTGGTGGGAACGCAAAATGGTACACCAGCTATGAAAGGAAATTTGACCATATCTAACAAAATTACATACTTACATACCCTGTGACTCAGAAATCCCATTTCTAGGCACCTATTCCAAAAAAATACTGACTAAACAGTTCTTTAAGCACTCAAAATAAGAACTGGTGGATAATTTTTAACATGATAAAAATATATAAACCAAGACCAGATACTGTGACAGATGCACAAGGCTATTATTCACTTCAGCACTATTTGTAATAGCAAAAGACTGGAAAACAACCCAAATGTCCAGTAATATGGGACTGATTAAAGTCTGATTACATCCACAGAATGAAACACTACACAGCTGTAAATGAGGAATGAAGAATCTCTTTAGAGACCAAATGGAGTGACCTGCAAGATACAGTTTTAGTTGAAAAGAGCAAAGTGGAAAAAAGTGTATATAGCATGCTACCGTTCATCTGAGAAGGGAGGAAAGGGACTGGGATAAATATTCATATGGATATGTATCTGTGTGTGTGTAGTTTATTCCATATATTAATATGGAATTTTTTAAATGGAAGGATAAACCCCCAAACTTCCAAAACATGATAACCTATAGAAGAAAAAGGAAATGGAGTGAATGATACAAAGGTAGAAGCTAGACTTCTATGAATATATCTTATTTCATAGATTTGACTTTGGAATTGTGTAAATATTTTACTTAAGTATAAAACATGGGCCATAGCAACGAATGTAGAATTCTCCATGTGACCCTGTTTTTAAGGCTATGAACAAACCTGAATGGAGACAGGAATCAACAGAACCCACATGACAGTTCTGACTTGTGAGCAGGCTTCCAGGTTAAGACATCAAGGTGCTGGGCAAAGCCAGAGAAAGAGAATACACGTTAACTGAGAGACGGTAACACGTGACTTACCTCAGCCTTGCTCTCAGGTTCATGATCAGCTGCCGAGAAATACACAATCTCTTGCACTTCATCCCTGGGCCGAGCTGAATTTTTCCCAAATACCACCAGACCGTCCTTCGCACGTGGCGGGAAGGCCACAAAACAGTAACTTGGAGGAGCTAAAGCCATCCTGAAAAGAGAGAGATGCCAGAGAGAGAATGGAAGCAGGCCTAACATGGAACATTCCACCGGTGAGTTCTTCAAACATATTTCACCCACTAAGAGAGTTCTAGTATTGAACTGTGTGCCGCGAGCTCATTAAGAGAGCCCAGCTGGCAAATGAAGGTGGGGTGTCTGGAGGAGAATCACAGAACCACTGACACCAGATATTGTTTAGTACTCTGTGGGAATAAAGGATCTCAGGTTCGCAACAGACCGCAGTGACAGCCAAAAGTGCAAGGACGCAGGAGAATGGAAAGGAGGTTACTGTTCCAGGCAGAAAACACACACGCTGCCATCTGTCACAGCAATACAAAAATAAATAAATATACCTTGTAACAGTGCACTACAGAAGTGCCTCTGATCTAGAGATGCATGGCTGCCATATGATAGTTTTTGGGGTGGTCATGGGGAAATGGGTCTGGAAGTAAACTGAAAGATACCCCCCTCTTTTATATATATCTTTCTCTACCTCAATGACATAACACTCAAGCACCTCTTGGCTTTCCTCCTGCCTCTCTAGCTGCTCCGGGCTGGCTGGTTCTCTTCTACTTGGCCATCGAGCATCCTTACTGCTTGGCTCTTTCTTCCTCATTTAATGCTCTTTTCTTTCTGGGAAAACTCATCCATGCCCAGAGCTTCACTTGTCATTTACGAACCAGTGACCTACCTATATAATTCCAGCTCAGTTCTCTCCTTGAGCTCCTGACCCACAGACCCAGCCTACCTGATATCCAAAGCTGAGTTCATCATCTTCCCTAAACTGGATCCCTTCCTAAGGTTCCCTGTCTCAGCAGCCAGCTTCATCATCCGTCCCACTGGAGCACCAGGAACTATCCTTACCATCTGCTTCTCCATTAAAATATAAATGAGAAGTAAAGCAATATTCTCAGAAAAGCAACCGGGATTCAAAACTCAGCCTCGTCACCTACTAGCTGTGTGACCTTGAGCAAATCACTTTACCGCTCTGAGCCTCATGTTTTGCCCCAGCCCACAGATGTATCATGAGCATCAAATGAAATGATTCTTGAGAACATATTTTGCAACTTGTAGAGGCTACATGAGTATACGAGATATTTTCTTTGGGTTTTGACCACTCAAATAGAGCAGCGTCTCAAAATTTCTGTTGAGCAAGCCAGTCAAAATCAACTCCCTCACTCATTACTGGACCAGTTATCAAGTCACAGAGTCAGCAACATTCTATGTTTAGAAACATCTTTGTGAGGGACCATATTGCTACGTCTACATTCAGGCTACTTCAGGGTAGTCTGTGTACACACACCCCGGGCTGTCAGAGTTCTTCCTGGCAGTGCTTATGACAGGTCCCTCCCCAGGGCACAGAGAAGTACGTAGTCCATAACTCTGAAAATAATTCCCTCCTAGCTCAGGAAAATAGCCCCTAGCCCCTCTGGGGGAAAGAAAAGGCAAGAAGATAAAGAGACTCCAGTTCTTCCTCCTCTTAACCTTTCCCATTTTCACAAAACCACATTATCTTCAAACTTGAGGGATAGAGAGGAATAAACCAAGACTCTGTATGTGTAAGGAAGACCTACAATAATTATAAGATAAAATGCCTTTATAGAGGATTCCTAGAATTTGGAGGTGGGAAGAATTGCTGGCTGAGCCAAATAAAGTGAAACAGACCCAGAAGAAGGTAAGATCGGGAAAGAACGTGTTTTCCTGTGTTTGTATGACTCTCGTATGTAATAGGACTTCCCTTCTGCCCCCATTGTTGGGCCATGTCAAAAGTGCTGGTGTCTGATCTATGAGCAGAACCTTATTTTACTTGATCCTTAAAAACAGTAAAAATCTGGGACTTCCCTGGTGGCCCGGTGGTGAAGAGCCCACCTTGCGACGTGGGGGACGTAGGTTCGATCCCTGGTCAGGGAACTAAGATCCCACGTGCTGCGGGGCAACTGAGCCCGCGTGCCACAACTACAGAGCCCACGCACCCTGGAGCCTGTGCACCGCAACCAAAGAAGAGAAAAACCCGTACACCACAGCAAGAGAGAAGGCCACACACCACAACGAGGAGCCTGCACGTTGCAACGAAAGATCCCGCGTGCCTCAACGAGGATTCCACATGCTGCAACTAAGACCCAACACAGCCAAAAATAAATTAAATAAATAATAACAGATAAATCTTTTTTAAAAAAATAGTAAAAATCCACTGGTCTTGCATTTACAAGACGTATCTATAGAAAATAAACAACACGCATGCATTTTTTTAACATCTTTTTTTTTTTTTTTTTGCGGTACGCGGGCCTCTCACTGCTGCGGCCCCTCCCGTCGTGGAGCACAGGCTCCGGATGCGCAGGCCCAGCAGCCATAGCTCACGGGCTATGCCGCTCCGTGGCATGTGGGATCCTCCCGGACCGGGGCATGAACCTACGTCCCCTGCATCGGCAGGCGGACTCCCAACCACTGCACCACCAGGGAAGCCCCTAACATCTTTATTGGAGTATAATTGCTTTACAATGGTGTGTTAGTTTCTCCTGTATAACAAAATGAATCAGCTATACGTATACATATATCCCCATATCCCCTCCCTCTTGCGTCTCCCTGTCTCCCTCCCTATCCTACCCCTCTAGGTGGTCACAAAGTACTGAGCTGATCTCCCTGTGCTATGCAGCTGCTTCCCACTAGCTATCTATTTTACGTTTGGTAGTGTATACATGTCCATGCCACTCTCTCACTTCGTCCCAGCTTACCCTTCCCCCTCCCCGTGTCCTCAAGTCCATTCTCTATGTCTGTGTCTTTATTCCTGTCCTGCCCCTAGGAGTTTCTGACTAGCACTTATTCTTCAGCTTGGACATCTGCTTGGTCAGCAGGTCATCTGAGTCACTTGACCATGACGAATACATAGGCAAAGGAAGCCCAGGGATATGTGGGCCCAGAGAGGCTGGCTTTTCTGCTGAATTTTGGGAATGATTGGGAATGCCAGAAGGGAGCAGAATTTTTATGTCATTTTTTTTCCATGTTAGATGAACCCATAAACTGTGTATCACGACCTGTAGCAAACTAGCCAAAGCTAATTGTCCATTACTTTTCCTGGATCACCATTCTACACAATGACTAGCCTCAGAGATGACTTAGCTGGATCCTTTTCTGCTCTCTAGATCAGTGCTGTTCAGAACTTTCTACAATGACGAAAATGTTCCATCTCCACTGTGTAATACGGTGGCCACCAGCCTCAAGTGGCTACTGGCGTGTAGTTAGTGTAATTAAGGGATTAAATTTTTAATTTTATTACAAATTTTAATTCACTTAAATTTAAATAGCCACAGGTGGGTAGTAGAAATCCTACTGAACAGAGCAACTTTACAACTTCCCAATAAACCCAGAAATGAAGACGTTCACATTGAGGTTTCCAATGACCCCAAAAGTATTTATTTGTAAAGTCCTCCATTTATTCTATGACAAATTGTGCTATCACCCACATAAATTGAATTAAGTCAAGAAGAGGTAGGACAATGCTACAAGACTGAGAAAAATAAACACAGGAAGTGGATACTGAACTCATTAGGTGAACTGAGTTTAAGCAAGCTCTTTTCTCCAGAAGCTAAAGGTGATCATAGCCCTAGAGGACAATTCCATTTCCCTTGATGTGAATCTCACATTCCTGACTCTGAATATACCTGGAAAGTGGCCCTGATTGCTACCTGGAAACCCCTTGTGTACTTTGTCTGGTCAATTCCTCTCTTTAACTCCTAAATGAACTTTTGAGACCTTCACTTCTCTTCAAACTTCCAACCACTTCCTCTAAGTAGATATCTCACCTCATAGTCCACAAAGGACGGATGGGTGGGGGAGTGAGACTATTCCAGAGGGAGGCTATGCAGGTTTGAAGGCCCTGTGGCTGGAGAAAGAGGAAGGAGCCATTACATCAAATAGCCAGTGTGGCTGAGCCAGAGGTAACAGGGAAGAGGCTGGAGACACAGGGAGAGAGGCTAGTTCATGTTGGGTCTTGAAGGCAACGGCAGGGACTTTAGTGTCTGTCCCATAATAAACACTAAAGCCACTAAAGGCTTTTAAGCCAGGTTTTAGGAAGGAAATGGAGCCAGTGCACACAGATAGCTTTTCAAAGAAGTTGGCTGTGACAGGGAGCAGACAGCAGTAGATGGAAGGGAATTCCATTTCTGTGTATCTACTCTAAGGAAATGATC
The DNA here is from genome assembly GCF_949752795.1 of Hyperoodon ampullatus. Lineage (NCBI taxonomy): Eukaryota > Metazoa > Chordata > Mammalia > Artiodactyla > Ziphiidae > Hyperoodon > Hyperoodon ampullatus. Next base: position 62,349,711 of record NC_136922.1, read on the forward strand.
AGGAATATGGACAAGATTCATGCACAAAAGTGTGCATTACAGCGGTTTTTATACAGGTGAAAAACTGATGGAAACTTAACTGTCCAGCATCAGAGAAGTGGCTAAAAATTTATGCTAAATCTATATGGTAGAATACTATAAAACCATTAAAATGTTTGTGAAGAGTTTTTAATTGCATGGAGAAATGGTTTGGGGAGGTGGGGGGGGTGTCCAAAATAAATTATCTTAGGGCTTCCCTGGTGGCGCAGTGGTTGAAGGCCCGCCTGCCGATGCAGGGGATGTGGGTTCAAGCCCTGGTCCAGGAAGATCCCACATGCCGTGGAGCAGCTGGGCCCGTGCGCCATGACTGCTGAGCCTGTGCTCTGGAGCCCGTGAGCCGCAACTACCAAGCCCAGATGCTGCAGTTGCTGGAGCCCGTGTGCCTAGAGCCCGTGCTCCGCAGCGGGAGAGGCCACCGCAGTGAGAGGCCTGCCCACCGCAACGAAGAGTGGCCCCTGCTCGCCGTAACTAGAGAGAGCCCGCGAGTAGCAACAAAGACCCAATGCAGCCAAAAATAAATAAATAAAATAAATAAATTTATTTTAAAAAATTGTCTTACTACATGAAAATATGCAGAGAAAAAGACCAGAAGTGGTAGCCTGACCACTAAATTCTTTGTTTTTTTATATTTTCCTTTGTCTTCAATTTTCCTACAAGTATTTATACTTATATAATCACACACAAAAGATTAAAAAAATAATAAACCCAGGGGATATTACCGATTTAGGAATTTTATTTTAAGGAAAAAATTTGGCTCTATTTCTATGTCCCAACATCTAAAATTTCAAAACTGGCAAATTCTTATTTGAGTTATAGTTAGGACAAGTTTTTTATTCAGCATTATTATAGTTATTCTCTAGTACTTTGTTTTCTTTTTTTTTTTCTATATAGCCTGCCCAATTCAGAGTTACTCAGGGAGTACACAAATGTTCATTACTATTATTTACACAAATAGTGGGCAGGCCTCCTGCAGTCGCCTCAAACAGGAAAAGAAAAAGTGGCCCATCAGAAAGCCAATTTTCTGCTCACCCTGAGATGAAATTCTTTTGAAACTAATTCCAGGAATCTCAATTTTGTTCCCATTATTTGTCAAAATACTGGCTAACATACCAGATTAAAAAATCTGAAAAGTTAACTCATCTATATACTGTATAAAACATGCATTTTGAAATCTGTTAACAGGATTTTTATAAACTGTTAAATCATTCATGTATGACACAAAAAACCAACTTTACCATTTTTCTCCCCTTCCCTCTATAATCTTATACAGCATTATGAAATGTCATAATCTCTTCCACGAAGAAAAATAAACTAAAATTTAATTAACTCCCAATCACACATGCTAATGCAGAAATTTATTGCATAGATTTTTTTATCGTTTATATTCAGCTTTGGAAAACAGTATAACCATTCAATAATGAATTTTCTATAACTACACTCTACTTAAGCCAGCATTAAAATCAGTGAACAAAGCTTACTCAGAAATAAAGCCATGATTGATGGCTTTTTTCTTAACTTGCTTGCTTTGAGGCACAATTCTGAAGCTGTCTTCTGAGCCATAGGGATCCAGAGGTGGGGATGTGGGTACAGGGTTATATATACTACAGGCCTAAAACTGAACCCAGGAATGTCTATAGCAGTGTTTTCCAACCTGCATATTGTGGCCCTTTTGTGGGTTATGAAATCAATATAGTGAAGATCAGTATGTTTTAGAAAAGAACATGTGCATCTCACATAGTAAGAGTAAGCGCTGGTACAAGAAACTTTAAGTTCAGATATACACATATAAGTATATGTATGTACTGGGTTGCAATATAGCATTTCTCTCTTACTATGGGTTTCAAGTAAAAATCTTTAAAAGCAACAGGCTTAAAGAGCAAGTCTACTGAATAGGCTTCTTTGTGGTAAATACCAATTAGGATTCTTGCCAGGTTAGCAATAAACTAACAGTTCCAATTAATGAAACACTCCAATTTAACCCCCACAGACAATTAAACTTACAGGTATTTCCTAGGAAGTATTTGTTAAGAATATTTCAAAGTACGTTTATCTGTACTTTATGCTAAGTAGAATAAGCCAGTCCCCAAAATGCAAATACTGTGTAATTTCACTTATATGAGGTCCCTAGAGTAGTCAGATTCATAGAGACAGAAAGTAGAATGGTGGTTACCAGGGTCTGGAGCAGGCAGGGGTGGGTGTGGGGAGGAGGACAGAGTTAGCTGTTTAACGGGTACACAGTGTCAGTTTTGCAGGATGAAAAATTTCTGGGGATGGGTTGCACAACAACATGAATATTCTTAACACAGCTAAACTGTACACTCAAAAATGGTTAAGACAGTAAATCTTATGTTACGTGTATTTTTACCACAATTAACATTTTTTAAAAATCAAATAGCCACATGTGGCTCAAGGCTACAAAACTGGACTGGACAGCTTTAGATATCGTGCTATCAGCTGTGGTAAAGTACCCCTAAGCTCAATTTCTAACCATCATTGTCCTTATCAAAGTCCTTTCAGGATTCATGACTTCCTCTTGGGAATTATAACTCCAGAGTCCCTGGAGCTCACAGCACAGGAGCTGCATCTCCCAACATCCACCCTCCGCCTGGTGACAGGAGGCTGGGTACAGGCTTGGGGGGCTGGAGCACTGCACCCCTGTAACTAGGAGACTGCTTACAGAATGTCTAGACAAGGAGGGAGGAAGCTGCATGGGAAAGAAGGTCTTTGTCCTCAAGTTCAGTGAGTAGTTATTGAAGGGCATGAATGCTCCAAGCCAAGTAGGGGTTTTCTTTGACTGAATGCCAAACTGCCCTGCCCTTTTATCTCAGTGAAGCTGCAGAGACCCTCATTAGGCGCCATACCCAGTAATAAGGGAGCCTTGAGTTGCCTGAGAGGAAGAAAATGACTGTCTATATAAGCTATAGGCTTATTAACTCTCTTGCAAATAACTGTGACAAAGTACCTTTACTTGCACAAAGAAATGAAACCCAAATGTCCTTCTCTCCAAGCTCCCAGCTTTACTGAGAAGATTGGGTAAGTTTAAAGCCAACATCTATGAACTACCTCCTTCCAGAAAAGCAAAGAAGAATGTATTTTATTATATTATATTATGTTATATTACTTATCGATAAAGTCATTTTTTAAATTGTTGACATTCCCACTGAACTGAAAACAGGACAAATGATACTCACTTATAAATTTATTTTCCTGTCCTATATCTGCTATTGAGATAGTAAAGGATAAATAGGTGTTTGGGAAAGGAATTATCTACCTGAATTGAGATGTAAATGCCAGCTGATGAAAGGTACGTAAATTAGCTCAGACTCATCAAGCTCTGCCTGAAAAAAAGAAAGATTCTTCTGTTTCACTGAAAGCTCAAGATAGTAGAGCATAAAGCTTTAGGACTCCACAGCCAGTGATTTCCAACTTCTAACATTCTATGCCTTGAATGAGGAACTACCTAATGGAAGAACGACCACATAGGGTATTAAGTAAGGAAGCAGGCTTTGGAGGCAATCTGGGTTCGAATCTCAGCCCTGTGTTACCGTTCTGTAACAGGGATAATGATGGGGTTGTGGTGAGGTTCAAATGAGCTGAAACATTAAGTGCTCAGAATGCTGTCTGGGACACAGTAAGGATGCATCACCGTGAGGGTGAAGAAAGTTACATGATGAAGGCTGTTCCTTTGTCAAGGTCTGATCTGAACAGATGAGACTTCAGAAACTTGGCTTTTTCTTTACAGTATCTAAAGGCTCTCTCACCTGTTGAAGATGTGCTCCATTGTCACCTGACGTCTTTTAAGAGCTGCTTACTATTCTCTTTCTCTAAGGCCAAGGGCAACACCTACCTCTGACAGCTGACTCAGGCAGTCTTCAATGCCACTCTTCTGCAGACATACTTCCTAGCAGCATGGAGAGGCACGGGGGTGGCAGGCTGCACATTTGCTTGGTTTGGTCCAGAGCACTGGCCTAAACAGTGTGGGTTTTTTTTTTTTTTAATCAGAATTAGCAGCTAACATTTTTAAATCTAGAGATTTTCCACAGAAATTCAGATGCTTAGCGTCTCTTGAAAACTCAAAAGACCTAGCAACACTGGATCCACATTCTTGCATGACAGCAGGATTGGAGCGGAGGGGGGCTCCGGCCACACATCTCTCCACTTCCCAACACTGAGGCCACTGGAAGCGCTGCCTATCATCACCCTTGGGCTATTGCTTTTTTTGTTCTTTCTTTTTTCAGTGTCAGGTCAATTGTGCTCATTTACAATGCCTGGGTGGCCCTGTAGCCCCATGTGTACAGGGGCAAGAGAAGGACATACTTTAGAGACAAACAGACTCTTGTTCATATCCTGACTCCACCCACTAACCGTGGGAAACAGGCGGGTTATGAACTCTCTCTGAGCCAGTTTCCGCATGTGAAAATGGGACTGATCCTCCATACACAACACAGCACACGTGTTTATCTGAGATCGTATGGAAAGTACCCAGTCCTGTGGCCGTATACAGTGGGATGCTCAATAAATGTTCCTTTTCCTCCCCCCTACTACTCACTGGGGATGGGTGTGCCACTTTGGCACCAATCCCTACTATGCTCCTTCACCATCTCACCAATGGTTTGCCTCTCGCTCATCAGACACACTCACGTTCCAACGTGCAACTATAATGTGCTTAAAGGATCAGACTGGAATGATGGAGCCTCTAGACTGAGCCATCAGTTTACAGAGAATACAAATGACACCATGGGGATGAAATCAGCAAAATCCAGACTATGAGAAACTCTATAGGACAAATCTGATTTCTTCAACAAAAACTGCAAGAAAAAAAAGATGAAGACACAAAGTTACTTAAGAGATGTATCAACCAACTGCAATGAGTGGAACTTATTTAGATCCTGATTTAAATAAACTGTACAAAAATTTTATGACAGTTGAGGGGAATTCCCTGGCGGTCCAGTGGTGACGACTCTGCACTTTTGCTGCTAAGGCCCTGGGTTCAGTCCCTGGTTGGGGAACTCGGATCCCGTGAGCCATGCTGCGTGGCCAAAAAAAAAAAAAAAAAACAAAAAAACTATAATATTCCTAATATTTGGAGTTCCCTGGTGGCCTAGTGGTTAGGATTCCAGGCTTTCACTGCTGTGGCCCAGGTGCAATACCTAGTTGGGGAACTGAGATCCTGAAGGCCATGCAGCGCGGCCAAAAAGTAAATTTAAAACAAAAGACAGTTGGGAAAATATGAACGCACTGAATATTTGATGATACTAAGGAATTATTGTTAATTTCTTAGATACAATGATATTGTATTTATGTCCGAAAAAGGAGCCTATAATTTTAGAAATACATACTGAAAAAGAAAAAAAAAGAAATACATACTGAAATACTTCCATGTGAGATGATATAATGAAAGTAATCCAGGGTGAGGAGAAAGGGTGGGAAATTCAGATGAGACAAGATTCTCTAGGCAATAAAAATAACTGAAGCTGAGTGATGAGTACATAGTGGTTTATCATACTGTTCTCTTTACTTAAGAAGTAATGCATATGATAAGATGTTTAAAATTCTTTTAAGGTTAGAAATAGCACTGGACTGATCTAATACAGGAAATGCTTTCTTGGAGTCATAACTTATGAGTAAGTTATTTGGGGGCTCAGATACCTCTTTGAGGAAGGATTACTGGGGGCAGGGAGGATGGGGAGGGATTTCAGTTGGCTTGGTATATTAGCGCACTGGGGGAAGAGGCAAGCCCCTGGTTTCCTCTACCTTGCTATATCTCTTTCCCTCAAGTTTTAAAATGCCTGTCTCTGCTCTTTAGACTATCAGCCCCATGAGGGCAAGGACACATATGTAAATCCTTATTTCCCTGCCACCTCGTGCAAAGACTGGCACATAATAAGACCTCAACAAATGTTTGTTGAACAAATGAAGGAGAAGGGGTATCGATATTTCATCTTCAATGGGAGAAAAAGAGCAGGAAAATCTGATTCTGACAAGGCGCTCCCAAGCTGTGGTTCAATACACGGGATTCACATTTGACCACACATCAAAATGATGGTCTGAGGAGCAGATTCCTAGGCACTCCCTCCTTGGAGATTCTGATTCAGTGGGTCTGAGCTGAGTTCCCAGGAAGAATATTTTTAACAAATGCCCAGGTGATTCTGATGCAGTCAGTTCAGACTGGTGTGGAATATCCAGTTATAGATTATTAAACCTCTTTGCTTCTCTAAAGTAGTATTCATTTTTTTCTGCCCAGCTTTTTTTTTTTTGAGTGTGGAAACTTTCAACACACACATACAAGAGTACAATAAGCTCCCTTAAGGCAAGGGCCATCAACTTTCTGCCATCTTGCTTCTCAATTTTATTTCTAAGGAAACCACTTAATTTTAATTGAATGTTGCTGAATTCAGCAACAGCATTGGCAGCAATACTCTCTGCCTTCGAGACGAAGGTGGGTGAAACCCATCCCTGGGTAACTTGAGAGAAGTATGACAAATAAAGATGTAGGAGGCTGTGTTTTCTTGGTCTTTGGCTTTAAAACTGGGAAATCAGACTAATCACACTACATGATAATCAGGAAGATTTGGATTGTTAATTGTTCCTTAAATGTTTTGCAGTTTTCACTATTTTAAAGAAATAGTCTCACCCAAATCTTTAAAAATACCTTTTTTTAAAAAAAAAGCATTTTTCATTTAACATAGATGCAAGGTAAATCATTTGGTAATGACCATGACTCCTCTGCCTTGGATAGAAAGTAAGAATTTAAGCCAGAAAAAAGAAGAGCTAGATATCATTTCATGTAGCTGAATATTTCTAAATCAGTAGGACCTGCAAAGAAATATCCTTTGGATGCTTTTTTCTTAATGACTGAAATGATCACAAACTGATTTGCTCTTGCATTCCAAAACTACTGCAATTTAGGTGATTAGCTAGAGGAAATGAAAAGAGTGTCTGTTTCAAATTTGTAAAACCAAAATTCCAGGTAATTAACAACTACTCAACTTCACCATAACCCCTGATAATTTAATGGACCACTGCTGGTGCATCACCCTCTCCCAAAATACAGCCACTTAGATGATCATAAGAATACAGAAACAAAACAAGACAAATGTATGATATTTAATTTGCTATCTATACATATCATGGAAAGCTGGGAAATATATCAATACACAAGAACAAGCTGGTGAAATAAAAAGAGGTCACACAAATTATATACATCATTCAAATTATGTATATTATATAGATAGATGATGCAAAAAGATCATAAGGGAATGCAACAAAATTTTTAAGAGTAATAGTATTGCTGGGTTGCAGAAACACAGGCAATTTCTTAACCTATACATATTCAGGCACTTTCAAACTTCCCACATGAAAATACAGAATCTGTAATGAAAATACTTTAAAAAAAGAAGAAAAGGAAGAGTTGCAATAGAAATAATCTATTTTCTCAATATATTGCCGCTAATAAATATGGCCTTTCAATAAGGCAGAGACTCAGGGATTAAGCAGAACCCCACAGCTCAGTCATGGCAAATGAATTCATTTTCTCTTTTGGCCACATCTGATTCTGCCTCATTTTCAAGATATGGTGACAATGAGAAATATGAATAAAGCAAAATGTCCAACTTAATGATTCACGTGACAGCTTAATAACTAAGGAAATGTAGACTTTTCTGTAGTCAAGTGGAATGTTGTGCTTCAAAATCTACATTGCTTCATAGGATAAATTAGGGGGTAACTGGTCACTTAACAAAAGTATTCTTCAAATCACTCCAGAATTTCTCTATAATGTGAAATATTCTAACATGTTTCCCAACTTTTTAATGTCAAAAAATTTTCATAGACACCCCACGTAAGAGTGATTGTAGTTAGTTGGGAAAAATATGTCATGAATATATGTTATGAATTTAGTAACACTTTCAATGCATTTGTATGTACTAACTGGTAATAGAATCCTTACACATCTGAAAAATAATGCTGAAGATATATATGGCTCACTATTTATTCTGTGTCCATTCAATGTTGGGACACATGTGAATTCAAGGCCCCCCTTCAAAAACTCCACTACACCCAGTGATCTGTTCATCACTCTGGTGCATTTAAAATATGGTACCACGTAAAAGAAAACTCAGGCTGCATGAGTACCACTTTTGCAGAGCTTTTAGGAATTTTAGAGTGAGGGGAAGAGAAGAGATTAGTTGAATGGCATCCATTTCTCATAGATACAACAGTTTTTTTAATGTAGGAAGGAGTAGATAAAGAGTACAAGTGGGATTCATTTTTCATTCAAGCTAGCCAAATTAGAAAAATATAGTCAGATCAAGTTCACTATAAGGAAGATGTTTTCCAATACATGGCAGGTTGAAAGACAGTTTTCCATCTTTTACAGTAATATAAAGAAAGAAAGAAAATGACTTACATCACATTAATAGTATACATTCAACCTGTGCAGTCAGAATAATCTATCCAAGAGGTTACATTATGGCTTCTTAAGAAAGAGTCAGATAGACCCAGATTCCGGGTGTAGCTTCTCCAACTACTAAGTTCTTCATCTATAAAACATGGCCATGATGTCTACTATGTACTGTTATGGGGATTAAATGTGGTAATAGATGCAGAGTATCTGGAATAGAGAAACATTCAAGAAAGGTTGGTTCTTAAAGATTAGGGTTCTGGGAAGGTAATGATTATGGAGATAAAGGAAGAAGAATGTGTTTGAAATAGGCAGGTATGTGGTTAGCTGCCAAAAGCATTCCCTGTGGGAAAGACCTGGGAGCTACTGAACAAGCCACATCTAGGGTTCTTTCATTTCCTTGTGTTCTCATTTCTGACATTGCTGCCATTGTGTCCACTAATTTGGCAAAGTTGCTTTGAATGATGACCTTCCTATTCCCAGCATCTGTTTTCTTCTCCCATATAAATAATGGATTGTCTATTCTCATCTTTTCCCAGTAATATGATTTGATACGTACCTGTTAATGCTGTAAACTGGGATTTTAAAAAGTCTTCCTAATCACTCTTAAAACAGTGGTTTACACTCTGTCCCTGTAAAAACATCAGCTAAACATTCATTTCCTACAGAATAAATTTAAATCTTGCTAGTATGAAACCATAGTGTTACTTTACATCTAGCAAAATGGACTTAAAAACTACTTTGTAAATGCCCATTAATGTTATACTCATTTGCTGTGTTTTTACCATTAGGAAATTTATCCCATTTTATTATCAAAAAGGAACCTATATACATATATATGAACATATTAGTGTGTGTATGTAAATACATATATATGTGGGTGTGAATATCCCCACTTATGCAAATATTTATAAGTATATACTATAGATAGATAGGAGGGAGGGAGGGAGGAACGGAGGAAGGAAAAAAAAGGACCTGGAAGGATTAATATCTAACTGAGAGTTGGAGGTGGGACTAAATGTGGGCTATAGAGATAGAAACTTCACATTTCATCTACTTATGTCATTTAAAACTTCTTTATAACAAGCTCATATTACTTTATTGGATTTTTAATTATTTTTTAAAATCTGATTACTTCAGTGCTCAAGAAAGGACATTTTAAGACATTTCATTTAATTCTTTCAGGTCGCTAGGCACTGCTAAGTGCAATTTTAAAATACACTAAGGTTTCATTTTGAGAGGAGAAAAAGATATTCAGAAGAGCCTTTGATCACTACATCATTTTAACTAGGACTTTTAAGAAGTCATATGAATTATCAATATGTAATCTGAGCCCCTAACCACCTATAAGCACCATGTGCAACCTAAGGGAAAATGGAGTTAAAAAGATCTTCTCAAGGTCTTCATCAACTAGAAGAAGAGGCACTCATGTATAAAACCAAGAGAGGAGGGCAATAATACAACTTAAAACAATGATCAGAAATGCTTATGGGAGCCTTCAAGAACACCTAGCTCACTTTAGGGTAGTAGATGAAGCACTGGGAGATTTAGGTTAAATATATAACCATTAAGAAGAGAAAGAGAAGGGAACATTAACCATCTCAAGCTCCCTCATTCTGCTTCCAATGAGGCTCAAGCTGGGAGGCCCCCAACTTCCTCCCCTTTCAGTCACCCACCCAGTTCAGTTCATTGCTATCCCAGACTGGGTAGAGGCCCTGAGGATGCTGGGAGTTTCTGGGGGAGAGAGGACAGGTGGGTGTGATTGACATGTACACCACGTCAGTCATTCTCCACTCACCCCATCTCCTCCCCTCCAGTGTCTATTCAAAGTTCTCTCACCTCCCACATCCATTTCTATGAACAGTATCACACACCTCAACCAACCTCCACTTTCTGCTAATGACCTAGACCGATGCAGCCCAATAGAAATATAATGGAAGACAGATGTGAATCACATATGTAATTTCATGTTTTCCAGGACCCACATCTAAAAAACTAAAGGGAAACTGGTGAAATTACTTTTAATAACATATTTTGTTTAAATCCAATATATCCAAAATATTAATTCAAAATACAGGCATACCTCATTTAATTGTGCTTCGTGTTATTGCGCTTCACAGATAATTGTATTTTTTACAAATTGAAGATTTGTGGCAACCCTGAGTGAAGCAAGACTATGGGTGCCATTTTCCCAATAGCATTTGCTCACTTCCTGTCTGTCACATTTTGGTAATTCTCACAATATTTCAAGGTTTTTCATTATTGTTATATTTCTCATGGTGATCTGTGATCAGTGTTCTTTGATGTTAGCATAGAGAAAAGAGAACCCACTCTATCGTGTGAAGGCTCACACGATAGTTAGCATTTTTAGCAATAAAGTATTTTTAAATTAAGGTATATACATTTTTTTAGACATAATGCTATTGCACACTTAACAAACTACACCATAAACCTAAGTTTTATACGCCTTGGGAAACCAAATAATTCATGTGACTTGCTTTATTTTGATATTTGCTTTATTGCAGTGGTCTGGAACACAACTCGCATTATCTCCAAGGTATGCCTGCATAATCAATGTAAAAATCATTAATGAACTGTATCTGTTCATTGAAATCCTGCCATTTGCAACAATATGGATGAACCTAGGGGGTATTATGCTTAGTGAACTAAGTCAGACAGACAAAGACAGATACTGTATGTTATCACTTACATGAGAATCTAAAAAATAAAACAAATGAGTATAACAAAACAGAAAAAGAGACTCACAGATATAGAGAACAAACTAGTGGTTATCAGTGGGGGGAGCAAAGGAAGGAAGAACCAGATAAGGGTATGGGGATTAAGAGGTACAGACTACTATGTATTAAAAAATAACCTACAAGGATATATTATACAACACAGCGAACATAGCCATTATTTTATAATAACTTAAAATGCAGTATAATCTATAAAATTTTGAATCACTATGTTGTATACCTGACACTAACATAATACTATAAATCAACTATACTTTAATAAAAATAAATAAATAAAATTATTAATGAAGTGTTTTAAATTCCTTTTCCTATAAATGTTTGAAATCTGATGTATATTTTACATTCACAACACATCACAATTCAGACTCTCCATGTTTCAAGTGCTCAGTAGCCACATGTGGCCGGTGGCTAGTGGCTACTGAATTAGACAGCACAAACCTAGGCTCTCACTCCAATGAAAATACCCAAACTTTCAGAATGAATGATTATTACTGAATAAAAGGATCATAGGTGGCTTTTTAAAAATAACCTTGGCTTATCTGTATTTTTTATTGTTTTCCAACAAACAGATTGCACGTGTTTACTTTTTTTAAAAACTTGTGATTTTAAATATCTTTGACATATTGGGAGAATTTCAATGAATGAATCTTCACATTCACGCTCTAATGCAAGTTATTGTTTTAATGGCACATGTGGCATCAGCATCTGTCTTCATTTCAACGTTATCTGTCAATCCATACCTAGTTCCTATCTGCTTCACCATCGTCAATTATTCTCTCAGTTCCCTGTAGCGCACCCACCTTCACCTTCTGCAGATCGCTGGGTTGACGGTACAGAATGCTCAGAAGAAATATCTCCCCTGCTCTCACCACCTCTGCACAAATATTTACTAACCCACACACAATCTCTAGTTCTGCTTTATTAGAACTAGGGACACTGGTATATGACTCAGAGAACTCAAATTCAAATTCTAGAAAAAGACTCTGTCTTCAGTGCTGCTTCAAAGTTATTTTAAAATAGGTTTGTTATTTACTATTACTTAAACTTAAATATATTCAAAAGCTATTATATGTCCCACCTTGGTTTCTTTACAAAACCAGACAAGCAATACAAGCAACTAATTTTTTAATCAAAGAATGCATTACTCACCTCAAAGATTCTGACATATTATAAAATGTAAAAACCATAAAATTATGGTTTTGGTGCTTAAATATAGAAGCAGTCTAGCTCCTGGAAAATGGGAACATGAGGTGGACACAGCTTAAGAAGTTAAATGCACTTAAGTTAGGAAACTAAGGTGTGAGCACTTACTTTAAATAGTACAGATTTTTAAATCATGTTAAAGTTTGGTTTCATGAAGTGTTTGCCATGCTAATAATGATAGGTTTGCTCTTTTCCCCCAGGATTTGAAAGGCGGCATGTGGAACCCTAAAATGGGGAGTTACGACACCTGGCTATTAGTTCTCACTGCCAGCTGCCAACCAGCTATATGACCTTGGCTGCAGTCCATTCACCCCGCTGGATTCAGCCTCCCGGGCTGTAAAGAGGGGTTGACAGCACAGCGCTTTCTCAGGCTGCTTCCAGCTCACCATTCCTGACCTTTGCACTAATCTCCCTCCATCCCATTATCCCTGAAACATTTGCCTCCTCATGCATCTCCTCCTTGCTAAAAGAGAAGATGGCTGGCAGCACAGCAGTGAAATGGGGAAAAAAAGGCTGTTAAAAAAAAAAATCCTACAATGAGTCACCTTTCAAGAATTTACCATTCTCTGGTGCCTGAGTGCTTGCTTGTGATGTTAAATCAATTCTCCCAATGAAACTTGCTCTAAGAACCTGGTATTTGTTATATGTACTGTTCTTGGATGATGTTTATACCAGACACTCATCTCTTTTAAGAGCCACTTGTAGATACAAAACAGCACAGAAGTTATCAAACAGATATTGGCAGCCAGATACATCAACTTTAGTGGAGCCTGTAGAAAATCAGATCAAAATCACAGAGAGTTTTAATCAGGTCTTTGCACCTGAAGATAATTACAACTCCTCAAACTTCCCACATAACCTCCCCAGAACCTTGCAGCACCCTAAAATCCAGCCTGCTGCAAGAATCACTTCCTATCCCTTAGGGCCGGCTGCAGCGATACCCAGGAGGGCCTTCCCTCCCGTAGATTCCCCCATCAATGCTTCAGTCAGGGGGCAGCTGATGTTAGCTCTGGTCTGTGTTGCTTCCGCCTGGCCTGATTTTTCATGCTGCCATTTTGAGTTAACATAGGTTTCCTCTGCAACTGATGAATCTTCTAGTCAGGCTTGGAGCACAGTAGGCACGCGCACACGCGCACACACACACACACACACACACACCCGTCGGGAAGCTGGACTACAAGCGTAATCCAAGACACTTGCAAGCCAGAATTAAACAGCAAATCCAGAAAGAGAGTATTATTTAACAGAACACTACCAAGACAGTTTGGAGCCACAGCAAATGACTGCTTCTGCATTTGAGTTGAATGGACATTTTTAACCCCTAAATCTTAGTCCTCGTCAATTCTCTAAAGTTCAAGCATCCCTCCTGCTTTGCAGATCACACTCGTCTCAGACCTCACAAGTGATGTCGCCCAATAATCCGCGCCCAGACAGACAAGCGAACCGAGGGCGCAAAGGCAAACTGAAATGGATAATCATCTCAGAAATACGAGTGCCTTTTACCAATAAGTGCCCCGGCGCCACCGCCTTAACTTGCCCCGACACCCCCCATCCCCAAGATCCGCCCCGGGTGTGGCTTGAAGAGGCGGGCGGTGTTATGTCAAGTCCTTCGGCCCTCGCAGACAACAGCAAGAGCCGACGCGTTTGCCCTTAGGGGGAGGGTAGTCCTCCGGACACGACTCGGCAACCGCAACCGCAGAACCGGCGGACGCGGGGGCAGAGCCGGGCCAAGGGCAGCAGGCCCGCCAGGCAGCCATGTTCCCGCGAGCCCGCCCGCGCGGCAGGTGCGACCGGGAAGGTGCCTGGCCCGCTCCGCCACCAGCTGCGTGCCCGTACGAGCCGGGAACCCCCGGAGCGGTCTGGGGGGGAGGGCGGGGGCCGCACTGGGCACACACCCCAGCGGGCCAGCAACTGGGATACCAAGCAATGGAAACACAGGAGAAGCGGCCTGGGGGAGTGAGGAGAGTTCAAAAGAGGTGGTGGGAAGGATTGGGTTGGGGGGTGGAGAGCGGGGACAGGTTCCAACCAGGCTGCGGCGCCCGCGCCCTGGGGTGGGGCAGCCCTCTCCTGCGCCCCCGCAGCCTGTAGCCGGAGTCCCCCACCCCTGAGGCCCCCTCTCGCCTGATCCCCTAGAGACCCCAGACAGCCCAAGCCAGCATCCGCGGGATTCCCACCCGCGGGTTTGGAGGGACATCTGGAGGCGACGAGGCACAGGGACGGCGATGGCGGATCCGGGTGAACCCGCCGGGGGAAGCAGCTGCAGATTCCCTGCGCTCCCAGGGGTGCCCGTCACAGCTCACCTGCGGGGCTGCGGGCTCCGGGCTCGGCTCTGCGGTGCTGATGCTGCGGCCGGCGAGGGTGCGGGTGGTGCCGCGGCTGCGATCACTGTGGCGACATCGAGGGCTGCAGTTGCAGTGGCGAGGGCGGCCGTCGGGCGCTTCCCCCTCCCCAGACTCCCCGCGCTCTGGCCCGCCGCCCCCCAGCTAACAGCTGGCCGGGCTCACGTGACCGCGGGGCCCGCCCCCGCCTCCGCCCCACGCCGGACCCGGGCCGCGCTGCGCCGCGCCGCACACTCACTCTGCCTGGTCCGCGGAGGCGCCTGGGAGCAGAAAGGGCGGCTGAGAAGACGAATCTCCCCGTGGAACGTGGCTCGCTCTTTGCGCGATTTTTATTTCTTGGTCACAGCGGGGTTGCGGCTTTCTGGAAAGGGAGAACTCTGGCTTTAAGGAGCCAGAGCCCCGCTTTCTCCGGCGCCTCTCCCCGGACTCCGCCGTCTGGGTTGCTACGTGCGGGCCTCTGTGCCTAAGCAAGCTTTCCCCGCGGAGAAACGTGTCCGGTACTTTGTTGACTCACAAGTCCAAGCCAACTCCTTGCCTGGGGTTAAAGGTACGGTTCTGCGCCATGTTGACAAGCCAGACCCTATGCCCGATACTTTTTTTTTTTTTTTTTTTTTTTTGCGGTACGCGGGCCTCTCACTGTTGTGGCCTCTCCCGCTGCGGAGCACAGGCTCCGGACGCGCAGGCTCAGCTGCTATGGCTCATGGGCCTAGCCGCTCTGCGGCATGTGGGATCTTCCTGGACCGGGGCACGAACCCGTGTCCCCTGCATTGGCAGGCGCACTCTCAACCACTGCGCCACCAGGGAAGCCCCTATGTCCGATACTTAGACGCTAAATCTCAAAGAGGTTAAGCAACTCGCCCAAGATCACGCAGCATGTAGCAAAGCCAAGATTCCAAACCTGGGTTAATAAATCCAGAGACAGGTGACAGGTGTGTTGATGCTGACGTCACGGTCATTGGCCAGGACATGACCATCCATCTGTTACCGGAACACAAACTCTACCTTTTATAAACTAATAAGAAAAAACCATCTCAAAGGATATGAAGAGATAGTATAAAGGAAAAAAAAATACAGTACCACTTAGGCACGTGAAAAAATATTCAAGCTCACTTAACTGAAAATCGAATACATATACAAAGTAGGATTTCCACCTGTCAGATTAGCAAAAATCAAAGTTTTATAAAGTCCGTAGAGGACAACTCGGCAATATCTCCCCAAATAACAAATACATATATAGTCTTTGACGTAAAGATTCCATTTCTGGAATTTATCCTACAGATATACCAACACGGGTGTGAAATGATATGCATACAAGGTTATCCACTGCTACATTATTTGTGCTTGCAAAGATTAGAAGCGTATGCCCGTCAATAGAGAACTGTTCAAATAAATTACAGCACATCAGCACAATGGTATGCTATCCAGCTGTTGAAAAAATGAGGAAGATCTATTTCTATGTACTGATATGAAAGACTTCCAACCTACACTAAGGGTGGGGGGAGCCATGTGAGAAACATTGTGTAAATGTGTTATCATTTGTGGGGGAAAAATATGCCTGTACTCATTTGCAAACGCGTGGACTATCTTTGGAAGGATACGTAAGAAACTGTAATAGTAGATGCCACCAGGGAGGAGAACTGGGTGACTGAATGCAGGGCAAGGAAGGAGACTTTTTTTACATCTTTGACTGTTATGCCTGTGCTTGTGGTTTGCCAGGAGTGAATGGATAGTGGGAGAGGGCTGGTGGAATCAGTGCAGTTATTGCAGGATAGAGCAGTAGTGGTCATAGACTCTTGGAGCACAAAGGGACCTGACTGTGCATTTAAGGCCAACCAAGGAAACTGTCCCTTTACTTTTAGCCTTTATCTTTATATTAGATTGTCTTTGTTTGGACAGAATATAATCGGATCTTGCTTTTCATTCAGTCAGACACTCTTTGCCTTTTAATTGGAGTTCTTAGATCAGTGGCTCTTAAACGGGAGCAGTTTTGCCCCCAGGGGACATTTGGCAATGTCTGGAGACATTTTTATTGTCACAGTGGCAGAGGTGAGGGAGGCCTCTACTGGCATCTAGCACATAGAGGCCAGGGATGCTGTTATACATCCTACAGTGCAAAGTACAAGTCCCTACAACTAAGAATTACCTGTCCCTAAATATCAGTAGCATTGGAGTCGAGAAACTCTGGTGTAGACCTTTTATATTTAGTGTAATTATCAATATGATGGGTTTTAAATGTAACATCTTGCTACTTCTATTTGTTCTGTTCTTTTTTTGTTTTTTGTGTTTTTTTGCTCTTGCCTTTTTTTGAAGAATTGAGTATTTTTCATATTCCATCTTATACCTATTATTGGTTTATTAGCCATACTTCTTGTTTTATTTGTTGATTACCCTAGGATTTAAAATATGCATCTTAAACTTATCACTGTCTACCTTCAAATAATATAATTTCAGATATAATGCAAAACACTTTCAGCAGGACACTTCTATCCCCCACCCCATCTTTATTGATATTGCTGTCATTTGTTGTAGGTGCAGGTTAGATGATAATGAGCTCTTTCAAGTTTTTCTGAAAAAGTCATTACTTCACTTCCATTTTTGAAACATTTTTATTGGATACATAATTTTTGGTTGAGAGCTTCATTTCTTTCAGCACTTTAAAAGTATCATTCTATTGTCATAAGACATTGTCACAAGACTTGCAAAGTTTCTGAAGAAGAGTCTGTGTTTGATTATTTCTTCCCCTGTACGTAATATGTCCTTTTTTCTCCTATGGCTGCTTTTAAGAGTTTTCTCCTTAACACAGATTTTGAGCAATATGATTATAATGCACTTTGTTCTGTTTTGGGTTTTTTTTTTCCTATTTTTATCCCATTGGGGCTAACTAAGCTTCTTGGATCTGTATGTTTATAGTTTTCATCAAATTAGGAAAAATTTTGGCCATTACATCTTTAAATATTTTACCCATTGTACCCCATCCCTCCCAAGTTCAGAGACTCCAGTTATACATATATTACACCACTTGATATTGTCCCACAGATCACTAAGAATCTATTCTTTCCCTCCCCACCCACCACTCTTTTTTCTCTCTTAATTTTGAATTTCTCTTGATATTTCTTAAAGTTTTCTTATCTTTTCTTCTGCAGTCTCTAATCTAATCTACTAATGGTTAATACTGTCAATGAAAGTCTTTTTTTCTCTCTTTTTTTGGTGCCCCCCCCCCAATCTCCTCTCCCAGCATTTTTAATGTGGCAGAATTGTCTTTGTTTTTATTTTTTTCAAAGGGGGTTTTGCAGTTCTGGCCCGAGGA
This sequence comes from Hyperoodon ampullatus, assembly GCF_949752795.1. NCBI lineage: Eukaryota > Metazoa > Chordata > Mammalia > Artiodactyla > Ziphiidae > Hyperoodon > Hyperoodon ampullatus. Next base: position 62,367,756 of record NC_136922.1, read on the forward strand.
CTCCCTCAGTCCCTCTCCATCCTTACAGTGGATGCCTCAGGACCGCAGACCTCACCTGGCCTGGTTGAGATCTGGACCTGACCATCTCCCACAGCTTCAGGAAAGTCCAGATGGAGTGAAGCAAAGCTGCATGGTAAAAGGAATTAACTGCCACTGCCTGTTGATTAAAGTTTTATATCAGATATTTTATTCTTTATCTCTTTAAGTTCTACTTGGTTCTTTTATACCATCCATTTCTCATACACATTTTCCTTTAAATCTCAGATCATATTTATATTTTAATAGCTGTTTTAAAGTCTTTGTATGCTACTTCTATCATTTCTGTGTATTTTTAGTCTTTTATTGGTTGTTTTATCTCCTGCTTCTTTGTCTCTCTCATAATTTTTCATTGGCTATCAGACTTAGTGAATTTTATGTTGTTGAGTAATGGATTTTTAAAAATATTTCTTTTAAAGAAAGGTTGTAAACTTTGTTCTTAAGAATCGGCTTCACCCATTTGAGACTTGTTTATAAACTGTTTACGACAGTTCTAGGGTAACTTTAACTCTACGACTACTTTAGCTCTTTACTAAGGTATGACTCACATATGGGTTCTAATGAATGTTCCATGTAATCAGGTGATTCTGGCTAGTAGGAACTTGGACAATTCCCAGTTTTGTGTAAGCTCTGGGAATTTTTTTGTGCACAGCTCCCCAGTAGTTGTTCTTTCCTCAGGAGTTATTCTTTGCCCGACATTATGGTGATTCACCATATGCATGCAGCAATTGGTATTCACCCAATGACTCAAGGAAACCTTTATGCAAATTTCTGAAGTTTTTTTCTGCTTAGTTTTCTCTTATCCAGAGCTCTGCCCCACAAATTCTAGCTGCTTTGACCTCCCTGAACTCTGATCTCTGTTTCCTCAACCCCACAAGAGAACTGGGCTCTGTTTCGTTTCCCTCCTTTTTACCATGTATAGTTCAGGAACTGCCTCCAAGCAGAAAACTGGGATAATTGTAGCTCTTATCTCATTTGTTTCCTTTCTCTTGAGAATCACAGTCCTGCTCTGCCAGTTACTCATTGGTTGTCCAATGTCTGACAAAATTTGTTTCATATATTTTGCCCAGTTTTCTAGTTGTTCACAATAGGAGAGCAAGTCCTATAGCAATTCTTCCTTCATGGGCAGATGTGGAAGGCAAGGAACACTAATCTTAATGCCCCTAAGGAACCAAATGTCCTGATACAACTAGAGTCATTATTTTAAGAACTGAAAATGCATAGTTTACTTATAGAACTTCTTCAACATACTGATATAACAAGAAACGTTTATTGGACACCTGTACCAGGAATTGCACTATTGCTACAAAGTGAAAAAAGGCATATCAGTCCTACCTCTCAAGAAGTCAGGGGCAAGCAGGGAAATTAAGTATAGAAGTAATATATGCATATATTGTATGTTGCTGTCAGGGTAACATAAGAGTTATGCATAGATAAATACATTAATCTAGCATGTTGGGAAATATAAACAAGTTTAAAAGATGATCATAAATGAGGGTTACCCAAACCAAGACCACTTAAAAAAATACACTGATGGGGCTTCCCTGGTGGTGCAGTGGTTGGGGGCCCGCCTGCCGATGCAGGGGACACGGGTTTATGCCCCGGTCCGGGAAGATCCCACATGCCGCGGAGCGGTTGGGCCCGTGAGCCATGGCCGCTGAGCCTGCGCGTCCGGAGCCTGTGCTCTGCAACGGGAGAGGCCACAACAGTGAGAGGCCCACGTACCGCAAAAAAAAAAATACTCTGATGATGATTTTGCCTTTTCTTCTAACCAGTGTTATTTATTGTCTAAAGAACCCCATGTGGTGATTTTGAGGAGCCAAAGTACATGTGTAATTGAGAAATGCCTTTAATACATTGCATATAGAGATATTTTCCACTTAGTACTTCTTTTAGTGTGTAATTATAGCAGGAGGAAAAGGATCTGTCATTGGGCAACTCTCATGGGGATGAATGACAGACAATATTATGTGAATGAGACACTTATGTATGGGCAAGAAAGCCTCTGTAATTGCCTTGTATGTAATCTTATGAGAACCAAAGAAAAGAGCTGACAGGAAGCCATGGGAAAATGAGAAAGAAAAGCACTAGTTAAGATTAGTCAGCCATCTGCCTTAATCCTGTGACAACCATGTTTAAGAGGTTAGTTTTCTGAATTTGGTTACCATGGTAACAAACCTTTAAAATGCCCTTAAAACAATTTACAGAATTATTGTGCATATTGAGTATAGGCAACACTGAGAGATTTTAAGTATTCAAATCTATTTAAAAATTATTTTTAGAATCTAAATGATCAATCAAGTCCTTTCGGTATGTAATTTAGACAACCATAAATTGTATTTTAGCAAAAAGGTGTAAAATCCTACTCATATAATTAGGTGATGGGTTTATCAGTTCAGTTATTCGAATGTGTCATTTCAATGAGTGGCTTCTATTTAATTTTAAATAACAGTTCATAAATGTTCTGGACCTGGTTTCGGAAACAAATTATCATATATGCTTTACATTCATTGCTGCACCTCTAGGAATCATTCATGTGTTTAGCCAACTGTACAGATAATTTAAAGGACAATTGCTAAAACTTTGTCTTATGATCATCAAAGGGCAGACTAGAAGATTCTCTGATCAAACTTAGCAGTTTCAACCTAATCCTTTCTTGCTGATACATTTTCCTAGTTTACATGTGTAGAAAAGGTTCACCTTATGCTATGTACGGTTTTAAAATAGGGCTTGCTTTTAATATTCTAGTGACACCTGAGGCCACCTTTTAATAGATGAAAGCTTATTTTGAATTGTAAATGTTGAGCTTTTTATGTTGACAATTTTACCACCACTGCTCACTTGAGATAATATATGACTTTATCAGAAGTTACTATTAGTCGTTTTCCAATTCTTCAGAAAAAACAAGGTCTGTCTAAATTGCTGTAGGAATTTTAGGTTCAATTAAAGGAAGACTTCCTTCATGCTATAAGTGATTATAAAATGATTTCACCTATTGAGAGAATGTGTGAAGTTTCTTTTTTTTTTTTTTTTTTTTTTTGCGGTACGCGGGCCTCTCACTGTTGGGGCCCCTCCCGTTGCGGAGCACAGGCTCCAGACGCACAGGCTCAGCGGCCATGGCTCACGGGCCCAGCCACTACGCAGCATGTGGGATCCTCCAGGACCGGGGCACGAACCCGTGTCCCCTGCATCGGCAGGAGGACTCTCAACCGCTGCGCCACCAGGGAAGCCCCTGTGTGAAGTTTCTGACTCTAGAGAAAGAGTATTTTGTTTTGGGTGCCCTTCTGTGTTCTATAAAAGACCAAAAAACTGGCATTATTTTGTTCCTTGTTGGATTAATTTCAGAGAATTGAGAATAATCTAGACGTAGAGAGATATTTTAGTTTTTAAATTCTTGATTATTCTTTACCCTCCTTTCCACTGACTTTCTACCTTAATCATAAACCAAGTCCTAGGTTTTTACTATTCTTAATAAATCTCTTATACCATTGGTTCTAGCTCTTACATTTGCAAAGGATTTGACTTTTTGCATATGTAGAGTGATTTATTCCTTAGAGCTGGAATCTGCGTTTGGTTCTACTTGAATTTCAAAAAGCATTCTCATTTTTTTTTTTAATTTATTTTTGGCTGCACTGGGTCTTCATTGCTGCGCGCAAGCTTTCTCTAGTTGCAGTGAGCGGGGGCTACTCCTCAATGCGGTGCGCGGGCTTCTCGTTGTGGTGGCTTCCCTTGTTGCAGAGCACAGGCTCTAGGTGCGTGGGCTTCAATAGTTGCAGCGCATGGGCTCAGTAATTGTGGCACGTGGGCCCTAGGGGTCGTGGGCTTCAGTAGTTGTGGCTCTCGGGCTCTAGAGCGCAGGCTCAGTAGTTGTGGCGCAAGGACCTAGTTATTCCGCGGCATGTGGGATCCTCCTGGACCAGGTATTGAAACCATGTCCCCTGCATTGGCAGGCGGATTCTTAACCACTGCGCCACCAGGGAAGTCCCACACTTTTCATATTTTTTGAAACAAAAATTTAAAGCAGAGATTATTTTACCATGATATGAATTTATCAGATCATTGATTTTTCTTTACCCTGAATATAAAGAAAGGATTGAGCTTTAAAAATTATTAGAAAATTTCCAGAATAGCCAAATACATAGAGAATGTAGACTGGTAGCTTAGGGGATGGGGGAAAGTGGGCAGTAACTGCCAATGGGTGTGGGGGTTTCTTTTGGGAATGATGAAAATGTTCTAAAATTGTGGTAATGGATGCATAACTCTGTGAATGTCCTAAGATTTACTGAACTGTAAAAAAAAATCAGTGTACTACAAATTAATTCTTATAAAAAATGAAATAAAATACACCACGTCAAAAAAAAATTTTTTGAAAACCAAAGAACATTGCCCAGTTCAGGGGAAATAGGTGAATGATAAGAGTTAATAGTTTTAAAGAATTATTGCCATAGTAGTAAAATGTTTGAAAAAAATTCCAGGGCGTAGAGTTGATTTACTGTTCAGTCTTAATGTGAGAATCAATTAACTTTAGTAGGCTGTTTTTAATTCTCTTTAAAGACAATGATTCGAAACAGAAAACCTGCGCTTCCCTGGTGGCGCAGTGGTTGAGAGTCCACCTGAAAAAAAAAACCCAGAAAACCTGGAACACTACTGTATGTGGCATGACATTTTGTAAAAGATTTTATATTATAATGTAGCCAAAAGAGTGCAAGGAAAAACTTGTCATTAGTCTCAAGGAACCATTGGTATAAAGATAACAGGAGAGAACAATTATGCTGGGAGGAAATTTGGCCATTCAAATGAGGATTTCATTGCAAGATCCTCCTTTTCACTGCAAGATCTTTAATTTCATCGCAAGATCCTCTTTAAGTTCTTCCCTATTTTCCCACAAGTAAAATGCTGTCTCTTATTTGAGGGCAAATCTCCCATACTTGTACTACTCCTCTTCTTGGTTATTCTACACAATTATAATTACCCATTTTATTAAATTTAGCTATTAACTTAAGAACCAACTTTAAAAAATCTAGGATGTCTCAAAGAGAACATATACTGCACAAAATAGCTGCACAACAATTCTAGGAGACGTGATCACAAGGGCAAAGAACCAACAATACATGGTTGAATGTTATAATATCCTACTCTCCTACCCAGAGGTAAAAATTAAATGCAGAGTTATATTAACACAAAATGCACTCCGGCAGAGTAAGTCCAACAAATGAATGAGAAAATGCTATAAGAAATTGGAACTAAGCCCCAACACATCTCCCTACCCTTCCTTCATTCTTTATAATAATGAAAACTATCCCTCAATACCTCAGTTTACATTGTGCATGGAATTGTTTTTACTGTAACTGTTTACCGAAGAGGAAATTATCTTTATCCTACTGCCGCCTGGAATTCTAAATTAATAAAATGACTTGTAAATTCCCAGAAATCCCCAAGTGGAATATAATTTACCTGTTATTAGGGACCAAGGGAACAGCATTCACTTTACTCCGGATTTTTAAAATAAGACCTCAGCTAACATCTCATGTCATTTGCTTTTAGATCATAAAATAAAATGGATGGTAGTCTAGCTTACAGGCACTTAGATTGGCTTTGTAAATTATTGGCTGACTCATTCTCACTAAAGGCATCCATTTTATGCCAGAGGCTTTATTAGCAGTCCAGGGACACAAAGAACTGGTAAACAAAGGAATCCACAGACACCATGCTGCGTGTTGCAGATCTCCGGTAATCTTCCAACAGTTTTTATCCTTTCCCTAAAAATAATCTATGCATATCGAAAGGAGCCACTTAACCCCTTGGAAACCCTCAAGCTAAAGGGGTAAAAAAAAAAAAAGATTATTGTTGGTTTTACATGGAGAACTACTAGGAAATTTTACCTAAATTATAAGTGAAACACAGAAAATTGAGCAAAGTAGAGTATAACAGACCCCAAATTGACAAAAAGGAAGTTTAACTTCTTCCACAGTAAAGAAGTTTACAGAGAGAGGAAATCATGTACTAGAGAGAGCATTTCAATGGCTATGTTTGGTACAAAACTATATACACACACACACACACACACACATACTATATACATACACATACTTTATACATACAGTTTATAGTTTATATACAGTATATAGTTTGCACCATATATATATATATACACATATATACATCTATATATTTTTAAGAGAATAGTTTCATTTTTTCTAAATCTCAACTGTATATTCTTCTAAAGGGGTGGGTTGTAGATAATTCTGAAAAAATAATATAGAAGAATAATTTGGGGAAAGTCTGGAGCTCTTTTCTCGTTTCTCGTAGAGAAGATGTTCACAAAATAGATTTACTGACCATCTGACGTTCTGCTGTAAGAATTCATGGTCATAAAAAATTTCTAACCCTGGGGAAAATGGTTTCTACACACAACTTATCCTTTAACTGTATATTCATTTTTAGGCACAATTAGTTGTCCCAATGCCCAATGTTTTCCAGAATGCAAAAAAGAATATTCGTAGAAGAGAAAAACATAGGAGACTGTATATTCAAGGGCAGAGAATTAGTGAAGTTAATTGTCTCTCAAATTAAGGTTTTTAGACCACTGCATCGGTATCATCTATCTAGTGGGTTAAAATGCAGATTCCTGAGCCCAATCCACAAATTAATCAGAATTTCTGGGGAAAGGGTTAGGAATCTGCAGTTTTAACACATATCCCACATGATTGTAGTGTACACAAAATTTGAATCACTGCTACATTTCTGTAGCCTTTAGGAACCAAAGCATGCATGCCTCTCACTGTATTTGAAGAAGACTGAGCTATGAATCCAATGTTTGCTAAGGTCTCTTTCTCCTATTAGTCTGGAGCAAGGAGAGGGAGGTTGCAGAGGCAAAGCTGAAAGCAGAGGCAAAATCATATTTTAAAGAGAGAAAAGAATTTACCTTCACATAAAGACTCCAAACCCATATGTAAGAATGTATGGGTTTCATTGTACTAAAAGGGAATATGCAAATCCTACTAAAAAGAATGCTATAGGTATTAAGAAATAGAAGTACTATAATTTTAATGTTTTCAAATGGGCATATTAATTTATATTCATGATTGCATTTTAGATTTCAATTCAAACTAAAGTGGGTAAGAAACAAAACCAAAACAAAACAAAACTCTTACGTCCAAGTGTTTTGCATCTCTGGAAAATAGGTCCCTTGTTATTTTTTCCCAGAGTTATTATTATAATGACAATTTGCTTTTGTTTTTTAATTGAAGTATAGATTTAGAATATTGTGTTAGTTTCAGGTGTACAGCTAAGTGATTTAGTTATACATATATATATTTTCTGATTTATTTTTCATTATAGGGTTATTACAAGATAGTGAATATAGTTCCCTGTGCTATACAGTAAATCCTTGTTTGTTTTATATGTAGTGGTGTGTATCTGTTAATCCCATACTCCTAATTTATCCCTCCCTGCCTTCCCCTTTGGTAACCACAAGTTTGTTTTCTATGTCTGTGAGGCTGTTTCTGTTTTGTATGTAGATTCATTCTTATTATATTTTAGATTCCACATATAAATGATATCATATAATATTTGTCTTTCTCTGTCTCAGTATGATAATCTCTAGGTTCATTCAGACAATTTGCTTTTTTAACAAGAGGTGAGAATATGTTATTTTTTCCCATAACATTTCACCAAGTTCCTTCTTTTTTTGTAGTTTCCAAACAACACTGGGAAATCACCCATATCCTCAATTCAGTGGAGAGACAGCATACTGATATCTAAATAGCATTACAGGTATAAGCAATATCGTATATCAAATAAGGTAAGAGGTACAAATTCATTTCCACAAGGAAAGATTCAAATGGCTAGTCACCCATCTGAATCAGAAATCATTGTTTCCTGTTATTTTTATGGCAACCCAGAATTTCACTTAATTACATAAGGTATTTTATAGCACTAATTTACTCAGTAGGCATTAATCGTCATAATGTCCACCTGTGACACACAATAAACTCCTAAACTAAAACAATAATAATTACCACCAAAACAAAGCAAAACACCACATACACTTCTCCACTACCAAAAAATTCACCATTAACTATTGCCCTCAATGTTCAAGGTTTGATGCTTATTTCAAAACAATTTAAACCACATCACAGCTTTCCTTACAAATATATCTAAACAGAGTGAATAACCAGAGACACAATCAAAATGTCACCATACCCCTCTCCTCTCATTACCTGTCCATTTTCCTCACTTAATTTCAACATAAAACCTAGAGTAACAGTTAAGAAAATCACTAAAGCTGCTGAGGAAATTGAGGCTTGAATAATTTTTCACAAAACCAATTATTTCCCAAATAAACTTTATTTTGAAAAGAATACCACAACAGAGTTGTATAAATTTAAATATGACACATCTTAGCATTATTACTGAGTCAAATCATATACAAGTGAAGTCACAGTTCATGTCTGATTATTCTTACGAATGAAAAGGTGCAAAGATGCAGCTAAACTAAAAAGGCAGGTAACATAAAAACAACCATAACCTATTATATATTGTCACTTCATACTTGTGTCTAACTATTTAGGTGGGAATTGATCCAAATTCACACAAGATAAAGAAATATGCTACCTGAATAACCAAAATTCTTTTTACTTTACTTGCTCTACCACAGATAGCATCATCAGTAATGTTTATACAAAATATAGCACCCTAGGACAAGCTACTTTCTTTCCCCCAATAATACAGACCAAAGCTTTCTGTATTGTGGCTTATAACACCTTCAGGTTGAGGAAAACAGCAGTGACAACTTAAGACTTTTCTAAATATAGGTGATTTCATCAGACAAAGGTGTTATTTATGTTCTTCTCAAGAACTTTATGTTTTAGTGATGAAAATGTCAATATATAATTGGTGAAAGTAGTCTATATATGATGTAGTAATTGTTCATATGTATAAAAAAAAAAAAAAAACTAGAGGTAAACAGGAATGAAAGGACTAAGACACACACCTGGACCCTCTCACCCCTAGGTTTTTTGAGGCAATTCAGTGTTCACCCCAAGATTATTCAATGAAACCAGAGCCATTTCTGGATCATGGGAATTCAAAAGCACCATAAACAGCCAGTTAACTATCTTCAAAGGATAAGGACCCAAAGACAAAAAACAGAGTTGACTACTAGGAGAGCAAACTGAAGAGAGAATTAGGCCCAATGAATTCAAAGAAAATTTTTACTTTTTCAATAGTAGAGGGCAGTAGAAACATACTTAACTTGGGGACTGAAATCTGGTTCTATAAGTTAGTTGTTGACCTCGGGCACAACAGTCAGTCTCTCTTAATGACAATTCCCTCATCTATAAAATAGGTACATTAAGATCTACCCTCTTTTCTCCATAGGCTTCAGACTAATGAGAATCAGACAATGATGCACTTGAGATCACTTTGTAAACTTATAAGAGATTCTTCTTAGCAAATGGATATTTGGGCACTTTTTTAAAGTATTAAGGAAAAATTCCAGTTTAAGATAAAATTATAAAATCATCAACTTTTTGATCCAGGATAGACCTGTATTCAATATTAGCTACTGTGGGTCTGCCTCATTTTTTTGATGAGGCAGAAATAGGAAAATTTTTATTGTATTACTCATTTCTCTTATAAGACAATGTTACTATAGTATAATACATTAGTTATAGACTTTGTTAATTAAAGAACCAGGAAGGGTGATCTTCCAGCCTTAAAAAGTAAACACTGACTCAATACAACTCTTTACCTCCTCTACAATACTTTGACACATTTTATTATGAAGAAATAAACACATAAATAATTTGTTCTATTAATCACAATAGGTCATTCATCACTAGGAACCCAACCTTATGTAGCTTAAATCCCAGGCAGAATATTTCTCTGTAAACATATTTATAAATTATTAACTTTACTCATTTCAGCTTTGCACATCTCCTCAGTAAAGCAGTAACTCTTAAACATAGAGCTCAACAACCATTTTCCCCTTTTCCTCAAGCAGAGACTCAAAGGCACTTACAGACACACTGTTTCATTACAATATGAAAATAATAAGCCTTGGGCTATTGCAAAAGGCTTTTCAAATATCAGCATCTAACTTGGAGAAAATAGAGGGAAGAAGAAACAGAGGGTGCTGATTTGTGCTATAACCTGATCTTATGTTGGGCATGCACCCAGTGGCAATATTTTAAAATTACAAGTAAGCAAGTAAAACATAAGGCTTCATATGTAAAAGTGGAAAATGGTCCAGAAGTCTTCTATTCAAAGACAAATCAATTTTTTCTTCCTAATAACCTACCAGAAAGAAATGGGTACTTAGAAGCCCTAAGGGGTTCTTCTAATAATATTCAGAAAAATATATAAAAATAAAACCCAAAGCATGAACAGAACATAGTTAACAAATAAGACTTTCTTTCAAGATGGTTACCCTCTCTTTTAAGGATGGATGCTATATAAAATGGGCAGACGTGTGTCTATAATTCATCATGTTTATATGTAAATTCTCTGGCAGATATAAATCCATCTTTGTCTTCATCTTCTTTATCAAAAATATCCTCCACCAAAACATCATGATGACTTTCATTCACCACTGCACCATGCTTTTCAAACTCCTTCTTTAAATACACTTTAACCTACAAAATAATGGGTCACATTAATAATTCTAATTCATAGGACACCCACATCGAGCCAATCAATATCACAGACTGGACGGGTAGTGCATTTAGTTATATATAACAACTACTAAACAACTACCTTATGATATATTTCAAATGATAGTAAAAGAATTATAAGGGATTTTTCCCCTTAAAAGCTGTTGCTATAGTGCTACAGTAGAGACACAAAATTTTGCTCAGAGGCAAAGATATGGCTTATATCATGGGAAAAACACACAGTGAAAGCATATTACGTGTTCTTAATCCAAGTCTAAATAAAGCCAAGCATTTGAAAGACTGCTATCTTTCAATCCACCGAATTATCCAGATCTTGTTTTCTAAGAAGGGTCAGAAGTCCAGATATTTCTCTTAAAATCAGATTAAATGATGGCCTTTTAAAATTTTAAGTAGGCGTCTGGGAATAGTACCTGCTGTGGACTGGCTGTAATCACGCCACATGACCTTCCGATCTCAGAAGTTAAAGCAAAATCCAGCCTGATGCGTATTTAAGACTAAAAGTTTCCATTTTTATACAGATATTTAAATATATAAACAAAATATTGCCCCCAATTACCTACTAGATTCACCATAATGCAATTCAACCTATATTTTCATTTTGAATCATATCCCTATTATTCCTCTGTTAGATCAGCACTTTCAAACCTTCTCTCCTCCCCCTACCACCAACATGCAAGCATATAGTGTATATTTATTTTTAAGATTAAGGGGATTTAATGCAGTTGTTAAAAAGCAGGGGGGGGGGGCTTCCCTGGTGGCGCAGTGGTTGAGAGTCCGCCTGCCGATGCAGGGGACACGGGTTCGTGCCCCGGTCTGGGAAGATCCCACATGCCGCAGAGAGGCTGGGCCCGTGAGCCATGGCCGCTGAGCCTGTGCGTCCAGAGCCTGTGCTCTGCAACGGGAGAGGCCACAACAGTGAGAGGCCCGCGTACCGCAAAAAAAAAAAAAAAAAAAAAAAAAAAAGCAGGGGGGGGCAGTAACAATGAAACTCTATGGACTAATGTAGAACATGTCTCCAGGGTATATTGTGTGAATAAAGTGAGATGTCAAACAGTATATGTATAGTATGCTACTTCTTGTGTAAGCAAGGGGGAAGTAAGAATATATATTCATGCTTGCTAGTATTTGCATAAAGAAACACTGGAAGGGTTTGTTAGAAACTAGTAAAACTGGATATGAAGGGGGAGGTCACATGGTAGAAGAGGATGTGGGTGGGAGAATGACTTCTTAATAAATCTTTTTATATTGAATTGATTTTTTCGAACCATGCGGATGTTTTTTATTCAAGATTTTTTTAATGAAAAGGAATTCAAATTTATCTTGGATAGAAAAAAGTCCATGACTGATAACACTCTGAGGTGTTATGAATTTAGTAGCTGTGGATCATGACTCTGCGGTTTATAACAACATGACTTAAGACTTAATCATTGGGACTTCCCTGGTGGCGCACTGGATAAGAATTCGCCTGCCAGTGCAGGGGACACGGGTCGATCCCCAGTCTGGGAAGTCCCACATGCTGCGGAGCAACTAAGCCCCGTACGCCACCACTACTAAGCCTGCGCTCTAGAGCTCACGAGCCACAACTACTGAAGCCCACGTGCCTAGAGTCCATGCTCCACAACGAAGCCACTGCAATGAGAAGCCCACGCACCGCAACGAAGAGTAGCCCCCCTCGCTGCAACTAGAGAAAGCCCGCGCACAGCAACAAAGACCCAACACAGCCAAAAATAAATAAATTTGTATTAAAAAAAATTTCCTAGCCATTAGAATGAAATTGGTTAAAGCATAAAAAGGGACTTGATTTCTGACCAGCCAAGCCAGAATGGAGAACACAGGTCGACAAAAAACATAGGGCTAGATATCTACCTACACTTCTTTCCCCACAGAAGCCAGACTAAGACAGGTATGTGTAGCAACGGCTGCAAACACCTAAATAAATTATAGAGAGGAGTCTTCTTCCTTTCTCCTTACTCAACACCAGGACCCTGTGCAGGCTAGGAAAGGTCTCCTACTGTGGAAAATCCAGACTGGGGTCTCCTAACCTGAGCAAAACTGAGCATGTGATCGGCTTGCTGATGCTAACTGCTAGAAAATCACTATGCAACTCATTTAACAGCCAGTCTAAAGTTTTAAACAGAAACTGTCCATGTGAGATATTTTGCAGGACATCTACGTTTCTTATATCGTAGCTCCAAAACGGGAATTGTCTTGGCAAAACAGATCTTCAAAAACTCAGGGCGAGAGCAAGATACACTGAACCCTAAGCATTAAGGAGAAAAAAGCAAAAGAATGAAAAGTCTCAATATATTTCTTTCCAAAACAATGATTTCCCATTTTAAAAAGTCAATTTTCAAAGCATCAGTGTTTAAGAAAACTTATAAATAACATTTTACACAAAAATAAATTTTATTTTAAAATATATTTCTTAAAAAGTGAGCTAAAAGAAAGGAAGGGAGGGAGGGAGGGAGGAAGGAAGGGAGAAAAAAAGGAAGAGGGGGAGAGAGAGAAAGGAAGAAAGAAAGAGGAAAGATCACCTCATCTTTAGAGAGTTTCCAGTCATCATTAAGATCCATTTCTTGGAATGATTCATGGGATCTTGGTCCATTTCGAATCTCTAGGAGATCGATGTTGAATATCAGTGTACTCTCTGGGGGAATTTTACCTGACATGAAGAGGGAGAGGGGTTAATTTTATTAAATAGATCCCAAAGTTTTGATGATAGAAGACTTGTGGTTCTGAACAAAATACTGTTTTAATTGAATTAAATAAAGAGCCTTTCTAAGATTGTCCCATATATAGAAATTACTTATAGTTTATTCAAACAAAATAAATAAGGAACAATCCAAACTATTAGATCAAAAACAATGTGTTTTTGGCTTTGCAATTAAAAATTGTTTTGCACACACACACAGATATGCCTCATGGTCTGAGTATTAAATTTCAAATATAATTAAGAGGTTACATATTATATGTCAAGAATGACTTCATGGGCTTTAGATAATTAAGAGTTAATTATAGTACAAATGATTTACTAACTTTTGGGTCAAAAAGTCCTGGCCTAGAAATACATATAGTACTGCCATTTCCACCACTGGGAGGCAGTATATAACTGAATGAGCTCTGGTTTCACACTGGGATTGAGGCTCACATCTGCCCCTCTTTAAGCCTCAGTTTTCTCATCTGGAAGCAAATTTAACACATGTTGATGAAGTTCCATGGGAGGGGAGACATTAAAGCAAATTTCTGAGAAGGGAGATAAAAATCTTTTAAAGTGAAAAGAGCTTTGTTAAAGCCCCAGGGCCTTTAAAAAAAACCAAACCCAAACCAAAACAAACAAAAAACTTCTGGGAAACATGGACAATTTTTTTTCAACGTGTTTCTTTATAACTATATTTAACATACAGGTCCGGGTAAACATTACAAATATTTCTCAGTGCCCCACCCCCTCATCCCATTAAAGAGCATCTGTAAGCACCAAAAGAACAAAACTTACACTGTGTGCCGAAGCTTACCATTCCAGATCTAGACAGAGAAGGGCATGCACTAGAGGTCATCGATAAAACTGGTATCTTTCCAAAAGGAGGCATGCAAACATGGTACTAAAAAACTACAAAATTAGTGTTTAAATACGTATTAGCAGAATTAGTTTCATGTTATTCTGTTTGAAGGAAATTACTCAGATTCAGATCTCTACTCGTTATAAAATAAAATCAAGTCAAATAGAGTATGGAGAAAGAGAAATGGACTAATACTATATACATAAATATTAAAGGTGAGACAAAGATACAGGAAAGTGAAAGAAATGTTTAAACATCAGAGAAACATTTTCTAGATACTTCTCTAAAAGGATCATTATTAAAATAAGAATTGAATTTTGTTAGTAAATCCTATTCTATGCATAAGATTTACATAGCAAGATCCATTTAGAATATGTAATACTTCACATATGACACCTATTTTCTTCTCAGTACACTGGGGCTAGGAAATCATAATCCCCACCTTGTAAATGGTTAAGCTTGGACTTCAGGATGCTGTGAAGTCTGTATTTCTACTACGTCAGAGTAGTTTTCTGTCTAGTTCTGATGACTTCTTAAAATTTTTTTTCTTTCTCATTATATAATGTGTGCCCATTGTAGAGAATGTGGAAGAGACAGAACCAGAAATAAAAATAACTCCCAGAACCACTGTCCATTATTAACATTATTTATTTCCTTGTGATTCACTTTGTATGTGTATATATTTTTTCCTAATACTTACTATCATAATATATATATCTTCATTTTCTACCTTTATAAATATAACATTATATCATACATATTTTAGATGTAATTTTTAAAATCTTTAAAATGCCATTTAGAAATAACTGGGCTGGGCTTCCCTGGTGGCACAGTGGTTGAGAGTCAGCCTGCTGATTCAGGGGACACGGGTTCATGCCCCGGTCCGGGAAGATCCCACATGCCGCGGAGCAGCTAGGCCCGTGAGCCATGGCTGCTGAGCCTGCGTGTCCGGAGCCTGTGCTCTGCAACGGGAGAGGCCACAACAGTGAGAGGCCCGCGTACCTCAAAAAAATAAATAAATAAAAAGAAATAACTGGGCCATATTTTATTTAGATACACCCTTTTCATTATACACTTAAGTTGGTTCCAGTCTTTTTGCTATTAGAAATAACAAGTGATGGACATCCCTGTTTATGAACCTTTCTCCCAATACCAGACTATTCCCTTAGGTAAGATTCTAATAAAGGAATTACAGGATACATGCATGTAAACATCTTCAGGCTTCTTGTAAATAGCCCTTTGGAAAACTGCATGGGTTCCCACCTAAACAACAGGTGTTATTGGCTGCCCTAGAACAACTAGCACAAAGGCTCCCTGGACCAACTAGCCCACTTGCTTCTGCTTTATTAAACTCATATCACATCACTCCATTATTCATTTAAATAAATTATCAAAAACTTTATAAAACAACTTTAAAACAAAGATGAGGGCTTCCCTGGTAGCGCAGTGGTTGAGAGTCCGCCTGCTGATGCAGGGGACACAGGTTCGTGCCCCGGTCCGGGAGGATCCCACATGCCGCGGAGCAGCTGGGCCCGTGAGCCATGGCTGCTGAGCCTGCGCGTCCAGAGCCTGTGCTCCGCAACGGGAGAGGCCACAACAGTGAGAGGCCCACATACCGCAAAAACAAACAAACAAACAAAAAGATGAAAATTAACTCCCATAAGACCTCTGTCGTGGGAGACTTCATTTGTGAGTCACACACAGCCCACATCTAAAACTGCATTTAATGCCTAAATAATCTATATTTCAAATGTTTGACTCATCAAAACAATTATGTTGAGTAGTCTTTGCATTGTGAAAACAAATTGGTAAGTTTCAACTGGGGAGGATAAAAAAGTTTTAGAGATGGATAGTGGTGACGCTGGCACAACAATGTGAATGTACTTAATGCCACTGAACTGTACACTTAAAAATGGTTAAAATGGTAAACATCATGTTATGGAAATAATACCACCATTAAAAAAAACCCACCAGGGGCTTCCCTGGCGGTCTAGTGGTTAAGACTCTGTGCTTCCACTGCAGAGGGCATGGGTTCAATCCCTGGTTGGGGAACTAAGATCCCACATGTCAGGTGGTGCGGCCAAAAACAAACAAACAAAACCCGCCATATTGGTGAGCAATATTAATAATAGAGTTGAGATTACAGAACGTTTTTCCTTATTAGCTCAGTTGACCATTTACATATTATGGCCTTAATTGGCCATTTCAAAGGCTAATCAAGGCAATTATATTTTCCTAAGATATACAAGTCCTCTATTTACTTCTAGAAAAAAATACATAGTAGTTAGTAACTTCTATCCCTAATCCAGAGAAGAATTCTAATTCTGTAGTAAAACTGTAGAATTGTTATTACCTTTTCCTTCTTTTCCATAGCCCAAGGCAGGAGGAATGATGAGCTTTCTCTTCTCTCCTACACACATTCCCTGCAAGCCCTGGTCCCAACCTTTGAGAGCCTCCAGGATGCCCAGGGTAAACCAAATAGGCTGACCATTGTTATGTTTGTGACTACAATAGAAAGAAAACACATTAGAACTCCTTAGTAACTTTATCATTATTTTTTTATTGCTGTGGTGTAACATTTCCACCCATGACTGATTAATTTTATTAGTTTGGAAATTAATGAAAATAGCACACATGCACATGTCAAACTCTATAGTAATTCATTTCACTTCCCACCTTTTTTTTTTTTTTTTTTTTTTTTTTTTTTTTTTTTTTGTGGTATGTGGGCCTCTCACTGTTGTGGCCTTTCCCGTTGCGGAGCACAGGCTCCGGACGCGCAGGCTCAGCGGCCATAGCTCACGGGCCCAGCCGCTCCGCGGCACGCGGGATCCTCCCAGACCGGGGCACGAACCCGCGTCCCCTGCATCGGCAGGCGGACTCTCAACCTCTGCGCCACCAGGGAAGCCCCCATCTTTCTTGATGCAAATTTCACATAGCTGAATTTGCTAGAGCTGGCAGAGGGAATAATAATAAAAACAACTCAGCATTTACTGTATACAGGTATTATCCTAAATGCTTTGCTTCTTTTAAGTCTAACAATGATAATATGAGATAAGTACCATTATTACCCCATTGTACAGAGGAGTGTGCCAGTATCTGACCCAACTCCAAAGTTCAAAGTCTTAATCACAAAATGATGCTGTCCCAGGAAGACCACTAGAATGCAGAAAAGGGATAAAATAATGGAAAATGGATGAGTTTGGGAAGGAGAATGAGAAGCTAAGAACTTACTGCCAATGCTCACGGGTCCATGCCCACATGCACAGTGGAGTCAGGAGTGCAGTGTCTTATATCCTGCCTACAACCTTTCCTGATGTATAGCCTGCTGATGGCTCTGATAGGTGCAAGAGGCTGCTCTTCAACCCTGAATCCCCACTCAGACCCTGGCCTAGTTCTCTCCCCAGGCATTTACTGTGGGGCGATGCAAAGAAGTCTGGAGGAGTGGCCCCTCAAGGACTGGGGAAGAAGGAAATGGTCAAGATATCCTGGCTTATGAGTTGGAGAGAGGCCAGCCTAAGAAAACCAACCTGCTGAGCTACTGGAGGGGCTTGTGGGCTGAGTAGTATCTGAGCCCCAGTTAGTTCCCTCTTAGTGCAATAAGGAAAGTGTTCTATTCAAGGATATCTTGTAGTTGAGAAACGGAAGTCACTCTTCTAGGCTTCACAGGTACCATGGCTACTAAATCTAGGTAAAGGCCATCACTTCTTTTCCTTAATTTCCCCCATGATCAAAGTAGCAAAATGGGAACCATAGAAAATAGGGGAAGGCTAGAAAAGAATAAAGAAAGAAGAAATAATCTACCACCCAGCACTGCCAACAGTTTTGGCACGTTTCTTGTCATGGTAAAGGACTTAGGCTATTTACCACATAGGCTACGGGTCTCGAAATAATGAACATGCTTTATAAACTGATCATTTGATGGTACTTCTTTATAATACTGAGAGTTAGCAGGTTTTGGCCATTTACATGGAGGCTGCATGACAATATTCCCCTCTTCAGGTACTAAAACTTTAGTAGCAAAGTGCTAAATAATGTCAAGCGGTTACCACCAGGGTCCACACAGGCTTTTGGTTCTGAGACCTGAAAGAAAGCAGGCTGGGTCTAAAACAGATCAGACTAAAAATAAAAAATGTAATTGGAAGTTTCAAATGCAAATCATAATATTGTTTAATGTCCACTGTGGCACCAGCCTTGTTGATAAAAAAGATAGGGCTGTTGAGAATTCTATGGCATGCCCTCATCTTGGAACTTTTTGCAAAGGCTAACGGAGTTCAGAGAAGAGTGCCACTGACTTCAAAACCTCATGACACACCAGATCGGAATGCCCAGTAAAGGCAGTTTATCAGAAAACGAGGTCAGGAAGGGCCACGAGGCTTCACTGCTTTAGTTCACGCCATTCCCCCTACCTGGGATGTCCTCCCGTCCTCATTCTCCACCAAGAAACCTCCACCCATCTTTCAAGGCCCATCTCAATTATGATCCCTGGGAAGTCATTCTCTTTCCCCATCTCTCAGAGCATGATTATGTCCAGAGTCCGTTATGCTTTGTGAGCACTTTGAACATTCTGTACTTTACATCATGAGTTGTCTTCCTCCCCTCTGTAGACCGTGTTTTTCTAGAGGAGAAGAACCCACTCGTAGTCATCTTTGCATCCCCAGGGCCTGACTCATTAAGGATTTGATTGATGAATAGATGAATGAATGGATGAGGATGGAGAGAAGCCAGATTTTAAAAATCTCCCTAGTGTCAAACAAAGGGCCTAACATAAAGAAATGTCCATTAAATACTTTGGAATGGAATTGGAGAATCAATGCCTAATTGGAAATCATTACACTTGTAAAAGTTTTCCATGTTGCAATTTCTTTCTTTATAAAACAGAAATAGTGATAGTGTAACCACCTGAAAATCCTTCACTGTAGGTATTGAATTAATCTTCCGTAACCACACCCACACCCATCAATGAAGTCTTTGAATTTCTAGAAAGAAACAAATAATGAAACAAATCGTGGTCCTGTGCCTTGACCGAAGTGGCATCTATCAGAAAGTTAGGTCAATGGACTAGCATTAACATAACCTACAAAAAGCAAATAAATGATTGTATATTCTGCTCATGAAGTTGCTATGAAAAGTTTAAGTAAATTTCACCTACACCAAAATAAAAATGGAATTGAGCTAGTTTCCCTCAGGAACAAAGTTTGAGAAATGAGAATTCCTTTAAGGCTTTTCTACTTATTGCCTAATTATACACCTAGATATTTCTACAGCATTTCAGAAATTCTAGTTCTAATTTTTATAATTAAAAAAATTACTGCTTTATCCTGACCACATGTTTCCAATAAGACCTTCAAAGGCCTTGTTATATACGATTGGCTTTAAACAATTTCCTTTCCCCAAACTAAGAAATTAGATATTTCAGTTTTTTTCAAGAGGGATAAAGCTGGTACACGCCACTATTCCTGCCCAAGAGCTGGCATATGTGGGTGGGTTCTTTACTATTTTACCTGCAGGGTATAATTACTCACGTGGAGTGAAATAAGGAGCCGTCCTTTTCTAAGTAGCCTTCATAGTGGACCAACATCAAATCCCCTCCTTTGGTCTTGCGATGGCAGATAAACGGCTTCTGGAGCACTTCAATCTTCACTTCTGGTTCAGGGATCAGAGCCCCACTCAAAGAAGTGACTAAAAGCGTCAGGACCGCGTTCCACAAGAAAAGCCTCATGTTACCAGGGCGGGAAACAAGTTGCTACAAAAACACAAAAAGGGCCCCCCGACCTCATAGAGTTAAGGATGTAGTTGAAGACTTAAAGACAACAGCCTCTGGCAAGTTCATGACTCCCCCTTCCTAGCAGACGTGGCACATTCACCACCGACAACTTTCCCACGCACTAAGAACTCACCTCTAAAGAGTTAAACCCAAACCCGGACCTTGACTGGCTCTTACAACACTGCCCCCTGGAAAGCGTGAGCTCCCGTTGGCTTGCGGTGCTGTCCCTCAGGAGCCTCTCAAGCCAATGACTCTACAACAATGTAATTTACCACCCGGCCGAGCAGGGCGGTAGCCCAGAGGCGAACCACCCGGTGAGGTCCTGGAGCCCGGAGGATTACAGAATTCCACAACCTCGGACTTTGAGAGAGGGGTGGAACGCGGAGCTAACCGGAAACTTCGACAGATTCACAGCGGTAAAGAACCCGGCCAGGGTGTGAAGTCCAGGTCTCAGGAAAGACTCGTTTACCCTCACCGTTGGTGAGAGGCCCCCCAATAGTAATTGCTTATTATTTAAGTTAGGATATGAACGATAAAGACTTTAACAGTGGTTTAGGTTTCACAAAGTGCTTTCCCGTTCTTCGTGAGCCTCTCTACACTGCCGGTAAGGCAGATTCTTTTATTCCATTAAAAGATAAGTATATTTTGGCTAGGAGAGGTTAAGTGTCCTGCTTAAGGTTGTTCAGCCCCAAAAGGAATTGAGCTCCGCCATCAAACCATCTTCTGATTCATTCTACAACGCTGCACAACATTATGGCTGCTAATAATTTTAGAGGACCTTAGTGTAGAGGGTCAATAATAGCCTCTATGAAGGATAAGGACGTGCAGACCTCCGCTTTCAAGTAGTAATCACAGTTACGAGTTACACAGGCTCATCTTTCTTTAAAATTTTTAATTTTACATTTTTCGCATAATTTCAAAAGCAATACGTGTTCATTGTAGTCGATTTGGAAGAAACTGGAAAGCACTAGAGTTTCCAGTTAAAATAAAGGAGCCTAATTAAATTTGAATTTCAGATAAACAACGAATTAATTGTTCTGTGTTTTTATTTGCTAAATCTGGTAACCTTACACTAAAGAAAAAGAGAGAAAGAAAAAAGATCTCCTGTAACGCCACCATCCAGAAATAATCATCTTAACATTTTGGTGCATGGTTTTGTGACAAATGCCTAAAACAATTAGGATCCTATTGTATACTGTGTTTCCTAACCTGCTTTTACCACTGAATCTATAGTTAACATTTTCCCTAGTCAAATATCGTTAGCACAGTCCTTTCTCACACTTTCATATGCATAGGAATCCCCCGAGAGATCTTGTTAAAATGCAAAGTTCGATTCCGGAGTTCCTGAGCTTGTGGCGAGATCCTACAATTCCGAGAAGCTCCTAGGTAATGTCAGTGCTGCCGTCCGCGGACCACACTTCCTGTTGCGAGGTTTTACAGTTTAGACAACATCTGTTTACGCTCGCTGGCCACACACAGTATTCTATCGTGAAATTCCCATATCTCCGTACGCCTTATTGTTGGGTACCTCAATAGTCTTTAAGTGCGTAGGATCAATTAGCCTTGAAATAAGAATTGAATCCTGAAGACTAGAATCCAGGGGGCACCCTAAGGGGCCACGGTGGCTCCCAAACATCTGGAGATGGAACCCATCCACGGCACCATTGAGTCAGGACTGTGTTCCACCTTCGTCCCAGAGGCCTCCCTCCTCCCTCCTCACCCTCCCTTTAGTCCGAAGCCTGCCTCCCAGGACTCATTTTCCCCGTGGGCCTCTCTCACTACATCAGCCATGGCGCCGGCGCCTCTAAACCCCGGGGTGGATTTTGGGAACAGGCGCGCAAGCGGTGCACTGGGCATGCGCGAGCGGGCCCCGAGCTCCGTGGGTCGAAGACTCAGGTAGCGCGCCGTGGCGCCGCCAGCAACCAGCTCCTTCAGTCGGGACACTTGGGTGGCTTCAGCCGCCCCTCAGACCAACCCAGTGCCTTGACCTCCTTGAGGACAGCGCGCCGGGCCCGCCGCGCCGGGCCACCGGACGGCGGCGTCCTCACGTGCGGAGGCCGCCACAGTGACCCCGCCCCCGGGCCCGGGATGTGAGGCCCGCGGGGTTTCCCCGCACCGGGCCTAGGCGCCGGGAGTGGCCGGCTCGGCAGCGCCGGGCGATGGCCCTGCTGCCGGTGCTCCTCGCCTCCTGGGGCCTGGGGCAGTGAGGGGGCCGGCGGGCGAGGGCAAGGTGGCCGCGGGCGCCATGGAGGGGGTGCTGTACAAGTGGACCAACTATCTGAGCGGTGAGTGGGAGGCGTGCCAGGGTTCTGGTCCTTTGTCTGAGCCGCGGGAGGGTGGCGTCGGGACGCGCCTTCTGGGGGTCGGGGTCACGGTCCCTCCTGAGACCAGAGAGGCCTGCGCGGACCGGGAATGTTTCCCCACAGCAGTTCTATGTCTCCCGTGCTATACAGACCCAGCCCCCTGTAGGGGCTGGGTGAGGGCCGTAGCTTTCCTCACTTCGAGGAAAGCTAAGAAATCCTGAGATGTGGGGTGACTTGAAAGGCACGATGCCCTCGGTGGCAGAGGGAGGGAGGCGCTGATTCCCGCAGTGGGGTCCTCTGGGAGTCTCGAATTCTGGCGAAGGAGCTGGTCTCAGAAGGTTTCAAATAAATGCCAGCAGTAACCTGGAATCCCAGAGGTGAAAGGTCCTTTTTCAAACAAAGTCCCCAGAGCAAGCACTTTCCCTTTGTCACCTGCAGAGTCATCCGAGTGCAGACCAAGGTATCAGAGTTACGTCTCAGTTCCAAAGTATGCACAAGGTTTTTGGTTTTCTCACTGAGCATTTCTTTTTGTTTTACAGACTCAGAAATTACCGTAAAATAAAATGCAAGCATTAGCAACTCTTTTTTTGCTCCGCTGAGCAGAATGGCTTAAAAATAGTACCCCACCCCCTTTGCAATTTGTGGAAGTACTTCATATTTTGAGAAGGTCGTAACTATTTTTCAGCTGCGAATATGATTCAGGCCGAGCATTTTCATAAATGAGTATATAAATAAAAGCCTTCTGTGTTCTGAAAACTGTGCTAGGCACTTTTTTGAAATTAAACTTTTTATTATGGAAAATGAGGTGGGCACTTAAAATTTTAATAGCAATGTATTTGAAATGAGAAATATTCCCAGTATCTCTTAGAGTGGCAGAGATGTATTTTCCCATCCTAGGGGACCATAGGACAGTTTTTTTTAAGGTTGTAGTGTGATTATCTGGGGGTGTTTTAAGGACATTTGTGTCTGGGAGGAGCAGTTGGCATAGTGACTGATGAGGTTCTAGAGCACAGCTAAAGGTGCACCTGTTGGGTATACCCAGAATCTCTTCCCTGTGCATAGTGTGGTTACAAATGAGTTCTGTTTATTTTTCTTGTGATCATTAGTAGAAACTGAGTGAGGAGGGGTGTTTTAGAAGACTTGCCCTTTGCTTCAAGGACCTTCATTTGATGTCAAGAGATTGTATTAGATGTGGATACCTCATGGCTGGGCTCCGGTGAATGTCAGAGGCTAACGTTCTCCTAACCTAAAGGGAGGGTGCTTAATCAAGTAATTTGCTTTTGAGGTATCTCTAAACTCTAAGATGTATAATCTTATGCCCTTGAATGAAATTTAGTCGCTGGTCTTGGTCTTTCCCCCCTTTCCATCACACACACCTTTTAACTTGTTTTCTTTCATCCTCAACACTCTTCCTTCTTTTGTTCCATCTCCCCCCCTCCCTTTTTTTTTTTTTTTTTTGCCTCTTCTTTCTTCTTCTTCTCCCCCTCCTTTATATAGAAGGTTTAGTCTCTTGGTACTGTACCTACTTCCTGGTCATGAAATATCTTTTTTCCCCCTGACTGTTTTTATGTATCCTTCAATAAAGCAAAATTTCTCTAGAAGGATCTTTTGGAATCTTTATCATGTGGTGCCATCTGTTCTGTTGGAAAAGAGTCTACTTTTTTCTGCCCCAAGTAAGAGAAGTTAATTTTGTGAGTGATGCCATAGTGGAAGCCCTAAAGAAAAGGGGCGCTGGAGCCATTGCCAGAGATGACTGTCCTTACATCATGCTGCTTGTTCCCATGGCCCACAAGCCACCTCACTGTGGACAAACTGTTCATAGAAGCCCATCACACTGGGTGTATTTAGACTTACGGTTCAGCACATTCTCTTTCCTTAGGACATACATTTACTTTGGAAAAGAATGGTAATAACCTAGGAGGAGCAAATGCATTTTTGTTTCTTCCACCCTTCTATGCAAGTTAGTCTCTCCCAAAAGAGCGTACTGTGAGTGTTAATGACAAGCTTTGACGAAGACATCACTAATTTTCTTCTCCTGAAACTTGTTTTTAAAGGTAACATTTTTTTTTCTTATGGTTTTGCACATAGTAATTTAAAAATACATGTAATATCAGTCTAAGTTTTTGTTCATTTTGAACTTTTCTCTGAAGGGAGTACATAACCCGTTTGTGTAGTTTATTTCCGTCATGTCCACAGCTTGATATGGGATGCCTTATGTCCAAATTTGAGTGGAGTGGTTAGGGAAACAGTTTATCAGCTGATCCTTTGAATCATTTGTGGATGTTGTTAATTTCATTCACCAGCTACTGGTGTGCTGGGCTCTGTGCTAGGCACAGGGCGAGCAGTGTTAAACAAGACAAACACTGCTCCTGCCTTTCTTGAGCTTACAGTCTGGTGGGGGAGACAGACATTCATTGGATACATGGTTGGAAGCAAGTTCCAAGTGTGTGTGAGTTGAGGGGAGAGGATGGGAGAGGCTAGTCGGGGTCGCTGGGGAAGGCTTCACTGAGGAAAAGATTTAAGCAGAGCCTGAAGGATAAACAGAAGCTGGGTAGGTGGTGAGGCCATAGCAGAGGTGCAGTTGGAGGCTGTAAGGAAAAACTTTTTAGGCTCAGGGAATGTCAGTGTGAAGGCCCTAAAGCAGGAAAAAAACTGGTAAGTATAAGGAAAGTAAAGAAGACCCACATGGCTGGAGAGCTGAGAAGAGGCTCCAACAAGACTGCAAGGATGGAGGGCAGGCCTGAAATTGCGGGACCCCATAGGCTGGTTTAAACACTGCGGAGTGATTGTGCATGCACGTGCATGTGTTTGTGTGTGTGTAAGAGAGAAATGGTGAGATTGTTTAAAAGCTCATTTTGGCTACATTTATTGTATTTTGCCAAATACTGTAGTTATTTTGTGAGCTTCTCTTGCCTCTTGAGTTAAACTGTTAGGTATCAATTACTGAAAGTTGGAAACATCCATCAAGCCCTGAGAATAGCAGTATCTAAATTGCTTGCATGAGTGTACTGATAAAATACAGAAAGAGAAAGGAAGAAAAATCTCTTTTCCCTAATATATTAGGCAAACTCAGGTACCCTGTGCTCCATCAGAGGAAAAGGAAAAAAGAAAAAGAAAAAAGAGCTTCTGTGGATTTTCTTCAACATTCTGAGCCATCCTGCCTTTTATGCAGTAGAACATTGGATATTCTGGGATTTAGTGTCCAGCCCTCTCTTCACATATTAGAAGATTAAGCCTGGAATGGAAAGGGGATGGATTAAACATTTCACAAACACCTACGTTGTATGAGACGTAACAGTAGGCACCGTAAGTTTGTTATTTGTATCTTTCAAGCCCTAAAAGTCAGTCAAGGGATATTATACCTGCTTGATTATACGTTAATGCTCTATAGTAGAACACTAGTAGAGTCAAAGAGTCCTAAAGTCTAGTGCCGGCTCTGTCACTGCCAGCTGCAGAGTCACTTTATCATTCTGAGCTTTAGTATCTTCCTCCATAAAAGTGATGAGATTTACCCATTAATAATTGTAAGAATAGTAAAAAAAAAAAAACCAAAAAACTTAACACTTCTAATGTTCCAGGCACTATTCTAAATATTTTACATGGATTAACTCATTTAATCTTTGCAGCAATTTTAGGAAACAGTTGCCTTTATTATTCCCATTTTCCAGATGAAGACATTGAGGCACAGAAAGGTGGAGGAAGGAACTAGCCCAAGGTTACACAGTTAGTAAGTGGCTCCAGTGTCTGTGTTCCATTCATTACATAATACTTGTAAAGGTCCTTCTTGCTTGATCGTTATATAATTCTAGCTGATTCATAATGTGCCTATATTTAAAGTATGTCGACCTAGAATAGCAGACTTTATTTGGGGGTGGGAGGTGGGGAGGAATTCAGGAGTATGGAGGACTTTGCCTGGTGTTGTGCATATGTTTTGTCACAAGGAAATTTTCTGAGCTGTGCTCTGAGCTTTCTACTTTCAGTTTTAGGTCCCATTCCTGCCCACTCAGCACACAGAAGGGCTTCTGCCATGAGCGCTAGCCAGTTGCAGGCTTCTTGGGCCCTTCCAGTGCATTAAAACACAAGCACATTGCAGCACTGCATTCCAAAAATAACAAAAGCTTGCATCATGCTCACCAGATGGTTGTCTGAGGAGGTGCTGTAATTTTGCTTACCACACCCCAGGTGGAAGAAGGTGATGCTTGTCCATATATGTTTGTACTGTGTAAACAGTGCCAAGAGGCCATCTGGAATGTGAGTGATTCAGAGCAAGATTCTCATGGTCTCACAGCCACTGGTCAACCTTTTTTGTTGTTACTTTTCTTTTAACATCTTTACTGAGATATGAATTAACCTCTGATGAATTTCACCCATTTAAAGTATACTAGTCAAGGGCTTCCCTGGTGGCGCAGTGGTTGAGAATCTGCCTGCCAATGCAGGGGACATGGGTTCGAGCCCTGGTCTGGGAGGATCCTATGTGCCACGGAGCAACTAAGCCTGTGCACCACAACTACTGAGCCTGCGCTCTAGAGCCCGCGACCCACAACTACTGAGCCCACGTGCCACAACTACGGAAGCCCGCGTGCCTAGAGCCCGTGCTCTGCAACAGGAGAAACCACAGCAATGAGAAGCCTGCTCACCACAACCAGAGAAAAGCCCGCGCACAGCTACGAAGACCCAATGCATCCAAAAAAAATAAAATAAAATAATAAAATAAATAAATTTATGAAAAAATAGGACTAAAAGGACATTTTTGAAATAAAAAGTACAATATCTGAAAAAATTTTAAATCACTCAGTAGATGGGCTTAGTAGAATGCAGATGACACAGGAAAGAATCAGTGAACTTGAATAAATCAGTAGAAAGTATCTAGTCTGAAGAACAGAGAGAAAAAAGATTGGGAAAAAATGAATAAAAACTCAGGGACTTGTGGGACAATAACAAAAGGTCTAACATTCTGGCACTGGAGAAGGGAGAAAGGGAAAGGGGAAAGAAATTGGTGAAGAAAAGGGGTTTGAAAAAATGATAACTGAAAATTTCCCAAATTAGGTAAAAGTTACAAATTTACAGATTCAAGAAGCTCAGCAAACTCCAAGCAGTATAAACTCAAAGAAAGACATACCCACACACAACATAATGAAACTGCTGAAAGCTAAAAAAAAATCTTAAAAGCAGCAAGAGTAGAAAGACGATACATATAGGGAGACAACAATTTCAGTATCTGGGATTTCTTTTCAGAAAGCATAGAGGCTAAAAGAAAGTGGAACAACATCTTTAAAGTGCTGAAAGAAAGGAATTGTCAACACAGCATTCTATATCCAATGAAATAGTATTCAAGGGTTAAGGCAAAACAAAAATATCCTTAGATGAAGGAAAATTGTAATAAGGAAATGCTACAGGCAGTTCTTTAAGCTGAGGGGAAGTGGTAATGGGGGAAGTTAGAACATCAGGATTAAAGGAAGAACAACAGAAATGATAAATATCTGGGTAAATATAATAGACTTTTTCTCCTTTTAATTCTTTAAAATGTGTATGACTATTGGAAGCAAAAACTGTCACATTGTCATTGGGGGTATAGTGTTCATTGTATGTATATGTAATATATATGATAACTATGATAAAGTGGGAAGGCTGAAAGGACTTACATGGTTTTAGGTTTGTATGTTTTACTTGAAATGATAAAACAGTACTAAACAGGCTGAAAGTTAGATATGTGTTTCATAAGCCCTAGAGCAACTAATGAAAAAATACCAAGAGATACAGCAAAAACTCCAATAGATAAATTTAAATGGATTCATACAATCTGAAAGAAGGCAGAAAAGGGAGGAACAAAGTAACCCTGCACCCCCCCAAAAAAAACAGGAAACAATAAAAAAAAATAAAATATTGTCCCTAATTCCAACCATATTGATATCTAGATCTATATCTATTAAGTGTAAGTGGTCTAAACAGATGAAGTAAAAGATACAGATTGTCAGGGGAAAAAAAGAAGACCGAACTATATGCTGTCTATGAGAAGCCTACTTTAGAGATCAAGAAAGATTGAAAGTAAAAGTATATATGAACAGATGTAAAAATTCTCAGCAAAATATTAGCAAACTGAGTCCAAAAAATGTAAAAAGAATTGTACACCATGACCAATTAGAATTGATCCAGGATATGCAAGGCTGGTTCAACATTTAAAAATCAATTAATCTGGGCCTCCCTGGTGGCGCAGTGGTTGAGAGTCCGCCTGCCGATGCAGGGGATACGGGTTCGTGCCCTGGTCTGGGAGGATCCCATATGCCGCGGAGCGGCTGGGCCCGTGAGCCATGGCTGCTGAGCCTGCGCATCCGGAGCCTGTGCTCCGCAACGGGAGAGGCCACAACAGTGAGAGGCCCGCATACCACAAAAAAAAAAAAAAAAAAAAAAAAAAAAAAAAAAAATCAATTAATCTATCACATCAACAGACTAAAAAAGAAAAACCACACAATTGTATCAATAGATGCAGAAAAGGCATTTGGCAAATCATCCACTCATGATAAAAACTCAGTAAAATAGGGATAGAGGAGAACTTTCTCAACTTGATAAAGCCTAGCTACAAAAAACCTACAGCTGACATTGTACTTAATGGTGAGAACCTAGAAACTTTTCCACTAAGATCAGGTACAAAGCAAGGATATCCTCCCTCATCACTCCTTTTTAACCTCATACTGGAAGTCCTTTCTAATACAGTAAGGCAAGAAAAGGAAATTAAAACTATACAGATTTGGAGGACTTCCCTGGCGGTCCAGTGGTTAAGACTCCACACTCCCAATGCAGGGGGCACAGGTTAGATCCCTGGTCAGGGAACTAAGATCCTGCATGCCGTATGGAATGGCCAAACAAACAAAAAAGTATACAGATTCTGAAGGAAGACATAAAACTGTCTTTGTTCACCAATGATATGATCACCTATGTAGAAAATCTGAAAGAACTGACCAAAAAACTGGTACTGATAAGTGATTATAGCAAGGTTGCAGGATACAAGGTTAATGTGCAAAAGTCAATTGCTTTCCTGTATACTAACAATGAACAAGCGGAATTTGAAATTCAAAACACAATATCTTTACATTAGCACCCTTAAAACTAAAAGACTTAGCTATAAATCTAACAAAATATGGGCACGATCTATATGAGGAAAACTACAAAACTGGTGAATGAAATCAAAGAAGCTTTAAATAAATGGAGAGATATTCCATGTTCATGAATAGAAAGACTCAATGTTGTCAAGATTTCAGTTCTTCCCAACTTGATCTATAAATTCAATGCAATCCCAGTGAAAAACCCCAGAAAGTTATTTTATGGATGTCAACAAACTGATCCTAAAGTTTATATGGAGGGTTGGGGGCGGGTAAAAGACCCAGAATAGCCAACACAGTATTGAAGGAAAAGAACAAAGTTGAAAGACGGACGCTTCCTGACTTCAAGACTTACTATAAAGCTACAGTAGTCAGTATTGTGTGGTACTGGTGAAATAATAGACAAATAGATCTGTGTAACAAAATAGAAAGCCCTGAAGTACACCCACATAAATACAATCAACTGATCTTTGACAAAGGAGCAAAGGCAGTACAATGGAGCAAAGATAGTGTCTTCAAAAATGGTACTGGAACAACTGGACTTTTATATGCAAAAAAATGAATCTAGACACAGACCTTACACCCTTCACCAAAATTTATTCAAAATGGATCACAGATCTAATTGTAAAATGCAAAACTATGAAACTCTTAGAAGATAGTGTTGGAGAAAATCTAGATGACCTTGGGCATTTTGATGCCTTTTTCGATAAAATCCCAAAGACACAGTCCATGAAATAAATAATTGATAAGCTGGACTTCATTAAAGCTAAAAACTTTTGCTCTGTGAAAGACAATATCAAGAGAATTAGAAGACAAATAACAGACTAAGAGAAAGTATTTGTAAAAGACATTGGATAAAAGGACTGTTACACAAAATACACAAAAAAAACTCTTAAAACTCAACAATAAGAGAACAAAGAACCCAATCTAAAAATGGGTGAAAGACCCTAACAGACACCTCACCAAAAAGATATACAGGTGGCAAATAAGCATAGGAAAACTAGCTCCACATCATATGTCATCAAGGAAATGCAAATTAAAGCAACGATGAGATACCACTACACACCTGTTAGAATGGACAAAATCCAGAACACTGACAACACCAAATGCTGACAAGGATGTGAAGCAACAGGAACTCTCAAACATTGCTGATGGGAATGCAAAGTGGTGATAGCCACTTTAGAACAGTTTGGTGGTTTCTTACAAAACTAAACATACTCCTACCATATGATTCAGTGAAAGCACTCCTTGGTATTTATCCAAAGGAATCAAAAACTTAGGTCTACACAAAAACTTAGGTCTACACAAAAACTTATGTTCACACAAAAACCTGCACAAGGATCTTTATAGCAGCTTTATTCATAGTTGCCAAAACTTGGAAGCAAACAAGATATCTTTTAGTAGGTGAATGTATAAACAAACTGTGGTATATCCAGAAAATGGAATATTATTAAACACTTAAAAGACATGAGCTATTGAGCCATGAAAAGACCTGTATGAACCTTAAATATTACTAAGTGAAAGAAGTCAATCTGAAAAGGCTACATACTGAATGATTCCAATTACGTGACATTCTGGAAAAGGCAAAACTATGGAGACAGTAAAAAGATAAGTGGTTGCCAGGGGGAGGGGGTGATTGTTGTGGGAGATTAATAAGATGGGTATATATTATCATACATTTTTCCACACCCATAGAATGTACAACACCAAGAATGAACACTAAGGTAAACTATGGACTAAGGTAAATTACGGTGTGTCAATGTAAATGGTAAAAAAATGTACTGTTCTAGTGAGTGATGTTGGTAATGGGGAAGGCTATGCACATGTGGAGGCAGGGGACATGTTGGGAATTTCTGCCTCCCTCTCAATTTTGTTTTAAACCTGTAATTGCTCTAAAAATTTTAAGTCTTCTTAAAAAGTGTTAAAAAAAATAGGAAAAGGTATACCATGCAAACACTAATCAAAAGAAAGTGGAATTGACTATATTAACATAGACAAAGTGGACCTCAGAACAGGGAAAATTGCAAGGGATAAAGAAGACATTGCATAATTATAAAAGGATCAATTCATCAAAAAGACAGGAGTCCTAAATGTGTATCCAATTAAAAGCATATTGTCAAAATATATGAAGCAAAAACTGATAGAACTGAAAGGAGAAATAGACCACAATTAAACTTGGAAACTTCAGCATTCTTCTTTGAGTAATCCATAGAACAAGTAGACAGTAAATCACACAAAGATATAGAAGATCAGAACACTGTCAACCAACTTGACCTAATTGAGAATATAGAAGAGTCTCACAACAGCAGAATACTGCATTTTTTCAAATGCACATGGAATATTCACTAAAATTGACCATATTCAGGGCATAGTAGAAACCTTACCAAATTTAAAAGAATGTTCTGTGTCTTTACAAAAAGTAAACTAGAAATCAATAAGAGGAAGATGTAGGAAATCCCCAAACATTAGGAAATTAAACAGTACACTTTTTTGGAGCAGGCTCAGCGGCCATGGCTCACGGGCCCAGCCGCTCCGCGGCATGTGGGATCTTCCCGGACCGGGGCACAAACCCGTGTCCCCTGCATCGGCAAGCGGACTCTCAACCACTGCGCCACCAGGGAAGTCCCTAAACAGTACACTTTTAAATAACCTGTGGGTCAAAGAAGTCTCCAAGAAAATTAGAAAATATTTTCAACTTAAATTGAAAACATAACAGTGGTTGGCCAGGGGTAAAGTGTGGGGGGAGGGCTTGGCTACAAAGGGGTAGCACAAAGGAATTTTAAGGGGAGGATAATGGAGTTTTTCTGTATTTGATTATTATGGTAGTTGTTAGAGAACTATGAATTTATCAAAACACAGAACTGTTAACTAAAGAAGAAATTTCACTATGCATAAATTTTAAAATAAATACTAAAAAATTTAAATGTCTTTTAAATGGAATAGTTTTTTGTTTTTTTTTTAAGTGATGTGTTTGGATGAGCTACTTGTCACAAGACTGCTGAGTAAAAAATAAGGAAAGCTACAGTCAGACATGGGTATGACTCACAAGTAATCACTTTTTTTGGTTTGGATCTTTAAAGAAATAAGGGCATCTCTGTTTAGAAATTTTGATTTAAAAATGGTGACTGTTGTGAAATAAAAAAGGAAGAAAATATAGTGCAAAACCATCATGAGCTATGCCATTTTAGATCCAAATATAAGTGCATTTTTTAAAGAAAGTTGTGCTCATTGAAAAAATACATACTGTTCAACACTACTTGAACTGAAAAATGACTTGCAAACAATTGTCAATTAAGTATAAAAAGACATTTGCACTACGTGAGAAAAAAGCAAGCTGTTAACAATTTCAGAATAATGATCTTCAAATCTTTAATTTCTTTGAATAATGTTTTGTAGTTATCAGAGTATAAGTTTTACACTTCTTTTATTAAGTTTATTCCTGTTCTGTTCTTTTTGATATTGTAAATGAAATTATTTTCTTTTTAAAATTTTTTTAAATTTTATTTATTTTGGGCTGTGTTGGGTCTTCGTTGCCGTGCGTGGGCTTTCTCTAGTTGTGCAGAGCGGGGACTACGCTTCATTATAGTGCGTGGGCTTCTCATTGTGGTGGCTTCTATTGTTGTGGAGCACAGGCTCTAGGCACGCAGGCTTCAGTAGTTGTGGCTCACTGGCTCTAGAGCGCAGGCTCAGTAGTTGTGGCTCATGGGCTTAGTTGCTCCACGGCATGTGGGATCTTCCCCGACCAGGGATCAAACCCATGTCCCCTGCATTGGCAGGCGGATTCTTAACCACTGTGCCACAAGGGAAGTCCTGAAATTATTTTCTTAATTTCATTTTCAGATTGTTCATTGCAACTATATAGAAGTACAATTGATATGTGTATATTGGTCTTTTTTCCCCCAATATCTTTATTACAGTATAATTGCTCTACAATGGTGTGTTAGCTTCTGCTGTATAACAAAGTGAATCAGCAATACATATACACATATCCCCATATCCCCTCCCTCTTGCGTCTCCCTCCCAACCTCCCCATCCCACCCCTCTAGGTGGTTACAAAGCACCGAGCTGATCTCCCTGTGCTATGCAGCTGCTTCCCACCAGCCATCCATTCTACATTTGGTAGTATATATATGTCCATGCCACTCTCTTACCTCGTCCCAACCCACACTTCCCCCTCCCCATGTCCTCAAGTCCACTCTCCATGTCTGTGTGTTTATTCCTGTCCTGCCCCTAGGTTTTTCAGAACCATTTTTTTTTAGATTCCATATATATGTGTTAGCATACAGTATTTGTTTTTCTCTTTCTGACTTACTTCACTCTGTATGACAGACTCTACGTCCATCTGCCTCATTACAAATAACTCAATTTCGTTTCATTTTATGGGTCAATAATATTGCATTGTATATATGTGCCATTCTTTATCCAT
Source organism: Hyperoodon ampullatus (assembly GCF_949752795.1). Classification (NCBI taxonomy): domain Eukaryota; kingdom Metazoa; phylum Chordata; class Mammalia; order Artiodactyla; family Ziphiidae; genus Hyperoodon; species Hyperoodon ampullatus. Next base: position 62,401,615 of record NC_136922.1, read on the forward strand.
TCATCTGTCAATGGACATTTAGGTTGCTTCCATGTCCTGGCTATTGTAAATAGTGCTGCAATGAACATGATGGTACATGACTCTTTTTGAATTATGGTTTTCTCAGGGTATATGCCCAGTAGTGGGATTGGTGGGTCATATGGTAGTTCTATTTTTAGTTTTTTAAGGAACCTCCATACTGTTCTCCATAGTGGCTGTATCAATTTACATTCCCACCAACAGTGCAAGAGGTTTCCCTTTTCTCCACACCCTCTCCAGCATTTATTGTTTGTAGATTTTTTTTTTTTTTTTTTTTGTGGTACGCGGGCCTCTCACTGTTGTGGCCTCTCCCGTTGCGGAGCACAGGCTCCGGACGCGCAGGCTCAGCGGCCATGGCTCACGGGTCCAGCCGCTCCGCGGCATGTGGGATCCTCCCAGACCAGGGCACGAACCCGTGTCCCCTGCATCGGCAGGCGGACTCTCAACCACTGCGCCACCAGGGAAGCCCTGTTTGTAGATTTTTTGATGATGGCCATTCTGACTGGTGTGAGGTGATACCTCATTGTAGTTTTTTTTTTTTTTTTGGCAGTACGCGGGCCTCTCACTGTTGTGGCCTCTCCTGCTGCGGAGCACAGGCTCTGGATGCGCAGACTCAGCGGCCATGGCTCACGGGCCCAGCCACTCCGCGGCATGTGGGATCTTCCCGGACCAGGGCATGAACCCCTGTCCCCTGCAGAAGGCAGGCAGACTCTCAACCACTGCGCCACCAGGGAAGCCCTTGATTTCCTCTTTAATGGCTGTTAGCATTTGTCCTATGTATTGAGGTGCTTCTATGTTGGGTGCATAAATATTTACAATTCTTATATCTTCTTCTTGGATTGATCCCTTGATCATTATGTAGTGTCCTTCTTTGTCTCTTCTAATAGTCTTTATTTTAAAGTCTATTTTGTCTGATATGAGAACTGCTACTCCAGCTTTCTTTTGGTTTCCATTTGCATGGAATATCTTTTTCCATCCCCTCACTTTCAGTCTGTATGTGTCCCTAGGTCTGAAGTTGGTCTCTTGTAGACAGCATATATACAGGTCTTGTTTTTGTATCCATTCAGCCAGTCTGTGTCTTTTGGTTGGAGCATTTAATCCATTTACATTTAAGGTAATTATCAATATGTATGTTCTAATTACCATTTTCTTTATTGTTTTGGGTTTGTTATTTTAGGTCTTTTCCTTGTGTTTCCTGACTAGAGAAGTTCCTTTAGCATTTGTTGTAAAGCTGGTCTGGTGGTGCTGAATTCTGTTAGCTTTTGCTTGTCTGTAAAGATTTTAATTTCTCCATCAAATCTGAATGAGATTCTTGCTGGGTGGAATAATCTTGGTTGTCGGTTTTTGCCTTTCATCACTTTAAATATGTCCTGCCACTCCCTTCTGGCTTGAAGAGTTTCTGCTGAAAGATCAACTGTTAACCTTATGGGGATTCCCTTGTATGTTATTTGTTGTTTTTCCCTTGCTGCTTTTAATATTTTTTCTTTGTATGTAATTTTTGATAGTTTGATTAATATGTGTCTTGGCATGTTTCTCCTTGGATTTATCGTGTATGGGACTCTCTGTGCTTCCTGGACTTGATTAACTATTTCCTTTCCCATATTAGGGAAGTTTTCAACTATAATCTCTTCAAATATTTTCTTAGTACCTTTCTTTTTCTCTTCTTCTTCTGGGACCCCTATAATTCGAATGCTGGTGCATTTAATGTTGTCCCAGAGGTCTCTGAGACTGTCCTCAATTCTTTTTTTTTTTTTTTTTTTTGTGGTACGCAGGCCTCTCACTGTTGTGACCTCTCCCGTTGTGGAGCACAGGCTCCAGACACGCAGGCTCAGCGGCCATGGCTCACGGGCCTAGCCGCTCCTTGGCATGTGGGATCTTCCCGGACCGGGACATGAACCCGTGTCCCCTACATCGGCAGGCGGACTCTCAACCACTGCACCACCAGGGAAGCCCCTGTCCTCAATTCTTTTCATTCTTTTTTCTTTATTCTGCTCTGCAGTAGTTATTTCCACTATTTTATCTTCCATGTCACTTATCTGTTCTCTGCCTCAGTTATTCTGCTATTGATTCCTTGTAGAGCATTTTTAATTTCATTTATTGTGTTGTTCATCATTGTTTGCTCTTTCGTTCTTCTAGGTTCTTGTTAAACGTTTCTTGTGTTTTCTCCATTCTATTTCCAAGATTTTGGATCATCTTTACTATCATTACTCTGAATTCTTTTTCAGGTAAACTGCCTATTTCCTCTTCATTTGATCTGGTGGGTTTTCACCTTGCTCCTTCATCTGCTGTGTATTTCTCTGTCCTCTCATTTTGCTTAACTTACTGTGTTTGGGGTCTCCTTTTTGCAGGCTGCAGGTTCATAGTTCCCATTGTTTTTGGTGTCTGCCCCCAGTGGGTAAGCTTGGTTCAGTGCATTGTGTAAGCTTCCTGGTGGGTGGGACTTGTGCCTGTGTTCTGGTGGATGAGGCTGGTACTTGTCTTTCTGGTGGGCAGGACCGAATCTGGTCATGTGTTTTTGGGTTTCTGTGAGCTTAGTATGATTTTAGGCAGCCTCTCTGTCAGTGGGTGGGGTTGTGTTCCTGTCTTGCTAGTTGTTTGGCATGGGGTGTCCTGCAGTGGAGATTGCTGGTCGTTGAGTGGAGCTGGGTCTTAGTGTTGAGACGGAGGTCTCTGGGAGAGCTTTTGCTGATTGATATTATGAGGGCCCAGGAGGTCTCTGGTGGACCAGTGTCCTGAACTTGGCTCTCTCACCTCAGAGTCTCAGGCCTGACACCCATCCGAAGCACCAAGACTCTGTCAGCCACATGGCTCAGAAGAAAAGGGAGAAAAAAAAGAAAAAATAAATAAATAAAATTATTAAAGTCAAAAAAATTTTAAATGATTAAAACAAAGTAATTGAAAAAAAAAGAAGAGAGCAACCAAACCAATAAACAAATCCACCAGTGATAACGAGTGCTAAAAACTATACTAAAAGAAAATGGACAGACAGAACCCTAGGACAAATGGTAAAAGCAAACCTATACAGACAGAATCACACAAAGAAGCATGCACATACACACTCACAAAAAGAGAAAAAGAAAAAATATATATATATATAAAAGGAAGAGAGAAACCAAATCAATAAACAAATCTACTAATGATAATAGGCTCTAAATACTAAACTAAGATAAACATAAAGCCAGAAACAAATTAGACGCAGAAAGCAAATCCAAAATCTACAGCTGCTCCCAAAGTCCACCTCCTCAATTTGGGATGATTCATTGTCTATTCAGATATTCCAGAGATGCAGGGTACATCAAGTTGATTGTGGAGCTTTAATCCGCTGCTCCCGAGGCTGCTGGGAGAGACTTCCCTTTCTGTTCTTTGTTCACACAGCTCCCGGGGTTCAGCTTTGGTTTTGGACCCACCTCTGCGTGTAAGTCTTCTAAGTGTGTCTGTTCTTCACTCAGACAGCAGGGGGTTAAAGGAGCAGCTGATTAGGGGGCTCTGCCTCACTCAGGCTGGGTGGAGGGAGGGGCACAGACTGCGGGGCGACCCTGTGGCGGCAGAGGCCAGCGGCGGGCTGCACAGGCTCCCGGGAAAGGAGGTGCGGATAGTGACCTGTGCTTGCACACAGGCTTCTTGGTGGCTGCAGCAGCAGCCTTAGTGTCTCATGCCCGTCTCTGGGGTCCTCACTGATAGACGCGGCTCGCGCCTGTCTCTTGAGCTCGTTTAGGTGGTGCTCTGAATCCCCTCTCCTCGCGCACCCCGAAACAATGGTCTCTTTCCTCTTAGGCAGTTGGAGACTTTTTCCTGGACTCCCTCGCAGCTAGCTGTGGCGCACTAGCCCCCTTCAGGCTGTGTTCATGCAGCCAACCCCAGTCCTCTCCCTGGGATCCGACCTCTGAAGCCCGAGCCTCAGCTCCCAGCCCCCAGCCGCCCCAGCAGGTGAGCAGACAAGCCTCTCAGGCTGGTGAGTGCTGGTCAGCACCGATTCTCTGTGCAGGAATCTCTCCGCTTTGCCCTCTGCACCCCTGTTACTGCGCTCTCCTCCATGGCTCCAAAGCCTCCCACCCCCCGCCACCCCTTGTCTCCACCAGTGATGGGGCCTCCTAGTGTGTGGAAAGTTTTCCTCCTTCACAGCTCCCTCCCAGACATGCATGTCACGTGCCTATTCTTTTGTCTCTATTTTTCCTTTTTTTCTTTTACCCTACCCAGGTACGTGCAGAGTTTCTTGCCTTTTGGGACGTCTGAGGTCTTCTGCCAGCGTTCAGTAGGTGTTCTGTAGGAGTGTTCCACATGTAGATGTATTTCTGATGTATTTGTGGGGAGGAAGGTGATCTCCACGGCTTACTCCTTTGCCATCTTGAAGGTCTTCCTCGTGTATTGGTCTTTTTTTTTTAGTTTCTGCTTTATAACAAAGTGAATCAGTCATACATATACATCTGTTCCCACATCCCTTCCCTCCTGCATCTCCCTCCCTCCCACCCTCCCCATCCCACCCCTCCAGGTGGTCACAAAGCACCGAGCCGATCTCCCTGTGCTATGCGGCTGCTTCCCACTATCTATCTACCTTACGTTTGGTAGTGTATATATGTCCATGCCTCTCTTTCGCTTTGTCTCAGCTTACCCTTCCTCCTCCCCATATCCTCAAGTCCATTCTCAAGTAGGTCTGTGTCTTTATTCCTGTTTTACCCCTAGGTTCTTCGTGACATTCTTTTTTCTTAAATTCCATATATATGTGTTAGCATACGGTATTTGTCTTTCTCTTTCTGACTTACTTCACTCTGTATGACAGACTCTAGGGCTATCCACCTCATTACAAATAGCTCAGTTTCGTTTCTTTTTATGGCTGAGTAATATTCCATTGTATATATGTGCCACATCTTCTTTATCCATTCATCCGATGATGGACAGTTAGGTTGTTTCCATCTCTGGGCTATTGTGAATAGAGCTGCTATGAATATTTTGGTACATGTCTCTTTTTGAATTATGGTTTTCTCAGGGTATATGCCTAGTAGTGGGATTGCTGGGTCATATGGTAGTTCTATTTGTAGTTTTTTAAGGAACCTCCATACTGTTCTCCATAGTGGCTGTACCAATTCACATTCCCACCAGCAGTGCAAGAGGTTTCCCTTTTCTCCACACCCTCTCCAGCATTTATTGTTTCTAGATTTCTTGATGATGGCCATTCTGACTGGTGTGAGATGATACCTCATTGTAGTTTTGATTTGCATTTCTCTAATGATTAATGATGTTAAGCATTCTTTCATGTGTTTGTTGGCAGTCTGTATATCTTCTTTGGAGAAATGCCTATTTAAGTCTTCTGCCCATTTTTGGATTGGGTTGTTTGTTTTTTTGCTATTGAGCTGCATGAGCTGCTTATACATTTTGGAGATTAATCCTTTGTCAGTTGCTTCATTTGCAAATATTTTCTCCCATTCTGAGGGTTGTCTTTTGGTCTTGTTTATGGTTTCCTTTGCTGTGCAAAAACTTTGAAGTTTCATTAGGTCCCATTTGTTTATCTTTATTTTTATTTCCATTTCTCTAGGAGGTGGGTCCAAAAGGATCTTGCTGTGATTTATGTCATAGAGTGTTCTGCCTATGTTTTCCTCTAAGAGTTTGATAGTTTCTGGCCTTACATTTGGGTCTTTAATCCATTTTGAGCTTATTTTTGTGTATGGTGTCAGGGAATGATCTAATCTCATAGTTTTCCATGTCCCTGTCCAGTTTTCCCAGCACCACTTATTGAAGAGGCTGCCCTTTCTCCACTGTACATTCCTGCCTCCTTTATCAAAGATAAGTTGACCATATGTGCGTGGGTTTATCTCTAGGCTTTCTATCCTGTTCCATTGATCTATCTTTCTGTTTTTGTGCCAGTACCACACTGTCTTGATTACTGTAGCTTTGTAATATAGTCTGAAGTCAGGGAGCCTGATTCCTCCAGCTCCGTTTTTCGTTCTCAAGATTGCTTTGGCTATTCGGGGTCTTTTGTTTTTCCAAACAAATTTTGAAATTTTTTGTTCTAGTTCTGTGAAAAATGCCAGTGGTACTTTGATAGGGATTGCATTGAATCTGTAGATTGCTTTGGGTAGTAGAGTCATTTTCACAATATTGATTCTTCCAATCCAGGAGCATGGTATATCTCTCCATCTATTTGTATCATCTTTAATTTCTTTCATCAGTGTCTTATAATTTTCTGCATACAGGTCTTTTGTCTCCTTAGGTAGGTTTATTCCTAGATATTTTATTCTTTTTGTTGCAGTGGTAAATGGGAGTGTTTTCTTGATTTCACTTTCAGATTTTTCATCATTAGTGTACAGGAATGCCAGAGATTTCTGTGCATTAATTTTGTATCCTGCTACTTTACCAAATTCATTGCTTAGCTCTAGTAGTTTTCTGGTAGCATCTTTAGGATTCTCTATGTATAGTATCATGTCATCTGCAAACAGTGACAGCTTTACTTCTTCTTTTCCAATTTGGATTCCTTTTATTTCCTTTTCGGAAAGTAGAATTTCTAAGTGGATTCTTGGGCCTGAAATGGTCTCCCAGTATTCGGTAGATCAGCAGAGGCGATATCTAGAACAGAGCCACAACCACCAAATCGTTCATTCTGACAGCCATAGACAACCAGCGGGATTTTCATCAGGCAGAGAGCGGCTGCGCACATGATACACGGCTCCACGGTGACGTACAGCACCATGTGTTCAAACACCTCAGAAGGACTCTTGCCATGTCGACGACACCAATCTAGGGCCTGGTCGATGGCCACCATTTCTGCATGTTGAGTAGCATTTTTGGTTTGTTTAACTTCATTTCTTCCCTTCCCTACAACTTCATTGTTGTAGACCAAAAGGCAGCCAACAGGAACCTCAATATTTTCTAGGGCTTCTTTGGCCATTTGCATCGCCTGTTCCATCCACTTTTCGGTCTCCTCCGCCAACACAGAGCACGTGCCGCCCGTAGTCTGTGTGGGCCCTACGTTCGCCTCCATACTGCACCGGGGCAGCCTCGCTCGTGTATTGGTCTTATATCTTGCAACTTTGCTGAACTCATTTATTCTAATAGTTTTTTGGGGGTTTTTTTTGTGGTTTTTTTCAGTATGGGGGCCTCTCACTGTTGTGGCCTCTCCCGTTGCGGAGCACAGGCTCCGGACGCACAGGCTCAGCGGCCGTGGCTCACGGGCCTAGCCACTCCACGGCATGTGGGATCCTCCCGGACCAGGGCACGAACCCGTGTCCCCTGCATCGGCAGGCGGACTCTCAACCACTGCACCACCAGGGAAGCCCTCTAATAGTTTTTAAGTGGATTCCTTTTTTTTTATTTTTTTTTTTAATATACAGGAGCATGTCTGTGAATAGAGGTAGATTTGCTTCTTCCCTTCCTATCTGGATGCCTTTTGTAGTCTAATTGCCCTGGCTAGAACCTCCAATGCAGTGTTGAATAGAAGTGGTGAAAGCAAGCATCTTTATCTTATTCCTGATCTCAGGGGGAAAAACATCCAGTCTTTTGTCATTGGGTATGATGTTAGCTGTGGGGTTTTTGTAGATGCCCTTATCAGGTTGAAGAAGTTCCCTTCTATACCTAGTGTGTTAAGAGTTTTTATTATGAAAGGATATTAGATTCTGTCAAATGCCTTTTATACATTTAGTGAGATAATCATGTGATACCTTAGAAATATTACAGAAAAATCCAATTCAGGGTTGAAGTGAAAAATGGACATCTATTAGTCCATGTAACTGAAAAGTCCAGAGAGTATCTTATGTATAGGTATTACACAGTCTGATCGAAGTGTTCAAAAAATGTCATCTAGATTTGCTTCCTTTCCCTGCCTCCCTCAAATCCTCCCACCTGCTTTCCTTGTATGTGTAGACCATGTTTAGGTCCATGTGGTGGCAAAATGACTTCCAGCGGCTCCAAGTAAACATCTTTGAGACCGAAGAAAAAAGAGAGACAGTCTCCATTTCTTTCCACCTTTCCCCAGTCCCAGCAAAAGTCCCAGAATTATTTCTGGTTGGGTCCCTTGCCTGTCTTGGAACATATCATTGAGGAAAGGGGATGTGAAGCTCCATTTAAGGCTGAATCACAGGCCCACCCTGAGGCTAGTCAGCCCAACCCAAACTACATGGATAGAGTGTGGAGAAGGGGGTTTTTAGGAACAGAAATGTGGGAGGTGGATGCTGGGTTGCCAAAAATAAATGTCCACTGTACCTTCTATAGTGAAATAATCCAAGATAATACAAAATATGTGAAATTGGCATTTAAATACTTTATCCCCCTAGCCCATCCCTGGCAGCAGTAGCTTATATGAGCTAAAACTTTTCCCTGCTCATGGAAGTTTCTTGTCTAATCTTCTAAGCAGGGAGTTAGGCTGACACCACTTTCCATCTCTAGTAAGGGATGGCAAAAAAAAAGGGAGTAGGGTTGGACAGGAAGATAGTCTAATGGTAATTGAATGGATCAGGGACTGGTATAGACCCACAGTTTTCATCTGCTTTTTTGTTACCTTGAATATTTTATCATTTTCACGTGTATTAGGTTCTCCAGAGAAACAGAACCATACATATACATATGAGGAGATTTATGATAGGAATTGGCTCATGCAGTTTTGGAGATTATGAAGTCCTACAGTCTTTTCTCAGCAAGCTGGAGAACCAGAAAGGCTGGTAACACAATTCAGTCTGAGTTTACAGGCCTGAGAATCGAGGGTGGTGGATGGTTCAAGTCCTGGTCTGAGTCCAAAAGCCCAAGAATGAGGAGCATCAGTGTCCAGGGCAGGAGAAGATGGATGTTGCAGCTCAGGCAGAGAGAGGAGATTCACCCTTCCTCTGCCTTTCTGTTCTACTCAGGCCCTCATTAGATTGCATGATGTCCACCCGCACTGGTGATGGCAATCTTTACTTAGTCTGCTGATCCAAATGCTAATATCTCCCAGAGACCCCCTCACAGACACACCCAGAAATAATGGTTTACCAGCTATCTGAGCATCTGGTAGGCCAGTCAAGTTCATACATAAAAGTAGCCATCACCCAAACCAAGGTAACAGCAGATTAATTTAAAACAGGAAGTGCATTAATGGCCTCTTCATCATGCATGCCTCTTTTCTCATGCAATTCATCCATCATTCCTGAGCTGTATCTGAGCTTCCCAGCACTGTACATTGTGAAAGAGCAGTGTGTCTCTACATTACTCTGGACTCTCCATTGCTCTGCCTTTAAATCTCAGATAATGGGAATGAAACTTCTGTGGTCTCTTAACGTGCCTTCTGAAATTCTAGGAACTTTATGCTTTAAGGAAAAGTTTTTCTTGGTCACAGGTTTTATAGTTACAAACTACAGAATAAAATAATTGAAACTCTTCTAGTGTCATTATAACTTTTCCTAGATAAATACAGAACCTATTACAGAGAAGGTATTATTTCAGTTACTATTATCATTTACAAGCTACTTTTAAAATATATTGCAGCTGTGCTGTGTGCGTGTGTGTGTGTGTGTGTTTGGGTTATTTAACATTTTTCAGATTCCTGTAAGATAAACCTAGTTTATACCACATTTTTTCAATTTTTAGGCATTTTTTTTCACATTCCAACAGCTCTGAAGTCAGGAAGCATCTGAGAATGAGTATCATGTCATTGCTTAATGGGCAGGTTATGTTTTGTTTTTTTTTAATTGAAGTATAATTGATTTACAATGTGTTAGTTTCTGGTATACAGCAAAGTGATTCATTTATATATGTATTTTTTCTTTTTCATATTCTTTTCCATTATAGGTTGTTAGAAGAGATATTGAATACAGTTCCCTGTGCTATACATTACGACCTTGTTGTTTATGTATTTTCTATACAGTAGTTTGCATCTGCTAATCCCAAACTCCTAATTTATCCCTCCCCATCCCCCTTTCCCCTTTGATAACCATAAGTTTGTTTTCTATGTCTGTGAGTCTATTTCTGTTTTGTAAGTTCATTCGTATCTTATTTTAGATTTCACACATAAGTGATATCATATGATATTTGTCTTTCTCTGTCTGATTTACTTCACTTAGTATGATAATCTCTAGGTCCATCCGTGTAGCTGTAAATGGAACTTTTCATTCTTTTTTATGGCTGAGTAGTATTCCATTGTGTGTGTGTGTGTGTGTGTGTGTGTGTGTGTGTGTGCATGCACACACACACCACATCTTCTTTATCCATTCATCTGTCAATGGACATTTAGGTTGCTTCCATGACTTGGCTATTGTAAATAGTGCTGCTGTGAACATAGGGGTTCATGTAGCTTTTTGAATTAGAGTTTTTTCCAGATATATGCCCAGGAGTGGGATTGCTGGATCATACAGTAATGCTGTTTTTACTTTTTAAGAAACCTCCATACTGTTTTCCATAGTGGCTCCACCAATTTACATTCCCACCATCAGTGTAGCAGGGTTCCCTTTTCTCCACACCCTCTCCAGCATTTATTATTTGTAGACTTTTTAATGATGGCCATTCTGACCGGTGTGAGGTGATACCTCATGGTAGTTTTGATTTGTATTTCTCTGATAATTAACGATGTTGAGCATCTTTTCATGTGCCTATTGGTCATCTGTATGTCTTCTTTGGAGAAATGACTGTTTAGGTCTTCTGCCCATTTTTTGATTGGGTTGTTTGTTTTTTGTTTTTGAGTTGTATGAGCTATTTGTGTATTTTGGAAATTAAGCCTTGTCGGTCACATCACATGCAAATATTTTAGCTTATCTTCAAATTAATGGTATGTGATGGTTAATTTTTTGTGTCAACTTGCCTGGGCCATGGGGTGCCCAGACATTTGACCTAACAGCATTCTGGGTGTGTCTGAGGGTGTTTCTGGATGAGATTAACATTTGAACTGATAGACTGAGTAAAGTAAATCGCTTTCCCTAATGTGAGTGGGTCTCATCCAGTCAGTCAAAGACCTAAGTAGAACAAAAAGGCTGAGTAAGGGGTAGCTCTTCCTGCTTGACTGTTGAGCTGGGATACTGGTCTTTTCCTGTTTTCTTAGTCTCACTGAAACACTGGCTCTTCTTGGGTCTCAAGCCTGATGACTTTTGGACTGGAATTACAAATTGGCTCTCCTGATTCTCTCGCTTGCTGACTGCAGATCTTGGAATTTTGCAGCCTCTATAATTGCATGAGCCAATTCCTTATAATAAATTATATATTGATATACATACATATTATTGGTTCTGTTTCTTTGGAGAACCAAGACTAATACAGATGGGGTCCTAAATTTGATAAAATATGATTATTGAGGGTATGCTGAACTCCCTCTACTTGAGAGTCATAGTGGATTTGGAGAGTGTTCACACCAAACATAATCATGGGAGTTGAGCTGTAAGGGAGAAGATGCTACTGTTCTATACCAGGATAGCTTTCTAGCAATGGGGAGTCAAGGTTTGGGGGTTGTTATGCCAGGAGGGACAGTGTTACAAAGACATAGTTTTCTTCCCAACTCTGTTGTGTACTTCCGGTGTGACCTTAGATAGGTCACTTAATCCACCTGGGATTGGTTTCCTTCTCTGTAAAATGAGCTGGTTGGACTAGGTGATTTCAAAGGCCCTTTCCGTTTCTCAGATTCTTAGGAATTGATTCTTCTGTTTCAGTGAGGGGAGATGACGTAAGGTATAAATAATGACTCTCTTGCAAAGGGCTAAAATATCACTAATAATATCTGACTCCAGGAGTGTTGATTATCTACTCAACAAGACAATCTGATGATCAGTTTGATTTCCTGGATTGTAATGTTTGTGCCAAGAATAGTAGCCTTCGGGTTTGTGTTTCCGTAGAATTTGAAGCCAAGGTCAAGAAGCACCGCCTTCTGAAATAAAATTTTCAAGTTCACCCCAAGAGGTTTTCTAGCCAGTAATCAACTTGTGGGGGTGTTGAGATAAGGCCGAGGGGCTCTTGCTGTCCAGTAAAGGGTCTAGGTTCATCGCTGGGAAGGAAGTCCCCAGTATGAGATGGAATAAGAGGAACGTAAGCCATAGTTGTAGAATACATTACTCATCTTTGGTTGAGAAGGCTTTTAGGGAAGGATATTTCAGTGACTGGTATGAGGGTAGATATTGAGAATTGGTCTTTATCCAATTTTGTTTAAGGAAGTGAGAGATGTGGTACCTGAGCAGGCCTGAGTGTTCTGGTTCCTAGAAAGCAGACCCTGATGAAGTAAATGATGAGTGAAACATCTCGCCTGCCCCCTAGCTCCTGTGCCTGAGCTTAGATTTAGTGCTGACCACCTAGCCTCCTGATTAAAAATGTAAGTTTCCCTGAACTATGGTCTTAGGCTATGGGTGCTCCAGGAAGTGTACTAATCTTCTGTTATAGCGTAATAAATTGGTGCTGTTACCAGAAGGGGAACCCCTGCCAGGGCCCAAGAGTGGGCTCTTGTCTAACACCTGGGAATGAATTGTCCAAGGAGACACACATGCTGACAAAGCAAAAGACTTTATTGGGAAGGGGCCCCCCGGGGGGAGAGCAGCGGGGAAAGGAAACCCAGGAGAACTGCTCTGCCACGTAGCTCACGTCTCAGGTTTTATGGTAATGGGGTTAGCTTCCCAGGTTGTCTCTGGCCAGTCACCTTGCTTGTGCCCATATTTGGTCCAATTCCTGGTGACGCACGCATCTCTCAGTCAAGGTGGTTTCCAGCATCAGGGTTTCTGGGACAGCGGCAGGACATGTTATGGCTGGCATCTCCTCCCTCCTTTTGGCCCCTCCCGATTCCTGCCAGCTGGTGGTAGCTGGTCAGTTCCGTGTTTCTTATTGAGACCTCCTGTTGTGAGATAACTCGTGCAAGCAGTTATTATTCTGCCTGGCCAGGGTGGGCGGTTTCAGTTAGTGGTTCCCTAACAATACTACTTTGACATCAATTGGTGACTTACGTATTTAGCTGGTGTGAATCACTTCCCAAGGGCCCATCAGGTATGTACCTGAGCGGCCCTTGGGGCTCTGCGCAAAGCGCCTACCAACCTTCCCTCCAGCTGTCTCAGCTGTAGAAGAGTCTAGTGAGAGAAATGTATCCTTAAAAGGCTATGGCATTTCAGAGAAGGAAAAAATACATCTGATAAGGAGACTAACAAGGCTTATGCAGAGGTAGTCAGGGATGACATTTTAGGAAGAAGATCCAGTTTGAGCAAAAGCCCTGAGGCAGGCATTCAGCAAGTAAGTTTGGTTTGACTAGAACATAGGTTGTGTAAGAGGACTAGATAAGATGTGTGTTTCCACTGAATATGGTTCGTCCCCTGAAATGCTGTGAAGTAAAAGTAGTTAAGCCCTTGAATGTTTTAAGATTATTCCATTTCAGTGGATCAATACCAAATAGTAAGTTAAAGTTATCTTTCCTTAGGGAACATATGACCCTAAGCAGGCTTATTAGACAGCACTTCGTATGATGTTGAAAGGGCAGCATAATCTTTTATCTCATTTCTAGGTTTGGAATAATTTTTCTTAACCAGAGGGGAGGAGAGCAAGTATGTTAACAATAATGTTTGTAAAATAATAATCTTTTATCTTAGAAAAAGTAAAAACCAAAGATTACTAGTACTGTATTAGGGGGAAAAAGGAATAAAAATCATAAGTAATCCCATTACCTAGAGAATCATCACCATATTTATTGCTGATCCTTCCAGACGTCTATGCAAAAATGAGATCAAACATACAGATCTTTTCTAACTTATTTCTTTCTCTTAGAATTTTCCCCCAGAATGTAAGTTCCTTGGAGCTAGATAGAATCCAGCATCCTTTGTTAGGTCCTATTCCTATGTCCTGGGAAGCAGTAATTGAGACCATGCTCTTGCTTCTGTTTTCAGGTTGGCAGCCTCGGTGGTTCCTTCTCTGTGGGGGAATATTATCTTATTATGATTCTCCTGAAGATGCTTGGAAAGGTTGCAAAGGGAGCATCCAGATGGCGGTGTGTGAAATTCAAGGTGAGAAGCCAAGACACTTGCAGGTTTTGTTTTTCTTTCTGTTTCTCCCCCAAAATTAAAAAAACACTGGCTTCTGTGTGCCTTTCTCTGCTGCTCCCATAGTATAAAGATATATAATGTTATGTCCCCCAGAAAAAGTCTTACACGTAAGACCTAAAGCTGCAGCGAGTTTTTACAAGGAGGTTGGTTTAGAGGTAGTCAGAATAAATGAGAGCAGTGTGCTTATTAACCACACATGTAGTACTCATTCCTTGGTCACCTGCTCACCTCGGGCTTGTGGCAGTTTGCTAAGCTTATTTGTCTTTTTATTGCAACATCAAACACTTCTGTGTTTAAATCACGACACATACACACCTTCTCACCACCACCACCATGCTCAAAACTAAACAAACAAACACCTAACAGACCTACAAATAGCCTTTTCTTCTTGGTTTTGAGAATCTTGAGACATACTGAGAGGATGTGGCTCAGAAACTGACTAGAAGGGAATTTGGGGCATGGGGCTTGGGGAGGTGAAGGAGAGTGTGGCTTGCTTGTTTCTTCTCCTAAACTGTTCTAAGGGAATTCTCACATTTTTGATAAGACTAGTGAAGGAAAGTAGAAAGGAAAAATACTGTGTTCTTGATTGCTTTTCAATAACCCAAGGAGATAAAGAGCACATCCTTACTTGTTTGCATCAAGCCTTTTTGGCCGCAGAGCAGCATACTTTACACACACACACCAGAAGAGAGATTTTTCCTCTCTCCTCTTATAAACGATCCTAAGGAGATTTAGGTGATTTCTTTTTTAGGCCAAAGTCCTGGTGAGACCTTGGAGCCAATTGCAGAGTTTTCCCTCTCCATTAGCAGAGACCTCTAGGAAGAGATAAATAATCCAGGAGAAGTCGTAAGGGCTGACATCCTCTCTTGGAAGAAGCTCTCAGTGACTGGTGCGCCAGTTAAGCTCAAGAATTTGGGTGGAGTGGAGGCTACCCAGACAGGGCTTTTCTGGGTTTCTGACCTCCCTGTGCCTTGCTCCCAGTTCATTCTATAGATAACACACGCATGGACCTGATAATCCCTGGGGAACAATATTTCTACCTGAAGGCCAGAAGTGTGGCTGAGAGACAACGGTGGCTGGTAGCCTTGGGGTCAGCCAAGGCCTGCCTGACAGACAGTAGGACCCAGAAAGAAAAAGGCAAGTACTGATTGTCCTCTGGACTGGGAACCCTGGGAATCACCTAGTGGCATCTCTGGGTTCCCATATTTGTTATCTTGCTTCTGACCACGTAGCCATAGCCAGCTTTTTTTTTTTTTTTAAGTAGTTATGTATTCAGTATTTTATTTATTTATTTTTGGCTGTGTTGGGTCTTCGTTTCTGTGCGAGGGCTTTCTCTAGTTGCGGCAAACGGGGGCCACTCTTCATCGCGGTGCGCGGGCCTCTCGCTCTCGTGGCCTCTCTTGTGGCAGAGCACAGGCTCCAGACGCGCAGGCTCAGTAGTTGTGGCTCACGGGCCTAGTTGCTCCGCGGCATATGGGATCTTCCCAGACCAGAGCTCGAACCCGTGTCCCCTGCATTGGCAGGCAGATTCTCAACCACTGCGCCACCAGGGAAGCCCCCATAGCCAGCTTTTTATATCATGCAAGTGCTGTATATCTCAGTGGACCTTAAACAGTCTGACTCTTCTTTCTTAGCATGTCATAGTAGAAAGAATGCAGGTTTTGGAGCCAGATACAACTGGGTTCAAATCATGGCTTTGTGACCTTGACATAGATCACTTAACCTCTCTAATCTTCAGTTTCCTTATATTTTGAAGAGAGGTAATTACCTATCTTAGAAGGATTACCATGAAGTACCTCATCTGGCACAAAGTTGACTTTTGGTAAAGAGTAGCTGAGCCAGAGAAGCCTTGGATCTGGTATTTCCTGCAGTAACACCCCGTTTTCCCCTCCCTGTTCCTGGGGTAGATGGATACTTAATTGTCAGGTTGCTGCTGCTTAATGCTCATTAACTCAACATCATTAGGTCTCCTGAGAACCATGGCATAACTTTCTATTTTGCCTGGGTCATGAGCGCCAGGGCTTACTGCCTGAGCTCTGCCTTCCCAGCCCCCCAGCCTCGAATGTACAGCTGAAAAGATTGGTGGGAGAGAGGGGCCTCTGGGAACAAGTGTTTCAGGGGACCTTTCTCATGACACACATGGCAGATGTGCTTAACTCTTCAAGTAGACACAGTAAAATGACCTATTTGTTGGTTGTTTTTCAATGCTAAGTCGAGAGCAAATTCTAGACACTGTCAGCTCTGACTCAGATCAGGTGGTAATGTGCAGCTTTTTCACGGATAGGAAAGCAGAGGCAGTTATGATTGTAGCCGAGCCCTCAGCGCCAGGATGGCTGGAGTGCCGTGCTAATGAAGGAGCAGCAGGTGTGCAGAGGGTGCCGTTCGCCTTGCCAGGCAGCGTGCTGGACCAGTCCTCTGAATTCACAAGCTGTCTTATTAGTGGTAATTGCATGTTACAGAACACTGTTTCCCAGTTTTGAGCACTGGATAGATAGCTGTGACCCCATTTTACAGATAGGAAAACTGTGGCAGACCAAAACCCTGAACCCTTGACTGTTCCCAGTTCTGACACAAGTGGATCAGAGGTATACTGTCTCCTTCTTCCTGTACTGGTGATCGTTAAATATGTTGGCTCAAGAAATAATGTAGATTACTTCAGAAGACTAGAAATCTCCTTTTTCTCTTTTTCTTGCTCCCATAACTTCAATTATGTCATATCTGTAACCCATACTATAAACATCTGACTTTAGGCATAGATTATATTTCACTTATCTGTATAGTATGGTAACTAGTATATCAGTTATTTATTCTAGGAATTAAATTACGTTTTCATCATTTTGTTATTTAGAGTTTGCTGAAAACACTGAAAACTTGAAAACCAAAATGTCAGAACTAAGACTCTACTGTGATCTTCTTGTTCAACAAGTAGATAAAACAAAAGAAGTGACCGCAACTGGTGTGTCCAATTCTGAGGTAAAATACCATTCTTCTTAGCCACATGACAAGTGGCACCAGATGTTGCTTACAGGCGCTGCTTATTCTCACATAATCCCTACCTTGGAATTTACTGTTTTTCAGAGGAAAAAAGTGACCGACTTCAACAAAGAGAAGAAGTGTGTGCATTTCAGCATATGGAAGCATATAGTTTTCCTTCCTGGGATGAATTCAGGATTAATTAATTGATAATTTTGGAACTTTTAACTTTAGTACTGATGTACTAAAATATGTGTCTCCCCAGTTCGCATAACTTTCTAAAATATAGCCTTAGCTGTCTAGCAGAGCCATTTCTATACTATGCATGTGGCTCCTAAGGTGACAGCATCATGTCTGTCAGTAATATGTATCTGTCACCTCTGATGCGACTGTAACAGGATTTTATTTCACCGTAATAGATGTTCTGCTTGAGTAGAGACTAGTGCTTTCAAAGATAGAGACACAGCTTTATTTCTCTCCATCATCAGCAAGGATTGCAATTTTTATCATTTATTAATGAAATTGTTATTTACTCATTCTAAAAGGTATATTAAAAGATCTATCTGGTGTTAAGCTATGTACTGAATGGGTCACATTAACCGGAGAGGGGTCTCTGCTCTGCTCTCAGAGAAGTTGTCTGAAAAACAGTGCCCACAAAATGAAGAATCTGCAGATTATAATTAATGGTTTTCAATTACTTTTCTTAGGTAGTGTATCACTATGCTACTAGTCATATATGTGCTCTAAGTTTTTCTAATAAAGGTGGTTTAACTCACTTTCATTCACTTTTGGGGGGGGTCTCTCTTACTCATTCAGCAACTGCCTATTGTGTACAAGATACTGTGCTGGGGGAGGGAGATGCGAGGGGTACCAAAACACTTCAGTCCTGCTTTTGGGATGTTAGAGCCTAGAGCATTGATTCTCAACCCAGAGCAGTTTTGCTCCTCAGGAGACATTGGGCAATGTCTGAGACATTTTTGGTTGTCACTACTGGGGGAGTGCTGTTGGCATCTAAGGGGTAGAGGCCGGATGCTGCTTAATATCTGCAATGGATAGGAGAGCCACTCCCCCTATATCCCCTGCTCCAATAAGCCAGCCCCAAATGCCAGTGATGCCAAGGTAGAGAAGCCCTGGTCTAGTAGGAAGGGAAAAAGTGAACACAGCAATGTTTAATTCTAGGAAGTGTTTATAGTAAGTGTCTTGGGAACTTGCTAATGAAACTGTGGTTATGATCTTGTGATTTATAATCAGAAATATATGGTTGGTCTTTGTCTAGTTTTTGGCACAGAGCTCCAAAAAAAAACCCTTGGAATTTCCAGGTGATAAAAAGTGTCTTTTGTTATGTTAATGAGGCAACTATTGGAAAATACTAAGGATGGAGGCTCTGGTTGACTGTAGACCCAAGCAAGTGATTAGAGGGTTGGAACTTTCATTCCTACCCCCTTACCTCCTGGGAGGGGAGAGGGACTGAAGGTTGACTTCAGTCACCCTTGGCCAATGATTTAATCAATCGTGCCCATTTAACGAAGCTTCCATAACCCACAGCATGGGGTTTGGAGAGCTCCCGAGTGGGTGAATATGTGTTGACTGGGGAGAGTGGCATACTCGGGGAGCATGGAAGCGCCAAGCCTCTTCCCACATGCCTTGCCCTATGTATCTCTTCCATCTGGCTGTTCCTGAGTTATATCCTTTTATAATATACTGGCAGTCTAATAAGTTAAATGTTTCTTTTAGTTCTGCGAGCTGCTCTGGCAAAGTAATTAAACACAAGGAGGGGGTTGTTGGAATCTTCAGTCTAGAGTGGGTCAGTGAGTAGCACAAGTGACACCCTGAACTTGCCATTGGTGTCTGAAGTGGGGGTGGGGAGCAATCTTGTAGGACTGAGCGCTTAACCTGTGAGATCTGACACTGTTTCCAGGTAAATTGTGTCAGAATTGTAAGACACCCAGCTGGTGTCCAGGAATTTCTTGGTGGTGTGGAAAAAAACCACACATTGTAATTGGTGTCTGAAAAATAGTGGTTCACGACCAGTAACATCTAGCTTGTTAGAAATACAAAATTGAGGAAAATATAGAGGCTATGGTTAAAGAACAAAATTCACCTGAGTAAAATTTAAAGATCTTATTAGCTTTATTCAGCAATTCATAAATCGAGCAGCATCCAGTCTAGCAGATAGAAAGGAGCTGTGAAGAGCTGTACCAGGCTAGAGATCTTTATAGACCAAAGTGAGCAGGAACAAGGAAGTTATACTGGGCATTTGCTGAATGGTTAGAGCAGGGTTACTTTTCTTATATGGAGCAAAGGGAAGTCTTGGAGCCAGGTCAGTACACTGACTTGTGCTGAGCAGGCAAGCATTTATTGGTTGACCTAGGCCTGCCTTTTCTGGGAGAGCCCAGCATAGAAACTTGGATAAGTTTTTAGTTTGCTGATGTGAGACTTAGCATGAGTGACTCCATCTTGGGCCCAATCTGGGACTTTAATACCACTAAGATGTGGTTACCAAACTCTCTAGTCAGGGGGTAGCCTCAGTTTCCTGAACAACTTATTAATATCAATATCCAAGGGAAAAACAACCTGAGCAAGTGAAATAACTTGGAGGAAAAAATGATTAGATATTCAGAATAATTCCAGTTGCTGAAACCTCTTAGACTCATCTGTACTGAAAGCCAAAAACTCATTCTGAAAGCAAACAGTGTGTGATTTGTGGTTTCTAATGCTTCTATTCCAGAACTTCATTTTTACTCAGACAGTGGGAGACATTTTTCCATTGATCCCACTGGTCTTCAGTCCATGTGATTCTGTTTGGTGTCTGCCATCCCTTATAGACTGCAAACTCCACAAGGGCTCAGCGCCTAGCACCTGACATACTGCTGTCATATAGTGTTGTTGAGTTGAGAGAAGTCGTTGCCTTCAGTTGGAGTGGTGGGTGAGCATGAAGGGCAGATTGAGGGTAAGGCTTGAGTATGATTAATAGATAAGTTGGACTTGCTCAGGCTTTTTCTTTTATAACTGATACACATATTTGTCCAGCAAAATAGACGGGTACATGATTATTGTTATTACCCGTTATTAGAGGGATAAAACCTCTAAGGACATTCCACAACTGGGCTTTTTCCTTTTTGGCAAGGTAAAGGAGTCTTCACTCTGGTTGTTTTGTAGGAGGGAATTGATGTGGGAACTCTGCTGAAATCAACCTGCAATACTTTTCTGAAGACTTTGGAGGAATGCATGCAGATCGCAAACGCAGCCTTCACTTCTGAGCTGCTCTATCGCACTCCCCCAGGATCACCTCAGCTGGCCATGCTCAAGTCCAACAAGGTAACAGACCAGGTCAGCTTGGCTGCAGTAGGGCATGATGAAAAGTTAAGAAAGTGATATACTGAGCTAAGTTCTCCATCACCCTTTGGCAACTGATAAAGACATTTTTGTAGTGGACTTTCCTTTATGTCCACTATTATATATGCCCTTAGTCCCTTGTATCCAGTCAGTTAGTGTTGGCAGTTTTACCACCTGAACATGTCTCTCTCTGATGTAGCTAGTTTCTTGTCTCCAGCCTCCTTGTCCAGGGAGTCTTGCTGAGATTGGTGATAGCCTTCTAAACAGTTGCCTTCAGCTCGACTCTTCCAGGCAGCCTACAGTGTTTCTGTTCATGCAGTGTAAATTGGGCCACTTTACCTAAACCTTTTAGTGGCTCCCTCATTGCCTACAGGTTAAAGTCAAAACGTCTTAGCCCCTTCCCACATCACCAACCTCTTTCTTTTTCATAACCTGGCTTGAACTTATTAACTGATTGTAGCTCCCCCACTTCTTTGGACCATTTCCCAGTACCAAGAATGCCCTTCTCACCTGTCTTTCCCTGGTTAGCTCTTATTCATCCTTCAGAATTTAATCTCTCTTTCCCTGAATCCCTTAGTTGGGCTAAGAGTTCCTCCTCTACGCATACCCCTATTTTAGCCTTATTCTATATTGAAATTACCTTAAGGGCAAGAACCCCATACTGTTTACCTTTATGCTTCCAGTGTTTGATACAATGCTGTATCATAGTTTGGTATTTAATAATATTTAATGAGTGTAATAGTAATTACAAGAAAGCTAACCACCAAGGGTATAAATATGGTAATTAGGCCCTTCAAAAGACCATCTTCCTTTTTCTTAGAAATTTGGGTACCCTTATTTGAATAACTATTAAAGACTGGTTGGGATCAATGACTCCTTTCTTTTGGGAAGACCTAAAGTTATTCCTCTTGAGTGGGGCAGTGTGTGTTATGATCATATTTACCACTTTCATATGTGATAAAACTCTAAATATATTCTGTTGGGAGTTTAACATGTGAATTTTCTTTTCTTTGCTTCTTTTAAAGATGAAACATCCTATTGTACCAATTCATAATTCATTGGAAAGGTACAGTAACATTTTTTGTTTTTTCTTCTTTCTAAAAACATAAAAATAAGGATATTGGTATTCCTTGTTTTTTTTTTTTAAGAAATTATGTGGTGGGCTTCCCTGGTGGCACAGTGGTTAAGAATCCGCCCGCCAATACAGGGGACACGGGTTCGAGCCCTAGTCCGGGAAGGTCCCACATGCCGCGGAGCAACTAAGCCCGTGTGCCACAACTACTGAGCCTGCGCTCTAGAGCCCACGCACCACATCTACTGAAGCCCACGTGCTCTAGAGCCCGTGCTCCGCAACAAGAGAAGCCACCACATTGAGAAGCCCATGCACAGCTACAAAGAGTAGCCCCTGCTCGCCACAACTAGAGAAAGCCCATGTGCAGCAACAATGACCCAACACAGCCAAAAATAATAAATAAATTAAAAAAAAAAAAAGAAATCATGTGGTGGTTTTTCTCATGATTTGAGATGATACCAGAGGAGAACCTGAAGCACTGCAGATCTTTCATTCAGCACTGACTACTAGGGAAGATGTTTGCATTTCCCCAGGATATGGATCTCACCCACCACATCTAATAACTTTTCGTTTCTCTGTTGTACTGAGTATTGGAACCTCCTCTCTTGTGAAGGAGCCGAGCATTGATTTAAGTGTGGTTTTATCAGAAAAGACAGTGCTATTTTGTTTCGTTTAAAAATAAAAATCTTTGGGCTTCCCTGGTGGCGCAGTGGTTGAGAGTCCGCCTGCCGATGCAGGGGACACGGGTTCGTGCCCCGGTCTGGGAGGATCCCGCGTGCCGCGGAGCGGCTGGGCCCGTGAGCCATGGCCGCTGAGCCTGTGCTCCGGAGCCTGTGCTCCGCAAGGGGAGAGGCCACAACAGTGAGAGGCCCGCCTACCGCAAAAAAAAAAATAAAAAATAAATAAATAAATAAATAAATAAATAAATAAAAATCTTAGGTAGCTTTACAGGTTGGAAAAAGAACATAATATCAAAATCTGAACTACTGAAAGAAAGTACACGTTTACACAGTTGTGTTCCTATTATTTAGGGTCTTTATTCAGTTATTATTTCATATAAGCATTCCTATATTTTGACATTGTCCATGTATTTGTCCTTTCAAGTTATTATTTAATATTTTCATCTCTATATACAGTTGTTTGTTTCTTTAGTACAAAGATTGTTCCCCAATTTGGTTAATAATTTTCTCCTGATCTAAATATTTCTACTAGTAACACCTTTGTAGATTTTTTTTTCTTTTGAGGTATTTCATCAATATACTCTTATATTTTTAATTGCCAAGTTGAAATACGATATTTTTTTAGAAAAACAAATGCTTTTCCTGGAGTCAACATGTAGCTTGGACCTTTTCCCTTTATTCTCATTAGAAGAAAATGGTTTTGTTCTAATTTGGCTGAGTCTAGTTATTTATAATAAGATGTTATGATTGTCCCTTTAACAGAATCAGTTATTTCACTTGCATGCTAAATAGCCTTTTATGTTACCCTAAAGAGCAACAGATACTCAGGATGTATTGTGTCCTCCTGGGTTTTCTTTATCTTCCTTGACCACAGCTTGTGGCTTCTAGACAGTTAACTGCTAGGCAAACAAATGCAAGTGGCCAGTGATTTGAGAGGTGAGGAGAGAGAAAAAACCTTCCAGGGAGAAGCTGAGGAAAGTGAGAAAAGCTGTTGAATGTGGTACCTGTAGAAAAGCTGATTGAAAACCCAAGTGCTATCAATGAATATTTCCTGTTGCTGGTGGGGTGCAGGAAGTTTGAGTCAGCTGAGGGTGCATGAAGAGCCATGAATGGCTCTTTGGTCTCTGAACTTCAGCCTGGAGACAGGCCTGCTCCCAGCAGAGGAGGATACCTGCCTTGGAGGCAGGAGGGTGGGGTGAGAGATTTGGCTTGATTTAACAATTCTGTTTTTTAATCAGTGTTAGAAGGAGTTGGTAATTGTGGTTGTGGACCCTTCCCCATCCCTCAGAATAGGATCTATCTGTGCAGTCTATTTATGACCAAATAATTGGACTTTTTGGCTTTTTTCCTTTTAAAAAAATTTTAGGCAAACAGAGTTAAACAGTTGTGAGAATGGATCTTTAAATATGGAAATAAATGATGATGAAGAAATCCTAATGCAAAACAAGAGCTCCTTATGTTTGAAACCTGCAGAGACAGATCGCAGCATATCAAGTGAAGAAAATACAGATGATCATATAACAGGTAAAAACAAAAAAGATGTGAGGCAAACCATTGAATAAAAGGATCATGGGGCTTTGATTCATTATCCATGATGCGACACTTGATAAGGATTGACCTCAAGACAGCATGCTAGGTAGCTCCCGAGGCAGATGTTCATAAGATAACAGAGTTCACTTGAAAACGTTCTGCCGTCCCACCTGACCCCCCTATTGAAAAGGCAGAATGAAGAGGAGTTTCCCACTTACTGTTCTTAGCTGTGATGTCCATGGGCTTCAGTGAGCTGTAGCTGTCTGTGCTGACTTTTTAGAGAGTATGAGTATTAGGGCCTTCTGCTCAGAATTTCAGAGTCCGTTGAACATAGACTATGATGTGAGACTTAAGAGTCTGCAGAGTTATGGCAGTTCAGTTTTCCATCCTCCTGGTTTCTGGTGAGGCCTGAGGATGTCCGAATTCACTAACCACCATCAGATTTTCGCCTGGCCGTCTCTGTGTTCATCAAGCCAAATTCCCGAGTTTTAGGTAATAACCTGTAGTTGAAAGTGCTGCCCTTTTCGATTTACTAATTTCATTGGCTCTAACTACTAAAACCAACTTCAGATCAGTCCATGACAACCATCTTAGAGTTTTTAATTGTGTTATAAGTGTGTATTAAATAGTTTGAAAATAAAATTTTTTTAAAAAGTTTCCTCCTCATCTCCTCTGGTGAGTGGGGGGAAGAAAAGATGCATTTTCATAACTGTTAACCTGCAGCAAGCAATCCATACATCACTGAAGTCTTATCCCTTGAGTAAATAATAGACAGGAGAATTTCTGTTAAAACAGTCCTATTATTTATTTGACCCAATAATTTTTTTCTAGGAATTTGTCCTCAGGGAATAGTCAGATTTAAAGACAAATATATATGGACAGGGATGTCCTTTATGACATTACAGTTAATGCTCATTACTCATGGTAGTTTTGTTCTATAAAGTCACTGCAAACACTGAATTAGCAAATACTGAACCGTTGCTCCTAGGGGAAATACATGGTTAGGTTCCTGCAAGCCTCTTTTCACATTTTCATCAACTGATCAGTACATATTGTTGTTTTGTGTGTTTCTGTTTAAAGACACCTTGTTGGGGAGATGGATAAATTGGAAGATTGGGATTGACATATACACACTACTATATATAAAATAGGTAACTAATAAGGAACTACTGTATAGCACAGGGGACTCTACTCAATACTCTGTAATGGCCTATATGGGAAAAGAATCTAAAAAAGAGTGGATATATGTATATGTATAACTGATTCATTTTGCTGTACACCTGAAACTAACACGACATTGTAAATGAACTATACTCCAATAAAAATTAAAAAGAAAAGAGTCCCTCCTCCTAAAGGAAACAAAAGATACCTTGTTTACATATACTGTTGACTCATTAACATTGAACCCACGGCCAACAGCACTATAACTCATGCCTGAACGAAGCTTATCTTTTTTTTTTTTTTTTTATGTGGTACGCGGGCATCTCACTGCTGTGGCCTCTCCTGCCGTGGAGCATAGGCTCCAGATGTGCAGGCCCAGTAGCCATGGCTCACGGGCCCAGCTGCTCCACGGCACGTGAGATCCTCCCGAACCGGGGCACCAACCCACGTCCCCTGCATCGGCAGGTGGACTCTCAACCACTGCACCACCAGGGAAGCCCACGAAGCTTATCTTATATAAGCTTATATAACACGTGTTTTTCCATAAGGCACATCACAGCCTTCTTGTGCTTAGGAACACTAGGCAGCACTACACTTGGGGGTCCTTTTAAACAGCAAAATCAACAACAAAATGCACAAGAATGCAAAAAGAAAAATGGCACTAAATAAACACATTTGTGTACAGTGTGAAAGGTGAAACAAGAAGGCAGAATGTCACCTTGTTCGACCTCAGCTGGGAACATGCGTGTCAGGTAACTCAAATTTTTTCACTACTCTGCACATATCCAAAATGACTGCAAGAGTGCCATGAGCGCTGATTTTAGTATTACAAATAAACTTCAGCATGTAGGCAATTCCACAAAGACAGAATCCACTAATAATGAGGCTCAACTCTATTTATAATACTGAAATTTTAGAAACTACCTAAATGCCCTCCACATAAACATGATTCAATATTACATGGTCATTAAAACCATGTTTTGAAGAGTATTGAATGATAATGAAAATATTCATGATATACTGTTCAGTGAAAACAGGCTGGATGAAAATCTACATGTATTTAAACTCAATTTTGTTTGTGTGTATATGTATAGTATTTCACTGATTTTTCTTTCTGTATACTTTCCTGTGTTAAAAATGTTCAGCAATGAATATATATATATATTAATCTTATAATACATAAATAAAAGGTTAGTAATAGGTATCTCCTGCTTTACAGTCCAGAGTGAAATGATAAAGGAAGATGGAGAGGAAAACCTGGGAAATCATGACAGCCACTTGGCACAGTCTGAATCACACTCCTCAAGCAGCTCTCCAGAAGCCCACTGGGAAGAAGGCCAAGAAGTCATCCCAACTTTCTTTAGTACCATGAACACCAGGTATTCTGTACTCTCTAAAATCACTGACAGTTGGATACAAGCTTTCCTTCTGGAAAGTCAATGTTGGTGTTCCTTTCAGGGGATGGCGTATCCTAACAGAATAGAGAATGTGGCATACCAAGCATCTGCTTTACTGTTCACCTTGCCTGAAGCAGTGGATAAGAAGGAACTGGATTGTGAGAGTATACTCTGTCAATAAGTTTTAGCTTGCTTTGGTGGATTATCTTTGGAAAATGATTTTATTAGACTGTGTTATAATAGAAGAACAGTCATTGGGGCATATTTGTGAGACGAGGCTAAATGATTTGACCTACAGAGGGGCAGCTGTTTTCATGACTGCCTCTGAACTGCAGAGCATGCTAATGTTGTGTTTTCAATCTTTCCTCCTCTGTATCACCAAATTGTTTAGCTTTAGTGACATTGAACTTCTGGAAGACAGTGGCATTCCCACAGAAGCATTCTTAGCATCATGTTATGCTGTGGTTCCAGTATTAGGTAAGATTGCTCGATTTGCCTTAAATTCATAGTCTCTAGAATCTGTTTCACTGCAGTTATTTTGTAGTAGAAATATGCTGAACTATGTGTACAGTGAGATGACCCTTCTTATCTACCTCTTCATATCACTAGACACATATAGTTAAAACTGTGTGACCTTAAGCATTATTACATACTTCCATTTCATTTCTAATTATGATTAATATTGATCTTAGAGTTGTGTAATGAAAAAAGGGAATTCTGTTTTCTAGAAATCATACTTAAGAGCAAAAGTGAAAGTAGTTGAGGAACAGATCTTCAAATCTGTTGGTACTATGAAAAAACATTTTACCAGCTAAAACTTTTTTCAGATTAAAAAAAATTATATATATAACTTTAAGTTTAAGTTACATTTACTTTTTATAGAGCCAATAGTACCAGGAATTGCTAATGTGTTGAAATTTGCTATATAATCCATTTAACTCTGTATCTCTTTTTTAAATCAAGGTATATCTTGCATAGAACTTAACTGTTATAATTCAGTGAGTTTTGACAAATGCATCTACCTATGTAATCCACACCTCTATCAAGGCAGAGAATGTTTTCATCACCCCAGAATGTTCCCTATGCCAGTCAGTCCACAGCCTGTCACCCAGCCCAAGGCAACCATACTGATTTCTGTCACCATAGATTAGTTTTGCGTGTTCTAAAATTTCATATAAGTGGAATCATGTTATGTACTCTTGCATTATACTCTTGATAGTATAATGTTTTCACCTTTGTTGTTACATGTATTAGTAGCTCATTCCTTTTTATTGCTGAATAGTATTCTATTAAGTGACTATACCCCATTCTCCTACTGATAAACATTTAGGTAGTTTCTTGTTTGGGGCTATTATAAGTGAAATTGCTCTGAATGTTTTTGTGTCTGTGAGCACATGTTTTCATTTTTGAGTAAATACCTAGGGGTGGAATTGCTGATTCATAGGGTTTATACATGTAATTTCATAAAGAGTGGCTGTACCGTTGTGTACTTCCAATAGCAATATATGAATATTCTGGTTGCTTCACATCCTCACTAGCACTTGGTGGTGTCAGTATTTTGGTTTTAGCCATTTCTGTGAGTGTTTGGTGGTATCTTGTGACTTTAATTTGTATTTCTCTGATGACTAATGATGTTGAGCACTTTTTCATATGGTTATCGACCATTGCTATCTCTTCCATTATGAAGTCTGTTCAAATCTTTAACCTGTTTTTAAAAGTTGGTTAATTTTCTTTTTATTATTGAATTGAAAGAGTTCTTTGTATGTTCTGAATAACATTTCATTGTAGACATACTCATTATGAATATTTTCCCCCAGACTATGACTTGTTCGTTTCTTTTCTTAATAATGTCTTTTGAAGAGCAGGGTTTTTAATTTTCACTAAATCCAATTTATCTATGTTTTCTTCTTTTATAGTTAGTGCTTTCAGTATCCTAAAAGATCTTTGCTTATCCCCAAGGTCATGAAGATAGTCTTCTGTGTTGTCTTCTACACTTTTTATTTTTTATTTTAAGTTTACATCTGTGATCCATCTTGGAATCAGTTTTTTATGTGGTGTGAGGTAAGGGTTGAGATTCCTTCTGTTTTTTTTTCTTTTTTTTTTTCCTTTATCTGGTTGTTCAAGAACCATTTGTTGAAAAAGCATCTTTTTTCCCTTTTATATTACCTTGGCAGCGCTTTGAAAACCAGTTGACCGTATAAGTGTGGGTCTATTTCTGGACTCTCTTTTGTTTCAACAGTCTGTTTTTTTTCCTCATCCTAGTATTACAGTATCTTAATTACTGTGTAAGGCTTGAAATCAGATAATGTAAGTCTTCCAGTTTTGTTCTTCTTTTTCAAGATGTTTTGGCAATTCTAGGTCCTTTGCATGTCCATATAAATTTTAGCTTTTCAGTTTCCGCTAAAATGAATGTCAATATTATGACATGGTATGAGTGTGTTTCGTGTTTGGTAATTGCAATCATTGTTGCTTTTGTTGTGGTCGTCCATTTACAATGCTTGGTGTCAGTTTATTTATCTCTTGTAAAAATAAAATACAGTGTGTGTGGGGGGCGGGGGGGGGAAGAATCATGGGCCATGCATGCTTCCCATTACTTTTAAGGGAAAAAGCAAAGCTGCCCATCCTGCTAGTTCAACCCCAGAGAGGAAGAAGAGCCCTGATACAGATCAAAGAGGAAAACTAAGGCCGTATCCAGGGGTCAGTGTACTAGAGTGGACCTTTCCACAGATGTGTGGAGGGTATCAAAGTTCCCATCCTCCTTCCACGACTCCTCTTCACTCTCCCGGATAGGATAAGCAAGGACAAAGTGGAGCCCACAGGGTAGGGAGGCAGGCAGGTGGCTTCCACATGGTCCAGTTGGCCAAAGAAAAGAGAGTCTATGTACACACTGGGACTAGAGGTTGAAGGGGATTTTTTTTCCTGTAGGATTCCTGGGACCATACATTCTTTGATAAGCATGTATGACGGTAGGAGGCAGGATAGAATAGCAGTCTGATGGGAGAGCTACAAGGTAACTCCAATTCCACCCTACACAGTAGTTATGGCCAATAATACAAGTTATCCCTCTTATCATGAAGATGCCAGGAGTCTTAAGTCTTAAGTCTTGAACCTTAAAATCAGAGAAATCGTAAATATTTCTCTGTATAAATAAAAATAAATCTCATTACATATATCCCAAACATACACAGAAACAGAAAATGACTATGGTTTAGGAATAAAAAAAGGAGTAAGATAGTAAAATGCAATATTCTGATAAATGTACTGGTTTACTGTACTAAGCCAGTAAACCACTCAAAACTTAGTGAGAGTAAGTAAAACATGAGTACTCCCAACTGATTTTTTTGAATAGATAGAGGCATTTCTTTTTTTTTTTTTTTTTTTTTTTTTTTTTTTTTTTTTGTGGTATGCGGGCCTCTCACTGTTGTGGCCTCTCCCGTTGCGGAGCACAGGCTCCGGATGCGCAGGCTCAGCAGCCATGGCTCACGGGCCCAGCCGCTCCGCGGCATATGGGATCCTCCCAGACCGGGGCACGAACCCGTATCCCCTGCATCGGCAGGCGGACTCTCAACCACTGCGCCACCAGGGAGGCCCGGCAAGCATATTAAAATTGTAAAGCAAAACAGATAAAACTAATTTTAATAATGTATTTTATCTAACTTGGTATAATGTATTTTATCTAACTTGGTATATACAATATATCAGCTGAACATGGAATCAATATAAAAGAATCATTAATGAGATATTTGACGTTCTTTTTTTGGTACTAAGTCTTTGAAATCTGGTATATATTTATACTTAACGGCATATTTCAGTTTGGAATAGGTACATTCCAAGAGCTCAATAGCCACACATCTACTGGCTACTGTATTGGACAGTGCAGCCCTAAGGATTACAATGCGCATTCTAAACTTAAGGTTATCCTCACCTGCCTTTAAGCCCTTATTATAGTTACTCACTTCAGAGCAGTGTAGTAGAAAAAAGCAATGACAGTGTGCTAGGAACCTTTGAAGCTTATGTTTAGAAAATGATTTAAAAGCAAAAAATAAAAGTTTGGCGGGGGGTGCGGGGGCCTGTTAAATTCATTGCTACTATAAAAATTTTCCACTTGAAAAAATTGCTTTTTCAAAGATGTTTTCAATCTTTTCTTCTAGACAAACTTGGCCCTACAGTGTTTGCTCCTGTTAAAATGGATCTAGTTGGAAATATTAAGGTGAATATACTGGCTTGTCTCTGTGGAGACTGTATATTTGGAGGGAGTACTTGCATGAAATCTCATTCAGAAACAAATGATTGTTGAGTTTTATACTCGGGATGAAAAGTATAGGCCAGCTGTAAGAACCTTTCTCAGAGGAAAAAATACTTTAAAAACAGTACTTTAAAACCCTCAAACTATTTAATTCTAGATTAAGCCTAATAAGAATCCTCAAACAAATAAAACAGATTACTTGGAAAGCATAAGGAAGAAGGTAAGAGAGGCTTAATTCATTTTGATTTCTTAGAGGCCTGGTTGACAAACTTATGTCTCAACAGTAAACTGACTTGCTTGATAGCTTTAGCACTTTTAACTTAGGTTATTTCCCTGCTTCTCCTGCAGAAAGTAAATCAGAAGTATATAACCAACAAAGAAGAGTTTACCACACTCCAGAAGATAGTGCTGCACGAGGTGGAGGCCAATGTAGCCCAGGTTAGGAACTCAGCTACAGAAGCCCTCCTGTGGCTGAAGAGGTGAGGCAACTGGGGTGGGGCAGCAGTTGAAATCCAGCTTAGTTGAAACGTCACCCCCCAAAAAAAATTGTTATGCAAAAGAGGCTACTTCTGAGTGAAAGCTGTAACCCATGTATAGCCTTTTCTAGAAGGCCTGAAGAATAGAATATCAACTTTTTTTTGCCTCTGTCTTGATAGTGATAAACATTGTTAATATTAATAGAATATATAAGATAGGAATCATAAAGGACAGTAAAGCTGATTGGTTTTGTCTTTAAGTCAGTGGATCACAAACTGTCATGGCATCAGAATCACCTGGAGAGCTTATTAAAAAACACAGATTGCTCCACCCAAAACCCAATTTCTGATTCGGTAAGTCTGGAAGGGAGCTCCAGAATTTGCATTTCTAACAAGTTCCCAGGTGATGCTGAAGCTGCTGGTCCTGGGACCACATTTTGAAAACCACTGTGTAGGTATTTCAGATAAGAATCGTCTAGAGCAAGCTAAAGGGAAATCACAGGGAAGAAACTTAGAAAGGACTGCCATGTGACTTGACTTGTTTATTACTATGCCCAAGATACTACTGAAAAAGAAGCTGATGTCTGCCATTTATTCATACCCATTCAACATAAGTGAACTTTGAAGAAATATTATTTCTTCCTCTTTTTTGTTTTAGAGGTCTCAAATTTTTGAAGGGATTTTTGACAGAAGTGAAAAATGGAGAAAAGGACATCCAGACAGCCCTGAGTAAGTGTTATTTACATTTTGGTTGATTAATTGAATAGGATGTGGAATGGAGACCCCTGGAGGAGGAGATAGGATGTGCTTTTCAAGATCTGATTTTGGTATTTTTCTATTTCATTATTATTAATTGTTTGTTTCTTACATGCTTTGTTAAAAAAGAACTCATGAGATAGTGACCTGGTAGTCTAGATCTAACTTATTAAAAATCAGTATATCTTAAAGAAGAGCTAAATTAATAGAGAGCCATCTTTTAATCTTAATAGGAAAACCTAATATTTTTAAGAAGTCAGTTCTTCCTAAATGAATCTTGAGATAACTGTATAGTTTTCTAAAATCCGTATCCAGAGAGAAGCTAGTTTTGGAGACCATAAAAGGGAGTGTGTGGGGAACCCTAGGAATTTGCTCTGAAGTGAGATGAAGGGCTGGTCATCATCTTGTATTCCTCAAGTGCCCTACGTGCCCCATTTTTGTGGTGGTGTTGAGACTCGGATGAAGGCCTTGGTCAAAGGAGATCGTCCGATATCTCCAGCATCTTAATGCAGTGACTGGAACACTGTAGGTACTTGATAAACATTGGGTGGGTGGGTGGATAGATGGATGGATCAATGCACCTATCGGCCACTTTTGGAAAACATTGAAGACTTGGAAGCATCCTCATAGTGCCACTAACAGACTGGCTAAACTCTCAATCTTGGTCTCTAGGAAATCCTTCCAGGATGGACATTGAGGTGAGCGGGTGGGAGTGAGATTCCATATTACTTTGAAGCCTGTATTATTATGATGTAGAGAAGCACATGGTCAGGCTCTAGGCAGTCATGATTATAAATAATGAAATGAATGAATTCGATGCCTCTGCTGGGGAGGAGGAGCCAGTGTTCACACAGCATTTTATCAGTGTCAGGGGTGAGTTCTTCCTTTTGTTAGTCCTCCCTTTGGGTCATGAGTCTTGAGGGATCCTGCCCCTGTGTGATTTTCCCAGGCCTCCCTGTGTAGAAACTTGCTGATGTGCCATGAAACAATGAAAGCTGATATTTCTGTAACACTGTATAAAAAATTTAGACAACCTAGTCCTCGCATCAATCCATTTTTACAGGTTAGGTAACTGAAATTCTGAAAGATTAAAAGACACGCTAAGACCACAAAGGATCTGAAGCAGGGTCATTTTGGGATCCTCAGCTCTAAGGTCCTCATTTCTCCCACAGAAGGTCTTCTCCACCATCCGTGAGCTACCTGCATTTTGGGGTTTCTCATACATCCTTGAATTTCCAGGACTGTCTCAGTTATATCCTCCCCTAAGTGTCCTGATTTCAGTACTAAAAATATATTCACCATGACTATTAGGATTCCCTAACCAGTATCTATCAAACTTGATGACTTTGTGGAGTGATTAAGATCATGGGCTTTCTGGATAGTGTTGTGCCCTTAGGCAATTTACTTGACCTTTCTGTGCCTCAGTTTCCTCATCTGTAAAATGGGAATGATGACTTGATTTCCCTAATAAGATTGTTGTAAAGATTAAATGGGTTTATGCATGTGAAAAGATTAGAAATTTGGTACATAATAAGCACTTAATAGAGGTTAGCTTCTATTGTTGTTTATATTCTCATCATCATGACATATACAAAGTCGATCACCTACCAGAAAATGGGACTTATTTGTCCCAAATCACAAATGGAAAGTTACCAAGCTCAGTTGCCAAGCCTGAAATTTCTCTCCAGACTGACTTCTTAGTATGGAAGTTTCACACTGGTAGGAAGACTCCACCACCTGCAGGAAATGCAGAAGATATGGGATTCAGCACTGTGTGTGTGGCGGACTCCACATGTCACAGGATGCTACTGCTTTCTGATGGCTGGCTGTGTGAGGGCAAGTGGGGAATGCTAATCTCATTACCCCTCTGCTGGAGCTGGGATAGAGGAGAACCCAGCTGCTTACTGGACACAGCAAGTGAAAAGAAAAGCTTTGCCCCTTGGAGGTGGAGAGACAGTTGAGGATATACCCTTTCTGCCCTGCCCCCATCCCTAATTCTGCCCCCTTTCCTCCCCTATCTTTTACTTGATTTGAAAGCTGGGCCTAGAGATGTTGACTTTTTGAAGAGAGAGGAGACTTGAAGGGCAAATGCTGCTTCAAAACTGCAGCATTGGCTGTGATTATTGGCTGAAATAATCACAGCCAATCTCAGCTTTTCCTTCCCTTTCTTCCCCGCTGGACTGTTTTCAGTGGAAAGGAAAAGGGACCATAAATTTGAGATTTTCATCCTGATGCACAGGATTATTTCAGAGGTCTTCATGATTTAAATCATCTTTGCTTATAGGGATCCCTAGTTTCCTGCTGCTGTTCAATGTGGAGAGATAAAGCTCCCCTAACCAGCCCCCTTCCCTCTAAACACAGACACAACAAGTTCTGTGCAAGCAAATAAGAGAGACTTATGAGAAATGTTTACACATTAACTGTTCAGAACCCATAGGCTGCTTGTTGCCTATTTCTTCTGGATTGCTGGCTTCTTTTTTCTCATTTTGAAATCACAGGCTTTATAAGCAGAACTGATATTTTGTCTAAAATGAGATAGTTTAGGTATGTAAGTAAAAGAGTGGGTATGTGCCATTTATATGCCACATATAGGCAAATTAGCTTGCATTTTTTATTCTGAAATTGAACTTGAGTTATTGTAATAACAGCTACCATTTATAGAGCACCCAGTGTTGGCATAACACTAGGTTCTCCATAACCATTTTATTTAATCTTCTGAGCACTCCCCTTTTACAGCAAGTAAACTGAGGTTTAGAGAGGATAAGTACTTTCCCAAGGGTCTCAGATCTAGATCAGTGGTTCTCAGAGTGGTCCAAGGACAGCAACATCTTCATCACCTGGAGACTTACTAGAAGTGCAGACTACTGGGTCCCACCTGACACCTGCTGACTCAGAAACTGCCGAGGTGGGGCCCAGCAATGCGTGTGTTCACAAGTCATGCAAGTGATTCTAATCCATGCTCAAGTTTGAGACCCGTTCCTCTAGAGCTGGGATGTTGAAGCTCACCTGTCACTAGGCTACATTTGGTTATTTGGGAATTTTGACTGCATCTAAGTGATTATTAAATAAGCAGGAATAAAAGTACTGAAATTAGTTACCCATAGCATCAGTTAATTTTGCCTCCTTTTCATGATAATTGGCTGGTTACCCAATGGCTGAAAACTTTTCCCAACCTAGGAACAGCAAGACAATTAGTAGGGATAAAATAAGGATAAACCTTGGATGACAGTCCCAAATTTGAAAACACTGCTTAAGAAAGGTTTTGAGGTAACTGCTCATAATTTTGGATAGTCTTAGTGGCTTTGAAAATGGGAGATGATATGTAACAACAGTCCTAAATGACACAATGGAAGCCTTGACATCTATTAACTCTCTGGAAAATGCATGTATAGTCATTGTATTGCTGCAGTTCTGTGACCTAGAATGAGTTTTCAGCAATCGGAAGGAGGCCTTGGGCTTTATACTTCCCGCTTTTGCATTTGAGCCGTCACTTGAATTCCCCATAATGATGATCAGAGTGGAATATTTTGGGTGGTCTCATGCCAAGAGCTGCTCTGAACTCTAGTGTCCTCTGACATTCTCTAGAGATCACTCTAAGGAAAGAGTTGGGTACACAAGGCAAATGTGTTTAATGGTCCACCCTGTAGCTGAGCCCCTCCATTCACAGATGCCACATCAAGAAGAGGCTTTGGAAAGCATCTTTGTAAGTGAAAGGAAGAAAAGTTGCTCTGCCATTTCATGCACCATTGTACTAAATATTATGTGTTCTGCACTGTTCCCTCAGTGGGATAGCATATTGCCACATCCCTCACCTCGGAATGATTCCATAAATGTCAGGTAAACATTAACCTAACCAAGATCTGTAGCACAGAATAGGAGAAAAAAAAATGTAGAGGAGGCTCACTTATGCATTTAATATGAAAGGCTTTCACAAACAAGGAGAGCTATATGAGAGAGATGAAGTTAGAAGTCATAATCAGATATTTGACATCAAATCATAACTGGACTAATTATTCTGAAAGTACCAGGGAATGTGAGTCAAGTCATACCCTTTCCAGGACTATTAACAGCATGTGCTTCTAATGGCAGAATTGGCTTACAGTACAAGTTTTCATCTCGATGGTGCCTGAAGGTAGCAAAGGATATCTCTGGGTACTTGTTCCATCTCTGTCAACTGGTTATTGAATTGGCTTTTCTCCATACAATTCATTTTGCCCAAAGTTTAGTCACTGTAAAGAATTTGGGGTACTTTCCTAGTAGTAGGTTTTTTTAAATTATATCAAATATTTATCATTTGACCAAATATGTAAATACAGTACCATCTACTACCTCATGACCCCATTACTTCCAGAGAAGATCTTCATCCAGAATTTGTAGTTTATCATTATATAATGAATGTTTTTATACTTTTACTATATATTTATGTGTCCACAAACAGTATCTAGTAATGTATTGCATGTTTTAAATTCATGTACATGGTGTCCCATTATACATATTCTTCCTTTTTCACTGGGTATTTTCAGATTTATTCACTGCCTATTCACTTTCAAACCTTTCTTTGTTCGTGATTCTTGCCTAAGGACTTCCTAGTTTAGCTCATTTGCAGAACTGAGATGATTGTCACTTTCTGAGCTCAGTGAATGATTGATTTCACCTTTTCTGGCTTTGCTTGTCTACTTCTCAAGCCGTCTCCTAAAACTTAGATTTGCATTTCTCCTTTGCCCTCTCTACAACCCAAAGTAACTTTGCAAATTCTCACTAATTATAGATTTACAATAGAGAAACACTCTCATATATTCTGTTCCTGGACAGAATAGCTATCCACCAACAGTAATGGAAAGGTAGTTCTTGTTCAGATGCTGTGATAGGTTGAGGCATAATCTCTAAATACCTCATAGAAGGTTTTTGACTAACCACTAAAGAAATGAAATCTGCATTTTTATAAATAGAATAAGGTTCCAATTTTTTCAAGATATGGCTGGGAGAAGGCACGTTTTTCATTTTCATTATTTTGTTTTATCACAAAGAATAAACATTAGTTTTGTCAGAATGGTTTAATGTGACAAGAATGCCCCAAGTTCTCGTTGCTTTTAGCTTTGTGACCTTGGGCAGGTAACTATCTCTCTGGGTCTTCTGTTTTTTCATCTGTAAGAGGAAGAGAATTGGGCAAGGTGATTGTCAACGCTTCCTACTTAGAAATTTTGACTCAGTTTCTAAGGAACTGACACATTTCAGAGAACTGGGAGAAGGGAATCATTTATGTCTTTCAGAGGCCAAAAATACTTCTAGATTATAGAACATGCATTATGATAATGAATGGGTATTATAGTGAAGATTAATGTATTTCATTATCTAATCTTCTCTAGGTAACCAAAATAGGTCAATGCTTAGACTTCATCCTAATTTAATGCAGCCTCACATGGCAGGGTTATTTGCAGCCCTAGAAGTCAGCTAAAGACTTGGAGCAAGTCTTTTTCTTTTATGAGTTTTATTTTTTTTTTTGTTGGTTTTCAATTGCGGAGGTGGTCTTCCTAGGCCTGAGTCAGGACCTAGCCTAAATTCTCTGCCTCCCTCTTCTCCCATTAGACTTACCTGGCTCACATTTTGCCCAGTGGGACTCTTCTCTGGCAAGATGCAGGCACAGCAAGGAACAACTGCCTTCTCTAGAAGGGCTGGGGGTAGTGGGGGACACAGATCGTGTTGCTGTACAAACACTCTCTCTTCCTTAGACCAGGCTGCCCCTCTTACTTGGACTCACAGCATCCTTGTTTTCTTGCTGTCCCATAGAAGGGAGCATGGAGAAGGGTTTCTGGGCTTTTTTGAGTGGTTGACTTCACAGGCAAAGTGTAGGAAAGGTATAAGGCCCTGAGGTTGGAGTAGCACTGGATCCAGAGCCCTTATAAACAGGCAGTTTGTCTGCCAGGTGAACTCTGGAGCCAAAGGCTCAGGGACCAGGACAGCGGTCAGCTGCCTTTGCTGCATACCGTAAAGAAATACTGATCTCCTTTTACTTCCCTACCACAATTCCAAATCAGAATGATCATGACTGTTAGTAGAAGAAAATAATACTATCTGTATAGGAAAAAAGACTTAAGAGAATATACCTCCAGAATGCCCTTGGTGGTTACCTCTGGGAGGCATGATTATAGGTTTCTTTAGTTCTTCCCTTTTTGCATTTTCCATATTTTTAACAATGAACATGTATTATTTGTGAAATCAGAAAAAAAGCCATAAGTGTTATTTTAAACTACCACTGTGCCTCAGGTGGGAAGTTCAGAAGCCTTGACACAGCATAAAAAGGGTCCTCACAGTTTGGCCCCAGCCCCAGTGATCTGCAGCCCTACTGGACTGTTCCCCCTTCACGCCACCATCTCTCACAACTCCATGTAGCTTCCTCTGTCTGCAGCCCCAGGTACCACCCTACTCTCTGCCCTACCCAGCCTTTGAGACTCCTTTGGAGAATTCTTTCTGTCCACTTGCTCCCAGGCTGGATTCATCTCTCTTTCTTTTCCTGTAGCACTGGATAGAGATCTCTGTTATAGCAGTTGGCGATTTGCATAACGATGATTTGTTAAAGGCTGGCTCTCTTATAAACCCATGAACTTCCTGAGGGCAAGGGACTGAGTTTAAATCACCCAGTGATCCCTGCTGCCTTGCACTTAGTAAGGGGCAGTGGTAGACTTGCACTAAATTCTTGCTGAATGGAGCAGCTGTTCCATCACAGATGTCTACAAGCAGATTGTAATGGCACTAAATTTCATCTACTGATTTTTAATGGCATTTAATACCTTACATGGATTAGGATCACAAGAAAGAAAGTGTTCCCACTATACCTCTGTGACTCACCTCAGGATGTTTTCTATGGACCTATACACCTTCTTACCAGCCCAGATGGCTCCTTAGACGGTTAGAAATTTGACTGTCTTGCTGATTTACCGCAGAGGCTGTGCCTAGTATTTCCTGCCTGTCTGTGCCTGTATGCTAGCAACCCTTTCTTCACTAAGGTCTTAGATACCATCTAAAATGTCCCTGATAACATCTGTCCCCTTAGAGAATCAGATAGGTTTTAAGTGTGGCTTACATTGAAGACTTGTATCTTTGACACTGTCCTAGCCTACGGACTGTTCTCCTAAGAAAAAGATTGAATTTAATCTTGAGTTCTCCTTTAGGCTATTTCTAAGAGTCCTTT
This sequence comes from Hyperoodon ampullatus, assembly GCF_949752795.1. Taxonomy (NCBI): domain Eukaryota; kingdom Metazoa; phylum Chordata; class Mammalia; order Artiodactyla; family Ziphiidae; genus Hyperoodon; species Hyperoodon ampullatus. The sequence goes on from NC_136922.1 coordinate 62,440,398, forward strand.
CTGCACTTGAATTTATTGATTTTTATCATTTCTGCTTTAGCTTCACCACACTGGATGGTGGCATTTCAACCCATTCCTAAAACTTTAGATAGCCAGCGAAATCTGCTGTTAGAATTCAAACGTACAGTCTTCTTTTATACAAAATATAATGTATTTTATGCAAACTTGAATTATGTAAAATTGATACATGGTATGCTAAAAGTATTAATAAAGCCTCACCCAAATTTTAAAAATAGAAATTGACAAGAATTACGTCATTTCAAAGCTAGAGAGCTTGAATAAATTGTAAACTGTGTTCAAGCTACAGCCACATGGCAGTGCTGTTTTGCCCAGTAAAATGCAGATACCTGATGTTCTTTGGCAGTATTCTGTGAAGCGCACTGCTTTTTACTGCATAGGAGCTTGTGGGTGTGGATTTGGTGTCTTTTTTTTTTGTTATTTTAACATCTGCTCTTGTTATAATTAAAAATGTCTTTATAGCCTATTACAGTGTCGCCCAAGCATTGATTAAATGGTTGATGGTGGTGCTTGTACTAGTGTTGAAACTAGCCCATGAAAATAAATAAGTTTGGAATAAAATTTAGATGTGGTAAAACATGATAAAGAAGGTCAAACAACCCCCATGATACTCTGTGCTGTAATTTAGGAGTGTGAGGACTCTGTAGACCACTGGAGATGATGCTGAGAAAATAAAATGGAGCACTGAAATAAAAATGCACTGTGGTGATGTAGAGCTGTGCCCTCCTGAGAGCACATTTATTCCTGTGGAAAAATCAGTTTTGAATTTTGCATATATTGAATTATTCAAAGACTTCAGGAACACATCCCTTGCATAAAATGCAGTCATCTTGTTCTCGAGATTTTTTTTTGGTAATTAAAATTATTTTCTAGCAGTTTTTAAATCTCCTTTTAAAAAACTCACTGGGACAAAAATAATAGGTTTTTATCTTTAAAGTGTAGAATGTGAATGACTTTTATCAATAGGCCTCACCATTTACTTTATATCTACCTTAATAACTTCAAGCTGTTCTTTCCATAATAGTTTTAAAGGTTTCTAGCTTTAAAACTGTATATCCAGGGTCATAGGGACATCTAGGACAAGCATTTGACATCCCAGAATAGAATGTTAGAAGGTTGAAGAGAACCTTAGAGGTCATTTTACAAAGGGGGAAACAGATAGTTAGAGAGGTCAGCTAAGGGACTGGCTCAGGATCACACAACATTTCAAAGAACTGCATTTTTATATTTTTATAATGTATTTTAAATTGTATTTAGTCTCTATATTACAGTATCTTTTCGTCCCTCTTTACTTCCTTATATGTATTGAATTTTCCAACCATGATAATAAGCTGAAGTTGAGATATGACACAGGGTAAGAGTGGAAATACCAATTTTTCTTTTTAAAAAAATCTCTGTAGGCTTTTTTCCTACTCAAGACTTTTGGGGTACATAATCTCATAATTCAGCTTTTTTTTATCAGTTTCTAATACCAATAGGAACGTGCTACTTCATACATTAGAAAGGACATGATACAAATAGCACATCAAATTCTGATGAAATGGTTCCTCATGGAGTTTTTCTTCTTTTCAAGATAATGCATATGGTAAAACATTACGGCAACACCATGGCTGGGTAGTTCGAGGGGTTTTTGCGGTAAGTAATCCTTCTGCCTCCTAATGTTCTGATGGTCACAGCAAGGTGTTTTGTTTTGCTTTGTGTGTGTGGTGTTTCTGTTTGTTTTTGAGAATAAGAACAAAATATTGCTTATTTCATTTAAGTCTTTAGGTCTTTGTTGTATGGAAATGTTGACAATAAAAAGTAAGAAAAGACTGTTAGCATGTGCTTCACCTTATCTAGTTCCAGTGACCCTGAGAAGATTTGTCTCAGAAGTGGTTGCCTTCTGATGTGGTAGTAAAGAGTGTCAGTGTAGAGATAGGCAGGAAGCTGTCAAATGCTCACCATTGAGGGGAAACCAGTGGTGGTTTCAAGCCCATAGCTCCCTCTGCTGCCTGTTAAAGTCAATCCTGTTAATTCTCAGATTTTAGTCAGTTTTTTTTCCCCTAAATTGAATTTTGTCTTGAATATTAACTGACCCGGATTGCCAGTGGCTAGGACTAGAAATATCTTCTTACCCAGTTATTTTCTTTATGGAGGTGTTTGTATTCATATGTTTTGGCTCCTGTGAGCTACCGCTCCTTCCTTCCTTGCATGACCTAGGAAGAACACACACCTGAGAATCATAGTCCCCTGGACAAATCACTTAGCCTGCTTTGTAAAATAGAAGGAGAAGATGGCGCCTTTATGTCAGCAGTAATACTCTGTTATTCTCCCATCTGGGGAGAGGTCAGCCTTAGTCAGGTGCAGCCATGAAAAGGCGGAGTCTCACGTAGTGGTACAGTAGGAAATGTCATAGAATATGAGTGTTGTTTGGAAGGTCGGGGGATTAAAAATAGCCTTGCAGATGATGGTCTTTTACTAATTTAAAGCATGGGAGACCTCATTTGCCTAAGGTAAGAACTGTTCAGGTCATGATTTACTAGGAGGCAGGTAAAGAAAGTGGGAAGAATTTACCGTGGAAGATATCAAATTTTAGTGAAAATGAAACATTTTTGAAAGCATAGAGATGACTAGCTCTATGTCCTACTGTTCACTGGAATAGGAACCAGACCAGTTGCAGCCACTGACTGCTCACACTTACTTTCAGTGCATGTTTAATAACATAATAATAGTTACCATTTGGCTGTTGGACACTTACTGTGTATCAGGCACTGTGCCAGGTACTTCTGTGTTCATTATCTTTGGTAATCCTCAGGATTAACTCCCAGTATTTTGTAAAATAGTTCAGAACTGTTTGTTCCAGTCCCAGAGTGAGGCAGTGGCAGAGTCCAGGTCTAAACCCAGATCTTCTGTCTCTAAGGCTGATGCTTATCCCACACATCACAGCTCTCCACAGTGAAGACAGAATAACTGAGAAACGGCTAGTGAGAAATTAGGCAAAGGATGCTGCTGCATTCATCAGTCTCCCTGAGTAAATACTGTGATTGGCTGCAGGTGCCTGACACCTGAGTTCCCTTGGTGAGATGACAAAGCATAAAAACACTGAGTTGCACCATTTATAAGAAACATAAATGGGGTTTGGGTTTTTTTTTTCAGTACAGAGGGCAGAGTTTAATACTGAAATATTATTGATGATCCGAGATGTTGCCAACAAGAATGAAGCTATAGCACAAAATTTATCATAAGCATGAGTCTTTAAAAGAACATTTTAACTTACAGGATTTTTCCCAATATATAGTAATTTAGACTGATTGTAAAAAAATTTTTTTTTAATTATGGAAGAATAGAAACGGTAAAAATTAAAATTGTCCATAATCTCACCACTCTATAATAAGGATTTTTAACATTTTTGTTTTACCTTCTTAGCTCTTATTTTCATATACTTTTACATATTCTCTTCAATATGGTTCTGTTTCATTTCATATATTTATATAAATATCTACTTATAGATACTTATATTTTTATATTTACATGTTTATTTTATGTGTATAATTATCTTTATTTTGTATACCGACTCTGTATATGCATATAAATTTTTTGACATTTAGCTGGTTGTATAATTTTGTATTCTTTTTCTCCACTTTTTAATTTTTTATATTTTCTAGTTTTATTGAGAAATAATTGACATACATTACTGTATGTTTAAGGTGCACAGCATGATGGTTTGATTTACATGTATTGTGAAATGATTACCACCGTAGCTTCAGCTAACATCCATCTTCTCATATAGATAGAATTCAAAAAAAAGAAAGGAAAAAATTTTTATCCTTGTGATGTGAACTCTTAGAATTTACTCTTGGAACAAGTTTGCTGTGTCTCCAACAGCAGTGTTAGCCATAGTCTTCCCCACTTATTTTTAGGGACTGCATAATATTTCCCTAGTATGGAGGTACCATAATGTATTTACCCAAATCTCTGTGTTGGAAATTTCAGCTGCATCTGTTTTTATGCATTTTTGACTAAAACTGTTATTTCCTCAAAATAGGTTCCTAGAAGTAGAATTGCTATGTCTAATACCAAAAAACTACAGTCACAACTTAGAATTGGAGCACTTACCATGCACTAGATGTTGTTTTAAGTGCTTTACTTACATAAAGTTATTAATCTCATAACTCTGAGGTAGGTTCTCTTATTTTCCCTGCTCATAGACAAAGAAACCTGAAACACATAGAGGTGAGGTAATACACCCAAAGTTATAGAGTAAGAACATTTTGAAGACTTGATATTATTGCCAATAGTTTTTATAAAGTTGCTGGTTTTTAAGAAAATAGATTATGTTGAGCGTTTGGCAACAGCCTTATCAGTAGAGGAGCTACCTTTCAGTGTCTCTCCTGTTATTCTCTAAGTCATCCCTACTTTGGAAAGTTTATTGAGTTTTCTAATGTGCTAATTAAAATTATCAGGGGCAAATTCATTTAACTAATCCTGGTTGCTCAGGGAAATGGCTTTTATGCTCAAGGAATTTGACTTATTTACCAGACAAATAGTGAACTTTTATCTTCAAACAGTTACTGTCTGTGGGACTGATGGCCAGTCTAGGCTCTGCCTCTTTCTGTGGCTCCCTGTTTTGGCTTCATCTTCAGTTGAGTTCTGTCATTGTTTCCCAGATAGACTCGGCTGCATCACAGTCCACTAGGAGTCTTTGAGAAATCCGTAGTCCTGGGTTCCACTCTGGAGAAACTTTAAATTTTTTTTCTTTTACTTAAATATATATACATAGAGTTTTGTTTTGTTTTTTATCACAGAGTCCAAAAACGTTATAACAAAAAATAGCAGTTTGTTCCATACTTCTCAGACTCACTAAAAGAGGCTGCCACTTTCAACTGCTTTGACTATTTCTTCCAATACCTCTGTAATTCTAAAACTATTTACTGTTCTTTGTGGACTTATCAATTTTAATTACTGTTGATTTCTGTTATAGATTAGAAATTAGCTCTCTTAGACCTTACTGTCACTACCTCACCTCCCCTGCCTCCACCTTCCCTGTATAATTATATCACAAGGTAACATTATGATGAGGAGCCAAAATTCTGTGATTTTTTTCGTTCTTTCTTACATGAGTTTTACATTTTCCCCCGTACCATCGGATTTCTCAGATCACCATCATTCTGAACTCACGAATGTATCAGATTATCTCTATTTTTTTTTCTTGGAGTGTGCCCTTCCAGAACTTTCTAAACTCTTCTTCCAGTCTAAATTGTTGTACTACTATTGCCCTAGGACTTTTCTTCACAGATTTTCCTATATTGCATCCCCACCTCACCCTAATTCCATTTCCCAAGTCCTATGACTTCCTATTTCTTGATCCAATCCCTTTTTTTGATGGTATCCAAACTCTAGTAGCTTCCTAAGAAAGGGTGCAAGGGAGCTAAATTTTTGAGTTCCTGAAACTATCTTTATTCTGCTCCTTTTTTCCTGGAGTGTTGATTTGGCTGGTATAGAATTCTAGGTTAATAGTAATTTTCTCTCAGTACTCTGAAGGCATTCCTCTGATGTCCTCCAGCTTCCAATGTTACTGTTGTAAAATCTAATGTGCCACTGTGTATAAACTGTTCCTCACCTCCTTCTAGATGCTTTTAGGATCTGTTCTTTATGCCCACATTCTAAAATTTCACCGTGTTCTCCTTTTGGTCTTTATCATTCATTCTGCTGAGCACTTGGTTAGGTCTTTAAATCTGGAGACTCATATCCTTCAGTTCTGGGAGATTTTCTCACATTATATTTTTGGACAGTTGCCTTCCCTTCATTCTCTGCTTTCCCTGTACCCCTATCATTATTTGAGTATTCATTGTGTGCCAGGCAGTGGAATAAACACATCCTACATGTCCCATTAATCCCTCAAATAAGGAAAGTGCTATCAGTCATCCTCTATAGATGAGGAAACTGAGGTTCTAGGAGTTTAATCACCTTGCTTAAATTCCTCAAGCTAATACGTAAAAGACTGGGGATTCAAATCCAGGTCTCCTCACCCACGCCTGTGCTTTAACCACTGCATAATGCCAGTCACTTTCCAGTTGCAAAAAAGGAGAGGGTTGATTCTCAAAAGACTTTCAATGTAAGGAAGCTCAAGGAAGCAACTGCAGAATGATTATTCAAGATTCCAAAAAGTCTCCAGAGAACTCAGCAGAGCCAAACCAGTAGGTGCCAGATAGCAGATTTTAGCAAGCTTAGGGAACAGTTGGCCTGCAAAGGGAGGGGAGCTATAAGGAGCTTAGGAAATCTTCCATCGGGGAAGCAGTGTGGTTGGTGGTGTAGTTGAAAAAGCATAGAGACGATTCTAAGTTCAGAACCCGGCCCTGGCGCTCACTAGCTGTGTGATGTCTATCTGTCAAATAGGAACGTAAATTGTACAGGGTTCTTACAAAGATTAACTGGGATAAAATACGTTAAAGCATCAGTGTACAAGCAGACAACAAATGTTAACCCCCTTCCTTTTTAGAAAATATTCAAGACTGCACAGGAAATATCCATGTAGGGGGAAATAGGAGACATGCAAAGAAAGTACATGGAGATGAGATACAAATAGGATGGTGAGACGCCCTGCCAGACTGGCCCTGTGCCGACAAAGACTATGGTAGCAGCATGCATGCAGGTCATCCTGAGCACTCAACCAGAAGAGGCTGGATCACTGTGAATGAGAAAGGAGCTTTTCGCAAACTGTTTTTTCTCTCAGCATTCCTTGACTTGATGGGATTATGCATCCTCAAGATGGCCCAAGAACATACTTGCTTCTTCTAGCCTTAAAGTGATTTGGTGCTTGAAACATAATTTTAGAGTCCATGAACTGAAAAGGTGTATGCCTTTTTTTTCACTCTTGCTCCCCTCAGCTCTGTATGTGTGTGAGTGTGTGTGCACGCATGCGCTTGTGCATGAGTATAATATGCAAGAGAGCGAGCCGTGGTGCAGCTTCTCACGGGCAATTCTTTTGCAGTTAGCTCTGAGGGCAGCTCCATCCTATGAAGATTTTGTGGCTGCATTAACCATTAAGGAAGGCGACCACCAGAAAGCAGCTTTCAGTGTTGGGATGCAGAGGGACCTCAGCCTTTACCTCCCCGCCATGGAAAAGCAGCTGGCGATACTGGACACTTTATATGAGGTCCACGGACTGGAGTCTGACGAGGTGGTATGATGTCTGCAGGGCAGCGCCGCCTCCTAACTTCAGGGAATGAAGTTCGCTAACGTGTTTCGTTGCCCTACTTAATTTCCAGCAGGAGCTTCAGTACTCTCCAATCCCTTACTTGGGGGGATGGAGAGGAGGAGGCAAAGCCTAGTGCTTTTATGTATAATTTTTTAAATGCATATATGTTTTGTGTGTTTAAAAATCAAGGTGCTATATATTCAGTTCAAAGGGCCTCCTGGAAACCAAATCATAGCTGTTACACAGACGTGAACAGCGAGTTATAAGAGCAGATTTGACAAATGAATTTGTTAGTATTGTGTTTTGCTTTTAGTTTTAATGGGCCACCCAAACCCAAGCTGAAAATGAGCAATTTTTTTATCAAGCACTGTAACTCATAGCCAGTGTTTCAGTCAATTTAGAATTAGACTAAAAATTTAGAGGGAGCTCAGCCCCTTTGTTGAAGCTATTGAAATGTAGAGTTTGCTATTTCTAGACGTCCTGCAAAGAATCCTCTTCTCTGTGGCTCTGTGGGCCAGAAGAGCCTGTGTAGTCAGTGTGTCGGGGGCTTTGGTGTGACCAAGCAGTGCCATCCCTGTTTACGGGCCAGGAGACTGGCTCTGAAGAGATGAGTGGTATGTCCTAGCCCCGAGCTGGAGGACAGTATGGGAGGGGTGGAACAGGTCATCTGAGGTGACCCCTGTGCAGTGCACACCCTTTGCCAGCCTGCTTTCCTCGGCATCATCTCAGTTGGACATCAGAGCAAAACCGTGACATTCGGGGATTATTATTAAACTTCAAAAGTAAGGTTTAAAGGTCGAGGGATTTGCTCAGTCCCACAGCCACTAAATAGAAGAACCACGTGATTTCCATGTGTGATCTGGACCACCTCTGCATCAAAATCACATGGAGCGCTTGTTTGAAAAGCAAATTCCCAGGCCTTACCTTGACCTGAAGAACCAGAATTATGCAATTGGGACCCAGGATAATAAACCTTGAATTTGAATAAACTTCCCAAGTTATTCTTGTGCACACAGGGTTGAAGAGCTACAAGATTAAATTCTAGTTTACAGAATTCCCAGTCTTCTGCATGAACTAAATGATGTGCCCTTTTTTTCAAAGAGGAAGAGGCTATCAGTTGAAATGAAGTAGTTAAAGGGAGAGTGAGAAATGGAGCAAGTTTACTCAGCAGGTTTCTTAATTGAGCCAGCAGGCCTTCAGGGACCACGGTTCTGAATGTGCTCTCTGATCAGTCTTGGCTTTATCACCAGTGGTGCAGAGTAAGCTAAATGCAGCTGCTTATCTTATCTCAGAAGCTCTGGGACTGTGTCACAGTTTAAAGGTGGGATTTAAGCCTTTCACAAAACAACCTTGTGTAGGCATTCTTCTGAAGAGTGTGACGCCAGGACTGTGGCCCTAGTCTCTCAGTAGGCCAGGCTGCCAAGAGTGGGTGGCGGGGAGAGGCCATGGGTGCCTTCCCTGTCAGGGGCTACTCGCTTAAGGTAGCTGGAAGGGAAGTTCCCTGGTAGAAGGTGAGTTCCTTTGAGGGGCACCGGTGATGCTGTCCCGAGGGCAAAGAGAACCCTCTCCTTAGGTGAGAGATTAATGTAGAAAGGGGTATTGATTTTTTTTTGTCTGTCTTTAAACAAATGGGCATTTATATAGCTCAAATGAACGAAGCAGATACTGTGCTCAGTAAGGACTTCTGAAAAATGCTTAAACTTTAGAAAAGCAACATCAAATATTTTAAGGCTAGGGAGGAAAAGGGTGCTAAAGTGATGTTGATTCCTTTGTATCTTAGCGCTTGCTGTTAGCAGCTGCTAAGGTGTGTATGTTGTCTTCTCCTATTCCCACGAGTAATTAGTGCGGACCTCCTTCTCTGGCTAGTGTGAACATGATGGCAGGACTAGGGGATAATTTAGACGTCCTGCCCTTACAGAGCCTCCTAAACGGGAAAAAGAAAAAGCCACCAGTCTTTGCTTTACCTTGAATGAATGCACATTAGACATTGCGCCATTGGGTGGGGATGCTACCAGGAGATTGTAAGTGTTGTGAAGCATGACTGTTCGGAGCAAATGCTGGTGCTCCCCGTCACCTCAGGAGAACTGGTATGGTCTCTGGGAGAGAGGTGGGCACACTGAAAATACCTCAGATTTTCCACCGAGGCTTTGAATACACACAAAAAGAAAGCTGCTCAGCATGGCCATTTCGTGTTTCTATAGGTACTGCCTTGGTGTATATGACCCAGTTTTCTGGGAAAGAAGGTTTCATATTATCTGGGATCTTTGGGAACCCAGATCAGAGTAGCTTGAATAAGTTGCATTACCTACTCAACACTTTTCCAACCCTGCAGAAAGGAGGTAATGTTTTTTGATAGGTATTTTCCTCACTGGAGCATACTAAGTTTACCTAAGATGCGTAAAGCTCTGGAAATTGAACTTCATATTAGATGACAAATTCAGCTTGACCTGACGCTTGGCACAGTCAGAGCTTCCTCCTGGACCTGCAGTATTTGCTTCTCCATTTTATTTAAAGGCATAATGTGTGCTAATTGGCATTTACTATCTAAGACGAGGACAAAGAGAAAAGATAAGGCTTTCTCTCCATAATCCTCTAAGAGTCCTGGGACCTCTAAGCTTTCTTTCTCTGACAATGAGAGGAGATGGGAAAATGCTAGTATGTTTGTTGGTTGCTCAAACGTTTTTAGGATTCCCTTTCTAGAGTAACCTTTAGAGAGATCCTGAAGGAAAAGAAAAGGTAATGTGTCTTCTCAGTATCATTAGAAGCTAATAAGTAGCATTTGGACGACCTCTTATAAGGCACTTCCATACACATAATTTCATCATGTCTGCACTTCTCCCCACAGCAGAAGCCAGCCCTTACACTTAGGAGGGATTAATGTGTATTTGTCTAATTGAACAAAATCCTTTCAATGATGGCAATTTTTTTTGTCCTTGAAAGCAAATTTGATTCATTATACCTAATCTTGACAAAAATGTTAAGTTAGAGGGATACCTTTTGGGGAAGAACCAACTTGTGACTATGAGGTAGAAATGATTTTCTCATCACCTCTTGATCCAGCTCCTCAGGTAGTTAGTTCTAGAACTGGGGCTCTTGGAATGTTGAGCACGTCAGTCCCCAGGGAATTGACTTTGAAAGGCAGCGTTTGTTAGGATGTGTAAGTAGTGGCTTCAGGTGCCTTGTCATCATTATTTGTGCGTCATCCTGAAAATAAATCCTCCCCACATGTCATACTCCACAACGAGGGGTATCTGAACTCCACAGGTCAGCCCTGCTGCTTCTCTCTCCTCTTCTGTTACTAATGATTGCGCACAGTGCCCCCATCAGAGCGCCAAATCCATCCCCTTTCTTAGCCGTTCTGCTCCATTCCTCAGCAGCAGCTTCTAGCTCATATGTGGAGCATCTGGCACAGACCTAGCCAGGGTCAGGTGCCCAGTCCGTGGGCATTCTCTTCCCCTCCCAGACTGCAAGAGCTTCTTAAAGAACCCCCGTTCCCACGTGCAGCTGTAAAGCAGGTGACCACATGGTGTGTAGCATCTAGGAAAGGTGATCTGTTATTAGATGAGTGCTGCTGGAAAGGTTTGCAGTCTTCTCTTTTTGATTATTAATTAATCAAAAGTTAATGCTTTCAACTTTATATTTTCGGAAAAGTGTTTCTAATTAAGAAAAATATGTGGTAGGGACCAATAAATAAATTATACTCTTCTTTATTAAATTTGAAGTAAGTAAAAGAGCTGAAGGAAGAGGTATCTTATTAAGGAAACTTAATCTGATTGTGAAAGTCATATGTATGAATAAATATCATTTAAGTCAGTAGGAAGAGTCAAAGGGTCGTGAGCAATACGAGACGATGTGATTTTGGAAACTTCCTGAAACAACACTTTTTATGTTTTTCTCTACTAAACGACCATGTCCTATAAGAAGTTGGTTACATGATGGTGCATTTCTGAATCATCGATTAAAATCAGTTGCTTCTGATATTAGTCATGGGTTTTATAACTCTTCAGCTTCCCTGCCCTGTGTTTCATTTCTTTTTTAAGGTGAACTATCCACCTTTAAAAATTTTTTTAGATTTAGAATTTATAAGTACAGTACATTTTAAGCCATTATTCTGTTAGCTGAGCTAACATGTTTGGTCTTGGAGGGGCTGACTTCCATGCCATTTGTGATCTGGTGGACTCTGTACATGAGCTTCAGTGTCTACGGCAACCCGTGTCCCTGTGACATGCACATAGAGTGCTTTACTTAGAAACACACTCTGCTTCTGGGCGGCCCTTTGTGGTCTGCAGTTGCTTACTCAGGGGTTCATAAGAATGACAAAAATACCCACTAGCTGTCTAATAGTATTTTAAGACTGCTTATCTATTACAAGGGTGTTAGGGTCCTTTCAGCAATTCCATGAACATACTGTTCACTAGACCTCTGGAAATGTCCCCAGTCCTATCCTGGCGCAGGCAGTAGCCTGCGTACAGAAGCCATTTGCATGATTTCTTGTTGCGCTGCTGCATCAGAGCACTTGGAAGCAATCCTCAGCGGTACGGTTGACGCAGGCATTGATCTTTCTTCTCCACTGTTTCTATATAGCTTTTCATTAAAAGGAAAAAGCATACCACTACTCTGCAAAGCAAAAGTTTTCAAAATTCTTCGGTTACCTTTTTTAATCACTTCTCTTTCAGCGTGAACAAATGTTTTCAGCTAAGCTATGTGAGAACACAACAGATCTTGCTTGTTTTTTTTTTTTTTTTTTTTATTTTTATTTTTTTTGCGGTATGCGGGCCTCTCACTGTTGTGGCCTCTCCCGTTGCGGAGCACAGGCTCCGGATGCGCAGGCTCAGCGGCCATGGCTCACGGGCCCAGCCGCTCCGCGGCATGTGGGATCTTCCCAGACCGGGGCACGAACCCGTGTCCCCCGCATCGGCAGGCGGACTCGCAACCACTGCGCCACCAGGGAAGCCCAGATCTTGCTTGTTTTAAGCACTGTCCATTCTATTTTATATATTTTAAAGTGTGATCAGTATTTCTTCCCTGTACTTTATAAACAGAAACCACCCTGAAATGGTTGATACCCCTTGCAAAGCTGATCTCATCCGCAGACTCCTGCGTATCTGTGTCTGTTTATAGGTGTATATGGAGTCAGTGGTGACAAGAAAGGTGATCTAGAAGTAATTCTGTTGCTTCCCAGAAGGCTAATGAGTCAGTCTCCTGGCATGTTTGATGCATGAATCCCTTTGTGTCCTGACAGTTTCACTAGAATGTCAGTAAACAGCCCAACTACCTCATATGAAATTGGCTGTGGACAATCTGCGTCAGATGAGACATGTGTTAAGGTTGATTTAATCTGGTTAATAGATTGGACAAAATGATGTCTCTATAAAGAAGAAAGATGTTAGACCAGATGCCAAAGGCTACAATGTACATAGATTTCCTTGGGTTGCTTTTTTAAGTCAGTGTTTAATTCTTCCCCCAGTATTCTCATCTCCATTGTTTGTGATCTCATAGATCCATGCACTTTGAATATCTGTCACATGCAATCCTATGTTACCTGTTCTTGTCCTTCAGCATTTTGAATGAGCATCATAATGACAGTAGAAAGCAAGTGTCCAGTGGTTTGCTGATTCCTTAATTTTAATGGACCTTTACTTAGAATATAATGTGTTGGAGCCTTTAAGGATCAATTGATAAATGAGAATTTCATGTTTAGGTTTCATGTAAAACTCTGTCCAAGTTCTAACTCTGTATCTTGTGGGGAGGGGGAACAAGGGAGGGATTTACTTTTTTTGCAAAAATATTTGAAAACATCTGTCAGATTTTATATTCATTAGTTATAATAAACTTATTTTTAAAGTATTTTATCAAGTGCTTCTCTTAAAGATTGTGTGGGTTTTTGCTTAATGAATATGCCAGTAATAAGTATCATTTATGGAACACATACTATTTGCAAGGCATCATTCCAAGTTCTTTACAAATATTAATACGCTTAGTCCTCCTAATCACTCTGTGGGGCCAGTACTGTTATGAACCTCAAGTTACAGATGAGAAAACTGAGGCACAGATTGGGGAAGCCCCTTGTCTAAGGTCCCACAGCTGATGAGGAATAGAGCCAGGCTACAGACTGAGGCCTAGCTCCAAAACCTTTATAACAGACTATTTAAACCTCAACAGAACATAATTTTGAAACATCAAATGACCACTGTAATGGCATTGCCCCCGGGTGTTCTAAGCACACTAGAAAGACTAGCTCCTGTCACAGATGGCTGTGTTCTTTGGCCTGGTTTAATTCTGTTTTTAGAGAAACCTCAAACGCAGAACAAAGAGGTGAATTTGCTGTGCTTAACGTCTGAGTGGCTGTTTGGTTACATTCAAAGCAGATACTTTTTTGCCTAAATCACTTGGTGCCGAAGTAGGGTTGAACTTGTTAGGTTTTCACTCTCTGATACTTGTTGGTGGATGTTAAGATGCCTGCAGATAGATAGATACGTGTGGCTGGCGATGGGGTGCAACCCTGCCCACACGGCCTCCTCTCCAGCCACCCCTTTAAATACATGAGCTAGGCCAGTTAGAACTGGGACAGGGAGGGTTGAAGGAAGAGAGAGAAACCAGTGAAGCACGTGTTTGAGCAAAAGGGTCCTGTGGAGTGGCCATGTTGGGCCACGTGCAAGAGAAGGAAGAAGAGAACGCCGGTGGGAAAGGAAAGGATGGTGCAGGCACACCGAGAAGCAAGGATGAGGAATTGTGTAGTTGCCACACACCAGCAAACTTTCCTTGAAGGCTGGCTTTCCCTTTCCCACTTCTAGCCCCTGCCCTAGAATTCCTCCCCTTGAGAACCCTGTACCTTTACAGTAAGACCTAACCTTTTTTGCTTATGCTGCTTTTAGCGGGCTAATATTCCTTGAAACAATCCCTATGACAAGCATGTGTGTCTTTATTCCACACTGAATATGGGCAAGTCCAGAAACACCCAAGTGATATACGTTGAAGAACCACCACCACCATCATTCTCACTGTGTAAAATGGAAATGCCTCTCCAGACCTGAAGTCAGTCTGTATGGGCTCTGCTTATTCTAACTTACGTGCAGTTCCCCCAGAAAACCCCAGAGGCCTTTTTGTAATGGCTTTGTTCTTATAAATTGTAAGCATCAGTTCTCCCAGAGATGGCAGGCAGTGTAAGAACTAGCTGACCATCTCCTGCCTTCCCCCATACCTACCTGGAGCAGTGTGCTCAGATATGCGTGTGTGAAGACTCAATTGCTGTCCCTCAGCTCCGCCCTCTTCAGTAGTTGGAAACCATGAAAAGATAAGCTTCCTGGAGGATGAACAAGGTGGGTTCAAAAGAGACCATGTTTGGACATCTGTCCTGATTTCTGGTGGGCAGGAGAGCAAAGTTGCCTTGTGCTAATGAGGGGCCAGCTGAGGAGAGGCAATGTCTACTGCTTCCTATTCTTCCAGAACCTGAGAATACTGGTACATTTTCTGTTTTATTACTATTCTACAAGAATGTGGATATACCTGGAATATGGAGTATGGATAACCAGGTCACTCACCTGGGTTGTGGTCTTGGAGCTCCAATCCAGACCCATCTGCCTCCTGATCATTGATCCTTAGATGTCCTACCTTCGTCTGAAACCCCAATTCCGTGGTTGCCCCTTAAGCTTTGCCGTCTAAGTCAGTGGCATCACCATTATTCTCATCTCTCAGGCAAGAAATTCAGACACCCTAAACTCCCTCACTTCTATGCTCTTTTCCCAGTTTGTTATGAAGGCCTGTCTCAGCCTGCACACTCCCAGTGGCTACAGCCTTGATCTCTGAATTCTGTGCTTTTTCAACCTGTCACTGTCTTTCTGAAAATCCTTGATGACTCCATGCCATGGTTCAGGTTGCTTTACAGACTTGCATTGCCCTTTCCCCTTCCTGAAAACCCAGATTGAGTCTCTTCAGAAACTGCCCAGACGCAGTAAATCCCAGCCATCAATTTCACCTCTAAACACTTCCTGCACTTCTAAACAATACCACATAAATTAGAACTTGATGTTGGGAAGTGTGACTACATGAGAACTGGACTAATTCTTTGGTGCATGTTTTGGTTATCAGTGTAGCCGCCTCCCTCACTAAACCATAAACTTCACTTTCTTCAAAATAGTGTGCCCAGCACCCAACAGTGCCTTCCTGTCCATGGGAGGATTCCAGAACTATCTTAGAAGTTGGGCATTACCTCCGATGGTGTTCCCTGGTTCCATCAGGTGTGTTACTACTGTTATCTAGCTAGATGAAAATATTTTGAAGCAAAGCCATACACATCTCTTCTAGTCCTTCCTACTTCCTTGGCTGCTCAAGAATTACTGACTGAACACTCAGAGTATAAATAATTTATGGGTTTTTTTGTATTTTGCCTTCGTTAATGCAGGTAATAAAATGTTTTTTTAATGGTGCTTATGTGTATCAAATTATGAACAATTAGAAGGCAAAGTCCAGCTCATGGTTCTCAGCCCTATTTGTACATTAGAATTAATAGAAGGACTTAAAAAACAAGCAAACAAAAACACTGATGGAGGGACTTCCCTGGTGGCGCAGTAGTTAAGAATCCACCTGCCAATGCAGGGAACACGAGTTCGATCCCTGGGCTGGGAAGATCCCACATGCTGTGGAGCAACTAAGCCCGTGCGCCACAACTACTGAGCCTGCACTCGAGCCCACGAGCCACAACTGCTGAGCCTGCACACCACAACTACTGAAGCCCATGTGCCGTAGAGCCCGCGAGCCACGACTACTGAGCCCACAAGCCACAACTACTGAAGCCCGCACGCTCTAGGGCTGGCCTGCTGCAATTACTGCACCCACATGCTACAGCTACTGAGCCCACATGCTACAACTACTGAAGCGCACCACCTGGAGCCCGTGCTCCGCAACAAGAGAAGCCACCGCGATGAGAAGCCTGCACAGCGCAACAAAGAGTAGCCCCCACTCATCGCAACTAGAGAAAGCTTGTGCGCACCAATGAAGACCCAAAGCAGCCATAAATAAATACATAAATAAATAAATAAAAAGTAAATTTTTTTAAATTAAAAACCAGTAAAAAAAATCTCACCAGCGATGAAACAAAAGGAGCCCGACCTTGTCATTGTGCCCTAAACTTCAAAAGATGATCACCAAAGAAAAAGACCAGGTTTTTCTGGCAAGAATGAGAAGAGTTCCTAATCCTGCCCTTATTGGGGGAATTTGAAAAATCCAGAATTCTCATTAAAATCTCAGATTTTGGAAAGAAGATTGGAGAGTTGGACAGGATGAGTAGACATCTCTTTCTTCCTCTGAGTGGGGCTGGTGCGTGTGTGTGTGTGTGTGTGTGTGTGTGTGTGTGTGTGTGTGTAGGTGGAAGGGGATTTTGCTGGGGAGAGATGGGTGAGTAAGGAACAAGAACAACCAGTGCATCCCTGATTTAAGAGAAAAAGCCACATCCCAAGGGTATTCTCCCCCATGCTATAGTAGATAATCTCTCCTCTCCATTCGGAGTTCACACTGGTGCAGGACTTAATATAACTATCAGAAGGCAGAGCAGAGTCCAGTCCCTCCAATAAGAGCCTGTATACACAGCTGTTCCTCCTTCCCCCATGCAGACACACATAGACAAGCAGGACTCAGGTTTGGCTGGTACACACTGGTATGACTGTGCTGGTTATTAAAATATTGAAATGCTTCTATAACAGGCAGTAAATAATCACTCTCTGAAGTGACTCATGCTGCTTTGACCCCAGCCCCTCTCACGAGAACCACCCAACTCCAGACCACCCCACAATCCAGTACCTAAAAGGATAGCCTGTGGCCTACTGAAGAGCCTTCAGACCCCTGCCCCAGAGCTGTGGTCAACCTGTTTTCTGCTTATTCAGTGTCTGTGTCATGCTAGTTATTCAATATTTTTAATATCATCCATGCAGGAAAGTATACAGAATACAAGCTCACAGAGGAAGAGAAATAGCTGTCAAATAAGATGGGAAATACGCCAAGGAGAATATACCAACGCCATATCAAAGCAGATAAATGGTTTGAACAGACTTGCCCACCTTAAGCATGAGCAAATTTCAATTCAATGGCCTGGTAACCGCATAAATATGCTACAGGCAGCAAAGGGAGCAGAGTGGGGAACAGAGGAAACCAATAGGGAAGAAAAGCTAACCTAAGAAACAGAAGTTCCTACAGGTATATTGTGTTTTCAAAGAACGTCAAAAGAACAAGAATTCAGTAAAACAAGAGCTCACATATGAGCTGATTAAACAAAATGAGATAAAAGGGCAGATTGCACAGCTAAGGAAACAACTTGGCCAAAATAACACTATTATAGAGCAAATTAATGAATTAGAAATAGCAAGAAACATGGTTGAAAACTGAATTGGTAACATAGAAGAAAAGGCTTGAGATGACTGCAAGTGAATGAAGAATTTAAAAAACCAAGATTAATTCTTGAGAGGACAGTTGTAGAAAGAAAATAGTATTCTAACATTAATTGGTATCAAAAAAAAAAGGAACTAAAAAAGTACTAAAAGATATAATACAGAAATGTTTTCCTGGAATGAAGGAATGAATCTTCAGATTGAAAAAGTACACTATGTTGTAGGGAATCTTAGAGAAAGCACTTGACACCAAAATGTATCCTGATGAAGTTAATGAACTTAAAGAATGAAGAAAGAATTCCTCAGTGGTTAGGAAGAAACAGCAAAGGGTCTCAAACTTCTTTACCACACGATTCAGAGATTCAGTGACAGGAGGCAATGGAGGAATGTTTCCAAAGTTCTGAGTGGGAAAAAAGAGTGCCTTAAGTATATTTTTTAAATTTATTTTTTTTATTGAAGTATAGCTGATTTACAATGTTTTGTTAATTTCTGCTATACAACAAAGTGGCTCAGTTATACACCTATATACATTCTTTTTTATATTCTTTTCCATTATGGTTTATCCCAGGATATTGAATATAGTTCCCTGTGCTATACAGTAGGACCTTGATTATCCATTCTATATATAATAGTTTGCATCTACTAACCCCAAACTCCCAATCCATCCCTCCCCAACACTCCCTCCCCTTTGGCAACCACAAGTCTGTGCTCTGTGTGAGTCTGTTTCTGTTTCGTAGACAGGTTCATTTGTGCCATATTTTAAATTCCACATATAATTGATATCACATGGTATTTGTCTTTCTCTTTCTAACTTCACTTAGTATGATGATCTCTAGTTGTATCCATTGTTGCTGCAAAAGGCATTATTTTGTTCTTTTTTATGGCTGAGTCATATTCCATTGCATACATATACCACATTTCTTTATCCGTTCATCTGTCAATGGACATTTAGGTTGCTTCCATGTCTTGGCTGTTGTGAATAGTGCTGCTATGAACATAGGGGTGCGTGTATCTTTTTGAATTATAGTTTTTTCTGGATATATGCCCAGGAGTGGGATTGCTAGATCATATGGTAATTCTATTTTTAGTTTTCTGAAGATTACTATATTATTGCCAACTGAGTTGTCAAATATAATGTCAAGTACTCTTAAACATGCAAGAACTCAGAGAATGCAACACCCGTGAGCCCTTCTTAAAGAAACCATTTGATAGGAGAAATGAATCAAATAAAAGGACTGGTGGTGAGCATTGAATTTATATAAAGAACCAAGACCAAACTGGGAATTGTAGTTGTATTGTAGATACAGATTGCAAATATTATAAAACTTGATACTATAATAAATTGAGAGTGGGGAAAGAGAGGTACAAGAGTGCCAATCTCCTCTTATTTTCATAGCAGAGAGCTGATATTGTCTAAAATAAAAAGTTATAAAGTATATATATAATGGTAATTTTTTTAATAAGCTTGAATGGATCTTGAAAGAAATACCTCTTGGGATAAAGAAATATTTAAAGTTTAGTAATGGCTTCAGTTTAGTTTCTTATCCTAAATACAAGCAAACTACCTGAATGCTTTTTTAAAAAATTAATATGATTAGAAATAAATTTGAAAAAATAAGTATACATCTATGTTTATAAAAATATCCTCTATTCTTTTTAATCTGTATCTGTGTAAAAAAAGTCAGGAATGATATTTAAAGTTAATGATGGTTATTTTTAAGTGGGTATTGATGTAGTTTTACTTTTTTCTTTGTCGTTTATTATATTGCTTGACTTTTGTTTGATAACTATGCTATCTTTTTTTAAAATTATTTATTTATTTTTGGCTGTGTTGGGTCTTTGTTTCTGTTCGAGGGCTTTCTCCAGTTGCAGCGAGCGGGGGCCACTCTTCATCGCGGTGCGTGGGCCTCTCACTGTCGCGGCCTCTCTTGTTGTGGAGCACAAGCTCCAGATGTGCAGGCTCAGTAGTTGTGGCTCACGGGCCTAGTTGCTCTGCAGCATGTGGGACCTTCCCAGACCAGCGCTCGAACCCGTGTCCCCTGCATGGGCAGGCAGATTCTCAACCACTGCGCCACCAGGGAAGCCCAACTATGCTATCTTTTTATTTTAAAATTAGGGCAGGAGGCCCAGTCTAAAACAAGGTTTAAAATTATCGTATAGTGTGAGTGGACCTCTGGCATATGCTGCCCCTTATAGTGACATTTGCTTTATAACTTCTAGCAAGATACCTTAAAATTTTAACTTAATCTCGCCACACTTCCCTTTTCCCCCTGGTTATTTTTCACTCATAAGCCGCTATTTCTTTATTCATATATTATTCATCTAAATATCCCATCTTATACAGCTCATGAGTGTTATATTCTTTGGGGCTAAGGGGGAAAAAATGGAACACCCAGTATGAGACCTGCTGACTTGCCCAGTGCATCTGAAACATGAAAAAAATAGAAAAAGAAGCCATTTGGAGTAGCTGACAGTCATCTTACAAGAGGAAGCCAAAAAGACTCAGCAACTTGGGAATTTTGCACATGAATTGGCTGCAGTCCATTGGAGATGCTGAAAGAATTCTTTCTTTGTGCTTCTGGGAGCTTGGAAATGAAACGTCAACCCCTCCCCTGCCCAAGTGAAATTGCTGGTCACTAGAACTGTACTTCAGTATTAGCTTGTGCTGATCAAATTCAGCTTCCAGGGATGGAAGATGCAAGAATGCAGCAGTAACCTGTCTTCAGTAAGCATCTGTTTTCAGGACCATTCAACATTATGTTGGTAGAAACCCACGGGAGCCCTATATTCTATTGTGGCATGCGTGAGAGCAACTCAGGACCCTCTCTCTGTCACACAGTTTTATAAAATCCCAAATCTATGACTTGATTAGTATAGAAAGACGATCACAGGATTGTAGAACTGGAAGACTCCTTCATCTGTGGTGCATAATCAGTATCCCAAAAGATTATCAGGATCCAATCAGGAATTGTACATAATGTGCACAGCACAGTGTCAAGCTCAAGGTAAGAGCTCCAAAAATGGTGGTGGTGATAGTAATAGTTGTTGTTATTACTGTTTTAACAGGAGGTAAAACTTTAAAGGCCATCATGCCTGGAGTTTTCCTAGCTGAATAAGCCTTTTCTTAATTTGACCACTTGTCCCTGCTCTCACAGAGGATCCAATGCTGCCTCTAGGGCAGGTCCCCTCCCCTCACTGAATGTCATGCCACCTTCAAAAAGGAGACCTTCACCTAATCCCGTTTCCATGGAGACCGCGGCATTTCCTCTTCCTTGCCTGAGCTCTAGAGCCAGCTGTGATGCTTCATAGCTGTGTCCCAGTTGGAGGATTCCAGAAGAAGAGCTCACAGGGCATTAGGGTGGACCTGACACTTTCTATAGGACATTCCCCCTCACTCCAGAGAACATCTAATACATTTTTCTGCCCTAATCTCCTCTCCCCTTGTTCTGGAACACACTCTTATTTCTTTGAGTGACAGCCCCTTCACTGCTCTGAGTTCTGGTCGGGCCCCCAGTCACAGTGCCCAGCCCTCTGGCCACAGCAGTGGGCATGTGATCCAGAACAGGCCCATCCTGGGACTTCTCCAGGATCATATATTTGGACACTGGGAGAGAATATCCATGTTATGAACTGCATGTTTGTGCCCCCCCAAAATTCATATGTTGAAACCTTACCCTCTGTGGGATGGTATTAGGAGGTGGGGTCTTCTGGAGATAATAAGGGTTAGACTAGGTCATGAGGGAGGGACCTTCCTGATAGGATCAGTGCTCTTGCAAAAGGAAGGCAAGGGGTCTCTGCCGTGACCAAGAAAGCCCATGTGAGGACATAACCAGGAAGAGGACCCCCACCAAGAACCAACCAGCCTGCCTGCTGATCTTGGACTTGCAGCCTCCAGAACTGGGAGAAATAAAACATCTGTTGTTTAACCCACCCAGGCTATGGTATTTTGGAATAGCAGCCCCAGCTGACTAAGACATCCCTTTTCTGTAGGGTTACCAACCTGCGGTGGCATAAGAATGGGCAGCCTGCCTCCCTTGGCTGCGTGTGGAGATCTGAGACAGGAGGGGGTGGATGGGGGCAGCAGAGAGCTGAGGAACGGCAACACGGAGGGCAGAGAGCGAGAGGATGTGGATAGACGCTGCTGAGTGCTGTGTCAGACTGTGTCTGGGGCGGGTCCACGCCCGCCTCTCCCAGTTGTACAAAGCAACACTTCCCCCTGCTTCTGTCACTTGTAACTGAAAAAAGCCTGAGCAATTTTCAAATGAGTCCAAGACATTTGGCTTGGCCGTATTATCACCTTCTCTCTCAATGCTTTCCGCCTCCACATGATATGTGGACACAATCTTCTGTGGTTAACAGAAGGAAAATGAGCAACGTGCCTAAACGAGGGCCAGCTTGGGGGTCCAGTTAAGTCATAACTGCTTGACGCTGCAGCAGCACCAGGACACTGGGCTGAGTCTCTGCTTTCCGTTCGTCTTTACCTCCTTCCTAAATTACAATAAATGAATCTTCATGTACCACCCAGAACCGTGTGAAGAACTTCATACAAAGTATCTTATTTAACCCTCAGAATAACCCGGAAGTATATGCTATTATTATTAACTACATTTATATATGAAGAAACTAAGGCTTAGAAATGCTGCTCTGTTCACCCAAGGAGCATGCACGTGAGAGGTGGCACTGAGCCGTGTGCCCAGACAGGCTGACTCCAGAGCCCACATCCTTACCACTAAGTGACTGATGTAGGAGAGCAGACACCTGGAGCTGGATCCTAGCTCTGCCATCCCTGCCTGCTGGGCTCTGTGCAAGCTAGTTACTTGCTCTGAGCTTCACTTTCTCCTCTGTAAACCGAGAGAATGAGGTGACACTCCCTGCTCTTGATTTCCTTGCAGGGATTAAATGTGGCAGCGTATGAAAATCCCCTGGTGTGTTGCCTTACTCACCTGGACAGGCACAAGCTTGTAGGTATTTTCATCACGGCCCACGTTCGAATCTCCTGGACACGTAGTGGGAGCTCACATTTTGTTCAGATCCTTCTGTACCCTTCTTATCTTCCTGAGCGTGAGGGTAGAAACTGCATGGGACTGGAATGGACAGGTCTGGATTCTGGCTCTGCCCTTGTAATTTACACTCTGGGTCACCTTGGGCAAATCATTTAACCCCTTGAATCTCTATTTCCTTGTCTTTAAGACTGAGATGGCGCTGTTATGAGGAGTATGTGAGATGAACATATCTATAGTACATAGCACTGTGCCTGGCACATGGCAAGTACTAGTTAAGTTGTGGTGGTGGAGTGGTTAAAGAGGTACCTGCTTCTGACATGTAGTTAATTCCTCCTCAGCTCACTCTAATTGCATGTAGACAGAAAGGAAATTACATTCTCAGGAAGGACATCTTTAGACTATTCATAAATGTCATCACTTAAGGCTTTTTCTTTTAAGTTTCTTATAGTTATTTGTTTTAATCTGCTAAACATTCAGGATTGGTAGGAGAGGAAGTTTCTTTTAAAAGAAAATTATTTAAAATATCTTACGTTTTAGAAAATAAGATGTTTAATCACACACCAAAAGTGAAATCTATCTAATATAGCCCCGTGCCGGTCCCTGCATTGTAAAACTGAGTTCTGTTGACAGAAGTCTCCACAACCAGGCAGGAAGTAAAACACTGCAAACAAGTGAGTACCTATGGTGTGCAAGGCACCATGATAGGTGCCTTGCAGACATAGGAATGAATCATACACACCCTGCTCTCTAGGAATTTTCAGTCTAGGAATGGAGATAAGACCATGTTCTTGAATTACTTTCTTATAAAACAGAATGTAATACAAGCTCTACAAAAAGTGTAAACAAAATGCTTCAGGATCCCAGAGGGGAGAGTGTCCTTTTAGTTGAGGGCATAGCACAAAGGCTCCCTAGAGGGAGTGGCAATGAAGTGGGAGCATAAAGAACATCGTACCAGTTAGCACTCTTTTGGTTGCAAGTGACCAAAGACCTAACAAACACTATCAACCAACTCAGCCTCATTGACATTTGTAGAAAACTACATCCATTTACAAAATACAAGTTCTTTGCAAGTACACATGGAACATTCACCAAGCTAAACCATGTGCTAATAACCATAAAACAAAATCATTGACTTGAAGAAAGATTCTGGGAAGATGGGAATGGCAACAGTATAATTTTTCAGTCTCTGAATTTCCACATAAAAACAGACGAGAGCAAACCCAAAAATTCATGAACATCTTTTACTACAAAACTAGGTATTTTAGTTTGCTAGGGCAGTAGCAAATTACCACAAACTAGTTGGCTTAAAACAACAGAAATTTATTCTCTCAGTTCTGGAGGCTAGAAGTCCAAAATCAAAGTGCTGGCAGGGTTGTGCTCCCTCTTCTTAGCTTCTGATGTTTTGTCAGCAGTCCTTGTGTTCCTTGGCTTATGGCAGCATCCCTCCAATGTCTGCCTTTATCTTTAAGTGGCTGTCTTCCCCTTGTGTCTCCACATCTCTCTCTCCTGATTATAATACCAGTCATTGGATTTAGGGCCCACCTTAACTCTGTATAACCTCATCTTAACTTGATTATATCTGCAAAGACCCTGTTTCCAAATAAGGTCAGATTCACAGCTGCCAGGATTTAGGATTTAAACGTATCTTTTGGAGGGACACAATTCAACCTGTAACACTGGGTGGCGTTATACCTAACAGTATGAATGAATGTTTCCCCCGCCCCGCCCTCGCCAAAGATCAGGAACAGGTAAGGATGTTTGTTCTAACCACACCACTTCCATTCGTTATCGAAGTTGAGGTTCTAGCCAGTGCAGTAAGGCAACAAAAGAGATAAAAGTATACAGATTGAAAAGAAAGAAGTAAAACCTTTTATTTGCAAAGGATGTATGTCTGCAGCAGAAAACCCTAAGAACTCTACAAAGACAACTAGAGCTAATAGCTGAATATAGGATGTTTGCAGGAGACAAGATCAGTATAGAAAAATAAGTTGTATTTCTACATGCTAGCAAAAAACAATTAGAAAATGAAATTTGAAAAGCAGTGCCATTTAAAATAGCATAAAAAATCAAGAATAAATTTAATAAAATATGTATAAAACCTCTACACGGAAAACTGTAAGATATGTCTGAGACAAGATAAAGAAGACCTAAAATAGTGCTTCCCTGGTGGCACAGTGGTAGAGAGTCCGCCTGCCGATGCAGGGGACATGGGTTCGTGCCCCGGTCCAGGAAGATCCCACATGCCGCGGAGCGGCTGGGCCCGTGAGCCATGGCCGCTGAGCCTGCGCATCCGGAGCCTGTGCTCCGCAACGGGAGAGGCCACAACAGTGAGAGGCCTGCGTACAGCAAAAAAAAAAGAAGATCTAAAATAAATTTTTAAAGTTATACCATGTTTATGGGTTAGAAGATCTGATATTGACAGTATGCCTCCGACGTGTGTGTGTGTGTGTGTGTGTGTGTACGTGTGTGTTTATCACGGCACAAAGCAATTCTTTCATATCAGCTGGGTTTCCTACAATTCAAATCAATTCAATTCAATTCTGACATTATCTACCTAGAGAAAACGTCAAATTCCACAGGTTAAGGGCTCAGTCCTGCAAGACTACCCTCCCCTGACTTCAGATGCCAATCACAAGTCCAGATTGTTACCTGTGCCTCTCACTGACTACAGCCCCATTCTTGGGTTCAATTAACTTGCTAAATTAGTTCACAGAACTCAGAGAAACATTTTACTTACACTTACCAGTTTATTATAAAAGGATATAACTCAGGAACAGCCAGATGGAAGAAATGCGATATATTTCTTATTATAAATCACAGTATCACAATGTCATTTCTTCCAAAATTGATCTAAAGATTCATTGTAATCCCAGTAAAAATACTAGCATGTAGATATGATACCAAAAGCATGAGCAGCAACACCAATAACAAATAAATAAATTGAATTTCATCAAAGTAAAAAACTTTTGTTCATCAAAGACATTGTCAAGAAAGTGAAAGGCCAAACTACAAAATAGGAGAAAATATTTGCAAACCGTATACCCGATAAGGGACTTGTATCCAGACTATAAATAGAACACATAACTCAATAACAAAAAGACAGACAACCTGATTTAAAAAATAGGCAAAAGAGAAATAGCCGTTTCTCCAAAGAAGATATATAAATGGCCATTAACAATGTGAAAAGATACCCAACATCATTAGTCATTAGAGAAGTGTAATGAAAGCAACAATGAGATATCACTTCACACCTATTAGGATGGCTATAATGAAAAACAAACAAACAAACAAAAAACATAACAAGGATTGGAGAGAATATGGAGAAATTGAAACCCTTGTACATTACTGGTGGGAATGTAAAATGGTGCCGGTGCTATGGAAACAGTTTGGCAGTTTCTCAAAAGAAACTGAACATAGAATTACCATAAGACCCAGCATTCCACTCCCAAGCGTAGACCCAAAGGAACTGAAAGCAGGGACTTGAACAGACACTTGTATGCCAATATTCGTTGCAGCATTATTCACAATAACCAAAAGTGGAAATAACCCAAATGTCTATCAATACATGAACTGGTAAACAAAATGTCATCTGTACAAACAGTGGATTATTCAGCCATAAAAAAAAAGGAATGATGTTCTGATACATGCTATAACATGGACAAATCTTGGAAACATTATACTAAATGAAGTAAGCCAAACACAAAAGAACAAACATTTTACAATTACATTTACATGAAATATCTAGAGTAAGCAAATTTAATTGAGACAGAAAGTAGATTAGAGATTACCAGGGGCTGGGAGGAAGGGTAATGGGGAGTTATTGCACACAGGTTACAGAATTTCTGTTTGGGATGATGAAAATGTTTCAGAACTAGATATTGGTGATGTTTGTACTACATTGTGAATGTACTTAATGCTTACTTAAACATGATTAAAATGGCAAATTTTATATTACATATTTTTTCACAATTTTTTAACTTAATAAAGCAATATACCAAAAATCATTGCATGAATTCTATACTTTGAATTGCATACTTGAATTTTACTCTTGACTTGTAACCTTTAAATGGGTGAATTGTGTGGTATATGGGTTATATCTCAATAAACCTGTCTAAAAAATACCAGTAGGATTTTGCAGAAATTGATGAACTAATTCTAAAATTTATGTGAAAATGTACAGGGCCTAGAATAACCAGAGGAATCTTGAAAGTTAACAAAGTTGGAGGACTTACATTATCTAATTACAAGACTTTCTATAAAGCTGTAGTAATTAAGATGGTATGGTATAAAGAATCAAGGAACAAGAGAGAGTTCAGAAATAAACCCACATTTATATAGTCAATTAATTTTTGGTCAAAATATCAAAGAAGTTCAATGATGAATGGCAGATCTTTTCAACAAAATGTGCTGGAACAACTGCCTATCTATACGGGAAAAAAAGTGAACCTCAACCCATACCTTACACCACACAAAAAATAATTCAAGATCACACAACTGAATGTAAAAGTTTTATAAGTCTAAAGGTTCTATGAGGAAACTTAGGGCACTATCTTTGTGAATTTGGAGCAAAGTTTCAAATGTATGTAAATCATATTTAAATTTTAAAAGTTATTAAAAACAAACAAACAAACATGTTCTAAGGAACAACAGTGTTAAAACAGCAGGGCCAACGTTACAAGGTCAGAAGAGCCAGACCAAAATGGTAAGTTCAAAATCATGAATTCCCTCAAATCAGTTAGAAAAGATGCAAAACACAATAGAAAAATTTACAAAGGCTATGACTAGATAATTCACAAATGAAGAAATAAAAATGGCTATTCATAGCAGCCCTATTTACAATAGCCCAGAGATGGAATCAACCAAAGTGTCCATCATCGGATGAATGGATAAAGAAGATATGGCACATGTATACAATGGAATATTACTGAGCCATAAAAAGAAATGAAATTGAGCTCTTTGTAATGAGGTGGATAGACCTAGACTCTGTCATTCAGAGTGAAGTAAGTCAGAAAGAGAAAGATAAATACCATATGCTAACACATATATATGGAATTTAAGAAGAAAAGAAATATCATGAAGAACCTAGGGGTAAGACAGGAATAAAGACACAGACTTACTTGAGAATGGACTTTAGGATATGGGGATGGGGAAGGGTAACCTGTTGACAAAGCGAAAGAGAGGCATGGACACATATACACTACCAAACGTAAGGTAGATAGCTAGTGGGAAGCAGCCGCATAGTGCAGGGAGATCAGCTCTGTGCTTTGTGACCGCCTGGAGGGGTGGGATAGGGAGGGTGGGAGGGATACGCAAGAGGGAGGGGATATGGGAACATATGTGTATGTATAACTGATTCATTTTGTTATAAAGCAGAAACTAACACACCATTGTTAAGCCATTATACTAAAATAAAGATGTAAAAAAAAAAAAAAAAAAAAAAAAAAAAAAAAATGGCTAAAAAAAGGGGGTGGGTGAGCATGGTTTCGTATGTTTACTGGACATTCAGGGTTCTTCCTCCTGATACTGCTTATTCATACTTTTTGTCATTTTTCTCTTAGGTCGTTTATCATTTTTTTAAATTCTGGTTATATTGGTCATATGAGTAGCAAATATTTTTAATTCTGATTATATTGGTCATATGAGTAGCAAATATCTTCTCTTGGTTGGTGGCTTGTCTTTTCACTTTGTATCTCATGGATTTTGTTATAAAACAAGTTTTTAATTTTAATATAATCAAATTATCATTTTTCCTTTATGATTAGTGCTTGTTGTGTTTGGTTTAGAAAATAATTCCATATACAAATATCACCAGAACATCATTGATATTTTTCCCAATAATTTTATAATTTTTCACCTTTAGGCCTTTAAAATCATCCAGAAATTGTGTATGAGGTGTGGTTTGGATTACTGTTATCTTTTCCTTATGGATAGCCACTAGTCTTAGCACCACTGGAGCTATCCTTTTCCTGTAATTTAAATGCCACCACTATCATATATACATGAGTTTAATACTAGACTCTGTTCTATTCCATTTGCTTGATTGTCTCTCTCTGGACCAGTTCCACACTGTTCTCTAAAGAAAGTGATGATCTGTTGGAATCAGTTTCCTCCACTACACACACACACACACACACACACACACACACACACACCCCTTGTGTTTCCTCTTAAAAAGAGTTTTGGCTATTCTTCATCCTTTAATCTTCTGTAAGAATTTAAGGATCATCTTCTCAAGTTCTGATAAATATCTTGTTAGAATTTTTATTATAATCATACTAACAGACTGATTTGGAGAGAAACTTCCATTGCTACAAAATTACATCTTCCCATCAATAAATATGGTTTATATTTCCATCTATTTAGGTATTCTACTATGTTCTTCAATAAAGTTTTTAAAAAACTTTTTTGATAAATAAAGTTTTATAATTTTAGTGATAAAAATCTTGTGCATTTTTTGTTGTATTTATTCCTAGTACCTTATATTTTAGAGTTGCCTTTGAAAATCTATCTTTTTAAAAAATTACATTTTATAATTTTTGTTGCTGGTAAACAGCAGTGTTACTGATTTTACATATCTGTTTTGCCTTGAATAACCTTGAAAAACCCTTATTTCTAGTAGTCTGTAGATTCTTTTGTATTTCTTAGTTTTTCCTTTTCAATCTTTATAATTTTTATTTCTTTTTCTTGTATTATCACACTAGTGAAAAACCCCAGTACAGTGCTGAATAGAAGCAGTGATAGAACAAATCTCCATTGTTCCTGATCTGAAAGGGAATGCCTTCAGCATTTCACCATTATGTATAATTTTTGCTGTGTAATTTTGAAAATTGCTATAATTTTTGTAGCTACCATTTACCAGGCTAAGGAATTTGCTTTCTACTCTAGTTTGCTCTGGATATTTGTGAAACAAGGTTGAATATTGTCAAAAGTTTTCCTACATTTATTGAGATGATCATATGGTTCTCTCCTTTAACCAGTTAATATAATAAATCTTCTTAATAGACTTTCTAATTTTAATTATCTTTGCATTCCTAAGATGACTCCAACTTGGTAATGATATATTTTTAATAGGCATTTCTGGATTCATGTGACTAAATTTTATTTAGGGTTTTTGCACCTATATTTGGAAGTGAGATTAGCCTTTAATTATTACTTTATCATACCTTCCTTATCTGATTTTGCCATCAGAATTATTTTACTTCATAGAATGAGGTGAGCAGTGTTCCCTCATTTTGTATTCACTGGAACAGTTTGTTTCAGAAAACAATAATCTGTTCTTTGAAGTTTGTGTCTGATAAAGTCTTCTGGGCTTAATGGGCTGTTTTATTCGTTCTTTCTTCCTTTTCTTTCTTGTTAAGAGAGGAAGGTGGACTTTAAAACTCCTGGTTCAAGTTATAAATCTAAGACAAAATTATATTTCTTCTTGAGTGGTTTCATTAAGTTGTATTTTTCTAAGAAACCATGCATTTTGTGTATATTTTCAATTTACTGGTTATGAATGTCAAGTACAACCGTGCAAAAATAACCCTGAGAGCTTACTCTGGGTAGACTGGACAAGAAGCCAGCTACGCCTGTACCACCTTCTCCTAGAGGGAGGGATCACACCCAAAATCAGCTTCCCACTGGATCAGTAGCTCCCTTCCTTTGGCAGGAGCACCTGCAGCTTCCCACAGCCCACACCCCCAACCCCAGGTTTCCAGGTGCTGGGCAACTGGCTTTCTCAGCAGCTGCTATAAACATCAAGCACTTGAACCCAGATCACTCTGCCAAGCAGTCGTTTGCCTCCCACTGACACACGCTCAGGTCCTGACATGACTCTCCATGCAGTGATGGGAAGACAGTGAACCACATTTCTCGTCTCTTCTGCTGACCCTTGTGTTGTAGGTTTCCCCCAATGGGGCCTGTTCTTTATCTCAAACTGTGTCACATTGTGGAAGTCATCCTGAGCCCAGAGAACTTTCAGGTGGTGACAGTGAAGGAACCTACCTTGCACAGCAGTAGTACACAATAGTTCTCAGTATTAGGTTTACACCTCCACTGTTTATAGTTTATATCCTGTGTGTCTCTCCTAACTATTTATTTGTGCCTCCTCTACCTGCCCCCCGCCCCATATCTCTAGATCAAGCACACTAAAGGTTTGCCATGGTTCTGTTTTACTTTCATTTTGGAATAATTTCATGTTTATAGGAAAGTTGCAAAGTTAATACAGAATTCCTGTATTATTATCACCCATCATCCCTAATGTTAGTACAAAGATTACTCAGACTTTACCAATTTTTTCATTGTGTTCCTTTTCTGTTCCAGGATTCTGTTTCAGGATCCAATCCAGGATAGCACATTGCATTTATCTCATCTTATTTAATTTTTCAAAATGCAATCATAGTTACATACCACAAAGTTCACTCATTTAAAGTGCACAATTAAATGGTTTTTATCATATTTACAGAGTTACATAGTCCTCACCATAATCTAATTTAAAAAATTTTTTATCACCCTCAAAAATAACCCTGTGCCCATTAAGCAATCATTCCCCATTCCTCCAGCCCTAGGGAACAAGTAATCTGCTTTTTGTCTCCATGGATTTTCCTGTTCTTAATCTTTCATATAAATAGAATTATACAATATTTGGTCTTTTATGACTGGCTTCTTTCACTTAGCATGTTTTTGAGATTCATCCATATTGTAGCATACATCAGTACTTTATTCTGCTTTATTTATTGCTGAAATGTATTCTATTGTATGGATGTGCCACATTTTGTTTATCCATTCACCAGTTGATGGACATCTGGATTGTTTCCATTTTTTGTCTGTTATGAATAATGCCGCTATGAATATTTGTGGACCAGTATTTGTGTGGACAAACGTTTTCATTTCTCTTGGATATATATCTAGAAGCAGAATTGCTTGGTCCTATGGTAACTGGTAACTCCATATTTGACATTAAGCTGTTTTCTAAAGTGGTTGCATCATTTTCTGATTTACCAGCCATTAATGAGGGTTACAATTTCTCCACATCTTCACCAACACTTGTTATTATTATTCTTTTATTACTATAGCCATCTTAGTGGGTGCACAGTGGTATGTCATCATTTTGATTTGCAAATAATTTGATTTCCCTAATGACTAATGATGTTGAGCATCTTTTCATACGCTTACTGGCCATTTGTATATCTTCACTAGAGAAATGTCTATTCAAATCATTTGCCCAATTTTAATTGAGTTATTTATTTTTATATTATTGAGTTGTAAGAGTTCTTTATATATTCTGGGTACAAGTCCCTTTCCAGATATATGACTTTCAAATGTTTTCTTGCAGTCTGTGGGTTGTCTTTTCACTTTTTTGGTGTTATCACTTGAAACTCAGAATTCTTTAATTTTGATAAAGTCCAATTTATCAAAATTTTTATTTTATTGCTTGTGCTTTTGGTATTGTATATAAGAAGTCATAGTCTAAAATCATGAAGATTTACTCTTATGCTTTCATCTAAGAATTTTCTATTTTTAGATCTCTGATCCACTTTGAGTTAATTTTTTATATATAATATAAGATAGGGGTCCACTTTCATCCTTTTTCATGTGGATATCTAGTTGTCCCAGCACCATCTGTGGAAAAAACTATTCTTTCCCCATTGAATTTTCTTGGCATGTTTGTTAAAAATTGATTGACCATTAATATAACAGTTTATTAATGCCACACTTTCTTGATTTCCAGAGCTTTGTAGTAAATTTTGAAATTGGAAAGAGTAAGTCCCCCAACTTCATTCTTTTTTTTTTTAAGATTTATTATTTATTTATTTGTTTGTTTGTTTATTTATTTATTTATTTTTGGCTGCATTGGGTCTTAGTCGCAGCACGCGGGATCTTCCTTGAGGCATGCGGGATCTTTCATTGCGACCTGCAAGCTCGTCGTTGTGGTGTGTGGGCTTCTCTTTAGTTGTGGCGTGCGGGTTTTCTCTTCTTTGGTTGTGATGCGCAGGCTCCAGGGCGCGTGGGCTCTGTAGTTTGCGGCACACGGGCTCAGTAGTTGTGTCACGTGGGCTTAGTTGCCCTGCGACATGTGGGATCTTAGTTCCCTGACCAGGGATCAACCCACATTGTAAGGCAGATTCTTTACCACTGGACCACCAGGGAAGTCCCCCCAACTTCGTTCTTTTTCAAGATTGTTTCAGCTATTCAGTGTCATCTTATTTTAACTTTTTTAAAGACAACTTTTTTTTAAAAATTCATTTCTGTTTTGATTTTTACTGTTTCCTAGCTTCTACTTTTTGGGGTTTGTCATATTTGTTTTACAACTGGAAGATGGACGT
This sequence comes from Hyperoodon ampullatus, assembly GCF_949752795.1. Classification (NCBI taxonomy): domain Eukaryota; kingdom Metazoa; phylum Chordata; class Mammalia; order Artiodactyla; family Ziphiidae; genus Hyperoodon; species Hyperoodon ampullatus. The sequence continues at coordinate 62,473,282 of NC_136922.1, forward strand.
TTCTCTTATTACTTTTCAGGCTTTCTTCCTTTCTAATATATGCAATTAAGGTCATAAGTGACTCAAGGTCTGCTTTAGCTGCATCCCACATGTATTATCATGTGTTAATTTCACTGTCCTTTAGTGATAAATATGTATTTATTTCCCTTAAAGTCTCTTTCTTGACAAAGAAACTATTTAGAAGTGTGTTTTTAATGTTTTTTTTGAGTTATCTTGTTTACTAATTTCAAATTGTAATACATTGTATTCAGAAAACCTTGACTTTTTTGGTATACACCGAGTCATGTAAATTGTGTTGTTCAAATCTTCCATATTCTATTTTTGGCTGCCACATTCTAAATATGAATTTGTCCATTTTTACCATGTCGTTCTGTCAATGATGCTATATTATTTGGTGCTTAGAACATCAGAACTGTTGAATATTCCTGGTGAATTGTTCATGTTTTCATTTTGCAGTGACCTTCTTTTTTTTTTTTTTTTTTTTTTTTTTTTGCTGTAGGCGGGCCTCTCACTGTTGTGGCCTCTCCCCTTGCGGAGCACAGGCTCCGGACGCGCAGGCTCAGCGGCCATGGCTCACGGGCCTAGCCGCTCTGCGGCATGTGGGATCTTCCCAGACCGGGGCACGAACCCGTGTCCCCTGCATCGGCAGGCGGACTCTCAACCACTGCGCCACCAGGGAAGCCCTGCAGTGACCTTCTTTATCTAAAAAATTTTTTAAATTTCAAAGTCTTTCTTGTCTAATATCAACATAATTACTGTCTTCTGGCCTCTGTTGTTGCTACTGAGTATGTGCTCTCAATTTTTAAAAAATGTGTATTTACCTGGTATAATTTTTTTGCTATTTCATTTTTTTTTAGTCTTTCTGAGTTATTAGATTTTAAGTGTCCTTGTTATGAACAGCATATGGCTGGGTTTCTGTGTCTGATATCTGAGTCTATTTTTAAATTCATGGATTTAGTATATAAACATTTAGAATATATATTATATATATACTGATACAATATATAACTATGTCTATATCTATCCACTTCCATCTCTCTGTATATAGATCGTGATATAGTTTGATAGGCAGTCTTCTAAGCACTTTACATATATTAACACATTTAATCCTCACAACACCCCGTTGATGTAAGTACCATTAATATTCCCACTTTATAGAGGAGGGACCTGAGGCACAGAAATATTAAGTGACTCACCCCAATTGACATGATTGTGGAAAGCAGATTGAACATTACAGAGGAGATAATCCTGGAAATTCTAAGAGGCAGGCAAGGTCAAAGGATGGAAGGCATTCTTGGGAGACCAGGGTTTTCAGCTCACAGTAATCAAGAAATCAAGCTAATAGGTGGTACCATCCAGCTAGTGGGTGATAGGGCTGGGATTTGAACCTAGCAGTTTAGCTCCAGATTTTGTACTTGTAACTGTCATGCAAAGTGCCTTTCATAGGGCTTGTTCTTTTTTTGGTGTTTTCTTTTTTTAAACAAACCCTTTTTTAAAAATTTACTTATTTATTTATTTATTTTTGGCTGCATTGGGTCTTCATTGCTCCATGTGGGCTTTCTCTAGTTGCGGCAAGCGGGGGCTACTCTTCGTTGTGGTGCGTGGGCTTCTCACTGCGGTGGCTTCTCTCATTGCAGAGCACGGGCTCTAGGCGCACGGGCTTCAGTAGTTGTGACTCGCAGGCTCAGGCTCAGTAGTTGTGGCGCACGGGCTTAGTTGCTCCGTGGCATGTGGGATCTTCCCGGACCAGTGCTCAAACCCATGTCCCCTGCATTGGCAGATGAATTCTTAACCACTGTGCCACCAGGGAAGCCCCTTTGTGTTTTAATTACATCGTTCAGGCCTTTTAAGACTTTTAAAGGTGATTATTTTACATTCTCTTTCAAATTGTCATTCTAGATGTGTCACATATATACAGTGGAATATTACATCAGATCATGCCACTCCTGTACTCAAACAAACAAACGAACAAACAACAAAAACAAATTGTCATTCTATTATGCAGAGTTTTAGGGAATCTTTGGTGTTACTTATTGTGTCTGCTGACTCTCATGGAGGATTTTGTCCTTCTGTATTTCATCATTTTTGTTTGTGAGCTCCTCTTTAGAGAAGGCTGTTTTTCTGTGATACTCCCCTGTGGCCTGGGTTTGGGGTGTATCACTCAAGAGCTGCTTTGCGTTTGCTATGGAGAGATCACCATATCTGGACCAAGTTTTTGGTCATTTTATCACCTTGAAGGTCAGTTAGACTCATGGTTCCTGGATCATCTGCAAATTTAAACCTCCAGAGTTGGAGTAGAAACAAACCTGGAGATTTTGTTTCTCAGATGGACCTTTTTCCCACCCAGAGAAAAGCATACAAATACCTTTTTGTCTGTATGCCAGTGGATTGATACTTTTCCTAATCTACTCTTTCAATGAGAGTACAACCCTTTAAAAACTGCTTTATTCGGGGATCCAGGCCCCAATCCCAGTTCCAGCAGCATCTCACATCCTTGCCACTGGCTTTCCTATTTCTAACTGACACACCTGGGCCTTCCCTTCTCTCTTACTAGTTCACTCAGGGATTTAAAATAACTTTTGCTATATTTTATCAAACATTTCTAGGCAATGTGGCAGGAGAGCTTTCAGATTATCATTTCCCCTCATCTTATCTTATGAGATTGGAAGTCCCATTTCACCCTTTAAAAAAGGATGATGTTAATTATTTTCTCTTGATAAGAGTAATGAAAAATTTGGGCCACATGTTAAAATGTTAGGAAGAAAATGTAAACTACCCATGATACCACTACCTAGAAGTGATCACTGTTTACTGCTTCCATCTTTTATTCTTATATGTGTCTAGATACACATATATGTGTATGTGTGTGTGTGTATATATATATATATATATATATGAATAACTGGATTCATATGTGTATATCTGTTTAACTACTTTTTTCATGTGATATTATATTTTTATTATATCATTAAAATTCATTAAATTTACTTTTCTGTACCCCGTGACCTAGAAGTAACAAAGGGAATACTTACTCTAAGACCCCTATAATCCTAACTGATAGATGCGTTGCATTTTATGACAATGTTGTGTCTCTCCCGTGGAGCTGATTTTCACTGACTATTCTGAATAAGTTGATTATATTGTCTGGTCTCCAATTTGCTGCAACTAAATCTTAGATGCTCCCCCATTCTAGCTTTCATGTTAGAAAATTGCTGTCTTAGTGAAGCTTGGAATGTCTGAAGTGGTCCCCAGCACAATTGCTATATAAGGGCTGTGAGAGAACAGAATTTAATGGCAAGTTTCTCCATGGGCCAGGGTATAAAGATGGTTTGAAACCAAAGTTCGTGGGGGAATGATAAGCATGCGTGATGGAATGGCATTCCTCTTCTCTCTTTCTAAAAGCAGCCTGGCTTCAGGAGAATGAGCGTTGGGTTTCACGTGGTCTTGCAAATGCAGGTCTAACTTTGGCTCACCCTTTCCATGTGCCCACCAGTATCTGCACCAAGTGACACAAGGATTGTGGAAAGCAGATGGAACATTACAGAGGAAATAATCCTGGAAATTCTAAAAGGCAGACAGGGTCGAAGGATGGAAAGCATTCTTGGGAAGCCAGTGTTTATCCAGCTCACAGTAATCAAGAAATCAACGCAAACCCATGCAACATGACAAAATGTGCATTTCCTATAAGTTAATCCTTGGCCTCCCCAGTTAAGTCACCACTATGCAGTATCTCAGCCAAATGGATTTGAGTTCCAAATTAGGTTCTTAAAACTCCGATTAGTTCCAACTTAGGGGCTCTTAAAATTTATAGTAGAAACAATAGTCTTAAAATCTAACACTTTTGATTTACAACAGCCAGGATTTTTGAAAGAAAAAGGAATTTCAAGTTTCCAAAGACTCTCCCCCCAAAAGATCAATGCACAAAGTTTATGTTGTAAGCAAGATATTAGAAAGAAATCAGAAGAATAACTACAAGGCTCTACTTCCTGCAGACTAAAGATTGTTCAGGTTTTGTCAAAACCATTTTTATTAAAAATAAAAAGATAGGGCTCCCCTGGTGGCGCAGTGGTTGTGAGTCTGCCTGCCGATGCAGGGGACATGGGTTTGTGCCCCGGTCTGGGAGGATCCCACATGCTGCGGAGCGGCTGGGCCCGTGAGCCATGGCCGCTGAGCCTGTGCGTCCGGAGCCTGAGCTCCGCAACAGGAGAGGCCACAACAGTGAGAGGCCCGCGTACCGCAAAAAAAAAAATAACTTAATTAAAAATAAATAAATAAAAAGATTTGGATGCTAGTGAGTTCCTAAAAGGGGCACAAAAGTGTCTGACAGTGAGCAAAGAGCTGTAGAGGGCTGTGGTGCAGAATCAGGTGGCTGGAGAGTGGCTGCAAGGACATGATGACCCCAGAGCAGATGGAATGCATCGTACCACGGTTACACCTCTCTCCAGGGAGGTGAGCATGGGCTAAGTGCCTCCTCTTGATGGCAAGAAGGATGCCCAAGAAGTCTGGAGATGACACTATGGTGAGAAGGAAATGTGTGAAGATACCCTGAATTGAGTGAAACCTAAAATGCCCAAAAAACGCTAAAATGACTGAGTTTACCTGGAGCTGAACTTGATTGCTTTTCTGCCATCGGGTGGAATGAGAACTCAAATGTAATTATGTTACAGGAAATAAAGTTCAGTCACCTGCTCACTGGAGTTTGGTGGCCTGTGAAATCTTGCCCACCAAACTCCGAGAAGAGACCTGAGGGAATTTATTATAAGTCTGTAGGTGGGTGTCTCATGGAATCCCAGGGAAAATGTGTGAGCTGGGCTCAGAAAATACTAGAACCAAGTACTGGAAAACCACTGGGGTCTCTTCTCGGCTCTCATTGCTGCTTCTTTCTGCACATCTACTTCCCTCTTCTCTCTCTGAGGACCAACTTTCTGCACTCCCCCATCCATATGCCAGAATATAGTGGCATCAAGATCCTAAATTATGTGACACGGTTCTAACCACATACAGATTCTAACTTTCTGTCTCTTGGTCTCAATTCCAAATTCTTACACAAGAATCTGATTGGCCCACTTGAATCCCATGCCTATCTCCCTCAATTCAATCAGCAATGACCTGAAGGCCATGCCTGTGGTACAAACATGACTGCTCTGGTCCATCACCCTGGTTCAGCATGCAGTCCTCAGGGAGCTGGAAATGGCTGTGAGCTGGGAAGACAGGATGATGACTCATTCACTGTGAGGCTTGTGCCTCACTTCTCCCATCTACAAAGTAGGAGGAATAATATCTATAATATCCTTACTTCTAAATGAAGGCAAAGAGAGCTAACATTATTAACGTCTCTCCAGGTACCAGACATTGTAGTAAGTTAACCAGGTTATCCTAGCTCATCCTAAAAACAACCTAAGAGATGGGCATTTTAATTTCTATTTTTACAGATAAGGAAATGGATGTTCACAGAGGTTAAATCTCATAGCTAGTGAGGGGCAGAGCTCAGATCTGAGCCCAGACAGAAGCAGTGCTGCAGCGGAGGAAAGAGCTATTTATTAAGATTGAGATAATGTCTGAAAGCTGCGCATTACGTTCTCAGCTATTAATAAATTGCCTGGGACAGGATCTTGCATGGAGTAAATGCTCAGAATTAAAAGTCTCATTAATAAGAGCACCTGACTCTTCAGTTGCAGCGGACGTCTTATCATCATGAAGTGTTTGGCTCACATTAACCCACCAAACACCTCTACAAAGTGGGCACCCATCTGCCTTAAGAGATTTCTGCCAAGACACATTTTATTAAAAATGAAAAGGGAGATGAAAACAGAAGCCAATACCGATTTTAATTGTAATTGACCTTCAGCCACCATTTGGTGCCATGGATCAGATTGCTTCTAAAGCTTCCACTGCTGTGTCATGTTGAGGTGTGAATTTGCCTTCTTAGGGGCCTGTTGTCATAGAGTCTTTAGAATGTATCCATGTACTCTGATCTTTTGACCTCCTGAAGCTAAATAGAACTCTTTTTGATTGGTGCTGAGCTCACAGGAAGCCCAGACTCTGCTTGTAAATGTTTGCCAAATGAAAGATTTGTCAACAGGTAATGATTAAATCACCTACTGTATTCTCAGCCCTGAGAATATTAAACCTCTAAGGTACAATCCATGCCTCTGAGAGCAAACAATCTTTTCTGTGCAGTCAAGGACCTAAGAACTTAGTTATTAGAGAAAGGCAACTCAGAACCACCTTGAGATTCTCTCTTCATACTCACTAGGTTAGCTGTAGTCAAAAAACGGAAAAGAAATGTTGGCCAGGATGTGGAGAAATTATAACCCTCATCATGTAACCCTGGTGAGAATGTAAAATGGTACGGCCGCTCTGGAAAACATTTTGGCAGTTTCTTAATAAGTTAAACATAGAATTATCATATGACCCAGCAATTCCATTCCTGGGTGTATACCCAAAAGAATTGAAAACAGGTGTTCAAACAAGAGCTCATACACAAATATTCACAGCAGCACTATTCACAATAGCCAAAAGGTGGAAACAACCCAAATGTCCATCAGCTGATGAATGGATAAAAAAAATGTGGCATATCTGTACTAAATGGAAGAAGCCAGTCACAAAAGACCACACATATTATATGATTCCATTTCTATGAAATCTCCAGATTTATTTCTCTATATATATAATATAAATATTTATTTATAAATAACTATAAGAGGTATGACCAGAAATGAGGATATCAGTATGAAATGCCTTGTGATTCCACCTGGGCATTCCGTCAGATGGCCTTTCTTCTAAGAGGTGGGATCAGAACATATTAGCTTGGGAGCTGCTGTTGGAAATTGATCCATCTGGTTTTCTAATTGAGTTCAGAAAAGAAACACCACCAGATCCACATATTGATATATCAGAATCCTCATTGCCAAATATATATAAATCATACAAGACACTAAAACTATTTGTGTTATACTTTTGGTTACACTTCCCACTGTGTTTTTTTTCCTACTGCATTTTTTAAATGGTGTTATTATGACTCATGCTCAGTTTCCTATACTCTATGAATCCATCCCCTTCCAAGAAGTTTTTTTTTTTAACTCATGTTTATCTATCTAAAAGCCTTACAGTTGTAAAGTTCTTTCTTTTTCCTCTTTAAAAAATTGAGATATAATCGACATATAACATTATATTAGTTTTCGGTGTACAACATAATTATGTAATTTCTGTATATACAAGTATTGTGAAATGATCACCACAATAAGTCTGGTGAATATCATTCACCACATGTAGCTACAATTTGTGTGTGTGTAATGAGAACTTTTAAGCTCTACTCTCTTAGCAGCTTTCAAATATACAATACAGTATTGTTAACTGAAGCCACCATGCTGTACATCCCCAGGACTTACTTATTTTATAACTGGAAGTTTGTACTTTTGACCACACTTGGACGCATTTCACCCACTCCCCCCCACCACCTCTGGCAACCACCAATCTGTTCTCAGTATCTATGAGCCGTTTTACTTGTTTTTTTGATTCAGCATATTAGTGAGATCATATGGAATTTGTCTTTCTCTGTCTGTCTTATTTCACTTAGCATAATGTCCTCAAGATCCATCCATGTGGTCAAAAGTGGCAAGAGGTCCTTCTTTTTCATGGCTGAATAAAATTCCATTGTGTGTGTATATACGTCTGTGTGTGTATGACATCTTCTTTATCCATTCATCCATTGATGGACACTTAGACTGCTTCCATGTCTTAGCTATTATAAATAATGCTGCAATGAACATGAGGGTTCATATATCTTTTCAAGTTAGTGTTTTCATTTTCTTCAGATAAATACCCAAAAATGGAGTTGCTGGATCATATGGTAGTTCTATTTTTAATTTTTTTTTTTTTTTTTGTGGTACGCGGGCCTCTCACTGTTGTGGCCTCTCCCGTTGCGGAGCACAGGCTCCGGACGCACAGGCTCAGCGGCCATGGCTCACGGGCCCAGCCGCTCCGTGGCATGTGGGATCCTCCCGGACCGGGGCACGAACCCGTGTCCCCTGCATCGGCAGGTGGACTCTCAACCACTGCGCCACCAGGGAAGCCCTATTTTTAATTTTTTAAGGAACTTACATGCTGTTTTCCATAGTGGCTACACCACTTTACATTCCCACCAACAGTGTACAAAAGTTCCTTTTTCTCCACATCCTCTCTGACATTTGTTATTTCTTGTTGAGTTCTTCTTTCTTAACAATAGTACCTTGCATTTCTCAGTAAAAAAAATTACCCTAACTGTTGAAATAGATACCTTTGGGGGTGTCTTCCCAGTTCAGTACCCCCATTTCATTGAGAACATCTCCATCTCCATGAGGCAGCCATGTTTATGATTGATGACCCTGATGACCCTGCTTTGCTGGCCATGAATGGACACCTGACCTGAGGTGAGGCAATCAGACTTGGAGGTGAGATTCAGGGATGATTGTGTTGTGCCTTTTAGCTGGAATGAGGGTTATGGAAACTGAAGAGCAGAAGCTGCCATCATGGAAAACCATTCTCCTCCACATGCCGGGAGAAGCAGAGAAAGTAAACATTTAAAGAGGAGAACAGAACTGATGTGCAAAATAAAGGGAAAAGGGGAAAAAAATGATCTGGTTAGAGAGAGAGTGAGCAAGAGGGAGGTAGGAAGGGAGAGGGAGAGACAGAGACTGAGAGAAAATAATAGTTCCTGGTAGTTTTCTAGTTCCTGCTGCTTGGCTTTCGTGACATTCACTTCTGTCCTTGGATTCTGTGAGATCCTCTGGATTTTTGTACAAAGTTCTCCCGACTTTTTTTTCTTTTGCTTAACCTAGCTTGAATAAGTTTCTGTTATTGCCTAGGACTACTAGAACTTATATCTACATCTTGTTTTGAGCCCCCAAACAGACAAATAAACCTTGATTCTTTCTGAATTAATGAAACACATTTATAGACATTTAAGTCTGGAATCATCTAATCCAACCCATTCATTCATTCACCACAAAATACTGGTGTCTGAGGAAGTGAAGTTGCCTGCCCAAGGTCACACAGTTAGGAGGTGGCAGAGCCAGAAGCAAAACCAAGGTATTTTGAATATCAGTCTAGTGTTCTTTCCGCTAAACAAGGCTGCCTTTTCTTTTTTTTTTTTAATAACTTTTTTGTTTTATTCTGCCTTTCACGTATGACAGTCCCAAACCCAACACTTGGTTTTTCTTTTCTGACTTTCTTATTCTTTCAGCATCTATGTCAACACGCTTTCTCCCAATAGCATATGCAATTTGATCTTCATCTGGTGGGTACACATAGGCCCTCAAAGATCCTGGCTCTCCAGCATAGGAACCTCAATCCTTCCTTTCAACTGCACCCATGTCTGTCTGTTCTGGAGCTCTGCGTTGGTCCCATCACCCCTGAGGTGTCCTGAGGCCAGGAACGCCAAACACGTTATGTGCCAACTCTGAATAAATACGGGGAGCTGCTTGGAGCCCAGGGTGGAGGGTAAGAAGGCAGGTTGTTCCATTACAAAGAATTCTGTGCTCCACTGGCAATGTCTGCCATGGCAACACCCACTAGACATGTCTGGAATGGGGACATTGGGGGAAGAGGCTACACACTGGCCACAGCTTCAGAAAGGGACAAGATGTACGTTCCATCCTTGCCTTAGGTGGTTGTTCTGTTTCCCAGGCCACATTGTCTCAGTGTCCAGGTGGCTGAGGAGGTAGTCTGAAGGCCACGAAGCTACAAGTGGCTTCCCTGGACCCTGGATGGGAGAGCATGAGCCCCAAGCTAGAGGGAGCTTGGAAGGGCAGTCCCTGCAGGGCCTTACAGCATTCTACATGCTGCAGGCCACGCTGGCATTAGCTCCTTGTCCTCTGGAGTTGATTTCATCTAGGCAAAGCCAGCTGGCTGCCTGTCAAAAGAGTCAGATGCAACTCGGGGGTAAAAACACTTTTCCACAGCACTTACACAGAAATAACCTTAATCTCTGGGTAAACTTTCCAAGCTAAAAAGCTTTCTCTTCTACGTCCTACCGAGAAATCAAAATGGAGTAAAAGGACAATCTTACTTCAATCAAGTTCCAGAATGAGGACATACAGCTTTGAAAAGCACTGTCTCAAGCAAAAGACATAAGGATGTGTGTAAGAGAATATTTCTAGAAAATGCCAAAGGCACCAAACATAATCCCAACTTTGCCTTCTGCTTCTCCTCGATGCTACTCCGTACCCCAGATGGGGAGGCTACTTTGTCCAGCTAACTTTAGGAATGTCATAGCGCTCCGTGCGTGTGTCCAGGTGTCTGTTGAAGTCTTCTACTCTCTGCTTGTGGGTTTTGGATGCTTTCTTCAGGATCCTTTCTTTCCATTTGCCATTTCTCCTGCTTCTTCTCAGAGGCCACCTGGGCCAGTGTCCGCTTGTCCAGGCTGCGCCACTTCTCCTCCTCGTTCTTTTTGCTCGTTCCCATCGCTTACAGGAGTTTCACCTTGTCTTTGTTCTTTTTCTTCTTCTGCTTAGTCACTCTGAGCTCTGTGACGCCTTTCAGCTTCAGGGGTTCCTTTTGGATCTGCTCGTAGGCCTCCATGGTGCCCTGCTGAAGTTTCAAGACTGCCTTTTCATGAAAACAGTGAGCATCATGCTTGGGGCAGAGAACACCTGCCCCCTATTCTAAATGATCACAGGGGTGGGCAGGTGGTCCAGGCTGAGCATTTGGAGTATCCCAGACCTCTGGAGTCAGCTATTGGCCCAGGGATGGGCTTCTGCTCAGGGTAGAGCTACTTAAGGACCTTTTAGGGAGAATAATCAGATACTAAAAGAGATGATCTGAATCTCCATTTTCTGAGCTGCTAGACACTAAGGATCATGTGAGCTTAGTGCTGCTAGGGACTTTCTTTTCATTATGAGAAGGCAGACGGCTCTGAAGAACAAGGCCAGCTCAGAGGAAAACAGAACCAAGAGATGAAAAGAGACAGATGCCCAGTGACTTTATTTGAGCAGCTAGAGTCAACCATGCCAAAGTTATTCCACTCCTAAACTTCTCAGTTACCAGACCCCGTGTATTTCCTTTTTGCTTAAGCTGGTTTGGCTTTCTGGTACATACAACCAGGTAAGTTAGAATACCAAAATGTTGACTAGTAACCACTATTTAATTTTATATACTTTGCTTCTTATTTTCATATGCTACAGAGAGGATACATCTTTGGGTCATTATAAATGGAAGTTAATTATTGTGGTTTAAAGTTTAATTAATATGAGTTATTGGGACTTCCCTGTGAGTCCAGTGGTGAAGACTCCATGCTCCCAATACAAGGGGCACATGTTTGATCCATGGTCATGGAACTAAGATCCCGAATGTTGCACAACACAGCCAAAAAAAAAAAAAAAGTTATCGAGGCTACGCTAGGAATAATAGCAACAAAGAAATACAACTGTATGTGCTTTTTAAAAATTGAGGTATAGTTGATTTACAGTATTACATGTTTCAGGTGTACAACATAGTGATTCACAATTTTTAAAGTTTATACTCCATTTAGAGTTACTATAAAATATTGGCTATATTCCCTGTGCTGTACAATACATACTTACAGCTTATTTATTTTATATATGGTAATTTGTGCCTCTTAGTCCCCTACCTCTATCTTGCTCCTCCTCCCTTTCCTTTCCCCACTGATGATAACCATTAGTTTGTTCTCTTGTCTGTGAGTCTGTTTCTTTTGTGTTATGTTCACTAGCTTGTTTTTGTTTTTTAGCATCCACATATAAGAAATATCATACAGTATTTGTCTTTCTCAGTCTGACTTATTTCACTAAGCATAATACCCTCTAGGCCCATCCGTGTTGCTGCAAATGACAAAATTTCATTCTTTTTTTATGGCTGAGTAGTATTACACTGTATATATATATATATATATACACCACATCATCTTTATCCATTCATCTGTTGATGGACACTTAGGTTGCTTCCATATCTTGGCAATTGTAAATAGTGCTGCTGTGAACATTGGGGTGCATGTATCTTTTCAAATTAGTGTTTTCGTTTTCTTCAGATATATACCCAGGAGTGTAATTGCTGGGTCATATGGTAGTTCTATTTTTAGTTCTTTGAGGAACCTCCATAATGTTTTCCATGGTGACTGCACCAATTTACATTCCCCCCAACAGTGTTCTCGGGTTCCCTTTTCTCCACATCCTCACCAACATTTATTATTCGTAGACTTTTTGATGGTAACCATTCTGACAGATGTGAGGTGATATCTCATTGTGGTTTCAATTTGCATTTCTCTGATGATATATGATATTGAGCAGTTTTTCATGTGCCTGTTGGCCATCTGTATGTCTTCGCTGCAAAAACATCTATTCAGGTCTTCTGTCCATTTTTATTTTTATTATTTTTAAAATTATTTATTTATTTATTTGACTGCACTGGGTCTTAGTTGTGGCGTGTGGGATCTTTAGTTGTGGCGTGTGGGATCTTTAGCTGCGGCATGCACGTGGGATCTAGTTCCCTTACCAAGGATTGAACCTGGGCCCCCTGCATTGGGAGCATGGAGTCTTACTGCTGGATCACCAGGGAAGTCCCCTTCTGCCCATTTTTAAATCAGGTGGTTTGTTTTTTTGATGTTGAGTTGTATGAGCTATTTATACATTTTTGGATATTAACCCCATATCAGTCATATCATTTGCAAATTCTTTCTCCTATTCAGTAGGTTGTCTTTTCATTTGTCGATGGATTCCTTTGCTGTGCAAAAGCTTTTAAGTTTAATTAGTTCCCATTTTTAAATTTTTGCTTCTGTTTCCTTTGCCTTAGGTGACAAATTGAATAAACATTGCTATGATTTATGTCAAAAAGTGTTATGCCTATGTTTCCTTCTAGGAGTTTTATGGTTTCTGGTCTCACATTTAGGTCTTTAATCTATTTTTAGTTTATTTTTGTGTATGTTGTTAGAAAATATTCTAATTTCATTCTTTTATGTGTAGCTGTCCAGTTTTCCCAGCATCACTTATTGAAGAGACTGTCTTTCCTCCATTATACGTTCTTGCCTCCTTTGTTATAGATTAATTGACCATAAGTGTGTGGGTTAAACACAGTATATCTTTCCATCTGTTTGTGTCATCTTCAGTTTCTTTCATTAGTGTCTTATACTTTTCCTAGTACAGATCTTTTACCTCCTTAGGCAGGTTTATTCTTAGGTATTTTATTCTTTTTGATGCAATTGTAAAAGAGGTTGTTTCCTTAATTTCTCTTTCTGATAGTTCGTTGTTAGTATATAGAAATGCAACAGATTTCTCTATATTAATTTTGTATCCTGCAACTCTACTGAATTCGTTGATGAGCTCTGGTAGGTTTTTTTGGTGGCATCTTTAGGATTTTCTATGCATAGTATCACATCATCTTCAAACAGTGACAATTTTATTTCTTCCTTTCCAGTTTGGATTCCTTTTATTTCTTTCTTGTCTGATTGCTGTGGCTAGGACTTCCAAGAAGACTATGTTGAATAAAAATGGCAGGAGGGGGTATCCTTGTCTTGTTTCTGATCTCAGAAGAAATGCTTTCAGCTTTTCACCACGGAGTATGATGTTAGCTCTGGGCTTGTCATATGTGGCCTTTACTGTGTTGAGGTAGGTTCCCTCTATGCCCACTTTCTAGAGAGCTTTTATCATAAATAGATGTACAACTGTAGATGTGCTTTTGTTTTCCAAGGAAAAGGAATAAATTTATCCTAAGGCAGTACTTCTTGGACTTTTTTTGTTTGTTAGTTTCTGAGCCCCTTTGTACACTCATGATTTATTGAGGGCCCCAGCGACTTTTGTTTATGTGGATTATAACTATCGACATTTACTGTATTAAAGGTGGCAACTGAGAACTTTCAAAAATACATATTGATTCATTTGCCAACAGCAATGATTAATGCACTGCATGTTAACATAGATAATATCTTAGTGTTATAATAAAATTAGTTTTGACCTTGAAGCCCCCCTAAGATCTGTTCTAAAGTAAAATGTCAGTCTGTTTCAGAATAGGAAAAAGGATAATGAAAGACAGAACTTGGAAATTACATTTTATTTGCCTTAGTTTATAATACTCGAGTCTGAAAAGTAGCTCTGTAATGTGTTAAAATCTTAGCAAAGTTTGCCCAATTTTGGTAGGCTTGTTGCCTTGATTTACTGAGTAATGCCTTAGCCTACAATGTAAAGGTTATCATTACCTGCTGTGTAACCAAAGATTCTGGGTTTTACCAGAATAATTTCCTGTGCTTTATGTTGACTTCACTATATTCTTGATTATTTAAGGAAGAAAAAGAACCAAGGTTCTTCACTTGTGAAAGAACATAGATTATTTTAAATCCTGTTACCATCTATGTTTATTTTTAAATGCTTTGTTGTGACTCTAATTAAATAGGTAATCAATTATTGTTTCTAAGTCATCCATGATCCCATCTTAATTAAGTATCCAAATATCTTCTGATAAGTTTTTTATTTTCATTTCCCCCAAAATTAGATCTTAAATTTAGAAAAAGTAAAATAAAATCAGGATTCGGGGCGGGGGGGCATTCTTTAATTGTAATTTAAAATTTTTTAAAAATCTTTTTATTGTGGTAAAATATACATAATATAAAACTTACCATTTTAGCCATTTTAAAGTGTACAGAAAATCAAGATGTCTTTTACATCTAAAACAATCTTGAGGTTCCCTAGAGGGCCCCTGGAAGTCACAAAGCCTTGTTCTTTCACCTTGTAAAAAGAGAGGCCCTAGATTTGTTTAATGCATTACTATTGAAGGACTTGTATGAGTAGAGTTGTCAGATCAGAAGAGGAGCTCAGCTTTCCCTAGGTTAAACTTGTACAGATAAACTATTGTTAATATAAATATTTCAGAAATGGTATGCTTTCCAGGAAATCCCTGGAGATTTGTCAATGCCCTGTCTGTCCGTGTTCTGTTTTTGTTTTTGTTTTTGTTTTGCGGTACGCCGGCCTCTCACTGTTGTGGCCTCTCCCGTTGCGGAGCACAGGCTCTGGACGCACAGGCTCAGCGGCCATGGCTCACGGGCCCAGCCACTCCGTGGCATGTGGGATCCTCCCGGACCCGGGCATGAACCCGTGTCCCCTGCATCAGCAGGCGGACTCTCAACCACTGCGCCACCAGGGAAGCCCACGTGTTCTGTTTTTATCCTCAAGCAAAATACTGATCAAAACTCTTATGAAATAGGTGTGTCGTGTTTTCCTGTATTTATCAGAGTCCTGGCAATACTTTGCCTGATGACATTGGACAACAACAGTATAGTTATACAACAGTGTAGTCTCAATCATAATTTCAGTAATTAACATGTTACCTTGGCCTGGCCATAGTCTTATTTCTTTAATTTGAACCTGGTGTCTACTGGGCCAGTGGTTGTCAAAATGGGAATGCACATCAAACTTACCTGTGGAGTTTTATAAAAATACAGAGGTCTGGGCCCTACTCCTGAATCTCTTTACTTGCTATTCTTGGTATATTCTTGGTATATTATGTTTTATGATCATTATGTTATATCTCAAGATTTTTCCTCCATAAAACTATGTTTCTCCATTTTAATGAATCAGATATCTTTGAATCTAAGCTCAATCATTATCCTTAGGGACAGACTTTTTTTTTGCCAGGGGGGTGACGTTATTATCTTTCTTTGGCATGCTGTAGAAACAACCAAATTTCCTTGTGGGTTGCATTATTATTAGGCACCCCTCATCAGACCTTTCACATTTGAAGGTTACTAGTTATAAATTAAACATAGCCATTTTAAGTCTCTGCCATCTACAAGTAGTTTTTTTTTTTTTTTTTTTTTGCTGTACGCGGGCCTCTCACCGTTGTGGCCTCTCCCGCTGCGGAGCACAGGCTCTGGACGCGCAGGCCCAGCGACCGTGGCTCACGGGCCCAGCTGCTCCGCGGCATGTGGGATCCTCCCGGACCGGGGCACGAACCCGCGTCCCCTGCATCGGCAGGCAGACTCTCAACCACTGCACCACACGGGAAGCCCTACAAGTAGTTTTTATTTTACTCTGATGCTTGCCTGAAGGCTCTGCTGTAAGCTACAGCCCAATTTTTTTTAAAATAAATTTATTTATTTTTGGCTGCATTGGGTCTTTGCTGCTGCGCCCGGCTTTCTCTAGTTGTGGCGAGCGGGGGCCACTCCTCATTGCGATGCGCAGGCCTCTCATTGCGGTGGCTTCTCTTGTTGCAGAGCACGGGCTCTAGGCGTGTGGGATTCAGCAGTTGCGGCACATGGGCTTAGTTGCTCCACAGCATGTGGGATCTCCCCAGACCAGGGCTCAAACCCGTGTCTCCTGCATTGGCAGGTGGATTCTTAACCACTGCGCCACCAGGGAAGTCCTGCTACAGACCAATTTTGTCTTCAACCAAGAAGGATGGTCTCAGAGTCTTTTCTCAGTACAGAAAAGGACTGTACCAGGTACTTCAGGCTATCAGTGCTTTAAAACTTAGCCTCTAGTGTACATGCTTCTAAGCTGGCATCTCTTAGATAACTTTCATACCATACTAATGGACCAAATCAAGATCTCCAGGACTGTTTTTAGTCAAGAGGACTACAAACCCAAGGCTCAGAGAACAAGAATTAATTATATAAGAATGAGTGAACCGATGAGGAAAATTTCACTGTGGTTATTTTTTTGGAATGTTGATTTTATTTCAGTGTTCTATATTCTGGTTGTATAAATAAACCCTTTTCTTTCTTCTTAAGCTATTTGTAACCTATAAAATTTAGTAGGTTCTGCTTTTGTAAACTGAAATGGAACATTTAAAAATTATATTTGATCACCACTGATCTCACAGAATTCAGAAACTCTTACTGATTCTCCATGCTTTTCATGGCAATATAATTATTTGCAAAGGTTCAAAAAGAATCTGTTCTCCTTACCAGGATACAATTGGATGAATTGCTTGTACAACCAGGGCCTTTCCTGGAGTGCCATATTTGAGAATGATGCTTATTTCATCAGATATGACCAACTACTTTTAGGGAGCTAAGGGTGACTTGGCTTATGGAGCTGATGCTTACAAAGCCCTCCTAGGAAAACTGGCTGGTGTCTGGCCTATAGGATCCCAGCCTCACAGGAGGTGAGGAAGGTTACTTCCTGGCAGACCAGGAACCTAAAGAAATTTGGAAGATTTTAAGAAGAAAGAAATTCACCCAAGTTTATAGATACTGCAGGCATAATTTGAGGGCAAGAGTTTCCTAGCCATAGGAGAGCAAATCTTTTAAGAGATCATTCTGGGATTCCTTATGAAAACTTCAAGACAAAAATTAATTTTGTAATTGGTCAAATTACTCTGTGGACCTGGATCTTGCCAGTCAAACTTAAGAATAATCTTTCTTTGAGGGCTTCCCTGGTGGCACAGTGATTAAGAACCTGTCTGTCAATGCAGGGGACATGGGTTCGAGCCCTGGTCCAGGAAGATCCCCCATGCTGCGGAGCAACTAAGCCTGTGCGCCACAACTACTGAGCTGGCACTCTAGAACCCATGAGCCACAACTACTGAGGCCCGCACACCTAGAGCCCGTGTTCCACAACAGGAGAAGCCACCGCAATGAGAGGCGCGCGCACCACAACAAGGACCCCCGCTCGCCACAACTAGAGAAAGCCTGCGCACAGCAACAAAGACCCGATGCGACCAAAAATTAAAAATAAATAAATAAATATTTTAAAAAAAGAAGAAAAGAGTAATCTTTCTTTGAGATTGTTATGATCATAGAAGGAGAGGGGACACTAGGGAACATTGTGAAAGACTAACATAGAGCAAAAGGTTCCCTGGTGTCTTCAATGGAAAATTAAGCATTGTTTGAGAGCACATCCTGCTGAGTTTTCAGGTTCTGTAGTTTGTGCCTTTCCTTGTCTTTGAGCTGTTTTATAGAAAACTGATAGCAATGCAAATAATTTTTCTCTGTCGATGTAAAAATTGTGTTCAGTAAAATGTAATTGATTATCGCCCTGTGGATATTAACCAATTTTGCATCTATTTGTGTATACATTCCTGATTCAACTATAAAAGTGTAATACTTTGAATTCTCTTTTATAGCATCTTACTAGTTCCCTCACTAATTAAAGAGTTAAATAAAATATTTGATGTTTTCTTCTCTATTTATATCTATTTTTATCTTTTAAAAACATTATCCTTTAACAGGAATTTGCCTGTTACATATTTTCCCAGTCCTTTGCTTTCACACTTCTTTTGTTATAATTTAAGTGTGTCTCTTATAAACAGCATATGGATGACTTTTGTTTGATTTATCCTGTCTGACAATCTATGTTCTCATCTGTGGGTTAAGTCCATTCACATTGATTATGAGTACACTTAAACACTGGAATTATTTACTCCATCTTATTTTGTGTATATCATTCATTAAAATGATTTTTCTTGGCTTCTGTTTATTCCATTCCCTCTATCTGTTGGATCGATGGACTTTCTTTGGTCCCCATTTTCCTTTCTATTTGTTTGGAAGTTTCTCATCCTTTCTCTAATATTTAGTGGTTACCCTTATGGCAGAACCTGCTCGATGTCTCTGCGATAGCGATTCTCCCTTTTTTCCTTAGCAACGAAACTGGGAAATAAACCTTGCTGAGAAACTACATTTCTGAGTTTCCCTCAAAGATAGAAGGGAAACAGTATGTGAGAAGTTAGTTGGAACTTCTGGGAAGGCTCATTAAAAGAATAATGACAGTTGGCCTATGTTCCTTTGTCCTTCCCTCCTTTGTCCTGCTTGGAATGTGGGTGTGATAGTTGGAACTCCAGAAACCATCATGCACCCTGAGGCAACTTTGAAGATGGAAGCCACACCCTAAGGATAGTAGGGCAGAAAGAGCCCGACCCCTGATGACCAAGGAGTGGCCAAATCTGCCCTGAACTGCCCACCTCCACATTTCATTCATGTGAAACAAAAACCAACTCTGATTTTGTTCAAGTCACTTTAGTCAAGATTTTTATTACTAGCTGAATGCAATTTCTGTTACACCTTAAATTTTTTAACAGGCATACTTAACTTAACAAAACCTAAACTTAATCAATATCTCTACACACATTATAGACCAAGGACCACTACTATCAGAACTTTAGATATATTGTCAAATTTCTCACTTTCTAAAAAACTTCATGCTGATCTTTGCACTGTCTTCCCCTATTACACACACACGTATTTATTTTCTCAAATTCTTACAAGTTCACAAGGAATATACCTTTATTGCGTTTTTACAGATGAGGAAATGGGGGTTCACAGGAGTTAGGTAACCTATCCAAGGTCACAATTAATTAATTAATTGAAGTCTTTCTAACACCCAAACTTCCATTTGTGTCACAAATCTTAGCTGCACTCATTCTATCAACTACTTTGCTGGCGTTGTAGCTGAGGACAAGCATGCTCTCTGTCTGGGGCAAGGCTGGAGTAAAGCAAGCTCTGCTGTCATCCAGCTCATTGTATCTTACAAGTGGACGTATCATAAAAGATCAGTCTGCTAATTTAAGGACAGCAGGTTCTGGTTTAGCAAATTTCCTGGATACATGCCTTTTCCCAGAGGGAAATCTACATCCTTGTAGGTAGGAGTTCTGGAGTAATGTTCTTGGGACACCTCGCTAGAGAATGAGCTAATATACCTAGGTGCTAATAAGCCTCAGCAGACAAATAAAATAAAGGCAGAACTATAATCATGATTAGAAAGGGAAAAGAAAAATATTAAAACAACCATTTTGCCACCATAAAGTCTGTGTTTCTCTTTCAGCACCACCAAAGAGATATCACTGAAAAGCGAGCTTTGTGTGCTATATGGAAAGAAGGCAATGAAAATGTTTAGAAACAGGGAACATGAGAAACTATTTTAGTTGAGAGTAAGGGCAAGGAGGGGAATGACTGAACAAAATAGAATGCCGAGGTGTTTAAATGTATTTTAAAAAATAAAAATAAAATAAAAATAATTTCTGTTTCTTTGACATATATAAAAGGAAAATGTTTATCAGGGAATTTGATCAGGTAGACATGCTTTGAAGGCAAATGTAGCCAAATTATGTAACCCGAAGCTTCCTCAGATTCTAGATGCAAAGCCTTTAGAGGGATAACAAAAAAGAAATGATTTTGTAAGATCAACAGATTCAGAAACAAAATTCAGAATGAATTTTTCTGGCCAGAGGGCAAGAATGCTGAAGAAAATCCTTCTCCTGAGGTTTGTGGGGTATTTGGGTCACAGTGACCCATTTAAGTAGATTTTTAATTTTTGCCCATCTTCCAATTTAATTTTTTTTTCAAACTCCAGTTACAATGAAACATAAGCTTTGGCATAGGCTGAACTCACCCGACTACCTTCTGTTTATCCTCTCCACCCCACTGCCCAGGTGTCACCTCTCCTGAGTGTATTGGGAAGACGTGGGGATGGCTCTCATCCCTCTTATGTTGACTTCTTGGGGGGGGGGTTGTCTCCAGATCCTGGAGTCCTTTCACCTCTCCCATCACTGCTGTGACAAATCACACACCACTCTACAGTCAGTCACCTCCTGGAGCTTGGCGTCTACAGTCCCTCTTGATACAATGCAACTACCTTGGGTTCAAAGGGTGAACGTGGAACCAGCCACACTTCCCTTTCTGCCTCGTTCCTTGTGCCACATGCCCACGAGGCTATGTGGATGAAGCAGATTCACCAGATGGTAGGGCTAATTAAATGCACTTACAATGTGGGAGTAAATAAAAGGTAAAATTATATATCCAAGTCAGCCTTACTCACACTAGAATAAAAGCCACAGAGGACTTGGGAACAGGGGTGGGTGGAAGAGTCAGCTTGAGTAGGAGAATCT
This sequence comes from Hyperoodon ampullatus, assembly GCF_949752795.1. Classification (NCBI taxonomy): domain Eukaryota; kingdom Metazoa; phylum Chordata; class Mammalia; order Artiodactyla; family Ziphiidae; genus Hyperoodon; species Hyperoodon ampullatus. Next base: position 62,494,084 of record NC_136922.1, read on the forward strand.
TGGGTGGGCTTTGCAATTCCGATTCGGGCTCCTGAGACCTCCCAGCCAGGTTTGAAGATGCCTCCTCTCCTTAACAACACACATCTCCCAAAGACAGTGTTCAGAAAGAGTAAAGTCTATGGGCTTCCCTGGTGGCGCAGTGGTTGGGAGTCCGCCTGCTGATGCGGGGGATACGGGTTCGTGCTCCGGTCTGGGAGGATCCCACATGCCGCGGAGCGGCTGGGCCCGTGAGCCATGGCCGCTGAGCCTGTGCGTCCGGAGCCTGTGCTCTGCGGCAGGAGAGGCCACGGCAGTGAGAGGCCTGCGTACCGCAAAAAAAAAAAAAAAAAAGAGTAAGGTCTAGATTACTACAAAAGAAGAGAAACATTTCTCTAAATGCAATGAAGCCTGAACAACTCTCTGCCCACCAATGGGGCTATGGTTTAATTTTCCTTCTACTTCTGAACAATGGCCAAAGGCAAAAAGAAAGGGGATTCAGGGGTCCCTGATGTTCTTTCAGCCTTGGGCTACACAAAAGACCTGGCTGAAGTTCCAGAATAACCACTGCCTTGTACCTGGAGCCTGTATACATCTCTACACAGGACGCCTCACAGGACTCTGTCCAAGCAGGAGGGAAGCAGAGTGACTTATTGGCTTCCTGTCTAAGCAACTGACTTTTCCAGTTGCATTAAGGAAACCAAGGTTCAAGCAGCCTCTGTAGATGCACTTTCCAGAACTAACTTCCACTGCTTTTATGTGAGCACCCTTTCCATAAAAAGTGCAAGACTTTTCTCTAAATCTGTAGTTCTCAAGTGGGGGTGATTTTGGCCTCCAGGGAACATTTAACAATGTCTGGAGACATTTTTGGTTGTCACAGTGGCAGGGGGAGTGTGTGTGGGGGAATGCTACTGGCATCTAGCGGGTAGATGCCAGAGATGCTGCTAAACATCCAACAATGCAAAAGATAACTGCCCACAAGAAAGAAATAGCCAGCTCCAAATATCAATAGTGCTGCTATTGAGAAACCCTGCTCCAAATGCTTGGAAAAAATATTTTACATCATCTGTGATCAGTACTCACCATGCTATCACCCTCATGTCACTCCTGAATTTTACTTTTAAAATTCATCAGCTGATCTTCCTACAAATCATTCCCAAGAAGCAGATTAAGAGTAATCATGGCATTTACTGAGTTCTTACTGTGTGCCAGGTTCTGGAAAAAGGACTTTACATACTTTATCTCACTTATTGTCACCATTTTCAGAAGAGAAAACTGAGACTCAGGGCAATTAAGTAGATTGCAGATTATCAATACATAAAATTTAAAGTCACTGAGGTGGGAATCAACCCAGAACTCAAGTTTCTGCTCTTTAAACTCAATGCCTTTCTAAGGAAACCAACGATGTCTATTCAATTTATTGAACAATTGCTTTATATTCAAAATTCTCTTTTTATTTTATTTTATTTATTTATTTTTGGCTGTGATGGGTCTTCGTTGCTGCACACAGGCTTTCTCTAGTTGTGGCGAGCGGGGGCTACTCTTCCTTGCGGTGCTCGAGCTTCTCACTGTGGTGGCCTTCCTTATTGCAGAGCACAGGGTCTAGGTGGGCAGGCTTCGGTAGTTGTGGCTCATGGGCTCAGTAGCTGTGGCTCACGGGCTTAGTTGCTCCGCGGCATGTGGGATCTTCCCAGACCAGGTATCGAACCCGTGTCCCCTGCATTGGCAGGCAGATTCTTAACCACTGTGCCACCAGGGAAGCCCCAGAGTTCTCTTTTTCATCCTGAGAATTTTTCATCTTCTGACAAAAAGTATTTGTTAAATAAATAAAACTTTGTAATTATGGTCATCCATCACTTGGAGCAAACTTGATAGATGGATTTAAAAACACATGTATTTGTAAAACTCCCTCCTTTCCAAAAAGAAGAAAAGCTATGTCTTTTATATATTTTAGTTTCAAATTTAAAGAATCTCTTCATTTTTGAAACTTCCAGACTAATGCATATAATGCTTTAAGTGGCAGAACCAGGTAAGACTACAAGGACAATTGCTCTATCTCGAGGTGTCCTTATTTAAAAGAAAGAAAGAAAGAAAAAAGCAGCATTTTGTAACACAACAGCATATTGAATTTTTTTATTCTTGTGTCTGTCTCCTTCATTGTCCTGTGTATTAGTTTTCTACTGCTGCATAACAAATTAAAACAAATTTAGCAACTTAAGACAACACCCATTAATTAGCTCACAGTTCTGTAAGTCAGAATTTCTAGCACAGCCACAGCATAACTGAGTTCTCTGCTCAGGGTTCCCAAGGCTGAAATCATGCTATCAGTCAGGCTGAGCTCTTCTCTGGAGGCTCTGCAGAAAATTCACTTTCAAGCTCATTGAGGTCGTTGCATTTGTAAGACTCAAGTCTCATTTCCTTGCTGGCTGGTGGCCAGGGGTTGCTCTGAGCTCCTAGAATCCTCTCCAGGAGAGCAGCCCCCTCCATCATCAAAGCCATTAGTGGAGAATCTCACTGATGATGAATCTACTTCATGCTTTGAATCTCCAAGAAAAACCCAATCCCTTGTAAGGGCTCACGTGATTACATCAGGCCCACAAAGGACAATCTCCCTCTCTTGAAGTCAACTGATTTGAGACCTTAGTTACATCAGCAAAATCCCTCACAGCAGTACCTAGATTAGTGGTTGTTTGAATAATTGGGAGAACATCTGTGTATACCAGGAATCTTGGTGTACACAGGAATCTTGAAGGTCATCTTAGAATCCTCCCTAGTTCAGTCTGTAAATCCCTCGAAGGCAAAAACTGGGCCTTGTGCATCTTTGTCTGGTACTCAATAGATACTCCAGGCATGTTCACTGAACTGAACTGTTTTAAAGGGATTCGGAAATTACGAAGTCATGAAATTGTTACACATGAGCATTAACTTCCAGGTAAGGACAACTCCCATCAGGAAAAAGATCAGATAGGATGCAATGCCCAGGATGCCTTTAGGCTGATCACTATCGTGACCACTTCCTCTGCCAAAAGATTAACTGGATTTTCTACTTTCACTATGGGAATACAGCTTTGATTTTATTAAGGGAAGTCAAGGGAAAAAGAATTCCTATCCCAGAGATGTGCAAGAAAAACAACTTTCCAGAGCCACATCTACTCTATTGAGGAAGTGGTGTGTTCAGTGGGTTTGTGGTGTCATGAGCTTCCCTTCCCCAGTCTGCCCGCTCTTTGAGGGTGGAACCACATAGTATTCATATTTATATCCCTAAGGAAAGCACAGTGCCTGGTTCAGAAGACAAACTTTAAAGATAAAAGCTGATTAAATGTTGGTAGAATGAATGCTATTTAGCCTGTCTCTGCTAGTAGTCATTCACTTCCTGCCGGCCAGGGCTCTGTTCAACGCATTTTCTGCAAGCCAGCAATGCCTGTCTGGTCCCCGGCAGCCAGTGAGCATTCAACAGGTGCACTCTTTGGGCCTTGTACTCCTGTTTTAAAATGTATTTTCTTCTCTCCCAAATTAGCAGTTGATCATTTTAGGTTATACAATATGAATTGAAGGTGACTACTATTCAAGCTAGTCTTATAAGGCTTATTTCTAAGAAATATTCAGCTTTATGTTAACACACACACAAACCCCCCAAATCCCAAAACTTTCATCTTCCTTTCCAAATGGACATTCATTTCAGTGTCTAGTAAATGCATGTATGGGAAACATTTCTTTACGTTAATCAGAGAACAGAGCTGTGATTTCTGAAAAAGAAAAGCTCTGTTTCCCTTAGGTTTTCTCAGCTCCTCCATTGCTAGCCTCAGACAAGGTACACGTTATCTGCAATTCTGTGAGCTTTCCTGCATTTCAGTCGCATTGGGGAAAACGCTTTCCCGGCCTTCCAACGGCAGAAAAACGCGATCCAGATAACTCCACTTCACTGCAACCTGGGAGCCGCGGATTTCGGGCCCGCGCTGTGACGTCACCGGGCTCGCAGGCCGCGGCGCTGGCCTCAGGCTCGGCTGATTGGCTGGGGCCCATGACGTCACGGGCCGGGGCGGCCCTGGGTTCGGGAGGGCCCAGCTATGCTCCGGGTTAGTTTTTAAAAAGGGCGGGGCGGGGTGTGAAACAGGGGAGCTCGCGGAGCGTCCGGTCCCTCCCGCCGCGCCGGGTCCCGCCCAGTCGCGCCCACCGCCAACCCCGCCCGGCCGCCGCGCCAGCCTCGGTGGCGGCCCGATAGGGGGCGGGCGGAGAGGCGGAGCGGGGAGGAGCCGGGCGCGGCGCCGCGCTGTCCCTGGTCGCCGCCCACCCCGTTACACACAGCATGTAAACAGTCCCCGCCGGGAGGAGCCCCGGGACAGGAGGGAACCCGCGTCGCCCGGCCCCGCCGCCTGCCCGAGAGCCCACAGAGCCGCGCGCTGCCCGCCCGGGAGGAGGGCGCCCGAGGAGAGGAGGGCGGGCGGCGAAGGGAGCGGGAGGCGGGCGGCGCGTGAGGAGGCTGAGGGAGCAGCGGGCGCGGCGGGCCAGGATGGATTTCCAGCAGCTGGCTGACGTTGCGGAGAAATGGTGTTCCAACACGCCCTTCGAGCTCATCGCCACCGAGGAGACCGAGCGCAGGATGGATTTCTACGCCGACCCCGGCGTCTCCTTCTACGTGCTGTGTCCGGACAACGGCTGCGGGGACAATTTTGTGAGTGCCTGGGGGAGGGACCGCCGCAGCGCGCGGGAGTGTGGACTCGCAGCCGCTTCCCTGCGCCCGAGCTCCCTCGCCGCGAGGCGGTGGGGCGGGAGGTGGGGGGGCGTAACCGGCTGACCGCGGCGCACCCAGCTGCTCCGCGCTCCGCCGGGGGAGCCCTCGGGCCCGGCCCGTTGGGGTCAGCGCTCCGGGTGCGTCCGGTAGGCGGCAGGCAGGGGCGTCCTTAGGATCCGGGGAGCCGGGCTAGAGAGGGCTGGTTCCGGGACGCGACCCCACGGCTGGAGCGCTGTGCTCGGCTTGGAGCATCTCCGGGGGTGTCTCAGCCTCGCACTAGTGAGGGCCAGGGCGCGCGGACCGGGGCGCACGGACCCTCCCCTCCCACAGGATCCGGAGTCGGGAGCTTCCTACACCCAGGCGTCCCGCCCAGGTGGGGAACCCCGTTACCCTCTAAATGCGCAGACACAACTCCTCGAGTTGTCCCCGCCGGGGAGAACCCGCTCCCGTCCCCCTCCCCCATGTTATTCTCAGCGGTGTTTGGACACAAAGCCTCCGTCCACACTAGCGATGCCCCATCTCCTGCACCTTCTTTGCGGAATTACACCTCGGATCTTAAAAACGCACTCGCGCGTGCGCATACACACACAAACACACACAGGCACGCCTATCCCCCTTTCCTCTCGTGCTTCCATTGCTTCTCTGTGAGCTTCCAACGAGGTGTGTGGAGCCCGAGAGGTTCTGTCCAGCTGAGGCGGCGGCCTCGGCCCTGCCAAAGCCCTTCGGTTTTTCCAGATGAGGGGGAATTCCCCCTCCCCACCCCACTCCCCGCCCTGCCCCAGTCTCGGAGGTACCGGGACCTGGAACTGCGGTTTGGACAACTGCGGTGTCCAAAACCTCGACTTTGCATCCTGCGCCCACCTGGGATCTTGGCGCTGGTAGTTTAGGAAGGGGATGTAGAGGGCCGGGGAGCTGGGCTGGGAGGTGCAGAGACTGGGCGAGGATGGCGCTTCATGAAGTGTTTGTAAGGACGAGGAAAAAATAATGGTCCCCAAATGTAAGATGGAGGCGGCTATGGGCTCAGGTTACCGGCCTGAGTCGCCGGCCTGAGCCTGGAGCTGGCGCTGCTGCCGCCCCTGCGGACGGAGGTGGGGCAGCGCCTCGACTAGGCCTGGCGCTGGCTCCTCAGGTGGGGTGAGACAAAGCTGGGCCGAGGTCCAGGCTGTCGCGCGCCCCTAACACCCACGGGAAGTTCGAGAAGGAGTTACAGAGACAGCAAGATTGTCTCTCTTGGCCCCAGGGAGATGAAGGCTTCTGTATGACTTGTCGATAAAGCATGCCCCTCCCACCACCTCCACCCCACCCCGCAAAGGTGAACAACCCACCTGGCCCCAGCCCTGCGACACTCTAGAAGAGGGATGGCATTGGGGGACAGCCAGATTTGAGTTCTGGCTGGGTGACTCTGGTCAAATGCATTTTAATGTTTTCAGATACTCAGTGTACACATCCAAAAAATGGGTGTAATACCAACCCCCAGGTGATCAAATAGATAAAGCACCTAATAGTCTCCACTGCACAGCAGGGGCCCCACAAATTTGGGTCAGAGATCTGGGGTTCCCCAGAGTTTAGAACTTGTCTCTTTTTTAAGAACCAATTTCTCACCTGTAAAATGAGGTTAATCAGAATGCCTCCATCATAGTACTTGTGAAAGAGCAAGTAAACTATAAATGTATGTAAGAACGCTGTTAACTGTAGTTAAAATAAGTAAATTAGTGTTGTCAGTGGGAGGTCATTAAAAAGGGATTTACTCCATTGTAAAAGTATAAGTATGCTCCAGGGATATAGTGGAAAGGGCATCAGGGTCCAAGTAATTGCAGTGTTAGGGTTTGATTAAGAGTCCCTTCTAGCCCTGGGCTTCCTTGGACTGTCAGTGACCTTTCCCCCCTCTTTATTGCTCGAGGTGGGACAAGAATCACTCATGGTTCTGGATTTTATGGGGGAGAGTTCCACACAGCCTTCCTGCTGGCACTGCAGGAGACATATCCAAAGAGAATAAGTGGGTAGAGAAAAGCAAGGCTATTCTCTTGCCTTGAATATGTTTATCAAACCATCATTCAGAAACATTAAGTATATCAGGGCTTTTTCAAGGCCACCCATATTATATTTTAAATGTTTTCCCACCTGTATGAATAAAGTGCTTGAAAGTATTTCTTTTGAAAGTATTCATTCACTGACAATTAAATGAAATAGATAGGGAAGAAAGATAATGGTGGGTGGGGGGAGTAATTCATTGGGTAGACTGGAACTTTTTCAGTTTCTAGAGGCCATAATGGACAAGATGCCAACCACTGGAGTTTTCTTCGCCCAAAACGTCTCCTCTAATCTGTCCCAGGCCAGATTTGTCAAGTGCTGTTTGCCTCTAGCTAAGGGAACTCAGACATGAAGTAAACGTCCTACCTCTGTTCTTTTCCTTTTCCCAGGAAAATCTGCTAAACATTAGAAGAAATTCGAGATGAAGAGAATGTAATCTGAAGGATTTGTTAACAATAAGAATATTTACATAACAATTCTCAATTTACAGTGTCTTTATATCATTCATTCATTCATTCATTCAACAGACATTTATTGAGGGCTCACTCTGCACTTGGCCAGGGCTACCTAGAATGGGGCCATTCTATTCATCTAAGAGGCAGTGTGGTATAATGGTTAGGGGCACAGGCTCTGGGGTCAGGCTACTCGAGTTTGCACCCCAGCTCCCCACATCTAACTTTGAGCCTTGGGGGAAGTTATTTAACCCCTCTCTGCCATGATTTCCACATCTGTAAAATAGGGATGATATTAATACCTCCCTAGCAGACGTGTTTGGGAAAAGTGCCTGAAGTGGGGGTGATGATATTAGTGGTTCTGGCAGGGTCTCTGCACAGCAGCCCCTCTGGATCTATTTAAAATATAATCCAAGTCATGTTCTCACCACTCCCTACCTCTCCTAAACTGACTTCCCATTATTGCAATAAAACCTAAGCTTTCTTGGCTTCAAGTCCCCACATGATTTGTCTCCTGCCACCTCTATGACCTCATCCTGTACCATTCTTTCCCCTTGCTTACTGTGTTCCTGCCACACTGGCCTTTCTGGTCTTCAGACAAGCCAAGCTCATTCCTGCCTCAGGGCCTTTACGTTTGCTGTTCCCTCTGCCTAAAATACTCTTCCCCCACATCTTTACATGGCCAGCTCCTTTTTGCCATTGTGGCCTGGGAGAAACCTTCCTGACCACATACTCCCTCCCTCACCCTTTTATTCTTATCATAGCACTCATCAGCACTTGATAGTCCACTGTTTATTTTCTGCCTGCCCCACTAGTCTATAAGCTTCACGAGAGCTTGTCTTATCACTGTATTGCAGCGCTTGGAACAGTGTCAAACATGTGATAGGCGTTCAATCCATGTTTGTAAGAATGAATGACTAACAGCCTAGTGTAGAAGATAGATGTTAAATTTCAAGAGTGACAGCTTCAAAGACAACTACCACTTAAGTGCAATTTACTGTGTGTCAGACTTTGCATATATGAACTCATTTAATCTTAGTAATCTCACAAGCTACTCTGTAATTATCTCCACTTTACAGATGAGAAAAGTGAAGCCCAGCAAGGTTTACTAACTTTCCCCCAGCTAATATATGGTAGAGCAGCTTGAATGGTAGCCTTGTAGTGATTATATAGCATCACAGAAGTGACAACAGGGGACCCAATTCAGACTGTGGGTTCAAGGGCTACTTCATATTGAGCCTCACAAATATTCTCTAAGGTGGGTATTATTATACCCCCATTTTATAGGTGAGGAAACCGAGGCTAATGAGTTTAAGGGACTCATCCAGGACTATGCCACTAAGAAGTAAGAGAGCCAGGACTTGAGCCAAAGCCCAGAGGGCTGTGCCTTCTGCCATGCAGACTGTACCCCATGCAGCATCAGGCTGGGGGCTCCAGAGGCCTAGGAACAAGGACTTCTTTTTGTCTGCCCTCTCTTTGGCAGCTCCTGGGTCCCTTGTGCACTCCTTCCCCTTCTTGCTTCACAAGCCATCCTGTCCCTGCAGTCCGTTTCCAAACTGCTGCCCTGATTCAGGTCTCTCTCCATGGACGGCCAAGGAGTTCAGGTCCTGGGATAAAATGCTGCCAGTGCCTTGTGTGTGCTGGGAGTTCAGGGACGCAGCTACTCTGCCTGGCTCTTCAGGTGTCATGGGGAAGTGGCCAACAGCTCACACAGGCAGTGTGCTCCCCTCTTCTGCCAGCTCAAAAGGTCCTGAGAGCTCGGTCTGGCTTGAGGAATGGGGTGTTGGCAGCCACTAACATGCCAGCCAGACAGAGGGGCACGTGCTCCTGGGCATGGCAGCACCAGCTGTTTCCCTTTTCGCCTAGGCCAGGAGAAAGGAGCTCTCAAAGTGCACTGCCCGGCCCCTCCCTGGTGCCTGGGCACTGCCGACAAGGAGAGGGGTGCTCCCTTACTGTCCACGACATGTTTGGGTCCACAGTTTTGTAGAGTTTGATCCCTCCTCAATGCAAAAACAAAGGTAGCAGTTGTCATAGTATTGAAGAAAAATGTTTTATTTATAGAGGGACTGTGTGATTTAATTTTATATGTGTGCCTATGCCTATGTCTTTCTCCATTTTCATCCTAGACATGTCTCTATTCTTAACTATGTGACTAAATAACAACCTTTTCATTTTGGAGAAAGAAAATACAACTTGTTTGAATGAGATTGCATCATGTTTACATGGTGGTATAGTGGAAAGAAGGCACTTTTTTGTTAAATTTAAACTCTATTCTCAGTTTCCTCTTCTGTCAAATGGGGATAATCATACCTATATCACATTATTATTTGCAGATTAAATGAGCAATAGTGGTAGACTGTAATGCCTTCCACAGTGGCCATGCATTATTCATACAGAGATTATTTCAGGGAAAAAGATACGCCCTTCATCATTCATGGGTGATAATCCTGAGGAGAGTAAAATTCTGCTAATATAAGTTCAAATAGGAGGGAATAAGCACTCATTGGGCCCCTGCCAAATGAGAGGCAGGGTTATCTACAGATTATCTCATGGAATGTTTATATCCACCCTGTGGGTATTATTATTTTCTGCGACTTACAAAGGAAGGAGCTGAGGCTCAGGTTGAAGGCATGACACCTCTCTTGACATCTTGGCTTTGCCTATTGCTTCCTGTGTGACCACAGACAAGTTGCTTAACCTCTCTGAGCCTCAGTTTCCTCCTTGGTAAAACAGATCAGTGTTTGACACCAAGAGCAGGTGGTAGGTGTGGCCAGCCATGCTCTTCCCTGGGCAGAAATATGTTGGCTGGCATGAGATGGCTTGTAGCTCTTACCCTCTTATACCATCTCTTCTGTGGAGAGCAGTCAGTTTTGTGTTAAGCTGCACCAACTTAAAATGCACTCCCCAGTACTGCTGACAGCAGAAAACCCATGCAGTGAGAGTGAGGCCCTTGGCAATGGCCCTTTGACACAGATAACTGAGTCCTGGGAGGACAACGGGCGTGTTCTTAGCTCCCCTGCCACCCCCAACTCTGCCTAAGCACCGGGAAGTCAAGCGCCATCCCCACAAGTGGTAGAACAGTAGGAGCACACAGACTGTGATCAATAAGTTGTTTGTGGGATTGAATTACCTTGATGATCTAATTCCATTTTTGGGTAAGCTGGATGTTCTCATCTATACTACAGAAAACAGACAGGCGCCCATTTTCCTGTTTGCAGATGACATTGTTATAATGTCTTAAGCTGGGCGAGCTTTAATAATAAACTCTGACCCAACTTAATAACAGAAAGAACGGCCGCTGATGGTGTGTGCTGAAATCAGAGTTCTCACTGGGGATTTTCAACTCTAAATGAGCAGGAATCTATAGGCTGCTCAAGGTAGGTACAAGGGGGGCCACTTCACTGCAACCCATGCCATCCTGAAAATTGGAGGTGGTTTTAGTCAGTAATGGCATTTAGATTTTTTTTAATGTAACGCCCACCCTCAAATATGTAGTTAGTCAAAGTTCCACTCTGGTTCTTGTTCTCAGATTGCGGTCCCAGAACCAGCAGCAGAAGCATTACCTGGGAACTTGTTGGAAATGCAAATTCTCAGCCCCATCCCCCATCAGAAACTCTGGGGTGAGACCCAACAATTGTGTTTTAATAAGCCTCCAGGTGATTGTGATGCAAGCTAAAGCTTAAGAACCACTGCTTTCCCCTCCTTTGCAAAGCCTTTTCTCAGCATTTCCCCTATTATAATAGTCCAGGTCTGCGATCTGCCTTGGCTCTAACTACCCTATTGGAAATTCAGTATATTCTGTCCTCAGATTTATATTTGCCAGGGAATTACACTGTTCAAAGGCACAGGTTCTCTGACCCCCTGCTATAGTTTTTTCGTGGCCAAAGTGGGTGTTTGGTTACATATGCTTGATATTTTCCAAGGTGAAGGCCTTGTAGCCACGCCCTGTGGTGCAGGACTCTGGGTCTTCAAGTGCCCATTTGTCTTTGTACAAGACTAGACCCCAGATCCTGCTTTCAGTAGCTTCAGCCCAGCCACCGCACGCTCTCTCTGCCTTCCCTTGGTTTTGGAATGGGCCTCTCTATTTTCCTAAGAGGTAACCCTCCTGCCCCTAGTCCCTTTCCTGTTAGTTCTGAAGAGCTGGTCCGTTTTATATGTGGGCACTGCCTCGGGGCACTGATGGCATGTCTTTCTTTGCATAGCATAGGCCTCTGGAAAGCAGTGGAGGCAAATCTGTGTCCCATCTGTGGCAAGTGCCAGGCATGTTTACCCGGCACTGTTTGTCCTAACCTCACTTGGTTTCACATTCTTCTTCTTCTGTTGTTTCCCCTTTGTCTTTATGTTCTCAACTGCAGACTTAATTTTTAGTTCATCTTATCTTGTATGCTGACTGCCTTGATTAATTTTAGAAGGAGACAGTTTCCATGAATAAAACTGAATACCTTTTATTATGAGATACAATGGACATGAAGCAGTTAACGTTTAGTAAGTGATGTCTTTTAAGTGGCCGTGCACACCTGGGCCTGTCTTATTCCAAATCCCCTGCTCCCTCACGTTATCATTTGGGCAGGGCTTCAGTTAAAACTCTTTTTTAAACCGCAAAACCAACACTACTGGGAATTCAGGATGAGTTAGACAGCCACGGGAAGGAGATGTAGGCACACTGGACATAAGGCCCTTTAGCAGGTGTTAAGTCTTTCTTCTCCAATATATTCATAAATCAACAACTCCAAAAGTGGAGTAATGAAAATTGTGACATGAATAATCTCCTCATGAGGCTATAGATGCCCTAGAAACGCTCAAACTGAATAAACTGATTACCAAGCAGTGGTGGATACTCTGTGATCCTGTTATTGTTTGAGTGATATACTTTCCTTAGTTTACTTTGTAACTTGAAGTACTTTTTTAAAAAATGTAGTTAAAAATAGCCATGCAAGGTTTTCATAGATACACCTGCTTCTGAATGAACTATATCCCAAGTTGCCTTGGATAGTGTTCTCAGTGAAGTCACATAGGGTGTCTGATTTAGCCTTGTGGCAGGTGGAAACCCCTACCCCCAATCCTCCTGCAGATGCAAAAGGGGAAATAGGCGACTTATATCCACCATTTATTGAATATCTACTATTTGCCAGCCAGGCACTGTGCCAGGCACTAAATAAACTTTTTACTTTTTCTCTAATCTTCACAACAAGCCTAAGGAAGGCAGGCTTAAAATTTTCTGTCGTGTGGTGCTAGGTGTTAACCCCATCTCTAACTTGGATAAGAATTTGAAATATGCTTGAACTTTTTAAAACTTGAGTTTGAAAATGGGTGCTGAGCTGAACTTATATAAAGTGGGACTTTATTATTGGTCTTGCAGAATCCCCACTAATTAAGAATGAAGTGCAGTAATGGATATAAAAGCACTTTGTACTATTATGCTTTTGTACAATGCAAGAGACTATTACATAAATGGCATTTCAGAGGCTCAACAACTTTAAGGGCCTCTAATTAATAGGGAATCGTGTTTGAGCTATTCTCTAAGGTTGGAGAATCTAGAAGTTATCTTTATTAGGTCAAGGCGATAGCTACTCTAGAAGTCTGCTGGAATTAGAGCAGCATGTGTCGGAAATGGACCTTCACATCTATGAAACACAGATAATTGGGTGGTAAAGATGGCATATTAGCACCTTGTTATTCTCTCTTGGATCTGAGCAGTGTTTTCAGTTCTTTCTAGTTCCTGGAGGTCCTGCAGTGAGAAAGAAGGAAGTGAAATATGTTTATTGAGTGTTGGGCATATGACTTTCTGGGGTGATGCTCTAATCATTTGTATTAATAGGAGGGGGCAAGTGCTTGACGTGGACCATTTCTCCAAATTGATCTTGTCTCTTGCTGCCTAGTCCCTACTCCTTGCTCTCTTCTGCCAAATATCTTCCTCTCCTCTACACTTTTTTCACCAACGTTGAGCTGTCATTGCTCAGGCCCCTCTAAACAGTGATTCTTGGTACCTGACTGATACCCCGATGTCATCCTGGTAGCTCAGTGCCCCCTCCATTGCTCAGATATGCAGGGGCCTTCTGCATCTGCATCTCTCAAGCCTGTTTCTTGGACTTATTCCAGATCCTTGAACATTTATGGGAGAAACTAGTCTTAAAGACGTGCTAAAATGGATATCCTCATTTGGGGAAAAAATACCCCACTTGTCTAGCCCTAAGAAAAAATAAAACCTAAATCAGTCTCCTCTTGGCACGTGTTAACATTGCAAAGTGTTGCTTGGGTATGATGCCCTCTTAAAGCATTTTAAGGGAAGGTGAGCTTTCAGAAAGCCTTTGTTTCCTGATGACTTAGTGATGACTTTCCTGTGTGTTCTCCTGAATTCATTTCATCTTGAAGTAAATTTATCATCACAGACTAATCTGGGTAAAGAATATCTCCAAGTAAGCAGTTACGAACTATGCCTAATTAATCCTTCAGCCATTGCTGAAGGCAAAGGTAAGGATTACACAGGCTCTTGGTTTCTCCTTCCTCCTGTTTTAAAACCACCCATAGCTGGTACCAGAAGGGGGGCGGTGGAAATCATGAGTGGGGGAATATTGATCCCAATGCCACTTTTACTACATATGAGCAGATCTGATGGAAAATTGAGCAGGTGAGATTATGGACCAGAAGCATGGGGGTTCTCTGCAGGGTATGCATTTTCTGATCTCCTTCAATGCAAACAAATCAAGAATGACTATATGGATTTTACTCTGGAATGGAGGCCTTCTTCAAATTCACGTAATTAAAGAAAAAAAAATCTTCTTGGCTTTGTGTATTTCAAACTGAGTATAATGACTGTGTGTCTTTGTTTTCTCCTTTCCCTTGCCGGCGGGCATGTAGCACGTGTGGAGTGAGAGCGAGGACTGCCTGCCTTTTTTGCAGCTAGCACAGGATTATATCTCCTCCTGCGGCAAGAAGACGCTCCATGAAGTCTTGGAAAAAGTCTTCAAGTCTTTCAGACCTGTAGGTGCCTGCTTGGCTTCTAAAGCCATCTTGTTGTCTCCAGTGATTGTGCTTTGAATAACATGGATTGTGGGGAAAGTGGGCAAAACCTGGGGTGACTAATTGTTTATCTCTTGTCTGCCCTGTGGCTTAAAGATAGCAGCTAGTGGAGGGAGGCTGAGGGCGGAGAGGGAGGGGGAAACGGGATGCGACACAGCTGTTTGTTGCAGGGATGATAGTTATTTCTAGCATCACTTGAGTTAAGAATCTCTGATTGGGTGGGAAGCAAACAGAGCCTTTATGAGACAACTGAGTATTCTGGTTCTCATCCAGTAGACTTAAAACCAAAATGCTTAGAAGTGCTATGGAGGTTCTCTTATGATAGGAAATTGCCAGAAGGCTATATAAAGGATGTACCTCCATGTTGATGGATATGGAGAAGGAGGAAATTGGATAGTTGTTCTGTTCTTTTCTCTTTTTATGAAGTCTCTTATAGAGAGCTTGCTTTCCCCCAACCCCCTTAGGATTTAGGAATCTGTATGTCTATGGTTAGCTGACAGTTTGTTTCATTATAGCTGAAAAACATGTAAAATGAATACTCACCCCTAATTTGAAGACTACTTCTCTCTTTATTTTTATTGGAAGAGAAAGTCAGATTACATGACTCTTGCCCTAAGTTCAATTCCCTGCCCACCATAAATACTCTACATGCTCAGTGTTATTTGCTCTAGGATTTCTTTCTTTTTTTTTTCTTTTTTCAAATCTTTTAAAATAGTATCTACTTCTTTCCTGGAATTTTCAAACTTGTCTTTTGTTTCTCTGAACATGGTAGGCTTGGCTGCATAAGAGACTGTCAGATATTCCAGTATTTCAAGGTTTGGGAGTCTGTTTTGTCAGCTTTTGTTACCACTGGTTCCCCGTCCTGGTATCTTGTTTCTTTGAATGTTGGATTATCTCTTCGTGCTTGAAAATTTGTATATTTGTATTTGAAAATTTATATGTGGGGTATATTGAGTCCTAAGATGATGGTACTTTCCTCCAGAGAGGATTTTTATTTGCTTCTGCCAGAGCAAATAAAACTCCAGAGAGTTCTTAGAACTCTCCAGGTGATGGACAGTCAGGTTGCAGGCCTGGTTGATTCTGGTTCATCCTTGTTCTGAGAGCCGCCTCAGTCTGTTCAGGCTGATATAACAAAATACCATAGACTAGGTGGCTAATAAACAAAAATTTATTTCTCATTGTTCTAGAGGCTGGAAGTCTGAGATTTGAGTGCCAGCAGATCTGGTATCTAGTGAGGGCCCACTTCCTAGACAGATGGCCATCTTTTACTTGAACTTCACTTGGTGGAAGGAGACAGAGAGAGCCCCAGGGCCTCTTTTATAAGGGCACTAGCTCATTTATGAGGGCTCTACCTTCATGAACTAATCACCTCTCATAGGGCCCACCTTCTAATACCATCACCTCGAAGGTCAGGATTTCAACATATGAATTTGGAGGGGGGAACACAAATACTCAGACCATAGCATAGGGGTCCTAGCCTGAAGTGACAATGGTTTATAACAGTTTGCTCCTTTGAAAGGCCCTGGGTTTGACTTTGGTCTCCCTAGCTCTTAGAGTAGGCCAAGAATGCAGTAGAAGTTTCTTCCAGGTCAGCAGATGTCCTTAGGACAAAAGCAGCTTTTTATGATAGGTTTACCTCTCTGGGTGCTGATTCTCAATATATTTAAGAAGGCATTTTTCATATTGAATCCAGATTTTTTAGTTCTCTTTGCAGGAGTTTGTCCCGGTCACTATCACTTAATGCATCATTATAAAAAGTGGAATTTCAAGTGGCTTTTGTCACTTTATCTGATTTGTATCATTTGTCCAACCATTTCTTTTTGTTGTTGTTGTTTGTTTATTTTCTAAGCCTGTTTGGCTTATTCAAAATAGATTTTTGACTTAAAGATACTGGTCTAGCCCACTTCCACTCATTCAAGATGTATTTACTGAGTACCCCGTAGGCACTTGGCACTCTTTACTGCTCTGTTCCTAGCAGTTGAACCAGACAGATGAAAATCTTAGACCTCACAGAGCTTGTATTCTAGTGGCAGAGAGATAAGATAAATAAGTACAACATAAGATAAATGAGTATAACACATAATGTGTTAGTGACAAGTGCCGAGGAGAAAAAAACATGAGTCAGGGAAAGGGGGTGAGAAGTGTCAGAGGCACTGACGATTTTGATTAGGGGAGCAGGGAAGGCTTCACTGAGAAGGTAATGTGAGTAAAACTTGAAGTGAGATGTGAGCCATGAGGAGAGCTACAGGAAGAGCTTTCCAAGTAGAGAGAACAGCAAATACGACCACAGAGGGAGAGAAAACTAGTGTTCAGAGAACAAGGAGGGGCTGGTACGGCCTGAGTTGGTGGGGGAGGGGAGGAACATCGAGAGATGAGTCCGAGGAGCCTCAGGGGCTTGCAGGCCACGGAAGGACTTGGGCTTTTACTCCCGTGTGCTGGGGAGCCGCTGGAGGGGTTTAAGCACAGAGGGATCTGCTGAGTAGAGAACAGGCTGTGAGGGGTGGGTGGGAGCAGGGAGCCCAGTGAGGAGGCTGTTGCTTTCATCCAGGCGAGGCCATCGGTCTTGGACCAGGATGGTCACAGTGAAGGTGGAAGAAAGGGGCCGGATTCTGGAGATGCCTTGAAAGTAGACCCAACTGGACTTGCTGATGGGTTGGAAGTGTGGTGTGGGAAAAAGAAGACATGGATGACTCCAGAGGTCCTCATCTACTCAGTGAAGGGAATCGTGTTCCTTGACTGAGATGGATGAGGCTGCAGGAGGAAAGTTTAGGGGCGAGACTATCCAGAGCTCGGTTATAGACATGTCAATGTTTGAAATACCTGTTAGACATCCAGCTAGAGATATCAAGGCAAGCAAAATTTTTTTTTTAAATTGGTTCCCTCAAATCTTAACCACCCCCCCCAACTATCTAATTAGGAAATGATACTCACTGTGCAGCTGGTTTCCTCAGGGAGGTTCCACTCATTAGCCTGCCACCTGATTCTCTGTATGTGGCTGTCATCTGTGGTGGCAAGCAACAGACTACCTGCAGAATGGGCTTAACTGCAGAAGGTGAGCTCCCACCAGGACTTCTTTTGCCGTCTTGCTCTACCAAGTCTACGGCTGTATTTCAGCAACCAGGCCGCCACATGTAAATGGAAAAAACTGCAGTCCAAAAAATCCAGATGCATAGCTAAAAGCGATTGACTTGGTTGAATACTTTCTTTCAGATCAAGCTGCTTTGTGTCATGGAGACACACAGATTTCATTTAACGCCGTTGGGCTTCCAGAGTTCATTTCTAAAGCAGAGCCTTCCGCCACAGTGGGCAGGGATGATGCTCCCAAAGTGGGGCCTTCACCTGGCACGGCGCCCCCTTTGGTGGGGAAGCTTTTGCGTGCTGGGCACTCTGGCTGGGTCTTTTTGCCTGCGGGAGAGGCTGGAGGCCTTCTCAGGACTAGTGAGGGTGAAATGCACACAAGCTTTGGGTTTCTCTCAGTCAGGATGTGCCCCAGATGGGATGAGAGGGCGTGTTACAGACCCGGGTGAAGGACTGCTGGAGATCGGTGGGGAAGATTTTACCCTCTCCCTCGCCACTGAAGAGTGTATTTCTTCCCACTGGTATTTATCTGTTTTATATAAAGGAGCTTTGGATTTAGAAATAAGACCCAGGAAAGGGTCTTACTGCTGTTGTAGCTGAAAGTATTTGTTGAAGTAACACGTACCCAAATGCTACAAGGTTATCCCGCAGGTAAGCTTGAGCACCTCATTCCCTGAAAGGTTTTGATAATCTGATCAATCTCTGTAGCTCCTTTTTGTTTACAGTTGGGGAAACCACAGAAGGAATATTTTTACCTTCATCTTAGAACAGCCTCATTCATGGCTTTGAATTCTTGTTTTACCTTGGCCAGCCCATTGCCAGCCCCTACCCTGTGTAGTCTCTCCAGAAAGATAAGGACCTTTCTGTTGACAGCCTTCTGCTGCCTTTTGGGGCATCAGTCAAGCAGGGTCAATTAACTTTGCTGAAGCCCACGCATGCCTGCCTGCATGGCCAAAGAATGGAGTCATCTTCTGGCCATCCTCAGCGACCCTGCCCGCGAGGCTCAGTGTGCCACAGTAGCACTCTCTACCTTTGGACATTCCAATTTCGTAGACTGTGTGCTTTTCCTCCCCTTTCTGTTTGCCTTCTCCCCACCCCCCTTTCTGTTTGCCTTCCCCCCACTGAAACAATATCACAAAGTCCATGCCCTACCAAAGAAATCTGTTGTTCAATTTGACAAGAAAAAATAATTATTCTTTTTCTTATTCACCATGTTACTCCTCCTCTTTTTTTCTCTATCTCTTCATCACATGATCAACAAAATGTATGATCATCTGCTATTTGCCAAAGCACCGCTTTGGAGAGTAAGAGGCAGGGCAGGGTGCCTAGTCCTTGCTCTCAAGGAGCTGGCCTTCTGGAAGGAGACAGAGCCACAAAAACGTACAGAGAAACTCCAGGTTACAAAACCGCGCATTTATTTTGGTCTACACACTCTGCTAGATACAATGCAAAGGAGTTCCATTCCCTGCTCTGCTTACTCCAATCTGCTGGTTCTCTGGGGAAGTGTTTCCTGAGAGGATGTCAGTGAGTGTGCACCGACCGCAGGGTGTTGGTTGTGGTCCCTTTACCTAGTTATGCAGAATCAGGTTACCACAGTGATGAGGAACCCAAGCTCTGGGGGCAGGCTGCCTGGATTCAAATCCCAGTTCTGTCACTTGCTGGCTGTGTGACCTCAGGCAAGTTACTTGACCTTGCTGTTTCTCAGTTTTTTCATTTGTAAAAGTAGGAAACAAATGATGATAGTTACCTTAGGATTGCTATGAAGATTATATGACACGATTCTTGTTGGGGACTTAGTGCAGTGCACGGCACAGAGGATAAGCACTGAGTAAATGCTGGCATTGATGGGGACAGGATGGGGACACTTGGCAAAATACTGTTGAGAAGTGAGCTCAGTAGTGAAAGCTTTCATAGGACCCTTAGGTTTTTGATGGAGGAAGAAAACAATTTGCTAAGTGATTTCAACACATGCTTAACAGAAGCATCTGGCTAAGATAAGAGATTTTAAGGGGGCAGTGTTGGGGTATTATTGCCAAAAGTTTATCGACACTGGTTTTGGCAAAATAATAATCATCCGTTCAGTACCTGATCCGTACAACTCAGTGGGTTTGAGGCTAGTGCTACAAGGGGGATGAATGGATGCTCCTGTCCCCCAGAGGGACATATGACCAAAGAACCTCTGGTGACAGGGTTATGGGTGATATTTATTTTCTCTTCTGGATTTTCTAAATTTTCCATGATGTCACAGAAAACATTTATAATCAGGAACTATGTTTTTTTTTTTTTTTAAAAAAAAAAACTGCCTTATCTACTATGTGTCAGAAGGACTGGGAATATCAGATGTGAGTGGGCTCATCGAGGAACAAAGTGCTGGCAGTGGCTTCACAAGGAGGGGGGACTTGAAAGGGAGAGATCTGGACAGTGTTGGAGCAGGAGGAGGGCCGGCCAAGAAGAAAGACCAGGAAGGCCCATCTTGGCCCCTTAGCTCAGAGAACCTTAGAGATGTCCCTGGGTGGGGCAAGGCAGCTTAGCCCTGGCCTGGCCGGCTCCCAGCCCGTGTTGTTCAGCCTTAGTGCCCCCGTCTTTAAAATGGGGGTCATACATGTTTCTCTGTCTTGTGGATGCATGGGGAGCTTCAAAATCAGAACACAGAGGGCTATCAAAGCCCAGCCACCCCACTGAGGTTTGTTTCAATTTCTAGCTCATAACTGCTGTTAGGAAATGCTTATTGGGTGGATATGTGGCTCCATGGATGCAGTGGGGCAGCTTCCTTCCTGGACTGACCTATATTCTGCTCCACTCCAGGGACCTCCTAGCTTCTACCTAGTTTTTTTTTTTTTTCCTTCCTGCTGGAAGGTCATATCCAAATGGTACATGTGTGTAAATGACAGCACTGTCATTGCCATCTGTGAGCAGGAGGGCTTATCCATGTCCTGGCACCAGTAATGGCTTCGGAGACACCTGTCACTAGCCTTGATCAATGCGAATTGGAGAATCGTTGGAATCCTACATTTTTTTTATTTAAGTGGCCCTGGATTGACAGTTGCCAGTCATCACATGATTGAGTTAGATAATGAAATAGTGGTTATGGGTCTAAATAATGCTGGCCATGCCATTCATTTTTTCCCTCCATGTTTTTGTATCTTTTATTTAGTGATGATTAACAGTCCTTCCTCCCCTCCACCCCCCCCACTAGAAAACAGTTCACAAAAGAAGAGAGAACTTACCATTTCCAAGTTAGCTGCAAAACCAAAGCTAATCTTTGCCTTTCAGTTCTCTCAAAGCTTTGCTCTATTCTCCTGGAGTATTACTCCTCCTCTTACTAGCACTGTGGACATTAGGGTCATGAGGCACCTGTTGCTGTGATGATTTTCTGTGCTGTTTTGGTGGATGTTCTTTTTTTTTTTTTAATTGAGGTACAGTTGTTTTACAATGTTGTGCTTTTTTCCACTGTACAGCAAAGTGAAGTAGAGTTCCCTGTGCTATACAGCAGGTTCTCATTGTTGCTTTGATGGCCCTACCTGGAGTGAGAGCCTGTGCTTCCCCAGGTTTTCTCACTCTGATTGACCCTGGTCCCCTGCCTGGGGTTGCTGTGTGACTCCACGTTTTTTCCTCTTGAGAAACAGAGATCCTTCCACCAGAAAAATTCCCTTAATTCTGTCTTACTGGCATGAGCAAGATCGGTTGTTGTTGGGTTTTTTTGCCACTAGTGGCTGGAGAGCCAGGGATTATACCCCACAGGAAAACCCTTTGTGACCCAGAAAAAGTTCAATTCTTGCTTCTACTCTTCTAGTCTGGTCAAGAGTCTGGAAGAAGAGAGAGAATCCACTTGTGGGAAGCTGCCCCAGTTGGTCAGAAAGTCTGGTAGGAAAGATTATGCACAAGTGTGGGTTTTAATAAAAACACATTGAATTAACACAACGTTGTAAATAAACTATACTTCAGTTAAAAAATATTGATAAGAAAACAAAAAAAAACAACCCACTACATCCAAAAAAAAAAAACCAGAACAAAACCACACACACACACATTGAATGTTGACAATTTAAGTTTATCGTGGCATTTGTTTTTTGCTCATATGGTGAACATTCAAACCCTTGTCTTTTGTAGAACGTGTGATGGCCCCTAAAATAAGAGGGTACCTATTTCTCTTGCCCATTTGGGTCTTACATCAGTCTTGCCACCTAACCCCCCCCTTTTTTTTTCTCTATTATCGAAAAGACAGACTGATCAGGATCCCATCAGAGGTTTCTTGGTACCACCAGCATCATGGATCATTAAGATAAATTGTGACAAATTCCCCAAATGCTTTAGGGTCTCAATACTCAGAGTGTGGTTTCTGGACCAGCAGTATCACCGTCACCAGGGAGCTTGTTAGGAAAGCAGAATCTCAGATCCCACCTGAGACCCACTGACTCAGAATCTACATTTTAGGTAGATCCTGGGTGAGTCATATACACAGCAAAGTGTGAGAAATGCTGCTTCAAAGAATCCTCTGGAAGGAGCTTACAGGAACCTCTAAAGCCACAGGGCACTTACTGGAAGCCCCGAAGGCCTAGCTGGTTGCCTGTGCTCTCTAGGGCCTAGATACTATCTCCCCTTCTTTTATAAAGACACTCTAGGGCTTCCCTGGTGGCGCAGTGGTTGAGAATCTGCCTGCCAATGCAGGGAACACGGGTTCGAGACCTGGTCTGGGAAGATCCCACATGCTGCGGAGCAACTAGGCCCGTGAGCCACAACTACTGAGCCTGCGCGTCTGGAGCCTGTGCTCCGCAACAAGAGAGGCCGCAATAGTGAGAGGCCCGTGCACCGCGATGAAGAGTGGCCCCCACTCGCCGCAACTAGAGAAAGCCCTCGCACAGAAACGAAGACCCAACACAGCCAAAAATAAATAAATAAATAAATAAATTAAAAAAAAAAAAAGACACTCTAGCCCAAGTGTTTGAGTGAGAGACAGCAGATGCTAAGTGCCAACTGAATAGAGCCTCTAACACTTTCAAAAAGACCTGGAGTTAGTCCTACAGAAAACTGATACTCTCTTGGGTCTGAAGAGCTTTAATTCTCAAGGGTTAGCATCTCTACCCACCAGGTACAACCCTGTTAGGATGGGTGGGCCCCAGTAGTTCTTATGTGATCAGAGACTGTTCTGAAGAAGCAAGACCCTGGGAATGCCAACACTGTTGTCCAGAGTGATCATAAAGATTTTTTCCCGTCAACTGAAAAAAAAATTTACTGAAGTAAGAATGAATGACTCTATCAGGAGCAATTTAAATATACTTGACAGGATTTCTTGGCCTGTCTCTTTTCCCTTATAAGAGTGTGTGGGTGCAGTAAAAGCAAGGACTCAGGATTCTTCCCAGTCTGTTTCTGATATGAATTCTTGACTGTTAAA
The DNA here is from genome assembly GCF_949752795.1 of Hyperoodon ampullatus. Classification (NCBI taxonomy): domain Eukaryota; kingdom Metazoa; phylum Chordata; class Mammalia; order Artiodactyla; family Ziphiidae; genus Hyperoodon; species Hyperoodon ampullatus. The sequence goes on from NC_136922.1 coordinate 62,516,765, forward strand.
AATTTGGATCCAGAAATTAAATTTTTTTTTCCAATCTGGCTATTCAATCTATTCTTTGTTTTCCCCCTCCAGTTTTATTGCGATATAATTGACATACAGCACTGTATAAGTTTATGGCGTACAGCATAATGATTTGACTAACATACGTCATGAAATGATGATCACAGTAAGTTTAGTGAATATCCATGGTCTTATATAGATAAAAAATTAAAGAAATAGGGAAAAAAACACCTTTTTTTCCTTGTGATGAGAACTCCTGGGATTTACTCTCTTAACAACTTTTTTTTTTTTTTTTGGCTGCGTTGGGTCTTTGTTGCTACGTGCAGCCTTTCTCTAGTTGCAGTGAGCAGGGGCTACTCTTTGTTGCAGTGTGCGGGCTTCTTATTGTAATGGCTTCTCTTGTTGCAGAGCACGGGCTCTAGGCACGTGGGCTTCAGTAGTTGTGGCTCACGGGCTCAGTAGTTGTGGCGCACAGGCTTAGTTGCTCCGTGGCATGTGGGATCTTCCTGGACCAGGGCTCGAACCTATGGCCCCTGCATTGGCAGGCAGATTCTTAAGCACTGTGCCACCAGGGAAGCCCCTCTTAACAGCTTTCTTATACAGCATACAGCAATGTTAATTATATTTATCATGATGTAAATTATATCCCTAGCACTTATTTAAGTTATAACTGGAAGTTAGTACTTTTTTGACTGCCTTCAGCCAATTTTCCCTCCCCTCACCCCTGCCTCTGGTAACCCAGAAGTTAGACTTACCTACCATAAATGAGAATGGAGACAGAGGTGGGAATGCTAGATTATTACATATCTGTATGATGTCCTTTGGAATCCCAGGCAAATTCTAGCTCTTGTGCTTTTTCTGTTTTCCTCCTCATGCTTCCAAATTGTACATACTCATAAATGTTGATATTAACATTGCATATTGAATTTTTTTAAGTGTATTACCGAGTAGAAAACATTGAAGGCTCCAGCTATAGGAGCAGCATGGACAGCTGGAAGGATATCTCCCAGGTAGCCTGGTGGTTAGGCGTGTAATGTCTACAACCTGCTGGCCTGGGTTTGAATCCTGCTCTGATGCTTACTGGGCAACTCTGAGCAAATTTACTCAACATCTTCAGATCTTCTTTGTGAAAGGGAGATAATAATAGTACCTACCCCATAGGGTTATTATGAGGACCAAAGGAATTAATATACAGAAAAGCTGCTTATACAGTGCCTAGCAGATAGTAACTTAACCAATATAAACTATTATTATTGAATCCGAAGTGTGACAAAATTGGTTGGTTCAATGGAGTGTAAGCCTGAGAATCTAATGCAGAGGCTGATAGAATTGAGTTTCTTAGTTCTCTTCCTACTTCCTACAGTACTAATTAACAATGAGGCAGTCCAGAAGCAAGCCCAGCAGAAGAGAGAGGAAGAAGCAGGGTCTGGAGACAGTCTACTGATGCAGCACTAACTCCCCTTGAATAATTGAACTGGCTGTGCTTTAAAATGAGAAGCAAGATAATATAATGTAATTAGATAATTCACATAAGACTCTACAGTTTGCAGACCATGACCACATTCACTTTCACATCGAATCTCCATAGTTTCTCTGGAGTAGAGCAGGTGTCATGGTTCCCACTTTCCAGAGAAGGACACTGAGGCTCAGCAAAGGCAGTGGTCCTCAACTAGAGCCCTGGCTTCCAGGTGCGAGGTCCAGTGCCTTTTCCACACAGCCTCTCAGCAAATCTTCAGATTCTCCGCTAAGGTGCCTTAAACGTCCTGACAGCCATTGAGAGCTGCTTCTCTTCTCTCTCCCTCCTTTAAGGACAGGGGGAGAGCAGCTCTCAAATTAGCATCTGAAGATTTCCTGCCAAAGGGGAGGGCCTCCCATGTGGCTGATGCTACAGACCCAGAACTATGTGCTTTGGATTCACATCAAGGTAAGGTACAGAGCTAGGAAAAGGAGAGAGGGGAAGGGTTTCATGCTTGGCTTGCTGGAGCCTCTTCTACCAAGCCACCCTAAGCTGAGGAGAGGGTGGGTGTTAAGGGGTACCTACAGTTTGAGTCCATGTGAATTACCTAAACATATTATGAAAGAGAATAATCAGTGGCATGTCACTTTAGGACAAGATGGCAAATATGTGGACGCATGCCTCAACTGCGCCCCCTGTACCCATGACAGCCATTGCTAACTGACCAGGATCTTTCCCACTGAGCCTCAGAATCCTCCTGAACCCAAGGCTCCAGGCATCCAGTCAGATTCGTTAACTGAGAAGGAACCCATTGACCATTCCTCTTTTAAGGAGCATCCCTTCAGTGCAGTGAGGAGTTATATTTATTATTGAATTAATGCATCTTCTTTTGGCATTTAGGTGATTCTGGAGTTCTTGGTAGTGGCAAAAATATTTATATTTTATCAACAGTTTAAATGTTACCACTCTTTTGATACTTTCACCTTGCTGTGTCATCTAGCAGCTCTTGAAATAAACTTGAACACCAAAATATTAGTCATCTGTGTTCATTGTAACCAGCCATTTTTTCCCCTCTTTAGAGGCAAACTTTACCTTTTATTCCACCCACTAAGATATGGAAGGGAGATAGCAGTAGGGGAAAGGGGCTTTTGCCTTCTCCCCAGCACACACGAGATTGGTGCAGACTATGTGATTGGTGCAGACTGTGCGAACAAGCTGAGATACGCCCCTCCCTCCCCTCCCCCCAGTCAGCAGTGTCTCTGAGACAGCTGTAGCCCTGAGCTCCAAGGGGAAGGCACGTGCCTGCAGTTGGCCGTAGTGCCTTGGCAGGCCACGTGCATCATATGACCCATAATGCCTGGCAGATGATTTTGTCCTGAGCGTGTTCAGAGGGCCCTCTGAGACCTGCAAGAGTTGTGGTCTGAGAACTTCAGAGTAAAGGTGTTATTTTGATCAGGACTCTGCTTACCCTTTCCTCCTGTAAGCCTTTGGGAGGGAACGGAAAGGAGGGTGGGTGGCAGGGCCCTGGGAAGCAATGCAGAGTAAATGGAATGGTCCATCTCACTTTGTCCTAATGCAGTTAGTATTTGGATCATAGGGCCATTCAGTGAAGTTGCCTGAAAATGGTCAACCAAGGGGCTACTATGTGAGAAAGGTTCATCAAAGAGCTGTGGGTCGGCATCCCCATGATGGCAGACAAGGCCAAGATGCCTGCAGCCGTGGCTTCCTGCCAGCACCAGAGCGTTCGTCCATATTGATCAGGCCCAGCAAAGGGCACTCACGGTTTCTAACCCAGGACCAGCCAGTGTTTTAAGAAAACGTTTACTGTGTATTTATTGTGAATTTCCCTGATGATAATTATAGAGCATTTGGAAAATACAAAAAGATAAAAAGGAAAAAATTTACCCATAATCACATTACCTAAAAAAGTACTCTTAAAATTTGGATATATTTATTTCATTGAAGTCTTTTTTTCTATGCATTTGTGTATACTTTTAAAAAAATTGTGTATCATAATGAAAATGCAATTTTCATCATGTTCTTTTTACACACATGAGCACATTTTTATATCATTAAATTCAAAGATAGTATTTTAAGTGGATATATAAGATTCCATTTTATGGATGCACCATAATTTATTTAACCATTCTGTTGAACATTTCAGTAGTCTCTATATTTTTATATGTGTGTTACGAATAATAGCAGCATGCATTTTTAGAGAAGAAGGCATAGAGGAGAATAGATTTTTAACATCTTGATGGGATAGTCAGCACGGTTCATTGTACTACTGCTGACAGCCCAGATATGTGTGTGTGTGCATAGATATTATATCTTTGTGTATACATGGATGATACTTAAAAGTAGAGAATCTCCAGGCTCTCCAGTAAAACCTAGTCCTTTGGGCACCAATCCATTGTACGATTGACACTTCCATCTAATAAGCTTATGAAAATAATTATAGAGGTAGCTGACTCCCATGAGAAATCCATAGCTACTGTGCTAATTCCTGTTAAGTGCTATTGAAAGTTTTTTATTGAAGTATAGTTGATTCACAATATTATATTAATTTCAAGTGTATAACATAGTGATTCAGTATTTTTATAGATTATACTCCATTTAAAGTTATTACAAAACAGTGGCTATATTACCCTGTGCTATACAATATATTCTTGTTGCTTATTTATTTTACACATAGTAGTTTGTATCTTTGAGTCCCCTACCCCTATTTTGCCCCTCCCTCCTTCCCTCTCCCCAATGGTCACCATGAGTTTGTTCTATATATCTGTGAGTCTTTTTCTGTTCTGTTATATGCATTCATTTGTTTTATTTTTTAGATTCCACATATAAGTAATAACAGAGTATTTGTCTGACTTATTTCACTAAGCATAATACTCTCTAGGTCCAGCCATGTTGTTGCAAATGGCAGAATTTCATTCTTTTTTATGGCTGAGTAATAATCCAGTGTGTGTGTGTGTGTGTGTGTGTGTGTGGTGTGTGTAACTCACATCTTCTTTATCTAGTCGTCTGTTGATGGAAACTTAGTTTACTTCCATATCTTGGCTATTGTAAATAATGCTGCTATGAACATTGGGGGTACATGTATCTTTTTGAATTAGTGTTCTTGTTTTCTTCAGATATATACCCCGGAGCAGAATTGCTGGGTCATATGGAAGTTCTGTTTTTAATTTTTTGAGGAACCTCCACACTGTTTTCCATAGTGGCTGCACCAATTTACATTCCCACCAACAGTGTAGGAGGGCTCCCTTTTCTCCACACCCTCTCCAACATTTACTATTCATAGACTTTTTGGTAATAGCTATTCTGAAGTTTGAGGTGATATCTCATTGTGGTTTTGATTTGCATTTTTCTCATATTAGTGATGTTGAGCATCTTTTCATGTGCCTGTTGGCCATCTGTATTTCTTCTTTGGAAAGATGTCTATTCAGGTCTTCTCCCTGTTTTTTGATTGGGTTGTTTTTTTGATATTGAGTTGTATGAGTTGTTTATATATTTTGGATATTAACCCCTTATCAGTCATATCATTTGCAAATATTTCTCCTGTTCAGTAGGTTGTCTTTTCATTTTGTCCGTGATTTCCTTTTCTGTGAAAAAGCTTTGAAGTTCCATTAGGTCCCATTTGTTTATTTTTGCTTTTCTTTCTTTTGCCTTACGAGACATATCCAAAAAAATATTGCTACGATTTATGTCAAAGAGCGTCCTGTCAGTGTTCTGTCCTAGGAGTTTTATGGTTTCTGGTCTTAAATTTAGGTCTTTCATCCATTTTGAGTTTATTTTTGTATATGGTGTGAAGAAGTGTTCTAATCTCGTTCTTTTACATGGAGCTGTCTAGTTTTCCTAGCACCACTTATTGAATAGATCGTCTTTTCTCCACAGTATATTCTTGCCCCCTTTGTTGAATTTGGATCAGATGCCTTTGGTTGTCTTCCTGCCTGTGGGCCATTTGGCACTCACAGCTGCTTCTCTTCTCTCCCCTGTAGTTACTGGGGCTTCCGGATGCAGATGACGACGCATTTGAAGAGTACAGTGCGGACGTGGAAGAGGAGGAGCCAGAGGCAGACCACCCCCAAATGGGGGTCAGTCAGCAGTAGACTTCCAAGGGGTCCCACCTGAGAAGGAGAGTGGGCCCTGTGGTACCCGAGGTGGGGTCACAAGCTCCTGGGTTAGCATTTTGCAATAGCACTTCGAAACAGGACGTCTGACTCCCAGCATCCAAATTAAAATGAAATACCTTTTTAACGACCACACGATATCTGGGATGAGCTTTGCTCAGAAGTGACCTGAATTTTACTCCCGTTTCAGTGGGTCTCTAATGGAGTTGTCTCAGTAGCCTTTGCCATTTTGAATTTAGAGTCCATTTTGCGGCTGACTGTTCTCTCTTGAGTTTATGTTGGAGAACTAACATTTGCTGACTCAAAAGTAGAGAACTCTGAATGTATTAAGGATATGTTTTGAGTCATCACAGGTGACATTATTGAGAGAAAGCATGGCAGAGAAGAAATGCAGTCTGCACTTTTTATGTACCTTTTAAGTGTATGTAAATGGAAGGTTTTGCTTATAAAGCATGAGTTTTAATATCTAGTCATTAAACTGCACAAGTGCAAATACAAGGGCAGAAAAGGAGTATTACTTAGTTTTGGATTAAGAGGGTGAGAGGCAAAGAAGCCTTTGTTTAAGTGTTCTGCCATTACTGAGTTACCTAGATATATAGCAACTGGTTCATGGTTAGGTAGAAACATTATTTGCATGTTCAGTTAGTTTAAAACATGCTGATTCCAAAGCCAGTTTTAAAGTCTAATAGTGGAGAATATAAATGGGGTGACGTAAATTATTGATTTCTTTAAAATGTTTATAAGCCACCCCACATATGAAACGAAACATTTACCTTCTCTCTTTATAACAAGATGGCAACTTGCTAAATCATGAAAACATCCCAAATCCAAGTGCCACTTAAACTTTGAAGCCATAGATGAATTTAATAGGAAAATAAACCAGGATAAATTTTTTTTAAATATGATGGATACCTTCTTTACTTTCTTAATCTGACTTTTATTCTTCAAAAAAAAGTCAAGAAAGGATCCCACTGTATAATTTATTTAAAAATTGTAATCAAGTGCTTTGAGGAACCTAACTGCAGTGAAGTTTTAAAGTGGTATGAAGGCGGGAATCTTTTAATCGTGGGTTAGCTTGGTTCAGAAGGGAAGTTTTAATGATCAAATATTCAGACAACTCACAGAAACAACTACTATCATAACTGGAAACACTGCTGTCATCACTTAGCAACACCCACTGAGGGGGGAAATTCTTTGCAATGCTAACATGGAATTATTTAAAACATTCATTTTGCTTAGACCCTTCTGCGTCTCTGGTTCTAATAAAAGATGCAGAATGCCTCTTTTACAACACTTGACTAAACATAACATCTGGGGTGGAATTGTTTTTAACATGCACACACATGCCTGTTGGGTTGTCAAAGTTTTAGATTAAAAAAAAAAAGCAGAGGCCACAGAGTTTACGGGAGTCTTGTATATCTTTCAGGCATGTTGGTGTAAACCTGATTATCTCAGCATTTTCTGTTTAATTGATTGGTGCCGTGAGGAGTACAGCTGCTCGTGATAAAACGGCGTCCTACAGTTTTAAGTCATCGGGTAAAATAATTTCGTGGTTTCCATCCGTGCTTCAGTACCCATGTTTTTTTCTTTTCTTGGAAAAACATATTAAAGGTTAACTTCAAGTGAAATGAATTTCCTTTGGAGTAGCCTATTAACAAAACAAACCTTGGGGTTTTATCCAGTGGAACAAGCGGATCCCGTGCTTTGCTCCCTTGCCTGTGTTCTGATTGGCTCTGAACCTGAGCACAGGTGATTGGGAGCTATGCCTCCCGTAGGTAGAGCCCACGTCTATAAGCTCCGTGTTCACACCGTAGTCTGAAAGAATGACTTCTGCCACGGAAATGAAGAAGCTTGACTGGCTTGCTCCATTCAAAGGTAAACTGGAATTTTGTACGTAGAGGCTTAAAATCTAAATTTACATATGTTTGAAAGTGGAATGGACATATAAAATGTATTTTATGAAAAAAGTGTTTAGGCTTTGACCAAATGCATTGTGGTATTATTATGTTAATGTTCTCTGTTTATAAAAATTGAGCCGAGATAGACTCAGCCATTCAGTGGGCCGAGGAGAAATCTGGCTTTTGTTCTGCCCCCGGGGTAGGAAAGAACATCGCTGTGTGTTACTTATTTTCGAGACAAAACCCCGAAGGGCGTTGCGAATCGGATTGTTTCCTCTAAAGCTTCGTTTTCTCTGATTGTGCACATCCCGGCCAGTGCATGCTGACACACATGCACATGTACACACTCACCTGCGCTGTGGATTCTCTGTTTGGGTCGTGGGTGGCATCAGAACTGGCTCAGTGCAGAGCTTCACCTGGCCGCTCAGGGATGCAGGCAGCCTGTGGTTCTCATTATGAAAGTGGTTCCCTGGCTAGACGAGTTCTGACTCTCACAAACATGTAAACACACCTACCGAGAGGCAGTGTGGTGCCACCTGAGAAGCGTAGACCCAGGAGTTAGGAGAGAGACCCGGGTTTAGTCCTGACTCTGCCAGTGACCATGTACGTGCCCTTGGACAGGTCATTTAACTTGCCTGAAGAAAGGGGCGTTGGCCCTTCCTGCTTGAACCACTGTCCTTCCTTAACTGCCTTACTATGTGTGTGTGTATGAAGAGCAACAATCAAGGAAACTTTTCGAGAAATGCGAAGGAAATGCATTTTGAATCTTGCTGTCCCTAGGATCCTGGCCACAGGATGACCTTAGAACATGTTTGTGTTGGTCTGTGAGTGTTGAAACCCCCTCAGGTCTGATGCTGAGGGGCTGATGAGATTCTGTCCTCAGATGAGAAGGTAAAGGGGGGCCCCGGAGATAGGGAAGGCATATCAGTACTTGTCCCAGTTGGCTGCTGTGCTGTGGAAGGTATGGATTTGCCTTGTGCTCTGACAGACTGGGGCTTTGGAAGTAGAGTAAGTTTAACTTAACTGAGTCGGGGAATTCGCATGAAGAATAGCTGGAAGAGAGTGAGAGATGAGTACTTTGTTGCCATGTCATCCAGTAGAGAGAAAGAGAAGTAACAGAGAGAAAGTGACTGAGTGTGTGAGTGTGTGTGTGTGTGTGTGTGTGAATAGGGGAATGGTTGATTGCTTGTTGATCACTGTGGGCTAGCTGTGAAGTCACACCTGTGATAACGTTCCAAAACCTTGGTCCCAGGTTTGAGTGAATCACAGAGACATTTTTCTAGTGGTTACCTGGTTACTTTCCCTGCCTGATAATCATACCAAGGAGACTTCGGGGAGTCGGAGAGCAGATTCTGGAGGGAGGTGAGACCCCACAGTATGCCTGCCACCACCATGGACACTACGGTGTCCACTCAAGTCTCCCAGGCTCCCAGCAACACAGAGCTTTTTTTCCCCATGCCTAGAACATGAAAAGTCTCTAATTTAGGAATTCTCCTTGTGTCCTGGCGCCAGAATTGAGGTTTCCAGTGTCCTTAAGTGAAAACCCCTCTCCTCGTAGTCACTATGTTTCCACATAGGAGCAGAAACCTTTCCCTAGCACAAGTACATGTCTAAATATTGCTTCTGTCTCATAAAAGCACAAAGTGTATGGACCTAGGAGAGCTGTGATACTAGAGCATCATTGGAATTTATATTTTAGGAATCTGCCTCATGTTAAAATGTACAAGTTGGGAAGCTGTGGTATGAACAGATCGTATTTCTCCTGGTTTGCGAAACACAGAGGAATAGGCAGGACTTAACCTGGGGCAGGAGGAGATGAATAAGGTAGAATGGGAGAGTTAGGGTCTGATTTTTTAAATAAATATAAAGGCAAGAGGCAGTTATCATATAAAATACAAGAGAACTGTTGTCCTGGCTATCTCACCAGGATCCTGCTTTCCTCAAAGGGACTGCTGGCATGTTGAGAGGCAAGGCCTCTGTCGGGGGTGGCTTTGTGGCTTTAAAAATGCCCCCCAGCCAAGGAGACAATGGGTGTCTTGCAGATCTGGTGGAGTTCTGTTCCTCACTAAACCAGCTGCCAGAGAAGCCTGTATTTCCAAAGTGCTGACAGATCTGAAAGGGGCTCCAATCACCTGGCAGGCAGAACGGGAACCAAACTTGACCTCTCTGTCAGCTGCAGAGGAGGCTACAGATCAGGAATGCCCCAGCCGGCCAGAGGGCAGAGCCTACCTACTCCACCACGCTTCCGGGTTGTAAAAGAGCACAATTAAAACCCAAGTGGATCACAGATCCCTCTTCCCTCTAGTGAGTGTCAACTCCAAAGAGATGTCATTGCCTGATTGCTTAGTCTTCAGATTACCAGAGAAGCCTCACATTTTTTTGAATTAAAGACTAATCCTCTTCCATAAAGACACAAGCAGTTATCTTGGTTTGGTGATACCAGGTATGGCATGAAAGGCTGAAGTCTTTTAGATTTTATACAGAGTAATTCTCAGACTTGCCAGAATGCCGGTAGCCACTGGTATCCGTGGCAACGTGGTGTCCATGGTAAAATATCTATAGCTCGTGTTCCTTGGGCAAATTGTTAAATAATGCGTTGTCTTTGGTATTTTTATTTAAATTTGGATTACAAAAATAGAGGACCTATGAGCATTTCATGTTGTAGAAAGTCTACTTAAAGCACGGTATGGCTGAAGAGGCCCAAGTAGTTAAAAGCAGGCACCAGGCCACATACAAATAAACATTTAATTTTCTGAGAACTGTGTATTCAAGTTATTCAGTACCACAGAGACAGCTGACAGTCTGTTCCTCGTAAAACTGCCTTTGCCTGTTTTTTTTTTCTTTTTTGTTTCCTCAGATTCATTTTTTACTTTAAGTACCTTCTGATAGCTAGGCAGATAAGATACAGAGCAGTACTCTGTACAAATGTCAGCTTTTTAGAGGAGAAAGTAAGTCGTCAGTTCTAGGGAAAACTTGAAACTATCTGTGAACCAGTCTTAATTTGTGTAAGAGAGCAAAGTTTAGTATCTACATAAGAAGCAAAAGCAAGGAATGGTTTGGGGGTTTTGTTTTTTAGGTGAGAAATGTTTCATGCAGGGTGTCTCTGCTTTCTTTGCCTTTATATTCCTTTCAAAGAAATCTCTTGTAAATTACAAAACTGTGAAATGGGTTGCCAAAAATCGTGGCCCTTCATTAGCTGCTTCAGCAGTGTAAACGCAAAATTGAACCCTGTCCACACCTGCTCCTTCCTCTCTCCTCTGAGGGTGAGGATCTCATCCAACGATGTAATTACCATACGCTTGCTATTAAAGAGCCTTCCGAACTCCGCTGCTATGTGCCTCTTGTTTACTTTCTCCACCACGTTTGGCCCTAAAGGACGCCTAACTTGCTATAAAGGAGGACCCGGAATTGGGACCATCAGCCAGCTTTGTGGTTGCTGATGTTGGAGCCTGGCTGTGGGGGGCAGGGGGATGGGGAGGGAGGAGTGATTACAAGAACCACTGATATGATTCAGATGTTAATAATTGATGCATTTGGAGACATTAATCTATCCTGATGCTGTACCTGGTGTTAAGTAATTTTCCACTCTTCCTTCGAACTTTAGATCTTTTCCCGTCCTAGTTAGGAATCCTTTATGGCATCAATTAGAAACCTGTGGTCGTTCTACGATGACATGACACCATTTCCCATTACTTTCCGCCCAATTGTTATTCAGAAACAATGGCATTTAAAAAATAAGTCTGGAAGTTGGTGGTGAGTCCCATTATTTGATCAAGAGCAATTTTCTTTCCCCAAATGAATAGGTCTCCATAGATTGTTAAATTAGATTTGCGAGTGCCTTAATAGGCACAGCCTAGAGGCTCCTGTGTGTGTTTCAGGTAACTTAATTCGTGCTTCTTCGTTTTCGACATGGGTGTTGTCAGAGATTGTACGGAGTGGTCGGCTGTGTGCAAGCACTCCAGACCTCACTTAGTGTAAGATCCTGACCTCAGTGGGCGGTGACTTGGTCTTCCCCAGACAAAGGCTTTCTTACAAGAGAACTCCTTTGTTACTGTTAGTTGAGCGCTCTCACAGATAGACTTTTTTTTTTTAACTTTGTATTTTATATTGGAGTATAGTTGATTAACAGTGTTGTGTTAGTTTCTGTTGTACACACTGCTATATTTAAAATGGATAACCAACAAGGACTTACCGTATAGCACAGGGAGCTCTGCTCAACATTAGGTAACAACCTAAATGGGCAAAGAATTTGAAACAGATGTAAGCTGGCTCCTCTCTCTGAGTGCAGGGACTGGTGTGGAAAGAGCCACTTTCCCCTTTGCAATGAATCTTTCTCAAATTGGTTCCCGGGGGACAAGGTTCTAGCCCAGTCTCCTCCCTGACTGGCTGTGTGATCACAGGCTTGTCACCAGCTCCCGCTCGCCCCCTGCCGCATCTTTGTTTCCTCATCTGTAAAAATAAGAGTGTGGACTCATTTCCAAGTTCCCTCCAGGCATTAGCGTTGTAGGAATGTATCTTGGCTAGTGAGATTAGGGCAGGTGGGAAGCAAAGTTTATAAGGAAAATACTGTCTCAGGAAACGAGGGCTGGGCGACTGACATTGACCTATCTTCTCTAAGGTCCCTTTTAGAAATAAAGACCCCAAAAGAGAGGGATTAATAGACGGAGCACAGAGGATTTTCAGGGGTTTTTAGTAGGGAAACTACTCTATGTGATACTGTAATGGTGAACACATATTATAAATTTGTCCAAACCCATAGGATGTACAACACCAAGTGTGAACTATAGTGTAAATTATGGACTCTGGGTGATAAGATGTGTCATTGTAGGCTCATCAGTTGTAACAAATGCATCACTACATGGGGGATGTTGAAATGAGAGATGCATGTGTGTGGACTGGGGCTAAATGGGAAATCTCTGTATCTTCTGCTCAAAATTGCTGTGACCCTAAAACTACTGTAAAAAGTAAACTCTAATAAAAAGAAAAAGATCCCAGCCAAAATAGTGGGTGTATATTAGCTCCAGTGCTGACATCCCTGGATACTTTCTCCTGCCTTCCTACATGTCCCTTCTTTCTGTGATCAAGAATACAGGATTAAAAACGACCAGAAAATAGGAATATTTGGGGTGTTTTGCTTAGGGACGTAACAAATAGTATCGTTTCCTTTAGAAACGAGTCTGGTTTTCATAGTAAAGTCAGGCCGGGTGGGATACCCCGTTGTCCCTAGTGTTCACTGTGGATGTGAACGGGTTGAAATAAAACAAAGTAAGCAGAACAAAACCCACTACCCAGTGTTTGGACCCTGCCGCGGGGCTGGAGCCAGTGGGCTGGCTGCATGTGTGCAGGAGGGGCTGGCAGGTAGTACCCCCTCCCCACCCCGTGCTCTCCTGCTGAATCAGGGCGAGGGGTGGGGTGCGGAGCGAACATGCCTTCCTCCCTTGGCGGGCCTGGCCGTCTGGTACTTTGAAAACTCGAGAAATGTGTCCCGAAATAGCTGGCACAGTGCTTTTCCTCTTAGTTTCATAGTGGGCAAATACTAACTTTGAAATACTTTCCTGATCTTTTGACCTACCTTTTTCCCTTTTTTGGAGCAAAAAGCAATGGCATTTCTAAAAGTCTGAGCAGGCTGTAATTAGGGAGCCAAAGAATAAAGTAGGCATTTCCTATTAGGCAACATTTAAAGGAGCAGAGAGATTTTTCTCCTCTTTGTTTTCCAGGAAAATATGGCAACGATGCGGGATGTAAAAACCTACGGTGAATCCAAGTTGGTCCTTTGGGATGCTTTTTAATTGGAAGCCTCTAGAGGTCAGCACTGCATAAGGAAAGGGCTTTCTAGTGCTGGGTAGCCTTTTGCCCATTTCCTTGTGGAGCCTTTGGGAGAGGTGTGCTAGCAGACCCCCAGAGTGGCGTGAAAGGAGCGAGCGGCCCAGCTGTGCATAGGAGACCAAGGTGTAGAGTCCCTTCTTTATACATAAACCCTAACATTTGACTCTGGTTGGTTTTCTTCCCTTCTCATCCATCTTTCTCTGCAGCTCCCACACCCCCGTATGTACACACTGTCAGCTCAATAAACATGACTTATTGACCGATCGATGAACCGTGGCATTTCGCTCACTCTGAGAAGGGCTGGGGAAATGCCAAAGAGGAGATGGATGACACATTTCATTTTGCTCTGAGCAAGGTGAAAGGCTGCTGTGTGTTCCAAGGCTGCCCGGGACTTTCTGATGATTAGCCGGCAGGCTTTGTGAAGCCCTGTGACTTCCGACCCAAATTCAGGGTGCCAAGGGCGGTGCTGGGACCACAGGTTTCTACTTGGCTGAAATCAGTCTGCCTGAGGCCTGCACAGATCAGGGGTGGGTGGGGAAGGATTTGAGCATCTGTAGGATATCTGGCCAGAAGTGAGGTTGTTGGGAGCCCCTAAAAACTGGTCGACACTCCTGGGAGCTCCAGGGCACAAGATGCAGTAACAACATGCGGTGATGGCCACGGGTGTCATAGACCACCGCAGGCCAAAGCCCAAACTGGAGGCAGCCTTGGGAGTTCCCAGCGGCTCCCAGAGTTGCCCCAGGGTTTCCTTTTGGCCCAAGAAGGAACAGGAAGGCCTTTCCTCCCCTCTCTCTGTGTTGCCCCTTCTGTTCAGGGTTTTTATTCTTTCTACTGAATTAGGTCTAACCCATGTCACAGTCATGGGATTGACAGTTGTCCTTTGCTGGGTGATTTGGCTGAGCCTGGGACACACTCCCTGAGAAGGGATATTGGTGAAAAGGACAGTAAACATATCACAAGCATAACGGAAGCCCCTTCTCCCCCAAGAAATTCTCAGGCTTGTCTTGGTACAGTATCATGCAGGAGTGTATGGGAATTGGAGAACACATTTCAAAGACAAATTCCATTCACTTTGAGTCTCATCTGCTTGTTTGGATGATCTCTTTAGCTGTTTCCTCCACCAGTGCAGGAAAAGAAAAGGTGGCCACATCATATCCCATAGGAAATGTTAGTGCTCCAAACCTACTTTCCCTGCTTCTGAGATCCCAAGTGTCATCACACAGATCTGTCATGGTTGGGACCCCATGGGTCGTGCATGTGAGCGTGGGCTTGCTGGTGAGTGGCTCCAGGGAGAGGGTGCTAAATCCCGGGAGCGGTGCTTTTCCACTTTCCACACGATGCTGGGATGTGAGGAAGGAGAGCAGAAAAGGTGAGTCAAAACCAAACCCTTGAACATACAAGTTCTCCAAGGAGCATGAAGCTGCACAGGCTCAGAAAGAGAAGGGGATAATGTCACATGGTGATGAAGAAAAGTGGGGGTCTTGGATGGGAGTCCTGCTTCCCACATGGCGTTGGTGTTTTGTTTTGTTTTTTGTGGCACGCGGTCCTCTCCCGTTGCGGAGCACAGGCTCTGGACTCGCAGGTCCAGCAGCCATGGCTCACGGGCCCAGCCGCTCCGCGGCATGTGGGATCTTCCCGGACCGGGGCACGAACCCATGTCCCCTGCATCGGCAGGCGGACTCTCAACCACTGCGCCACCAGGGAAGCCTGGCCTTGGTCTTTTAAATCTTGAGTTTCTCCTGCTTAGAAATGTTATGGGCCACTTTGAGCCTTGGGCTGCAAGGGGCTCTAAAAAGACAAACTCCTGTGGAGGATCAGCTTTAAAACGGGTCTGCAAAGTGCCCGGTCTAACAACTGACTCCAGCAGTCCTTGTTATCAGAAATGAAAATCTAGCAACTGAAGGGACACGAACTACACAGCCTCCCCCAGATGTCACTCTGCAATGGGACACGAATTTGGTCAGGTGTACCCTGCTGAGGGCTGTCTCCAGGCCTCTGTTTCCCACCACACCCACACTCCTTCCATCCCCTCCTCTCCCAGCTCGCCTGACATTGAGCCCTTTAGAATTCAAAGTTCATCTAAATTAAACATGGGGATATAATGAAATTCTTTACTAGACAGCACTACGTCCTTCATATTTGCAAGCGGCCTTAGCTCAGAGGAAAACCCCTACGTGGAAAGTGACTTATTTAACCTGTGCCATTTACTAGCCAGCTTGTACAGTGCCATTAAAACTGGTAATTTCGCTGCAGAGTGGGTGATACTTGGTGAAAGAGCTAAACTATCCACCTCCTTCCTTCAAAGACTATTTCTGACGCTGGCCAGCTCCTCAGCGACTCCTGTAACTGGTTACAAGAAGGGCTTAGTGAGGGCTTCCCTGGTGGCGCAGTGGTTGAGAGTCCGCCTGCCGATGCAGGGGACACGGGTTCGTGCCCTGGTCTGGGAAGATCCCACATGCCGCGGAGCGGCTGGGCCCGTGAGCCATGGCCGCTGGGCCTGCGCGTCCGGAGCCTGTGCTCTGCAACAGGAGAGGCCACAACAGTGAGAGGCCCGCGTACCGCAAAAAAAAAAAAAAGAAGGGCTTAGTGAGATAATATGAGTGACTGCGTGTAAAGCTCTCGTTGTGCAGGAAACACAAACCAGCGCCCTTCTTGTGGCAGGCGGGAAGCACCTTCTCCACCTATACCTCCCAAGCTTTTGAAAAAGATCTGTTGTTACCCATAAGCAAGGCAGAGCCATCATCTTGCTCAATGGCTAATGAACTCATCCAAGCCATCCACATGGTCCAGTCTCTTTAGAACTCTGACCAAACCTTTGCTTAATGCATGAAAGCTTATTCCCTGAGGTGCCCTTCAAACCTTACTCTGACCCTGTGCTCTTCAGCTCTGGAAAAGCACAAACAAAACTGGCCACAGGCTCTTGAAAATTCCATTTGGAAGCTAGTGGTGGTGATTCCAGACAGAATTTTGACAAAAGACAATAAACACTGAGCTCGATATGCTACTCGCTGCTTAGAGCCCCTCTCCCGGGGACGGTCCTGCCTGCTGCTGGGGAAGAGGGTTACAGATGTGGAGTTGGGCAGAGCAGCTGCTGGGAAATACAATGGCCTTGGTGTGTTAGTTCGTCATCAAGACAATGGCACTCTTGTGAATCCTCTAGAAATAGAACTTTTCATCTGGCACCACAGTGGGCTATGCTTTGGAGCGGTGATGTCACAAGCAGGCAGAAACTAGGGAATTCATCCTCTTGGGCAGGGTGACTAATTCTGTTTCCCAACCTCTGGACATTTACTGATGTCATCCATCTTCTCCAAACTGCACCAGCCTGGGGTGAGGAGAGACTCACAATTACAGACACGAATTCTTGTTTCTCTGGCTCTGACACTTACTTTGGGGATTCTCAGCCCTCCTCAGATTCCTCCCAAATATTCTGGGGTGGCCCTTGTGGTGTCTCATGTGTGTTTGACAAGCTCATTTCTGTGGCACCTGCTGTTCTCCTTCCTGGGCTTGCACCTCCCTTCTCAGTACTGCACAGACAAGCTTTCCTGTTGTAGGCCTGCCTTTCTCCCTGTGACTACTGGAGCAGGCTTTGGTTCCCAGGAATGGTCACTCCAGCCATAGACTTGACCCTTCTGCTTTAGACCCCATAGAAGGTTGAGTGGCGTTTCCCTGCTGTTTCCAAAGATGGGAACAGGGATTTTGGTTTGAGAGAGCTGTATTAAAGCTCTGACACCTCCTCAAAGCCAGGCCACTGGGCGGCAGAACTGGGTTCTGATTGGGACCAGGCACCCCCCGCCCCCCATAGCATCTTCTTCCAGTAGGGTCTGTGTTGACCTCAGGGAGCCCCCAAGTCATAGTAACTTGTTTACAAAGACCCAACTGGAATCACTGTCCAAGAGGATCAGTGAGTCTGGAGTGACAAAAGAATCAGGTTCATTACCTGCTAGTCACATCAAACCTCTGAGCTCCCTGGACTCACTGTGAAACTAAGCACAGCTGCCTGCAGCAAGGGTCTGCCCCCGTGCTGGTCTGTGATGGCCCCAGGCTAGGGGATTCGAACAGCTGCCTATTGACAGCACCCGGTTCCTCTCCCAAGATTATCTTTCCCACCACGCCCACAGCTGGTGCTCTGCAGAATGTATAACATGGTACGGATGCTGTTCAGGCTGCCAGGCAGTGGAAACCCTGAAAAGGACTTCTATTAATAGAGAAGGCATTCCTGGGGCACTCAGACGCTCTCGGGCCTGCTGAGAAGTAGCCAGATTCCCGACAGGCACTGAAGGGCGGGCTGCAAACCCCTGCCAAAGAAAGGCCTTGTTCTGCCACAGACAATGGTCGGGTGGCCCTGGCATGATGTCAGATGAGTTGGCAGCAGCGGCTTGCGCGTTCCCTCTCCAACTTTCCAGCTGAGCTCTGCCAGATCCAGGGAGCCGTATCAGGTTTAGATTTTGGAGAATGAATTGCACCCAAAGCGAAGGACTGTCTAGCCCTAATCGGCAAGTAAGGAAATGGCTGTAAACCAGAGGTTACTACTTAGTTCTGGCTGCCTGTGTCTTGAGGGGCAATGTAATTGCTCTCCAGCTAAATGCTGTAGCATGGGCAGTCAGGGCCAGTGCAGCACAACAGTCATGGTCAGTCAGATAGCCTGATGGCCTTCCCCAGGGCCTTCATGGAGGCCCAGCCCCTGGAGGGAGCTGCATCATACAGCTGGGATGTTTCAGTTAAAAGCAGGAAGGACCAGGCTTCTGCAGGACAGTGATAGCCAGCCTTCAGGTTTTGGGGGGTTTTTGTTTGTTTGTTTTTTTAAGGAGATGAAGGCTAAGAATAATTAGGATTTTTTAAGGGGGGGCCACATGGCATGTGGGATCTTAGTTAGCTGACCAGGGATCAAACCCTCACCCCCTTGCATTTGAAGCGCGGAGTCTTAACCACTGGACTGCCAGGGAAATTCCAGCCTTCAGGTTTTCATTCATTAGTTAACACTGACCATATGTGAGAAAGCAGAACAACTGACCTGTACTTTCGAGAAACAGAGCCAAGCTTAAGTCCCAGCTCAGCTGCTTACTACTTGTGAGACTTCAAGCCAATATAGAAGTTAACTTAATTCCTCCAGTGCTCAGATTTTTCATTAGTAATTTGGGATAAATAACCCAACAGAAAAATGAACCAAGGCTACAGAGAGACAATTCACTGAAGAACAAATACAAATGGCCAATAAATACTTGAAAATGTGTTCAAGCTCTCTAGTCATCAGGAAACTGCAAATTAAGACAAGACCTCCTTCGTGGCAAATTTTTAAAAGATTGAGAGTGTCCAGCATTGGTGCAGAGGCATCGTCACCCGCTGTTGGTGAGGGTGTAAATTGGCTCAGACACGTTCAAAGAGCGTTTCGTCAGTTTCCACCAAACATTTCACGTGTAAACACTTTGACTTTACCATCCCAGTCCTAAGAATCTATCCTGAAGAAATAATTGTGCATATGGACATGGATGTTCATTGTAATGTTGCTTGTAATAAAAATATGGGGGCTGGGGAGGAAACAATCTGTTCATCAATAACAGAAAGGTGGTAGGTAAGTCATGGCCAGGTGAGTGCAGGTAGCCCCATAGGTTCTGATACAAAAACAATTCTAACATACGTGGTGGGGGAGGAGTGAGGACAGCAGGACAGAGAAAGGAAGATGTTTGCTTTTTACTCTTTTTACTTAAATCTCCATTTTTATATCTTTCACAATATGTATTGTAAGGTTATTCTTCTGTCATCCCAGTTCCCTACAGAGGTGTCAGAGCAAGAGGAAAGTGGGAGGGCTGCAGCTGGAGCAGAATCTAGAGGACGAGTTTGAATTCTGGAGTTCAGATTTGGACCTGCTAAATTTCAGATGCCAATTAGATACAAAGCGGAGATGCTGAGCAGGCAGATGGATAGAGAAGGCTGATGTAGGGTTTGGGAATCACCATCAAAAAGGGGTCCCCTGGGATTCCTGGGCCGTGTGGAGAGGAGTTCCATGAATAAGATGGGGTGAGGGCCTGGAGCCTAGTGCCATGGGTACCCAAGCCCTGGATTCCAGTGCCCTTGACACAAATTGATTTCTGCCATGTATTTAAACAGTCATAGTGTCCTAATCTATTCTTCCCACTCATCGGCATCACTGGCACCATATAAAAGGCTCCCTCCATCTCATTCTTAGCACTGTTTCCCACTTTTCCTTTGAGTCTACAGCTCTGTCTGGCTGAACTCCTTTGGTGGTCTCTGGGGCCCCTAACTTTGTCTTCACTTGACATCCTGTCTTTAGATCCCTGTGCTCCAAGCCTCATGGCTACGGGGAAGCCCTTCCCACTCCTGAGTAATTCCAACCACTCCACTCACTCCCATTCCTCCAACTCCAGCCCAGGCAAAGCCCAGATCCCTTACTCAGGAGATTTCAACATTGGCACACTTTTGGGCACACTTTCTCATTTAATTCCTCAAAGTCAGACGTATTATCATTTTTATTATTGTCCCTGCCTTTTTGACAGATGAGAAAACTGAGGTTTATAGAGGAGAAATAACCTGCCCAAATTCACCCAGATGGGAAGTGTCTTAGTGTTCTATTGCTGTGTGACAGATTGCCACAAATGTAGCAACTTAACTCACCTCTATCATTTGACAGTTTCTGTGCTTCAGGAGCCTGGGCACATCTTAGCTGGGTCCTCTGCTTCAGAGTCTTTTATGGGCCGACATCAGTGTCAGCCAGGGCTGGGGTTTCATCTGATAGCTCAGGTGGTGAGGATCTACTTCCAAGGCACTCAGTTGTTGACAGAATTCCATTCCTTTTTAGCTGTTGGACGGAGGGCCTCAATTCCTTGCTGCCTGCTGGCTGGAGGCCACTGTCAGTTCCATGCTGTGGGGGCCTGTGGGATGTGGCTACTCACTTCATCAACGTGTGTGGGCTGAGAAAGCACAGTGTCTGCTAATGAGACAGAGCCTACAATCTCTTATCACCTAATCTCAGAAGTGACATCTCATCACCTTTGCTGTATTTGGTTGGCTAGAATGAATGCTGCCACTCAAGGAGAGGGCTGGCCTAGCAAGGGCATGAATTCTAGGAGGGGGGAGGATGGGGGCCATCTGAGTCAGCCCGCCACAGGAAGTAACACCTGGGGGTTTAACTCAGGTCTGTCAGCCTCCAGTGTTTGGGTTCTTCTTTCTATGCATGCCTGGATACTCAGTGCTTTCTTTAATAAATTTATTTATTCATTTTTGGCTGCGCTGGGTCTTTGCTGCTGTGCGCGGGCTTTCTCTAGTTGTGGTGAGCGGGGGCTACTCTTCATTGCGGTGCGCGGGCTTCTCATTGTGGTGGCTTCTCGTTGCGGAGCGCGGGCTCTAGGCATGTGGGCTTCAGTAGTTGTGGCACATGGGCTCAGTAGTTGTGGCTTGTGGGCTCCGTAGTTGTGGCTCACGGGCTCTAGGGCTCAGTCGTTGTGGTGCACGGGCTTGCTCTACAGCATGTGGGATCTTCCTGGACTAGGGCTCAAACCTGTGTCTCCTGCATTGGCAGGCAGATTCTTAACCACTGTGCCACCAGGGAAGCCCAACATACTTTTCTAAAACAGTGTTATTTAAAGCTGAGCAGCTTAAGTGATGAAGGGAGGAGCAAATGTTGCCCTGTTATCAAGGCAGCTGATAACAACTGTAGTCACCTTTTTTTTTTTTTAAACAGGAGAGGGGAGAGTGCAATTTTATTTTATTTTAATATTTATTTATTTATTTATTTGGTTGCTCCTGGTCTTAGTTGCGGCATGTGGATTCCTTAGTTGCGGCTCACTGGCTCCTTACTGGCGGCCTGTGAACTCTTAGTTGCAACACGCATGTGGGATCTAGTTCCCTGACCTGGGATCAAACCTGGGCCCCCTGCCTTGGGAGCTTGGAATCTTAACCACTGCGCCACCAGGGAAGTCCCAACTGTCCTCACCTTTTAATGCAGTCCTGCACTCAGAGACCACTCGAAAATTATCTCTGTATGCCCGGCCCAGCAAATTGGCCATTAATGGAACACTGCCACTCTGGAGAAACAGGTGGGGCAGAAGAGCATGAGGAAAGCAGCCCGCACACTGTCACAGCAGCCTTCTCTGGGAGCCACCTTCTTCCACGCCACTGGGGTAGACAGAGCTTCCAGTCTGTGTGATGGACCAGGGCCCGACTGACGGCTGTAACATCCTTCTGTGATGACAACTGGGAGAGATGGTTAGTGTCAGCCCTCTCTTCCTATCTCCCGCAGCCACCACCATCACACCCTGAAAACTCCTGGCACGGACAGTTTCTAGCGCTGTGGCTTCTTGGCAGCTTGGACAACAGTCTCGGACATCCCCTCTGCTCATACCTGTTTCTCAGGCCGCTGTTGGGTGGGTCTTCTCTCCCCGCTGCCTCCCTCTCAGAATGCTCACTCAGTTCCCACGACCCTCATTCATCTCATCATTGGTGACCTCTGTCTCTAGCTTGAGTCACATGGGCATATTTACTTAATAACTATTTATTAAGAAACCACCATAGGCCAGATACTCTTGCAGGCACTGTAGAGGAGATTGGGCTTGTATGTGGGTATAAATGTACATAGATACCTATGAGATAGAGGCTAAGGGCATGGCTTTGAAGTCAGATAGGTCCTGCCATTTAGAAACAGGAAACTCTCCTTTGGCAAGTTACTTAAACTTTCTGAACCTTAGTTTCTTCTTCTGTAATTTGAAGATCATTATTCCTACCTTGTAGGACTATAGTGAGAATTAAGTGAAATAATTTGTGTGCAGCACTTCATATCATGCCTAGCACGTGGTAAATACTTAACAATACTTCTATGCGATAGGCACAGGACAGACCATTAGCAGAGATTCCCCATCCCCACCAAACTCTAGGCTCCATGAAGTCTGGGACCACATCTGTCTTGTTCACAGTTGTGTTCTTAGTACCTGGTACAACACTTGGCACATGATAAGTGCTTAAAAAACATTTGTGAAATGCCTTAATCAATGAATAAGTAATATTGCAGTTAATGACAAAATATTTATCTAGTGCATCTTTCCAAGATGCTCAAAGATCTCTCAATATCATCTAATTCAAAGTCCAGCTTGGATGATAAATAACAAGTTTGGCCATTTATTTAGACATGTGACCAAGGCCCAAAGGGGTAGGCTTGCCTTGCCTAGGACCATATAGTTGAGCTGGCATGGTTATAGGGTTGGGATTCAGATTCTTGTACTCTCAGCTCACAGTTCCTACATATCCAGTATGCTGAGGTCATCTTCCCAGCCTGACTGATTTAGCAAGTAAAGAAAAGCCCCATCTGAATAGGGAAAGTTCTAATAGGGAAAAACCCCATTAGAACTTTCTAATTCCTTGTGACCATGACTCACTTAGGAAGAAACCAGTCAGTTGTCCCAGGCCTTGGTCCTGAGCAAATGGTGGAGCAAAAGCCAGCTGCCTTCTACTTGTTAGTCCAAAAGTATGATCTGAACATCCCTGCAACAGTTCACCCAGTGCCCCCATGGGTGATTCTCCTGCATGGAGAGGCTATCTACTCAAGTGCAACCAGCAGCCATTCTTGGAGAATGAGAACCAATCTCAGTATCCAATGATCTGGCTTCTAGTCCCAGCTGCACTAGCTGTGTGACCTTGAACATGTTTCCTTAACCTCTTTGCATTTTTATTTTCTCCCTCGAAAAGGAGGGGAAAGAACACCTTGTAAGGATTTAATGATATGATGTATGACAAAAGGTACCTAGCACAGTTCCCAATGAATACTTGTGCAGTTTGGATTGGAATGCAGGGCAGGCCCAGGAAAGTCTTCCTATCCCCCGTTTCTCCCCCATAGTCTGGCCAAATTCCCACTGGCATTTTGGGCAAGGGAGTGATTTTTAAGATTTATCGCAGAGCAGAACTCTCGTGTCAAGCACTTAACATGGAATGGAACTGAAGTATATGAAACTGACAAAGTGGAGCTTATTCATCAGAGCAGAGCTGGGGACAGCCTAGATCCTTGTCTGGGATCTGCCCGTCGACAATTTTCTGTGAGCCCCAAAGCTTCCCAGAACTTGGTTGGAAAACATCTGAACTAAAGTATTCTGCATGGTCCCTGTCAAAGCAATAGTAATATCAATACAATATTATGATATAAATACTAGCTTATTATTTATTATTACTACTGGCATTTACTGCAGTGGTTTTCAAACTTAGCTTGAGTCAGTGTCACCTAGAAATCTTATTAAAACAAAGATTGTTGGGCCCACACCCAGAGTTTCTGACTCAATAGGTTTGAGGAGGGACCAAGAATGTGCAGTTGTAACAGATTCCTAGGGATGCTGATGCTGGCGTCTGGGAACGCACTTTGAGAACTGCTGATTAACTGTGTGCTTTCTGTATGATAGGCGCCACGCCAGGCACTTTACCAAGATAGTTTTATTTAGTGCTCACAACGTTGCTTTGAGGTAGGTATTATACTATTTATATCTCTTATTTACAGATGAGGAAACTAATCCTTAGAGACTCTAAGTGACTTGCTCGAGGTCTAACAGCTATTAAGTGGCAGATTCCAATCCACGTCTGACTCTAAAGTCTTAACCGAAGTTTCACGCTTAACCATGGCATTAAAATGAAAATATGTCATAAGGGATGAATACATTTATTCCCATACACTTACCTGCGTTCATTGACCCATTAACAAACAAGTTAATGGAATGAACTGGCTCTGAGGGAAAGAATTCAACATAGTTAAGGCTTGATGGAGAGCAGAAAAACAAGACAGGAATTCCTGAAGAACATACCATTGTTCATCATGGTCTGCCCATTAGGGGCATCTGGGCGGCCATAAAACTCCTCAAGTCACCTTGGAGATATTTGACCAAGGGAGGTAGACTTGTGACAAAGGACAGAAAACAAATTTCACTTTATTCATTTATTAATTAATTTACAAAATACTTACTGAATGCCTGCTCTAAGCTGAGTGCTCTTTGGTGCTAGAGGTACAGTGGGAAGCAAAAAATAGACATGGTCCATGACACTTGGAGCCTACAGACCACTTAACATTATTAAGTCCAGTAGCAATTTTGCCCGTCTTGAAATCTTGAAATTCAGCTTTGACCACATGATTATTTTATGTCTGAGCCCATTGGTTCTGACTCTTCCAAGTCTTATTATCTTATACTATTCACTCTGTCCATTGACCCAGTGAATTTCCATTCTGACTCATGTAGTTCAACCCAATTCTGACACCATGATCTCAAAGGTCCGCCTTCTCAATAGGTGTTTTATTATTCTTGATTATAGACAGGATTTGGCTGGTGTTTGATAATTGGTAACTTGCAAATGTGACTACTAGGTAGAGGTTTTTTAAATTGGTCTGCTCTTGTGTTCTTATTCATTATTGCTAATTACCCAATGTGTCCAGTATACCAGATAGACGCTCAAGGAATGGCCTAATGACAAAATGTGACACACCACATTCAGGTTCAAGAGAACCATGGTCCTGGGAGAGAGGTTGGTGCAGTTCTCCATTCTGCCATCCAGCACCTTTCCTTTTAGAGCAGGTTTGAGGAGGCCAGATTAGAGCCTGAAGATCTCATGACATTATTTGATTCCAAGGAAATTTCCCCGCATCCTGGGCTTAGCATACTTTCTGTGCAAACTCATTTTGAGGAAAACTCTGTCTTGTTCCAATTTAGATTTGCTCACTCTGGCAGTGTTGTGACCTATAAAAAAGTAATAATAGATATGGTAAGTCCTGACAACTGAAAAGCTGAATTTCAAGGAATCATGTGAAAGAAAGAAGAAAAGGAAAGAAAGGAATGCTAGGAAAGAGGGACTAGTAAGAAATCCGTGACATAATGAAATGCAGGGTTTTCATAACAAGCTAGAGAAAACCTCTAGGCTGCCCCCTAGAGATGCAATTTCCTCCTATCTAATCTACAGATTTATTTGCATTAAAAGCAAAACTAAATTTAAGCTTCAGAGCAAACACTCAACATTCAGGGCAGACATATGGACTGTTTGCTTTGAATGAGTGGCAGCAGCCAGTCTGATAGAGTTGACCCAGAGAAAAAGTTTAAAAAACAGACTGTAATGCTAGCTGGTGCATGAGACCTGTGGAATGAAATAAGTTTTTTCAAAAAGAAAAAATGAAAAAAGAAGAAGGAGGAGGAGAAGAAGAAGAGGAGGAGCTGCCGCCCACACATTCAGTTTTTTTGGTTAATATCAAATTTTTCTCGCCAATCCTAACAGACCCACCAGTGATTATCCCTATTTGGGTATTTCCAGTGGAAAAGTATCCGGTTTGTGAAAAGCCTCAGTAGCTGTGTTATGAAGGACGCTACTTTCATTTGGGCACAAAATTAGCCTGGGCTGAATTACCCCCACCTAGAGAGTTCCTACTGCCTACTCATGCCCAGCCCTGCCCTTGTGTTTGGCAGGGTACCCCTCCAGCATGACATTCAGTTTTGGCTCTGTCCCCAGGTTGACTGGCCAGGCCCACATCGGAGTGGGAGGTGGAGGAGTTGTAGAGCTGAGTGTGTAAGAACTCAGGCCCTGGAGACAGAAAGACCTGCGTTCAAATCTCAAGTCGGCCTCCTACTCTATGACCCTGGGCCTCGGGTTCCAATTAAGTCTTGATAGTAACATGGGTTGTTTTTTTTTTCTTATTTTCAGTAACGTTTTTTTGGGGGGCGGGTACGCGGGCCTCTCACTGTTGTGGCCTCTCCCGTTGCGGAGCACAGGCTCCGGACGCGCAGGCCCAGCAGCCATGGCTCACGGGCCCAGCCGCTCCACGGCATGTGGGATCCTCCCGGACCGGGGCACGAACCCGTGTCCCCTGCATCAGCAGGCGGACTCCCAACCACTGCGCCACCAGGGAAGCCCCTCAGTAACTTTTTAAAATTGAAGTCTAATTGGTTTACAATAGTGTTTTAGTTTCAGGTGTACATCAAAGTGATTTGGTTATACATATATATGTAAATATCTATATTTTTTTATTCTTTTCCATTATAGTTTATTATAAGGTATTGAATCTTTACTGTGCTATACAGTAGATCCTTGTTATTTATCTATTTTACATATGATAGTGTGCATCTGTTAACCCCACACTCTCGATTTCTCTCTCCCCCCAACTTTGGCAGCCATACGTTTGTTTTCTATGTCTATGACTGTTTCTGGTTTGTAAATAAGTTCATTTGTACTATTTTTTTAGATCCCACATATAAATGATATCATAAAGTATTTGTCTTTCTCTGTCTGACTTATTTCACTTAGCATAATACCCTCCAAGTCCATCCATGTTGTTGCAAATGGCAAAATTTCATTCTTTTTAATGGCTGAGTAATATTCCATTGTACATATAAACCACACCTTCTTTATAACATGGGCTTATAAAGATTCGATGAGATAGTATACACAAAGGGCACAGTCAGTGCCTGGCACAGGATATGTAATCAACAAATGGTACCTGTGATCACTGGCAACCTTGGTCTTAGTATTAGTCTGAGCAGTTTAAAAGAGGGAAGTAGGTGGGTCAAGAGCAATTCTCAAATGAATTAGTACCAGATTATGAAGTTTGTCAAGTTAGTTTCTAAATCCATTATATACTGCTGTCCAAAAGCACATTCTGCAAGAATAGAAAAGTCCTATATCTGTGCTGCCCAATACAGTACAGCCATGTCACATGAGGTATTGAGAGCACTTGAAATTTGGCTAGAGGAAGTGAATTTTCAAATTTATTAAATTTAAATAGCCATATGTGATCTGTGGCTACCATGTTGGACAGCAGAGCTTTTTAGGATTAAAATTGCCATATCTACGTGAGAAAGGGCAAACACTGTCAGGGAGCAGTTAAAGGTAAATATAAGGAAGCACAGAGGTTGTAGGGTTGAAAACATCAGAAAGAACCAAATTTTTAATGAGTGATGAATATCATTCTTATTCTATCCCTTTAGTGTAAAAACAAGCAAAATCTGAACCATTTCTAAGTGTTAGATGTCAAAGGTTTTTAGAGCTATCTGGCAAATTGTAATTCTACTGGAATAAAAGAGATTGAACTTTGACTCAGAACTTAACAATCACAAAATGTGTGCCCTTTGGTCAGCAACCATAATGCACAAATGAAGCAGCATCAGATCTCATCAAGCAGAGGGGAGTTTCCTAAGTGTCCTTCTCGAAGTACATGTTGAACCTGTACAGGTGAGAGTCATTTTGGGGGGGAAGATAAAAGAGGAAGCAGTGCTTATGTAACCCACTCTGAGTTGGCAATGAATTCTCTCGACAGCCTAGTGAAAGAGCCCATATGGGGAGAAATTAATAAAGTTGGCATGTTTTCTGTTCCTACTGGCACAACCAAGGATATAGGTATAAATGGTGTTTGTTCACTAATAACTCAAATGTGTCACAGACATTGTGGGAGAATGTCTAGTGTCTATGGTAAGTTTAAATGTTAGGAGAATTATAACCCAGAGGATCAAGGATCCAAGATGAAAAAAATAATGTTTCGGGCTTCCCTGGTGGCGCAGTGGTTGAGGGTTTGCCTGCCAATGAAGGGGACGCGGGTTCGTGCCCCGGTCCAGGATAATCCCACATGCTGCGGAGCAGCTGGGCCCGTGGGCCATGGCCTCTGGGCCTGCACGTCTGGAGCCTGTGCTCCGCAGTGGGGGAGGCCGCAACAGTGAGAGGCCCACGTACCGCAAAAAGAAAAATAATGTTTCAAATATCACTGCTTTTACATTGCCCTTAATATTTACATGGAGGTCCCACAAAGCTGAAATAAGAGTGGCCCTATATTAGGAATTAAGACATATGGTTTTGAGACTTGGTTTCTGCTGGTTACCAGTTTGGAGTCCTTCAGCAAGTTACTTACTCTGCCTCATGGTTTCCATACACGTAAAAATGGGGTTGAGACTAATTACCTCATGAGATTCTTGCAAGGGTTAAATGGAAAACCATTTGGAAAACTATAAAGCACTTTGCAAATGGAAAGTACTGTTACCATCATTATCATCATCGTTGTTTTGACTTTCTCAACAATCCTCTGGGGGAGCTAGATAGAGCAAGTTGACCATTTTATAGTTGAAGAAACCAAAGCTGAGAGGGGTTAAAGGATTTGCCCAAGGTCACGAAACCATGACCACCAGCATTCTCATCCAGCTGATAAACACAAAGGTTTCACATTTCTTTTGAATCCATTGCTTTAGAAATGCTTAAATTCATGGGATTGTAGAGTTGGAGCAGTCAGAACTGCCTTTAGATTCAGGGAAGAGAGGCCCCTGCCCAGGGCCCTGTGTGTGTGTTAGTGTGTTAGCAAGTTAGGTAGTGTGTTGGTTAGTGAGATAGTTAGTGTGTTAGTTAGCTGGCCTGCCAAGTGGACCAAATCCAGCCTGTTTGGGTAAATAACATTCTATGAGAATGTGTCCACGCTCGTTCACTTAGGAATTGTCCTTGGCTGCTTTTGTACTACAAGAGTGGAATTGAGTACAGTAATCGCAATAGAGACCAAAGCCAAAAATACTTACTCTTTGACCCTTTACAGAAAAAATGTGCCCATTCCTGCTTTCAAGGACCTGAATAGCACAAACCACACACACACACACACACACACACACACACACACACACACACACACACACACACACACACAAAAAGGATTAAAGAACACACAGCCGTGCTGCCCCTGGCCATCTAAGGATCTGCACTGGCAGCGGGTGACCCATACCCCTTAATATTAATAGCCACTATCATGACTAGCACACCTCAGGCTCCAGACCTCCACATTGGCCTTGTGTCAAAGGAAGGTTTAGGGCTTCTGTGTTCCTGACTCAGGTGGGCACTGCTTTGGGGTGCAAGGATGATTTGAGCTACCTAAGTACTTAGATAACAGAAATGACAAATCAATTAACTGGTCAGATCCTTCCTCTCAGACAACATAAATGTGGTGGATTCTTGCATAACAAAAAGTATCAGTTCCTGGTGCAGCCAGGCATCCTGGCTTCTCTTTGAGTTTCAGTTCCTGGTTCTGGTTCTGGGGGTGCTCAGCTTGGCACGGTATTTACAACAGGTGCACGTGGCAACTGGAGAACATTTTGCAACGTTAAACAACTTACATTAAGACAATTTTTTTTTTTTTTTTTTTTTGCGGTACGCGAGCCTCTCACTGTTGTGGCCTCTACCACTGCGGAGCACAGGCTCCAGACGCGCAGGCTCAGCAGCCATGGCTCATGGGCCCAGCCGCTCTGCGGCATGTGGGGTCTTCCCAGACCGGGGCATGAACCCGTGTCCCCTGCATCGGCAGGCGGACTCTCAACCATTGCGCCACCAGGGAAGCCCTAAGACAATTTTTTATATAGGTCTTGCTATAATGTGAGTGAAATGTGACACATTTGTTACGTTGGTGACTCGATGGACTTTGGACACTAGAACCGTGAACAGTTTTATTTTTCTAAAATGATTTTATTTAAATAATTTTGACTCAAACTTTTAGCATTCACTGTAATTTGTATTTTGCCTTTGAATCTTAAAGATAAATTTTAAAGTTTTAGAAGACAAATACATATTCAATAACATTTTTAATTTTTTTACATTTATTTTAATTTACATTATTCGATGAAAATATCCTCAAATTTTATATCCTTTGAATACCATTTTGTCTTATCTTTATAACCCTTTGAGCATTAATGTCAATGAAATAAGATGCAGGTTTCTCATTTATGATGGTAGTTACACGTTTTTGGTTTTGGCAAGAGCGGAAATAATACGCCTGTCTTTGATTTTTTTGTTGTTTTTGGGGGGCTTTATTTAGACAACAGATGGGAAAGTGACTGAACAGAATCATTAATATGGTTATTTGTCCCCCATCCCCCAACCTCCCGATAGACATTCTCTATTTGGAATTATGTTGATTCCATTCTACCTCAATACCTCTGGGAAGCTGTTTCTCAGAAAAAAAGTTCTCTTCAGTTTTGGGACCACACAATCCTATTTAACTGCTTTCCCAGTGGATTTGGATATCTTTTTACACTGACTGATTCACTGGGAGGCTCATAGTCAGAGCTTCCTGTGGCTGCCAGCACCGAGTTCCTTGAAGCCCCTTCTGAGGCTGCCTTTCCCAGGAGGAGGAAGGAGGGGCTGCAGGGCTGGCCTGGAAACTGGGAACCTGGTGGCTTTTGGCCCCTTTGTCCCGAAGACAGCTGCTTGCCCTGGGGTGCCATTAGGACCTGCCATTCAGGGAGCCAACCAAAACCCTGCTTCTCTTGTAGTAAAGAGACACACTTCCAAATCCACCCAGGGTGCTGCTGGAAAACTGGCGAGAGCGTTTTTTAATTACCTAAGTGGGCTCTGGGGCCAAGGCTTGGTTCTGCCGCCCCATTTCCTGGGGGAGCTTCTCCCACACATCAGAGGAAATAATGTATTCATTTGTGAGCTCATTCATTCATTGAACAAATACTGACTGCAGGCCTACTGTGTGCCAGGCATGGCACAACCGTGAACATGGTCAGCATCTTCCTGTGGTGTAATAGGAAACGTGTTTGGGCTTTTTTTTTTTTTTTTTTGTACTGAAGTATAGTTGATTTACACTGTTGTGTTAGTTTCAGGTGTACCACAAAGTGATTCAGTTATATATATCTATATATATATATACATATATATAACTATATATTTTTTATATATATATAATATATATATTCTTTTTCAGATTCTTTTCCATTACAGGTTATTATAAGACATTGAATATAGTTCCCTGTGCTATACAGTAAGCCTTTGTTGTTTATCTGTTTTATATATAGTAGTTTGTATCTGCTAATCCCAAACTCCTAATTTATCACTACCAATCCCCCTTTCCCGTTTGGTAACCATAAATTTGCTTTCTAATCTGTGACTCTACTTCTGTTTTGTAAATATATTCATTTGTACCCTTTCTTTTTAGATTCCACATATAAGCAATATCATATGATATTTGTCTTTCTCTGTCTGACTTTACTCAGTATGACAATCCCTCGGTCCATCCATGTTGCTGCAAATGGCATTATTTCGGTCTTTTTTTTTTTTTTTTTTTTTTTTTTTGCAGTACGCGGGCCTCTCACTGTTGTGGCCTCTCCCGTTGTGGAGCACAGGCTCCAGACGTGCAGGCTCAGTGGCCATGGCCCACGGGCCCAGCTGCTCCGTGGCATGTGGGATCTTCCTGGACCGGGGCACGAAACTGTGTCCCCTGCATCGGCAGGCGGACTCTCAACCACTGCGCCACCAAGGAAGCCCTATTTTGGTCTTTTTTATGGCTGAGTAATATTCCGTTGTATCTGTATACCAAATCTTCTTTATCCATTCCTCTGTTGATGGACATTTAGGTTGCTTCCATGTGTTGGCTATTGTAAATAGTGCTGCTATGAACATTGGGGTGCATCTATCTTTCCAAGTTAGAGATTTTTCTAGATATATGCCCAGGACTGGGACTGCTGGATCATATGGTAACTCTGTTTTAAATTTTTTAAGGAATCTCCATACTGTTTGTTTGATCTCTGTCTCTGGTCCTTGGCACTGAGCTTCCAAAACCCTAGGAATTTCGTGATAGGACCATCTAGAGATCGAGCTCTACAAACACGCTTGAACACGGAGATTTGATGAGCTTCTGGGCTGGCGAGCACATGCCCCTGCTGGGAGGGTGACATACCCCAACTACGTGGGGACAAAAGCTCCTGCACTCAGGGCCCTTCCAGACTTCACCCTATGTACCTCTTCATCTGGCTGTTCATTTGTATCCTTGACAATAAGCCAGTAAACATAAGTAAAGTGTGTTTGTGAATTCTGTGGGGTGTTCTAGCAAATTATTGAACCTGAGAAGGGGGTTGTGGGAACCCCTGATTTTACAGCTGGTTGGTCAGAAGTACAAGTGGCCTGGGACTTGTGACTGGCATCTAAAACGGGGGTAGTTTTGTGGGACTGAGTCCTCACTCTGTGGGAGTCTGTGCTAACCCTGGGTAGTTAGTGCCAGAACTGAATTGAATTGTAGGATACCCAGCTGATGTCCACAGAATATTGCTTGTTGTCAGAAAACATCCCCAAGTTCCCTCACCCCCATGAGCTTACAGGGTAGCACAGAAGGTCCATAATGAAACCAGTAATTACAATAAGGTGATGAGTCTGACAAAGGGGATGGATGAGGTGTCCTAGAAGCCTACAACAGGGGTCTTATCCTAATTGAGGAGATGGAAAAGCTGTCTCTGAGGAAGAGGCATTCAAGGTGAGACCTTGATACATAGGAGGAGACCAGGCAGAGAAGTAAGAGTGGGTCTGAATTTGAAGGACACCTGTGCCAGGTAACACAAACCCTGGGAGAACCCTAACCTCAGGGTGTCCTATAACTTCACAAAGCCTCTTGGGTGCCCTGTGGATGTTCAGAATGCTACTGAGCCTCATTCATTTGTTCAACAAATGTTAAGTAAGCACCTTCTATGTGCCATGTGCTAGGTGAGGAGCTGGGAATATGAAGTGAAACCAGACACTGAAGGAGACTGCGCTCTAGTTGTGAAGACAAGCAGAGTGGATGCCCACTTTCTTCTGCCCAGCATCTCTTTGTGGGGAGTCCAACTCCTAGTCAGCGTGCTTCGAGGGATGCTGTGCTATCTTCACCTCTGCTAGCTCCAGGGATAGGCATATGACCAGGCTTGGCTAATCAGAGTGCTGTGGTGACTGGTTCGTAAGTGGACATGTGACCTGAGGTCAGCCACTTAAATCCTTCCCCAGGACTTTTGATGGAACTAAAGAGAGACTCTTTCAGCACCTGAGATAGCAAGGTAAGGACAGTGTAAGACTGGAGATGCTAGGAGCCACCTTTGCCACCTCATGGAAGAATCTTGCCTGAAATGAGAGCTAACCTAGAGGAGAGAAGAGCTAAGAAATGGGTGAGAGAGAGTCAGAGCAAGGGTGTGATTACATCACCTTAGTCCCTGGCCCAGCAGTACTTCATCCTAGACGGATGGATAGATAACCAACTTTGTAGTTATACGAATCAACAAACTTCCTTTTTAAAGTTAATTGAAGTTGGGGTTTTCTTCGCTTAAAATCAAGAGTTCTGATTAATAGAGCAGACAGGCAGAAAATCTACTTCACAAGAATGTGACAAATGCTATTATAATAGAGGGAAGATGGGGAGGCAGGAAAGCATGATGGATGAGGGGCTGGTACAGATGCCGTTGGTGCCCTGCCTCTATCCACTTGGACGTCTGGATGTCTCCTGCAGCTTCTAGGGACCATTTCCATAGTCATCATCAGCTTCCTGCTTGGGTACCTGTGTCTCTCTGCCTGGAGGAGTGTGCTCAGCCCACCACAGGACAGGCTAGAGTGCTGAGGGGTTAGAACCCTGAGGACCAACCTTCCACAAACAAGGGACTGCAGTTATGGCATCAGCTCCCCAGTCCGCTCACTCCTGGGTGCAGCAATTCTGAGGTGTGCTTTCCTCAGCACTTCAGAAGGTCTCTGGCAGGCTGGAGCCCTGTTGTCCTCAGCAATAACCCTGCTCTGCCTGCTGACTCTTGCTCATGGAGGATCCTTTTCTTATGTTTATGTTTTGTAATCTCACTCCATCAAGCCTCTGTCTGCACAGTCTGGGTTGAAGATGTGTCCCTCAGGGTGGTTTTGCCTTTGATTCTGCCGAATGTCTCAGGGTCATCATAGGCTTAGGACCAAGTTTTGTGTTCTTTTCTTTTACCAGACATGAAACAATGCAAATTTAAAGCCCCAATACAAGTGGAGTTACGGATAATCATGAAAGACATTTTCCCCATCCAGAGCCAAGTCAAAGACAGACAGCTTTCTCTGTCGTCTCCCTTTGCCATGAATGGACTGTATCCGGCTAACTGGCTCATTAAGTGTGTAGCCCTGATGGGGCTCTGCTTTCAGGAGGAGGTTTCAGTTCTAACTCTCCATCTCATGAACCCAAGGCTCTCTCTCCTGTTCTCAAAGGACATTCAAACGCAAACACCTTGAATGTGGTATTAACTGGAATACAGTATTGATATAAGCAGCTTTGACAGAGACCCTAAATAACAATACCTGAAACGAGAGAGTGTATCTCTTTTTCACATGACAGTTCATGGTGGTGTAGCAACCTGGCCCTGTGATGTTGTCAGGAGTTCAAGGTCCTTCCATATTGTCTTCCCATCATCCTAGGGTGCTGACATGCTCCAGAAGGGGTCTCAGCCATGCCTATGTCCAAGTGTCAAGCTAAAAATTAGGGAGAGTTGGAGAGTATGGATATGGTGGGATGCAGAAACAAGATCAGTCTCTACCACAGTAGTGGAGACCAAAGCTCTTCTGCCCCGGAGCAGATGAAATCTGATTTAGAAAATCAAAGACACAGGACACTACTTCACCACCTGTGGTAGATGCTGATTAATGCCCGTGACACTTCCTAGTCGTGAGGAAACGGTCAGGCAATGGGTGGTGTGGACAAACTAAATAGGTTTAAAGGAGGAAGTGTCTGTGTATGCGTGTGTGTGTGTGTGAGTGTTATTTCAAGTGTTTTTATTCTGAGTGGTAGGTACCAGAAATACTGACAGATGTGTCTTAGTCTGTATAGTTCAGCAATCGCATAGGCTCTCAGTCTCTGATTTGATCCACTTTTACAGATTTAACAGATCCTGAAATCCATTTCAGGGCATATACTTCCTCCTTGCTCTCACTGGCAATCGAGCCAAAGTTGGAAATATGCATTTTCAGACTTCAATGAGGAACTCCAGATGGTGTCCCGCTGGGATGTGGATTGAGTCCATGGTCAGAAAAGATGGATTAAATGGGAACAAAATGGGAAACATGTGCTTGAAGTCTAACAGCAGCTGCCAAGGGTCATTCTGCTGTAGTAGCTATGCCTGGATTATTAGTATAAAGACCAATGTTACCCGTTCTTCAAATTCATTCAGGGGATTGGGGGTATGTTTGTGTGTGCGTGTGTGTGTGGGCGTGTCTGTTTGGTGTATGTGTCTGTCTGTGAGTATGAGGTGCTATATGTGTCTTTGTGTCTCTAATGTATGTATTTGTGTTTATACGTGTGTGTAGGGGTTATGTGTGTACCTGTGTCTCTGTGTGTGTATGTGTGTCTATCTCTGAGCCCCGTGGGACTATACCCTTTTATCTGTCACTATTCAGCATGATAAACAATAACTTGTCATAATAGAAGTGATCATGTAGGGACCTCCCTGGTGGTACAGTGGTTAAGAATCTGCCTGCCAATGCAGGGGACATGGGTTCGAGCCCTGGTCCGGGAAGATCCCACATGCCACAGAGCAACTAAGCCTGTGAGCCACATATCCTGAGCCTGAGCTCTAGAGCCCACGAGCCACAACTACTGAGCCCCCATGCCACAGCTACTGAAGCCTGTGCGCCTAGAGCCCGTGCTCCGCAACAAAGAGAGGCCACTGCAATGAGAAGCCCGCGCACCGCAACAAAGAGTAACCCCCGCCGCTTGCCGCAACTAGAGAGATCGCGCGCAGCAGTGAAGAACCAACGCAGCCAAAAATAAATAAATAAAATTATTTTTTTTAAAAAAGAAGTGATCATGTAATTTAGGATTAAATCACTGTCTATTCTAGCATACTAAGTGCAAATCTTAGCCCACAAACATAAGTGTGCATGAAATAAAACTGTTTTACTTCAGCAGAAGTTAATGTATATCATAAGCCTCCTTTCTGGAGGTAGGGGAGGAAGAAACTGAATCTCAATAAAGTCAGCTTTCTTCTTCTCCCACCACCCCTTCCTTTGAGATTGTCTAAGTTCCCCAGGACTTGAGTAGCACTGATATATGGGTCACATCTGGTCTTCATGGGCATCTGTCCGTGTTGGCATTGACCAGGACCAGGGCTGAGGGACAGTGGGGGACAAGGAAGCCAGGACCCATTTCCAGGGCCAGAGGTTTGGAAGGGGGTCGGGGTCTGACTAAGCTGCATTGTACAGATCTGCCTGAATCCTCTCTAGGGACCCCACCCAGGGCCTCCCTACCCCTTCAGATTGTTGAATTATGGTTATTTGTTGTTTGGGCTGTTGATTCACCACCGAGCAACCCCTTGTTCCCTCCCATCCCTGGTCTCTCTTTGTGTGAGTCTAGTGCCCTTCTTGGGCACCTGGGAACCCAGTGGCTCTCAAAGAGAACTCAGGAAAGTCTGCAAACATCTTCTCTGCCATCTTGCCACTTCCACAAATCTGCACACTTCAATTCCTCCCACGTTCTAGATTTTTCCATCATCTGTCCGCCTCTCTGAGTCTCAGTCTGTAGTGGAGAGCAGGTCACAGTGCACCTCCAGGACCCATTAGTGTCTACCCACTCCTTCCTCTCCTTTCCCCAACTGGGAGAGTTCCAGATTGGGTGAGGAAGTTGGAATAAGGTAAACTATGGCCCCTAATCAGGTGTTGTTCCAAATGTATTTTGGATGCCCTCGATTTTTCTTGCTAATCCTGAGGCTTAGGCTTTTAAAAATCAAAAGCTAAGAACCGACTCTTTAACATATTGCTCAGCTTTCTGCAATGTCTCTTCATCTCTGTGGTAAGCTGGGTGTCAGGCTGACTGATAAGGAAAGGACAGAGAGTAGAAGGGCAGAGGGGAAGGGAGAAACACATCCAAAAATACACCATTCTAGCACCTGACCACACCAGGAAAATCACGGGGCTACAACTGAATAGGATACCATAACTTCCTGTAATCAGGATGTGGAAACCTGTTTCACACACCTATGTCTGGGATATATTTTGCCCTGGAAGCCTCAATAAGCCCTGAAACGATTTGAATTTTGTAGAGAAAACTGTGCACTTTTCCCCATCTCATCTGCTAGGTTGTGGACCAATTTCAAAGTAATAGCAAATACCATGAAAATTCTCTGAAATCCAACATTCATAGGAAATGTGCTAGCCTCTGATCTGCTGCCAACATAAGTGTCAGATGTCCTTCCAAGGCTGCCACTCATCCCTGTGACTGGCCCAGAGTCTACCTCTGATCAACAGAACATTGCCGTGTCTCTAGGAATGAGTGCACACTCAACCCAAGCTGGGAGTTGGCAGCTCTATCCCATAGTTGCCAGCCTTTGCAAGACTACGCTTCAAGCTTCCCACTTTCTGGTCCTTCAGGTTTGGTCCTTCTGGTCTACCTGCCCAACCTCATTTGCAGGGTATGTCAAGGTCGTACAGAAGAAGAAGCCTGACAGATGGTCAAGGTCACCTTTCAGAAGAAGAAGGGAAAATGTGTTGGTAGCTAAGGGCCTGCATGTCTCTTCTGGCACAAATTTCTTGCAGGTGCATATCTCTGCTCCACGTGCATGAAAACACTATCAATGAACTTCAGGCAGATGTGTTTTTCCTAAAGTGGGTTCTGTGCAAAAGTGATAGATATTATATGAAAATAGGAATATATTTAGCAGGTCAAATTCTCAGAGTCTTTAATATAGAACTGTACATTGTAATGCTCCAGATGGGGGTATAATATGTGATGTTGACTAATTCAGTTGGCCCCCAAAGACTTTCTGACACAGATAGCTCCTGGGACTGACACAGATAGTCGCTGGTTTGAACACACTTTGAGAAATGCCATGGCAGTGTACACTTCTCTTGTTACAGTATATTGCTCTGTGGTTCTGACCGTTGGGGTTAAAAAAAAAATATTATCTCGTAGAAGCTAAGTGACTAAGAAGCAGCAGTTTGGAATCACTATCAAAGCAGCCTCTCATCCTTCCTGTAAATGTCTAGATTCTAAGAAATCAGTGGCTGGATTGTTGTCACTGCTCATTTCAGAGCTGGGTTTGTCTGGCTTTGTTACTATTTGTCCAAGATCCAAATTGTTTCTTTTATTTATACTTTCTTTTTTGAAACACAGACACAATCTTCAATAGCCCTAAAAGATTGTCGGGAGGGTCTTATGAGCATCTCAGAGTCTTTTTGGGCGATAAGCCAGTAGCCTATTTATTATTATTATTATTTTAAATGTATTTATTATTTATTTATTTATTTTTAGCCACGTTGGGTCTTCAATGTTGTGCACAGGCTTTCTCTAGTTGCGGCAAGCGGGGGCTGCTCTTCGTTGTGTTGCGTGGGCTTCTCATTGCAGTGGCTTCTTTTGTTGCGGAGCGTGGGCTGTAGGCGCGTGGGCTTCAGTAGTTGTGGTGCGCAGGCTCAGTAGTTGTGGCTTGCGGGCTCTAGAGCACAGGCTCAGTAGTTGTGGCACACAGGCTTAGTTGCTCCGCGGCATATGGGATCTTCCCAAACTGGGGCTCAAACTCGTGTCCCCTGCATTGGTAGGCGGATTCTTAACCACTGCACCACCAGGGAAGTCCCCCCTATTTATTATTAAATTAATTCATCCACCCAATGATTAGCATCAGCTATGAACTGGGCCCTTTGGAACATACAAAGTTAAATAAGGCAAACTTCCTATTCTTTAATATCTTCTGTGCCAGCTCTGTCTTGATGTCTTCAGCCATTATGTTCTAGAAAACATTAGAGTAACATGTTTATAGATAAAGGAACCCATCTGGAGGTGAAGTTAATAGGTGGTTCCAGGTTGGCTGCTGTGAGGTGAGAAACTGTTCCAAAGCAACAGGATAAGGAAGGAAGATCATTACTTCAGTTCTACTTAATTTCAGTGAACTTCTTGGAAGAGGTGGTATTTTAAAAGATTTGAAATAAGGACATTGGACTGATTTCAAGACTAGTTGTTCAATAAATGTATGAGGATCCGGCTTGGAAATGTCAGCACAATGAACGAAAAGAATAACCTCCACCCACAGCTGAGAAGCAGTGGCACTGGGTATCCTAAACGTCTTTGTTCACAGCTGAAGACAGCATCTCCTATATTTCCTTAATTCCCACTGTTGTGAACTCTCAAACCAGTGTTTCATTATAATCTTGGCCCTTCAACAGCACAGTTCATCCAAAGATGACAGGGTATTATGAACAGAAATTAGACCTTGGACCCAGTTTGTAATAAATCATAAGCTTCATTGTATAGATGAGGAAAAGGGACCAACCGCTAGATGACAGATTTGCCATGGAGCAAGAGGGCAGACTCCACGTGGGCATTGCAGAAAGATTCCATTGTGAATTTTGACCGACCCATGAGGCAACTCTCTTTGGGGGAAGTGGTGTGGAAGGAGAACAATAAAAGGCAGAGAAAAAGAGGGATAATTGGGGGCAGATGTCCCTCCATCCAACTACTCCATCAAAATCATTTGAACGCCCAGATAAATGTTAGCACAGCACAGTGCTTACTAAATATTAAAGGAGAAACTCAAACTATTTTCCTATTCAAACCCAATTAAGATCTACGTGAAGAACAGGAGAATTTTTCCTCTGACTCAAAATGAACAAAAGGCATATGAATAATGTTAGGATGTGACCTCACTGTGGTTAAAAATATTTGCATTGCTTGTATGTAAAATGGCAGGTAAACCACTCAGGACTAGTGTGGGCAACAAGAAATATAAACATAAAAGAGAAGAGGAAATGAAAATGCAATGGTAATAATAGACTTGGATTAATACCAGTATTTTCAAAGGAGCCCAAACAACTGCAGATTCAATAGAAGTTTCTTTGCCAAGGACTCCAACACATTCCATCTATCAGCAGGCTGGCTGCTGTTTCCTAAGGAATGTCTCTAAGATCAGCCCTTTCCCCCTGGCCCTCCATACAGAGGCTCATGACCCACATGGCTTGCTTTAAGTTTCAATTTCCTCTTAGGCTTCTGAATGGAAAATTTGTCTTCCTCTCTATAATACGTTCAGTTTGCTTTCATATAAAAATAATATTAATTAAGATTTCACCCTCAAGTTGAATTGACTTTTAACCTGGCGTCTTGAGTAACAACCATGTTAAAGTTTGGCTCCAAAGATTCCTGCTCATTCCCTTTGCCCTGGTTGTTTGGTGAAAAACAGAGTTACATAAGGAAACCGCTATGCAGGATTTTCGTAAGTTAGTGCCTTTTAGATTTCACATGCCTGATTTAGTTCTCTAAAAACAAAATTCAAAACAGCCTTCGTCCCATTTTTTGTTAATGCTGAGGCTATTACAAATGTTTTAATTACTTGATTTGACAAAAAAGACAGAACATATTAAAAAAAAAAAGTCCAGAGATGTTTATTGAATCCATGTCCCTCTTTGGGGTGGGCAGCCAAGGTGTGAAGATAGCTAATGTCTTTTTTTCTGCCTTATATTCACACCTTGGTGAGTTTTCCTCCTGCTTCGGTTGAGGTCACACTACCTAGAAGGTGACAAGCCAGAATCATAGCCTGGGCCCTGGAGAGTCCCCTGGAGTCCCCCCTGCTTTAATGTTCAAGCAGGAATCCATCAAGATTACCTGAGATCAGGGAAAAGGCACCTGAGTCTGCTCCTGGACAAACTGAAAGCCCCTAGTTCCCTTTATCTCTTCTCAGTGTTCTTATTTGCCTATCTTCAATGACCTATCTAGTGAATCACTGAGAAATTCACTGTCAGAGGCAGAGCAAACTCAATGAGCTGCCACCATCAGCCGAGGAATAAGCATGAAAAGGAGTCGCCCTAGGACCAGCTTCTCTGCATCTCACTTCTTAATTTTACCCTCTGATTTTTCAACATAGACTTAATGGCCATTATACTGACATAGAATCTTCAAAAAAGTTATTGAAACCAAAAAGAATGGAAAGCAGGGACTCAAAGAGATATTTATACATCCATATTCATAGCAGCATTATTCAAAACAGCTAAAAGGTGGAAGCAATCCTTGTCCATTGATGGATAAATGGATAAACAAAATGTGGTCTATACATACAATGGAATATTATTTAGCCTTAAAAAGGAAGGCAGGACTTCCCTGGTGGTGCAGTGGTTAAGAATCCGCCTGCCAATGCAGGGGACACGGATTCAAACCCTGGTCTGGGAAAATCCCACATGCTGTGGAGCAACTAAGCCCATGTGCCACAACTACTGAGCCCATGTGCCACAACTACTGAAGCCCTCTC
Organism: Hyperoodon ampullatus; assembly: GCF_949752795.1. Classification (NCBI taxonomy): domain Eukaryota; kingdom Metazoa; phylum Chordata; class Mammalia; order Artiodactyla; family Ziphiidae; genus Hyperoodon; species Hyperoodon ampullatus. The sequence goes on from NC_136922.1 coordinate 62,558,037, forward strand.
ACCTAGAGCCCATGCTCTGCAACAAGAGAAGCCACCGCAGTGAGAAGCCCACGTGCCGCAACGCAGAGTAGCCTCCGCTCACCGCAACTAGAGAAAGCCCACGCACAGCAGCAAAGACCCAATGCAGCCAAAAATCAATTAATTAATTAATTTTAAAAAAGAAAAGGAAGGCAATTCTGACACGTGCTACAATATGGATGAACCTTAAGAACATTATGCTAAGTGAACTAAGCCCGTCACAAAAAGACAGATACTGTATGACTTCACTTATGTGAGGTACCCAGAGTGGTCAGAGTCATAGAGACAAAAGGTGGAAGGGTGCTTGCCAGGGGATGGGGGGAGGAGGGAAAGCAGAGTCAGTGTTTAATGGGCACAGAGCTTCAGTTTGGGAAGATGAAAATTTCTGGAGGTGGGTGATGGTGATGGTCGCACAAAATACGATGTGCTTCATGCCACCGAACTGTACATTTTAACATGGTCAAGATGCACATGTGATGTTATGTGTATTTTACTACAGTTAAAATTGTTGCAGGGACACAACATGGGAAGAATCGGTTGGGAGGAGGTGATGATCCCTTCTCCTCACCCCCACCCCAGACACACCTGGGCAGTTGGAGTAATTTATTGACGTATTTAGTTTCCATGTAAGCACCCAGTTAGTGATTTATTTTGCTGCTTTACACTCCTGAGCGTAAGAATACAACAGCAAACCCCTCCCTCTTCCTTCACAGTGAAGGGTCAGGTTTTCGGGTTCTTTGGTATTCTCCCCCCTTCTCCCATGGAGAACGACCGGCTTTCCTGTGTTCTAAAGGCTGCTTAAAGGACAACCCCACCTGGGTGTGGATTTGGTCTTTCTGGACCCATCTAGGGAGGGTTGGGAGCTATCCCAAATGGCCGTGGGTTGGAGCAGGGAGGTGGGGCCTAGGAGTTTGAGATGGGGGCTTTGAAGGGCTATGAGAGCTTGCAGCCCCAATATCAGGAAGGGTTGAGGGTTTGTGGATTTGCGAGCTGGGGCCCCAATGGGAAGTTATGTTAATACCTGGAAGAAGGAGTCACTGGTTGCAGTAAGGGGCTTCACGGGCAGGTGCCCATATGCACACAGCATGGCAGTCCTGTGAGGACGTGCCCACCAAGGGGACATAGGGAGGCAGACACTGACACTGGCAGCAACACAAGTGGCAATAGAGCAAGTACCCAGGACAACCACAGTGGATTAAGGAGCTTATGGGACCACATAATCTTCCTGTTCCTGTGCCAGTCACTAGAGGGAGGGGAGGGAGCCTGGGCTTGAGGGGCAGGGGAGGAATATGTGCTCAGAGCTGGATATGAGTCAACGGGGAAGAAACCAAGAAGTGTGTCGCTGTCTACACCTTTAACGAGTGCCTTGGAACACTTCCAGCTGTCACAATTGTCCATATTTTGCTCTGAATCCAATCTGTGATTCCTATTGTCTTCTTACACTGTGGGATGCTTAGGAAGATGTAACAGATGGCCGTGTGTGGCAAGAATACTCCTTCCCTACTGTCAGGAGTGGTTTTTTTTTCATATATTCCGTTTTCTCTCATCCAAAAATAATTTTCTTTATATCAAAAGCAATATGCTGTTTTCATATTGTAGAAAATTATAAAGAAGAAACTTTAAATCTCCCATTATGCCACAGCCACTGAGCAACCACTATTAACTTATTACTGCATCTCCTTCCCAGGTTTTCCTGTGCATTGTTTAAAGTCTTTGGCCACATGCCTCCTTCAGGTCCCACTGCCCCAGGTGTGCCAGTGAACCTGTACTAAACCTTTTACATGCCACTCATGCCTACAGTCGCAGATGGAGCCAGGAGTGCCATATGTGACCCAGAACAGAGAGAAAGCTAATCCGCTCATAAAGGATGCAAACCCACCACCTTCTTAGCAGATTCCCCACCAACCACAGATCTGATCCTGATGCAGGCAGTTTAGATGACACTGAGCTGTTTCCAAACGTTTATTGGAACTTGCACGATATTTATCTATAAAAACAAGATTGTAAATATTGTTTAGATTTCCAGGCCAGTTCACCGAAACTGAAGTGACCAACAACGTAACTGAGAGATCGTTGATAACAGTTCTGATCACAGATTCCTCCAAAGTCCTTCTGAATTCCGGGTCCCTCTGAGACCCGAATCTCAGCTGTCTGAGTCTTAACCCCTTCCCCTTGTCTCGGCCCTCTAAATTTGGAGGGTGTGTGGATTTGGCTTGGCAGATAGCAGTGGAAGGTCAAAAGCAAGATGAGAGGACTCAATGGGGGAAGGATGGCATCATTTACATGTCTAGTGCTATGAATCTGGGCGTCAGAGGTGAAATCTTGGGCTTGGGAGTCAGTCTTGACCTAGGTTCAGATCCCAGCTCTGCCTTTTATTAGCTGTGTGAGTTTCGGCAAATCAGTTAACCTCTCTGAGTCTCAGTTTTCTTATCTATAAAATGGAAATAGTGATACATATTCCTAAGGACTTATGAGAAGATTACATGAGATAGGACATCATTTCTCAGACTTGAGAGTGACTCTATCTTACAGATCCCCACTGTTGATTTGAATTATTTAAGTTAGGACATGTCTTAAATACTAACAAATATATTCTTATACAACTATAAAACCAAAGGCAAGTTTACAAGTAAAAAGGACAAACAAAAAGCCAACAAAATTAAAATCAATTAATGTGAGGGAAGATGTTATTTTGCTGAAATTAATTCAGCTTCTTGAAACATTCACTTCTAGCAACTGCCAGGACATGGTTCTTTTGAGCTTGGCATCTCTAGTCCACTACATGCTGTATGATGATTAGCCTCACCTACAACCTAAGCCTTAGACGTTGTACCCTGGAGGACTGCAGGCTGTCTTCAGCCCAGGGACATGTTTCATTTGCCCCTCACAATATTAGGGTTTTTTTTTTTCAATTAGTTGCTATTATAGAAGAATTAAGACATTTCACACAAACTCTGCCTTTCCAGCTTCTCTTGAATAGCTGGAAGATTTGCCCCACGAGGCCCACATTCCCACGAGGCCACAGAGTCTGGAGCTGAACGGCGGCCCCTCTAGCCTAAGCCTGGGCTTCGGTTTTGCCCCCAACTCCACTCCCCCGGCTGTACTCATTCATGTCAGCTGCCAGCCCCTGTGGTATTCGGGTCTGTGACCCCTCCCTATGTGACTTGTTGAAAAGCATCTGTTCTTTCTTCACTAGCCAGTGACAATTAAACAGTGCTTCAAGACACCCACAAAAGGTGAGAAACCCAAGAGCAAAAGAGTTGCTGAAATTATGAGTATTCAGTTACAAGGTGTCCATCTAGATGACCCAGCCAAATATGTTTATGTAAATGTGTTTGAAGATTACAGACATACTTTGTTTTATTGCACATCACTTTATTGTGCTTCACAGATAATGCTTTTTTTTTTTTTTTTTTTTTACAAATTGAAGGTTTGTGGCAACCCTGTGTGGAACAAGTCAATTGGCACCATTTTTCCAACAGCATTTGCTCACTTCATGGCTCTGTGTCACACATTTGGTCATTTTTGCAATATTTCAAACTTTTTCATTATTATTATATTTGTTATGGTGATTTGTGATCAGTGATCTTTGATGTTATTATTGCAAAAAGATTACGACTCACTGAAGGCTCAGATGATGCTTGGCATTTTTTAACAATAAAGTATTTTTTAATTAAGGTATGTACATTGTTTTTTAGACATAATGCTATTGCACTTTTAATAGACTACAGGATAGTATAAACATAACTTTTATATACACTGGGAAACCAAAAAATCCATGTGACTTGCTTTATTGCAATATTCACTTTTCGCAGTGGTTTAAACCCACAATATCTCCGAGGCATGCCTACCTTATTGAAGTGAAAATACAAAATGTTTAAATTCTCCCAGGATATTCTTAGTCCCTGTGGGGTCCTTGAACCCCAGTTTGAGAACCACTAAGATAAGGGTGTCAAACACTTAGAACTGTGCCTAGCGCAAAGACTAATAAAAGGGCAAGGGTGTTTTAATGATATGGCCTGAACAATGGGAAAGTTGCCAGGAGGTTCCTGCCGCCTGCCTGCTTGACTCTGAGTCACAGGTTAAGCTCATTGACATTTGACTTGTGGTTCACCATCCTTTGCAGAGCTCTTTCTTTGGGGTGTACACTCCAAATTGTCCATCTGCTCCGAGAGCTCTGCCCCTAAGACTTCTCCTTGCAGACCTTCATTTGCAGGGACCAGAGTAGCAGAGAGGTGACTCCACCCCTCCCCTTCTGAAAAGAAACCATGCAATTTTAGCTTCTGGAATCTGTGTCAGGTGGTTAATCCTCACTGCTCATGGGGGGCAGAGATTCACATGCAAAAATGAAGTCAAGGGCTTCTCCAAACCGATTACAAGGCATTTGCTGACTTTTCTTTTTTTTAATAAATTTATTTATTTTTGGCTGCATTGGGTCTTCGTTGCTGCATGCAGGCTTTCTCTAGTTGTGGTGAGCAGGGGTACTCTTTGTTGCAGTGCGTGGGCTTCTCATTGCGGTGGCTTCTCTTGTTGCGGAGCACAGGCTCTAGGCACACGGGCTCAGTAGTTGTGGCACGCGGGCTCAGTAGTTGTGGCGCATGGGCTTAGCTGCTCTGCGGCATGTGGGATCTTCCCGGACCAAGGCTCGAACCCGTGTCTCCTGCATTGGCAGGCGGATTCTTAACCACTGTGCCACCAGGAAGCCCGGCATTTGTTGACTTTTTAAGCAGCTCTTAACAAAAGGAGGTGGGGGAGTAAAGGGAGATATGCTTATTTGATTTGAATGGTCTTAGAGAAATCAACAATATGAGAGAAAGTAGGAGGAAAAAGTACAGGTCTAGAGATCACACATGGGAATGAAAGGGTGCCACTGAACATTGTCTAAGGTAGGGACACATTTCTAAATCCCAAATGTCCAATAAACAGGATCAAATTGATCAGCACCAAAAGATGAGCCCACTACCTGGACACTGCTGAGAAGTAAATGGAAAAAAATCAAAACTATAGGGCATGGAAATCCATTTTCCCTTTGTGGATCAAATTAAGTTTCCATGGCAAGCATAACCCAATCTTTTTATTGTTTGAGGCTCTTAAATAGTAGTAAGCCACCTCTGAGCATATACCCCTTCAAATTTTCTTTGCTAGTTTACTGTGAGTGGACAGTGATGAGAATGGAGAATAATGGGGGAACAGATGGAAAAGAAGTGGTGTCTGAGTCTTGCACGTGCTGCTGGCGGATGCCTGGAGGGAACTAGTGCAGGGAGAGGATGAAAGTTCTTGAAGCACTTTTCTGAGAGTTGGTGAGCAACCCAAAGACGCACTGAGGACTTTTCTTCCCAACAGGCTCATGCTGACCCAGCATGTGGACAGAGACTGGTCAAGGGCAGGATGGTACACAGAGCCCCTGACTTCCTCACGGAAGTGAGTAAATTCCTCAGGATCGAAACAAACAGCACACTCCTCAGTGACTATAATCATGACCAGTCCTGCCCCACAGGAGTCCTGCTGCACCATCCATGGCCACTTTTGGTCCATGAACGGCTGGGGAAAGAGCCTTCACTCTAGTAGCTGGTCCTGCTTAGAACTGAATAGGGGACTGTCTTGGCCTTCTCAGGCTGACATAACAAAATACCCTAGAATGGGTGGCTTAAACAACATAAATGTATTTCTCACAGTTCTAGAGGCTGGGAAGCCCAAGATCAAGATGCTGGTCCTCTTCAGTGGTCCTCTTCCTGGCTTCAGATGGCCGCCTTCTTGTTGTGTCTTACATCTGCCACTCTCTGGTGTCTCTTATAAGGACATTAATGTTATTGGATCAGGGCCCCACCCTTATGACCTTAATTACCTCCTTAGAGGCCCATCACCAAATACAGCCGCAATTGTGGGGCTTAGGGTTTCAACCTATGAATTTTGGGAGGACACAGTTCAGTCCATAGCAGGGACTGTCCATGCGTTATCATTTGAAGTGTCACAAACACACCCACCCAGTCCATCCCAGTGGCTTGATTGATGTGAATACAGTCTCCACAGATAGAAGTAAGGACATACTACACTCGTCCACTTAACCAGACCTACTAAAAGTTTTACCTACCAGCAGTGACCAAAGAATGCCTTTACCCTGACCACAGAGAGCTTCAGCTTGAGGGGAGAAGGGAAAGAAGCCTTAAGTTTCCTTTAGAGGCCAACTTCTCCATTTTGCAGATGAATAAACTGAGGCTCAGAAAAGTAATGCTTTTGGATTTGTTAGGGACTTAGAGGCCCGTCCTCATGCATTTATACTCTGCACCAGGTCTGTTTGAATTTGTAGAAAAATTTAGTTTCATGTATGTTTTCCCATGTTAACATGCTGAGGACAGTACTGGGAATTCTCTATGGGACTTCAGCCGTGGAGCCAGCCATGGACACAGGAAACAGAGGGACCTTCAAAGTGTCTTCTGACCATGCTCAGCTGAATTCCAGAGTCCAGGAGTCTGGAGAAAATTCTGCCCTAAGTTCTCAAATATAAGAAACAATGAGCTTATGGAATGAAAAGTCCTTTAAAAAGAGAAGATATTTAAACCCAGGGTACAGTTCCTCAGATTAAAGTCATTCATCCCCCCACCTCCCTATTATCCTGTTTTTTTTTTTTTTAATAAGAACAGATGAGATGGATTGCAAAGCAATTCTGCCTTTGCACCACAGTGGCTTAATGCTTCAGTAAAAACTTCAGCTTTAGTCATTATTATGGGTTGAATTATGTCTCAGAATGTGAACTTATTTGAAAATAGGGTCATTGCAGATGTAATTAGTTAATTTGAGGTCACACTGGAGCAGGGTGGGCCCTTAATCCAGTACAACTGGTGTCCTTATAAAAAGATTCTGTGATGTTACAAGGGAGGAAGGCCATGCGATGACGAAGGCTGAGGTGGGAGGGATGCCACTGCAAGCCAAGGAATGCCAGCAGTCACCAGCAACACCAGCAGCTGGGAGAGAGGCTTGGAACCAACTCTTCCTCAGAACCGTCAGAAGGAACCAACCCTGCCAACACGTTGCTTTTGGACTTCCAGCCTCCAGAACTCTGAGAGAATATATTTCTGTTGTTTTAAGCCACCCAGTTTGTAGTAATTTGTGAGGACAGCCTTAGGAAACTAGTATTGGTGCTTTGCGTAGAATTAGACCCCAGAAAAGAATGAACTGGCTGGGACTGTCACTGAAAGAAAGAGGGAAGAGTCCCAGTCCAAAAATGCAAATATGCAGTTCCAGTGTCGCCAGTCCCCTATCACTTGCCCCAGGTGGACATGGCTAATGGGTCACAGCCGGCTCTCCCAAGGGGCCAGGGCCAGGCCTCTGAGTGCTTCTCCACCAGCGCTCCAGGCTGCCACTCACATCAGAGACCCCTGCACAGTTCTGATCCCTTCCTCTTCAAGAGATACTTTCAACTCCCTTGTGCCTCCTTAATCTACAGTCCACTCTTTCTCTGAGTTTTTAGTGAGCACCTGATAGATTGAACCACCAGAACAACTGCATGGCTGAGAGAGACGGACGAGAAGCTGGGTCCAGCCCAGGAGTGGGAGATGCTGCTAGGAGAGAGAAAGGCCAGGAAACACATAGCATATTAATTCACATATTAATTAATTCCTATTAATTAATTTATGCCAGGCAGACCGTGACAGCATCTACAGACAATGCCCTGAGTATCTAATAGTGAAATCTATGTTCCTACTTAGCAATTCCAAACAAAGCTGTTTTCTCTTTTAAGGAAAAAGGAAACCTAAATAACACTCCAATCTTCAACAAAACTGTCTGCACAAACAAACCATTCATGCAATGTGGGTTTTTAAGGACAGGTTTCAATTTGCAGCAGGTGCTTCCAAGGCATGGTGTGAAAAGTTGTGTTTCCTCTAGCTCTCTTTTCTGTGCAGCCTGGACGCAACTGCATCAGTGCTTTCCCTGCCTTTCCTATCACTACAGTCACGACAACAACTCAAATGAACTTTAAACAAAGACATGTCTTGTTGTCACGCCCACTTAGCCCACTGCCGGCTGTCTGAGTAACATTTCTGTCTGTCCTTCGGTCTTTGGAATAAACTGACTCTATTTTATCAAAACTTATGTCTCCTCATCTGTTATCTGCATGCCCTTCACACTGACATGCTGTGTTCAACTTTTTAACCAAGTGTTTACTGCTGGTGGCACTTCCACCCACCCCACCCCCACCCCCAGCCGCCCCATTCACTTCCTGCCATTCTTGTATTTGCATTACATTGATATGCAAATGAAATGAAATGAAGCACTTGTTTATTCAGTTGAGAAGTCACAGTTCTAGGGCTGAAGATGGGCTGGTTTATTTTTTAATAGATTTTTATAACACCAAGTTTTGCTGCTGTTGGAAAGCAGATGTTTGCCTGCCTTCTTTCCTTTTCTTTTGTTTCTTCCTTTCTTCCTTCCTCTTTCTCTCACTTGCCCTTGATGGTGATCAAAACAGGCTACCCCAAAATATGGCACCTTGGCATATTAAACATTTTAAACTGAAAGAGTTTGAGAAAAAAGGCAAAAGCAGGAAGGTCACTCTGACCTCCCCCCACAAACTTTCTTCCCTGAAACAGGTCATAATCTTCATTTCCTTATGAAGCCTCTCATGTCACATAAAACTTCTATTAAATAAAGTGTGGGGACTTCCCTGGTGGCGCAATGGTTAAGAATCTGCCTGCCAGTGCAGGGGACACGGGTTTGAGCCCTGCTCTGGGAAGATCCCACATGCTGCGGAGCAGCTAAGCCCGTGCGCCACAACTACTGAGCCTGTGCTCTAGAGCCCGTGAGCCACGACTACTGAGCCCACATGCCACAACTACTGAAGCCCACGTGCCTAGAGCCCGTGCTCCGCAACAAAGAGAAGCCACCGCAATGAGAAGCCTGTGCACCACAACAAAGAGTAGCCCCAGCTCACTGCAACTAGAGAAAGCCCGCGTGCAACATCGAAGACCAACGCAGTCAAAAAAATTATAAATAAATAAATTGTGTGCTTTTCCCTGTTAATATGTCTTTGTCAGTTTAATTTTCAGACCCTAAAATGTCAAGAGACCCTAAGAAGGGAAAGAAAACTTTTTTCCTCCCCTGTACCCTCTCTTTGTTTCTTCCTTCATTTCTTATTTATTTATTTTGTTGTGGTAAAATATACATAACATAAAATCTACCATTTTAACCATTTTTAAAGGTACAGTTCAGTGACACCAAATGCATTCACCAGCAAGTTAATTTTGTAAATGTTAACAAACTGATTCTAAAGTTTGTATGAAGAGGTGAAAGACCCAGAATAGCCAACACTGTATTAAAGGAGAAGAGTAAAGTCAGAGGATTGACACTACTTGACTTTGACTTACTATAACACTATGGTAATGAAGACAGTGTGTTTTGGTGAAAGAATAGACAAATAGATCAATGGAACAGAATAGAAAGCTCAGAAAGAGACACAATACAATGTGGAAAAGATAGTCTTCAATAAAAGGCGCTGGAACAACTGGACATCCACATGCAAAAAAAATGAATCTAGACAGAGAACTTATACCTTTCAACAAGGTTAACTCAAAATGGTTCATAGACCTAAGTGTAAAATGCAAACCTATGAAACTCCTAAAATTAACACAGGAGAAAAAAGCTCGATGTCTTGGGGCATGGCAATGACTTTTTAATACACCAAAAGCACAATCCATGATAGAAATAATTGGTAAGCTGGACTTCATTAAAATTAAAACCTTATGCTCTGCAAAAGACACTGTTACGAGGTTGAGAAGACAAGCCACAGAACTGGGAGAAAATTGCAAAAGACATTTGATAAAGGACTATGAGTCAGAGTATACGAAGAACACTTAAAACTCACAAATAAGAAAACAAACAACCTGATTAAAAACTGGGCAGAAAAACCTGAAAGGCACCTTACCAAAGAAGACAAAAAGATGGCAAATAAGCATATGGAAAAATGCTCCACTTCTTTTGTCATTAGGGAAATGTAAATTACAACAATGGGATACCACTCCATACCTATTAGAATGGCCAATATCCAGAACACTGACAACACCAAATGCTGGGGGGGAATGTGGAGCAACAGGAACTCTCAGTCTTTGCTGGTGAGAATGCAAAATGGTACAGCCACTTTGGAAGATCACTGACAGCTTCTTACAAAACTAAACATACTCTTATCCCATGATTTAGCAACGGCACCTTGATATTTACCCAAATGAGTTGAACAGTATTGTCCATACAAAAACTTACACATGGATCTTTTGTTTGTTTGTTTGTTTGAGGTACGCGGGCCTCTCACTGTTGTGGCCTCTCCCGTTGCGGAGCACAGGCTCTGGACGCGCAGGCTCAGCGGCCATGGCTCACGGGCCCAGCCGCTCCGCGGCATGTGGGATCTTCCTGGACCGGGGCACGAACCCGTGTCCCCTGCATCAGGCAGGCGGACTCTCAACCACTGCACCACCAGGGAAGCCCCTATACATGGATCTTTAAAGCAGCTTTATTCATAACAGCCAAAACTTGGAAGCACCCAAGATGTCTTTCAGTATGTTAATGGATAAATAAATTAATCCAGACAATAGAATTATATTCAGCACTAAAAAGAAATGAGATATCAAGCCATGAAAAGACATGGAGGAAACTTAATGGCATATTAAGTGAATGATACCAATCTGAAAAGGCTATATACTTCATGATTCCAACTATATGACAGTCTGAAAAAAGTCAAAACTATGGGGACAGTAAAAAAAAAAAAAAAAAAAAAATAATCAGTGGTTGCCAGGGGCTGGTGGGGAGGGAGGGATGAATCTGCAAAGCCCAGAGGAGTCTTAGGGCAGTGAAATTATTCTGTATGATGCTATAATGGTAGATACATATGATTATATATTTGTCAAAATCCATAAAATGTACAACACCAAAAGTAAACCCTGGTATTAACTATGGACTTTGGTTGATAATGGTATGTCAATGTAGGTTCATCAATTATAACAAATCTACTACTCTGGCGCAGGATGTTCATGGTGAGAGGGCTGTGCGTGTGTGGAGGTAGGGGATATATGGGAACTCTCTGTACTATCTGCTGTGAACCTAAAACTGCTATAAAAATAAAGTCTAGGGCTTCCCTGGTGGCGCAGTGGTTGAGAGGCCGCCTGCCGATGCAGGGGACACGGGTTCGTGCCCCGGTCCGGGAAGATCCCACATGCCGCGGAGCGGCTAGGCCCGTGAGCTATGGCCGCTGAGCCTGCGCGTCTGGAGCCTGTGCTCAGCAACGGGAGAGGCCACAACAGTGAGAGGCCCGCGTACCGCAAAAAAATAAAATAAAAAATAAATAAAAATAAAATCTATTTAATAAATAAATATTTTTAATAATTCATTATTCACCTGCTGCTGTATGACCTTGCTATTCCATTCCTAGCTATTTACACAAGTGAAATGAAAACATATGTCCACACAAAGACTAGGACACAAATGCTCAGAGCAGCTTTATTCACATGAACTAAAAACTGGAAACAACTCTGATGCCTGTCAGTGGGTGAACGGATAAACAAAATAGGGCATATCTATGAAATGGATACTAGCAACAAAGAGGAACAGACCACTGATACCCTAAACTCATTATGCTAATGCAGAGAAGCCAGAAGCAAAAGAGGACAGACTATATGATACCATTTATATAGAATTCTAGAAAATGTAAATTAATCTGCATGGTGACAAAAAATAGATCAGCAGTGCTGGCTGAGGGGTAGAGGGAGGAAAGTACTGGAATGGGCATTGGGAAACTTGTGGGTGATGGAAACGTTCTGAAACCGATTGCTGTGGTGATTTCACAGGTGTGGATTCCTGTTAAACGTCATCAAATTGTACACTTTAAAAGGATGGAAATAACTTTATTTACAAAACAGAAACAGACTCATAGACTTAGAAAATGAATTTATGGTTACCAGGGGGGAAGGGTTGGGAGTGGGATAGATTGGGATTTGGGGATTGACGTGTACACACTACTATATTTAAAATAGGGCTTCCCTGGTGGTGCAGTGGTTGAGAGTCTGCCTGCCGATGCAGGGGACATGGGTTCGTGCCCCGGTCCCAGAGGATCCCACGTGCTGCGGAGCGGCTGGGCCCGTGGGCCGTGGCCACTGGGCCTGCACGTCCGGAGCCTGTGCTCCACAATGGGAGAGGCCACAACAGTGAGAGGCCCGCGTACTGCAAAAAATAAAAATAAAAATAAGATAACCAACAGGACCTACTGTATAGCACAGGGAACTTTGCTCAATATTCTGTAATAACCTAAATAGGAAAAGAATTTGAAAAATAATAGATACATGTATGTGTGTTGGGTTGGCCCAAAAGTTCATTCGGTTAATGAATACGTTCAATAAAGTTCTTGGTGAAAATGAAAAATGTGTCTTTTATTTGTGCTTAAAACCGAACGAACTTTTTGGCCAGCCCAATATAATAATCACTTTGCTTTACACCTGAAATTAACACGATATTGTTAATCAACTATGCTCCAATATAAAATAAAAATTTTACAAAATGGATGGCATTCATTGTATGTAATGACACCTCAATAAAATTTAAAAATCTAATCAGTTAAATGGGTAGCAACTGTGGGCTTTCACTTGAATCAGGTTTATGGAAAAATTGAACATTAGAATAAAGAAATGCCAGACCTGGAGAAGAATATACGTTAAAAGCTTTCAAAATGTTTTGGGGCCCAAATCAAGGAATTTATTTTGAGGAAATCACAAGGGTGTTCATCCTAATATTATTTATAAAGAACAAATTGAAATGACCCAAATGGTCAGTAAGGAGGATTAGCTCAGTATATTACAGTACACACATATGATATTCCACTATGGTCTTTGCAAATAGTGTTGCTGAAGTGTATTTAATGCCACAGACATTTACAGTACATTAATGAGTGAAAAAAACTCTGGTTGCCAAAAAATCTGGTTGTATATATGGTATGACCCCATCTTTAAAAAAGTCATGTTGCTAAATACTTTGATGTCTGGATGGCATACACTAAAATATTAACATTTATTATCTCTTGGTGGTAAAATTATGGGTAATTTTAGCCTTCTTTTTCCATCTCTTTCTCCTTTGACTGATGCACAATAAGCAGGCGTGATGTATATTGATAGTGATAAAGATTTCCCAGAGCCTCTCAGCTACTCTAGGAGGAGGGAACCCCAGCATGATTGTTCTATAAATGCTGTTTCTTGGAGAGGGTGAATGGGATGCCCTGAGCACTGCTTTGACCCTTCCCCACCCCATTCCCAACCTCAGGAATGTAGGTGAGATCACTGAAGGTGCGACATTAGGACAAATGGTGAGGGAGGAACTTGCTTCCCTCCCAGTCCCCAGACATGCCACAGACCCTCCTGCAGTTTGCTCTTGCCTCCTCTGTCCAAGAGACAGGTGGAAGGATGGCCTGGTGATGCCCAGAACCACAGGAGGCCTCTGGATGCTCTGGAATAGCTGTACCTTCTTTTCACCTGCACAAACTCAAACTGGCAGAGGAAATTTCCTTCAAAGCCCAACCATTAATGATACCACCAGGAGATCTTAAACCAGGTGCAGCCACCAACACCCAGCTAAGGCAAAGTCTGATGACAGCCTCAAGTAGGAAGATCAGCATTTGACTGTAACACCGACGCTGCCCAGGTGAGGTCCCCTTGCAGGACCTGACATCTGCCTGCACTCCAAGTTTCTGACTGTGGGCTCCTCCCAGAATTAGGACTTGGGTTTTAATGATAATCTTTATCAACCTTCTCCACTCTCCCTGCTCCTACATAGACCTGCAGTTGAACCTGTACCCTGTCCATATGTGAGCATGCCCCACCCCCAGGCAACCAGACCCCTTTATGAATGTTTAGCCCCGAGTATTCTTTCTAGTAACACTACCAGCCACGTCCAGAAAGCATCCAGGTGGGAGAACAGTGCAGACCCTCCTGACACATGTACTCACTTTGCTGGCTCTGCGACTCTGGCAGGTGACCTCACTCATCTGAGCACCACCTTCATCTTTAAAATGTGGATAGTACCGTCCTTATGGATTTGTTATGGAGATTACATGAGAGAAAGGAATTTATAAAGTGCTATATAATATAACCGTCTACAGGGAATTCAGATTGCTTATGGCTTTTCTCCATGAAATCTTCTTATACTTTTCTATGTTAAAAAAAAAAAGGTCTAATAACACAAAACAGGAAAAATATTTTTAAAATATTCATCCTCCTAACTTTGGAAAGCCTTTCTAACCTCTCTTTCTTTCCACACATACACCTTATATCTATAGATGAGCTATGGCTAATATCAAAACAAATCTGCTTTTCCTTAGAAACAGTGGGTAAAGGAGGGGAGGATTCAAGACAGCCATAGGAGGGTAAAACTAGGGACATCCTTTAGGTTATTAAATATCAAGGAGTATATGTAGAGTGAGAAAAGTAGAGGGTTGGATAAGGCCTATGGGGTCTCAGCATTTGAGGATGGGGTTGAAGAAGAGAAGCTTACAAAGCAGCATGAGAAATAGTAGTCACAGAAGTCGGTGTGGCAGAGACTACTAGTTGCCCCAACATTCATTCTCTTTTCCATGGTGGTAGAATTTTAAATGGGTACATGGCTACCCAGCTAAAGACTGTATTTCCAAGCCTCTAGTGCAGCTAGATATGAACATGTGACTCTTTTCAGGCTAACAGTATCTGAACAGAAGAGATGTGGACAAATACAGGTTATTCTCTTGAAGGGAAGAGGTGTATCCTCCCCTATGTATTTTCCTTTTATCCCAGTGGTGGAATGAAGCTGTGGTGAAGAGCCATCTGGGGCGATGCACACAGGTGGAACATCTAGGAATGTTGGAGCAAGAAGATAGAAAGAACCCGGGCCTCTGACAATGTCACAGAGCAGAGCCAAAATACCAACTCCAGTGTTGGCATGAAAGTGAAATAAAATCCTATGCTTTTTAAGCAACTATTTCTTTAGATCTCTTAAATGTGGCTGAATCGATATCTATCCTACCCAGTGCATTCAGGGAAAAGACAAGTTAAAAAGGGAGTGACTAACAGAGAGAAATGCAGCTAATAGGTCAAATAAGATGAGGGCTGAAAAGCATCCTCTTGGTTAAGCAAAAAGGAATTCACTGGCGACTCCAGTGAGAGCATTTTCAAGGGGTGATATCATCAGGGGCTCAATTCTAAGAGTAAGCTTCAAGTGAGGAAGGATGAACAGTAAATATAAGCACTTTGCCAAAAAGTTTAGCTGTAAAGGAGGCAATAGCTAGGTAACAACTGGAGCATGACATGGAGTTGAGAAAAAATCCTGCCTCGCCTCTCTTGTACTATTTTATGGGATTCTCAAAGAATAGGACCCTATCCTAACAATAATTGCTTATATTCTCTACCTATTTTACTTACTGATGATTGTGTAGCAAATCACTTCAAAATTTAGTGGCTTAAACTAAAATAATTTACTACTTCTCAGGATTCTGTGGGATGACTGAACTAACATGTTTCAGGTGATGTGGGCCGGAGCACTGGGATGTTTGGAAGGCCCAAATGGCTGGTTATTTATTGACCAGAGGTCCTCTCCATATGGTTGCTTGAGCTTCCTCATGGCATGGCAGTCAAGTTCCAAGAAAACACATATCAAGAGTACAAAAGCATGAGCTGCTAGTACTTCCTAAGCCTTAGACCTGAAACTAGCATGGCATCACCCTCACCACAATCTTTTAAAATAGATCACTGGGCAGCCAGATATAACAGGAGGGGGCTACATAAGTATATGAATACAAGAAGGTTTTGGGGACCACCAAAATAACAGTCTACCACATGGAAATGACGCTGCAGGGGAGAGAGAGATTACAAAGGGGTGGGAGGAAGCTTTTTGACGTGGTGGGTATCTTTTTATATTGGTTGTACTGATGGTTTCATAGGTGATATATATCAGTGAAAATTCAGTTAACAATCAAACTAAGAAGAATAACAAAAAGGGGGGATTATATTCTAGCCAAACTGAGGATTATAATCCAGGGAAACAGACTCTCAGAAAGCTCTGAGAGCTGTTACACCTGTTAGAAGCAGAAGGCACAGTCAGACACATTTTTGAGACAAACGATCTTACATAAAAATGCCATATTGATATTTTACATAAACTTCAGCAAGGATACATAGTCCAGGTAAGCACATACAAAGCAAGTGTACAAAGCAAGCAACAAGTCACCATGACCCCCAACAGAGCTGGGAAGGAACGCTATTCTTTTAAGAAGTTGCACTGCTAGCGTCAGGAGAAAAACAAAGATCTTTGTGGTGGAGCAGGCACTCCCATCTTTGAGGAAGCTTGGTTAATGTGTAATGCAGATGCACACTGCATTTTAGTGGGGGAGGGAGGAGGTCCAAACAAGCATGGAGAGGGAATTTTATGTTTAAATTTTCTTGTCCTGCCTTAAAATATAAATTTTATTTCCATATATATAGATAGAGAACTTACCGAATTGTACACTTTATTTTTATTTTTTAATAAATTTGTTTATTTATTTATTTTTGGCTGCGTTGGGTCTTCGTTGCTGTGTGCGGGCTTTCTCTAGTTGCAGCGAGTGGCGGCTACTCTTCGTTGCAGTGCATGGACTTCTCACTGCGGTGGCTTCTTTTGTGTAGCACAGGCTCTAGGTGCACGGGCTCAGTAGTTGTGGAACGTGGGCTCAGTAGTTGTGGCTCGCAGGCTCTAGAGCGCAGGGTCAGTAGTTGTGGCGCACAGGCTTAGTTGCTCCTAGGCATGTGGGATCTTCCCGGGCCAGGGCTCGAACCTACGTCTCCTCCATTGGCAGGTGGATTCTTAACCACTGGGCCACCAGAGAAGTCCCCGAATTGTACACTTTAAATTTGTACAATTTATTGTATACCAATTATACCTTAATAAAGTCATTTTTTAAAAGAAAGCAATCTACTTACAGAAGAGAGAAATATTTCAATAAATGATGGTATATCCATTAAGTGGAATCTTTTATAGCAATTATCCGTGATAAGAAGAGTATGAAGTAACACTGGGAAATGTTTATAACATGAGGGCAAATGAAAAAAGCCACATGAAATTCTGGGTGGACTGAAAATTTTGTGAAAATGTGTGAGCCAAACTAGAAAAGCACATGCAAGATGAAAATACGTTCATTAGGGAGGGAGAATACCATGGGTTAAAATACCATGGATTTTCCTCTTTAATTGTCTAAATGTTCTGCTATGGTGTTGCTGTATTTTCTTTAGAATTCATCTCCCGATCCTTTTATTTTGCACGCATTCAGTTATTCGACCTCTTCAGCTCCTGCCCTGGCAGTGTCAATCTGTGTCTGTCTAAAGCACTTTCCTCCTGTGTGGGTCACTCCTGATGCAGGGCCACTTGTACTGGGCTTCAGATGTGGGCAGGCTGTGCTGCCATGGGGTGATGCGATGCTTCTGTGCCCATCAGTCCTAATAATAGGCTTGCTACCTCTCCCACCTGGAGCTGTCACACCCGCTTCCAAACCCAGACAGGTTCGATTTCACCAATACTTCCTTATTAGTCATTCACTTCCCACTTCCCTTTGCTGCCACCTTCTTCTAAAATACACTGTCTCAGCAAGCTCTTTGTGGCTGAATCACCGCCAGATTCCCAGCTCCCTGCCTGCCTGCCCCAGCTGCTCACCCACCACTTAGCAGGACCGTACAAGGCTTCATTTACCTCGGCCGCATCCAAAGATGGGAACTTAACTACTGCCAGTGTCAGCTGCAAAGTTTCCCTCCTGCCCTTCCATCTCTCTCTCTCCTTCCTGACATATTATCTTGTCACAAAGAAGCTACTTGGGGAAACATGCTATTATTCTTTCCTAGGTGTCACACAGTCACAAAGGCAATTTTCCAGGGAGACGGGCCTCAGCAGGCCAGTGCCCAGGAATGGGAAGAGAAGGGAGTTGGACCTTGACTCACATCCCACTGGCTCCAAGTACCCATTTTACCTGCCATGATGGTGCTTACTGTCTGCTTAAGGTCGGCTCTGCCCCTCAGGATGATGAACGCAGAAAGACAGGCGATGGCAGGCTGGTGTTTACTGTCTCATGGGCCAAACGGTTGTCTTCATCCTCCAAATGAAGCGTGGGCAGCAGGTCTGTGATGAAGGATTGCAAACCGGAGCCAGAGAGGCGCCTGCCAAGCTCTGTCACCTGGTTGACAGAAGGGTGGGGTGGAGAGAGAGTATGCCAGGGATGCAGGGGTGCCCGCCTGCACCCAGCTCCTGCCATGTGCTCTGTCGGGGAGCCTCTTTGGCTGTGTGGTACAACAGAATGGTTCAGACTCTGTCAAATTGATTTGTTCTTTTTTTTTTTTTTTTTTTTTTGCGGTACGCGGGCCTCTCACTGTTGTGGCCTCTCCCGCCGCGGAGCACAGGCTCCGGACGCGCAGGCCCAGCGGCCATGGCTCACGGAGCCAGCCGCTCCGCGGCACGTGGGATCCTCCGGGACCGGGGCACGAACCCGTGTCCCCCGCATCGGCAGGCGGACTCCCAACCACTGCACCACCAGGGAAGCCCCAATTGATTTGTTCTTAAAAAGGGACTTCTTTTTTCTCTCGGCGGAAGTCCTGTCGGTTGTATCCAGGGCAGCCCAGGCTGCACCTGGAGAAAACGTAGCTCCTCAGCTGCGTGTGGGGCAGGCTGGCCTCCGACAGCTGCTCTCCTGGTCTTACCAGCCCTTGCGCTCTCCTCCCAAGCAGCCTTATAAAGCCATCTTTTCTCTTCTATTTCTCTGCTGACCCTCTGCCTCTCTCACTGTCTTTTTGACTCTCTGCTTTAAGTTTGCACTAAACTTTTTGCAGAAATACATTGTGCCGGCTATGTTTGTCAGTTAATCATCCAAATGCCAGGGTACAGTCTGAGGGAGAGATATCCAGGAACACGTGTTGATGGGCTATGCTGTAGCCAGGATCCTTTGCCCTTTCCCTCTGCCCTCCTGCCTTTCCCTGGTCCCAAACAGGCAAGAAAATACAAGCACGGGCACAGGTGCACACCCATTCACCACCCCCATTCCCCCCCCCCACATTCTAGAAGAAAACAGAGTGCCCCAAATTCTTCCTTTTCATTGTTCATGATCTGCATAATAAAAAGTTTCCTATCTCTGTCCATTCCATTATTATGCAAATATACAGTATCACAAAACTGGGGGAAAGAAGTTATCAAGTTGGACCCTCAATCATTTACAATTACATTTATGCCTCATCCAGAAAGCTTCTTTTTGTAAGCAGCTGGGTGACTTGAGGGAACTAGATTTATACATCCAGATTATTTTTTAAGGTTAAGAAAATGCTAACTATAATCTAAAAAAGTGATGGTGCTTCAAATCCCTCAGACACCCTAAGCACTAATCATAAAGATTTTAGATTTTATTCTGCTCTTTACAGATTCAGAAACTGAAGGGCGGATAGGACTTGACTCTCCTGAATTCCAGGCCCTTCCCTGTCCCCATGAGGTGGTGGGGTCCTCAAAGGTAGAGTCTGTCATGTTGAAACATCTTTGCAGCCCCATTAGGTCTGGCACACAGTAGGGACTCAGTAAATATCTATTTGTTAATAAATGACTGGAAAGGACCAGCTGTATCAATACGTTCAACATGGGCACTTTCATTAGAACAAGTAATTATTTAATAGATGTATGAATTTGATATTTCTCCCAAATTTCAGTCACCTCAGAGGAATCAGCTGAGGTAGCAAACTGCCATGGAGAGCAGGATTGGACAGCAGTGGCCAAATTAAGAAAGACTTAGTTTCTCAGAGAGGTACTATTTTCACAGACAGCATCAATTT
Source organism: Hyperoodon ampullatus (assembly GCF_949752795.1). Classification (NCBI taxonomy): domain Eukaryota; kingdom Metazoa; phylum Chordata; class Mammalia; order Artiodactyla; family Ziphiidae; genus Hyperoodon; species Hyperoodon ampullatus. Next base: position 62,577,875 of record NC_136922.1, read on the forward strand.
CTGGGATTTTGTGAGACAGGACTATTTGTACAGTTTTACAGAGATTTGACCGCTTATACAAGCAGACTTGCTCCGGAGCCCTCAAGGATGTAAGTTTGGGTGTGTTTGCCCTGCCACGTGGCAGTTCTGAAGGAGGCCACATGTTGGGTGTTGGACTTGCCTGCGACTCTCCGCCCAGGCTGCATGGCAGTATCACCTGTGGAGCTTCATAAGCAATACCTTTTGCCCAGATTCCTCCCTGGACCAATTAAATAAGAGCTCTGGAGTAGGGTCCACGTGTCACATCTTAAAGCTCTCTAGAGAGGCCTTCAATGCAGCCAGGGCTGGCACCCTCTGGCAAGCCATGGGGAAAATGAGGCACAGAGAAGGAGGGGTGGGAGGAGAGAGCTCCCTTCTGCCTTCTACAAGCTCCGAGTTTGCTTCCATCCAGTAGTGCTTGAACTTTAATATATACACAGATCACCTGGGCATCATGCTGAAATGCAGATTCAGATTCAGTAGGTCTGGCTGGGGCCTGAGGTTCTAGAACACGCTCCGGTTACTCAGAATTCCAAGCTCACATGGTCAGAAGCTGATTTCCAAGGCCAGTGTGGATCTCTTCCCTGGATCCATCCTCCCAAGAATGAGCTACAGCCCCAGAGAGCTCTCCGATTGATCTGAGTTGTGGCTAAGGGCAGTCTTTGGGGAGCATGGATGGAGCTTGTGTACAAAAGTCCCTCTCAGGGAGAGATGGAAGCAGGGTGGGAGGAGAGATGGAGCAGGCCATGTGCTGGGGGCACCCAGTTGTACTCTTGCTCTGGGCCCCACCAGTGTTAGGGGCAGGCCTAGTGCCCGGACCTGATGCCCAGGCCCACATGTGGAAGGGCTGACATAGCTGAAGGTGGGCTGCATTCCAAGACTTTGCTGGTCACTGTGGGCTTGGAGACCCCACCTCACACACAATCACTGAAGGGAAAGCGTTGCTACTGCAGTGATAAAAGGCCAGTAGGATTCCAATCTTTGGAAGTCCTTTCTCTGCCTTGGTGTAAGCCAACTTAGACTGTGAGTGTAGCAATTTCCCATCCTTGCCTCCCAGATGACCAACTTTTACTCAAGCTCAAAATGGTCTGCTTTCTGGAAAGTAGCCTCTTTGTCCTGGAAAGCAAAAAATGGAAGCTTCATTGTAGAAATCACAGTGCTGGAACTTTTTTCAATACTTTAGCATCACTGGAAAACTGAGATTCGATAAAGAGTTCATTATGTTGGAGCGAAAAGATGCGAAAAGGAAGAGCAAGGGTCTATTTGAATTTCTCTTTCTGTGAAATACAGCTGGTGGTAATACATGCCCTTAAGCCTTGTTTGCTGAGTGCCTTCAGAGCATTCTCAAGTCTTAAAAAGGAAGATTCTGGAAAACAGAGCATTGCTGGACTCTTTCTCTTGCTGGGCCAGTGACAAGAGGAGACCATTCAGAGCTCCAGTTTGAGGCCTCTATACCTGTAGCTGTGAAACATTTTTCTTCTATTCACCTTCCCCCATGGTCTTTCCTGGGCTTCGGGTGGGACTCCCGGAGGTGCCATTGTGGTACGTTGCTTTGTTCACAACATTTAAGTATTCCCCTTACCTAGAAGCCTGTCCTCGGCCTCTTTCTGAGTCTTCTGTTCTAGCAGGATTATCTTTTGAATTGCATGTAAACTAAATTTTTGACATTCCTCTTAACTGCATATAAAATAAATTCCTGCCGGTACTCCACTAGAAAGAGAGAGAAAAAAAAACACAGCGGCAGAGGAAGAATCTAAACAGCCTTCAAGATCAGGCGAAAGAGAAGATGATATTTATCTCCTCTGAGATCAAAGTAAGAGGCAATTAATTTCCTTGGCTGTGCAAGGGGCTGTGGATAGATGTTGAAAGAACTCCTAGATAATGAGGCTTTCTGAACTAGCCGATGAATTACCTGGGTGGGATAGAGTCTCCTTCCCTTGGGGTATTTAGAAGCTGGAGCAAGAGGTAAGCAGAAGAACTTAAGTGCTGACTGACGTGCAGGGAGAGAGAAAAATTAGCCTCGAGTCTGCTCAGGAGGACGATGGGAGCAGCTAGCTGAATGAAATCAGTCTTTCCTCTCTATATCTTCTCAACCAACTCCAATAAACCAGGCCACCAGTAATGAATACCTTGCCTTGTTTATTTCCAAAATACTCTCATGTTACTTCAGTTGGTTCTTACAGTGGCAGCTCCACGAGTTAGATGGGAAGCGCATGTACTGTTATCATCGTTGGAAGAGGAGGCCGGAGTCAAGTGAGCTGGCTGCACTCACACAGCTGGTCAGTTAGCATCAGGGCTGGGACGTGGTTTCCCGATACACTGTGCTTTTCCACTGCTGTTCGAAACTCAGTGTGATGAAGTATTGGGGATGGTGGTGATTCCACTACAGCTTAAATTGCATTTCTGGAAATTTTCGTTGCACTTCAAAATGGAATAATAGGGACTTCCCACCTTATCTCCTTGTTAACGTTTGGCTGGCGGGAGGGATGGCTTGACTTCTAACTGGCTTTATTAGAACTGACACAAACCGCAGATGCAACTTGGCTGAGAAAAAACAGGAGAGCAGGGGCGTGAGCTCTCCTCTGCCTAATTGCATGGTCTACTTAATTGCGAGGCGGTGCCCCAGGGGCCTGACTCCAAACCAGAAAACTCCAGGGAACATATTGTTGGGAAATGCCCTGCCTCGCTGGAGATAAATAGACCAGATGATCTGATTACAGCTTCATCAGCCCAACTCAAGTCCTGCATGGCTCCTTTTCTTAAAGAATTTAGAGTAAAATTGAATTTTAAAAAATAATTGAAAACTCTTCATACCTGTCCTATGGATATGAAGTCAAAGAAGGGAGTAGTTGAGTTTCTGTATTCAGAGGGTCTTTTTGGGGTAGTGGGGGGGCAGACCTAACAGTGAAATCAGCTGCCAGTATTCACCTTGTGATCGATTGTAAAATGCCCTGCTGGCTCCCCACCACCCCGACTGCAGCCCTCGCCTATTCTTGTTTTTTTGGGTTTTTTTTTTTGTTGTTGTTGTTGTTGTTGTTGTTGTTGTTGTTGTTGCTTTTGGCTGCCTTGGGTCTTCGTTGCTGTGCGCGGGCTTTCTCTAGTTGCGGTGAGTGGGGGCTACTCTTCGTTGTGGTGTGCGGGCTTCTCATTGTGGTGGCTTCTCTTGTTGCGGAGCACGGGGTCTAGGCACACGGGCTTCAGTAGTTGCGGCGTGTGGGCTCAGTAGTTGTGGCTCGCGGCATCTAGAGCACAGGCCCAGTAATTGGCCCTCACCTATTCTTGTTTTAAGATACAGGCTTGTTACAAAAATGACAGATATAGATCTGCAGTGTCTGTGAAAATCAGGAAAATCAATATTGAGTATTCCAAAGTATTTGTAAACATGAAAAAACAAAAGTATGTTTAATACTTCTGTAGGAAATGTCAGTCTGGATTTGAGAAGAAGGAGTTATATTTTTCTGCTTTAAATTTTTGGTCACACATCATGTGTACATTACATATATGCACACACACACATGCATTAATGTGTGTGTATGTGTGTAAATCCCTTAGACATACAACTTCCCCTATATAATCAAATCTGTGTGTGCCTCTGTGAACATGCCATATAAATTAAGCACACACACAGGCTTTAATGTATGAGGGCTCAGCAGAACTGAATTTTAGCAATTTTTGTTTTGTTTTGTTTTCAACAGAATTATGGCACTTTTAATTTTACCTCTGTAACCGAAGGTGTGGTGCTCCTGGCTATAACATCAAACAGTCCTCTCTCTCTCTTTTTTTAATCTGTGAAAGGAAGGAAGAAAGTAGAAAGGAAGCAAGGAAGGGTTTTAACATAGTCAGTTGGGTAGTACGGGTCTCTAGAAAGTGACATGACTCTCACAGCTAACAGGGAGGGAAGAAATAGAAACTGGAGGGGAGAATTTCCTGCTCCCATTTCCTGCACTGTTAAGAACCTCCCTCTTGAAATAAGTTGGTACAACCCTTCTGCAGGGCATATTTGTCATATGCATCCACTTTGACCCAGTTATTCTAGGAATTTATCCTAAGGAAGCAACTGGACAGGTGTGCAAGATGGAAGTGTTGGAATGCACATTAGTGAGAAATTGGAGACAACAAAATGTCAAGACAAGACCTTATTTAATGTCTGTTAAATAGATCACAAGACATAATGAGCTGCCATTCAAATGGTGGCGATCTATATTTCCTGCCTGGAAAGATAACGAGAGCTGATTTTTAATGCGGGTTGGCCATGTGGCAAGTGCTTTACATATATTGTGTGATTCGATACTCAGAACCACTCCTTGAGTTAGGTATTATATTACTCATGTGATAGATGAGGAAAATGGCCTGAGGTTAAGTAGGCCCCAGGTCACAGACTTAACAAGCAGTTGTCAAGACTTAAACTTCAGAGCCCACTGTAGAAAAATCTTTGTGAAGATGCCCCCAGCACCTTTTTGAATGAAACAGAGAAACAAAGGCCATAAAAGGACGCCATTTGTGCAAATATATAAACAGAAAGAAGAAAGCAGAAGAGTTGGAGAGATCATGCCATGGTTAAGATTTGCAGGCTTTGGAGTAAGAGAACCAAGTTCAAATCCAGCGCCACACTGACTAGTTCTATAAAATTGAGCAAGCAACTTGACATCTCTAGCACTTCAGTTCCATAATTATAAGAGAGACATAATGTTGCCCATCTCATGAATTTCTCGTAAGGCTGGATAATAAATGGGAGCTGTTGTATATGCAGACAGACATCTAGAAGAATGTTCACCTATGCATGAACAGTGGTCATATCAGTGGGTAGCAAAATTTGGGGGTGATTTTTATTTTTTCTTTCTCCTTTTCTGTATTTCTTTAAAATTATTTCAAAGGATTTGCATCCCTTTATAAATAGAAAAACGAGTAAGGCTCTTTTCATTTGGGAAAATGATAATCAGTGACAAAGAACGAGGGCAAGGAGGAGAAGGGAAAGAAGAAGAAGTTGGAGAAAGGGGATGAGCTGTCATCTTCTCTAGAGCTAACTGCTGTGGGCAGGACCTGGAGCTTGAATCAGAGCCCCCTGCCTATCCAGTGAGCATAATGTGCAACTTCATCAGCTTGAAGAACATTCTGCAGGAGGGAAGCAGGTCTACTCTTGGAGCAGGACATTTGCTAAGGCTGCTGTTACCAGGCCTGGCCCACCTTGCTGTGCCCTTTGCCAGCGTCCTGCCTTCTCCTGGAGCTCTGCTCTTTCCTCTGGGGAGGGAAGCAGTCTAAAAAATGAGTCATACGAAGGTGTAAGTGATTCCTCACGTTCTGGGAGTCCTCTCAAAGTCTTTACGTTAAAAAGAAAACATGGAGTGGAAATCTTGGCCTGTTGGAGGGAGACTAACTTTGTCTAACCACTTAAAGTTAGATTTAGTTTTTGATTTGTACCAAAACTCTTAGAATTGTACATACATTTTGACCTAGCAATTCTACTTTTAAAAATATATATATTTATTTTATTTTTATTTTTGGCTGCCTTGGGTCTTTGTTGCTGCGTGCGGGCTTTCTCTAGTTGCGGCGAGCGGGGGCTACTCTTCGTTGCGGTGCGCAGGCTTCTCATTGTGATGGCTTCTCTTGTTGCAGAGCATGGGCTCTAGGCGCGTGGGCTTCTGTAGTTGTGGCACACGGGCTCAGTAGTTGTGGCTCGCGGGCTCTAGAGCGCAGGCTCTGTAGTTGTGGCGCACGGGCTTAGTTGCTCCATGGCATGTAGGATCCTCCCAGACCAGGGCTCGAACCCATGTCTCCTGCATTGGCAGGCAGATTCTTAACCACTGCTCCCCCAGGGAAACCCCAGCAATTCTACTTTTAAGAATGTATTCCAGTAATAACCTATAAAGGAAAAGAATCTGAGGAAGAATATATAAATAACTGAATCACCTTGCTGTAACCTGAAAATAACACAACATTGTAAATTAACCATCCTTCCATTAAAAAAAAGAATGCATTCCAAAGAAATAATCATAAGTACACAAAACGTTTAGCTACAGGAATATTCACTATAGCAGCTCTTTAGTATAGTGAAAATTAACACCTGTCTACATGTCCCACATCAGCTCCATTCAATGGAATACATGATGCCTTCTTTTTTTTTTTTTTTTTTTTTTTTTTTTTTGCGGTACACAGGCCTCTCACCATTGTGGCCTCCCCCGTTGCAGAGCACAGGCTCCGGACGCGCAGGCTCAGCGGCCATGGCTCACGGGCCCAGCTGCTCCACGGCATGTGGGATCTTCCCGGACCGGGGCACGAACCCGTGTCCCCTGCATCGGCAGGCGGACTCTCAACCACTGCGCCACCCGGGAAGCCCTACATGATCCCTTCTTAAAATGTTGTTGTGGGAGTATATTTATTGTCAAGGTGAAATGTTCCTAATATGATATTTAAAAAAAACAGGTCCCAAAATTAATTATTCCCACATAAAACAAGAGAAGTATACCTATACTAAGAGTTTTGAAAAATAGGAAAATGTTCGTATTTGTTCCTGAATTGTGATTATTTTCTTCTCTTTGTTTATTGAATATATGTCACTTTTGAAATAAGAAGTAATGTTAACACAATTTTCTTTAAGGCATAGAAACCCAAAGTATACCCCTACTACCCTGCAGCATGCTGTGTTGGTAACTTCACAAGCACATGTACATCTGTTTCAGTGTGTCACTGTGATTTCAGCACCTGGCACAATGCCTGACAGATGGAAGTTCTTCATGGATATTTGTTGAATGAATGAATGAAAGAACAGTAGAACAAATGTACGAACAAACAAAATGGTGGTAACAGGGGACCCAAGATCAGGGAGAAATTCACAACAAACTCTGTACACAACTGCTGGACCTCCTGCATGTAATTTGGTAGTTGAGCTCCATGGGATGAGACCTATTCATCTTTGAGTTCCTTACAGTGCCTTGCTCATGGTAGGGGGAGCTCAATAAATGTTGCATGAAACTATAAATGATGGTTTATCTTCTTCCTCCTGGGATCATTTCTGCAGACTTTCCTGCAGCAGGTAAATGCATGCCCCAGTGGCAGATCATGTGCAAGAACTGTAATAATAGCCATTACAGTAGGAAGCTGTGCTAGTTGGGGTTAGGTTTGTCATAAAGTAACAGAAAGAAACAAAGTAAAAATGGCTTTTAAAAATACCTAAAGTTTATTTCTTTCTAATGTTCAAGAAATCTAGAGGCAGGCAGCTTGGAGTTGGAAGGGAGCTAACACATTTCTTCTATCTTTTTGCTCTGCTGCAAGTGGCTGCCATTCCCAAGGTCACCTCGTGGTCCAAAATGGCTCCCGGGGCTCCAGTTATTTCATCAACATTCCAGAAAACAGGAAGGAGTAAGAGGAGAAGAAATACATGCTCCCTTTCCAGCAGCTGCACATATGACCTCCACTTATATGCCATTGGCCAGGACGTTGTCAAGGGGGCCTGATAAGCGTAGTTTTTGTTCTGGGATGCCCTGTTCCTAGATAATGATTAGGGGTTCTCTTCCTGTGGAAGAAGGGAAGAACTGATATGGGGAAACAACTGGCAGCTTCTGCCACTGAGGTGTCCTCAGCCATCCCATCACTAGCCAACCTGAGTCTCATCAAATGTGTGGCATCTGCTGTGATGATATAGGGAAAGTCACCCTGACAGTGGCTTACAACTAACCAAGTGTTTGGGGCTGCTGCTGATAAATACTGCCCAAGGGATGACACACTTCGCCAGTTGCCCTCTAATGGCACATTTCCATTTGCGGCAAGTTCTCTGTTATTGTCACAGGGGTGATCAGGTCACTATTCTCTGCCTAGCAGAGCTGGACCATAAAGTGCAAGTCAGCATCTTTCCTGCTGCAGCAATTGCTTCTGTCCTGCAGATCCTGGCTGACTGCAGCATTCAAATCATCAGAGAAACCAAGAAGTTGCCGTGAGGGATTCTAATTATACCAATGAGGAAAGAAATAGAAGAGGTCCAAGTTTCAGAGTACATCTTTAAGGTATTTGAGTCACCCTCTGGAGACTGTGGGGTCCTGTGCTTTCTGACATCACCATGGGACTGACAGTTCACTAGATCTGAGAGTAGCAAAGCAATGTTTGGCCACTTTAGAGCACAGGAAAAGGAATGGTCCTTTTTTTGTGGAAGTGATAAGAAGCAGATAACAATAATCATCCTGTTACCAGCTACTATTTAGTTAGGTACCGAGCAAGTCCTTGTGGTTGCCAGCATCCGAGACAGCCTGCAATGATCCTTGCTTCCTGGTATTCATGCCCTTGTACAGTCTCCTCCCACGCTGAATCAGGGATGACCTATATGACCCATAGCATACAGTGGAAGTGGTGATGTGTGACTTCTGAGGCTGAGTCATAATAGGCATTGCAACTTCTGCCTTGGTCTCTAGAATTGATGGCTCTGAGCACACTCTAGCCATCCTATAATTAGGCCCGTGTGGAGAGGGACCAGGACCAGCACCAACATATCAGCCACATAGTGAGCAAATTCAGAAGCAGATCCTCCAGCCCCAGTCTGGCCTTCCGATGACTGCAGCCCCAGCTGACATCTGACTGAACTCTATGAGAAATCCCAAGCCAGAACCCCCCAGCTAAACCACTCCTAAATTCCTGACCCTCAGAAACAGTGAGATATTAGATGCTTATTGGTGCTTTAAGCCACTAAATGTTTTGGGGTCATTTGTTATACAGCAATAGATAACTCACACAGCCTTTATATGTAATTTATTCATCACAACGACACTCTGAAGACATCTTATCCCCATTTTACTGATAAGGAGACCGAGGCTTACAAAAGTTAATTAATTTTCCTGGGGTCAGAGCAGCTGGTAGAAGCAAAGCTGAGTCTCCAGCTTAGCTCTGCATGCATGAAACCAGCACATTGAACAACTGCTCACTATGTTGCATGTTGTGGAGACCCACCTAGTATTTCCAGAATGCCTGCACACCAAGAAAAGCCAGATGTCCCCAAATAAACTGACTGGCCTTGTGACAGTGAAGTTTACATGCTACCATTCAGGATTATACAGGCCCAATAGGTGCCTGTTGATCCATGGTCCAAAATCCACAGCCAGTTTGAAACTCCAGTGCATGATTGTGTTGTGAAAATCAGTCAGTTTATTCCAGGGAGAACCTGCCATGGGAGCTCCCATGTAGGTCCTTTGGATGTAGAAAGGTTCCCAAACTCCCAGAAAAAGTTTGCACAGCCTGAGAACAATTGCCCTTCCTGGGGCCTTACTACTTGATGTAGTTTGGGGGTTGCTGATATTTACAGTTATCTGAATACAGAGAACAGGGATGTGGTCTATGGCAAGGGATGTAGAGTGCGATGACCATTTGCCCTTCACTTGCCTCCCGTGCTGGGTCAGTTTCTATTTAACAGCTTGGCGGCTTGCTAGTGTGCTGAGGGGGCCAAATTTGACAAGTACCTAATTGTCAGCCAAAGAATGTGATCATTCCTCTGAAGTCACATCAAGGAATGAGTTTCTGAGCTCTTGTCTTGGACTAACTGGTGTATATCTGTCTCATTCTGGCCAGAGACCAGCAGCCATTTGATGGAGGCTAGTCTAGTGGAAGCTTCTGGTCCTGCTGTCCTGTTGGCTAAGAAACCCAGGCTTGTAGGCAAGACAGAGGCTTATCCTTGTTTTCCAGGCTTACCCGTTACACTGCAGATGCAGATCTGTTTTGGCAACCTCATAGGCAGCTAAGTAAATACAGGAGGAAGAAAGGTCCCTTTCTGAAGAATGAAATGTCACTTCTACAACAAAATTCATCATCTCCTTTTAGCTCTCTCAGCCTTTCCATTCTATGGCTTGTGCCAATATGCCCCTGAGCTTAGAACTTTGGCATCTACATTGACTGCTTCCTCCTTTCAGCCCTTCAAATTGAGCCAGTCATCCAGGCTTGTCAATTATGCCTTCAAAATACCCTAGGATGATTTCCTCTCTGTTTCTACTCTGCCTTTGGAACATCACCTAGATAGGTACCTGGACCCAAGTGTCTCTCCCGGTCAGTAGCTCTAAACTACCTACTGCAATGATTCCACATGTGTTCACCTACCTTTCAATAATGTGTTTATAATATGTCCTGACCTAACTTGATTTTCCAAAGCTCTCCAGTGCTAACGCTGCTCCGTACACACATGCACATGTGTGCACAAATGTGTAAGCACACATGTGGACACATATACACACTCCTGTGTGTATACACCATGTCCTGCACTGTCACCCACTTTTACTGCCCCTCTACAGTTTTGGATGTGCTTTGTAATCCTTGCTCTTCTGGTTTAACTCATCCTGTAAAGAAAACTTGTTTGCTACCTCAGATACCAGTCCCAGTAATCTCTCCTTTCTCTATCTTCATGGGCTGTTATTTTTGGAGATAAGCCACACCTCTGTACTGGCCCCATTTTTCAGATCCGTCAGGCTTTTAGAATCCCTCTGGACTCCAGAAATCTTGGGGAAAACAAAACCAGAACTGATTGACAGTAAAGCACAGCCCTGAGGGCTCAGCTCACCAACATTGTTATCCAGAGCCACTGTCCCAGACCCGCAGTGTGCTGAGAGTCATGGTTTGCTGGGCAGAAGGAGAAGTGCCCGCTAATTGGTTATGACCACAAAGATCAACCACAGAACACCCGGTAAGACAGGTATGATAAAAAACAACAGGAGAGGAGAAAGCTGCGGTGGTTAAGTGGTACTTGGATGTGATTAGAAGTGGCGACAGGAATTATGAGCAGCAGACACTCTGCAGTGGAGAAGTAAGTCGATGATGAAGCGACTGAAAGATGTCTGTGGTCTGCAGGGGTGGTAACAAGCTCGCTCTCTCTCTCTCTCTCTCTCTCTCTCTCTCTCTCTCTCTCTCTCTCTCTCTCTCTGCAGTAGCCCTTAGAAACAAGGAAGATCCTGGGGAAAGCAGCAGCTTCCTGTCCTGCCTTGAGGGCACAGGGCTGTTGCTGCCAGGAGAAATCAGCCGTGTGGAGCACCTGGGCAGCATATGTGACCTGACTGCCTTTGCAATTATCTGCCAGAGGCTGCAACTCAAGTGCCTACAGGGACCAAACATAATGTGAATGCTCAAAGTAGGGCAAGTGTTAGAAAGACAGAGGGGTAGGGACCGTGACCAACTGAAGGGCATGCACCTCATCCAAAGGCATCCAAGTACACATCTTAAGATACCACATGGGCTAAACAAGACATATACTTGGGACAAATACGGCCCACAGGCACCCTGTGTGTAGTCTCTGGCTCCATAGGTGTATGGGCAACACATCACGAGGACTGATGATGATGGGAATGATGACCTTGAATTGCCAACATGTTGGTTAAGCTCTTTCAGACTACCAGGACTAATGTGATCTGATGGGGAGTGTATCTGGGGAGATAAGCTAGATGACATGGCTTCACCAGCCACAGAGCCTAGTCAGTGATCAGTCTGGAACCATAGTAGCTCCTATGGCGCCACAGAGCTCTAGAAGGTTGACAGGGAAGGGGCCTGGCCACCTTATTTGTCCTTTAGTAGCAGCTATTAGTGGCTTCCTGCCTTGAAGGCAATGCCATAGTTGCAATTCTCCTGTTGTTACCCTGTAACTTTTCAACTTTCCTTCTTTCTACCTCTTGGTTTCTGCTTATTTCTGACTTACATTGCTTCATCGCAACTGCTTCTTCATGACTTGTCTTCCAAGAACCCACACACCTCCACCAGCCAACTTCCCCTTAACACCTCATTGGCCTGGACTGTGCCACCCACACAAGCTGCAAGGCAGGCTGAGGAATCAAGTACCTAGCTCTCCATCTAGATTGACAGCATCCTGTTTCTTACGCATAGGGATATTCTCATATTATGTGTGCACCTATGTATTTCTAGTTCAAGGCACCATAGGGTGTCTTAGGCAGGGAGTGTGAGATAACAAAAAAGCACAAAAGAAAAGTGTAGGTCTGAATACCAGCTCCGTCATCTACTGATTCTGTAATCTCTAAACAACCTTACTGAATATCATTCTCCTGCCAGGTAAAAGGGCGTACTAAATACCTCCCTTGCAGGGCTGTTGTTTGGATTAAATATGGTAGGGTTTTTACAGTTCCTAGTCTTGAAGAGATACCCCCAAATGGTTACAATTTTATTGTGGCGTGCTGTCTTCTGTTTGATGGGCATATGGTAGGTGGACGCATAGTAGAAGGGAATAGAGCTTGAAGGTCAAGGACATAGACCCTGAAGTCATGCTGTTGGGCCCAGACCCATCCTCTACCACTTAACTAACTGTGTGACCTTGGAGAAGTTACTTGGCCTCTCTGAGCTTCAGTTTCCCTATCTGTAAACTAGAGACAGTAATAGAACATATCTCCTAGGGGTGCATTTGGAAGAAAAGAAGAGAGAGTGCACCTACACTGGGCACTGTGCCTGGCACAAAGCACATCCACAGTAAGTGTTGACTATTATTAATATTGATTGCTTTATTTTCTTCCTTGGCCCAGAACTAAAATTTATTGAAACAGCAGAGCAAGTGCCTTGCTGTTGAAATTCTTTAAAACCAATCACTTAAAATACACCTACTATTATAACTGGAAGCAGTGGCAAATCAAGAGTACGGTGTTGGGGTAAGGTGGTCTGCCCTGGATTCAAGCAATAAGAGGGTCCATTGTCTCTAGAGAATTTTAAAAATAATTTTTTTAAAACCCAAGTAAAATTAAAAATTGTTCTGCTTTTTATTGTCACCAGGTGCCAACATTTCCAGACAATATACGTGATAAAATAGCCTCCCCCTTCCATCTAATTTGCTAAGTTCTAAAGGATGGCTGCAATTAGTTTCATGCTAGCACATTTTTGTTAGTTATGTTTTAATAAATACTGTATTCTACTGGAGAACTCCCAGTTACACAATCAGCCTCTGACACTCCAGACTCAGCTGCTAACAGTTTCAATCCCTTCAGTTTGTCTCCAACCCCTGCAGCCCTTCACACTCCTGAGTGAAAACAGTAGACTCAGAAGCAAGGATGAGAGCTCAGGGCTTGTAAAGACAAAGAAACGAAACTTGAGTTACTTCCATTCTGTGTGACTTCCAGGAATTCATTTTAGTATTTAAAGTTAAAACAGCTAACAGAAGGTGAAGTGTGAAGTGTGATATTTTTGTTTTGCAGATGCAAATTTTAGTTCATGATATATTTTATCACAGTTGAGTGATCTTTGAAAATGAAATCCCTCTAAAAAAAGTGAAATCACTCTTTTAAAATTATTTATTTGCTTTTTAAATTAAAGAACAAATTCAGGAGATTGTGCTAATTTCTGATTACTACAGAATTTGTGCTGAAAATAATTTTGTTCTGTAGAGGAGGATGGTAAAAATGATTTGCTCTGATGAGATTGTTATGGTGCCCTGGTGCTACTATTAGCAAAGATGGGAGAAGGCAGAGGAAAGTGAGCAAGCTACCATATTTCATCAATCCTAAAATGTATATCTTTATTCACATTTTAACCTATCAGAAATCAGAATGCATTTCTCAATCACCATTGGTCAGGTGGTAGTCATGAAGTATTGTTGCTACTGGAACCTGTGCATCAAACTTAGCAACGGCTTGGAAGAAAATCCTGGTGACAGGGACTTCCCTGGTGGTGCAGCGGTTAAGGCTCCGTGCTCCCAATTCAGGGGGCCCGGGTTCAATCCCTGATCCAGGAACTAGATCCCACATGCATGCCGCAACTAAAGAGCCCGCCTGCCGCAACCGAGACCCAACACAACCAAATAAATAAATAAATAAATATTAAAGAAAAAAAATCCTGGTGACAATAATGGAGCACTCTTTAAGAAATGCTGTAAGAGCAACAGCCTTGATGGAACAAAGTACTGTGGGGAGGGCAGAAGGGAAGGATGCCAAAAACTAGGAATGACTTAGAAGAGTCAAACTGTGAATAGGAAATTTTAGGAATACTTGAATCAATTTATTTCACTTTTTATTTTGATATATGAATGCATAAGAGTGATAGAAGATAAATGTCAAAGTATAAGGATCCTCTTTCAATAAACAGAAAATTTTGTAATTAAAAAAAAAAAAAGGTTTGCTCTGTTGACTGGAAAAAAGTGCACAACCTAAAAGTTAGCCTTACTGAGGACCATAGCTGGGGACAGCACCTCTCAGATAGCTCTGAGGAATTGTTCCAAAGAGGTAAAGGAAGAGCCAGGGTATATAGGAGTTTCTGCTGGGAGAAAAAACCCAAAGAAACAGGTAGTCAAATATCTAAAGGTTACTGCTAATCATAAACAAAAACCCAGACATCTCAAGTTAATTTTAGTGCTTTTCTATGTATGGGAAGAGGCAAGAATCTGGGCTGTTGAAATTATTCCTCTGATAGGCACTGTAACTACCTAGGGCCGGTATCCTGATTTTCTGCATCCTGAATCCCCTCAGGGTGCACCGTAGGGGGCGGCTGCACTGGCTGAGGGCTGCAACATCCTTTGTTTACTGAAATGGCAGGTGACATTCTTTGTCCACAGCTCCGTAGCAAACATATATGCATGTGCATATGCCACTGCATAGGAACCAGAGGGACCTTAGAGAGAACTGAGCCCAAGCCCCTTACTTTACAGCTGTCCTAAGGGGAGTTGTCCCAGGTCACCCTGACAGGAGGCAAGGAGAGCTAGAGGGAAGTCCCCTAGCTGTGGCTGGGCTTTTTGCATCGTCCATGCTCAAGCTAACTGAAATAGTACTACAGTGTTGGTGCTTCAAAAACTGTGGTAAAGAACCCATTTTTACAATGTGCAATCAGATACTAGTACACAGCTCAAGCCACTTGTGGCTCATTATATGGGGTCATTTCATCCAAAAGGTCTCCCCCCAGCTCAGCAAGACAAATGCCCATCACTTGGCTATAGCAGCTGTGTCAAGTTGCCACCACAGTTTCTAAACCAGTGACAGTTCTCAGACCAGCTTTGAGTAGCTCTCTACCATGTCATACGGGTCTATAACAAAGATGGATGATCAGGAAAACATCCCTGGATATTACTATGCAAATGCTTAGCCTTTGGGTTGCTTTGTTTTTATCAAATTCCTGAACACATTCTATGACAGTTAAGAGTCCAGGTGTGAGCCAGGGTCACTACTAGCTCTGTGGCTTTGGGCCAGTGCCTAAACCTCTCTAAGCATGAGTTTCCTCATCCATAGAATGAGGGTATATTAGTACCCAGCTCAAAGGGGTCGACAGAGGTATGTGTGTGTAAACACCAGGGCCACACAGTGGACTCTCATAAGCATTAACTATTACTAGTGTTACTGTTACCTGAAAATTGGGTTCGCCTCTTGATGGGTGTCGAGCCAATAGACAAAACCAGGCCAAAGATCAGAAGGAAGTATCTATTATTACTTGCAGCAAGTAAGGAGAACACTGGGGATCTTTCCCGAAGCAGTATCTCCCTGAACAGCAAAACTGGGGTAGTTTTAGGCTAAGAGTACATGCATAGTCATGAAGGGGCTTAAACAGAGGGGAACTCAGCATAGAATTGGGGCAAAGGTCAACAGAGTCCAAGCTTTAGTTGATTGAAGTCAGGAGGGTCAACATCATCATGCCATCCTCCACCTGGGTGGGAGCCTTAGTTCCTGCAGAACTCAAAAGATATATTATTATGTCTACCCCTTGAGGAGGAACTAGGACTCTGCTTTATCACTGTACTATTCTTTGAAGGCCTTTTTTCCATTCCCGCATGCCTTTGTTCTCTTAAGATCATTAATTACTGACCCCTGTTCAAGGGCAAGCATTGTGGCCAGGCTTAGATCACAAAATGGCTTAGGCCAAAATGGCTTCTCTTATGTCAAGAAAGCCATGCCTGGCTCCTTTTCTCTGGGGCCCCCCTACCTTATCTGCTTGCATTATTAGCCCTCCTCTCCTTTTTGGGTTGAGGGGATGTGGGTTACGGGTCAGGGTGTAGCTGCCGTTGAGGCGGCATAGGGCAGAGAGCCCTGAGGCGGCATAGGGCAGAGAGCCCTGAGGCAGGGATCAGGCTTGTTGGCTCTGGCTCTGTCCCCTGGTGACCAGGGATGAGTCCCCAGGCTGCACGGGCAGTCAGCAAGCCACAGCGGGCGCTGCCCCGGGCCAGGCCTTGTGCTGGGCACTGACTGAGAAATGGTCTCTGCCCTGGGATCTCTCACATTATGGAGTAGGCAGAGACGCTGACAGCACGCAGTAGGTGCCATCACAGAGGCTGGAACCGCGGGCAGCTCGGTGGGAGCACGTGAGCCTCTCCATCCTGTAAGTTCTACGTTTGAGCCCACGGAGTGAGCATGAGTTAGAACGGTGTTACAGGGGGATACCTTCCCCTTCTTTGCCTCCGGGGAGGAGACATTTTGACCCAAAGACACTCTTTACTCCCTCAGGGTGTGATCTGAGCGGTCAATCTGGGAGAACAACTAGGAGCTGGGTGCTGCTGGGCGCTCGGCTTAGCGGCTCCCTCATCTTGCCCCTCGGGAGCCTCTGCGGGTGAGAAGCTGGCCCTCTGTCTCGGCCCCAGGGGCAGGCTGCCGTCCATCCTGGGGCCCTGTGGGGAACCCCCCAGGCCAGATCTGCCTGCAAAGATGGGGGGGGCTTGGCTGGTTTGGGTTTCAGGTCACAGATGTATTTGGTCCTCCCACTGAGCCATTCTCCGACTTCACCTTTACCAGGTACGTGATTCGTGTGGGGCTCCATTTGCCAATACTCTGATTTACTTCTCAATAAGTTTGGAATTTGGTCAAGATAGAGGGGTGCTATTTCTTGGCTCCCTGGGGGACCCCAGGAGTTAGACATTCCATGTCATTAGACAGACAAGCTCCTTGCTGGGGGCCCACGATTATGTGGACAGTGCCGCATCTCTGCCTGGGACGCATGTAATGATTGTTCATTGATATTGGTTAAACCGATTAACAGTTTCAGGGGGCTGAGCAGAGGGAAACAGGAAAAGCTTCAGAGAAGAGGAGACGTTTTATTCAAGCTTCATAGGATAAGACATCTGCCAACAAAACAAGGTAGAAAAATGCACTCTAAGACCTATGAGGGATGGGGCATATTCTGTGACAATTTGTATGTCCCCATCTTTCCGAGAACCAGTTTTCTCGTCTGTAGAATGAGGATAAGAAAACTGCCCTTGCCTCCCTCACAGGGTCCTTGGGAGTGTCATATGACATACCGGAGGCAGAAATGTTTTAAAAACTGTAAAGTGCTGTACAAATCATTATATAATACTCAGCCACCAGCATAAACATCAACTGTCAGCAGAGAGGGTCAGAACGAATTTTTTTTTCAAGTTGATGAATTCTTTTAATCTTTTATAAACTGAACTCTCCCAGAAATGATTTTCATTAATGTCCAAAGCCCACAATTGAACCACCAAGCCTCTTAGCTCCTACTAAAATACTGATAAAACACAATCTGGCTTTGCCTTTATGGATATCTTAACAATTATATTTTCAGAGAGAACAATAGAAAAACAGACAGTGTTGTCAGTTTGACATTCCTTGCTAGGATATTTTCAGGCTGCCAATGTCTATATGCAAACAATACAGTCAGAAACCAAACGAGTGCTTTATGAATTTCTTTCTTCTGCCCAATTTGCATAGAGGGGAGACCAGTAGAAAATGTAGTGGCAATCAAATTTCAATGGTAATGAAACAATGAGGCGTTTCTGGCTGTAGGTGGGTGTTGAAATAATCATGAAAGCAGCAGCTGGCTCCTTTCTCTCTTTTGTCCAATTAGGAGCTATTTTCTGTGCGAGGAATACTCAAAGGCAATCATACCTTGATCCTTCTTGTGTCAAAAGTCTGTCTGGAAGACTGACTTACCATCCAACGCCATTTAAAAGCAGAAACAGCACATTTATTTTTCTGTCTCAGTATGACACCACCTCAGAGAAAGGTTGCTAGCTTTGAGCAGAAATCTTATTTCCTCCCTGGTGGGTAGGCGAGGGCTGCATCTTCTAGGGATTGGAGAGAATTGTGCCGGTAAGTACCCAGCATAGCCAGCTGCTGGCAGCAAACAAAGGGTCTCCGTGGGACACATGAGAAAAAGTGTCCGTTAGGGCGAAGAGGGTCGGAGTACATCCGCATATTAGCGGCTCTGGGAAGAGAGAAGCTCTGTAAATAATCCACTTGCAGACAGCTTAATACTTTGAACATAGTAACAGCCCACGTGCAGAAACCACCGGATAGGGCAGACAGCAAATTTCACTTCCAGCAATACAGTTGTGCTTTCACGGCAAACGAAGGTTCTGGCAGCCCAGGGAGGAAGAGGAAAGAGAAGGAGGAGGGCTTTGAAATACAGCCGTAGCCTTCCTCCTGCCTCTGGGGTGCCACAGGGAAGGAGCTCTGTTGCAGAAGGGATTCTAGCTATGGACTAGAGCCAGTGTCATTTTTTTTTTTTTTTTTCAGACTTAAGACAGTTCCCCAGTTGCTGACAGACTTCAGAGTCTGTAGTGTTCCCTGGCCACCTCTTGTATGTGCAGCGTGGTGCTAGGTCTTCTGGGGGATTCGGAAGAATCATCATCATAATCCCTAGCATCTGTAGGGTGGTGTATGGTTTACAAAGCGTTTTTCACTTAAAGTGTTGCATATTTGTGCCAATAATCGTGAGAGGTAAGAAAGAATGTGGACGTTATTTCCCTGGAAGAGGGGTAAAATAATAAGACCTCATCATAACAATAGCTCAGATGTATTGAGCAATTTACCAGATTTATTTTCTGAATTGTCACATTTAATTCTCATAAGCCCCTTACAAAGAAGGTACTATTATGATCTCCAACTTGTAGTTTAGAAAACAGAGGCTCAGAGAGATGAAGTGAATTGCTCAGGTCAGACCACTAGGACATAGCAGAGCTAAGCCTCCAAGCCAGCTGAAGGAGAACCGCAGTCTTCTGAGTCCCCAGCCTATGCTGCCTGGGTCCCCTCTGTTTTGACACAGTCCTGTTCCTCCCCAGGGGAGAGACATTCAACAAGCATTGAGAGCCCACTGTGTCAAGAGCAGCTCTAGACACTGGGGATGAATGCATTCATTCAACAGATATTTCCTGAGTGTTCATTACTGGCCAGGCACTGTTTTGTGCTCGGAG
The DNA here is from genome assembly GCF_949752795.1 of Hyperoodon ampullatus. Taxonomy (NCBI): domain Eukaryota; kingdom Metazoa; phylum Chordata; class Mammalia; order Artiodactyla; family Ziphiidae; genus Hyperoodon; species Hyperoodon ampullatus. Next base: position 62,596,965 of record NC_136922.1, read on the forward strand.
TACATTAGCAAACACTGGGCCTAGCAGACAATAAACAAGATATGTTTAAGGAAATAGTATAATATATTAGAAAGTGATAGGCTCTATGGAAAAGAGGAATCATAGGGTGCAGTAAAGGGGACCAGGAGTGCTGGAGTGGGAGTGAGGGGGCAGGATCCACTTGTGCAGAAGGTGGTCATGGGAGCTCTCGTTGAGAAGGTGACATTCGAGTACATATATTGAAGGAAGCGAGGGAAGTAACCATGCCTTTACATGGGGAAGAGCGTTCCAGGCAGAGGGAATAAGGAATGTGTCGTGTGTTCAAAGAACAGTGCCCGCAGTGAAGAGCAATGGGAGATGTGTCAGAGTGTAATGGGGTGCCCGGTCATGGTGGGCCTCGTAGGCCATGGTACAGACTTGTCTTTCACTCAGAGTGAAGTGCAGGACGCTGGACCCTTTTTATTTTTCTTTAATTAATTAATTAATTATTTTTTGGCTGCGTTGGGTCTTCGTTGCTGTGCGCAGGCTTTCTCTAGTTGCGGCGCACGGGCTTCTCACTGCGGTGGCCTCCCTCTGTTGCGGAGCACAGGCTCTAGGCACGTGGGCTGCAGTAGCTGCAGCACGCGGGCTCAGTAGTTGTGGCTCACGGGCTAGGCAAGCTTGAAGGTCTTGCCAGGCTCTGAGCAGAGGAGGAGCTGTTTCTGACTTCTGAATTGAAAGGACCACCCTGGCTGCTGTTTTGAGAATGGACTCCAAGGGGCCAGGGTAGAGGCAGAGAGGCCAGTCAGGAGGCCACTGCAGTGATCCAGATAAGAGCTGATGCTTTTTTTTTTTTTTTTTTTTACTCGGCCTGTGATGGTGAGAAGAGATCAGATTCTGCATGAATTTTGAACGTAAAGCCACACTGCCGGTCTACCCAATCATTAGACCAATTGGAACCTGGTGAAAAGAAAACTGCTTTATAAAAGAGGAACAGAACAGAGGAACGGTGATTTAAAAAACTGAGAAATAGAGCCAGCTAGGAATGAAGTATACTTATAATGACCCAACAGAAAGCACGACCATTGTAAAACTAGAAAACATAATAAAGTCTTTGTTTTTATTTTTTATATCATTGAATTCAGTGTAGGCATGCAAATAAGTGAGCCTTACTAGCAAAGCCATATCATTTATAACTTTATCCTCGTGATTGTGCTGTGAGCACAGTCCATAGAAATACAGTATTGTTGGAACTTTTGCTTCTTTGTTTTCCAAGCTGAACTCTTAACTATTTTAATCCATTGGGAAATGCAAATAAAAGGAGAAAAAGGGAGCAAAAGAATGCATGTATTATTTAACTGTTCCTGATCCCTATGACGATGGACACCTTGTGATTATGAGAATTGAAAGGAGATTGGGTTTTTCTTTTCCTATAGATTCCATATAAGATACTGATTCAGAAAACAAAAGAAGCCAGATGGATTTGATTCACATCCTATTTCATGAGAGGACAATGAGTTGTACATAGTGAGGAATGCAGTCATCCTCCGGCTTGGTGTTTTTATCCTCTCTAAATATAGCAAAGAAGTGTTTTGCTGTTAAGATGGGTTGGATCATCATTTGACCTTTTTTCATGGATAAGCGTGGGCAGGAGATGAGTATCAGCAGTATTTACCGGCTGACTTTTGTGTGCCAGCACTGTGCTATCTTATTCACCTTTGTATACCCAGCTTACAGTCTTTGAGTTTTGCCTGATATTGTTCTTTATTGAGATGCACACCATCTTGAATGTTCACAGTTGAATGAAGATCTTGCTTTCTGCTTAATCATCTTATATTTTATTTATTTATTTATTAAAGATTTTTTATTGAAGTACAGTTGATTGACAATGCTGTGTTAGTTTTAGGTGTATAGCAAAGTGATTTAGTTATACATACACGTATATGTATTTTTTTTCAGATCCTTTTCTCTTATAGGTTATTACAAACCTATGAAGTTTAGTTCCCTGTGCTATACAGTAGGTCCTTGCTTATCTATTTTATATGTAGTAGTGTGTATATGTTAATCCCAAACTTCTAATTTATCCCCCCTCCTTAATCATCTTATATTAAGAGGACATTACTCTCAATGGAGCCGACTCTCAAAAGTGGACTCTGATGCTGGATTCAATTCTAAGCATCAGAATCTAGGCTGGAAGATCTATACACTCCTGCTTGTCAGGTGGCAAATTGTGCAGCCAATATCAGACTATAGGTTAAGAAAGCATGAACCAAGTTTCCCATAAGGAAACAACTATGGGTAAGTGTCTAAGCTTATTCCCTTCAAAATATGTTTTAAAAAAGTCAAGGCCTTCTTATTAATCAAGATCACTATTTCTGGAAGTTCTAGCCCCTGAAAGACAAGAAAATGAAATAAGTAAACAATACTTTTGAGAATTAAGTAGAAGTAACAAAAGTTCAATAAGGAGCCACTGCTAGAAATCACCTTATACGTCTTTGAGGAAAAGCTCAGAAAAGATCACCGGTGGCTGGGTAGAGCATCAAACATCAAGTTTCTCACTTAAGGCAAAAGGGACATTTATTCTTTCATTGAACTTCGTTAACACTCGAAGGTGAGATCAGAAGAAAGGGAAAAGTTTGCAAACCTCATGTCCAAGAATAAAAATGTGGGGCTAAAAACTGTCTTCCTTTTTTTTTTTTTTTTTTTGCGGTACGCGGGCCTCTCACTGTTGTGGCCTCTCCCGTTGTGGAGCGCAGGCTCTGGATGCGCAGGCTCAGCGGCCATGGCTCACGGGCCCAGCCACTCCGCGGCATGTGGGATCTTCCCGGACCGGGGCACGAAGCCGTGTCCCCTGCATCGGCAGGTGGACTCTCAACCACTGTGCCACCAGGGAAGCCCTGTCTTCCTTATTTTTTAACCATCTCAAAAGGGAGTCAGGCATTCCAGACCAGGGACTACCACTGTAGGAACTCTGGATGTATAGTCAAATTTCTCACATTTTTAAAAAAGTTTGGGGCTTCCCTGGTGGCGCAGTGGTTGGGAGTCCGCCTGCCGATGCGGGGGACACAGGTTCATGCCCCAGTCTGGGAGGATCCCACATGGAGTGGCTGGGCCCGTGAGCCATGGCTGCTGGGCCTGCACGTCCGGAGCCTGTGCTCCGCAATGGGAGAGGCCACAACAGTGAGAGGCCCGCGTACCGCAAAAAAACAAACAAACAAACAATCAAACAAAAAAAACAGTTTGTATTCAGGAGCAATGATCATGAGATCTTTGTCCTGTCCTACGGCCAGGTTTGAGAAACCCCCAGGGATACAGTAGATGGTGACTGAGGTTGCAGCTAGGCTGGATTTGGGGAAACAGAGTGCCATGTGTTTAAAAATATACCCCAAATTCAGCTTGGAGCTAGCAGATAATCCAGCACTGAGAATGACTGAGAGAGGCAGGGATGATAGCTAGACCTCTTGGGGGTCATCTCAAAGAATATTAGAATACTTTTTCTTTTGGTTTCAAAATCTCTCCTCCATTGCTTTCAGTTCACAGATCTTTGTAAGTGTGTCTGAATCTAAAAAGATTGCTTCATGGCAAGGCATACTCCCCGCTCCCCACTGCAGTTGCCATGGAAACAGCACTTGCCCATGTGTCAGGAGCTCACACACACAACACACACACACACACAGCAGATTAATATATTCTCAGGGAAATGCCTTTTATGCCTTCTCCTTCTGGTGTTCTTTATACTTCTAAAAAGACACATTCAGAGCCAAAATTTTACTAATTCCTACCATCCAATTGTTATCTATTGTGTCCTTTGTTTTGATGTTAAAAATTCTGATTTTAGGTTTTTATTTAACATAATCTCTCCTGGAAGTGAAATAATCTATTGATATTATTCCCCCCTTCATCTACCTCCAACTTTTCTCCCACCCCTTAAATGAACATACTGTAGATCTCAATACATTTAGTTTATTAACTAAAAAGAAACCTATTTCAGATTCTACTCAATTTCTTTGATGAGTATAATGATGCATTTCATGTATTTCATTTCCTTAAATATTCTCTACCCAAAATACTAGTTTTAACTGGCAAAACAGCAATTCTTCTGAAGGATGTTGATGAATCACAAGTTCATGTGAGTATAGGACTATAGTTATCTGGCTTAGTTTTTCATCTAAATGAACTTGAAAAGAAACTAAAGGAAAACCTGATGCAGGGAAATAATTTATTTCAACCAGTATTTCTTGAGCACGTACTATCTGACTGTATCTAACCCAGTTCCCTTGAGAGCTGATTCTGATTACGTGGAGAAGCTCATGATCAGCCGTAAGGCCCATGGGCGCAGCATGGTGCATGAGAGTCGGGAAACTGACCTCGATTTCACCACCAGTTGGGAGCTTTCACTTCAACTGAATTGGGCCATAGAATTGTAACCTGTAAGATGAGGAACTTGAACTAGACTATCACCCTGGTCCCTTCAGCTCCAAGATGCCATGACTATAATTCAGCTTCAGAGCAGCCTGATGGAGGCATATGGTTGGTTAAGCAGCCTTAGCCCACAGTCCCGGGAGTGACTCAGCCGTGGCCCTGGGTGAGGTCTGACACCCATCAGTCTTCCCGCCTCTTGTTGTACCCACATCTATCCAATGCCTCAGACCATGGGGTGAGATAGAGCTCCTACCCAAGTGTCCCTTCAGACCATTCCTTCTTCTGCCTTCATCAGCTCTGACTGTCCTTCGTCACACCCCTACTGAGGCTTGCCAACCTGATACACTTGTTCACACCAAGTTATCCAGTGGGCTTTGTTTGTACTCAAGACAACATTCTTTAATTGTGAAGTTACTTTTTGGAGCTACCAGACCCTAGTAAAGTCTCCAGTTTAGTTCCTACAACTTTCCTTCTCACATGCTCTGCTTCAGCCTCAAGGGCAATTCCTGAAACTCACCAAGCTCTTGATTACCCTGGACCTTGGCCTGCCCCGGTGCTGCTGCCACTGCCCAGAGGACCCCCTCCCACCCCCACTCAGCTGCTACCTCCTTCCCACCCTTCAATCTCAGCCTCAAAGTCTTTTCCCCCAACTGAGCCCTGGCTCTGCTCTTTTCCTTCTTGGATTTTGCTACCAAATATCACAACAATTTCATGTCCGAGTCTCCCCCAGGAGACGATGAACACCACAAGGGCACCGCACCACTGTACACCCAGTGCCTGGCCCACACAGGGGTTCAGTTAGTAACTGTCAAGTAAGTGCATGGATGAACAGATGAATGAAAACACCATCCTGACCCAAAGAAGAGACACATGGTGGGAATTTCAGGCCCTGGCACATGCTGAGGGGGGAGAGACAATTTTTAAAAAAATTTTATTGACGTGTAGTTGATTTACAATGTTGTGTTAATTTCTGCTGTACGGCAAAGGGATTCAGTTATACATTTTTTTTCCTATTCTTTTCCATTATGGTTTATCACAGGATATTGAATATAGTTCCCTGTGCTATACAGTAGGACCTTGTTGTTTATCCATCCTATATAAAATAGTTTGTATCTGCTAATCCCAAACTCCCAATCCTTCCTTTTGCCACACCCCCCCTCCCCCTTGGCAACCACAAGTCTGTGGCAGAGACACTTTTAACAGGTAAAACTTGCCTCTCATCTCTATCTGCAGTGCTAACCTAGCCCTTGAAGGACAGACCCCAGCAGCAGAAAACATCGTTGCTACTAAATGATCTATAACTATTTGTCAACGGTAAGCCTTTGACTCATGATAAAAGCTTTCTTTATATAAATCCAAAGCATTTTACTTTGTGTTCGGGCAAACATGTTAGTGACCTCAACCCTTAGAATGTGAAGCACACTGTTAGGGACATTAGACTGAGATAGAAAAGTTGAGAAGCTTGGGCTTCCCTGGTGGCGCAGTGGTTGAGAGTCCGCCTGCTGATGCAGGGGACACGGGTTCGTGCCCCGGTCCGGGAAGATCCCACATGCCACGGAGCGGCTGGGCCCGTGAGCCATGGGCGCTGAGCCTGCGTGTCCGGAGCTTGTGCTCCGCAACGGGAGAGGCCACAACAGTGAGAGGCCCGCGTACCGCAAAAAAAAAAAAAAGTTGAGAAACTTGCTGCTATCTCACAATGAGCCTTTGGCAGAATGAGGACCAGAATCTGACTTTCGCCAGTCGAGTCACTTTGCCTCTCTGGGCCTGTTTTCTTCCTCTGTAGATGATTTACTCCCTTCCCCCACTCCACTCCTCAGTGGACCCTGAAACTCCTTGATTTAAATGCAACTCTTCTGACATCAATAATGCCCAAATCCTTCACATGTTTAAAAAAAAAAGGAGTATCGAAGTATGTCAGGCATTTAATTAACACTCGTATAATATCATTTTTAGATTTGTGACATTTGTGATTTATCAGCTTTTAAACATTTGTTATATTCTTTACATAAATATTTATGTTTATATCTTAAAAAAAGCACTCACATGTAAACTTTTCTTTAAATAATTGGCTTATAGAGTACACATAATCTTGGGAATAAAAAAAGGCATTAGTGTTGTTTTTGCTGTCCAGGCTGATGCTGGCAGGTTTATACTTGCCCTACTTATTCTGTTTGTGTGTCTGCAACATGGATAGGTGACTGGTAGATTGCTCTCAAATCTTTGAACATCAGTTCCAGCTTTAAAATAGGATTGTGCATCCTGTTTTCACCACTAAATCAATGTGAATTAGAAAAATTATTTAACCTCTTTATGTCTGGTTTTGTGTTTGTTTGTTTTTTTTCGTACGTGAAAAGGAAAGAGTACCTTTTTCTACTTCTGTCCCGAGGAATTTGGCAAAGGCTGTTGGAATTAGTGGCTGTGGCTTTGCCATTTCCATGGAGAGGCCTGACCTCAGGGCCGTACACTGATACAGGCTTGCCAGGGATTTGTGGCACCTCTGTTGCTGGGTCCATGGAAGGTTTCTAGAGTGAGATGCTGATTCATGGGTTTCTGTGTCCTGAGAAGACAGATATGGTGTTACTTCTAGAACAGTGGCTTCTAAACCAGTTCCAAATGGGTCTTTCTATCAATGAGAAAAAAAGGATAAATGTGGTATGTGTATGTGTGTGTGTGTGTGTGTATGTGAATGTGTGAACGTGCGTATTGTTGCCAACTGTTCTTTCTTCTGATATAATGTTCTTCCTATTTTTTGGCATTAAATTGGTGTTTTTAACATCCATAAAATGTACTTGTCCATAAGATTCCAAAGTCTGCTTGGAAACACTGAGCTGAAGGACAACCTTGTTATTATTTCCTAGATCTTCTGTGACCTGGTTTTGTCAGTCAATGATTAACTTCCTTTGGCTAGCAGAGATAATCTACGCTTTGGAAATCTACCCAGCTTCTTAAGTGGAAGGACACTAACATTCACTGAGTGTATGCTGTGTGCCAGGAACTGCATTTGGTGCTTTCATATCCATTATTGCATTAAATCTCCTTAGTAACCCTATGAAGTTGGAAGTATTATACCATTTTATGTTTTTTTTTTTTTTTTTTTTTTGCGGTACGCGGGCCTCTCACTGTTGTGGTCTCTCCCGTTGCAGAGCACAGGCTCCGGACGCGCAGGCTCAGCGGCCATGGCTCACGGGCCTAGCCGCTCCGCGGCATGTGGGATCTTCCCAGACCGGGGCACGAACCCATGTCCCCTGCATCGGCAGGCGGATTCTCAACCATTGCGCCACCAGGGAAGCCCTATACCATTTTAAAATGGGAAAAATCTGAAGCTCAGAAGACAAGTCACTTGATCAAGGTCCTGAGCTGTTAACCGGCAGCAGTCTGAATTTGAACTCAGTTTGTCTGAGCCCAAAGTCCATGGTTTTCTAGCCTCACTAGCTTATTTCTCAAAATAAAACCACAGGACACATACTTTAATCTGGGATATACTTTTCATGTCAACTGAAGGCTATTTGGGGACTGGCATTTTAATTCTGATGCCTAAAAAGAAGTCATGAAAAGATTTTAGGGGCACAGAGACTCACTGTTAACAGAGACAATCCTGGGTTGACCAGGACTGGTTAATCCGTTGACACCAGGGCCTCTTCTGGTCTGTGGAGGGTGTAAGGGACTCTGAAGAGGTTCCAAGGCCAGGGGCCAAGTGAGACGAAGTGCCCAAGACACACTGTGGCCCTGAGTACCTTCCAGAGCTGGGTGTAAAATATTTGGATTATCTCCTCTTTTGTATAACCTATCCTTGCTTCTCCCTCTGTCCATAAGAATGATCAATGTTGACTAAATTTCATGACATAGAAACAAATGGTTCATTTGCCCTCCAGGGCCATAACCAGCAATTGGCCTTGTATTCAGTGATACATGGGCCAGTGTTTATTTCTATGTCTGATACCTTGTTTTATCTGTGATTAAATTCTACTGTGATGATGACAAAGAAAAGCTAATGTTCTGTATTGTCAAGACTTTATGGTTAGGCAATCAGTTCAAGAGAAGGCCAAGTCTTTGGGCAGAATGACTAAAAGTCTTTAAGCCACAGGTTTGCAAACTTTAGTTAAAACTGTAGAGTCCTTGCCCTCTTGTCAACAGACCTGGGGTGGGGGCCTGGAATCAGTATTTTAACAAACAAACCAGGGTACTGAGTGCAGGCAAAGGATCCAAGGAGCACACATCAGGAAACAGTTCTAAGATACATTTCATTCAAAGGGTATGTAATCATTCATTTGCTCAGTGGAGGCTTTCCCTTTATTGTTTTTTTCAACCGACGGAGATAAAGGACAGCGCTTTTTTACCCTAGTGCTGAGATGGAAATACATAAGCCTCCAAATAACAACTCATTTTCTTGGTATGTTTCAGTATGAAAAATGGGCCAAAGAGAAAAACCCTTAGCTGTGGAAAATTCCAGAGGGTTGAGGTGGGGGAGGGGTGATGACCAAGTAATGCTAAAGATCCAAGAGAGGACAGTCTTACGCATACCCTTCAGAAGGACAAGGAATGTGCTGGGCCCCTCAGCGTGAAGGCCATAAATCTGGACCGGCAGTCACTCTAATTCAAGTCCTTTGGAATTTCCAGACGGTTCTGTTTTTATTGAATGTACATGTCAGCATATCTTTTAAATGCTGCCCGAAAATACCAGTGCCCTGGCTGGATGCCATGCTTCTTCAAGGTAACCCGCACCATTGCAGGGCTGTCTTCGTGGCTGTTTATGGGCAGGGAGCCATTGGTTGATGAGCACCTGAGCCGAACCAGTTGCTAAATATACTAAATGTCTTCCCTAACTCTGCCAGCGCCTCTTGGGTAAGTTGTGACCATGGAGAGTCACAAAGAGTGAAGGGCATGAAGGATGCCTGGAGAAAGGAGAGCTGGGATCTGAGGCTGGTGGCAGAAAAGCAGGAAATACAGCGAAAAACACTTAGTCTGCTGTCCCCAATGAATGGGGGAAACTAGGCCAGGGGTGGCCAAGTTTCTTTAGGAGAATTAAAGCTGAAGAAAACAGGTAGTGGCTCTGTGCCCTGAGCTGAAATAGATTCGAAGACCAGTCTCAGCAGGGATCATCTACAATGATTGATTACCGATGTCTGCCAAGGGCTCAAGAAGGGGCAAACTCGTGTACACGTGGCATACTCATTGTTATACTCTAGGTGACATGGGGCTACATTTAGACCTCTCTGGCTTTTGCTGATCTCTCCTTTCAGAAACACACACCAGCTCTTTCTTTCTCCCCATGAATATACATGGCCATTTCCATGCTGCTTGAATAAGAGATTTATAGTAGTTTAGGCAGAATCTCTTAGAGGTATCTGGGCTAATGAGCAGTAAATGCCACTCAGCATGTGTCTCTAAAAACTATGAACAGGGAAATCCCTACAAGTTGGCTTTCCCTGTGTAGTCACTTATTCTCTTTGCAACAGATGGCCAACATGTCAGGTTCCCCCATGCCCTGGAACCAACTGTCACCCTCAAATCCCCTGGAGTTTATCATGACTATGGTAGAATTGACAACATCTGTCACTGGGCTTCACATAGAAGACATGGTAGATTAATATGAATTATGACTGTGAAATCACCACTACTTTCGGTCATAACTGAGCTCCCTGGACCGGATGGTGTTGATGTTCCCAGTTGTGACTGGCTGAATGGATGGGAAGTGGTACAGAGAGGGCGCTCACCTTGCTTCCTTATCACTCCACTGCCTGGCTTCTGGCCATTTTTAAAAAAAATAAAAGTCAAGTTTCCTTAAATGTTAAATAATCTTGTCTTCAGGGACACTCTCCTTTCTTTTCTTTTTTTTTTTTTTTTTGCGGTACACGGGCCTCTCACTGTTGTGGCGTCTCTCGTTGCAAAGCACAGGCTCCGGACGCGCAGGCTCAGCGGCTATGGCTCACAGGCCCAGCCGCTCCACGGCACATGGGATCTTCCCAGACCGGGGCACGAACCCGTGTCCCCGGCATTGGCAGGCAGACTCTCAACCACTGCACCACCAGGGAAGCCCAACACTCTCTTTTCTAGAAGGTGTGCTTTCGTTGGAAATCACCAGTCTTTGATAATGTAACCAAATTTTCTAACAACCAAGAGTTTGCTTTGCAGTTCGACCTGAAAGTGTTGTGTTTTGGGCTTTTAGGGAGTTGATGTGCTTGTGGTACTGGGCTGCATTAGTCAGGGTTCTCCAGAGAAACAGAACTGATAGGATATATAGAGATATATATAAGAGGAGATGTATTATAGGAATTGGCTCGTGTGAATATGGAGGCTGAGAAGTCCCATGATCTGATCTGCAGTCTGCAGGTTGAGAACCAGGAAAGCTGGTGGGGTAATTTAGTCCTAGTCTGAAGGCTCAAGAGCCAGGAGCACTGACTGATGTCCAAGGGCAGGAAGAGATGGATTTCCCAGCTCAAGCAGAGAGAGGGACTTCTCCCTTCCTCCAGCTTTTTGTCTTACTCAGTTCCTCAGCGGATTGGATGATGCCCACCTGTATTGGTGAGGGCGATCTTCTTTACACAGTCTACTGATTCAAATGCTAATCTCTTCCAAAAATCATATTTTACCAGCTATCTGGGCATTCCTTAGCTCAGTCAAGTTGACACATAAAATTAACCATCACATGGGTTGAGAGCATAGAGCCTTAAAAAATCATTAAGATTTAGAGAAATAATGGTATCTTTCCGGTTTAAAAGGAACGGTGAGTGATTTGATTGCTAATGCTTATCGTAGAAAAATGCCATTGAAGAATCGTGTGGGAAAATACAGAGGAAACTGCAGTAGGATGGTGGCGGGGGGAGATAGCTTTTGGCCATTTAACCTGTATTCTGTTAAGTGACTTGACAATTCTGCTTGTTGCGTTGTCAGTATAAAGTAGAAGTTCAGGAACCACATCTGACTTCAAATCCTAACCCATCACTTACTAGCAGTGTGATCTTGGGCTAGTTATCTAATCTCTCTAAGCCTCAGTTTTGTCAATTGTGAAATGGGGGTAATAACAGCTCCTACTTCATGAGATTCAGTGAGAAGTTATGCAAAGTAATTTAGCACTGTGTCTGACACAGAGCAACTGATAATTAAGTATAGGCTATTTTTATTATTATTATCATTATTTACTAACAGTATGGTGGGAAAGGTAAGCACTAGGAAGCAGGAGCCCTTTCCTCAATTACTTACTTAAATTAATAATTACAGTAACAACAACAAAGTAGCAAACACATCGCTGGGGTCCTCACTATGCATTCATTTTCAACCCCCCAATGAGGTAGGTACTATTATATTATCATCCCTAACTTATAATTGAGGAAACTGGGTCACAGAGAGATTACATAACTTGCCCAAAGTCACACAGCTAACGAACAGCAGGACCAGGAGTTGAACCTAGACCTAGTTGAACCTGTTTCCAGAGCCAGCATGCTGAACCACCATGACGCATTGCTTTTTGGCTGGTGGGGCCTTGGCTGGTGGCAATGGGTAGACCAATAATCTGTTGGGATTTCCTCTATGTCTGAGATCTATGATCCCTTGTAAATGTACCTGATTTAAGATTTATAGTTATGCTCTGTAACAGATAGTAAAAAACACGGTACTAAGTCCTTAGGCTGGGAAACTCTCATACATTTCACTTAATACAGTCAAATGGTACACAATCCAAAAGTAAAGGGCACGTGGTATAAAGTCTCTTCTTACACCATCATCCAGCCAACTAGTTTGCCTAGAGGTAACTAATGTTAGCTAAAATGGGGTTGATTCTGAGCAAATTGTTAACCTAAACCTTACCTATTTACTATCCAAGACATCGTTGCCATGCCCCACCTCCCCTCTCTGCACTTACTTCCTGGATGGAGAGAGAATTCCTAACTGGCTAGTGCTTCCCTCTCTTTTCTTCATCCCCGTTCTAACGCCACCCTAGTCTTTTTTCCCAACTCAGACTATTAGCACTTTCCACTAAACTGAAGGTAACCTCAGAAGATTGGAATTATCTACTTTTTCTTCTACAACCCTCTTCTCTACCATGACTGTTGTTCTGAGTGTATCACCAATTAATATACCATACACGTTGTGAAGTATAAGGGCTGGTGCATCTGGACTCCTTAGGGAAACTAATTCTCCATAGTATTCCTAAACACAGAAAGAAATAGGTTTTTCTTTTTCTAAGTATTCTAGTACTAAACCTTGTAGCTCTAGATGTACAGGAATGGACAGACGTTATGACATGTTATTGATCCCATTTAATGAAAAGCAAAAATTATAACATAACAAACTAAGTATATACACATTGACTAGCACATTAAACTGCTAACAGTGAATAAGTTATACGCTAAACATTTTAACTTTTTATAAGAAGCATGAATTTCATATGTATATATAATTTATATAATTTTCAGCTCTTCCCCCCCCCCTTTTTTTTTTTTGCGGTACACGGGCCTCTCACTGTTGTGGCCTCTCCCATTGCGGAGCACAGGCTCCGGACGCGCAGGCTCAGCGGCCATGGCTCACGGGCCCAGCCGCTCCGCGGCATGTGGGATCTTCCCGGACCGGGGCACGAACCCGTGTCCCCTGCATCGGCAGGCGGACTCTCAACCACTGCGCCACCAGGGAAGCCCTTTCCCCCCCCTTTTTAATGTGATAAAATATAGATAACACCAACTTTACCATTCTGACCATTTTAAATGTACAATTCAGTGGCATTAAGTATAGTCACAATATTGTGCAACCATCACCATCCTCCTAGAGCTGTCCCCACTGGCTCTCTCCCTTTCATGTTGTCATGTATGGAGAGAGAAAACACAATGTCAGCCGTGGTCATGGCCCCTCAACTCGGTGGGAAGTCAGATTGGCTCCATAAGGTGACTGGAGTATTCTCTCTCATCTCCTTTACCCCGGTTCCCTTTTCTTCATCTGACTCACCTCACCTTACCACACTCCCACTCGCTTCTACTCCACTTACACATGTAACCATACACACACACACAGAGTCTTTGTCGTGTTTTGGTACAATGTGGTTTTTCCCCCATTCAAAACTAGACCTGTTCCCCTTATCCTCAACACCCACCTTCTGGCTACATTTCCAAGCCTCTGTAAGCTTTATGTTTGCTGAGAAGTTCCAAGCGATCCAGGTATTTTCATGGTCAAATGACTGGGGGGAAAATGGTGCTGGGTTAGGCAGACATAGGGGATCTCTGACATTCGTCTTTCCCACTTCAGGAGCCCTGCTACTTCCCAGTGAGACAGTGCTTTAAGATTTGCCCTATTTTCATCTCAATGGGAACTTCTCAGACAAACAAGATTAGACTGATATCTTGGATGCGGCTCTGTTAGCATGTACTCTTCACTCATTTATTTTGGCAAGAATTAATCTTTGCTGTGACCTATACAAACTGGCCTGGTGTGGATCAACTTCAAATGCATTGAAGGGTAGTTTGACAATAGCAGAAGTAGTAGCAGCATCTCTGCAGAGTCATCTAGTGTATGTGTTTTTTCCGACCATACCTTCTGATAGACCATACAAGCACAATGTGAAGACAGCAATTAATTTTTCTTTGGTTACTGCACTTACTGAAGAAGCTTCACCTGTGAGGTCTATGCATGCTGGCACAGCATAGAGACAGCCCTGCCAGAAAGAAGAGTCCTTTAGTAAGATGTTTTGTGTGCCAGGAATGTTGAGATTCAGTGCTAAGGTATTTTAGTCCTTTGGAAATCCTTAGGGGAAAATTAGTCGGAATAGTTTTGTAGTAATAAATCCAAAGACTTCTGATGCAGGACCAATCTCTTCCTTGCTTTTCGAAAAAAAACTAAACAAAACAAAAAACTGTTACTCAGTGCAATATGCATCATGCAATAAAGAGTTTTAACTTCAGTTACAATTCAACATGTACTGAATTGCAATTATTGGTTCTAGGCTCTGCAGATGCAACACTCTTTAAGATATAATTCTTGTTCCCCAAGAGCTCATTGCAGTGGGGGAAACAGAGACTTAAAGAAATTAGAGCTGTGTGATAAATACTGAAAGTGTGTATGAGGGATGGAGATGCCACAGAGGAGGAAGTGATGAACTCTGGAGTGTTCAGGAAGGCTTTCTGAAGGAAGTGGTGCCTGAGGTTTGGAAGGATGAATAGGAGTTAGCCTTGCAAACAAGGTGGAGAAAGGGAGGTCCTCCCAGGTAGAAGAAACACCAAGGGCAAAAGCATAGACAGCTAATCTGTATAGGGAAGGCAGTGAGACCAGGAGTTAAGATAAATTGGAAGGAAATGGTGAGGTCAAGAGCCTTAAGGCGTTAATGAAGTCTTTTTTTAAAAAATTGAGATATAATTCACAACCATAAGATTCGCCCTTTTAAGGTATCCTTTAAAAGTGGTTTTTAGCATTTCCCTGGTGTTCCAGTGGCTAAGACTCCATGCTTCCACTGTGGAGGGCATGGGTTAAAGCCCTGGTTGGGGAACCAGGATACCGCATGCCATGCAGCATGGCCAAAAAATATAAATAAATAAATAAATAAATAAATAAATAAAAGTGGTTTTTAGTATATTCCCAAGGTTGTGCAACCATCACCACTATTTAATTCCAGAACATTTCATCACCCCAAACCCTGTACTCATTAGCAGTCACACCCCTTTCCCCTCCTCCTGGCTTGCTTCTGGAAAACACTAAGCCACTTTCTGTCTCTATGGGTTTTCCCTATTCTGGACATTTAATATAAATGGAGTCCTATAACATGTGGCCCTTTGTATCTGGCTTCTTTCACTTAGCATAATGTTTTCAAGTTTCACCCATTACTTCATTCCTTTTTATGGTTGAGTAATATTCCATTGTATAATATATCCCATTTTGTTAATCCATTGACAGACAGTTGGGCTGTTTCCACATTTTGGCTATTATGAATAACATTGTTTACACTCTTTTGTGTGACATGTTTTCAAATCTCTTAGGTGTATGTCTAGAAATAGCATTTCTGGGTATTACGATCACCCTATGTGTAGGGTGTTTTTGAAGAACTATTAAACTGTCTTTCAGAGTGACTATGCCATTTTACATTCTGTGAGCAGACCCGAGGGGTTCCAGTTTCTTCACATCCTGCCAACACATGTTATTGTCTGTCTTCCCCACCACCCTCATGATTCTGTTTTCTTTTAAATTATTTTTGTCTGTCTTTTTTATGATAGCTACCCTAGTGGCTATGAAGTGGTAGTTCACTGTGGTTTTGATCTGCATTTGCCTGATGACTAATGATGTTTAGCATCTCTTCATGTGCTTGTTGGACATTTGTAAATATTCTTTGCTCAGTTTTCAATTGGGTTATTTGTCTTATCATTACTGAGTTGTAAGAGTTCTTTATATATCCTAGAAAGCAGACCTTATAAGATATATGATCTCCAAGTATTTTCTGTTGCTAAGATCATATGGTTTTTGTCCTTTACAGACATGGTGTAGCACATTGATTGATTCTCATATGTTGAACCAACACTGTATTACTGGAATAAAAATCACTTGGTCATGATAGTGTATACTCCTTTTTATATATTGCTGGATTCAGTTGGCTAATATTTTGTTGAGGATTTTTATATCTGGATTCATAAGGGTATCAGTCTATAATATACTTTTCTTGTGATGACTTCATCTGGTTTTGGTATCAGGGTAATACTGGCTTCGTAGCATTAGATGGGAAGTGTTCCTTCCTCTTCTATTTTTCAAAGGCATTTTGAAGGATTGTAAACCTTTGTTAGAATTCATCAGTTTCTTCATACAGTGAAGCCTTTTGGTCCTGAGCCTTCCTTTATGGAAACTTAAAAATTATTAATTCAATCTTTTTACTTCTTATAGGTCTTTTCAGATTTTCTATTTATTCTTGTCCATTTTGGTAGTTTGTGCCTTCCTAGGAATTTGTTCATTTCATCTAAGCTATCCAATTTTCTGGCATAACAATTGTTCATAGCATTCCCTTATAATCCTTTTATATTTCTGTAAATTTGGTAGTAATGCCCCCTCTTTCATTTCTGATTTTAGTAATTTGATTCTTCTCTCTTTTTTTCTTTGTTAGTCCAGCCAAAGGTTTGTAAATTTTATCATATTTTCAAAGAATCAATTTTTGGTTTTATTGATTTTCTCTATTGTTTTTCTCCCATTTATTTCTACTCTAATCTTTATTGTTTCCTTCCTTCTACCTAATTGGGGTTTATTTTGCTCTTATTTTTCTAGTCTTAAGGTAGAAGTTTATTTTATTGATTTGATAACTTTCTTCTTTTTTAATATAGGTGTTTATAGCTATAAGTATCCATCTAATCATTGTTTTCACTGTATCTCATAAGATTTGGTATGTTGTGTTTTCATTTTTATTCCTCTTAAAGTATTTTCTAATTTCTCTTGTGATTTTCTTTGACTTATTGGTTATTTAGAAATGTGTTGTTTGATTTCCACATTTTTGTGAATTCCCCAAATTTTCTTCTGTTAATTGACTTCAGTTTCATTCTATAGTGGCCCAAGAAGACATGCTGTATAGCTTTAATCTTTTAAAATTTGTTTTAAACTTGTTTTATAGCATAACATTATAGTCTATCCTGCAGAGATTCCATGTGCACTTGAGAAGAGTGTGTATTGTGCTTTTGGCAAGTGGAGTGTTTTATAAATGTCTTTTAGGTCTAGTTGGTTTAAAGTGTTGTTCAAATCTTCTGGTTTCCTTATTGATCTTCTCTCTAGTTGTTCTATCCATTATTGAAAGTGTCATATTGAAGTCTCCAAATATTATTATTAAATTGCCTCTTCCTTCGTTTCTGATAGTTTTTGTTTGTTTGTTTGTTTTTGACACCTAAGTCTCTCCTCAGTTAGCTTAGTGGTTAGGTAATTATTAGATAGAGATTTCCTTAAATGTTGGGAACCAATGAATCTCCCAGTCTTTACAAAGGGGCTCTGTGTACATGTTGGGTCATGCCTTCAATATCTAGTCAGGCAATTGACAACTCTGCCTTAGCCTACACTTCCTGCTTGCACACAGATTCAAGTTTAGGTTACACAGAGGTGAAAACTCAGGGCCTACTCGGGTCTCTCCTGAGCTCACACACTTGCACAGCTTGAGCATGTGTAGAGCCCCATGCATGCACATGGCCTTCTAGTTTCCCAGGAGTGTGTTGGAGTTTTTTAAAGTCCCTATGGGCATTCCCCAGCTTTTCCTTTTAAGCTTCTAGTTTAGCCTATTGTTTGCCAACAGTTATCCACTGCCTCAAATAGTAATGAAATTAAATAGTTGCCTCTAAGTATTTTCAACAAAAGTCCTCAGGGAAAAGTCCTTTTCACACTGGGTGAGCTCCAAAGAAGTCAAATAAAGACTGCTTTACGATTGGAATATTCCAGGGAAACACCAGACAGGTCAAATCGTGACAGTTCTGTGAGAATGAGTCTTTGAAGGTACTCTGGTTTTATTTTACCCTCTCCAGTTGCTGCCAGCATGCTGGTTTTCACTGTGCTTGTTGGCTGTTGATTTTCAAGGCTACAGAGTTGGGAGATGTGGGTAATGGGAACAGAGCAAATTAAGCTCACTGTTCTTACTGAGATTCAACTGCTTTTCTTGAATAAAAACTCCCTGGATTGCTGCAATATTTGATTAATTTCCAGAGGTTTGAAAAAGTTGATTCTGGGCTTCCCTGGTGGCGCAGTGGTTGAGAATCCACCTGCTAATGCAGGGGACATGGGTTCGAGCCCTGGTCTGGGAAGATCCCACATGCCGCGGAGCAGCTAAGTCCGTGCTCCACAACTACTGAGCCTGTGCTCTAGAGCCCATGAGTCACAACTACGGAGCCCGCGTGCCGCAACTACTGAAGCCCATGTGCCTAGAGCCCGTGCTCTGCAACAAGAGAAGCCACCGCAATGAGAAGCCCGCGCACTGCAACGAAGAGTAGCCCCTGCTCACTGCAACTAGAGAAAGCCCGCGCACAGCAACGAAGACCCAACACAGCCAAAAATAAATAAATAAAATAAAAAAGAAATAAAAAAAAGAAAAAGTTGATTCTGACAATTTTTGCCAGTTTCTTCATTGTTTTTATGCAGGAGAGAATTTTCGGAGATCCTTACTCTGCCATTTTCACTGACATTACTCCAATGAGGTCTTAATGGGGAAAACAAGTACACGTTTTGAAATAGTGGAATAGTTTCAAGTAATGACAAGATCCAGGGTAAGATCATGGGAATGGATAGCTGGAGTGGAGTGTAGGTAAATATTACTGCTGTGGGGGAGGGGGCAGGTAGTGGATTTTTGAGGCCAGGCTGATGAGAGGGTAACATGGTCTGTATGTTTATATCTTCCCAAAATTCATGTGTTTAAATCATAACACTGAAGGTGATGGTATTTTGAGGTGGGGCCTTTGGGAAGCAGCTAGATCATGAAGGTGGTGTACCCATGAATGGGATTAGTGCCCTTATGAAAGAGGCCTCAGAGAACTCCCTAGCCCCTTCCATCATGTGAGGTTACTGTGAAAAGATGGCCATCCAGGAAGCAGGGCTTCACCAGACACCAAATCTACTGGCACCTTCATCTTGAACTTCCCAGACTCAGAACTGTGAGAAATAATACTCTGTGGTTTATAAGCCACTCAGTTTATGGTATTGTGTTTTAGCAGCCCGAATAGACTAAGACAGAGGATGTCCATATGGATTTTGAAATCTTCCTGATTGATACTACTTGGGAGAGAAGGATATTGAGCAGGTGCCTAAAGTCCCCCATGACTGAGGAGGAGTTACCTGAGACTGATGGATGGTAGCAATGTCAGTGTTTGAAATTTGAGAAATAAAAGTTATTATATGCATAGCCAGTATGATAAAGCAGTGGTAGAGAAATTCTCAAGGTGGAAGATGACCAAAAAATTTTAAATGAGAATTGTAAGAATATGAAAATTATACCAAGATAAAAAATGGAGAGCTGTTATCAATACAACCAATATGGTCTATCAGTAGGAACATTTCTCTTTTTTTTAAGAACCATTTTTAAAAAATTAATTAATTTTATTTATTTATTTTGGCTGCATTGCGTCTTCGTTGCAGGACGCAGGCTTCTCAATGTGGTGGCTTCTCTTGTTGCAGAGCAGGGCTCTAGGCACGCAGACTTCAGTAGTTGTGGTGCACGGGCTTAGCTGCTCCGCGACATGTGGGATCTTCCCGGACCAGGGCTCAAACCCATGTCCCCGGCATTGGCAGGTGGATTCTTAAGCACTGCGCCACCAGGGAAGTCCAAGTAGGAACATTTCTTGATGCCAACAAATTATTTTCACTCACCCCTTCGTGCATCAGGAGGTGAAGGCAAGAATTGCAGCCTTGATAGCTGTATCTTCTCGTAGAGTTACCCTTTATTCATTCTTCAAAGGAGTCCTCATTCTCTGAACTTTATATTACCTGGGTTTCTCTCTAGCTTTATATTATAGTAGAGCCCACCACTTTCTGTCGCTGGAGATGACCCACCACGAGGACAAGTTTGGTAACCTGCATATCTGTAGACCAAGGTTAGTCAAGGCCTTGAGGATTCAAGGTGCCCCACACTATCTCTGTCTTTGGAAAGTCACTGCTTTCTGCAAGCTCTGAGGGCACTGATTCATCCATCTTTGGTCTTACACACAGAATCATGAGTATTCATTATATAAAATTCTTTTAATTGACATTTTCACTATTTATAATAGCTAAGCTATAGTGGCCTACAACACATGTGCAAAAGCATTATGCACTGAAATGTCCTAACTGGGCCATTACCAAGTTACATCTGAATACAAGACCTCAAGATTTGGGGCTGGAAAACACACTCTCAGCATAATTGCTTAAAGCTACCATCAATCTGGACAAGGAAAAGCACTTTAAGTTCAGCTCTCCTGACTGTGACTGTGAGACCCAGGGGACCTGGGGTAAATTCAGCTGCTTTTTCTAACCACATGTTATACCAGACTTAGGAGTAAACAGCATGAGGAAAATGAAGCAGGGAAACTGCCTCCCCTTCAAGCTGCTGTAACTCCTTTTCCTGCTGGTCGTTGTTGAACTCCTGGAAAGAGTGGTCTATAGTTGCCTTCTAGTACTCATTCCCAAGTGGTCTTCAGTAAGCAATGGCCTGGCTTCCACCTCCACCACTCTAAAAAGATCAACAGTGAGGGATGCTGTCCTGTCAAGGATGATGTCAGTCTTTATTGTTCTCCACGTGTTTGAAAGTGTTGAATGAATAACTCGATCCTTTGTTCCCCTATATCTCCCATCTCCACTTGTGAGCCCCATGCCTCCAGCTCTGCCTGCTTGACTCTGATATTTAGCAAATATCTCCAGCTCAACATGCCTCAGATTGTACAAGCTGTTTCCCCCAAACCTGCTTCTCTTCTTGCCTTCCTTAATCCCCACATCAACCAGCCTGGAAACGCTGAGCCCTTACATTTCTCTCTCTCTCTGTCTCTCTCTGTCTCTGTCTCTGTCTCTCTCTCTCTCTCTCTCTCTCCCCCCGCCTCCATATATTCAGTTCATTCCGTTTCTGAATAAACCATTCCTAGATGTCTCTCTTCTCCATCCCCACTGTGTTCCTAGCTATCCTCCTGACTATAGGCACCCCTTCTGCTTTCCAATCTGCATTGCTACCAGAACCCCCTCTATAATACACACATCTGAACAGTGTCAGGCCTTAGAGGTTTCCCAAAGCTAGGGTGACTGAATGACCCTGTTAGCTCGGGAAAGTGCAGTTTTATGTGGGGTGTTCTGTTATCCCATCTGGTTAGCATGCCCTTCTACTCTCAAAAATGACCCATTTGGATGATGAATTATGTGGTCATACTACCATGGCTGACAGGATAAAATCCAAACTCTTTTTTCTGACGTACAATCTGGCCCCGGGCTAACTTTTTGGCTCCATATTCTTCCATTCTGGCCACCGGCCATTCCCCAAACACACCAAGCTGTTGCCGCCTCATCATCACTGTCCATGCTATTCCCTCTTCCTGAACAACTTTCCCCACATTTCCCATTTACCGACTCCTCCTTGACCTTCATTGCCCAGCCAAAATAACACCTCTCCTGTGAAATACCATATCCTGCCTGGCCCTGTCTCCACGTGTCAGAGCTTGCCTCCCACTATCCCCCAGACCCCCACCTGTGATCCTATAGCAATTTGTTCAAACCTCTGTTTGAAACTGGTACAACACTTGGCACATTGCAGGTCTTCAAAGTGTTTTGAAAAAGAGGCTTTAGAGAAGCATGAAGCTGGGAGTATTTTCTCTGGCTCTAATTAGAATCAAGAGCTTTTATCCTCTATATGGGACATGCTTGAGAAAATCCGACATGTCAGAGCCAAGTCTATGTCTTCTTCATCTGTAAAGTAATATGGAAAATAATTGCTTCTACCAAAACCTACCCATGTGAACTCAATAGGGTAGTAAAAACAAGTCCTGCTGTTGAATTATAACATGTTGAAATGAAGAGATGAGCTTTCCATCTTTTGTCATCTGTCCCCACAGCCTAGGGCCTGTGGAGGGTAGGGGCAGGAGGAGATTCTGAGATCTGGCAGATGGCTAAATAGAGAATGTACCTATGGGGGGGTCAGAGTGATTTATTCCAGTACAAATGAAACTGATTTGAAGAACCATTTATTGACCATGTAACATGGGTCAAATACTGTGCTAAGAACTTTACATACCATTTCTTTATGTAAAGCCAATCTTGTGGGATGGATATTATGAGTTCCCATTTTATATTTGAGAAAAATGAAACTCAGAGAGGTTAAGTAACTTACCAAGGACACAAAGCTAGTAAGTGGAGTGGGAATACATAATCATAATACTAATAAAGCACACGTATGTGCCTGGGTCTTTATGAAGTATGCTGCTTGGTTTTCACAACCACCCTATAAGTTAAGACACTGTCATGTTTCCATTATCAGATGGGAAAGCCTTTAAGTAACTAGCCCAAGGTCACATAGCTAGTAATGAACTATCCCAGGCAGTTTACCCCAGAAGCCACATGCCTGGTCATTACCTTCGCTATCTTCCAGGTCTGTTTGATTTTGTTATCTTGGTTCATTCTATATTGCCAGCATCCATAAGATACTCTTCCATGGCTCCTCAAAGTCAGCAATGATGCAAACCAGCAGCATTGTATGTTCTAAAATTCTTGAGCCCCACCCCAGACCTAGGAACCCAGAATCTGCATTGTAACAAGATCCCAGGTCCTGGTCTAAACCAGTGGGTATCAACCTTGTCTGCACATTGGACTTCCATAGGGACCTTGAAAGAATCCTGATTCCTGGGTTCCACTGAAGGTAATTCTGCTTCGCCTGGGTATGGTCTGGGTATTGAACTTAAAAAAAGCTTCCCAGGGGATTCTGATGTGATGCCAGGTCTGAGAACCATTCCCTTAAGCAAATATAGCTTGTTGGTTCCTTCCTTCCTTCCTTCACTCATTTCTCTTATGTGCAATTGACTTCGTCAAAGTATAGGCAGAGCTTTATGGGGAGATGAAAAAACAATTACAATATCATAGAACAAGCACTATGAAAATCATTATCCCGTGGGCCAGGGGAGATCCAGAGGAAAGCCTGACATCCAAGTCTGCATGAAAGAAACAAGGAAGATTGCTCTCAGGACACCGCATGAGTCTCAAGGGCAAATAGGAGCTCTTGGATTTGTTGATGGGGATGGTGAGCTGGAGTGGGTGAGGGGAGAGTTCTGTGTTTACTATGAAAGTGAGAGTCATAGCATTTGAAGTCATAACAGATTATAAAGACGATTTGATGAGTACAATGAAATAATATTTACCTTCACTACATGTGATGCACTTTGATGTTTTCTAGTCTTTCAATACTCTTTTCTTTCGTTAGGAAAAGAAATAACTGGTCATGCCTAACTGAACTGGTTTTCTGCACCACTAATGGGTCACAACCTGCAGTTTGGAAGACCTGACTTAATCCCTTTCATTTTTCCTTGAGGAAACAATAACCCAGAATATCGAAATAACTTAGCCTGGAAGAGTGAAGAAAAATGTGTTCAAATTCCAGTATGAAGGATTGGTGTCAGAAACAAAGAAAGCCTTCTGTATGGTTTTGGTTGCTGGATATTTCAGAAGGACTTGCCTTCCCTGGAAGTCCTACCCATTTTCTGGGAGGCTAAGTCACAGCCCTGTAGAGAAGGCAAGATGGTGAATTAATAAATGAGATGTCCAGGTTCTTTCTAGACCCACTCAAATATCCTATTATATTAATACTACTGAGCAGGAATTCTCAGTTTAGCTGGGTTTGGGAAGGGGTCATTGCCACCTGGGAGTGGGGAGAGGGCCTTATTAGAATCACCCAGGGCCTTTGTCTAATGTACATGACTCTCGGCTATTCTGATATGCACCCTGACCCTTTAAGGCCGAAATTTCAGCTGACAATATGCCGTATTGAGGCTCTGGTTGATGGAAGTGTATCATACTACACCAGTGTGTTGGGAAAGGTAGGGAAAACAAAGGTGATACCACTGATCTCCTCAGCAATGGTTCCCCACCTTTTAGGTTTCACGGGCCAATAAAAATTCAAAATGAGCTTGGGAATCAATATCAGGGTGCCAATGTTTCATTGTGTCAAATAAGGAAGTAAAAAAAAAAAAAAAAAAAAAAAAAAAAAAAAAAAATCCCAAATAGGGCTTCCCTGGTGGCGCAGTGGTTGAGAGTCCGCCTGCCGATGCAGGGGACACGGGTTCGTGCCACGGTCTGGGAAGATCCCACATACCGCGGAGCGGCTGGCCCGTGAGCCATGGCCATTGAGCCTGCGCGTCCGGAGCCTGTGCTCCGCAACGGGAGAGGCCGCAACAGTGAGAGGCCCATGTAACGCAAAAAAAAAAAAAAAAAAAAAAAAAAAATCCCAAATAAACAAAAAAGCAAATCCCTCAAATCCCTCTACAACTGTCATAAGATTAGAAAGGACATAATCTTAAAAAAAAGGAAAGTTTTGTGAAATGAATATATTTAACTTTAAGAAATTTTAAAGCAATTTTAAATTTGGTAACAGATAATTTATCATCTTAACCATTTTTAAGTGTACTGTTTGGTAGTGTTAATTATGTTCCATTGTTGTGCAACCAATCTCCAGAACTTTTCATCCTGCAAAACTGAAACTCTGTACCCCTTAACAACTCACAATTTCCCCCTCCCCCAGCCCCTGACAACCACACTTCTACTTTCTGTCT
Organism: Hyperoodon ampullatus; assembly: GCF_949752795.1. Classification (NCBI taxonomy): domain Eukaryota; kingdom Metazoa; phylum Chordata; class Mammalia; order Artiodactyla; family Ziphiidae; genus Hyperoodon; species Hyperoodon ampullatus. Next base: position 62,621,531 of record NC_136922.1, read on the forward strand.
CTATGAATTTGACCACTCTATGCACCTCATATAAGTGGAGTCAGACAGTATTTGTTTTTGTGTTTATTTTTTATTTTTTGGTGACTGACTTCTTTCACTTAGCATAATGTCCTCAAGTTTTATTCATGTTGTACCATGTGTCACAATTTCCTTCCTTTTTGCTCTCTCTCTGCTCTCCACCATGTGAGAATACAAGAAGAAGACAGTCCTTTGCAAACCAGGAGGCTCTCTCACCTGATACCAGATCTACTGGCACCTTGATTTTGGACTTCCCAGCTCCAGAACTGTGAGAAATTAATGTCTATTGTTTAAGTAAAAAAAATAATATCTGAATAATATTTTGTTGTATGTATATACCACATTCTTTTAATCCATTCATCCACAGATAGATATAGGTTGCTTCCACCTTTTGGCTATTTCGAATAATGCTGCTATGAACAGGGTGAACAAATCTGTTTGAATCACTGCTTTCAATTCTTTGGGGTATATACCCAGAGGTGGGATTGCTGGATCATATGGTAATTGAATGCTTAATTTTTGGAGGTACCACCATACTGTTTGAAGACAGTTAGCTTTTTTTACATAAGGAAGCAACTACTGCATTGTCCTAATTTTTCTTAGTTCACTGGGAAAACTTCATCACAGACCTGCATTGGTCTGTAGATTAGTGCCTAGAATTACTGCTCCAACAGATATAAACTTCTTCCTGAAGCTATTTACTCTTCAGATGAGGAAATCTGGATTCTTTATATTTTGCCTGACAAGAAAGATAATTATTTTTTCATCATAAAATATCCAGTAAGTAGTTTGGAAAAGTATACAAAAACCATTAGCTTGATTACACTAAAATATGAAAAACAAGACCGTTTCTATTATTCACTTTATCAAGCCATCGCCATTTCAAATTTGACTATAGGGCATTATCATTCTAATATTGAGCATTGAAGATAACAGACACTTGTTTTCCCCTGCATAATGACTGAGTTTACAAACATCCTAGAGGAGATGATCTTCCTTTCCAAAACTCTTGCTTCTCTGAAGTTCATATGTATCAAGTTAAGTAAATTTCCTGCATGGTGGGGCTTAAAAAAATTTTTTTTAATTGTACATATTCAATTCTTTGTGAGCTCCAGAAGAAACTCTTCTGCTACTGTAAGTCATGAGTTATTATCAAATAACTATAATTCAGTAGGAAGAAAACCTGCTGTTTTAAAATGAAATCTTAATTGTAGCTGCCATTCTCCTCATTAATATTGGCCTTGACAGTATTTTTCATTTCACCCAATCATTGGAGGGGGGCAGGCATGAAGAAACCGAGCAAAATTTATAAGTGGCATGACATTTGTGAAAAGACATACTAGAGAAATCGGGTAGATGTACGGCTGAACATTTAATTGAAATGTTGCGTTTTTCTGAAGAAATTCCAGATCTCTCCTAATTCCTCCCTAGAATTTCAATGAATCACAATTTCAATGTATTACAAATTCTAAAAAGTAGAATTGTCATTTCCAAACGTATGAATCTGCTGTTTGCAAAAGTCATGTCTGAAGTTCCTTCCTATTCAAATATCTTTTCCTTTTTTTGCTTGCCTCACCCAGGGAGCTCAATTATGGAAATGTTTTTACCTCTCTCTTATTTCTGACACTCAACACTGAATCAGAGATGCCTCATGGAGTGTTGCATGTGTGTGTGTGTTTTCTTTTTGCCCTTTCTCTGCTAAATCTGTGTGCTTTTAGTGCAGCACATTTCCCATCTGTATGATTTGCTTGAAGCTTGGTATTTATATGTCATAAAAGAAAATGTTCTAAATGTATGAAGAGAAATACATTTCGTTGTAAAATCTGATTAAGTTATTCCATACTGTTTAAGTCTGTTTGTTTCAATGAGACAGTTGTAAGAGCGTGTTGGCATTAATCTTTTAGAGTTTAATATTGGTTCACAATTTGCCCATGCTATGGTAATGAATCTGCATCCAATCATTTCGTTAGGCCTGTAGACTCTTCTTCCATTCCCACTGTTACTGATGTGGGTTAGCCTCTCATTATTTTATTTTTTTTCTGGTGGTAAAATATACATAACATTAAATTTACCATTTAAAGCATTTAAAAATTTTTATTTTATTGAAGCACAGTTGATTTACAATGTTGTGTGAATTTCTGCTGTACAGCAAAGTGATTCAGTTATACATACATATATTCTCTTTCATATTCTTTTCCATTATGATTTATTACAGGATATTGAATATAGTTCCCTGTGCTATACAGTAGGACCTTGCTATTTATCCAAAGCATTTTTTTTTTTTTTTTTTTTTTGCGGTACGCGGGCCTCTCACTGCTGTGGCCTCTTCCATTGCGGAGCACAGGCTCCAGACACGCAGGCCCAGCGGCCACGGCTCACGTGCCCAGCCGCTCTGCGGCATGTGGGATCCTCCCGGACCGGGGCACGAACCCATGTCCCCTGAATTGGCAGGCGGACTCTCAACCACTGCGCCACCAGGGAAGCCCCCTATCCAAAGCATTTTTAAGTGTACAGTTCAGTGGCGTTAAGTACATTCACATGGTTGTGCAACCCCGTCATCATTTTGTACCTGTACAGCCTTCAGAATCCAGTCTTGCTTCTAATTTTGCCCCCTTTAAGGAAAGAAATAGAAATTGAATACCTGTGTTGACTTATTTTCACCATGCATCAGAGAAAAATGGAAAAAATGGAAGAGGCTTTCTTTGCCATTTCTTCTGTGCTTTAGGCTACATAGCTGATGAAGATCAAATGCAGATAAAGTTCCAGGGGCAAAGAAGGGCATGTATCTGCTGCACTTGCGCATCCCTGAGGCAGATTATTTCTTGCTCTGGACATCACAGTCTAAGGGATTGTTTTGTGAACCTGGAAAACATAAATGCTCTTAAACTCATTTGGCACTAAAGTGTCTGGCCACCAGAAGCACAAAAAGCCTTTTAGAAGTATAATCTGTAGCTTTATAATGTGCAGAAATGATAATTTCTAAAAATTAAGATGCAAAACTCTTAGACGGCTGAGCTTTGTACCGGTGCACACGGCATAAAGGAGTCCGACCAGCCTCGGCTCTGCCCACGGCTGCTGACATCACCTGGTCCGTCTTCGGGTCCGCGCTGCGTCTTGAACCTTCTTGGTGGGTAAGTGCATCGAAAATGAGGAGCCCGTTGACACAAATGGTTTCAGGTTTGGAGCCTTTGGCAGTGCAGTTTTGTTATCACTAGATGTCAGTGTGGACTTTTCCGACCGCCACCCTCTCTCTGCAGGAGATGTACCAGACAGCACCCTGGGTCCTTCTCCAAGTCCTGGCAAACACAGGGCTATTTTCAGAACTGTAATTCCACCAAAGATATTATATACTTACACATTTTAACTTTTCAGAGTTCTTTTAAAACACAGAAACCCTGAACCAAAGGCTGTACTTTTTAATGCTGTAATCTTCTAATCTCTGTGTTTGCATTTGGAAGGCAGCCTACCAGGCTGTTTTGAGGCTAGTAATGGGAAGTCCCAGCTGTGTTCCACTTAGGGTCTTTTTTTTGTGGTATGCGGGCCTCTCACTGTTGTGGCTTCTCCCGTTGCGGAGCACAGGCTCCGGACGCGCAGGCTCAGCGGCCATGGCTCACGGGCCCAGCCGCTCCGCGGCATGTGGGATCTTCCCGGACCGGGGCACGAACTCGTGTCCCCTGCATCGGCAGGCGGACTCTCAACCACTGCGCCACCAGGGAAGCCCTGATGAGCTTTTTAATAGCCTAATTCCATGTGATAGAAAACTGCTGTTTGTAGTAAACTGTGTGGGAAAATAATAAGGCCTAAATTTCCTTCAGTCATGGAATGTTAACAAGGAAGAGAAATAAATTTGCCACACCCAGCATTAATATTTGGTGGCCCTCCAACCTGACTGTGCACAGCACTACCTCTGCTACCCCTTGTGAATCCCCATTTTCAGGACGTCGATCCTAGGAATAGCACTGAGTTGGTTCAGGGTGAAGACACAGGGAGAGCAGGAGACGTGGTTCCTGCACTGAGAAACATTGTGCAAAATGAAATCCAGGGCTCTGAGAAAGCTGTTTATAGCCCCGTGCAAATTCAGTGTAGGACTGGATGCCTAAAGCCAACAGAACTTAACCCCATGCCTTGCTACAACCTAAAGGCTGGTTTTGTTCTGCCTTGTAAAGCTGAATTCATCTCCCACTTCTCAAATTGATCTTTCCTACCTAGTGCTCCCAGGGACCCAAAAGCTTACCTGTCATTCTTGAGTGTCCCTTCTCAGTCATGCACAACATCCAATTGGTCTCCAAGACCTATGGTGGCTATTCTCTTAATAGCTTTTGAATCTGCCCTACATCAGTCTCTTAACTAGTCTTCCACTTCCCTGTGCTTTCCTCCATCCTATCAAGAAATTCTCCAAAATACTGCTTGAGTTATCCTTCTAAACTGTATATACACTCATACTATTTCCCTGTTTATGAAAGTGGTTCCTTTCTGCCTTCTGGATTGATTCTAACCTCTTAACCCAGCACACCAAGCCAGTTAGACTCTGCCTCAACCTGCTTTTCCAGCCTATTCGCTCACCTCATCGCCTCCTACTCTTCGTTCCAGCTGTAATGAACTGCATGCCGTTCTTCAGATGCTCAAAGCTCTCCCTTGCTTCATGCTCCCTCAGCCTGGAATGCCTGTGGCTGCTTAAGCCAACTCTCTCTCTCAAGATTCAGCTCAGTATCACTTCTGGGAATTCATCTTTGTCCTTCACCCAACCCCCATCCCTGCACTCCGCCCCAGCATGTATTTACCACACTGCACTCTAATCATCTCGTTATTTATATCTATGTCCTCTGACTCTATGCTGTAAGGTTTTTGAAGGCAGGAACCCTGTCTGGCTTAGCTTTGCATTCCCAGTGATAAGCACAGGGCCTGGCAATGACAAATGCGCAGTCACTTTTTGCTTAAGGGATGAAGACATCTCCAGTGCAGGTCCCAAGGTATTCTGCTGTTTCCATGCACCAGGGAATGACCTAGTTCAGGGCTGTGTTCCAAAACCTACACGGTTTAGACCTGTATCCCTAGAGTGCAGCCAGAGCCCAGCTAGTTTCTGGGAAATAGAGGGTGGGGCGAGTTGAACAGTAGCTCTTTTTGCTCTGTTTTCTTTCTGGTTGCCAGGGAAAGGTCATCCTGAAGTTATGAGTTTACCACTTCCAACCTGGCCAAACCTGGGGGCATACGTCAATCAATAGCAACTCAAAGGGAATTGGCCACCTAAGGTATGGACTGCCCTGGATGAAAAATGTAGAAGATGGCAAATGGGACACATGCAAACTTAATGCGGTAATGACAGCCTGCTAAGTCAGTAGTGATTCAGGATGGGTATTGTCACTGCTGTCTCTCGTGATCCACAGCAGTTACTGATGTCTCCTGTGTGCAGACTGTCTCAGAAGCAGGCACTGTAGGGAGTTAAAAATAAAACAGAAACAGAGTTCTGTATTTGGGAGGCTTATGCAATCTAGGTCTAAAATAAGGGGCTTGCTTTTATTGGGGCTTTTGGCTACCTTTCCTGGTAAGGGAGGAAGTGGTAAGGGAAAATGTCTTATAATACCATTTAATCATTCATGTATAACCATAGTGATTTCCGCAAGTGACAGGAAGCAGGGAGGTGGTGCATATGCACTGGAGGAGGGACCACATGCATTATGTAGCAGAGAGCTATTTTTTCTCCAAGCTGTTCTTCATTTCTGTAGGCAGGGAAATGCCCCTCGGTACTGACCTCATGACACACCTGTCCACTAAATGTTGTGTTTTTTCAACAGTATGCCCCTCATAAAGAGCAGGGATTCCTTTTAAAACATTCTGTATGGAATCTGAGAGTTTTCTTCATAATGGAGGAAAATCATCATGGGTTGTGGTCGTTTTGTATTAAGGGTTTTAAAACAAGGGCTTTTAAAGATTTTTTAAAAAATACTTTCTGCCATCCAAAGTGGATTAATTGAGAAGAGAGCATAATATAAATATTTAAGCTCTTATTAATACTCCATATCATTTTGATAAGCAAGAATTAAGTTATTTTTATTAGTAGTTGCTTACATTGTATCTCGTGCTATTTTTGGAGAGGAAAATGATCCCAGAATCTATGTTTGACATAGCTTAGGGATCTGGCCACTGACTGATTAACATGAAATGCTTTCACAACACATTTAGTCCTGTTCAGGACTCCGAAGACTCCTTAGTGAAAGCGTAATTTAATTATCCTATAGAATCAAGAGGTTTTTTTTTTTTAAAGCTTTAGATATATTTCAAATAGCTAGTCCCTGGTCTCTTAATGACAATTCCTTTTCACATTTCATACATATATTTACATGCATACACATTCATCCATCCAATGATGGAAAGATGTAGGTTTGTCATCATGACATGTCATATTGTCATCAGGATTAGAGTAGTGATATACATATTAGTAAATTACTACTAAACAATTACTACCAATACATTCTCAAGTGCCAATATTAAAATTACAGGGGACTTCCCTCGTGGGGCAGTGGTTAGGAATCCGCCTGCCAATGCAGAGGACATGGGTTCGAGCCCTGGTCTGGGAAGATCCCACATGCTGTGGAGCAGCTAAGCCCATGCGCCACAACTACTGAGCCTGCGCTCTAGAGCTCAGGAGCCACAGCTACTGAAGTCCGCACGACTAGAGCCCGCGCTCCGCAACAAGAGAAAAGCCACCACAATGAGAAGCCCGCGCGGCGCAACAGAGTAGACCCCGCCCGCCGCAACTAGAGAAAGCCTGCGCGCAGCAATGAAGACCCAGTGCAGCCAACAATAAATAAACAAATTAATTAATTTATTTAAAAAAATTATACAAATTGGTAAAATCAGTCCCAGTCAGTGTCAGTATATATTAAACTGCACAATATCACAACCTGCTAGAGGTAATATGCAAATTATTACAACCTGCTAGGGATAATAACATTGAGATTAAAATGTGTGTATCTATTAACAAATTTCAAAGTAAAGAGAGACTGAATCTTTTGAGACTCACAACTACTCTGTGAGACTGGTATTATGATTATCTGCATTTTACAGAGAAAACAGGTTTAACCAGTTTAAGTGGCTTGTCCTAAACCCCACAGCAGTGCTAGGCAGAGCCAGGGGCTTACCTACTTCATGGTGTGTGCTTATAATCCTGTCATGATGGCTCCATCCTTTGGAAGACAGGTATGATTGATTAAAGAATCAATGAGAGTAAAGGGAAGGAAGTATTTGGCTTACTCATGACAGAAAAATAAGTGTGTTAAAGGTATTATCCAAATTTTTGATGTTCTTTGAAAAATTACCCAACAGTGCGATTCCTAAATATTCCTCTAAACTGACTTCAGTTTTTTTTTTTTTTTGTGGTACGCGGGCCTCTCACTGTTGTGGCCTCTCCCGTTGCGGAGCACAGGCTCCGGACGTGCAGGCTCAGCGGCCATGGCTCACAGGCCCAGCCGCTCCATGGCATATGGGATCTTCCCGGCCCGGGGCACGAACCCGTGTCCCCTGCATCGGCAGGCGGACTCTCAACCACTGCGCCACCAGGGAAGCCCCTGACTTCAGTTTTTTTAAGATCTAAATTTCTAATCACCACTAAAATCTTTTGTAGGGTGGATTAAGATAAACTTTAATGTTTAGATGCCTCATTTATTTCTTTAAAAATGAAATATAAGAATAGGAAAAAAGCCTACATAAAGATAGGTAATTATACATACAGTCTTATGGTTTGGTAAGGAGACTAGGTAGTATATAATACCTCTCCCCTCAAAAAAGAAGGCAAAACCATGGCCATCTTTTAAATACTATAATGAAAGGAAAGTGGGATGGCAGAGACTTTAGCAGACAGTGTAGGGCTGGTGCTGACTGCAGGACAGCATGGTTGGGAGGCTATGGGCCTAACTGAGCAGATTAAGGGGTGTGACAGGTCTTCTGCCCGGTGCAGATCTGCTGTCCTACGTGTCAAAGGCCTGATCCATCACAGCTTTAAAAGAGTGGGCAACAGAGGAAAGATAAGCACAAAAAAGAGTAAGTGCCAAAGGGAAGAGACTCACTCCAATTGCAATCCAACTAGATAACAGCAAAATGATCGGTCAGGTATTTTTATTGAGGATCCCACAACTAGCTTATCTGTTCTAGTGTGGGTTTCCGGTCACCAAATTTGTCAACATGAAGTGCTTTAACAATACAAACTAATTGTGAACCCCAAAAGTCTGTGGTCAAATATCATCATTTAACCCTGTCAGGAGGAAGAAAAACAAAGCATAAAAAAGCTTCAAATACTAGAAATTTTAAAGAGCTGGGGCTCTGGTCTCTTGAAGAGTCACTGAGCCATTAAAACAACAGTTCTGATTATGTACAGGAGAGTGTCATTTAGACCAGTACTTCTCCAAGGACGGTGAGAAGTCTTGTGGCATCAGCATCCCTGGGCTGCTTGTTAGAATGCACATTCTCAAGGTCCAACCCTGATCTAAGGAAGGAGGATCCCTGAGGGTAGGGCCCAGCAGTCTGTTTTAACAAGGTCTCCAGTTGATTCTTTCATGCACTAAAGTTTGCAAAGCACTGATTTAGACCATTGTCTGTCAAACTGCAGATTACAACCCATTAGGGGGTTATGAAGTCAGCTCAGCAGGCAGTAACCAGCATTTTACAAACAAAAGTGAAATGGAATAGACTAGAAACTGGAGTGCATCCCACGTAGCATGGGTATGATCTCATAAAACTTTGTTCAGTTCTATACATGTATACTGATTTGGATGAAGCAGCACTTTTAATTTTTGAAGAACTGGTAGGGTAGAATAAGGAAGCTACACATTTTAAATGAAGTCAGAACTGTCTGGCTGACAATAAAACACAGTGACAGCTTAATGTGGATTCCTGTTTGGAGAGAGACAGAGGAGAGAGGAAAGAGGGCCAAGGAAAGAACATAGCAGGCCAGTTTCATAACTCCAGAATCCTCAAGGTGAAAGAAACAAAAAGTCCCACCCAGAGAGGAAATAGAAGGGGCATCTACCACAGGGGAAATGTCAAGGAAGATAAGGTCATGTGTGACCCTCAGGAAACAATCACTGAAGCTGGAATATTCATTCACTCCTTTATTCATTCATTCATTCATTCACAGATCACTTATTTATTGTACCATCATAGGTCCCAGGCACTGTGTTAGATGCTGGGCGTACAGATGTGAGGCCTATCATGGACAGTGTTGTTTAATGACAGACAGAAGATCAATAATAATAATACAATTGTGCTGTGAAGATCAGTGCTGTGAAGGGATTATTAACACAGCACTGAGTGGGAATACTGAAGTTAGCCTGTGACGATGGGGTTAAGAGTGGGGTGACAGGGGAGATCCATATGGAGAGGGAATTTAGTCAAGATGATGACCACATCTTTTTTTTTTTTTTAATCTTTTTGAATTAGTGTTTTTATTTTCTTTGGATAACCACATTTTAACATGATGTTCTGTTTTGAAACTAATCAGTTGTGGTAGATGGTGTTTCTAGATACACAATTTAAAGCAGAAGGAATTTAGCTGATCTACACAGACACAAAAAATTTTTCTTTATGACATTTTGATGGCTTAATAACAGGAACTGACACTTGAAATTTTTCATGTAACTTTGTTTATTGTAAAATGTTTTACTAAAATTTCATATTTAGCTTAGATATTTGATAGCCAGACAATTGTTCGTGTGTGTGGCAAAGACATGCTTGCTATGTGCTTGCCAAAATTTTTTCCTTCTCTTCCTGGGCACACACACAAAACCACATTTTCTGACCCCTTTGCAGGTAGGTTAGCCTCTGTGACCAATTTCTGCCAACATGGATAGTGGGCAGAGGAATGTACACCCTTTCAGGCTTGGCCAAAACTTCTTCCAATATCTGCCCTTTTTCTTTGGCCAGCCAGGTGCACAGGATCTAGTGATGGACTCTGTGAGGGGTCCAGGGGCCTGCTTAGCACTAGATAAGAGCCTGGGTCCCTGAGTCACCCCTTGGAGAAGAGACACCCAGGATTGCCACTTAAGTGGGGAACTGTTTGGAGGGAGATGAGAGGGTGTACCAAGTGAACTTGTAACGTGCTTTCATTCCATCAAGACCCTGAGGTTGAGGGGCTTGTTTCCACTGCGTGGCTTAGCCTGCCCTGACTAAGATGCCGTCCCTGGCACTGAGGAACACAAAGCATATATCTATGAGCTGAATGAATGATCATTACAACTCCAATTTTTATCCTCTGAATCCAATGTTCAGCCTGTAAATGGCCTTCTCACTACTCACTTATTCAACAAATACTTACCTAGAGGTTACTGCGTGCCAAGCACTGCAACGGTGAGCCAAGAAAACCACACTTTCCATGCCGCCCTCATGGAACTTACAGTCTTGTGAGGAACGGACATCAATAATCAAACAAATGTGAAATTCCAGCTGTTGTGAGTGGTGTGAATGCTGGAAACCTGGCACTAAAAGGGGATTTTTTTCCTAGGTAGGAATAAATGAATAAATGTGGAGTGCTTTTCAGGTGTAATTAATGTCTGGGTAAAAATCACTTAAAAATATAGGTTTGGATGTGATGAAGCAAAGTATAACTAAATCTGGATATGAGTAAGAGTCACAGAGTTAAATCTTTCCATTGAATAGTTTTAACTAATAAATGGGGTTTGTTCCATATTATAGTTACCTAAACTTTTAAAATGCATAATGTATAAATGATGTATAAAATTTTATACATGATAAAGTATATAATGATGAGTATGAAACTCTTTATCAGTTGTTAGCTCCTCAGAGACTTGCAAAAGTCTTTTACTCCTTTTTAAAAATCATAGTTTATTACTTTTCTCTATTAACAGTAAGTTCTTGCCATATTGGTGACAAATTCCTGCTGAACCACAGTTCTGCACCCAAGGCCTCATTCAATAAAAGTTAAATCGGATCAAATCACTAGATGCCTTCTTAAATGACAGCTTGTCATTCTGGTAACACTTTGGCGTTTCAAACTTTTCTTTGCTTACCAAGTAAACGTTGGTTTCAGTAAGCTCATACCCAAGATGAAAGAATGTTAGATTTGAATTGAGTAGCTTTGTGTGTGTGTGTGTATACATATATATATACACACACACAATACATCAATATCTATACATATATCCTTCACTTCTGTTTAAAAACTTGATTCTCATACCTCAAAGAGTGATAAAAATAATTACAAAGCTTGATAAAAATGATTACATAAATGACTCATTACAAATATGGAAAAACGACAAAGTATTTATGTCTGCATTTTGTACAAAAAACACCAGTTGCAATTATTTTCATATAGAGGACACTTTTAGGCATTTTAAAAATGGGAGGGTCAGAGCAGGCTGTCCACTGGGTATCCAGACCATGCTTTGCTACCAAGACACCACATTACAGTTACGAATGGAGTGAGAATTTTATTAATTGCCATTTTAGAGAAATTACAGGACTTTAAAACAGCAGGTACCCTCGAGATTTGATACCAAGATCCCAGGTAAGGAAACTAAAGTTCAAAAAGGTAAAATAATTTGCTTATTACACGTAACTTAGTTTTGGTCCCAGACCTAGACCTCAGGTCTCCTGAATCGGGTGCTTTCTCTGCACCACAGTTTTTGCCCTACAACTGAAGATCAGGCTGGATTATCCTTAGTTCTATCAACTCTGTGCTTTCTCCACACTCAGAGTGTTTAAATGGGATAGATCTAATTCAGATCAAGTTGGCTTCTGCCTCCTCGGTTCTTTTGTTTTCAGTCTTTTATCATCAGCATTGGTGAGCTTCTGTTTTATTTAAACGACACTCGGAGTAACACCAAGGAGGAAGTTGACACCCACCCAAACTAAATGACTCGGGACACAGGACCGAGCCACTCCCAGCCCCAGCTGGAAAAAGGTGAAGTAGACCCACGGTCGGGTCCGGCGTCCGAGGGCCACGTGCGGCAGGAGGGGCCGCCTTCTGGTTGGCGCTCCGAGGGGCTCGGTCCCTCCAATCGGCGTAGGCCCTGCGCTGGAGAGGGGACGCGCGCCCTGCATGAGAGGGCGGGGCCAGCGACCTGTCCATCACCGATTCCGCGGGTGGCAGCACCTACCACACCAAGGCACCTAGGCGAGACAAGGCCGAAGCGGGAAGGCCGCGGCTAGGGGAGGCGGGGCCAGGCTGGCGGGAGCCAATCCGCAGGGCGGCGCCAGGGGGCGGGGTCACCGCGCGCGACCCAAACCCTCGGGCCCTGGCGCATCCCGGAGCAGCGCAGCTTCTCCGCCTTCCGGTGAGAGGGCCGCAGAACCTCTTCCCCTCCTGGGCACCCCTACCTTCGTGGCCCACCTCCCCCCCACCCCCGCCCCTCCTTCACCGGGGGAGCGCGGTGACGGTTGCCGGGAAGCACGCGCTGCCCCTCCCTCCCCTCCTGCGTCCTCCCCTCACGCGCCACCCGTTTTTCCTCCTTCTCCGTTAATAACAGCTGGGTGGCTGGGGGAGGAGGGAAGGTGGCCTTGGCTGAGTCTGGGCGGGCGCCTCCCACTCACCCGCGAGCCGCCGTGGGAGCAGGAGGATGGCGGCGGTAGCGGCGGCCGCCCGGGAGGAGGCGGTGCCGAGGCTCCCGGCGCAGAGCGCGGCGGCGGCAGAGAGCGGCAGCGGCCCGTCGCGGCGCACCAGAACCGAAAGCAGCGGCAGCTGCGCAGCCACCTGAGCCGCCCCTCCCGCCGGAGCCAACGAGCGGTGCCCACGGGAGCCGGGACCTCCTTCCTCTCCGCGTCTCCTCGTCTCCCGCGCCCCCTGTCAGGCAGCAGGTCTCGCCTGCCAACCCCGAGAAGAGCGCGCCGGGCGCAGATCGCCCCTCGGGGCGCCGGGCTGCGGCCCTGGACGTGCGGGCTTCTGTCTGCGCCGGCCTCGGCGCCTCGACCCTGCCCTCTCGCTCACGCGCTCGCTCCCCCCCTCCCGGCGCCCCGGGCGCTGCGCGCGGGCCCGGCCCGGGACAGGGCGGACATGGGCGCCAAGCAGAGCGGCCCGGCCGCTGCTAACGGCCGCACCCGCGCGTACTCGGGCTCGGATTTACCTTCCAGCAGCAGCGGAGGGGCCAACGGGACCGCGGGCGGCGGGGCGCGAGCTGCGGCCGCCGGGAGGTTTCCGGCTCAGGTGCCCGGCGCGCACCAGCCCAGCGCCTCCGGTGGCGCCGCGGCGGCCTCGGCGGCCCCGCGCAGCCGCTCCCTAGGCGGGGCCGTGGGGACCGTGGCGTCGGGGGCCCGCGCGGCGCAGTCCACCTTCAGCATCCCCAACAGCAGCAGCGGCCCGTACGGCTCCCAGGACTCGGTTCACAGCAGCCCCGAGGACGGCGGCGGCGGCGGCGGCGGCGGCAGGGACCGGCCGGCGGGCGGGGGTCCCGGCGGCCCACGCCTGGTGATCGGCTCCTTACCAGCTCACCTCTCGCCGCACATGTTTGGAGGTATGGCCCCTTCCCTCCTTGGCTCCCGCGGGCGGCACGTGGGCCGTGGCTGCGCTTATTTTTACCCTTCTCCTTTTCTCCTTCAGCTTGGGCGCCGGGGGTTCGCCGCGCTGCCGGGCCGGGTCACCCCTCTTGAGGCAGGGAGCGGGGGGAGAGAGATCGCCTCTTAACCCCTGCAGCGCCGCTGCCGCGCGACCCTTGTGTTTGGTTTTTTTTTTTAAACACAGCGTTCACTCTCACCTCTTCGCGGCTCCTTAGTCCAGAAGGACCTTGTTTGCCCCCCGGAGGTGAAGGGAGCAAATATTGTTTTAAAAACAAACCGACGCAACAGCCCTGGTGCTTGTGGATTTTAGTAGCAGGAAGTCAGGAGAAGACCCGTTGCTAAATGTAGTTCTATCTGGTGACTCGAGTGCTGAGCAGTTTTTAAAGGCCAAAAGTCAGAGTCTGAAATGAACAGATGAGTATTTGAAGAAGAAGGGAGTTATCGCCTTTGGAGTGACTGTTAATATTATAAAACTGTAATTCTTAGGTCTGTGTAAATAGTCCCACCTATTGCGTACACTTTAATTGGATGAATGTGTTAATGAAAAGTACATTTTTAACCTCAGTAAACTGCTACTTTAGATAATGGTTAATGTGAGTCCTGCTTAATTTGGACAGAGCATTAAAAAATTGAAAACAGTTTCTTAAGGAGATAAACTAATTATCATAACTCTGTCTACAAGATGCAGTAAAAGCTCTGGGTGCTTTTGAAAAGCCATGTTCACTAGAGTTCAGGAAAAGACACTGAAAAATGGAAATTTTAGTAGTTAAACGATATGTGTTTATGTAGAAACAGAGGGGTAGGGGTGCCCCTGATCTGAGGAAAACAAATTCTACCTCTTCAATTATGTTTTATGCTTATGAACTTTTTGTCCAAACGGTTAATGATAAATGAATTAAGACACCCTCGCTTCCCAGTTCATGAAAAGAAGTAGAAGTTAACTCTGGTTAGAGATGCAGACTATAGAAGATAAACGTTTCCATATCATTGCGTTATGCCTCATGATATTATCTGCATTCACAGTTGAGCACAGATGAATAGTGAAAACATCATTTCCATTTCTGTACCCCTTTTACTCATGTGCTTATAAATGTGAGAAATTTGAGTAGGTGGTTGGTAAAGTGGAATATTCAACAACGTAATTTATCTGCTCTGTTCTGTACTATCAGCATTCCCCTTAGCATAAATTAAAAATGGGAATGACATGTCTAGTTTTTTCCATCTTCTTAATACTGGTTTGTATATTCAAAATATAGAGCAACTCGTTAGTCACCTTACTTTAATTACTTGTTATTAAAGTGATTTCTGCCATTTAACTAAAAATATTGACTTTTCCTAAGATTGGCCCTTAAAAAGAACTTTTGTTTTTGAGAAAAAGAATTAGTGCTGACCATACTGTGATTTGTGATTCGTAATTAACACAGCTGAAGGTACTGTAGTCACCACATCGAAGAATAACAAAAGATAGTTTCTTGAGAATGGAAGATTAGTGCAAGAATAAAGGCTAATAAGCTGTTTTTTAAAAAATGATTATCTTTTTAAGATTAAAATTTGCATTTAGCAGTTATGTATATTTAGAAGCTTGCTAAAGAAGGGGGAATAGGAAAAGGTTTGTTAAATCAGTAGTTTTTATTTCTTTGGTATACTGATGGAGTGTCTTAATTCAGTTTTTTTTATAGGGCTGATAATTGCTTTTAACAAAGAGTATATTTGTATGGGTTTATTTTATGAAATATGTTCCATTCAGAGCAGGGGCAAATAGTTGACACCTGTGCTATTAATTCATAGTAAAAGAGCAAATGAAGAAGACCTAGTTGCTGAAAGTTGGAGAAGTATAGCGTTTATCTTTTTTCTTATCTAAATTCCTAGATTTGTGCACTTAGTTCTTTTAGTATTTTGGGGGTTAGGATGACTGGGGCCTGGTGGAAGCACAGTGACACTGAGAACTGTGGCAGCCTTTCTGAACCAAGTCTCTGTAGAGAATGGAGCCCTGATGTCTTAAGGCATCTATTGTATGCAATTAATTAACTTTTTTCTCCTGTGCATTTAGAATGTTTCTAGTTATGTATCTTTCTTAGGAAATTTAAGAAGACAGTCATTCAAATAATCTTGTGTTTGGTGATTCAGATGAGGAACCCCAGTTGAGAAAGCTTGGAAGAGGATCACAAATTACTTTTTCTTATTAAATTATGGGAACAGATCAAAGTGCCAGTACCTTAAATCCTAGTTAAGACCGGAAGATGGAATACACTTAGGTGAAAAAGCATCTTTCCAGCGGCATTTGCTTTAATGAGATTTTTACCTGTATTTCAGTGGATGGGCTCATTAGGGAAACTTAATAGAAGCATGTTTGTCATCATCCTGAGATTTAGGGAACCAGGTGATGAATCTTATTATTTTAAAACCTAGGCTTTATTATAGTCCGTATTGAGTTAATTTTTTAGTATCTATTATAGTGTTAATGTGTTGATTCAGTTACAAATTGTACAGATGTTTGGGCATTATAAAGTAACTCCATCTGAAAATTGAGAAAAGGAATGTTTCTAAGTTAGTGGAAAGTTATTTCTATAAGTTTATAAAACTTATTTTAATCGATGTTTGTATTGTTACTGTCTCCTAATAGGGAAATATGGTGCTAATAAGATTCAAAATTATCTTTCCTTTAGAGGGTGTCATGTAACTTATAGAAAAGGAAAACCTAAACAGTACCACTTTCTAAAAAAAAAATTTAGAAGTCTGACAAGTTGAATTGTTACTAGTTCTGTCATAATGAATTACCAAATTAAATGAGGTTTTCTTTGTTGGTTTATGTTTTTCTCTCTTTGGGACATGTATTTTGGCTATATTCGCTCTTATTTAGTTCCCTCTAGAGAACCAGAAGGGAGGTGCTTAATTCACATATTTCTGTTTACAGAGATTTCCTAGAACTTCTTAGAACTGAATTATTGTATATCAGAATATGATTATAAAACATGTAGGAGTTTTTAAGTCAAGTAGATTTTTCTTCTTTCAGTTATTCTTTTCAAAGTGCTGAGTTTAATACTATTACAGTGAACAAAAGCCTTTTCTTGTTTATCACATTTGTTCTAAAACAGGTCTTTAAGGGAATAGTCTAATATTTAAAAGACTTGGTGGTATCTTAGGATTTTTTTGGCTCTATTGTGTGTCTACATTTTTTCCACTATCAAGTTGCTAATGTTCATAAAATCAATTATATGCGTGGTAAAATAGTGTTTAATGATCCAGCAAGGATGGCAGAGGTAAATTGGACTGTAAAATTATACCAGTCAGTGGAGTTCATTTCTAGAGAAACCATGTGGGCTTCTCTTACATCCATGAGTTTGGAAGTAAAAAGGTAAAATGAATTAATCTAGACAATTTACTGATGGTACTGGGTTGCTTTTGGCCTCCTCCTAATTGATTGGCTTGAGTTTCTTTGGGCGTGTTGTGCCTATGAGTATTTCAGTCGTCTGATTGTAATACAGGTGCCTCCTGTTACTTAGGAAACGTGCTTCCTTTTATTGGAGGAGTTTAGGTTATCACTTAAAACAATATGTTAAATAAAATTTGTACTTCTGGCAGACTTATTTCTCTTAATCTTCAAGATGGATGTGGGTTTTCAGGTGTTAGATTATCTTCATTAATTAACTGTATTGAATTGTACTCAGTCACTACTTCTTACCAGTATCTAGTGCTAAAATGTTTGAACTGGGGATGTTGTGGTTAATCTACTTTCTGTTCCTGAATGTTCTTTTATTAAATTGAAGGCTTTTATGGGGTAGTAGAAGAGAAATGTCTGCTGCTGCTTAAGAAAAATGACTCTTCTAACCACTATCCCGTCACCAACCGCCCCCCCAAAAGCAGCCCACAAGAACTCTGATGGTTAATGTTTCTCACTTGTGATCTCACATAATCTTTAAACACTCTAGGGAGATACTTTGTGTTGTATGCTTTGTTATGCTAAGGTGTGGACTCTGCCATGGAAGTCTTTGCTTTGGGAGTATTTTGAGTTTTCTTGACTGCAAGGTGGAAGGTGTGCCAGAGGGAGGAGTGGTTTGTGTTGCACTGGGCATTATCTGTTATGAGAGCTGCCTGACCTAAGTACTTTTGATGCCTTGCTGTCCACGTAGCCAGAAAGAGCTCTGTTGTTTTACTCACAGGTAGTGTCTACAGCAAGTCCTCCATCTGCCTCCAATTTGATTGCTTTGCCTGGTAACAAGTAAGTAGGTTCTTATTTATTTTCTGGTTGCCAATACCACTAATTAGATACCAGGTTTTTTCAGTTTATTATTTATCTTGTTTTTGTAAGAATTGCCTTAATGTTATACTTATTGTATATACTGGGTATATGTACAGCTGGGTATTTTAGCAAATGAGTTAAAGAAGTATAGGAACTGCTTTTTGTAGCACAGTACCTCCTAAATGTTTTAATTTTGCATGTATGTACTTGACTGGTGTTATTAATGAATTAAATTTGTTCTACGCTTATTTAAGTCTTTAGAAATTGGGGCAAACATGCCCTTTGTATGAAAAAAGTGTTCAGAAATACCTTAGGTTTGATAGTATTCAGTTGCAGATAGTTTTCTATGCTGCTTATTAAATTACTACAAATTTAGCTGCCTAAAGCAACACATCTTTATGATCTCACAGTTTCTATGGGTTAGGAGTCTGGGTGCAGCTCAGCTTGGGTCCTCGGCAAGACTGCAGTCAAGGTATTGGCCAGGACTGGGGTGTTTATCTAGAGTCTGGGCCGGGGAAGGGTCTGCTTTCAAGCTCCCTCCCTCAGGTTGCTGGCAGAATTCATTTCATCATGGTTGTTAAGCTCTTGCCAACTTGCTTCTTCAAAGCCAGCAAAGGAGAGACTAGCAAGATGGGCTGGTGCTACACTCTTATGTAAATATGTACATGTAATCACACACAGCCCATTGCCTTTGCTGCATTCCATTGGTTATAAACAAGTCACAGGTCCTGCTCATACTCAAGGGGGAGGGAATGACAGAAAGGTGTAAATATCAGGAGGCAGGGATCACGTGTGGCCACACTGGTTATAGACTTAGGTTGACCAGCTAAACATACAATTGTTCTAACCGTATTTTTGAACTCATTATTTATTTACTTTGAAGAAGTTGTAATATTGTAGGTGCTAAGGGTTGTTTAAGTAAACATGAATTGAGCCCCTCCTAGGGGCTGGGCATTGTAGTTGTCAGGGGTACAAACATGGGGCTTCTTGCTGTTCTTGCTCAGCTCTCAGTTGAATTTGAGATGATTATACACTTGTAACAGGTGCTATAATAAATAGGACTGTTAACAAAATACTTTGTTGAGGTATCAATACTAGGGCAGTCTAAGAATACCTCACAGAGGAAGATAACATTTGAACTGTGTTTGGAAGGATTTAGAAGTTTTCTGCAGGGAGGACAGTACAGACTAAAGAAGAATCCACAAAAGCCTTGGCTTTGATATGGAATCTTGAAAAGTTGTGTGTCTGGATTGTAGGGTGCAAGGAGGAATGATGGATGAGAACATGAAGCTAGAAGAATAGCCTTGAACCAGTTGTTGAAGGATTTTGCAGTGCCACAAGTTTGTTTTACTTAACCAAGTTTTAAAGCAGGGTGGTATCATGATCAGGCCAGGGGCACCATTACAATCATAGTTTATATGATGGCAGCCTTCAAAGCTGTATACAGTTGCCCTGATCATGATTAAATTGCTTGTTAAGAGCGGGAGAGTGGTAGCAGGAAGGTAAGCTAGGACTCTATTAGAATATAATTGGTGGAAGATGCCTAAATTGAAATCATGGCATAGGTGAGGAAGAGGATTTGATTGAGATTTCTAATATACAGCTGATAGAATTGAGAACGGGGGTGTGTAGTGTTGTCATTAACCAATATTAAAAATAAAGAAGAAAAGAACAAGTTTTAGGAAATGATAATGAGTCCTTTTAGGCTTGTTAAATTTTGAGGATTTCCATCTAGAAGCATCTTTTAAACAATTGGAACTGTAAGTCTCTAATTTAGGACATTACAAAAAATTGAGAAATTGTCAGTTTGCAGATTATAAGTGAAGCTGAACAGTGGTTAAGATACTGAGGGATGGGGCTCCCCTGGTGGCGCAGTGGTTGAGAGTCTGCCTGCCGATGCAGGGGACGCGGGTTCGTGCCCCGGTCCGGGAGGGTCCCGCATGCCGCGGAGCGGCTGGGCCCGTGAGCCATAGCTGCTGAGCCTGCGCGTCCGGAGCCTGTGCTCCGCAACGGGAGAGGCCACAGCAGTGAGAGGCCCGCGTACCGCAAAAAAAAAAAAAAAAAAAAAAAAAAAGATACTGAGGGATGGATGTAAATTGAGGAGCAAGCATGGAATCCCGGGGAGCAAGAATTTTAAGACACAGGCAGAGTAGGAGGCCAGCGACTACAATTAAAGGAAATTAAAGGAAAGGAAGTTGTTTAAAATGTTTTTTATTAAAATAATATGTGTTCATTAGAGAAAAGTAAAATGTGGAAAATACAGAAAAACACATGTAAGCAATTGCAAATCATTTGTAATACTGCCACGAGAAATAACCAGAATAAAATGTTGATGTCTGTTTTTTCCATATATATGTCTTCGATAGAAAAATTGAAAGTCATTCTTGTATATTCTTTTGATTTTAAACCTTTCTGATGTTCTAGTAAAAGATTTTAAAGCTACAGATTTCCCTCCAAGAATTGGCTTTAGCTGAATGCCACAAATTTTGAAGTGTTTTGTTAACATTCAGTTAAAAATATTTTCTCATTTCCCTTGTGATTTCTTCTTTGATCCATGGGTTACATATTTCTTGATAAAATCCTCTTTCTACTTCATCAGTTTCTTCTATCATTTTTTTTTTACAGCATTATTTTTTTTTTATTTTTTTTTTTTTTTGCGGTACGCGGGCCTCTCACTGCTGTGGTCTCTCCCGTTGCGGAGCACAGGCTCCGGATGCGCAGGCTCAGCGGCCATGGCTCACGGGCCCAGCCGCTCCATGGCATATGGGATCCTCCCAGACCGGGGCACGAACCCGTATCCCCTGCATCGGCAGGCGGACTCTCAACCACTGCGCCACCAGGGAGGCCCTACAGCATTATTTTTAATGACTGCCTGCTACTCCAGAATTCATTCAATAAATATTTAATGAAGACCTACTTTGCCTTGCACTGTCCTGAGGATATAGAAGTGAAGAAAGCTCCGTGCTTTCATGGGCCTTATATTCTACTTGGGGGAGACAGTAAACAAACAAGTAAGATATATAGTGTGTCAGAGGGCGTAGAATGTGATGGAGAAAATGGAGTGGAAAGGTAGATGGAGATTGTGGGGTGGAGATTTGTCTCTATTTTATTTTTTTATTTTTTATTTTTTTGCGGTACGCGGGCCTCTCACTGTTGTGGCCTCTCCCGTTGCGGAGCACAGGCTCCGGACGCTCAGGCTCAGTGGCCATGGCTCACGGGCCCAGCCGCTCCGCGGCATGTGGGATCTTCCCGGACTGGGGCACGAACCCGTGTCCCCTGCATCGGCAGGCGGACTCTCAACCACTGCACCACCAGGGAAGCCCCTGTCTCTATTTTAAATAGGGTTTTAGGGATAACCTCTCTGATAAGGTGACATTCAAGCAGAGACTTAAGGAGTAAGCCATGAAGGATCTCTAGGGGAGAAGCAAACCCAGGCAGAAGAACAGTAACTAGAAAGGCGCAAAGGTGTGATTGTAATGAATGTACCTGATGTGTTCTGGGGACAGCTATGAAACCAGTGTAGTTGGAGTGCAGAGGGTGGTAGAAGATGAGAGGAGTGGGGTGGGGCAGTCTCATGAAATGCCTCATAACCATTGACCTGGTTTTTAGAGTTTCATTTTAGAGAGAGATGGGGAAGCATTAGAGAGTTTTTTTGAGAGGATTGACGTAACCTGACTTAGGCTCTTAAAGGATTGCTCTGGCCGCTCTGTGGGAGTAGACCCTAGAGACCAAGAGTCAAGCAAAGACGCAAAAACTCTTGGCAAGAGATAACAGTGGCTTGGACGTGGTGGCGGCACTGGCATTGGTGAAGAGTTGCCAGACTCTAGATATCCGGTTCTTTGAAGATGGAGCCAACTGGATTAGATGTAGAGGAGTGAAGGATTAGCCACCCCTTGAACAACATGTGGGTTAGGGGTGCAGGTGCTCTGGGCAGTCCATTTTCATTTGTATCCCCCTCTGAAATCACCATTCCTCCACATCCACGGTTAGGTGTGGGGGGTCAACCAACTGCGGATGGTGTACTGCAGTATTTACTATATTGAGGAAAGTCCATGGATAATTTGACTCCCACAGTTCAAACTTGTGTTGTTCAGTGGTCAACTGCAGTTTGTTTGCAGTTTGGTGGTACTATTAAACATACTATTGCTGTCAAAATCCTGGCATGCAAATTTTTATATTTCTCTAGTTCTTAGAAATTTTTCAGAGACAAGGAATCGTTAGAACCAAAGATATGCATTTGTTCAAGGCATTTGATCTATATTGCTGAAATTGCCCTTTAGAAGGGGCAACTTCTTCAAGCAAGGTATAATTTTTAGAACTATCCATATCTTTTTTTTTTCTCCCCATGAAAACTCAAATGAGGTTTTTGGTACTTAACAAGTGCATATTGGTAGGTGCATTTTGAGTAATAGCTGTCAGAATCATTGTTTTATTCAGTGTGTGTGTGTGTGTGTGTGCGCTCCCTCTCTCTCTTTTTTTTTTTAGAATAAAGAAATTTAGTATATCAAAAAAAAGAGTAAGTACATTGCATCATTTGAATTTAATAAATTCTGACCATTAGGAATTTAATAAATTCCTAATCTTTGCTTGAATTGTGATTAGTCTGTGATAGTTCATTAATTTATCCTATTTGTATACATGTGAGCTGAGAAAAAGAACAAAGAAACCATATATATCTGTGTGTGTATGTATGTGAAAAAGAACAAAGAAACCATATATATCTGTGTGTGTATGTATGTATATATGTGTGTGTGTGTGTGTGTATATATATATATATATATATATAATGGGTTGTTACATGTAATTTGTTTGAAAGAGCCAGGTCTTGGTTTGAACAATAAATGTTACTATTTTTATTATTGATTTTTATTTCATTAGTTGTTTTATCTTTTATTTTCTCATTTTGTAGTTAATTTTATTTTCTCCTAGCTTCTTAGTTCATTTATTTTTCTTTTTTTTTTAAATAATAAAAGCATTTAAGGCTATGATTACTCTTCAATACATACAGTTACTTCCCACAGCTTTAGACATTTAGTATTTTCATTGTCATTAAGTATACTTTTTTCATTTTAAATCAACTCTGTTGAGGAATAATTTTATTAACTACATTTAGATTTTTTTCTTTAACCTGCGAGTTATTTTCAAGTGTAGCTGTGGTAAATTTTTAGGTGGTAAATTTACTGTTGTTGTTCTTGCTACCCTTTGTTATTTCTAGTGTCAACTAGGAAGGCAGCTCTGTGCACCACTATGTCACCAGTGCTGCACAGCTCTAGTATTAACTAGGAATATTACATTGTAGTCAGAGAATCTGAAGACTTTTTCAACTGCACATGATAGATATACAATGCAAAATAGCATTAAATGGAAAAACAGTATATTGTCTCAAATTATTAGAAAGGATCCTAAAATAGCCCACAGAATCAAAGGAACAAGTTCGGGAACCAGGGTCCGTGGAGCTGAAATGGAGCGATTCTGTGTGTGTGCGTGCACATCCACACCCTGGTTTCCTTTTGCTTGTTACCTAGTTTTATCCTCTTGTATTGATTATTAGGCCTTCTTTAAGCTGATGGCCTGAAGGCTCGCCCTTACTTCCATCTGCATGTTATCTGAGTGGCCTGAAGGGTATATTTCCCTCCAGCTCCAGTGGAAGGACTCTGATTTGAGTTCTGTGCCTATCCATAAATCAGTCACCGAAGTGAAGGAGATGGAATGCTCTCTCTGTATGTGCAGGCGGTATTCTGTTATTATGGGGAAGAGTTTGGGTTTTCAAGTCAGGCTGCCTGGATTAAGTCCATCCATACTGTGTGGCCTTAAGCAAGTTATTTAATCCCTCCTTACCTTAGTTTTTTCATCTCTAAAATCAGGATAAAAATCTTGTTTTGTGGTATTGTGAGGCTTAAAGTAATCTGTATAAGGTATGTTATATCATTATTTTAACCTAACATTTGAACCTCCATCAAAAATGAAAACATTGAAGACTCACATCCCTCTTCTCATTCTCACCCTCTTCAGGAAGACCATGTCCTTTACTCTTCTCAACTTCTCAGATTTTGCAAAAAAAAAATCCAAAATTTTAGTTTTAGTTTTTCTATATGTCTCTGTTTCCACGAATCTCCCCTGAATGTTTGAATTAAGTTTTACAGTGCATTTACTGTGTTAGTCAGATGGTAAAAACTTTGTAAATATTCAGTGTTCTTCAGGTACATTTTGTATTTGATAACAAGGCTAATGATCACCAAAATTATTGTTTATTTACATCATATATAAAAACTTATTTCTCCAGAGAGAAGTGTTATGTTTTTATTTGTGTAAAGTAGGTATATGTAAACTGAATTTTTGAGCCAAAGAAAATAGGTATGATGTGGACTATACAAATGGGGACAATCATAAAGTTGTCTTAGAAATAAAATTATGCTGTGCTTAATAATAGCTCTTTTTTTCATAACCATTTGACTGTGTTACAAAACATTCTTAATCAGTCTGAATATGTTTTATGAGTGGTTGGAGATGGTTGGGGGAGATGGTTGGTGAGAAGTTAAGGCAGGTCAGTCCTTTTGTTAAGTGTATGCTACTTCTCCAGGGAAGTATCTGAGAAACTTAGCATTTTTATATTGTATGATTTACTGCATCTCAGGCAACCTGGTTGACATGGCATTTGATAAAGAAATATACTGCTTTGCTGGTGTTTTGACACGCTCTGGTCTGAGATCTCTAAGGTCTTGATTTGGAATTTTTCAGATTTCCCGTCTATTATAACATGTCTTCAGAAAGTACATCTGGTCACCTTGAAATCTCAGTTCCTTAGTAACTCCCATGTTTCACTTTCCACCATCTTGCCACTTAAAGAGTTCTTCAGAGGAATGTCGTTAGTTTCCTTAAGAAAAAACGTAAATGAAGAATATTTAATATTATAGACCACTTTTAGTGTCTTTTTAAATATAGAACTAATACTATTTTATGTATTAATTTATGGATTTGGAAAGTGATTTCACAAGCACTAACTCATTTGCGTCTCATAAGAAGTGTGTAGGGTAGATAATTTCCTTGGTTATTTGCAGATGTGAATCAGAAGTTAGATGAACTACCTGCATTTATTGTATTTTAAATGTTACTTATTCTGTATCTTAGTTGTAAAGTGTAATTAACTTATACTAATTCAGCATCCTGTTCACAGTTGGCTGCTTTTCTTTTCCTGTACAATTAAAAAAATTTTTTGTTTAGTTTTGCATGTAGTCGCCAAACCCTCCCTCAGTTGTATATTTGCATTTGTTCATAAGGTATGTATTCTGTGAATTTCATGTTTTTGTTAAATCTCTCCTGGGGCCTTCTGACCAACCCCATTCTGAATTAGTTATTGGGGGAGGTCTCTGTTCATTATCATTCTGGGAGTTTCATTGTTCTCTCAGGTTAAATCTCCTAGTTCCTTGGTCTCATGTCTTTTCTTTCTTCATGTACTACACTGTTTTTAGTAGAACACACTCTTCTATGTCTTACTGAGAAAGAATGTGTGTAAAGTAAATGACATTAAGACTTCAGTGTCTGAAAGAAAATATTTTATTTCTGCCCTCACTCTTGATTGACAGTTTGACTTGATATAGAATTCTAGGTTGGAAATTATTTTTCCTCAGAATTTTAATTTTTTAAATTTGCTCTTTTTTCTGGCTTCTGGTGTTGCTGTTGAGCACACCCATGTCATTTTGGTCTTTGATCCTTTGTGTGAAACATCTCCGCCTACCCCCGACCCCAAGCATTTCGGATCTTCTTTAGCCCTAGGGTTATAAAATTTCATTATTGTATATCTTAAGATACGTCTTTGTTCATCCATTGCACTGCATACTGGCAGGCTCTTTCAATCTGCTAACTCTTGTCTTTCATTTTGGGTAGTTTTTAGAAAATTATTTCTGTGATTATGTCTTTTTCCAATTTCCTTTCTCATTATTTCAGTGTTGGACACTTAGAGTGATCTTTTTTTTTAAAAAAATAAATTTATTTATTTATTTATTTGTGGCTGTGTTGGGTCTTCGTTGCGGTGCGCGGACTTCTCATTGTGCAGAGCATGGGCTCTAGGCACGTGGGCTTCAGTAATTGTGGCATGTGGGTTCAGTAGTTGTGCCTCACGGGCTCTAGAGCGCAGGCTCAGTAGTTGTGGCGCACAGGCTTAGTTTCTCTGTGGCATGTGGGATCTTCCCGGACCAGGGATCAAACCCGTGTCCCCTGAATTGGCAGGTGGATTCTTAACCACTGTGCCACCAGGGAAGCCCTAGAGTGATCTTTTGCTTTATCTTTTCTCTCTCTCTTTTTAAAAAAAATCTCTTTCAATCTATTTTTGGGGGGATTTTTTTCGCCAACTTGATTTCTAACCTTTTAGTGAATTTTTGTTTCTGTAATCTTTTTTACTTTCCAAAAGCTTTCTTTTTATAATGAATTTTTTCATACATTCCATTTTTGTTTTGTGGGTATAATATCTTTTTCTAAGAATATTAAAATGTGTTTTTGTGTATGTGTGTATGCATATGCTTTTTGTTTTTTTTTTTCCTTCTTGATTAGTTTCTTCCCAGTTGCATTTTCCTTTTGTTTATTAGCTTCAGTCATTCATTAGGTTCTTTCTTCGAATGTTTGATCATCTTTGGCTTGTTACTCATTCTCTAAGGCACTGAAAAGCTGATTGGAAGCTCTCTCTGCAGGTAAGGTCATCTATCTGGGCCATTTTCTTCGGAATAGTAAATTACTGTCTTTTCTCTTGGCTGGTCATATTTTCCAGAATGGCTTTTCTCTTTTCTTACCTGGAGGACATTCTTTTTTATACCAATGTTCTAGGAGCAGATTGAGAAGAAAGTTGGGAGACTTAATGCTCAATATGGTACTTTGATTTAATCTTCATATTCAGTATCAGTAGGTACCTCTGCCTTTAGCTATTCCTGTTGTCCCCAAGTCCAGAAACTTCCCTCTTCAAACCTCTAGTGGTAGGGTTGAGAAGGAACAGTTGCCTAGTTGTTTGAAGTCAGGGAGGACAACTGGGGGGCTCTCACTGCTTCTTACACGGACTTGCAGTGAATCTTACTCTTTTTTGTCCTCTTCTGCCTGCCTGCAAATTCTTGTGCTTGGTGTAAATCAGGTTGCTACTCTGCTTTCCTGGTTCTGTGGTGAAAGTTACCACTCATTTATTTTCTTTCTATAGTCTAATGGATGGCATTGCTTTTTTTTTTTTTTTAAATTTATTTACTCCATCCTTTTACAGGCTTATTCCCTTAAAAAATACATTTATAATGATTTTAGTTAGGATGTTTGGACTGAACAGAGGCTGATAAACATGTTCAGGAAGTCATCCTTTTTTTAAAAAAAATATTTATTTATTTATTTGGCTGCGCCGGGTCTTAATTGCAGCACGTGGCATCTTTTTAGTTGCGGCATGTGGGTTCTTTAGTTGCCGCATGCAAACTCTTCGTGTGGCATGCCAACTCTTAGTTGCGGCATGCGGGATCTAGTTACCTGACCAGGGATCGAACCCGGGCCCCCTGCGTTGGGAGCGCAGAGTCTTAGCCATTAACTGCAAGTTCTCTTTTTTAATTGCAGAAGAAAGATGAATCCATTTCTATGAAATTTAGACAGTTCAGATGAAATGTAAGTCCCTTTCAGTCCTCCTCTGGTGATCTCATTCTCCTCCCAGATGTCACTGTTATCATTTTTTATATGTATACTTCCTAACTTTTTAACAAATTCACTTACTTATAAGTACAGAGAAAACCAGTTTTGTATGTGATTTTGCAAGGGAGGCTGTTATTGTTAAGAATAACAGTATGTGGTCATAGTATATTCTTGTAAACCCTGCTTTTTTCTCTTTAATGTGTTTAAGAGATTTTTATGTGGGAGGACATGGAAATGTAACTTTTTTTTTTTAACTGCT
The DNA here is from genome assembly GCF_949752795.1 of Hyperoodon ampullatus. Taxonomy (NCBI): domain Eukaryota; kingdom Metazoa; phylum Chordata; class Mammalia; order Artiodactyla; family Ziphiidae; genus Hyperoodon; species Hyperoodon ampullatus. The sequence continues at coordinate 62,649,193 of NC_136922.1, forward strand.
ACCTACTTACTGTTCTGTGATATGCACGAACCGTAGCTTATTTAACCATTCTTCTATTGGTAAGCATTTAGGATGTTTATACTTTTCCAGTGTTGGGATAAACATCTTTATGAAAATGTACATATGTACAGATTTTTCTCAGGTGGATACTATAATGACACCAACCATCTGGAGTTAGTGTCAGACTCAACAGGTTTAAGGGCTCTGACCTGAGAAGACTGCCCTCACTTCAGATGTCAGCCACTCTTTGGGGGTCCCTAGGCCACCTGCATTTCTCCTCTGCAGAGATTGACCTGGCTCAAAGCCCCCATCCCTTTTCTCTAGTGGTTGGTCTTTCTGATGATTAACTCCATCCTGAATAATCTCATTAGCATAAAGTCAGGTGCCATCCAAGGAGCTAATGAATAATGAAAACACTCATCACTGGGAAAATTCCAAGGGTTTTAGAAGCTCTGTGTCAGGAACCCAGGAACCAAGACCAGACAGGTTCTTTATTATACAACAGATTCCCAGAAGTAGAATTTTCTGGTTGAAAATTATTAATAGATATTGAAACTCCCCTCAAAGGCATTAGTAATATATTCTGCACCAGTGTATGACAGTACTAAATTTTCTATAGCTCTGCTGGTGTTAGATGTTATTATATTTTCTTCCATTTCACTTGAAAATTTTTGATTTGCATTTCCTGATTGCTGGTGAAAATGAGCATTTTTCCATGTGTTTATTACTAGCCATGTATATTTTTTGACTTGCCTACTCAGTGACTGCCCATTTTTCTGTTGGGTTGTTCATCTATTTTATATCAATTTGTAGTTTACTGTATATTCTACAGATTAGCCTTTGGCTGTTTATATGTTTTAAATATTTCCTCCCAGGCTGTTGACTTCTAAGATTAAATTTTTATGTATTAGATTTATTGTGTCAATTCTAATGGTGCAGGGTTATGAATTTAAATTATTAAAATGGTACTTAAAAGTCTACTGCTTCCTATAAATGAAGAAGAAAGGGTCTTTATTAATGGCAAGATTTTTTGGTGATTTTTAAATATCTTAGATATATTGGGTCTAATTTAATAGAGATTTAAATTATATGGGCCCTTGGCTGTCTCTCTCCCATTTTTTGGAACACTTGAACTCCTTTAAAGAGTAATTAAGAGTAAGAAGAAGAGGAGAATATTGTGGCAGTATGATGGGAGAAGTCCAAAAGTAATAACTAATTCTTAAAAATTCTGTGGATGGTATTTATCCACATCATCCCTCTTCTGTTTTATTAAAGATGATTTAGAAATGTCCATAACTCCAAGTGACATAATTCTGTAAATATTAATTTCTCTATTATAATTTATTATATGTATAGCATCTTTATAAATTGCTATGTGGTATGTTCTTTATGGAATATAGAAGTATGTAGTAGAAGACTTAGTTCTTCCCATTTAAAACTTTACCACTGAAGAGATATTTTAGAAGTTTAAATGCTGATTTTTTTTGGCATAAAACTTTGAAAAACACATATGATAAATAGCCCCAATAAATATTAATCAAGCTTTGTTTCTAGAACTCTTAGTTGTGTATGTATTGAATATATTTTAATATGATAGCATGAATGTTATTGTGTTCATATTGATCTTGTGTAATTTTGCTGTCATATCTAGATATTTTATAGTTTATAAAAGCATATTTATGTACTCTATATCTTTGAGTAACACTTCGCAAGAGTCAGAGAACGTAATTTCCTCCTATAAATGAGAAGACTGAAGCTCTGAGATGTTAAGAAACTTGGCTTTTAAGTGGTATAATGACTTAAAAGTCATTAGTTAGTTCATAATGGCTCTGAATCAGTTCAGTGCTTTTTTTCGTTTCACCATGTGTGTTATTTTCCTATGGATGCTGTAACAAGTTACCATAAGCATGGTGACTTAATATTTATTTATTTGGCTGCATTGGGTCTTAGTTGCAGCATGCAGGATCTTTAGTTGCTGTATGTGGGATTTAGCTCCCTGACCGGGATCAAACCCAGGCCCCCTGCATTGGGAGCGTGGAGTCTTAGCCACTGGACCACCAGGGACTACATGGTGACTTAAAACCACACATTTATTATCTTATAGTTATGGAGGTCAGAGGTACACAATAGGTCTCACGGGGCTCAAAGCAGAGTGTTAGCAGGTTGATTCTGGAGGTTCTAAGGGAGAACCTGTTACTTGCCTTTTCTGGCTTCTAGAGACCACCTTCATTTTTTGGCTTATGACCCCTTCCTCCACCTTCAAAGTGAGTAACATTGGGCCAAGTCTTTCTCATACTGCCAGCTCCCTGGTTTTGACTCTTCTGCATCACTCTTCCACATTTTAAGGACCCTGGGGATTAAGTTAGGCCTAGCTAGATAATCTAGAATAATCTCCCTATTCTAAGAACATGATTAGCAACCTTTATTCCATCTGCAACCTTAATTCTACTTTGCCATGTAACCTAGCATGGTTCCAGAGATAAGGCTGTAGACATCTTTGGAGGGCCATTATTCTGCCTACCACACTATGATAAGTCTTGAACATCCTTATTGTTTAAGGAAAATGCAGTCTTTTTATTTATATAATATGTTACCAATAGGAGAGGAAGAAAAATGATTGAGCTAGAACTGTAAAGAAAGTACTTTGAGATAGCTGTTGTACCTAAAAGAAAGTTATAAATAATTCTTTATCTAAAAGGTGGTTAAATGAGTATATTTGAAATCTTCTGTGAAACAGTAAAAATGAGTGAGCTGGTAAAATTTTAAAAACCTACGAACAAAAGAAAAAAATGCAGTGATCATCTGCTGTAGTTTATTGAACAATTTTTATTCATATTAAATATTGAAATTGTCTGGTTATAGAAAGAGATTCTTTGCTTACAGTCAGTAGGTCCCAGAGTATTTCATGGATAAACTTCAGATGGCCCATAAAGCTTTTGAAATTACATACAAAATTTTGTGGTTTATGTTCATTTTTTAGTAGGAATAATCCATAGATTTCATCAGATTCTCAAAGGGGTCTATCATCCTAAACTGATTTAAGAACCATTGGTCTGTGAATTTTTTTCATCTCTGATGAAATTCTTTACTTTTTTTGTAAAGCTCTCTGATGTTTTTGTATAGTTCTATTATTATACTTGAAATTTTATGTATAAAACAAATTATTGAGCATCTGTTATATACTCGGTGCTGATAGTAGTAATTGTAACATGGACCCTGTTTTCATCAAGCTGGGTAATTGTCATGTTCTTTTCTGTCTTTTTTCTTTTTTTTTTTTCCCTGAGCCTTCTCTAATTTTATTATTGTTGGGAACTGACCTCTTTGTGGAAAGGAAGCAACTACTTTTCCCCCTTTTTTTAAATTTAGGATTATTTTGCATATGTTGGAATGCACAGATCCTAAGTGTACATTTGAAGAGTTTTGACAAATATTTTGACAATACACTGTGTAACCAACATACTATCAAAGTAGGGAACACTCTCTTCATCCCCAAAAGTTCTCTTAATGCTCCTTCTCAGTCATTTCCACACTACTTCCAAGAGGCTGATTAGTACTACCTATTTCTATCATCATAGATTAGTTTTGCCTGTACTTTAACTTCATATAAATGGAGTCATATAACGTACTTTTTCATGTTGAGGGTTTGGGGTAATTGTAAAGTAAATTAAAAATGGGAGACATTGTAAAGGTTAATAAAATTCTCTCTTGCCACTCACGTTTTCTCTATCCCTTTCACGCCACTCCCTCCCTAATCAGATACTGTACAGTAACACTGTAATGTGTGGACACTAAGCCTAAGAATACCCAAAGTGTTTAATGATAGATTTATAATAGAACACTTGAGTGTGTAAATATCTCAAAGAGAAATTTAATTTTAAAATTAATGCTTAAATTTATTTATCCTTATACTTTGTCCATTGGCAAAGTTTTTGAATCATACTAAATGTTTTAGATGGTATACACTGTATCAAAGTGGGATATAGTGGTTAATTTATTTGCAAATTGTCAATTCTCAGGAAAAGGACAAAGTTCAGGAAACTTTGTTTTTTTAGGGTCAGTATTTCTAAGCATGGGAGAAATTTAACTTGTCCAAGGAATGTAGGGAAGGGGTTGAACAAAGATGCAGGAGTTGGGAATTTATTATGTTTTTGGTTTAGTCTAAATCTTTTAAAAATTAAGTAGACAGTGGCTAGACACATACTTTTCTTTCTGCCTATGTATTTCATTTTCATATATGAGTCCAGGAAGTATAAATGAGTCAAAGATATATTAAGTTCTGTGTGCAACTTAACTGTAATCTAAAATAACAGCTAGATTGTAGAAATTCCAGTCTTATGCAAGAACCAGAAAAAGGAGTTCTTATGGCTGTTTTGACAATGAGACAGATGTACCAAGTCTTGAATATGGATTCCATATTCACCAAGGATGAGAACAGGAGGATCTGCTCATTTTTTATATGATGCATGTATTCAGCTACATGGATTGAGAAAGGTGATTAGGACGGCAGAACCTCAGCCTAGGGATTCCTTTAGTACCTGTGGAGAAGAGTGTTCTTAAAAGGCTTGTAAAAGGGCCTGACTAAAATTCCTAAAAGCAATCTGGGGCATGGTTAGCTGCATTCACTTTTTATATATTAAATATTTTTGGAAGGGTCATTGGTTATGGTGAGAAGAGTTCTACTTTGAGGTCAATAAAACTTGTTTTATGACCTTCATCTTTCATTCTCTTGGGCTTCAATTTCCAGGATAGACTAAAGAATAATGAGGCTTAAAAAAACAACTACAACTATGTCCATGTCTTGGATTTGAATATACTAGTGCAGACAGTTCCCATTATTACATACTCCAAAAAGGTAATTAAATTTGCTGTATAAGAACAAATGATTAGGACAGCAGCCTAGAGGAGTATCCTCTTGTAGGTTAGTTCACTAAAGAGAGTCCTAATGATACTTGTAGAAAGGGGCATGTTGTTGCTTGTTCAGAGAAGGAGGTGGTTTCACTTTTTTCAGAGGGGGTGGTGAACTAGTTCTATCAGCATTATTCCTTGGTGTTCTGAAAGCAATCTTCCTCTGTCGGAGAGTCAAGAGCTCTGGAGGAATTTGAGAAATCTGACAAGCTTCCACCACGGAAAGTTGAGGTCTGTTGGGAACCAAATTGTCTAGCACTCCATAGACGTTATTCTTGCTTTTGCTATGTATCCACATACTTAATGTCTTAAGGGTTTTTTTTAAGAAAGTAGTTTTATAAAGTGGCAAGGACTAGAAAAAAATATTTCTTATACTATATATGAAAATGTGACAGTGGACTTTTATAAGCCAAAGCACAGCACTTAGATATTCTTTTGTACTTTAGCTGGCTTTAAAATTGAGTATGGAGGAAACTTGAACTGTTCTCATTATCATACACAGTCTGCATCTGATTTTTCTTTGTTTCTTATTCACTCAGTAAAAAAATATTCAGTATCAGCTGCAGTAGGCTTGGTAGGCTTTCTGGTACTGAGAATGCAAAGGTGAAAATAACTTTTGTCCTCAAGAAGTCTAGTGGACAGATTGTTTGGAAACAAAAATATAACACTATGAAAATAAGTGTAAAGTAGTATGGGTTTTGTTTTGGTAATTTTGTTACCAAATTCATGTATATCTGTATCCATAAGGAAAAAAGACCAGAAGGTAATATCCATATACTAAATATTGGTTATCTGGCTGGTAGGAATACTGCTATTATATTTTCTTCTTAGGTTTTGTCATATGTTTTCTTATAGTAATACCTGTATACCTTTTATAAACAGAAAAGAACTGGTAGTAGTATCATCATCATTGCTATTCTTACTATTACTACTCCTGTGCTACCATTACTCATACTTTCAGAGCTCATTTTCATACTTAAGTTTATCTGACTTCAGGTGTGTGCCTTTAGCCCTCAGGCCCCAGGGAGCAAAATCTGCTTTGGGACAGTATCATTGAGAGTTTAATCCTATTAAACACTGGTCCTATAAGATTCTCCTGGAAGAGAGAGTCCTGTAGCCAAGCAAGTTTTGGGGTTTTTTTTTGGCTGCATTGTGTCGTCATAGCTGCGCGCTTGCTTTCTCTAGTTGTGGCGAGCGGGGGCTACTCTTCGTTGCGGTGCGCGGGCTTCTCATTGCCGTGGCTTCTCCTGTTGCGGAGCACGGGCTCTAGGCGTGTGGGATTCAGTAGTTATGGCGCGTGGGCTCAGTAGTTGTGGCTTGTGGGCTCTAGAGCGCAGGCTCAGTAGTTGTGACACATGGGCTTAGTTGCTCCGCGGCATGTGGGATCTTCCCAGACCAAGGTTTGAACCCATGTCCCCTGCATTGGCAGGCAGATTCTAAACCACTTGGCCACCAGGGAAGCCCCCCAAGCATGTTTTATAACAAAGTTCTGCGGTAAAAAAAAATCTGGTTAACTCATTTTAATTCAGTATTTCCCAAATTAGTTTAATAGTCATTTGACGCTTTTTTTCATTAGTCCTTTATTGATGTTCTGTGGCTCTCAAACTTTAGTGGGCATGAGACTGACCCCCACCCCCAGAGTTTTTGATTCAGTAAGTTTGCAATGGAGTCTGAGAATTTGTGTTTCTAACGAGTTTCGAGGTGCTCCTGATGCTGCTGGTCCGAGAATCACACCTAGTACTCACTTTGTTAGGTGATTTGCAATCCCGTTTTGCCTTGAGATGTAAACTTGTAGAACGTTTATGTTAGATTATGATGCTAGTGTTTTCCTGATCAAAGAAGGTATCTAAAAATCGGAAATAATTGTGTTTAGCATGGAAAGAGCCCTCAAAGGGGGCTTCATTACCCAAGGGGCATTATTTCCCTTCTATCATCAGTATTCTTCTGATACTGTGTGAGCTTCAGTTCAGCCATCTGTAGATGGAAATGATACAACTCAGAAAGTTGTAGTAAGGATTAAATGATGTAATATTTGCAAAAGTGCCTAGTACTCACCACCTAGTGCTCACATTCCAAGTGCTCACCACCTTGCTAATCAAAGTATGGTCTGTGGACCAATGGCATTACATTCGGGAGCTTCTTAGAAATGCAGAATATCGGCCCCATCCCAGACATATTGAAACAGAATCTGCATTTTAAAAATGCCCAGGCGATTTGTATGCACATTACCACATGGGAGGCACCGATGGTAGCATACACCTTGAAAAAAGCTTCCCTAGTGCAGTGTGTGACTTACTCTCCGCTTTATAAACTGACCATCCAGGGCTGTTTCTGTATAGATGTTACCAATTGGAATATTATTTATTCTAGAGCTTAGAAATACTTTGTCCCAAATGATATCTACTTCAGTGTTTCCTGACTGTAATGTATGCTATTTATAAATCTTGAATTCTATTGTTAAAATCTTGAAACAACACATAAAAGTATAACAAAGGAAATAAAAATTACCTGAAAATCCACTAAGATAAATTACCTGAAAAATTACTTGAAAATCCACTAAGATAAACACCACTGACACTTTGGTACACTAGTTGGTACATCTCTTTATTCATATATATATGTGCACACCAGTTTGTTTTCTTTTTCTTCTTTTTATCCCCCACACCTTTAACTGCCAGATAAACTAAGCTGGTGTTTATCTTCTGAACCTTTGTGCTATGCATGGATATAATAATATATACACATATATAGGGATTTTGTGGTTGTTTTATAAAAGTGGATTGTATTATGAATACTTGTCTGCATCTTGCTCTTTTCACTTAAAACATTTTGAAAATTCCTCAAGGAATATACTTCAGATTCTTTTTAATGACTGCAAGATATTCCATAGTAGGGATGTCGGACAAAGTATTTAGCTGTTTCTATTGACGGTCAATTTTTTTACTACTACAAACAAATAAAAATTATTGTGCATATGTTCTTTGTATACTGATGTTATCCCTAGGATAAATTACCAGGTAGAGATTGCTGGATCAAAGGGTAATTTTTAAAAATAATTTTTATTATGAAATATATTTTACATACAGAAAAGTATATAAAACATATATACATCTTTAAAGACTAATAAAGTGAATCCTTTTGTACCATCACCCATTGTAAGAAATAGAATGGGTGTTTTTTAGAATCTCCCTCTGTGCCCTTCTATTGTATTATCCCTGCTTCTGGGAAAAACAAATATTTTCATTACCTTTTTTTTTTTTTAAGTTGTTTACTTTTTAAAAAAATTAATTTATTTTTGGCTGCATTGGGTCTTCGTTGCTGCGTGCAGGCTTTCTTTAGTTGTGTCGAGCGAGGGCTCCTCTTCGTTGCAGTGCGCGGGCTTCTCATTGCGGTGGCTTCTCTTGTTGGGAGAGCACGGGCTCTCGGCTCACGGGCTCAGTAGCTGTGGCGCACGGGCTTAGTTGCTCCATGGCATGTGGGATCTTCCCGGACCAAGGCTTGAACCCATGTTCCCTATATTGGCAGGCAGATTCTTAACCAGTGTGCCACCAGGGAAGTCCCCTTATCTTTCTTTATAGCTTCACCACTCAGTTATGCATCTCTAAACCATAAGTATCCTCAAATAATAGGCTTGGTTATGAATATTATAGGATTCATTCTAAATATATGACATTATTTGTACATTTCATCCATGTTATTGTTTGTAGCTGTAGTTTATTCATCTTCATTGATACATTGTTTTCGTTGAATGAATATACCACAATTTATCCATTTTTATTGTTGATGGAATTGGTGGTGTTTCTCATTTTGCATTATTATAAACAATGCTGCTGTGAACATTTTTATTCATGATTCCTGCTGCACATGTTCGCAAGTACTTTGGGGCAGTGATCTTTAAACCTTTTTGCTTTTTTATCCCCCAAATAATTTTTTTAAAATTGAAGTATAGGGGCTTCCCTGGTGGCGCAGTGGTTGAGAGTCCGCCTGCCGATGCAGGGTACACGGGTTCGTGCCCTGGTCCGGGGAGATCCCACATGCCACGGAGCGGCTGGGCCCATGAGCCATGGCCACTGAGCCTGCGTGTCCGGAGCCTGTGCTCCGCAACGGGAGAGGCCACAACAGTGAGAGGCCCGCATACTACAAAAAAAAAAAAAAAAAAATTGAAGTATAGTTGATTTCCAGTGTTGTGTTAGTTTCTCATGTACAGCAAAGTGATTCAGTTATATATAGGTATATATTCTTTTTCAGGTTCTTTTCCATCATTGTTTACTACAAGATGTTGGATATAGTTCCCTGTCTGTAAAGTAGGAGCTTGTTACCTATTTTATATATAGTGGTTTGTATCTGCTAATCGCAAACTCCTAATTCATCCCTCCTCCCCCCTTTCCCCTTTAGTAACCAAAATTCATTCTCTAAGTCTGTGAGTCTGTTTCTGTTTTTTAAATAAGTTCATTTGTATCATATTTTAGATTCCACATGTAAGTGATATATATTTGTCTGACTTCATTTAGTATGCTAATCTCTAGGTCCATCCATGTTGCTGCAAATGGTATTATTTCATTCTTTTTTATAGCTGAGTAATATTCCCTTGTGTATATATACCACATCTTCTTTATCCAGTCATCTGCTGATGGACATTTAGGTTGCTTCCATAACTTGGCTATTGTAAATAGTGCTGCTGTGAACATTGGGGTGCATCTGTCTTTTCAAGTTAGAGTTTTTTCTGGATATATACCCAGGAGTGGGGTAGCTGGATCCTATGGTAACTCTATTTTTAGTTTTTTAAGGACCTTTCATACTGTTTTCCATAGTGGCTGCACCAGTTTACATTCCCACCAACAGTGTAGGGGGGGTTCCTTTTTCTCCACACCCTCTCCAGCATTTATTATCTGTAGACTTTTTAATGAAGGCCATTCTGACTGGTGTGAGGTGGTACCTCATTGTATTTTTGATTTGCATTTCTTTAATAATTAGTGATGTGCATCATTTCATGTGCCTATTGACCATTTATATGTCTTCTTTGGAGAAATGTCTATTTAGGTCTAATGCCCATTTTTTGATGCCCAAATAAATTTTTAAACTACCTCCTTTTACATTTTTAAGTTGGCATCTAATTTTTTTTATCATAATGTTTAAATAATTGCCAGGGATGTAGTTTCAGGAATATTAAAAATATTGATGTTTTAAAATATTAATATCACTCCTAAATGTATCCAATGGAATATAAATATAAATACTCTAGTGTCTGGAGATTTGCTTGCATCCTTTAAAACATCCATGAACAATCTAGTCTATAATTGCTGTATATTTTACATTGTTCCTTTTTCACCTTGAAATCATATTTGTATTTTATTTCCCCCCACAGAATTTTACCCCAGAGGAGCGTACTTTTATGTTTGAGTCTTCATTGATCACTTTTTCATACTCCTCTTCATGTATTTATATACACATATGTGTATATTATATAGTACTTATACATAAAACTTAATATATTTTAAATATACTTTAAATTTCATTAAAAATTTTATGTTGCCATCAAGCTCTAGATATTAAACATTGCAGTTGATAATAATAGACAATTGGTCAAAAATAACATGGAAATTACACCAATTTTATATATATATTTATCTCTTGGGGGGGGGCAGCAGCAATCTGTTTAAATAGGCCATCTAGGTGATTCTGATGCATGTTAAAGTGTGAGAATTTCAATGTAGGGTTTTTAGACCACCCAGGAATTATGAATTTAGACAGCAAATGCAGCAAGAGTTCTATTTGTGGTTCTAAATTCTCAGTGGTGATTTTGCCATCTCCTCCCCACCCAGTGTCAAGGTTCAGTGGATTTTCCTTGAAGTTGCTTGGGAGATGGTGGTAAGGAGAGGAAGGTTATTTCTAATTTACTGTAATAGTGAAGTTGTAGCCAATCAAGGGTATCCTAACTCAAGGCAAAAGCCTGTCGCTGTTCACTGTACTGTTATGGGTTTTCAGCCTTCTCTCATATTCTGGCCTAGGAGTTTGTATCTTTCTTGCCAGCTTGTTAGTGTCTTTAAGATTTTTTTTTAATCCTGGATTTTGATTTTTTTTGTGGGTGTTAGGGTTAGCCTAAGTACCTATTCTACGATATTCCTGGAACAGCATTCCCTATTAAATGCAATAGATTTTGCCAGATTGCTTTCTAGGGAAATGCAAACTAAAGTAGTAATGCGATAGCACTTTATTCCTGTCAGATTGGCAGAAGGGAAAGTGGTAGTAAGACACATTGCAGGTGACAGGGGTTGTAAGTGATACTGGTGTAAATGTCAATTGTTCCGGTGTTTTTGACTTAAAAACAGCTCGTGTCAGGCAAAAACCATCATGTCGAAGGAATAGTTTGGGGGAAGTATGTTTCCAGCTCATGTCAGGCAAAACCCATCATGTCAAAGGAATAGGTTGGGGGGAAGTATGTTTCCAGCAATTGCAACTGACCACTGCTTTCATTTTTCTTTGGTGAGGACTGGAAATGAATGATTGTCTTATGTTTAGGGCCTAGGGGTGGTGTTTGCTTAACTGAACAAAAAGAGTAGGTGGACTTAGGGGACATTTACATAGGCTTGGAAGAAATAATTGAAAGCAGTGATGGATTAAACTGTTACATCTTCCTTACTAATCCATCAAAAGTATAATAGGCAAGTGAGGGAAATGAATGAAGGACTGGGGTGAATTAAAAAGGGAACTGTATGCCAGTGGTGTGCTGGAACCAGCTCTTCGTGGAGTTGATAGTTAAATTCAGGATTTTGGCAGCCATCATTAAAATTATATAAACTTACAATTAGATAAATTACATTTTGAAGAAAGATAATAAATAATCAAAACTCAGCACTTCCTAGTTATTTTATTACATTTTACTATTAATGTGTTCTTGAGGTTATTGACATCTATTGATTGTACCTGTATGGTGGAAATACTATATAACGATGTGCTACTGCTCATCTCTTCCCAATTCTGTGTTCAGCGATGACACTTCGGTGGCTTAAAATCGGACATAGAAATCATGGAAATCAGCAAATACCAAAAGTCAGGACTTTTTTTTTCCCTGTGGAAAGCAGTTGTTACACATTCACCAGGACACCATTGGGTATAACATTTTGCTGTTTGAGATACCGATTGCTTTTTATCTCTGTAAATGTACTTACTTTCTGAAGTTTTAGGCCTTCCAATATTATGTGTAAAGCTTTAACTGTTCTTAGGGAAATAGTCAATTGTTTTAAAAGTATCTTAAATTTAAAGGAAGATATGCCTTTTATTTAGCTTTTACTTGTATGTAGACTGTATTTTTTGAAAGCTTGTTCTCCTAGTCTTTTAAAACATCGTTATTTAAAGGTATCTTGATAAATTTTTGTCTTTCTTGTAAGCCATTAGTTTCATTTATTGAGTTCCTTGTAGCAAGAATATACTTTTTTGTCCTTTTTAACATGGATGTGTGTGTGTGAGAGAGAGAGAGAGGAGAGGGAGAGAGATTGGGAGATTTAATTCTTATAGCAGTGTTATTGATGAAGTTGGCCAGTTAACACTAAGAAACTTTATTTCTCTAGTATTTTTATTTATGACTAGAATTTGATTTTTTTAAATAAGATTAAAGTAGTGTTGTTTAATTATTTCCTACTTGTATATTTGGTGTCTTTATGTTCAGGTACTTTAGAAAATCAATGAATTAGAAAATTCCCCATAAAACTTTTGATTCACGTTGCATTGATCTGTCATACATATTTTCAGCACTCACTGGAATAAGAAAATAACATTGAAATACTGTGAAAGTACTATGCTAAGTTGCTTACTTATTATTCTGTAGCATAGTGGTTTACATTTTTGGATCTGTAGTTGGGCCTTTTCGACTTTGGCCAAATCATTTAAATACTCAAAGCCTCTTATTTCTTCAGTTAAAGTGGTGATAATAAACAGTACCTGCCTCATGTGGTGGTTTTGAAGATTAGATGAGATAATGTAACATTCAGCAAATTGCTTGGCTTATAGTGAAGTGCTCTGCCAATGTGAGCTAACATCCTTATTACCAAAATAATAAATCCTCCTATCTACAAGTTGCCTTGAATGGTGGGTATGAAAACTAGTAGTAAGTAAAAGATTATATGATATACTTTGTAAAATAATAAAAGCTGTTGAAACAAAGTTGTGAGTAAAATTCAGTCTTATGGCATATTATGTGCACGTAAGTAAGGTGATTAAGTGTTGTCACCTTTCATTTGTTCAGTGTAATGGTTAGATATGAACCATACCAGCAAATAAGAAAACCATCTATTTTATTCACTGAAATGTTAAACCACTACTTTAGTTGTATAGATACATTCTGGATAAACTTAGGTGATTATCCAAAAAGATTAGGTAGTCCAATTGCTATAGAATAGAATTTAAGGATTCTTGGTTCCCTTAGTAGTTTGAGTTTCATACTGACTTGTTGGCCTTAATGAAAATTACAGACTTTACCTTCTTTGCCCTCCCAAGTCTGCTCTTTAGTGTAGCTGCTAAGGAACTGTGTCCAAATAACAAGCAAAACAGGAGTAAGAAGCAGAAGGGGTTACCAATAACCCACCTCTCAATACTTTTAGAAGGTTGGCTGCTTAACCTCATATTTTCTATTTATTTGCTATTCTAGGTGCCTAGAGTTGATATTGTGTTGCCACTTTTTATTCTTAGTATTGATTGGGTTTTCCCTCTTTTTTCTGCTCTGCTACCTCTATTCCTTCTGGAACCAGTAGGTTAATGGTAAGTATTTAAATAAGATTTACAAAGTTTTTGACCTAGTGAGGAATTTTTTACCCTCACCTATGTTGGTGAAAACTTTGTAGACTCCAGATGGTCTCTGTGGTTTCCCAGGTTTTCATTGTTGCCTTGTTTGTGTGTAGACTGATGAACTTTAGTTTTGAGGTACTCCTGTCCTTGCATGCTGTGTCAAATGGCGTCCATTGTTTGTGTGTTTCATAATGATGTTTCTCTTGGAGCTTGCACTTTCCTTTTCCCCTTCTTTCTGCTGTTTTTTTGGGGGGGAGCAGGAGGGGGGCTTTTGGGGTGGGAAGAAGAAAAATCTTTCTCACACGTGCACTTTTATTCCTCCTACAATATTTGGAATCTTTCCAAATCTTGCCAGTTAGATATCTGTAAGATGTTTGTTCTATACAAATTAAAAACATAATTACTATTATCTTTGGGCAGAGTTATAGATTGAGTGATTCTACTCAATATCCATTGCAATATCCATTGCTCAATATCCATTAAGTGATACTGCTTTCATCTATTGACTCTTCACTGCTAAATTTGCATCAGATTTTGTGTTGCTTTAGTTCTCATTTCAAGTTTCAAGGTGTTTGAGCCTTTTAAGTATTTTTAAAAGGTAGAAATAGGTTTTTTAGGATTTATCATAGCAATGTCTATTTGTTATGCTGTTCCCTCAAAGCTTTGTACTTTAATGATAAATTACCATTGCATTTACCACCAAGACTAATACTTATTTCTTTGCACTTAGATTATGAAATATAATTTAATTGATTAAAAGGATGAGGCTAGATTTAGAGCACTGAGCTTCAAATAGTAAACTTTGGGAAGTCATTTTCATAAAATCCTATCAAAGAAAATATCTTAATTTTTTTGTTATACACAAGAAAGATGCATAAAGTAGAATAATTCATATTTACAGAATGAATACCAATGCAGCTATCAGCAATGTCCTGAAGTAGATGGAACATTGCCAGTACCCCAGAAACCCTCCCCTGTGTCTTCCTGACTATGAAACTTTTACTTTCTCCTAGAATAATCATAATTTTTTTGATAACCATTTCCTTGCTTTTGTCTGTTTTATCATTTACATATGCAATCTAAAGAATATCTTTAATTTTGCTGGCTTGGTATAAGTGGAATCATATTCTTATTTTGGATCTTCTTTTCCTCAGTATTATTTTTGTAAGATTCATTTATATTGTGTGTAGTATATGGAGGGAATAATAATTTTCGCTCTACCCTTCTGAGTTTTTAGCTGAGACTCTGGTAATAAAAGACAGGTTAACATGAGAAAAACAAACAAGTTTATTAACATGTATGCTTTATGTATACATGGGAGGAACCCAGGGAAAAATGAATAACTCTCCAAGGTGGCTTAGAAGTGAGGCTTAAGTGTCATCTTAATAAGGAAAGGGGAGAGGGATTGTAGGTATCTCAGGGGAGAGAAATGATTTTTAAGAAAAATGAATGGGCTTTTAGAAGAATGGATGGAAGATATGATAGTTTGTGACAAAGTTTGTCTGGATGTGGTGTCAACTTCTAGTCTTCTCTCCTGTGAGTCAGTCTTTTCTGGTAGATGAAATTCCTGGGACAGGGAGGAAGGAACTCCCCAGTTGAGTTCCTTCTGGAGGATAGGTCTTTAGACAAATGAAAGGAGTTTGGAGGGAGTCTCTCCATGGATTGGTTGTTTTTCAAGTGCCTACAGCTCAAAAATCAGTATACCAAAGTGGCATATTTCAGGGTGGCATATTCTGCTACCCTTCAGTAGCTGGTTAATTTCATCATTCCGTTTTATGAATATACCACAATTTATGTAACCATTCCATTGTTGGATATTTGTTTCCATTTCATTATTATGAACACTGCTGCTGTGAATATTTTGTTAACATGCATTCTGGTGCACATGTGCACAGATTTCTGTAGGACAGTATTAACTCAAAGTGTGGTCCTCTAACCAGCAGCATTGGTGTTGTCACCTGTGAGCTTACTAGAAATGCACATTCATGGGCCACACCCTCACCTACTGCATCAGAATCTCTGGTATCCAGTGAACTGAAACAGGTTCTTCAGGTGAATCTTATGCACATTAGAGTGGGAATCACTGCCCTGAGATTTATACGTTGAAGTGGATTGCTGAATTAGAGACTATGTATACCTTCAGCTTTATTTAAGTTTTCCAGTGTAGTTGTATCAGTTTTTACTTAGGCCTGTGGTGTTTGAGAACTCCTGTTGTTGCTCTGTAAGAATATTGTCAAAGTTTTAGGGTTTTGTTTTTTACTTTTTTTAAAATTTCAGTATTTTCTGAGTTCCCTTTTAATTGCAGTTGAATTTTGCCTTTTCAGATTTATCGAAAAAATTGACTTCTTAGATTTACTGAAGACTTTCTAAAAATATTATTAGAAAAGTTTTCAAACATTCTCAGAAGTAGAAATAGTACTGTGAACTAATAATAAGCTATATATACTCATCATCCACATTTACCAGTTAATTATGTTTTTCCATATTTGCTTTATCCATCTCTTTTCTCTGAAATATTTTAAACCAAATTCCAGATGCTGTATCATTTCACCCCATATACTCAAATGTGCATATCTGAAATACATACCATTTTCTTTACATGATGAGACTATCTTGAGAGGGCCTTTTTTTTTATTTTAAAAAGTTTAAAAAACATATTAAAAACATGTACAAATTCTAAAATAATGACAAAGCACAGTTTATAAACTTATTATTTGGAATATTATGAGTGAGAGATTTTGAATGAACTACAGTCTTTCAGCAATTCTCTGCACTCTTCTAATGTATTCAATTAGATAATCTTACTGAATATTGTCTCTTTCACCAATAAAGTCAGAAATGTAGCTTTCTTAAAAGTAAAACCTAGTTAATCATTTTAAGGATAAGAAAATCTTTTGAGTGCTTAGAAATGCACTACTTCTCTGATAAAACTCAACATGTGTAATGGTGTCCTAGTAGGTGAGCAGAGTAGGCTGCTAAAAGAGATTTTACTAATATTTTGACTATTTATTCTTAAAAGCAACCCTCTAAGAGCCTCGACCTACAATCTTCCACATCTGCTACTGGCTTGCTGTTGAGGTGTGCTGAGTTTAGTACCCTGAATCAACATAGCCCAGTCTAAACTTATAGCAGAATTAAGAACACATGCATGGTTTTATAATGAATCAGCAGTGAGTATTTTTTGAGTGGGTCTAGTTTGTTGGTCATTGTTGAATAAAAGTGAAAGTATAGGTAACTTTCAGGGTAGATGGGAAGGCAAAAATGAGATACTCTATCACTGTTATTACTCAGTACAAAAAAAGCTCAGTAGTATTTGGTTGATTTTTGCATTATTGTGATTCAGTTAAATACTGAATCATGCTGATCAGGAAACTACAGATTCATAGTATGTAATACATGTTATTTTAAAAAGTGTCAGTTAATGGCTGGGAGAGAAATGAGGCTGAAGTTGGGAGGGAACAGGCTTTGTGTAATGAATAAAGAGTTTCTCTCTATATTTATTTATTTATTTTTGGCCACGCCACTTGGCTTGCAGGACCTTAGTTCTTGACCAGGGATGGAACCCAGGCCCCCTGAGTGAAAGCGTGGAGTCCTAACCACTGGACCACCAGGGAATTCCTTCTCTCTGTGTGTTCTTTTTTTTTTTTTTTGGCTGTACGCGGGCCTCTCACTGCTGTGGCCTCTCCTGTTGCGGAGCACAGGCTCCGGACGCGCAGGCTCAGTGGCCATGGCTCACGGGCCCCGCGGCATGTGGGATCCTCCCAGACCGGGGCACGAACTCGTGTCCCCTGCATCGGCAGGCGGACTCTCAACTACTGCGCCACCAGGGAAGTCTTCTCTCTGTGTTTTAAACAGGATAGTGACAAGATTGGGTCTGCGTTATGAGGATGGGCTGTAAAGACAGTTTGGGGAAGGGGAGGGCTAGAGCAGAGATGTGTATAGAGGTTACTATGGTTGTCCAGGAAATATAGTAGCTAGATACAGAACAGTGATGTCTAAAGAAGTGGTTGAATTTGACAGATACTTGGGGGGTAAAATCTACAGGTTTGTGATGGATTGAGGATAAATAGGTTTGGCTTCAGGGAAGCAGTAATAATATTGGCCTGACTGGAATATCATCATTATTCCTCAACTCTTTCATAGTCTAAACTTTTTAATCAAGTTCACTGGCAGCTTACAAACACTTCTTGTTGTAACCCAAAATTTTTGAAGTGGTTTTCCTAGCTCCCTCTTTGAAACAAATATTCAGGCATTTTGAACAATTTTTAATGACTTATTCCAGGGATCAGCAAGCTTTCAGTAAAGGGACAGATAATAAATATTTTAGGCTTTGCAGGCCATTTGATCTGTCACTTTTGTAGTGTGAAGCCAGCCATAGAAAATACATAAATGCACGCACATGGCTGTGTTCCAATAAAACTTGATTAGTGGACACTGAAATTCGAATTTCATATAATTTTCATGTGTCACAAAATATTCTTCTGTTTTTTTCCTCAGGCATTTAAAAATGTAAAACTGTTTTTGATTCAAGGGCTGTGTGAAAGCAGACTGCATTTACCTCATAGGCGCATAGTTTGCCAGTTACCCCAGGTGCGGTTTCTTCACAAGAAACTTAAGAAACTTACAGCCAGTAGGCTGTAAGATGTTAATTCCTTTCATTCCTGAGGATACATAAATCCTTAAGTCTGTAATGCTATTATTTGATCCTTTCATTGTGGGTTGGGGGGACCCAAGAGACAGGGAATACACATAGGAACAAGGAAACTCCCAGCAAACTCAGTATAGCTGGGGAAATATTTAATGCAGAGTGAATTCCCTGAAGAAGTGTATCTTTAAGGAGGTAATTAACGCCATACCAATGAGAAGTAGTTTCCAGAGGTCAGCGCTTATGGGAAAGAAAGTCAGTAACTTTGTCAAACTAATTGCAGATGTGTTAAGAAAGTGGAGTTGGGTTATATTGTAGTAGTAAGGAACCTGATTTGTACTTGGGAGTTGGCATTTCTTTTAGCCTTTGCTCTTCTTGGAATACCATAGACTAGTGATTTCACATCTTCTGCTAAACTTGAAAATGCTTATAGAATCAGCCTTTAATTGTAAATCAAATTCGACATGGTAAATCATGAGAATTAATTTATGTATGCATGGTATTCGGAAATACTGGCAACATTGAGTCAGATTTTTTGAGTACAAACATAATGGGCAGAGTTTTACCTATGAAAAAGCAATACTGATTACAGTTAGGTGCCCAACTGCTATAATTAACATTTGATTTTAATTGTGATACTAAACTTTCTCTTTTTTTTTTTTTTTTGGTTGTGGCTTGCGGGATCTCAGTTCCCCAACCAGGGATTGAACCTGGGCCGTGGCAGTGAAAACCCGGAATCTTAACCACTGGGCAACCAGGGAACTCCCAATACTAAATTGTTAATGTATGTTAACAATTACCTCATCATAATTACCTCCTTGTCCTGGTGGCCATAAAAAAATTAAATTATTGACAATAACAGAAAATATTTTTAGCCAAACACATGTAAGATTTTAAAGCCCCAGTTGCCAAAAGAGTATTTTAAAAAATCCTGTCAAATTTTGTTAGCTACATTTTGCATTCAATTGGGTATCTAAAAACAGTTATTTGGTAAAGAAAGTGATAAATAGATTTATGTTAAATTTTCACATACTTGTGACTTACTTTATTAATATTGTCGATAAGAAATCTAAACATCAAAGCCATGTTACTTTTAACAGAAAACAATATAATATTTAAAATATTTTAAAATATCTGCTACTATTTAAATTACAATTTTTGTTTTAATTATTATTTTTGTCTCACATTTCAAATTAGTACATTAGTACATGGGGAAAAGTAGGTTTACTCATTCAAGTGTAAGATATATCTGTGGTGGCACAAATATAATTTAACTCTAATTCTAGAAGCTTAAAAAATGTAAATATTTTGAATACTTTGTCACTCTATATAATGTGTGCCCCAGTATTTTTTCTTTCAACATTTTTTTTGCATTTCCAATTAAAAATTTTTTTTTTCATTTTTGGACAGTATAGAGTACAGTGAGAAGAGAGGATATATTATTTTTATTCTTTACTCTATCTTCCTATTTTCTCACCTGTGTTCTAACAGCTCTGCTTTAGCCAGTGCACCAAGTTCTTATACTTTCTCTTGCTCTTTAAGCCTTGCCAGCTGGATTTTTTTTTTTTTTAGATGTTGCGGGTAGGGGTTTATTAATTAATTTATTTTTGCTGTGTTGGGTCTTCGTTTCTGTGCGAGGGTTTTCTCTAGTTGTGGCAAGCGGGGGCCACTCTTCATCGCGGTGCGCGGTCCTCTCACTGTCGCGGCCTCTCTTGTTGTGGAGCACGGGCTCCAGACGCGCAGGCTCAGTAGTTGTGGCTCACAGGCCCATTTCCTCCGCGGCATGTGGGATCTTCCCGGACCGGGGCTAGAACCCGTGTCCCCTGCATCGGCAGGCAGATTCTCAACCACTGCGCCACCAGGGAAGCCCTCCCAGCTGGATCTTAACCTTTCTTCTTTTGCTTCTTTGTTTTAAGCAGCTATTCTTGGGGAATTCTTTAAGTCTCTAATTCATGTGAGTGAATGGAATCATTAAAGATTTTAAAATTTAGTTGATCAGGATGAGTGGTAAAAGATTATCTCCCTTAGAAATAAAGTGCACACTAAAAATGTTAGGATTTTATTAAAAAGTAAGTCCTCTAAGAATGTAATGTGCATATCATTCCCTGATCTTTTTTGAAAAACATGTTTTTATGGTCGATGAGGGAGAATTTATACTATGATTACTTATCAGAAGAATACGTACCTCATTATGTCCGCTTCTCCCTCATGTTTCGTGGCTGAGTGGAACATTAAACCAGTTAAATGTATGTTTTACCTGAAACAGCAACAGAAAGGCGCCAGATATTGTTCACCAAATAACTATTGTATAGTTATTCAGTGAACTGTTGTTCATTCCATCTTCTCCTACTTTCTAGAAAATTAAGTGTCACATATTTTGTTGTCTTTAATTTAGGTTTAATTCTGATAGTTGACAGCATGGTAAAACATCCATGTTGTGTGGGGGTGTTCCTCTGTGTGTGAGAGAGGGAGAGAGGGTGGGAGGGAGGGAGAGAGAGAAGCAGAGGGAGGAGGGAGGAATGGGGTGGTGGGAGAGAAAGAGAGAAACATAAGTGAGCCATGCTTTAAAAATGTCATCTAGCTAGCTCTTCAGAGCTGCCATTGTTAACTTGAACACTAAGCAGAGAATTGTGGAGAGACAAAAAATTCCACACTTCATCGTCAAATTTGGGCAAGAGGAAGGATACATTAGAAGGAGTACTTTGGTGTTCATTCATTCAATAAATATTTATTGAGTGTCTGCTGTACTTTGGCATGGTGCTGAGAGGTACATATCTTGATATAAAACATGAAGAAGATATAGTTTAAAACCATTCCTTATTTTTTAGTTCAGAATATTTTGTATATTTTATATCTGTATTTGAAAGTTTTAAAGACATTTGACTTTCATTAAGACTGTAATATAATTAACTGCTTGTAGTTCTTGAAAAAATTTTAAGTCTAATGAAGTCTGGTTACTATGCTAGTAGTAATTTTGATCTTATTTACATTTTGAAAAGACCTAAAGAGCCTCAGTAAATTTAACTGAACCTTTAGTAAATCAGTTTTGGAATAGCTAACACATGGTAAGACAACTTGTAAATATGATAGGGACAATAGGAACAATATGTGTGTCTTGCAGAACCTAAAATGAAACAGGTGATAAACAATTATAAGGCATGTGGGCTGTACCCAAGTTGATACTCTGTTTCTAGAGCTTTGGTCATATGATTTCTGCAACTCAAGGGAACCGGAAACATGTCTGTTTTGAAGCAAACTATTTTGGGACATTGAGCTTATTGAGAATTTTAGTTGTACAGATTTTTCAAAGTATTTTGCTTCAAGCCAACGAGTGTAAAAAGTTATAACTGTGGTGGTTAGAGTTCATTGTAATAATTATTCTTAAATCTATAGTTATTTAAATTTTTTGCCTTCATTTGATTTCTTTGTTAATCTAGAGCCATGACAAAACTAACATGTGGCTTATATGTTACATATGATGCCATAGGCTAGTGGGCATTATGCAGTGGTACTGTGTCTTGGATGAGAAGCCGTGGCTCAAAGGTGCATTTCTCCATCTAGTATGTGAATTCCCAGAGCAAATGCCATTACTCTGTCCCCTGCCTCCCTTCTTCCCCTAAGAGAAAAATTCCAGAGCAGAGGTTATTGTCCTATTTGTAAAAATGAATAAACTGACTACTGTTGAAGCTCGGTTCCAAAAGTGCCTTGCATACTGCTGGGATCTGAATATTTGGGCCCCCACCTCTGAAATTAATATGTTGAAAACCTAATGATGATGGTATTAGGAGATGGGGCCTTTGGGGGATGATTTGGCCATGGGAATGGAGGCTTCATGGAAAGGATTGGTGCCCTCATAAAAGAGGCTCCAGAGAGCTCCCTAGCCTCTTCCTCCATGAGAAGATGCAATGAGAAGCCTGCAATCAGGAAGAGGGTCCTCGCTCGACCATGTTGGCACCCTGGTCTCCAGAACTGTGAGAAATAAATTTCTGTTATTTATAAGCTACCTAGTCTCTGATACTTTGTTATAGCAGCCTGATTGCACTAAGACATGTATCTAGTAAAGTTTCTAAAACTGAGAATTCAGAGACTAAGTTACCCTTGGCACTGGGGCATCTTCCCCCTATTCTGATAGTGGACTTGTTTCCATCAATGAAGGATAAAAACTAATTACCTCCCTTTGGCCTTTGTCTCTGTTTTGGTCATTCATTGCCCTGTCTCACTACCCTCCTCCCCCAGTGGGGATATGTGGCCATTTTGAGGTTCACTGATCAAAGATGTTCAATATATTGAATTTTACAAGACTCATTTGTACTAGTTAAACCACTGATCCCTATGTCCTTATACTGTTATTGGCATACTACTCATACTATAAATTAAGGACACCTTGTTTATGTTGCCACATGGAATTTATTTAATTTTCCACAGGAGCAGACGTGCTGCATACTACTGTAGTTTGTTTACTTTTCTACCATTCTGAGTATCGTTTGGTTCTTCTGTTCCCCTTTCCAGGTATATAAAAGAGCAGACAATTGTATCCTATTTGGCATTCTTATGTAAGGTAGATTAATTTCTTAATTCAGTCATACAAGTTTAAAAGAGAAAGATTTAATTGTTAGTTTTCCCAGAGAAAACATCCATGTTGCTGAAGATCTTTATTTTCTAATGAAGCTGTAATTTTCCATAACAGAATTATCTTTCTATGTATATTGTAATATAGGGCTCACACAAATGACAGTGACAGAGAAGCGTCCTCTGTCAGTTGTGGCCCTCCATTAAGAACTTATATAGTTACTCTAATCTATCACATTTGTAGGTTATATGTATTTAAAATAGTCTAGACAATAGAAAAGACAAAATATAGGATGAGAAATAAAAGTAATGGGATATTTTGGGGAGTGGGGTGGGGGAAAGAGAAAAAAGTTGACAGAGAGTTGATTGATAAGCTAGAAGACAATAAAAAGAATAGTAAAATACTGAAAAATAAATAATAGGAAACAAAAGTAAAAAGATGGGCATCTTCGCAGTGTTGTTTAAGATTGTGGTTATGCCAAAGACGTAAACATGCCAAAGACATGTTTTTCTTTCATTTTATGACTACAAAATTTTTTTCAGTTGGTGGGGGAAAATTATTGAATCTCCAATAATTTTTTTGGGTTTCTGAAGAGTTTCCCAAATATGGGAAGTACATTTGTTAAGATGTCCAGGAATTGGTCCCAGTTTGGATTTTGATTTGCTTGTGGTTCCTGGTGTATGTTCTTAATCCTAGCCATTCATTTTGTAGAATTTTGCCACTGTACACAAGGAATATCACCTCTTCTTGAAAACAAACAAGTTCAAAATAGATCCCCTACAATGGTTGAATGGTTGTTATAACATTTTTATGTATAAGGTATTGTAAATTGTTAGTTTAATTGGTTACAGATGCTTACGGGAGAGGTCTGGTAGATGAATAGACTGGGGAGTGTAATGAAAAGAGCCCTAGTTCTGGCCCTACTGCTGACTTGTTTTATAACTTTTGGCAACATTTTTTTACTTCTGGATTTTCGTATCTATAGAAGATTAGAGTAGATGCTCCCTTCGGACCCAGCCACGTTCTCATAAAGTTGTATCTAAATGGCATGGGAGTAACTATAGTGAGCATGGAGAAGTGGCTCTTTTTAAACAACACTGAGGTCATTGTTAGGTGAACTCAGCATAAAGCATATAAAAATGTCCAAACCATAGTATTTTTGTTGTTTTAAAATTAGGAACCAAAAGAGGGAAAAGAAATTATACCCTCCCCCGCTTTTTAAACTACAAAGAAACCTCCAGGACATATTTAAAGTACCTTTGTAGAATATTTTATGAAACATTTCAGTGTGCTCATATTTAACATGAAAAAATAAAAAAAAATAAAACTTCTTTGGATAGCCTTTCATTCAATCCAGTATTTGAATGTCTGCTAGTGTCATAATAGGCATACTAATGGCTTTGGGACTACAAAAAATAGATCATAATTTTCACTTAAAATTGCTCCATTTCCTTTTTCCATTCTCATTGGAAATAGTTCTTTTTAAAAAGATAGTATATGGGGCTTCCCTGGTGGCGCAGTGGTTGAGAGTCCGCCTGCCGATGCAGGGGACACGGGTTCATTCCCCGGTCCGGGAAGATCCCACATGCCCGCGGAGCAGCTGGGCCCGTGAGCCATGGCCACTGAGCCTGCAAGTCCGGAGCCTGTGCTCCACAATGGGAGAGGCCACGACAGTGAGAGGCCCGCAAAAAAAAAAAAAAAAGAAAAGAAAAGAAAAAAGTTAGTATATGAAAAAATAATAAAGTAACAGAATTATCACAAGTGGGTACATGGTAGAAAATAATGACTTTCCCTAATGGACTTAAAATCTGATCCTGACATAAACTAAGCTCTTCAGTAACATTCATTATGCAAATTGATATACACTGATGTTATTTTGTAGGTTCTCAAGGATTGTTTTCGATGATTTATAGAATTAGATATTTAAACATTTACTCTGGGAAATATGCCTATTGAGCAAGGTAAACAATGTATTCTATCTTGTGGAAACATTTGCTATCCTGCCATTTTAGTTTTGTTAGAGATATTTTTGTCTTTTATTAAGTAGCTGTCATTTTTAAGTAATATAGATTTTACCTAAGTGTTTCCCTTTGACTTTTTGAGCATCTTTTCTCTTGTAGCAGAAGTTTTACCAATTAGAAAATCATGATAGAGAGAAAAGAGTCTACAGCTCATCTTGGTTTTTTTTTAGGTAAACTGGCTTACATTTTCTGAGGAAGTTTTTCAAATCAGATAATCCTATATTTGCCAAGCTCTGAACATGTCCTACTGTCAAATGAGATCTTGGTTTACACTCCAGACCTTTTGCTGTATGTCATATATGGTATGAAACTTTGCTTATGGAAGTTGCTTTATTTACGTTTCTTTTTATTGGCACGTTTAGAATTTTACCTTTAAACCAAATTTCTAAAAGTGCAAAAAAAAAAAAAGTGCAGTTTATTCCTGCAGACAATGCTTAGGACTATTAAATTGCAGTTAGAATTACCAGTAATTAGAATTTCCTAATCTGCCTTTAATTGTACCACTGTTGCCTGTGTAGAGCTCAGGTCAACTATGCAATTCATTCATACATGCATTTGGATATTTATCAAGTCTTGACTATAGGTCTACCTGGATGCTGGGGCAGGGTGGTTGTATAGAATACTTAGAAGAATATACAGTTTCTGCCTCACAGGTATTATCAAACTTGGGAGATAAAATCTACACAGAAGAAATGTAGTAGCTGCTGATATATATCAAATGAGTGTTATCAGTAAATGGAATATAGTAGGACAGAGAAGGACATGGTTTTGAATTCTTTTAAAAGGTTTTATTTAGGTAGTAAGACAATCTGGGCTTGAAGGGATGGGAGTAGATTTTTAATACATAAGAGAAAAGGATATGGACTTAAGAGCAAAGGCATAGAGATATGAATGGGTGTATTCTTTTGGAAGAAGAGGATTAAATTGCCTACACCAAGTCTGTATTAGGGTAATAGTGATTATGCAAAATATCTAGTGTAGGGGAAAATACGGTACGCATGTGTGTGTGTGTGCAGTAATGTAAAAGATGGTCACAAGTCAGGATGCTGTGGTAGAAAGCTTGATAGCTTAGGAATCAGAAGGGCTGAGTTCTGTCACTTGATTTCTTTGCACTTAGACTGCTCTTCTCTTTAAATGAGCAGTTTAGGCCAAGACAGTCTGTAGACTCCTTTAGCTTAATATTCTTCATTTCCGATATTGAAGATAGGAAATGGCAACTACTGTTTTGTATTACTTGGAGAGATTGGTGTAGCAGATTGAGGTCACCTGCTGTAAAAATCTCCAGAATATAGTCCTCTGTCATTGATTCATTCCATTCTCTGTCACTTTCAGTGCACATATACCTAAGGGAGTTATAAGCCTATAGTTTTCTTTAGGAATTATATTAGTCAGTTAAATCACCTAATTGAGATTAGAAGGAATAGACTTTTGTTTAAGGGAAAGTGTAGATGAATAGTTTTGATTTTGGGTAACGTGGAGTGCCAGCTTTGGGTAGAGAACATTGATAACCACTGGGGGTAATAGAAGGGTGAGCACACCTGGGGAGGGGCAGAATATTTGGATTTTTAATAAAGGTTGAAGTAGAAGAGTACTAAAATCAGGCATCTATTTTATCTCCACAGCAGCCAGCACAGTTTATCTTCCTGTTCTTTCCCCCTGAATTCTGGTAGTGGTTGAGAGGATAGCTTTTCCAGTATGACCCTTTCTGGCTGGTTTCTTTATTTTGTATTTTTATAACTATCAACTAAGCAAGTACATTTAGATGACTTGTTTGCAGTTGTAGAGTGACGATTTGATATTTAAATCTCATAATAGGACCTGATTCTTTCATCTTTGGTCTTACCCAACAAATTCTGACTGTGGTAGCAGATTTTTCCTGCTGATTGGTGTACAGTGTCCCTTGGTGACTACAGGGGAATTGGTTCCAGGACCCCCATGGGTACCACAATCCACCCATGCTCAAGTCCCTTATATAAAAAATGATGTAGTATTTGCATATAACCTATGCACAGTTTAAATCATCTCTAGATGACTTGTAATACCTAATACAATACAAA
The DNA here is from genome assembly GCF_949752795.1 of Hyperoodon ampullatus. Lineage (NCBI taxonomy): Eukaryota > Metazoa > Chordata > Mammalia > Artiodactyla > Ziphiidae > Hyperoodon > Hyperoodon ampullatus. Next base: position 62,676,172 of record NC_136922.1, read on the forward strand.
TGCTGTGTAAATAGTTGCCAGGGTATGGCAGATTCAAGTTTTATTTTCTGGAATATTTTTTCCTCCTCAGTATTTTGATCCCAGTTGGTTGGATCTGCAGTTACTGAACCTGCTCATACAGAGGGCCTACTATATTTACCAGACTTGGGTGTAGGAGCAATCCTTTATTGCTTGTGGAAGGAGGAAATGTACAAATACTAAGTAAATGTAGTGTTGGGCCACAGGAAATATAAAGAATCTTTTTGCCTTAGTCATCAAAGTGGAAAAGGATAGGTATTCACAGTTACTGGTGCTACTGGTGTTTGTTTTACTATATAAAGTAACTTTGATATCACAGGTACATCTCACTGAATTGTTACAGGAAGTTTTCCTTCAGTCCAAAGAATCTGGATTTTACCATTAAAGAATGTCATTTTAGAACAGTACTGTTTTAAGAACTTAACGAAGAGTAAGTGAATTGCCTGAAAGTTGAAAAAGGGACAATTTCAATAAATAATAACGACTGTTTATTGAATACCTACTATGTTTTAGGCACTTTATATACATTATTGTAATCTTTAATCCTCATCAGATTGCCAGTGTATGTAAGTGATATTATCAATGTTTTATAGGGAAAAAATCAGACCTGGAGGACTTAAGTACTTGCCTTCCCTGGGGTCACATAGTTTGTGTGTAGTAGAAACCACACATCTACGTCTGTACCCAGGTCTTTTGGACTTCAAAGACTGTATTTTCATTAGACTGTTAAAGCTAGTAAGGAAGATAGACATACAAGTAAGTAATTAGAGTGCCATGTGCTATATTGCAGTATTGGAAGTATCATCAAAGTACAGAAGAGATACAAAGAGAGGGGATGATTAAATCAGCATTGAGGTGGAGCATTCTGTAGCCTTTAGAGAAAGACTCTTGGAGAAAGGTGACTCCTGTGTGGGGTTTTGATGACAACCTAGAAGTTCTCTAGGGTAGAAGAGAGAGAATAATAACATTAGTGTTTCAATACCTCTGTACTTAGCTTTAAAAAGAACAGGGTGATCTAGCTCATTTCTACTGTTCATTCTCTTCTTGCATCCCAGTCTTTCTTGTTCCTTTTATACACAACAAGATCATGCGATTCTCATCTCAATTTTTGTTAGTTATATCATTTTTACATTGTAGACATTCCTAATATTTATATACGGTAGCAATAATTCCTACCATTCTTTATACCTATTCAATTAAATAAGTAATAATGTGTCTAGTGTAGTACCAGTGTATGTGTGTATGTGTGTGTACATATAAGTGTGTGTATGTATGTATGTGTGTGTGTATATATATATGTAAAACACCACAGCTTGTCCATTCCTGAATTCTTTATTTTGTTTAATCTCTTGATTGGGTCTTTTTTTTTTTTCACTTTTATGTGGAATCTTTTTTTTTGAATTTTTGAATTTTATATTATTTTTTATATAGCAGGTTCTTATTAGTTATCAATTTTATACACATCAGTGTATACATGTCAATCCCAGTCTCCCAATTCATCCCACCACCCCCCCCCCCCACCCCCCCACCGTTTCCCCCCTTGGTGTCCATACGTTTGTTCTCTACATCTGTGTCTCTATTTCTGCCTTGCAAACTGGTTCATCTGTACCATTTTTCTAGGTTCCACATATATGTGTTAATATACGATATTTGTTTTTCTCTTTCTGATCTTGTTTGGGTCTTGAGTCTTTGAACTTTTGAGGATATAGATTACTTGAGTCCTAATTTTTTTCCCCTTTTTAAGAGTTCTGAAGACACCCCCATCCCCCCACACATAAAATGTGCCCCAAGTAAAATCTGTATTATTCTGTGGATAATTCTGAGACCAGTATTATTTCTGCCATCTTCACTGTCAATTGTAGACATCTTACATTTTCTGTCTAGATATTCACTAGGATTCTTTCTTTTTACCTTTGGTAATTTTGTTCTGTGCTTTGGATTCAAGTCTCTTCTTTGAGAGAACCAATTAGCCTTTTGTTTTCCATACATTTCATCTTTTTTCAAATCACTGTCATCTCTGTTTTGCTTTTCATAAGTCTGCAGTCCATGTCAGTGATGTTATCCTTAGCTATTTCTACTTCCTTCTGATTTCTTCTGTAGTTTTTATTTCTGTTACCAGTATACTGTTATATTTAATTTATTTCCTGAACTATGACAGCTGTTTCTTGAGTTAATTTTCTGAGTTGTCTAATTTATCTGCCTTTTTAATGTTTTTGTTTTCCTTAAGTAGTAGATTCAATGGTTAGGTCCCATAATGAATTCTTTCTTATTATTCATCAAAGAATGGAGCCAATTCTAGTTGGGCCTGTTGTAAGTGAAGACATTGTGTGTGTGGGGGGGAGGGGGCAGAGGAAGTGATCTGGGGCAACCTACAGCTTCAGCTGAGACATGTTCCTACAGAAACATTTTCACTTCGCTAATATGTTCTATGCTTTTCTTCATTTAAAATAGTTTTAAAAAGTAAACTAATTAATATATGTCTATATTTTGATAAAATAGTCTAATAATAAAAATCATCGTTCTCTTGCGTCAACCTTCCCCAACTCCGAGTTTTTAATTTCTGGGGACACCTATTTTCAACACTTGTAGGTGTTGGTTATAACATTTACTTTGGTTGGTTATAAATATTACTATTTATATTTACTGAATATTACTATTTATAAATAATATGCCTATTTTCCTGTTTTTAATTTACTTTAGATGCTAACTATTAACTGCCTATTATGGAAGATGAGGATTTACATACCTCACCTGGCTTTATTTTTATCTTTCCACCTTTTTTTTTTTTTTTTTTTTTGCGGTACGAGGGCCTCTCACTGTTGTGGCCTCTCCCGTTGCAGACAGAGCACAGGCTCCGGACGCGCAGGCTCAGCGGCCATGGCTCACGGGCCCAGCCACTCTGCGGCATGTGGGATCTTCCCAGACCGGGGCATGAACCAGTGTCCCCCGCATCGGCAGGCGGACTCCCAACCACTGCGCCACCGGGGAAGCCCTCTTTCCACCTTTTGAATGTCTTTTTAAATGACAGTTTGCTTAAGTTGATGCTCATTGTTTATGACTATGGATTATATTTCCTTTTGTGTGTTTGTCTCATAGTTAATAATTGCCTCATCTATTTGCTTACTTAATTTTCTAAGTTCCTATCAGTTTTTCCCAAACTTGCCCAAAGAATTATAAAACTAAGTACAGTACTGTTTTCCACATGATTAAACACATGAAGAAACCTTATCAGTTCACTCCCGACTCCTCCCTGATCCCCTCCTCCCCTGCATTTCCCTCTCCTCCCTTCCTCTTCTCTGTCCTCCTCTCCTCTGCCTTCTCCCGCTTCTTGAGCAGTCTACTCTCCTTACAGTCTGGACTAATAGCCTTCCAGACCTGCTATACAACTATCCAAGGACTTTCCTTCACCTTTCTCCTGTGAGAGATCTTGTTTCCTTGATCTTGGTGTCTTTGTCTTGTTTTCCTCTGCTCTGTTTGCTCCCTTGTTTTAGTGGATCACATGTTCTTAGAAGTTTCTCAAGAGTGCACATGGGAAGGAAAGTTTTTGATGCTTTTTTAATCAGGAAAATATGTTTTTATCAATCAAGTGTGAATATGTAATAGTTTGTATATATAGTCTAAGTGAAAGTTTTTGTAGAATTTTGAAGTTATTGCTTCACATCTTCTTTCAAGTGTTGCTGTTGAGAACACTTAATGCCATTCTGATTTTGAAAAACAATTGGACTAGACTCTCCAAAAATATTACTATCATGAAAGACAGAATATAAAAGTCTGGGAAACTGTTTTAGATACTTTACATTGATCTTTTTTCTTTTTGAAAACTTTTAAATTTTGTTCTTTATTCCCTAATGCTCTGTTATTTCCTGGTAATGTACTTTGGTATGGCTCTTTATTTTCAGTTGTTGATGGGTACATTCTTTCAATCTGTATGCTCATGAGCTTCAGTTTGGGAAATTATGTCTTTGATAGTTTCTTCCTCTTTTTTCAATTCTGTTTCTAGCTGATTAGATGTTAGACCGCCTGGATTGATCTTCTGATTTTACTCTCCTGTTTGACTTTTGGTTTTACTTCCTGGGAGATTAAAAAAGATGAGTAATGGATTAGGCTAAGAATTAGGCTCTGGATCCAGAAGGCCTGTTTGAATTCCGCATTGCCAGTTTCTAACTGTGTGATCTTATATAAGTTAATTGCCCTTTCTCTTTTTTTATCTGTAAAATAGGGTTAATATTGAATAGCAATGCCTAACTCAAAGGATGTGAGGATAAATAAGTTAATTCATCCAAAGTGCTTAGATAATTTCCTGGTACATAGTAAATGTTAATTGTTATTATCGTTTGGCATCATTATTACCTCAAAGTTAATACTTTAACCATCTATTCGAATTCTTAATTTCTACCAAAAGTTTAGTTTTCCAGAGCTTTTGTTTGTTTCTCTGTTCCTAGTTTTATAGCCTCTTGTTCTTATTTCATGGATGTAGTATCATCTTGAATTATTGGGACAACTGAGGAAATTTGGAAAAAACCTCCGACATATAAGGTGGACACCAAAACAGATATATAGAAACAAAATTAAATAAATAAATAGATAGAAACAAAAATAAATAGAAATCTTTTAATTAGTTATAAGATTTTTGGGGTGTCAGCAGTGTTGAAGTTTTTTTGTTTTCTGCATTGACTGTTTTATCAGTTTCCCTTTTCTATTAATTTGTTTTGGTGTACATCTTATATGTTGGAGGCTTTTTCTAAATTTCCTCATACTTAGGTTCAAATTATATTTGGCAGTAATATACTTAAGTATCATGTTCTCAGTGTGTCATATCAGGGAGCACAGATAGTCAGCTTGCCCTTTTGTTGGTGATACTAAGTTTAGACATTTGTTTAAGGTAATGTCAGCCAGTTTCTCCATTTTAAAAGTACCTTTTAATCTTTGTTAATTAAGTGATTTAGGGTTGATATTTCAGAATGTGTAATTATCCATTTGTACTTTTGCATTCTTATTAAATTTAAAATATTTAATTTATTATGTCATCCATTTTGATGTTTAGATTGTCCAAATTTGACAGGGAGAAGCCCTTTGAAACTGGCTTCTGTGCCTTTTTGTGTGTCCATATCAGTTTTTGAGCACTTCTTAATCTGGCACAACAAGATATTCAAGGCTCACCTTTTACTCCCTGCCCCAGACTTAGAACCAGCCATTTTTTCAAGGATCCCTGGTTCCTTTTTGTGGGGGGAATGATATTTAGAACCCAAGATCTGGGGGTGGATCCTTTTTGCTACTGAAGTGTCATTGCTTCTAGGCTCTTTTAGTGGACTGAGCTAAATAAGTTTGTGTGTGTGTGTGTGTGTGTGTATGTATATATTTTTCTTTGTATCTATTTGATATATAGTTAAGTTCATTTGTTTCCATTTATATTTACTTTTACTAGGGACTTTCCTCATCCTTTTTTATTTTTAATTTTTGACTACATATATTATTAACATTGTTCAAAAGTCAAAAACTTTATTACTTGGTGCAGCCAAATAAATAAATGAATATTTTTTTAAAAACTTAATAAAAAGGTGGACTCAGGAGTACCTTCTTTAAGTTTTTCTTTCACTGCATTCTCATTTACCACCTGTAGGTAACATGTATGTAAACCTTTTTTTTTTATAGTTTAAAATTTTTTTTATTTATTTAATTTTATTTATTTATTGTTTTTGGCTGTGTTGGATCTTTGTTGCCGCGCACAGGCTTTTCTCTGACTGTGGCGAGCGAGGGCTACTCTTCATTGCGGTGCGAGGGCTTCTCGTGGTGGCTTCTCTTGTTGCAGAGCGTGGTTTTAGGCGCATGGGCTCAGTAGTTGTGGCTCACGGGCTCTAGAGCGCAGGCTCAGTAGTTGTGGCACACGGGCTTAGGTGCTCCGTGGCATGTGGGATCTTCCCGGACCAGGGCTTGAACCCATGTCCCCTGCATTGGCAGGCAGATTCCCAACCACTGTGCCACCAGGGAAGCCCCTGTAAACCTTAATTAGAAATTTATCCTTTTTTCTTTTTGCAGGTATACACATACACATGTATTCTTAGTTAATCTTCTTTCTTGCACAGTAGCTAGCATAACATATGCCTGCTTTTTCACATTGTTTTTTCCACTTAATATAGCCTGGGTATCTCTTCATAGCAGTTTATAGAGACTGTTCTCATTTCTTTTTTATAGTTGTGTGGTAACTCCGTTGCATAGATGCATAATTGTTTATTCACTGAATCTCTTATGTGTTTCCAATATTATGCTATTTCAAAGAGTGCCACAGTAAATTACTGTGTGTGTGTGTGTGTATGTTTTAATTAGAACATAAATGTATTATGTCTTGAGGTTCTGTGAGTAAGGTAGGACCAGTAGATGGGCTTCCCACTTGGGATCTCCCAGGCAGTTGCAGTTGGAAGTCGGGATTGGAGTCATCTGAAAGTCAGAGTAACTCAACATTCAAGGTAGCTCACTCAGTATGCCTGAACTTAATGATATTGGTTGTTAGCTCAGAGTTCAGCTTGGGCTGTCAGCTGGAATGCCTACCCATGACCTCTCTGTGTGCCTGGGACTTCCCAGAGCATGCCAGCTGGGTTTGAGAGGGAATGTCCCCAAAGTGAGCATCCCAGAAGGCCCAAATGGGAGCTGTAAGCCATCTTAAGATTTATCTTAGAAATTCCAGAATATCAGTCATGCATTCCATTGATCAAGCAAGTTATTAAGGCTGGCCCAGATTCAAGGGGAGGAGAATTAGACTCCTTAATGTGAGGAACAGGATGCATGAAATTGACAGCAGCTATCTCTGGATAGCTTTTTGTGGGGGGAATGATAGAACCCAAAATCTGGGGGTGGATCCTTTTTGCAACTGAAATGTCATTGTTTCTAGGCTCTTTTAGTGGACTGAGCTAATAAATAAGTTTGTGTGTGTGTGTGTGTGTGTGTGTGTATTTCTATATAGGTAGGTTGCTAGTGCACTTTCTAGCAACCATAACTCACATCCCTTCCATGTGTAAAGCGTACTCACTTTGTTCCTAAGACCCAGACAGTCTCATTCCATTAAGGGATCAATTTGAGGTCCAGGATCTTATTATCTAAGTCAAGTCCAGATATGGTTGAAGCTTCTTAGGTGCAGTTCCTCCAGTACAGCACCTTGTAAACAGTTTCTCTTGACCTGAAGACCTTTACAGAGATCTTTATTTCTCCATACGGCTTTGAGTTATTATCTAGTAACCTTTTATTTCACCTTGTAGGACTCCATTGAACATATCTTGTAGGGCAGGGCTAGTGGTAACAAACTCCCTCAGCTTTTGTTTATCTGGGAATTTCAGAATTTCTCCCTCACTTTTGAAGAAGTTTTGCTGGATATAAGTTTCTTAATTGACAGTTTTTTCCTTTGAGCACTTTAAATATATCCGCCAACTGCCTTCTGGAGTCCAAAGTGTATCATGAGAAATCTGCTTGTAATCTTATTGAGGATCCCTTGTATGCAATGACTCACTTCTCTCTTGCTGTTTTCAATATTATCTGTTTGTCTTTTGAAAGTTTGATTATAATGTATCCTGATGTGGCCTCATCTTACATGGAGGTTGTTGAGCTTCTCAGATGTTTATATTCATGTGTTTCATCAAATTTGGGAAGTTTTCAGCTATTATTCAAATATTTTCTCTACTCTGTTCTCTATTCTCCTTCTGAGACTCCCAAATGCATATTTTGGTTTGCTTGTTGGTGTCCCACAGGTCTCTCTTAGACTCTGTTCACTTTTTCAAACTTTTTTCTTTCTGTTCCTCAGATATGATAACTTCTGTTGTTCTATCTTAACGTTCACTGATTCTTTCTTCGCCTTGTTCAAATCTGCCTTTGAATCCCTCTAGTGAGTTTTTCATTTCAGTTGTTATACTTTTCAGCTCTAGAATTTCTTCTTCGTTTCTATTTAAGTTTTCTATCTATTGATATTTTGTTCATATGTCATTTTCTTGAGTTTCTCCACACCTTTCTTTAGTTCTTTGAGCATCTATCTCTAAGACAGGCATTTTAAAGTCATTTTCTAGTATATCTGCCATCAGTTCTTTTTCATGGACAGTTTCTGCTGATTTTTTTTCTTTGAATGGGCCATACTTTCTTGTTCATTTGTATGCCTTGTTTTTTTTTTCTGAAAACTGGACATTTAAATCTAATAATGTGGTAACTCTGGAAATCAGATTTTGCCCCTTCCCTGGGGCCTGCTGTTTTTTATTATTGTTTTTTGGGGTGTTGTAGGCTGTCTCTGTGCTGAGGATCATCAGCCTGAGGTATAAACTTCTCAGGTCTTTTCGGACTCTTTTCTGAATCTGCATAGTCACTTTTTAATTTTCCTCATATAACCAATTGTTTTGAAATGTGCTAGTCTTTAATGTCTGGCTCTCCAAAGGGGAAAAAGAGAAAAACGAAGAGGGGCAGAGAGGCACAATCCCTTTAAATCCCCTTGAAGTCTCTTCAGCTAGAGGGGAAGGGGCTTACAACAATAGAGGGAGGTCCAACAACAGTGACTGCCTTTTTCTTTGTACCTCCTGGATCAGAAGCAGCAATCAGAGTGCAGATTCCCAGTATTTGGAGCACAGGGTCCTTTTTGCCTGCCCTCCTATAATCTGTGTGCAAGGTGCTCCAGGAACAAGTGCACCACTGCCTGCCATGTGGCTGGGATGGGGGGAAGGATAACTGCCTCTGTGCTAAGAGCTGAAATGAACCACAATGTATTGTCCAAGTCTTCTTTCCCTTGGAAGTTGCAAGCCTTCAACAGATTCCAGACTTCCAAAATAGTTCCTTCAAACAAATTCCGCCCATTCAATTTTTGTCTAGGTGGGGAGGTAGATTCCCTCAGTGCTTCCTACTTTGCCATCTTCCCATATCCTCTATCTGTGCATGTGTTTTCTGGTATTGTTGGGGGCATACCTTCAAGGAGACATCCTAGAAGTGGGATTGCAGGATCAGAAGGTAAATGCACATGTAATCTAGTTAGATGTGAAATTACCCTCTGTAGAGGTTGTACAATTTTGCACTCCTACTAGTAACATATGAAAGTACCTGTTTCTCCACAGCCTCACCAACCATGTGTTGTCAAACTTTTGAGTTCTTGCCAATCTGGGATGAGTAATGATATCTTAATGTAGAGATAAAGTAAAGCCCAAGGAGAGAAAACAGTATGTACAAAGAACCACCTGGATTTTTAGTTAAAACAGAGTGAATTAAACACATGTGTTTCTTTCCTCCCTCCTTAACACACTAAAATGAGGGTAAAGAAATAAACAGAAGAACTTGAGAGGAAAGTGCTTCTTTCATTATGACACTGTGCAGTTTTTCATGTGTTTAAGGGTTAGTTGCATATCTTTCTTTTTGGTGAGATGCCTGTTTAAAACTTTTGCCCATTTTTCTAAGAGGTGTTTGGTTTTCCTCATTTTTTAAGAGTTCTTTGTATATTAAGGATATTGTCCTTTTGTTATAAGAGTTGTAAATATTTTCATTAGTCTTTTGAATTTGTTTCTGCTGTGTTTTCATGTGCAAATTTCTTTCTTTTATTGCATTATGTTTATGAGAGAAGCCCTGAAAAGCTATTTGGAAGCTCTATATGTAAGACTAAGACTTGTGAACAGACAAGAATCTCTTGCTGTTTCATTCTGTGGAACTTTTGATTTAAGAGAAGACTCTACCAATGTCTTGGTAGAGATAGAGAAAAGGAGATTGTTGGGAAGGGCCCTTTTCCATACATAGATATTTATTTATTCCCTTGTTTTTTTCCCTTCCCCTTACTGTGCCTGGTGTCCTCAAGCCAATCTATTTTGGGTCTTTTTTTTTTTTTTCCTGTAGTAGACCTTCATTCTCCTGCTCTATTTGGGGAACTGTAGTTGCTTGGCTATTTATCATGCATTGGAGACTTGGGGATCTTTTTTATTAAGTCTTTCAGTCAGTCTAGATTTTAACCTCATGCCTCACCATTGTTTTGGGAAGTTATTGGAGGTATAGATTCCTGAGTCCTTCGAGAATTATGTAGTGAGAATTGGCTTCTGCAGACACTTAAGATGTCTGTTTTCTCAATCCTGTTAATTCCTTCATCTGTTCTCATCTGCTGCTGTCTCCTTTCAAGTTCTTTATCTTGTTATACTTATTCTCACTTTCAGCAGATTTTAGGTGTAAGGAGAAAGAAACACATCAATTCATTGTATTTAATTAGAAATGCAGTGGTTCTTTATACATACAGTTTCTCTCCTTAGGCTCTACTTTGTGGGCAGTTGGATGGCTCTCAATGGTTCATGGTATTGCACTTTTGTTTGATAATTTAGAGTTTATGTGCCAGTACTCAGATGATTTTGATCAGCAGTTGGAAAATTGGTTACTTTTTTTTTTTTTTTTAAGTCCTGTGTAACTTCAAGGGAAGAAAGTTTTTACAATTTTAAGCAAAAGATTGTTATTGGTCCTGGAAATAGGAATGCTGCTTGAGAGTCTCTTTGTCTTCTCCCCATTTGATCCATATTTTGCAGTATTGCTATAGTCTGTGTTTGGGGATTATAGCTATTTTGTAGTTTGATTTTAGATTAATCCCCTTTGCTTTTTCTTCTTTTTCATTTTGGTGGTTTTGAAGAAGTGGGAAGTAAACATACTTTTGTTCCTTTCTTTTAAAAATGTATTTAATACAGTGTGAAAATCAGGGCTCAAAAACATGTATTTCATTTAAGAAGTCGAATAACTGGATTAAGTACCCATGCCAAAACCTTTTCGTATTCAGTAAAGCTTTGCACGAGGTATGACTCTAGTCTGACATGTTGGGTTGCAGTGAGTTTCATGTCACAACAAAGGGAGGAGAGTGTCTGTAAGAACACACATGTGCTAGAAGTAGAGCTACTAGAATCTGAGGCAGCTTTAGGGACTGTTTTTTTTTTCACCACCCTTCTTATTAGTTGTTGTCTTTCACAGCACTTTGCTCCTCTCTGCACATCTGCTCTAAGATCTCCATGTGAACCATTTTCCTGTGCTTACTGATAGTTTCTGTTCTCTTATAAATTCAGCCTACAGAATAGACACCCCACCCCAGTCTCTCTTACCTTTACCTACATGTGACCTTTCTGCTTCAGCTGTCTACAGCTGACCAGTGTACCTCCTGCTGTTTCTTAAGTCGTATTTCCAATAAAAACAAATTGGCCCAGACCATCTTTTTGTGCCACCCTGGTTTGTTGTTCCTAACCAAACCATAAATGGACTTTCTTGGATCAGTTCACTTCTCAAGCAGGTTGGGGATGTTGGAGAAGGGAGCAGTAGGTCAGCAGGGAAGCAGCAAGGAACCATGGATCGACAGTTGCCCTTGTTAAGTGAGGGAGCAGGATAGAGCTGAACGCATAACATCTCCTCCTTCAGTCTACCGGTTTATTTTTAATAGAGTACTTCAGGCAAATACTTAGTACAGATTGAATATTGTAGGAAACTAGCTAATATTTGTGTCAAAATTGACGAGAAATCTGCTGTTTGGTGCTATTTTCTGTTTGCATTGTGACTTTAGTAGCATGGTATGGCCATAAGACCCCTATACTAGGAGTCAGGATAGATTCTAGACCTGATTTTGCTGTTCTGTGAAAGGCTTCACTTTCTTCATTAGATAAATTTTTAAAAGGTCAGTGGAGTAGAATAGTTTCTAAGGTACTACCTAGCTATAAAACCTTGCGACTCAAATTGTACTATAACTAAGCTGGGAAAGGTACCTTCCGCAAGGATGGTCAGAATACACAACTATTATAATGAAATCATAAGTTCAGATTAATGTAAAAAATTAGAAACCAGAATGATTGGACCCATACATTAGAAAAGGGTGTGAGAGTTTTGTAGTGAACTAAATTCTCCTCATTTAAACTTGTTATATTTGAAATCGGATGCTGTTTATAAACTGATTTAAGTCAGATATTATAGTCACAAACTGTTTTCCCAACTTAAGTTGCACATAGGTAGTGTATTAGTGTAAGTGTAATACTGAAGTTTGAAATTCTTCTTCTTCCCTGCTTTTTTAAAAAGCATAGTTGGATATTCAAAATAGTGAAGTAACATGGATTTCTTTTACTTTTTAGGATTTAAGTGTCCTGTATGCTCAAAATTTGTACCCTCAGATGAAATGGATTTGCATCTTGTGATGTGTTTAACAAAGCCAAGAATAACCTATAATGGTAAGTCCAGTGCTTTAAAATAATACTTTAAATTAGAATTATCTTAGATTTTATGAATTTCATGTTTCAGGTAAAAGTTAAAAGGCCAGGAAGGACTATCTATGAGCACTGAGCTAACTGGTATCCTAATTAGGTCTGGTGCTTTGGCTGTGCCATTCTGACCTGACCACAATCTCCAGATACTCAAAACCGTAGGAGAGATTTTCAGTGTAGTCCTGGTACATTTTGAAATAGACTTGAAAAAAAAAAAGGAATAGCTCATTCGTGACTTTAGATGAATAGAATGAAATAAAGGAAAAATGAGAGCTTTTTTCAAAATTTTATAGATAAAAAGACAAACTTCAAAATCCGTGGAGAAATTTTAGATTTTTCAAATGTAAAATTTGGTTTGAAATAGAATGAGTAAGAAGAGTACCAGTAAACAATGAAGCCAATTGAAAGATCGACTTCTTGATCAGCAAATGTTTTTTCAGTACCTGTCAGGTATGAGGTATATAGTATTAGGAACTTGGAATATAGCAGTGAATAAAACAGATGGATCCTACAGCCTAGGATCAACCAAAGGTTAATCAATGTAGTAACAGTTAGTCAATAATCTGAGATTTCTCCTCAGATTACAGAAATCTTGTTGGGGTAAAATTTAACACTGAAGTGAACACATTATTTTGAGTAGCTTTTTTGCAAAATGAGTTAGGAATCTCTGTCTTGATAAGGTAGTGCTTCAGCCACACTATTACAGTAATAGTTGAGCACTTTTTCCCATTTCCAGTGTATAAGTAGCTTTTAGCATTTCATTTGAATAGTAAATGTACCTGTTGATTATTATATATAAACCTTTCTGCATTAGGAAATTGAATTGGCTACTTTTCATAATCTAACTGAGATTTAGTTACTTAAGAAATAAAAGACATTTTTATTCAGGTTCAAAATTTGAGGTAAAATTGATTGGGCTTGTTTCTTATACTTACTCTATTATCTTATCATTACCCTCCATAATTATTATGTTTATTACAAGTGTTTTTAAAATAAATATCCTTAAATCTTAAGACTCTGGCCTTGAATTTTAAAAGCCAAGTGTATTTCCTTTTCCCATATAATATATTTGCATATAATCTTAGTATTCTGTTTATTTACTTTTTGTGTAGTATATTTGGATATAGTCTTTTTATGTGTTGATATTTGGCAGTTTTTAATTTCCTGATTTAACTGTGCTCAAGTCATTAAAGTTTTCTACTAGATCACTTGTGTGGTGGCTTAAAAAGCAATATGTAACCTTCTGCTTGGGGCTACTGTGATCCAAGAATTCAGGTTTTAAATATTTGACAGTATTCCAATTTAGAAGTTAGTAAACTTAATACAAAAAGTAAATAAAGTTGCAGCCATTTTTAGGAATGGCTTCCTACTTTAAGGTAGTTAGACCTGAAATTTTTAAATTTGTTACCTATAGATTAACGTCTATAAACATTCACAACAAGAGGCAAAAACAGCTTCTTTATAAACATATATGATTCTTGAATTTTTTAAATGTGGACAGTGGCCAACTGTGAGTTAAAAGAAGGAGGAGCTGTGATTGATGGGTTTAGGTTAGATAGAGGTGGCAGATTGGTAATGTACTTTCCCATCACAGGCTAGGAGAATTCTAAGGTTTTGAGGGCAGAGCCCTGTAGGGGAGGAAAAAATAATCCCTTTACCTTTCTGAGTTCTTGGCTGAGACCCCTGTAATAAAAGACAGATTAACAAGAGGAAAACAAATACAAATTTATTAACAAGTATACCTCCTGGTGTACATAGGAGGTACCCAGGGGAAAAATGAGCTGATCTCCAAGGTGGTTTAGAGTGTGGGCTTAAATAGCATCTTCAGCTAAAGACAAAGAAGAAAGTGAGGGTGAGGAGGCCAGTTGTGGGGGGTCACCAGGAAAATCATGACAAACAAGAGGTCTGTTACACGGATATAGGTTAGTGCCTGCTCCACTGAGAAGATTCTCTTGGGGTAAACTTTGTGATTTAGAGCAGCCCTCCTTCTCTTCCTGGTAGTGAGAAGGAAGACACCTTTGCAAATGGAGAGTTCTTCTGTTCAATATTATGTAACAACCTAAATGGGAAAAAAATAGACACATGTATATGTATAACTGAAACTATCACAACATGGTTAATCAACTATGCTCCAATATAAAATAGTTTTATTTATTTATTTATTTATTTATTTATTTATTTATTTATTTGCTGTGGTACATGGGCCTCTCACTGTTGTGGCTTCTCCCGTTGCGGAGCACAGGCTCCGGACTCGCAGGCTCAACGGCCATGGCTCACGGGCCCAGCCGCTCCGCGGCATGTGGGATCTTCCCGGCCCGGGGCACGAACCCGTGTCCCCTGCATCGGCAGGGGATTCTCAACCACTGCGCCACCAGGGAAGCCCCAAAATAGTTTTTTTTTTTAATGTAAATTTCCCTTACTAAAGGGTAACTTCTACTTTCAGAGCTTCTCTTGAGTCTGCTATTTCTCAGTCATTTAAAAAATAATCCTTATGCCAAAGAAGCATATTTTAGGGTAGCATATTCTGCTACCCTTCAGTCACCAAAATCTGATCTATCAAGGATATGAGCCTGTGTGAGAACCAGCCCCTTTAACACCTAAGCAATAATCTAGGATTATTATGAAGTTTAGAACAAGGTGAGTTGGAGAATCCTGAAATGGAATCTTTTTAGTCAGCTGGACTCCTCACAGCTTCATATTTTAATTCCTAAAAGTTGATTTCATAGAGCGAGATGCATTAGAGAGATTGGGTCTCTAAATAGTGTTAAATACTCAAACAAGAATTTTATTCAGTGTAGTGCTTATTAACTAAAACCTTTTGCAGCCTTTCCTAAAGTAGCTAGATCTATAATTTTTAAATTTATTTGTTAAATGTATGTTAATTGAACTGTCTACAGACATTAACAGTTAGCAAGGAGAATAGTTGGGCTTATTTTTCAGGCTGGGTATTATTTATAGTCAAACTCCTGAATAGGATGAATTCCAGAAATTTGAATATAACTTGGTGATTCGGAGTTTCGAATTCATATTCACAGAGATGATATTCTGAATGTTGGTTTGATTTACCAGGCTAGCCCACAGAAGCTTTCTTACTGTTTTTTAATCTGTAATATATTCAAATACCCAAGTCCTGGCAATTGAAGAAGAAAATTGACTCGCCAGGTGAAAGCTCTCAGGATTTAGGCAACTGGCTCAGCAGAAGTTCAGGTAGGAGGCCCAAAGCAATCATGGCAGGGAATGATTCAGAGTGATGTGAGTGGTTATGTATTTGCAGGTGGTATTTTTGGCAGAATGGAAAAAAAGTTCAGAATGACACAATGAGTGTTCGTAGATAGATAGCCCTTAAGTCAGAGACTGCCTGCTTCATTTACTTTCCCCTCTTTCATGGGCTTCATTGTTTAGTTCATGGACCTAGTAATTTGACGTATGGTCTTATGAACGTAATATAAATGTTGCAAGCATAGAGTCTCTATTTCCTTGTTCCTCATCTTCTAAAGTATTTCAGAACAAACAAACGTGAAATAAATATTGCTAGCAAATTTTTACTCTTGATTTTCTTGGTCTTTAAACTTTACTGGATCTTAGCATGTTTTGCATCATATAAAGTTCAGTTTTCATTTTAGACTTCTGTGATTGAACTCTGTATTTAAGAAATCTTTGTGTTGTTTTATTTGTAGTTAGTACTCTGTGTGTGCATGTGCACCAGAAGGAGGTGTAACTTGAAATAAGTTTGTCTTCTGGGAGTTAATTATAAACCTATATAGTGAATCAAAAGAGAGCTTTTCACAATCGTCAGAAAGAAGACTGACTTTATGGACAGAGTAAGATGAATATTACTCTTTTACAGTAATCATTTTTGAAGAAAGATTGAGTCAGTTTCTTTTTTAATAAATTTATTTATTTTTGGCTGCGTTGGGTCTTCATTGCTGCGCGCGGCTTTCTCTAGTTGCGATGAGCGTGGGCTACTCTTCGTTGCGGTGTGCGGGCTTGCAGTGGCTTCTCTTGTTGCGGAGCACGGGCTCTAGGTGTGCAGGCTTCAGTAGTTGTGGCACGCGGGCTCTAGAGTGCAGGCTCAGTAGTTGTGGCGCACGGGCTTAGTTGCTCTGCTGCATGTGGGATCTTCCCAGAGCAGGGCTCAAATCCGTGTCCCCTGCATTGGCAGGCAGATTCTTAACCACTGCGCCACCAGGGAAGCCCCAATTTCTTTTTTTTTTTTTAACTTTTATTTTATATTGGAGTATAGTTGATTAACAATGTTGTGTTAGTTTCAGGTGTACAGCAAAGTGATTCAGTTATACATATACATGTATCTGTTGTTCAGATTCTTTTCCCATTTAGGTTATTACAGAATATTGAGCAGAGTTCCTTGTGCTATACAGTAGGTCCTTGTTGGTTATCTGCTTTAAATACAGCAGTGTGTACATGTCAATCCCAAAGACTGAGCCAATTTCGAAGCAAACTTGTACTGTAATAAAAGTGAGGGAAAAGGATCTCATCTTCTGTGCTGTCGGTGGGAGAGTGTATCTTATCTGCTTACTTGGATGTTGAAGAAAAGTTGCAGCAGACAGTCAGTGCTTGATTCCAATGTGCACATGCAGTCTTCTAATGACCTGGCTTTCCTCCGTGTAGCATGTTTGCAAGAAAGTACGTATTTTCTCCCTCTGTAATTACTGTCTGGCTTTCCAGGCAGTTGTGGGTCTCATCTTAAGTTATAAACTTGCTTTCTTCCTTACATACTACATTTTCTTGGTTTTAAGACCTCCCCCCCACCCCCACCCACGCCGTCGGCACTCCAACACACACATTTTAATCTTTCTGAATTCAGGAGGCTTTCTGAAATTGGCATGTCTCTTATAATTAAGGTTAAAAAATATATTTGTCAATTATGGAGCAGAATTTTAAATAAGGAGGTAGTTATCATTGCCTGAATTTGTGTGACCTTTGCCTTCTGTGGAAGGCATCTACTGTCTGATCTGATGACTCTGTTCATCTATTTGCATTAATTTTTGTGGTTGAGTTTTCTTTTCATTTTTCTTTTTTTATAAATTTTATTTTATTATTTTTTAAAATTTTTGGCTGCGTTGGGTCTTCGTTGCTGCGTGCGGGCTTTTCTCTGTGGCGAGTGGGGGCTACTCTTCAGTGCGGTGCGTGGGCTTCCCATTGCGGTGGCTTCTCTTGTGGAACACGGGCTCTAGGCACGTGGGCTTCAGTAGCTGTGGAGCGCGGGCTCAGTAGTTGTGACCCACGGGCTCCAGAGCGCAGGCTCAGTAGTTGTGGCTCACGGGCCTAGTTGCTCTGCGGCTTGTGGGATCCTCCCGGACCAGGGATCGAACCCGTGTCCCCTGCATTGGCAGACAGATTCCCAACCACTGCGCCACCAGGGAAGCCCTGTGGTTGAGTTTTAACCACAAAATGTGGATTCCTTAATAGTGGTTTTATTTATTTTTAAAAATTTATTTAATTATTTATTTATGGTTGTGTTGGGTCTTCGTTGCTGTACGTGGGCTTTCTCTAGTTGTGGCAAGTGGGGTCGTTGCGGACTTCTCATTGCAGTGACTTCTCTTGTTTCAGAACACAGGCTCTAGGCATGTGGGCTTCAGTAGTTATGGCTCGTGGGCTCAGTAGTTATAGCACACGGGCTTAGTTGCTCTGTGGCATGTGGGATCTAACCGGACCACGGCTTGAACCCCCGTGTCCCCTGCATTGGCAGGCAGATTCCTAACTACTGAGCCACCAGGGAAGCCCAAAATGCTTGTTTTTAAATCATTAAAAAATGAATAGGAAGTAAGTAAAACATAAGATATATTGTGAATAAGATGAGAATTGAACTCTTTAGACATTAGTCACTGAAATTAAAATCTCAACTGATAGGTTAAGCAGAAGATTAGACAGAGCTGCAAGGAGAATTAGTAAAGTATAAGATGGATCTGAGGAAATGACACAGAGTGTAATAGCGAGGTACATGGCATGGAGCCTGTAACAAAAGATCTACCATACATACAGTAGTCTCCTAAAAAGAGATGGAATTGACTTCTGGTTTCCAGTTCCACATGTAAGAAGTCTGGAAGTAGCCACTCAGTCCTAAAAACAAGTAAAAACCAAACAGACTGAAAAATCAACAACTCTTCTTAGATCCAAAAGAGATGGGAAGACACAGGGCAAACCACCGCCCCCCCACAGATTGTGGAGATAGGCAAATACAGAGAGTCACGGGTTTCAGCTTACTGCAGCAGACTCAGTGGGAACCAGTGTCAGGGTAAGGAAAACCTGGACTGTAAATGTTGAATTGCTGGGGGCTCAGCGTGGACAAATCTGAGAGTTTAAAAACTCCAGGGAGATCCCCACAATATTTTAAGATTTACCGCTAGGAGCTGAAGCAGGTTCCCACGGTAAATGTCAGAGAAAAATACCCTTCTCCTTCTGGCAGGGGGAAGGGAAAATGAACTATCTTGAAATATGCCAGAGGACTCTTAACAAGGTTTGCCTCAAGGGAAACTAGTTAACCAGAGCCTAACTGACCTGGGAGAAGGGTAATACTCAACTCGGGCCCACTCTAGCCATCCTGTTCTACCTAATGCGGGAGAAGAAATCCTGAGAAACACTGTTTGTTTGTTTGGGTTTTTTGTTCTCTTAAACTTTTATTGGAGTATAGTTGATTTATAATGTTGTGTTAGTTTCAGGTGTACAGCAAAGTGAATCAGTTATACATATATCCACTCTTTTTTTTATTCTTTTCCCATACACATCATTACAGAGTATTGAGTAGAGTCCCCTGTGCTACACAGTAGTTCCTTGTTAGTTACCTATTTTATATATAGTAGTGTGTATATGTCAGTTCCAATCTCCCGATTTATCCCCTTACTCCCTGGTAGCCATAAGTTTGTATTCTACATCTACGACTCTACTTCTGTTTTGTAAGTAAGTTCATTTGTACCCATTTTTTAGATTTCACATATAAGCGATATCATATGATATTTGTCTTTCTCTGTCTGACGTCACTCAGTATGAGAATCTCTAGGTCCATCCATGTTGCAGCAAATGGCATTAGTTTGGTCTTTATGGCTGAGTAATATTCCATTGTATATATGTACCACATCTTATTTGTTCATTCCTCTGTTCTTGAACATTTAGGTTGCTTCCATGTCCTGGCTATTGTAAATAGTGCTGCAGTGGACATTGGGGTGCATGCATGTATCTTTTCGTATTATGATCTTCTCTGGATATATGCTGAGGAGTGGGATTACTGGGTCACATGGTAGTTCTGTTTCTAGTTTTTTTTTTTTTTTTTTTTTTTTTTTTGCGGTACGCAGGCCTCTCACTGCTGTGGCCTCTCTCGTTGCGGAGCACAGGCTCCGGACGCGCAGGCTCAGCAGCCATGGCTCACGGGCCCAGCCGCTCCGCGGCACGTGGGATCTTCCCGGACCGGGGCACGAACCCATGTACCCTGCATCGGCAGGCGGACTCAACCACTGCGCCACCAGGGAAGCCCTGTTTCTAGTTTTTTAAGGAACCTCCATACTGTTCTCTATAGTGGCTGTACCAGTTTACATTCCCACCAACAGTGTAAGAGGGGTCCCTTTTCTCCACACCCTCTTCAGCATTTATTGTTTGTAGATTTTTTTGTTGATGGCCATTCTGACTGATGTGAGGTGATACCTCATTGCAGTTTTGATTTGCATTTCCCTAATAATTAGTAATGTTGAGCATCTGTTCATGTGCTTTTTGTCCATCTGTATGTCTTCTTTGGAGAGATGTCTACTTAGGTCTTCTGCCCATTTTTTGATTGGGTTGTTTGTTTTTTTAAATATTGAGCTGCATGAGCTGTTTATATATTTTGGAGGTTAATCCTTTGTCCGTTGATTCGTTTGCAAATATTTTCTCCCATTCTGAGGGTTGTCTTTTCATCGTGTTTATGGTTTCCTTTGCTGTGCAAAAGCTTTGAACTTTCATTGGGTCCCATTTGTTTATTTTTGTTTTTATTTCCATTACTCTAGGAGGTGGGTTAAAAAAGATCTTGCTGTGATTTATGTCAAAGAGTTTCCTTCCTGTGTTTTCCTCTAAGAGTTTTATAGTGTCCGGTCTTACATTTAGGTCTTGAATTCATTTTGAGTTTATTTTTGTGTATGGTGTTAGGGAATGTTCTGATTTCATTCTTTTACATGTAGCTCTCCAGTTTTCCCAGCACCACTTATTGAAGAGACTGTCTTCTCCACTGTATATCCTTGCCTCCTGTATCATAGATGAGCTGACCATAGGTGCGTGGGTTTATCTCTGGGCTTTCTGTCCTGTTCCATTGATCTATATTTCTGTTTTCATGCCAGTACCACATTGTCTTGATTACTTGTAGGTTTGTAGTATAGTCTGAAGTCAGGGAGTCTGATTCCTCCAGCTCCGTTTTTCTCCCTCAAGATTGCTTTGGCTATTCAGGGTCTTTTGTGTCTCCATACAAATTTTAAGATTTTTTGTTCTAGTTCTATAAAAATTGCCATTGGTAATTTGATAGGGATTGCACTGAATCTGTAGATTGCTTTAGGTACTATAGGCATTCTCACAGTATTGCTTCTTCCAATCCAAGAACATGGTATACCTCTCCATCTGTTTGTGTCATCTTTGATTTCTTTCATGAATGTCTTATAGTTTTCTGAGTACAGGTCTTTTACCTCCTTAGGTAGATTTATTCCTACATATTTTATTCTTTTTGTTGCAGTGGTGAATGAGATTGTTTCCTTAATTTCTCTTTCTGATCTTTCATTGCTAGTGTATAGGAATGCAAGAGATTTGTGTGCATTAATTTTGTATCCTGCACCTTTACCAAATTCATTGATTAGCTCTAGTAGTTTTCTGGTGGCATCTTTAGGATTCTCTATGTATAGTATCATGTCATCTGCAAACAGTGACAGTTACTTTTTCTTTTCCAATTTGTATATTCCTTTTATTTCTTTTTCTTCTCTGATTGCCGTGGCTAGGACTTCCAAAACTATGTTGACTAAGAGTGGCGAGAGTGGACATCCTTGTCTTCTTCCTGATCTTAGAGGAAATGGTTTCAGTTTTTCACCATTGAGAATGATGTTTGCTGTGGTTCTGTCATATATGGCCTTTATTATGTTGAGGTAGGCTCCTCTGTGCCCACTTTCTGGAGAGTTTTTATCATAAATGGGTGTTGAATTTTGTCAAAAGCTTTTTCTGCATCTATTGAGATGATCATGTGATTTTTATTCTTCAGTTTGTTAATATTGGTGTATCACATTGATTGATTTGCGTATATTGAAGAATCCTTGCCTTCCTGGGATAAATCCCACTTGATCATGGTGTATGATCCTTTTAATGTGTTACTGGATTCTGTTTGCTAGTAGTTTGTTGAGGATTTTTGCATCTATGTTCATCAGTGATATTGGTCTGTAATTTTCTTTTTTTGTAGTATCTTTGTCTGGTTTTGGTATCAGGGTGATGGTGGCCTCGTAGAGTGAGTTTGGGTGTGTTTCTTCCTCTGCAATTTTTTGGAACAGTTTGAGAAGGATGGGTGTTAGCTCTTCTCTAAATGTTTCATAGAATTACCTGTGAAGCCATCTGGTCCTTTTGTTTGTTGGAAGATTTTTAATCACAGTTTCAATTTCATTACTTGTGATTGGTCTGTTCATATTTTCTGTTTCTTCCTGGTTCATTCTTGGAAGGTTGTACCTTTCTAAGAATTTGTTCATTTCTTCCAGGTTGTCCATTTTATTGGTATAGAGTTGCTTGTAGTAGTCTCTTAGGATGCTTTGTATTTCTGCAGTGTCCATTGTAACGTCTCCTTTTTCATTTCTAATTTTATTGATTTGAGTCCTCTCCTTTTTCTTGATGAGTCTGGCTAATCATTTATCAATTTTGTTTATCTTCTCAAAGAACCAGCTTTTAGTTTTATTGATCTTTGCTATTGTTTTCTTTGTTTCTATTTCATTTATTTCTGCTCTGATCTTTATGATTTCTTTCCTTCTACTAACTTAGGGTTTTGTTTGTTCTTCTTTCTCTGGTTCCTTTAGGTGTAAGGTTAGATTGTTTATTTGAGAGTTTTCTTGTTTCTTGAGGTAGGATTGTATTGCTATAAACATCCCTCTTAGAACTGCTTTTGTTGCATCCCATAGGTTTTGGATCACTGTGTTTTTGTTGTCATTTGTCTCTAGGTATTTTTTGATTTCCTCTTTGAGTTCTTCAGTGATCTCTTGGTTATTTAATAACATTTTGTTTAGCCTGCGTATGTTTGTGTTTTTTACATTTTTTTCCCCTGTAATTGATTTCTAAGTCTCGTAGCGTTGTGGTAAGAAAAGGTGCTTGATATGATTTCAATTTTCTTGAATTTACTGAGGCTTGATTTGTGACTCAAGATGTGATCTGTCCTGGAGAATGTTCCATGAGCACTTGAGAAGAAAGTGTAATCTGTTTTTGGATGGAATGTCCTATAAATATCAATTAAATCTATCTTGTCTATTGTGTCATTTAAAGCTTGTGTTTCCTTAATAATTTTCTGTCTGGATGATCTGTCCATTGGTGTAAGTGGGGTGTTAAAGTGCCCCCCCCCATTATTGTGTTACTGTCCATTTCCTCTTTTATAGCTGTTAGCATTTGCCTTATGTATTGAGGTGCTCCTATGTCGGGTGCATATATTTTTATAATTGTTACATCTTCTTCTTGGATTGATCCCTTGATCGTTATGTAGTGTCCTTCTGTGTCTCTTGTAGCATTCTTTAAAGTCTGTTCTATCTGATAATTGCTACTACAGTTTTCTTTTGATTACCATTTGCATAGAATACCTTCTTCCATCCCGTCACTTTCAGTCTGTATGTGTCCCTAGGTCTGAAGTGGGTGTCTTGTAGACAGCATATACATGGGCCTTGTTTTTGTATCCATTCAGTGAGCCTGTGTCTTTTGGTTGGATCATTTAATCTGTTCACATTAAGGTAATTATTGATATGTATGTTCCTATTACCATTTTCTTAATTGTTTTGGGTTTGTTTCTGTAGGTCCTTTTCTTCTCTTGTGTTTCCCACTTAGAGAAGTTCCTTTAGCATTTGTTGTAGAGCTGGTTTGGTGGTGCTGAATTCTCTTAGCTTTTGCTTGTCTTTAAAGCTTTTGATTTCTCTGTGCAATCTGAATGAGATCCTTGCTGGGTTAGAGTAATCTTGGTTGTAGTTTCTTCCCTTTCATCACTTTCATGCCACTCCCTTCTGGCTTGTACAGTTTCTGCTGAGAAATCAGCTGTTAACCTTATGGGAGTTCCCTTGTTAGTTATTTGTCATTTTTCCCTTGTTGCTTTTAATAATTTTTCTTTGTCTTTAATTTTTGTCAATTTGATTACCATGTGTCTCAGCGTTTTTCTCCTTGGGTTTATCCTGCCTGGGACTCTGCGCTTCCTGGACTTGGGTGGCTATTTCCTTTCCCATGTTAGGGAAGTTTTCGACTATTATCTCTTCAGATATTTTCTCAGGTTGTTTCCCTCTGTCTTCTCCTTCTGGAACCCCTATAATGTGAATGTTGGTGCATTTAATGTTGTCCCAGAGGTCTCTTAGGCTGTCTTCATTTCTTTTCATTCTTTTTTCTTTATTCTGTTCCGCGGCAGTGAATTCCACCATTCTGCCTTCCAGGTCACTTATCCGTTCTTCTGCCTCAGTTATTCTGCTATTGATTCCTTCTAGTGTATTTTTCATTTCAGTTATTGTATTGTTCATCTCTGTTTGTTTTTTCTTTGATTCTTCTAAGTCTTTGTTAAACATTTCTTGCATCTTCTTGATCTTTGCCTCCATTCTTTTTCCGAGGTGCTGGATTATCTTTACTATCATTATTCTGAATTCTTTCCTTGGAAGGTTGCCTGTCTCCACTTCATTTAGTTGTTTTTCTGGGATTTTATCTTGTTCCATCATCTGATACATAGTCCTCTGCCTTTTCATTTTGTCTTTCTGTGAATGTGGTTTTTGTTTGACAGGCTGCAGGACTGTAGTTCCATTTCATAAATCTTTATGTCTTGCCTTTTGTTTTCTTCTTATCATATTACTTTGATAATTTTTTTAAATCATTCCAACATTCAAGGCAAGTTTTCCTGATCATAAGAAATCAGAAGTAACAACACAGAGACATTGAAAAGACTTTTGGAGTTCAAGGAAACCCAGTAAACCTTTAGAGCTGTCCACAGTGGGAAATTATTTTTTCCTCTGGTCCCAGTTCTTACTTTGGTTGGGATGTGGTATTGGCAGACTCTCATCTTAAAGAAATTCTAATGCAAATTAATAAAATGCATTTCCAAATTTATCTCATTTTTAAGTTTCTTCTATATTAGAGCAAACGTAGGACTCAGCTCAAGTCTATCAACAGTTTTGTCCCTTCGTAAAATATTTTATATGTATGTACATAGTAAAAGGTAAACTAGTCTATTTAGATATTTATTCTAGACCTTCAAAGGATTAATAAGATTTGGAGAGAAATGCAGGGTGAGCTGAGAAATAACAACTAGGTAGGTATAGTTTAGGGGAGCAGAGCATGATAAAAGGGAATTGTAGGTGAGAAGATAAATTTAGGGCAGTTTTTAAAAAATTATTTGGAATTTGGAAGATTAATCTTGCGTTCATGTGCAGAAATGTTTGTAAGGGATGTAATTTCTTTAAAGACCAGTTTGGAGAGTGGTGTGATATTTTATGTAGGAAGTGGTTAGATGATGTATTAGGAGGAGAAAGAGACAGATGAAGAAAGAATGAACTGGGTTTAGTGAGTGCTGGAAATGGGGAGGGAGGTGTCACAGGTGACTCGAGGATGGCAGTGGAGGACTCAATTTCAGGTAAAGAGATTGTAAGAGAGTACCTAGCTGCTCTAAACTTTGTGCCAGGGATGTTGGTCTTTGCAAAATGTGAAAATTGTGAAATGTGATTTTTTTCAAAGGATTTTTCCAAAATGAGTAAGGGTTAGGGTTAGGGTCACTGAGTATTTTGTTGCTTTCAAGAAAGATTTTACAGAGGACTATTGAAGAAATGGCTTGTGAATATTTTTTCAATGACCATTTATTACTTGTATAACTTTTTTTTTTTAATGGTTTTTCTCTCTCCTTTAAGTCATCTTGGCCCTGATAATTCACAACACTGCCCTGCATTTGCCTCAGAGATGGCCTTGAGAAATATCTTCCCAGCTACCGAGTGGTTTGGTTTCAGGGAAGGCAGTATTAACAGAGTGGCTTTGCCTTTTTGGTGAATTGTATTTAACTCTTAACATTTTAACAGTGTATTAAGGTAATAGAACAATAAACATAATAAAAATATTCTAGGTAGTTTCACTCCTTTGCTATCTAAATATTTATAATATTTATGATTTTTTCCATTTTTTGCTGGACTGATTTTGGGATCTCTAGGTTTCTTGACCTCTAAATACCTCCTAGATTATTGTTACTTAGGATTTCTTTTATCTTGCTCCCTTTAAACTATATTTCTTGGTATTCAGTTCTTAGACCTTTCCTTATAATGCTTTTTGGTATGAGAGACCTTTCTGTAGCTGAAAAATCTTTGACACCCAGTACCCAGATCTTGGTTTCTAAATACCATTCTCCTGTAAAAAGAAAACAGGGCTTCTTGGAGAAATGGCTGCTTCGAGGGCTGGAGCAGAGAAAATAAAAGCCTGGAGATCTTGTGTTGTCTGAAAGCAGGAAAGTGCTCAAAAATCAAAAAGATGAGGGCATAGGAGCCAACCTGAATGAGCTCCCAGTGAATAATTTGAGCAAGAAAATTAATATAGCATGGTATTGGATTATAACTCAAAGTATAAAATAAATATATCTAGTTCCATCAATCAGTCAGTAAAACAGAAGAGTAAAAGTTTAACTTGGAGATTAAGCCTAAGAGATATTTCTTTAAAAAAAAAAAGTTGTTTTTTAAAAAAAAATTTTAACGTTCCTATTTGTGGTGATTTAAAAGAATTTTTTAATGGGCCGTAGGTACTCTCTGATTTTAAGTATCCCCAAGACACACTAAGACATATTGTATATGGCACAAATATAACTTGAAATACGTAATCTTAGTTTATTATCACCATTTCAATAATGGATGAAAGGGATTTTCAGGGGGATGAGAGCTACTGTTGTAAGCCCCAGCAACAAAAGACTTTGTAATTTTCTCTTCCTCAGGTTTTAGAAGGAAAATACGAGTTAATTTTCTTAGGTTTTATATTGTGGAATTCTCATAGTGAAGGGCTCCTGTTTATAAAGTCTTACTTTCTAGCTTCAGACATTTTATGTTTATTACATACAGAATACAGATGAGTGAATATAAAGTATAGCCTATTATTCATTAACATAAGACTCAACTGGACTCTACATGTTTTACACTTTATTAAATCTTACAAAGAAAGATGTTCACTGTCTTGCTCAATGCTTTTTTTTTTTTTTAAGATTTTCAGTTTATCTATTAAGCAGCATGATTTGTCTCTACATTTGTTTTGATTCATTGAGAACCTATATGTTTAGTGTTAAACTTGTTAAATTTTTGTCTAGTATTTTATAGTTTTGCTACTGTTATGGATGACATTTGCTTACCATTTGAATATCAAATTGGTTTTGCTGGTAGAAAAAGAAGGCTGGTTGTAGGCGAGTCTTTGGATTTTCTAGATTTATGACTTCATCTGCAAATGAAGATAATATTTTCAAGTGTTTATGCACATGAGTTTATGCACATGTGTTGTTTCTTTGTCTTACTGCATTAGTTTGAAGCTTACAAATGATGTTGATAACAGTGGTGCCAGTGGACATGCCCGTCTTATGTGTCTGTAGTGTTTCATTGTTTCATAGGTGCTTGCTTAGAATTTTGGTAAATCATCTTTATTGTATGTATGTCATTCTTGTCTCATTCTTTTTTACTTAGGGCAAGAAACAGCCTAATTTTAGTAAATGCTTTTTCCCCTTTTTATTTGTTGATAAATTACGTTGGTAGATTTTCTGATGTTTCAGTTGAATTGTGTTGATTTCTAATGTTGCTGGATTTAACTGTTTGATCATGGATTATTACTTTTTTAAAACAATGCTACCAAGTTTGTGCTAGCTAAAGATTATGCTAGTAAAATAAGTGGGAAAGGTTTCCATCTTTTCTCTTCTCTGGAATAATTTGAAAAACCCAGGAAGGACTGTTCTTTTCATATCAGATAGAATTTGACTGTAAAACCATCTACCCCTTTTTTTTAAGGTAGATCTTTGACAGTCCTTATAACTTCTGTGATTATTAGTATATTCATGTTCTTCTACTTCCTCAGTCAATTTTGGGAATTTGTATTTTGTTAGAAAATAATTGTTTTCTTCTGAATGTCTTAATTAATTGCCATAGCATTGCATTAACGTTTTCTTACAAATATTTTAATTTTTAAAATATTTTTGATTATATTGCCCTTTTCGTTCTAATGTTATATATTTTTGTACTTTTGAACCTTAGGCTAGTTAAAAGGGCTTATGTTTAATTGATATTTTCAAAGAAGCTACTTTAGATTTGTAAATAAAGCTACTAATTTATTAGTACTATGTACTGAATAAAGCTACTTATTTCTTCTCAATTTCTAAATTTTAATAAAAGTATTTTAGAAATAGAAATATTTTCTTATAAGAGCTTTATTTGTATCTGAGGTTTTAATATGAAATATTATTTTTGTTAATGTCTAGATAATTTCTCATTTCAACTTTTAATCTTATTTTGATTCAGAGGTTAACTAGAAAAAAATCCTTCTTAATTTTTTTTTTTTTTTTTTTTGCGGTACGCGGGCCTCTCACTGTTGTGGCCTCTCCCGTTGCGGAGCACAGCCTCCGGACGCACAAGCTCAGTGGCCTTGGCTCACAGGCCCAGCCGCTCCGCGGCATGTGGGATCTTCCTGGACCGGGGTATGAACCCATGTCCCCTGCATCGGCAGGCGGACTCTCAACCACTGCGCCACCAGGGAAGCCCCCTTCTTAATTTTGAAGATAAATTTTTTTATGAGGGGAGGGGTATATATAATGGGAAGTCTTTTTGATCTTGATATTAGAGAATGCTGCCTATAATAGCTATGTTTTTGAAATTCATTGATGTTTTCTTTGTGACCACGTACTTCACTAACCTCTGTAAATCATGAATATAAGAGAAGCATATATGTTTTCTGTAGAGTAAAAAATTTACTTCTGCCATTATTCTTTTTAATTCATGTGTATATAAGTACTTCCAGTAAATTGAGTTTGGTTGTATTATTGAAATATTCTATATCCTTGCTTTGGTTTACATAGTCTGACAAATTTGGGGAGAAGTTTGTTAAAGTATCTGTCCCCTCTGTGGCATAGTTTTACTAATTTTTTCTTATTTTTAAGTTCCTTTTGGTGATAGTGTCCTTGCAACAATCTTTTTCTGGCTTTATATATTTCATAGCTATGTTATTTGAAAAACTATTTATGACTTATTTTCCATTTGAGTTGAATCTTTTTATATTATAAAGTACACGTCTCTCTCTTCTGCATTCTCCAAGTTTTTTTTTGTTTTTTGTTTTTTTTTGCGATACGTGGGCCTCTCACTGTTGTGGCCTCTCCCGCTGTGGAGCACAGGCTCCAGACGCACAGGCTCAGCGGCCATGGCTCACGGGCCTAGCCGCTCTGCGGCATGTGGGATCTTCCTGGACCAGGGCACGAACCCGTGTCCCCTGCATCAGCAGGTGGACTCTCAACCACTGCACCACCAGGGAAGCCCTCTCCAAGATTATTTTGACTTACGTTTACCAGAAACTGTGAAGGGTCTGAGATTTTACCCTACTTGTAAGTTAACATATCAGCCTGCCACAGTTTCATGAATTTTGGCAGAAAAGGAGAATCAAAGGACTTCTATTATTATTAATCATAACAGCAGCCAGAGTATGAGCATTTTCTTGTGCCACTTCCTAAAGTCCCTATTCCCACAGGGTGATGGTGAAGAGGGCAAGGGGATATCTGCATGCTCAGCGATTTGCATTACACAAGAGGAACCCTGAGCTTAGGGAAGTAAGCAGGTCCACCCTTGCGCTGGAGGGGACACTGTATCTTTCAAGGCTGTTTGCTCTACAGAGATCCTTGAAAAGATAGTCCAAGACTTAAACAGGAGAGACCCATGGAGAATTGTTACCCAACAGTTTGTTTTTATTTGTACTTGCCTATCTTTGCTTATTCCTTTTTTTCTTTAATTAATTTAAATTTTATTTTTAAATAGGTAATACGTTTGCCAAAGCAGAGAGGTACAAAGGATGTACTGTGAAGTCTTCCCCTCACCTCAGTCCCTCAGTCACCCTTTCCAGAGGTGGCCAATACTGTCAATTTCTTGTGATCCTTCCAGAGATATTTAATGCATATGCAAACAAATATATACATATGTTCTGTTCCCACACACTCTTTACACCATGGTATCATGCTGTAAACATTCTGAACCTTGAGATTTTTTTATATATCCTGGAAATTATTCCAAATGATCTTCATCGTTCTCTTTACTATTATTACCTTATATATATGTATATATTTTTAAAATAAATTTATCGTTTAATTTTTGGCTGCGTTGAGTCTTGCTACGCGTGGGCTTTCTCTTGTTGCGGCAAGCAGGGACTATTCTTTGTTGTGGTGCATGTGCTTCTCGTTGCGGTGGCTTCTCGTTGTGGAGCATGGGCTCTAGGTGCGCGGGCTCAGTAACTGTGGCACACAGGCTCAGGAGTTGTGGCGCACGGGCTTAGTTGCTTTGTGGCATGTGGAGTCTTACTGGACCAGGGATCGAACCCGTGTCCCCTGCATTGGCAGGTGGATTCTTAACCACCACCCCACCAGGGATGTTCAGTTACCTTATATTTTATAGGTGGATGAACCACAGTTAATTAACCAGTCTCTTGTGGATGGGTGTTTAAGTTGTTCCTGGTATTTTGTATGTGTATGGTAGGTCTATGGGATGTAGTCCTTGAAATCTTGCTTCGTCAGGATGTATGTACATTTGTATTGCTGGTAATACTTCTAGTATTTCATTTTAATGCTGGAGTGTATTTGCTAATATATAGGATATTTGCAAAAATTGTTACTTTTTAAAAATTTATTCAGATATTCTGTATTTTGGGGGAATACCTTCTTTGACTCAAAAGTTGTTGAGTGTTTTTAAATTCCTAGATGCTAGGGGCTGAGGGGCTTTTTCCCTCTGGTTTTGCTATTTTCTAGTTTTACTATATTGTGATCAGTGGATGTTATCTATACTATTTCTATATTTTAGTTTATTAGGATTTTCTTTGTGTAGTTTAATATGTGGTCATTTGGGGCAAGTGTTCCATATTTGTGTTCAGTTTAAAAGGTCTTTTATATCCATCTTTTTTCTCACTTTGTTTGTCATGGACTGAGGTAAATTAAAGGCTTCTATTGCTAATTTTTCTGTTTTTATCTGTATTGCCTATACTTTTTTGCTTTATGAATGCTGATGCTATGAATGAATGTTATTCCTAACTATTACAACTTAGGTGCCGTTGCACCTTTTAGTACTATAAACGGCCCTTTGTCTTCTTTAATGCTATCTCATTATATTCAACCTTGTCTAATGTTAAGATTGTAATTCTTTATTTCTTTTAGTTTGTCTAGTTTGTATTTGCCTGATAAATGTTTTCTCTTCCTTTCAACTTTCATCTTTTTGTTTCACATATGCTTCTTGTATACGATGCAGGGTTAATTTCATTTAGGATCCAATCTAATCTTTCCTTTTTATTGTGTTGGTTTAGTCCATTTACATTTATTAATATGGCTAGTTTTAATTCTGTCGTTATGTATTGATACTTTCTGTTTTTATGGCTTTTAAAAAACGTTTCACCAAGTGGCCAGTTTTTCTGTTCCATATGCCTCTTCTTTTACTTAGGAAGAACTATTGTTGTTTCTTTAGAGATTATTTTCATAAATATAACTATATAGTATCCTTAAGTTTATATTTTTAGACACTATTAATTTCTTTCTATGAGCAGTGATGAAATTGAATATATTTCCTCTTTCTGCCTTTCGTACCGCTCTGTCCCAATTTTAGTTATTACATTATCTTAATCTTTACTCTTATGCTATTAAATATATTTATACTTCTCTTATTTGCCTTGTCAACTTCAAATGATACTTTTTTACACCCAATTATTATAGATAATAATGAAGTTTTAATTTTTTAGGTGTATAAGTTATATATTATCTAATCATAATTCCCACATTTGTTTTAATCTTACAGTTAAGTAGATTCAGTTCTCACTGCAAATCCTTTTGCTTTAGCTATTCCAGGCATCTCTTGATTAGCTGAGGTTTATCCTCATATAAATCCTTTGAGAAGGGCTCATGGGAAACAGTTCACTAGACTGCTTGCATGTTTAATATTGGTTGTCTGTGTTTTTTGTTTTTGTTTCTGAATAACAGTTTGGGTGTAAAATCTTTGGGTTGCGCTTCCTTTACTTGAGGATATTATAAGCTTTCTTCCAGTCTTACAGTGTAAAATGCTTCTGTGGAGATGTCTGAGACCAGCCTGATTTCACCTCCTTTTAGAATTGACAGTCTTTTTGCCAAGGTGCCCAAAGAACTCTATTTTTTATGACCAATATCTACTAGCATATATTTTAAATAGTGTTGATTTTTCATTATTAGTTTTTTCTAGGATTCAATTCAATTCTAGGATTTAAGTATATAGATCTAGATCTATTTTTGTTTCTGTGATGTAATTTTGTTTTTTTTACAAAACTGTAGGTGTGTAATAGGATCTCCTTTTCTTGTCTTCCTTAAGTAACATTTTTTTCTGTAATTATTAAAGCTTTTTTCATTTCCAGTTTACTGTCCTCACTTTTGACCCCTTGTGATCCTAACTGTGATATCAGGTATGTCTATTCTTTCTTGTTCTCCTTCTAGTTTCACCTTCATTTTGTAATAGGCTTTTTTCCCTCTTCTTTTTCATCTTCACTCCTGAGCTCTTATATCTTGGCATGTGTTCTAGGACAGTTGCTTCTCTATGTTTCCCTGTTGTTTTTTTTTTTAAATTCATAGTAAATAAGTTGATTTGTTGAGGCTAGATAGTAGTTATATGATGTCCTATTATACTGTTCAACACACATACATTTACATTATAACTGGTAAATTTAGTGTTGTTTTTTCCCTTATTTTGTATTTATTGTCTGTTTTACTTTGTTCTTCCCAGCCTTCTCTGGATTGATCAAGTTACTTTCCCTTTCCTCCAGATTAGTTCGGAACTTTTACTATACATCTTTCATTCCTTTGTTGATTACCTTGCTTTAATATATATTCTTATTTTTTATTTTTTATTTTTTATTTTTTGCGGTATGTGGGCCTCTCACTGTTGTGGCCTCTCCCGTTGCGGAGCACAGGCTCCGGACGCGCAGGCCCAACGGCCACGGCTCACGGGCCCAGCTGCTCCGCGGCATGTGGGATTTTCCCAGACCGGGGCACGAACCCGTGTCCCCTGCATCGGCAGGCGGACTCTCAACCACTGCGCCACCAGGGAAGCCCTAATATATATTTTTAAACATATACTTCTGTTTTATTCTATCAAAATTAGGAGTTTTCTTTGTGCTCATCCCCCTAATATATTATTCTTGCTCACTTTCCTGTCCCCTACTCCCCTCCCCCTCTATCTCCAAGTCCTGGATATTATGAAATAATTTAGACTCTACATCCTACATTACATATTAAGTTTTGCACTGGCAGGATGTTCCTTTTGTTTCAAAAATCCTTAGTTATATTACAGTTTCAGTCACAGTATTATCTATTTAGATTTAAATTTCACTTACACATATTTCATTGCTCACTGCTGTTTTTTGTACTCTTTAATTTTCTCTTTCTGTATATTGAGGGTTTTTTTCTTATTTTAATTTTCTTTTTTGTTAAAAGCATTTTCATGAATAATTTCCTTAGAAAGCCTTTCATGGATGGTATATTTAATGAGCTGTTGGATTCCCAAGTGTTTCTTGTTCACCTTCATATATGATTACTATCTTTTGCTGAATATAGGATATTTTAATTTTCTTTTTCTTTTTCTTTTCCTTTTCCCTTTAAGTCTGTAAAATTGTGTACTGTCTTACTCCCAGTATTATAGGTGTGAAGTCTTGCTGGGTCTCATTGTTTTTTCATCTTAATTTACCTGTTCTTTCCATTTGGAAGCTTACAGGTTAATTTTTTTTTGAAGGTTGGAAATCCTCTTTTTTTCCCAGGATGCATCTATTTAAGTGTTTCTTCACTCTACTCCCATCTTTATTAATCCTGCTTGAGACTTTATAAACCTTTTCAGTCTAGCAACTCAAATGTTTAGTCAGCTCAGGGATTATTTTCTTCTAGTATTTCTTTGATTATTATTTTCTTGTTCCTTTTTCTCTTCCTGTGATTCCTATCATTTCAACATTAGAGCTCCTGGGTTTATCCTCTGTGTCTTATGTTTTTGTTAATTTTTTTTTTTTAGTTACATGATATTTATTCTAGATTACTAACTTAGTGTTCTGCATTGGCCTTCCTTTTTCCCTTCTGAAATATTAAAAAATAACGGGTTTTGGTTCTAGGAGTTTCTACTTGTAAAGTCATCATCCCTTTCCTCCTTCCCTTTCTTCCATTCATTCATTTGTTCTGATATTATAGTAGGTGTCTATTTCAGTTTATCAGCTTGCTTCACCTTCATTCACATTGTTGTGTATACTTAGTTTATGACCTTTCTCTGTTCCATAATGTTAGCACACATGTAGATCATACTATTATTTCTTTCTCAAATATTTAAGTGGATAGAATGTAGGATATTCTTCTCTTGTGAGCCTTGTGGTCATTAGCTTGGCACACACTAGCCCTTTTTGTTTAAAAGTGTGAGGAAAGAAGTTTCCCTGTTCTTGGGTGCAGAGAGAGTTCTGTCCTCAGGCCAACTCAGTAGCTTCTTTCTTTCAGTAGTGCTTTCACTGTCAGAGCAGCCTTCTTCCCTTGTTCCAGTGGGATTCACTCAGGTACTGAAGTTGCCTGGGCAACTGAAGGATTGGTAAACTTTGAGCAGAAAGAAATAAACCTGTTTCAAAATCAGTGTGTTTCCCCTCTTGAAACAATTTTTTTATAAACCCATTTTACACTTGCTCTCTCTTGATTTTTCATGAGGTTTCATTATCTGAAGTTTCAGATGAATCTAGATTTAGATTCTCCAGGATCCAGCAATTAGTTACAGTTATTTTAGTAGTTTAGTCACAGTATTTAGTCATTTAGTAGCAGGGTGAAGAGGGATCAAGAAAGAACTCTGAGTAGTTAATGTTACATGGCTGTTGTCAGAGCTACTGGTTCTCACCTTCCTGCTTTTTCCTTCAGGTACATTTGAGTTTCACACTTTGCTTTATTATCTTAGGAGGGGACATTTAAAATCTCCTGTGCATACATAGTGCTTTTAATTCTTTACCCATACATGCTAATCAACCTATAATTATTTATTGGCAAACTCCGCATATATTCAGTGCTTTCTGGTTGATGGGCTGATATGAACCACTGGATAAAGAAGTTAGTACACTTAAAAAAAAAATAGGTCTGAGCTCAGCTGAGTCCCCAGACTGCAAGTGAAGTGCCCAAGTCACTGAAACACCAACCCCCTGGCTTTGGGGCATTTTCTCTGCCATTGGTTAATTTGTTGCTTTCTTTAGTCTTCGGAGATCTTTTGCTTCATTAGCTATTCAAAAAATATTTATCAAGCAGTTACTGTGTACAAAACACTATGCTACCTGCCTGAGTAAGCAGAACCTACAAGGTTCCCTGCCCTCATGGAATTCACTGTTTCTTGAATACAGAGGTTGCAAAGTATTGGCTACATCAGGCTCACAGACTTTTTTGTTTGCTTACACAGTATCAAAAATGTTTTTGAGTCAGTATTTTGAAAATGAAGAAATTTCATTTAAAAACCTAAATTTGCAGCTGCTTTAAATATACCTAGCCACACTGGCTCTTTATTCCCACATGGCATTCTACTGTAGTAGCAACTGCCCCTTTTGATAGGACTGTGGGCACCAGTTTTTCACAATTACCTGTTAACCCCTAAAACTAAGGCCAAATTCAGTTGGCATTTATTGTCACAACTGTGATGTTCTTTTTTCTTATGAAGTAGTTTAAAAGATGAGCTACTTTTTGAACGTTTTCTGGCTTATCCCCCTTTAGGCATTTTGAGTTTTGACCCTGTACATTATCTACCAGTCAGCCTGCTAATTACCTTGTAGCCTCAGGGGGAAGCAGCAGGGAAAGACCATCACGCTTTAGCCTCAGTACGTATACATACACATTGTAATACGCCTTCTCAGATTCATTCTAACAGAATGATAGATAGAATCGTAGTTCATAAATCTGATAATAGTTCTGACATAATATGTTTTGTTGTATGCTATAATACAATACCATTGTATTGACATTTTTCAGTTTCAATATGATAGTAGAATTTTGTTTAATTTAGCTAACATTTAGAGCCTTAAGCATTTTTATATTAATTAGTTCTTTTATTTTTAATCATCAATATGAAAGACTGTGAGATGCAGGTATTATGACTTGCAATTTATTTGAAGAAAACGAGACTCAGAATTTTGTGCATTGTCCAAAGTTCAGGCCTGTTCTTTTCCGTAAGACTGCATTCCATTTGCGTTATCTCATTAGATCTTCATAACACTTTTAAGAGACAAGTCTAGCAGGTTTCATCATTTCTTTAGATTGGAGAAAACAAACTCAGGAAGTGTCCTTTCTTGCCAGTAATCACATAGCTAGTATTCAGAACATACCTGCTCCTTGCCAGGTACAGTGGTAGGTATTTAACGGATATTATTTAATTCTTACCACTGCCCTATGAAGTAGGTATTGTTACCCCATTATATTCCTAAACCCGTTGCAGAGTTGGAATTTGAACCTAGAACTGTCTATAAGTAACACTTTTTAAAAATTTGCTACATTATATTACCCAGATTGTTTGACTCTTTTGTTATTGCCATTAAAGTCTACATTATAATTTAATACATTAATCTAATTCTAAAAGTATACAATCATAAATTAAGTTTGAAAATCAGCTTTTTTGGTTTTTTTTAGGACTGATGTTTTTCTGTCTAAATTGATTCAAAACAAAAATGGACCTGAAACTTTTTAGTTCAAAGTATATTTTATTCTATTTTTGTATATATTCAGGAGTTTCTTTTTTCTTTTCTTTTCTATACGTGTGTGTTTTGGGGTATTCTTTTGTTTGGTTTTTGGTTTTTTTTTTAACTTTTTAATGTGGACAATTCATTTAGGTAAACACTTGTTCAGGGTTTAGCAAATCAGCGATTTGTAACAGGGAGGGAGTAAAGGAAAGTCATCTTAATTTGGTATGAAGATTGGGGAGTAATTTGGTAATTTAAAAATTTCTTAGATGACTTGTATAACCTCTTGCAGCTTATTAGTACCTTTTTTTAAAATTAATTTTTGGCTGCATTGGGTCTTCGTTGCTGCGCACGGGCTTCTCATTGCAGTGGCTTCTCTTGCGGAGCACGGCTCTAAGCGTGCAGGCTTCAGTAGTTGTGGCGCATGGGCTCAGTAATGTAGCTCGCCAGCTCTAGAACGCAGGCTCAGTAGTTGTGGCGCACGAGCTTAGTTGCTCCGTGACATGTGGGATCTTCCTGGACCGGGGATCGAACCATGTTCCCTGCATTGGCAGGCGGATTCTTAACCACGGAGCCACCAGGGAAGTCACGGTACCTGGTTTTATAAAATACTTAATCCTGAGCTATTTTTTTAGGCGAGTTAGAAACAAAAAGGTCCAAGAAAGCTAAATCTATAACTTTTTAGTTAGTGTTGTTTTTGTATATTTTACCTTTTGGAGTATATACTTTGGGTTCCATTTTATTTTACTTACATTTTCTTGGAGAAGGTGCCAAATGTCAATTTCCAAAATATTCCCAAGAGTACACATCTTTCCTTAAAAGTCATCACAAGAGTCACAACTTCTGTCTCCTCTTGAAGAATAGTCTTAATTTTTTTATTTTTTTTTATTTTTTCATTATGCGGGCCTCTCACTGTTGTGGCCTCTCCCATTGCGGAGCACAGGCTCCGGACGCGCAGGCTCAGTGGCCACGGCTCACGGGCCCAGCCGCTCCGCAGCATGTGGGATCTTCCCGGACCGGGGCACAAACCCGTGTCCCCTGCATTGGCAGGCGGACTCTCAACCACTGCACCACCAGGGAAGCCCAATAGTCTTAATTTTAAAGTAAGTTTCTAACAATGCAAATTAAAAGTGGCTATGTGTTTAGCCAATTCTCAATTATATTTAACCTAAAGAAAGCATTGATGCAGTAAATGTCAGTAGCATCGAGGCAGAGGAAGTCCACAATTTCTCATGGAACCAGAATAAGAAGTTTCCAAACAGGGTAAAATTTGACACTGACCATGAACTTTGAGTTTTAGACAGTTTAGTAAAGGTTATCCCCATGTTTTTATTTGAAATATTAATCTTACAGTGAAAATGACTGTTTCCCTTTGTTAAATATCATTTCTAACTCCCCTTAATGATACTTGAGTGCAGTAACATCTCAAGGATCTATAATCTAGAATATTAATGTTGACTTCTCTTAAGTCCATTAGATATAACTTTATATCTGAAAGTTTTTATTAATAAACCTTGTGAGCCGCAGTTTTTCATTCTTTGAGTAATTGCTTCTTACTAATGTTGTGAATTTTTTTAATTCTTGATTTTTCTAGGGATTATTTCACATTTCAGCTGCTTTTGTTTTCTACTGCTATCATTGAGGGTTCAAGAACAAAAAATAAGTCTTCAGGTAAAATGCCTGATCCATAATAGTGCTTGGCATTGTATTTTGCTGAAAAGATCATACACCTTTGGATGCTTGATCTGAAAATAAGGTTGTGATGATTATGAATTTTTCGCATGGAGTTTTGTTGGCTGCCTCTAACAAATTTGGTCTTATTTATTGTTTTTCTCCCCCACCACCCCGAAGGATTTTGGCTGTCTGCTTTTTTTCATGTTGTCTTGATCTGCAATAACTATATGGATATGTGCTTGTACTTGCTAAATATTTTAATTTTGCATATTTGGCTGCTTGAATTTTAAGTAATTTCTTTGGGTGATGCAAATTAAGAGCTTGAGGCTATAAGTAAAATAACATTTTACAGATGTTTTTAGTTTATAAATGTATGTTCTTTATCTACTGTATTGAAATATATAGATTTCACATTTTACAAAAATTAAATTTACAATTCAGTTTCTCAGTTGCACACATTTCAAGTGCTATTTTCAGGCCATATGTGGCTAGTAGCTACTGTTTTGGACAACACAGATAAAAGATTATTTCTGTCATCATAGAAAGTTCTATTGGACAGGGCTGTTTTCCTTTTCCATAGAAGGAAGTAAGTGGTAAAGTGTGAGCTCATTTCTGATACCAGTTTTTATAGCAGATTAATAACTCCAGAAGATAAAGCATATGACCAGTTTTAACATACTTCCTCTAAATAGATAACCATCCTCACCTTTAATATTTCAAACCTAACGTTGCCTAAAACAGTTTGCTTCTGTATACTCCTAAAGTGAAATTGTTTTGTAGAAAAATTCATGAAGTTGTAGAAAGGCCAAAGACTTACCCTAAATTTGAATTCTGACCCTAGAACTTACTAGTTTAGTAACTTCTGGTAAGTTACTTAATTTATTTGAGCCTCAGTTTCTTTATCTGTAAAATGGAGGTAACCTTAGTTACCTCATAGGATTAATAAAAGACTTAAGTACGTCTAAAAGCATGTAACAAAGTGGACATTTATAATACTTTTAAATATAGAATGAAGCCAAAACGTTTAAAAGTTAATTAGGCAGTATCGTTTGTATGGAGCTGTTACCAGTCTGGCAATTATAATAGGTCTCTAGAAATGGCTGGGTCGACAGTATCCTATAGAAGTTTCTGTTGGCCATGGGATTGTTTATGACACTTTATAAAATTGCAACAACTAGAATAACCAGAATGGGGAGAAGAGGAAAGAGAAAAATGACCAACTTTGTTTTTCAAGAAGTCCATAAAGGTTTTTCTGATAATAATGATAAAAACTGATATTTTGTATAGTGTTTTTATAACATGAATTTTTACACAAGAGTCTTTAAAATTTCATCTCTATAATATTTTGAATACCTTTATTAATGCTAGTATTAAAGAAGAGTAAAAGGAAACTCATGGGTGACCAACATTTTGGAGGTTATGTACCTAACTAATAGAATGGAAATTCATATATTGTTTGCAGCTTTAAATCTTATGCTCTTTCTACTTCAGCATGCTCTTTCCTTGATAGCAGTTGTTTCCTGAAGCAGGTGTATATTTCAGAATCTCTAGGGATGGGGCCCAGCAGGTATATGTTTTTTTTGTTTTGTTTTGTTTCTCTGTTGAGCAGAATACATACCCAAGTGATTCTGGTGCCTACTTCTTGATAAAATCATTGTTCTATTCTAGGTTAAATTCTTCTTTTCCTGTATCAGTACCTCTAAATCAATGCATAGACCATGTGAATAAATCAAAGAATTAGACTGATAAGGAATACACTGATTCCAGCTGTTAGGTGGGACATCAACAACACTTTTGAAAAAGCAACACAAGTTTAGTTTCCTGTTCACAGTCTTGAGTATCTCTCCACTCATCAGTGCTTGTGGAGAGCGGGAATTCCATACTAGCCAACCGTCGTAGTTCAATCTATTTGTGTTCCCTTCTCTGCTTTTCTCATATTAATTTTGGCTAGTTAGTAGTCTACCCTTAAGGTATTCTAGGCCTAAAACATTGACTCCTTATTGCCTGAGATGGTTTCTTCATGAATGTTTTCAATTGATTAGCTAAAGACTTTTAATAACCTTTTCCTAGCTGTCTTAAAGATGTTTCAATGTCCTGGATTTAGTGGTATTTCTAGGCCCTATTTAACTCTGCATGTGTCTCATTACTAAGCTGAAAATTTCCCTTTGAAAGAAAGTACAATGTCACAATGGGGTAGGAGAGGGGCATACTCTAGAAAACTGCCAGTCAAAAGTTAATCACGTTGCATAGTAACTTTTCAAAAATAAAAACTACCTTCAAACATACAAAGACAGATTCTTTTGGAAATAAGACTTTCAAATTTGAAAATTAAGCATTTGCTACTTGGGGCAGTAACTGTGGAGAACGAACTGTCTTTTAATTCAGAGTTGCTTATCAAAATGCAGTTGAGCAGTGGCTATAATATGTTAATGTTAACTTTTAATTTTCTGAGCAGAGATCATTTCATTACAAACTGTTTACTTTGGATATTGGGCTGCTTCTGCACTGAAATTAATGTGCTTGGAATGTTCTATATATGTATATGTGTGTATATATATATACACATACACACATATATGTGTATGTGTGTGTATATATATATATCTTAACATAGAAAATACAGTTCTGCATATTTTTTATTACTTGGGCTTTAGGACCTTCTGATTAAAATGACTGACAATA
Organism: Hyperoodon ampullatus; assembly: GCF_949752795.1. NCBI lineage: Eukaryota > Metazoa > Chordata > Mammalia > Artiodactyla > Ziphiidae > Hyperoodon > Hyperoodon ampullatus. The sequence goes on from NC_136922.1 coordinate 62,716,857, forward strand.
ATATGTCATTCTAGATTAAACTAAAAAGATTTTTTGTAATTAGCACCTGCAAAGCATATCATTATTTTTATTATTTTTTAATTTAATTTAATTTTTTTTGCCATATGCGGGCCTCACTGTTGTGGCCTCTCCCATTGCGGAGCACAGGCTCCGGACGCGCAGGCTCAGCGGCCATGGCTCACGGGCCCAACTGCTCCGCGGCATGTGGGATCTTCCCAGACCGGGGCACGAACCCGTGTCCCCTGCATCGGCAGGCGGACTCTCAACCACTGCGCCACCAGGGAAGCCTTATATTCTTAAAATATATATTATTCTGTTAATTATATGCAGATTGGATTTGTCTTTGTTGTACTATAAATAAATTTTCTTATAAACAGGATAACCAAGGCCTTTTAAGATATTAAAATTTTCCCAATAAAGAAATGAGAGTTGGTAGTTATAGGTCAACATAAAAGCATTGTAAGACACTTACATTTCTGTGAACAATGAATTCAGAAGCTTTTACTTCGTGGATTTCTACCTCTTTTTATTTTGTGTTGAGAATCTGTTACATAGATTTATATGGCAAAACTGTGGCAATACTTTTTATTTTTTAAAAGCTGGTCTATCTAATTTATGTTAATAGAGATTTTTTGGTTCCTTTATACTTAAATCTAGATGCATTGTTACTGTATTGCAAAAGGTAGAAAATTTGATACCCTAGTCCACCAATTCTAAGACACACTTCTTTTTATAAATTTTAACAGCTCTGAAAAATGAGACATGTATTAAAATTGATTTGTGTCGTAGTTTAACGGAAGCATTTTTTTCTTGGTGAAATATAAAACTCATGGTGCATCTTATAATTATTGATGTCTTAGCCTTGATAAAAAGTGATGGTTAATTTTTTGAAGTTAGTTGTGGGACTTAGATTTACATTATGATGTGGTATATCTTTGTGGTGAAAAAAATCTAAGTGGTGAGAACGTACCACAAAAATTCCATATTATTTGGAATTATACCTGTACTATGATCTTTTAGTGTTTCCTTCAGATCTTTTCCTCTTTTCTTCATTGCTATCATCCTAGTGTTAAATAATAAAACTAAAAAATTTGGTAACAAGTTTGACGTCCTTTATTCATGGGAAAAACAGTCCATAGATGGGGGACTACAGTGCCTAATAAGCACCTCCCCAGGGGATTTTGGGCAAGAGTGAGTTTTATGGGGCCTTAGAAGAGGCACTGTGAAAACAGGACACGATTGGCTAGGAGGCTGGGGGTTTCCTTATAAGGCTAGCAGGTTCTATTTTCTAGGGCAAAGTAGGCTAGCTAAAGCTGAGTTGGAGGATTGTGATTGGTGTTGGGTTTCCCTGAGAGTGAGGTATTTTCTGTAGTGCAGGCTGACTTAGGTATAGGTTTGGGACGTGGTCAGAGCCACTGAGATGACTTCCATTTTGTGGGTTCCAATATACCAATTAACTTTAACACTAGTTAGGTGCTTTACATTAAACTGGTTCCCTGTCTGTGGAAAGCTATCAAGAACACTAAGAGGAAAATGGAGATCAAGAGAAGGAGGAAAGACTTGGGGTTGCAGGTGGGGTCGGGGTTGTGGTTGGGACCTCCAGGGTCAAGAAAAGAAAAATGGGGAGAGGACTCTTGAGGGGAGTGTCAATAGGCATCATTTTCCATTTACCCAGTTCCACTTGCCCAAAAATCTTCTTCTGGTTAAGTCTTTGATGTGATATATTAGCTTGTGAGCTACCCAATAGTTAGCTAAAATTACTTCAACCATATTCCCTAGATTCTGAAAGCATAAGCCTTCTTGCTAAGGCCTTTCCTTTTTCTGTGGAAGTTGCCCTCTTACCCCCTCTAGCCTTATGAGTAAATCATCTGCTGGTACCTTACTTTCTGTAGACCAAATAGAGTCTGTATTTCATCTTAATGTGCTATCTCAAAATGAATAACTAAAGGGGGAACTACTTATAGAATGGATTTTTCTAAAAGGAACTATTACAGATATGTGCACAATTAAATTTGTTGGTGTTTATAAGAGGTATGGGACTAGCAGATAAGTACTTAATTTTAGGAAACTTTCCTACCTTGCTCTGTGTTTAAGCACTTAGGTAGAGATTAATGCAGCCTTTCCCCTTTAGCTTGTTTGGTTTTATTTCCAAAAGCAGTAATTTATCTATTTGTGATATAAATTTATACTGCATGTTCCTGCTTTTGCTTTTTGTTCTCTAAACTTACTAAGTGTGTACTCTTCAACAGTTTTAATGGCATGTTTTAGTTATTCCTCATTTAAAAAGAGTCACAAAGTATGTCCGGCTAATATACTCTATTTTAGGCAAGATCCTTTTAAAATTAAAATTTAACGTTAATAAAAGGTAATTTAAATTAAATTTTCAGTATAAAACATAAATTGAGAGAACTTTTTTTTTTTCCTCGAAAGGAATTTTTGCTTTATAAAGGGTTTCACCATAGGAATATTTTAAACAAAGTGATTCAAATACCCTGCAAGTTAGTCTAATTGCCGCCTGGAGTAGACTTGGCATTGTCATGGGAAAGGATTAAGACCTAAATATAGTACAGTTATTAAAATTGGGAAATTTAATGTTAAAAAGAAAAAAAAAGGATTAAGAAGAATTGTTGAGCCTAATGCCTGAAATCCTCAAGTTTCCAAATATCCCTTTCAGACTCTACATAAAAGCTTTGATTTGCCTTTGTATTTTCTTGAATTAAGCAGATTTTTTTTAAAGTCCTGTATTCAAGATGATTTCTTTAACTTATGCAGTTTTGTTATTTTAGAATTTTAAAAATTACAATAGTATTTTCATGTCTTTTCTGCCATGTTATACTCTATACACTTTTTTGAACTAGCTTGGGCACCAGATTAATATTGATTAGTAGGATAAGGGCAATAAATTCCAAATTCCAAATAACTGACTTACTGATAAAGTTTTATAGCAAAGTCATTTGCAAGTTGGAGGATTCCATACTGTTCTTAATTACTAACTGCAATGCCTCAGTGAAATCTAAATGGAAATGAGAGACACTGTCCATAAGTAAAGGTAAACATTATTCACTGATTTGTGAATAGCATTTCAAATATAGGTGCTGAGTTTTATGTATTTCTGACAAAATATGCCAGTCACCACTCTTCATAAATTAGCATTCACATAATTTTCTTTCAGTTTTATTGTCCTAAACTCATTTTCTTTTTTCTCAGAGGATGTGCTGAGTAAAGATGCTGGGGAATGTGCAATATGCCTTGAAGAATTGCAGCAGGGAGATACTATAGCACGACTGCCTTGTCTATGCATATATCATAAAGGGTAAGTTTATTTTTATGTTAACCAAATTGATGTTAGACTAAAAGACCTTTCTCAAGTTTCACACTTTTGTAGTTAGGGCTGAAAAGATTTCTTCCTCATTGAAACTCCCTTTCCCCATTTCTTAAAAAACAATAGCCTTACTGTTGGTGGGAATGTAAATTGATAGAGCCACTATGGAGAACAGTATGGAGGTTCTTAAAAAACTAAAAATAGAACTACCATACGGCCCAGCAATCCCACTACTGGGCATATACCCTGAGAAAACCATAATTGAATAAGAGTCATGTACCACAATGTTCATTGCAGCACTATTTACAATACCAGGACATGGAAGCAACCTAAGTGTCCATTGACAGATGAATGGATAAAGAAGATGTGACACATACATACAATGGAATATTACTCAGCCATAAAAAGAAACGAAACTGAGTTATTTGTAGTGAGGTGGATGGACCTAGAGACTGTCATACAGAGTGAAGTAAGTCAGAAAGACTAAAACAAATACCGTATGCTAAATAACACAAATATGTGGAATCTTAAAAAAAAAAAAAAAAGTTCTGAAGAACCTAGGGGAAGGACAGGAATAAAGACGCAGGTGTAGAGAATGGACTTGAGGACACAGGGAGGGGGAAGGGTAAGCTGGGACGAAGTGAGAGGGTGGCATGGGCATATATACACTACCAAATGTAAAATAGATAGCTAGTGGGAAGCAGCCGCATAGCACAGGGAGATCAGCTTGGTGCTTTGTGTCCACCTAGAGGGGTGGGAGGGAGACACAGGAGGGAGGAGATATGGGGATATATATATATATATACACACACACACACACAAACACACACATATGGCTGGTTCGCTTTGTCATACAGCAGAAGCTGACACACCATTGTGAAGCAATTATACTCCAATAAAGATGTTTAAAAAAATGGCCTTCTTTTACCTGCTAGTACTAAAACTTAAGCCCATATCTGTTTGTATCCCAAAGGCTACCATTTGTTAAGCATTTACTGTGATCCAGGTGTTGTCCATAGCTTCTTGAATAGGTTATCGTATATAAGCCTTGTAATAATCTCATTGTACAGCTGAGGAATTAAGCTGGGGGACCATAGGCAATCTCTCCAAGGTCGCATAGCTGGTAATAAATGGAAGAACTGAGATTCTAGCCATGTCTGTTTGACTTCAGAGCCCATCTGGTTTCTCATAAAGTGTTCTTGGTTTCAGGAAAAATTTGATTTAAGGTGATTTAAGGTAACCTACAAAAAGAATAGAAAACTATAACTTTAAAAGCAATAAAAGAAATAATGTGGAATTTTATTTAAAAGCAGGGCATGGGGGTTGGGGAAAACATAGAGAAAATAGTAAATAGTACCAAAACAAAGAGGCAAAAATAAATCCAAAATCAGTAATTATAATAAATCCAAATAGATCAAAGTAACCAATTGAAAACAAATCAAAAGATTGGGATATGCTGTTGATGAGCAACACACTTAAACGTAAGGGATATAGAAAAATATGGATGTAAAGGGATAGTAAACTATATCCAGGAAAATATTAACTAAAGTAAAACTGACAAAGCTAAATTAATATTGGACAAAATTAACTTTATTGCAGAAAGTATTATTAATATTTTATGATGATAAAAGTATATAAAATTCAATTCTTTGTGTACCAAAGAACACAGTCTCAAAATATTCGTAGAACTGTCAGAAAAAATTGACAAATCCATCATGATAATGGGAAATTTCAACACACTTCTCACTGAGTCAAGCAGACATACACAAAATTAGTTAAGACCTAGAAAAACTGAGCAATACAGTTAACAGATTTGATCTAATGGTGTGTATGTGTATATCTGCACCCAGCTATTAGAGAGTACATTTTTTTTTTCAAGTACGTATGAAGTATTGTAGAAATTGATCATGTACTAGACCATAAGACAAGTCTTAACAAACCACAAAACATTGGTACCATACAGAAAGCTGTTCTCTGAGCTCAGTTTGATGTCAGTGAGAAAAGATAAATATTCTGGGATCAAAGAAGTCATAAGGGAACTTAGAAAATAATCTGAACTGAATAATAGTGAAAACCAAGGCTTGTGTTAAAAGAAAGACTGAAAGGGACTCCCCTGGTGGTGCAGTGGTTAAGAATCCTCCTGCCAATGCAGGGGACACGGGTTTGATCCCTGGTCCGGGAGGGTCCCACATGCCACAGAGCAGCTAAGCCCATGTGCCACAACTACTGAGCCTGCACACCTAGAGCCCATGCTCCGCAACAAGAGAAGCCACCACAGTAAGCCCACGCACTGCAACGAAGAGTAGCCCATGCTTGCTGCAACTGGAGAAAGCCCGTGCACAGCAACAAAGACCCTACGCAGCCAAAAATAAATAAATAAATTAATTAATTTAAAATATTTTTTTAAAGACTGAAAATCAATAATCCAAGTTCTTACTGAAATTAGAAAATTGGTAACAGAATAAACACAATGAAAACAATAAAGATCAGAGAAGAAAAAAATTGAATGAAAAAACTACAGAGTAGAGACTGACAAAGAAGTTGGTTCTTTGAGAAGAATAATAAAATAGATTAGCCTCTGGCAAGATTATCTCTAGAAGGAAAAAATAAACAGTATAGGAATGAAAAGGAACACATAACTCTAGATATGGCAGAAATTTAAAATGATTGGAAAATTCTGTGAAAAATTTTATACTTTTCAAGTAAAAAATTTAAAACAGGCAGTTTCCTTAAAAATATAATATTGTCCAAAATGACACAAAAAGAAATAGGAACCTGAATAGACTAATAACTATCATAAGTAGTTATTAAGACTAACCCTGAAAAACCACAAATATTTTTTAAAAAACCAAACCAAAAACCTAAAAACAGGCCCACGACGACAGTTTGACAGCAAATTTACTAGATATCCAAAGAACACCATGTTAACAGTTGTAAATTCCCTCCAAAAGTAGAAGATGATGGAAGGTTCTCCCACTTATTTTATGAGAATAGTATAAACTTGATAACCCAAATCAGACAAGGACAGGATAAGAAAGAAAATTAAAAGAAACTCTCATTTATGAACATAAATGCAAAATCCAAAAACATACTAGCAAACCAAATTCGTCAATATAGATTGAAAATAATGCCTTTCAACCAAATTGGATTTATGCTATGAATGCAGAGAAATATATGATTAGAAAATTTATGTATATAAGTTACCACATTAACAGAGGAAGAGGACCATATTAATAAATTCTATATTATTAATAATTTAAAATCAAAAGCAAAGAATAAATATTAGATAATAAAATTAATAAGAATTTAGCTGGGTTGCCAGGTATGAGCTCAACATATGAAAACCAGCTGCATTCATATCCCAGTACAAAAAATATATATAACTTTTTTTTAGAATAAAAACATTAACAGCAACAGAAACTACAATAGGAATAAAGTATGTTGAGAATAAATCTTAAGATATTCAAGACTTTAAAACTTTATTGAAAGATATTATAGAAAGTTTAAAATAAATACAGGTACCTTTTTGTGGCTAGGAAAACTCAGTGTCATAGAGATGTCACTTCACCCCAAATCTATGTAGTTAATGCTATTCCAGTCAAATCTCAACTAGTTTTTTCATGTAACTTGACAAGTTGATTCTTAAATATATACGGATAAAAGAACAAAGGGCCAAGAATAGTCGAGACACGCATAAAGAAGAAAGCGATGCTAGGGGCAGGGAGCTTGTCCTGTACAAATTCACTATAGAACTATTAATTAAGACAGTGTGGAAAGGATATAGGTGGGTAAGTGGGAATGAATAGTCCATAAACACTCATGCATATATGGAGAGACAGCATAACATGGAGGTTAAGAGCATGGACTGTTGGGAGTCAGGATTCCTAAGGTTTGAATTCCAACCCCTCTGTTAATTCACTGTGTCATCTTGGTCAAGTTACTTAATTTTTCTCTGCCTTAATGTGTAAAATGAGGCAATAGTACCAACTTCATAGAGTTGTTCTGAGGTTTTTAAATTATTATTATTATTATTTATTTATTTATTTTTGGCTGCGTCGGGCCTTAGTTGTGGCATGTGGGATCTTTCGTTGCGGGGCACGGGTTCTTCGTTGTGGCGTGCAGTTTTTCTCTCTCTGGTTGTGGCATGCGGGCTCCAGAGCACGTAGGTTCTGTAGTTTGCCGCACGCAGGCTCTGTAGTGAGGCATGTGGGCTCAGTAGTTGCGGTGCCCAGGCTTAGTTGCCCTGCAGCATGTGGGATCTTAATTCCCTGACCAGGGATCGAACCTGTGTCCCCTGCATTGAAAGGCAAATTCTTTACCACTGGACCACCAGGGAAGTCCCTCTTCTGAAGTTTTAAATGAGTTATTTTTAGAAAGTTCTGGCACGTAATAGGTGCTATATAAGGTTTGTTTAACATGAATAAATGGAAAAATTGGTTTCCCAATTAGTTCATAAGAATGAACTATTCAGTGGATGGCACTGGGATCGATTGATATGTTATTGATATGAAAAAATACTGTTATTGATATGAAAAAATAATTGAATCCTATTTTACATTTGAAATAAGAATTCCAAATTAACTGCCCGTGGAAACTAAAATCTAAAGTGTTGGAAAGAATATAGAGAGATGTTCTTAACCTCATGGTAAGGAATTATTTGGGGGACTAAGATAACCTCCCCATAAAAAGTTAGAAGAGGGTTCCCTGGTGGCACAGTGGTTGAGAATCTGCCTGCCAATGCAGGGGACACGGGTTCGAGCCCTGGTCTGGGAAGATCCCACATGCCGCGGAGCAGCTGGGCCCGTGAGCCACAACTACTGAGCCTGCGTGTCTGGAGCCTGTGTTCCGCAACGAGAGGCCGCGACAGTGAGAGGCCCGCACAGCGCGATGAAGAGTGGCCCCCGCTTGCCACAACTAGAGAAAGCCCTCGCACAGAAATGAAGACCCAACACAGCCTAAAATAAATAAATTAATTAATTAAAAAAAAAAAAAAGAAGAAAAGTTGATGAATTTGACTACGTTAAAATTTAAAACTTTTTTTGCATCATGATACTGTGGAAAAGTTAAAAACTAGACCTCAGAGTGTTTTCATAACAACAGAGTTTTGCCATCTGAAAGAGTACTCTCCTTCAGCAGCTTTCTGTAATGCAGTTAGCTCATTGTAGTTGGTAAATGGTATAGAAGAGCGACAATATAATCACATCATACTGGTTCATATATAATATTTTTCAACACATTAATGCTTTGCTCCATCAAATAAAAGCAAATATGGAAGCAAGCCATGGAAGAATACAGTTAACTTTAAGGATGCCCATTCACCAAGTAGTCTCACACCCAATTCAGTTAGGCTCTGGGATTTTTTTTGGAAGTGCCTGTTTACTTCACAGTTCTCAAATTTTGTCCTTTGGCTTTTGTCTCCGTAACTCAAACAGTATCAGTCCTTCCTTAATCCTCTTTATATCAAGCTAACCTCACCCTTTTAAAAAAAATCCTATATTTACAGAGGTATTTTATTTGTTTGGAAGGAACACAGCTTTGTTCCGGTTACAGGGTTGTATTATTTGAGTGGTCTGCCTTTAACCTGTTTTTTTTTCTCTCATAAACCCTGTTATTTTTAGTGAATAGTTTTGAAGAAAGCAAGGTTCATCAAAAATGTGTATATTATGTTACAGCTGAAATATCTGGATAATAACTTCTTACAAGTCTATAAGGAAAAGACAAATCAAAATAGAAAAATTGTCAAAAGTTGTTGACAGCCAGTTCATAAAAAGGAGCCGCAAGTGTCCAGTAAGCATACAAATGTGTCTGCTGTACATATCCTACAACTCAGTAATTCCACTCCTAGGTATGTGCTCTGGAGGGATTTTTGATCTTGTGCTCCAGGACAGTGCTGCTACTACTACTTAGTGTGCAGGTACAGGGTGAGATCAAGGAGCTTTTACCAGAAAATAAATCAATACAGTGCTGTCTTCATTGAGAAAGCTGTGTAGTGCTTAAAAAAAAAAAAAAAAAAAAAGTCAAAACAGTGTGTTCAGAGGACTGGTAACAAATAGCTCAAGGATTAGCACTGTGTGTACCACCCTTTGAGTAGTGCTGGCTAAAAGATGTATAAGAATGTTCATAGCATCACTGAAAGTGTCCATTGGTAAGAGAATGGATACATAAATTGCAGTGTGCTTATACAGTGGAACACTATACACAGTGAAAATGTAAAAGCTAGAGCCTTATTTATTAACAATTTTGTGAACCTCAAATTGACTGGAAAAAAGCCACTAGAAAAAAGCATACCTTATAGTAGTATTCAAATAAAATTTAAAACATGGAAACAGTACTATACGTTGTTTTGGAATACTCATATATATAGTTTTAGAGTAAGAAAATGCCTAAGGAAGTAAAGCACCAAAATCAGGAGAGTGATTTTCTGCTGGATTTTGGAGAGAGGAATATAATATTTTAAATAACATGGGTTGATAGCAATTTATGTAAGAAGGACCTGGGATTTTAAATGGTTTCTTTGTCTAGATGAGCCAAAATCATATGATTGTAAAATAAGAAGTACCCATTTTAGATCACAGAGGTTTACTATTCAGATGTATTGGGAATTGTTAACACATCTGGAGTATTTTGTTCATTTCTCAGTACTTTGTTGTAAGAGGTATTCTGGTAGACCAGAGGACGTCTAGAGCCAAGTGAGTCGAATAGAGAGCAGGCTGAATAAAAAAAGTGTCATAAGCCAAATTGGGCATGTTTATTTAAACAGCAAAATTCTTAATGACAACAGAAATTGTTTTAGATATTGAAAGAATGTCATATGGTTGAGATCTTTTACCTTCTTTCCTTTTAAATATATCCATCATTTTTACCTATCAAACCAACTGTCAGGATATGAGGTTGGATAAATATTAATTTTACCCTTCAACGTATTAGCCAAGCCTTCTAGCTTTGTGGCATATGCAAATTTGCAATGTGTCAACAGTGAGAATGTTGAACAGTTTAAAATCTGCTTGGGTAACTTCCTAGCTGTTGAGCAAGTTAGTTAACCTTCTTAAGGCCTTGAGTTTATCATTAGAACTTTCTGCAGTGATGGAAATGTTATATATCTGTGCTATCTAGTAGAGTAGCCACTAGCCATGTGGCTGTTGAGCACTTGAAATGTGGCTAGTGTGACTGAGGAAGTGCATTTTTCTTTTATTTAATTTTAATTAATTTAAATTTAAATAGCCACTGTGGCTTGTGGCTTACTGCACTGGACAGTGCAGACCCTAATATTTAACTTCTTATAAAATCAATAGTTTATAAATACAAATGGATGATGCTATATTTATTTGTATATGTATATGTATTACAGGAAGGAAGGGATAGAATTAAATTAAGTTTTCAATACATCACATAAATATGGCCTTTTAAAATATAATGCAGTATTGTCAAGAATTAAAGCTTAAAAGCTTGATCTATGGCATGAACTGGTTGACATTGGCATAAGTGAACAACTAGTTTGAAGAGAGAAATATCTGTCCAGATTTGTCCTTTTATTTTGAATATTGGTAAAGTGGTAGTTCTTTAGGTTCTGTTTTGGGAATGGTTGTTCTGTTTAAACTTTAAAGTACTTTATAGCATAATTTTGCAAAGATTCATTTCCCTAACTGCTTAGAATAATCAGAATGTAATAAACATATTCTTATCTTTTATTTCTATATGCCAAATATGGTCATTAAAAATACTGAATATTTTTTCCACAGAGATATATTAATATCAAGAAGTAAACATTTTTATTATGACTGTTATGATATAAATAATTAAACATAAGTGTTTCAATTTTTCTGGTTTTTTTCTTTTCTAGCTGCATAGATGAATGGTTTGAAGTAAATAGATCTTGCCCTGAGCACCCTTCAGATTAAGCATCAGCTTCCTGTTTTATAGGTAATTCTCCCATTTTCTGTTTTAATTGCTTTTTAAACTGTTACCTGAGTTATACATTCTCAACCACCATTTTTATTCACTCATTTATTAATTAAGGGGTGTGTGTGTGTGTGTGTATGTGTTCCAGACATTGTATTAGGCTACTGTATAGAAAACTCACATTAAAAGACACATAAAAACAACTTTCTTGATTTCCCGAAGAGAGTCATATATTAAGTAAACTCTACATTTTTGGTACTTTAAAACACTTTAGCTTATTTAATTTTAGTTTAATACTTTAAAAAACCCCATGAAGTAAATATCATGACCCCATTTTACCAATGAGAAACCTAAGGGTCAGAGTAATTAAGTTCTATGACATTAAGAAGCACATTGCACCAACAGTCCAAGGACATGTAGTTAGCAACAGAATCAAATTCCATACTCTTATCCATAACTTCCCAGATATGTTTTTAGGTAATGCAATATAATATAATTCTAATCATAATAATTAGTTAGCATTTATATTGCATTATTATGTGCCAGGGATTGGTCTAAGCATTTTACATCTATTTATAACTCATCTAATTGGTATAACAACCCTTTGAGCTCAGTACTCTTAACTACTCACGTTATGCAGATGATGAGGAGATTAAGTTTTAGAGAGGGTAAGAAACTTGACTTGTCAAGGTCACATAGCTAGTTCCTTAGTAGAGCTGGGAATTGAATCAAAAGACTGTGTTCTTTGCTATTCTGCTATTATTAGGTAGGAACAGTTTCTTGAGAAAGTTGCATTTGTATTCATTCGTTCAATTTAATCTTTCACTTTTGTATCCTACCTATACAGTAGACAAAAAAAAAAAATTGAATTTTAAACCAAATACAGAATTTGTTTTCCACTATTGATGTAGCTTATTCATGATTCTGCATTTTCTGAAAATGTTTAGCAAATTGAAATGAAAACCTCACTTGAGTATTGCTATTTTTCATATTCCATCATTTAGCTTTGAAAAAAGTTAATTGCTATTTTCGTGTATATGGAAAGCTTTTTATCTTTATCATTTCAAAAATGATATAAAACATTGTGTTTTATATGAAGGCAGAATATTTTAGCCAATCTTGGAATTGTTTTGGAAGGAATTAGAACCTCTGTGTTCAGAGCCTCAAGATAGTTACAGACAACAATCTTTTCTCAATGTCTAAGACCGGAGGCAGGAAACGAGAGCAGATAATACCTGAGATCTAGTCCTGTGCTGTTCCCCCATTTCCTTTTATTTCAATAACTCCTGGTCTTAAATTTGAGGTGTTGAGATAATAAACACATTCAAGGAGTTCTGTTCCCTCTTAATGAGGGTCATTTAATAGCAGCAGATTAGAATATTGACAAAATATATTTGAGATAACTTAATAGCAGCTATAGCAGCTGAAATAAGAGCTGCAACATTGAGAGAGACCTCTGTCTTAATAACATTAGGGTTATGCCTGTGAAATGTGAAGGCCTGGGTAAACTATCAGCTTTTGAACCTTTTACTGTGAGATGATTCAGATCATACCTTGACACATCTGAGGTACGAATTGGGATTAGGTTGCTGTATAAGAGAAGTGTGGTGATGGAGTGGTATTTTGAGGATACATGCATGTATGTATGTTTTTATTTTACTGTGTAAAGGGTTTTTTGAAGAGGAGGATGCTTTGGAATGTCTTCAGGGTCACCTTACATCTGGGCCAATAAAGTAAAGCTATAGCTAAAATTTTAGAAGCTTTTTAAGTACTAAAAACCAATGCTATGGGCTTCCCTGGTGGTGCAGTGGTTGAGAGTCTGCCTGCCGATGCAGGGGACGCGGGTTCGTGCCCTGGTCCGGGAAGATCCGGCATGCCGTGGAGCGGCTAGGCGCATGAGCCATGGCCGTTGAGCCTGCGCGTCCAGAGCCTGTGCTCCACAATGGGAGAGGCCACAACAGTGAGAGGCCCGCATACCACAAAAAACAAACAAACAAACAAAAAACCAATGCTAATAAAATGAAATTTTTATCTTAGTATTCCACATATCAAAATAATATGTCTAAATCTTTCACCCATAGATAAAATTTATCTTTTTAGTCAATAAACTTTTTTGTGTGAAAATGGAATTTTATGATATAAAATATTTTATTACATAGTCTAATCAGCTAAATTTTTCTTTTAGTGTCACAATGAGGTTATGGGATATGTGGAACATGCATCTCATCTCATGGTCAATATGCATGTCTGTTGGTTTTAAACAGCATTTCAGTTTCCTTACCCTATATATCAATGTTATCTTCTTACTCATTTTTTTTTTCATTGTGGAACCTGAGTTCGGTGGGAGCTGCCCTCAGAAATGTGAACGAATGGAATCTTTCTCTATGGGTCTTGAAGAGTCATTTTTGAGGATGTGTAGACATGGAATATCTCAACTCTTTCACATTTTTGCTTTTGTTCTGACTACCCTTATTTGTCAAATGATAAATTCTTCCTATCCCTTTTGCTGTCCTAGATTAAAAGTGTATGGGTTTGGGTGGGAGGGAGGCTCAAGAGGGAGGGGATATGGGGATATATGTATACATATAGCTGATTCACTTTGTTGTACAGCAGAAGCTAACACAACATTGTAAAGCAATTATACTCCAATAAAAATGTAAAAAAAAAATGTGTGGGTTTGAAGAGGATTCAGTGTTATTAAAACTTTTTTTTTTAAGGCAACATGTAAGTAGCACTTCTGATACTCTTCAGCATACGAATTTAGTAGTCAGCCCAAAACAGAGATACATGAATATCTAAGGTCTTGATTAGTTAAGAAATTGTTCACTATTTGTAATTCGAGGTTTTTAGTTACTTGGAGAGGGTTTAGTAAATGGTGTGTGTGTGTGTGTTGTCTGTAGTTTGGTGTAGTCTTTATTGTGGAGGGGGAACGACTGTTACTTAGTGTCTATTTTTTGTAACTATTTTAAGCTTTAATTGGTCCGTCTGTGTCCTTGATTTGTTCTTTTGCAGAAAACAAATTTTTATCAGTTTTTAAAATACTAAGTAAGTGTATGAAAATTTACATTCTAAAGCAGTGTTCATGGGGAAATGGATGTTGTATTTTGATTTGTATTACTATCATGGACGATTGCTTAAACTAAATGTATCCACTTTTACACAGGTTTCCTTGTCTTTTTCAAGATGCTTGAAAAACTGAGAGGATACGAAGATTATCTCTGGAAAAGCAAAAACAAAAATGCAGGCACACTCAGCCAGAAATCTAAGTTCTGTGAGACTCAGTAATGCAGAGATGGACAATCATACAGGAAAAAAAAATCCTGCTGAGGAGAGGACAATTGTCACAGAACTCAGTGTACCAAACATGAATATAAAGGACACACAGGGATTTTGAAAATGCTGCACATCCCTTAATAGTCATCTACATAGGTAATACTGATGATCATTTTATATTCAGACACCAAAGTTAATTGATTTAAAAGTTGATTTACTTTTTATTAAGTTCTCTAGAGCTGCGCAACTAGTTGTTTTTAATTTGTTTTGGTTTTTAGTTTGGGGTCCCTTTATTTTCCCCAACATGATGTTCCTGCATTCATCTATTCTTAAATTGAAGACCACGTAATTTACTTCTTAAAAATTAAAGTCTTGAATGTGAAACCAAGAAATATAATCAAGCAGTAAAACATTCTCTGAATGTAGACCATGATCTCAAGTTCTTTGATTTTTTTTTCCCCCAAGAGTGGAAAATAGACTTCTACATAGGAAAGCTAAAGTATGTTAATACTTTAAATTAAAGGTTTAAGATTATCAGAATGCATTCCAAAGAGTAAAAAAATCAAGTTACATAATTATATTTTAATTAATTAAATTTGGATTATCTACAGAATTGCAGTTTATTAAATATGTTGTTTCCTTTTTAAATAAAACTGCTCAACAGTTAATCAGCAATGAATCATTTTGCAGCTATACAACTTTAAAAAAATACTAATTACCAATTTTAAGTGCTTCCAGCTACAGTAACTTTGTTTTAACGGGTATTTTTGTTTGTTCTTTTCATGTAATTATTTTATTGTGCTTTGCATCTCCAGGCAGTTTTCCTACATTTGGGTAAAATGTTTAGCAGGTTGTAAACTTAATAACTTATGAAAAGGGTAAAATAAAATTTTCTTGAGTGGAACTTGGAATAATTTGAGGGACATTTTTATATACTTTTAAAAATCAGAATTTAATTGGGATGCCAGATTTATAGCAATTTGCATCTTTAATTTTCCAGGTAATCTGGGGTTTAGCATTTGATAAATGATTTTTTAAAGCAAACATGAAGATTTTGTTAATTTATAATTTATTAATGTGTTACTACTGTAATTGAAAATGTTACAGAGACTTTTAAATTCAGTCTTGTTTAGAAAGAAATGTATTAAGCAAAATTATGTGAATAAATATTCCCACAAAATACATCTGAATGGTTAAAAAATACTGGAGGAGAGCTATCAGGGCTGCAACAGTGGATGTCTTTTTTTTTTTAATATCAAAAATACCAATAAATAGATTTCATGTTTTCAACATAGGGAAAATATTATCAGTGATCAATTTAAGCAGTGCACTTTACTCAGTATAATTGAGAGTTACACAGTACTGTTTCCTTATTTTAAGCTTTCTTTACTCTAATGTATTTGTGTTTGCTTTTCTGTTTATTGCTGCTATTCTTATCCTTCTCAATTTTTTTTCTACTCTATTGCTTCTGTTTCATATTTTTTAAAAGGGCACGTACAGGAGCAACTGCTGCTACCCAGAAAAATATGTATATTATAAACAAAGAGTTTTTCATTGCTTTCAGTGTGATTCTAAACCAGGTAATGTTTTCCCTAAAGTTTTACTGTGAAATGTCTTTTGTTATGCTGCAGTTGATAGAAGAGTCCAAAATCTCCATGTGACAGCTGACAGCACAGTTTCATAGGTGCTTTTTTTAACGAGTTATGGAAAATATTCTTCCCTCAAAGAAAATATTCCTTGCCTTAAATTTTTTCTGTTATCATGAAATCTTAATATGAATACACTTCAGTTCACATTTTCAATTTTGTAAGCTTTCTCTCCCTCTCGCTCTCCCTCTTTCTCTCTCTCTCACACACACACACACCAAGAAAAACCTCTTAGAATGTGAAGTTTTTTTTCTACTGGTATATTGTTATGGTAAGAATTATTTTGTTGTCTTCCATTCTTAAAGGAAAAGATTTACTATAGCTGTGGTAGTTAACTATTGATATTCTCTTGGAAGTTGATTTTCTCATATAATTTACTCATTGACTTTTAAAGTTTATTGGCCTAAATTCTCTTTTCCTTCTTTATCCTGTACGATACTCTCACAATCGTATTTACTTAGCCTTTCTTTGTTTGTCATAAGGTTCTGTGCTGCAGCTCCTACAGTAGAAGCTCCTGTGGTTTAAGAGAAAGTTCAGTGTTTGTCAGTGTCAGGTGCTACTTGATTATTTGTCTAGAACAGTGTCTACTTAAATCTGTTTATAGTGATCCCTTTTTTGTTAAAATTTACAAAAGGTAGCATTTTTTTTTCACTTTAAATTCAGTCTCCATCAGTGACTTCCTAAAAAGAAGAATTTAGAAATTGAAATTTTTTTAAAGCCCAGATGCTCCAGTTTTTATTTAAAGTCAAAAATGCTAATCTGGAAAATATTATAAGTAATATTGTACATAATGTCACTTATAATATTTGTAAATTTATATACAGGCACTGAATAGTGTATGTAGGACATAAAATCACATTACATGTTTAAATGTGTAGCTGAAACTACTGACAACTGAATATTATGGAGACAAAATAAAGAATGAAACCCTAGTTTCAAGTTGGTTATAGTTTTCTAGAATCTTTGTAAATAATTGTTTTCAAATAAGATCACAGTTGGGTATATAGAAAGCAATGTGTTTGAAATTTCACTTCAGTGCCGCTCTTTTCTTCATAATGGGTTTATTGCCAATTTTGACTCATCTTACGGTGATCTGGCTTTTTTTCCCCCTAAATGTGTAAGAGAGTGTAAGAATGTATATGAGTACAATTATTGTCTTCTTTTGGCTCTTTCCCAGAGAAATAAACTAAGAATAGTCTTAATCTATGTTTTTCAGATCTGGTTATAAATCAGATATAGATTGTGTTTTAAGAGCAGTGTCTGATTGAAATATAAATAATGGTTTCTATAACTCATTATTTTGTGGGAGCCAAAACAACTAAAAAGTCATGTTGTTAACTGTTGGGTACTGGGTAGGTTTTAGTTTCTTAGTGCAAGTCTTCTATTTCTTTTAAATGTTTTACAGTTATTTCAGTTTTCACCTACTAAACAGTCTACTAGAATGTAGCCCCAAAATGCCTGAGAAGCATACTTGCAGTATGTATTTCAAAAAGATTCCAGTTTAAATGAGTTAATGAAAATACCAGATTTTTTTCAAAGCTTAGTTTGCTTGCTAAATTTGGGTTTAGTGAAGTTTAAGAGCAATTGTTTAACATATTATAGCAAGTCACAGGGATATTCCTTTAAATGAAAAAAGACTGTAAATTTAATGTAAATATTACCTAATTTTATTTACTAGAAGAGAGTTAAAGAAGGGAAGTTTTCTAACAATAAGCTACATTTGAACAATGCATGAAACTCTTTTTTAAAATTAAAGAATAATTGAACTTACCATCTGATTGACATCCACATTATATGTGGATATTAATATCCAGTCATCTTATGTTTTCAAAGAGAAAGTTTCCATATAAATCAGATGATTAGGAATTTTATAAAACTACATAGAGGTAAATATTGCTTTAAATATGAGTACAGTTTGTTAGTTGCAGGAAGTTTTCTAATTCATTTGGGCCATTTTCTTGCATTTTGATTTATCCTGAGGTAAACTCAGAACATATTGACAGCGGGTGGTTAAATGTGAAGTGTCCCTTGTTCTTTCTTAGATATTTTCTAAGGTTAAAAAAAAAATCTAGCATGCCAATATTTTGTCTTTGGCCCATTCCCCTTTGTTTCTGAAGTATGTAACTTCTGATCTTTTTCTTTGCTACAACATACTGTGAGGAACATTATGGTAGTTACATTATCTGTGTTATTGTCCACTTTCCTTCTCTACCCAGATCTTTTCATTCTGAAACTAAATTGTTACTTGGTTTTCTTTACAGGAAATTGCTACTTCGTATACTCCTAGTAGTGATCCTTATTCAGGAACCGCTGGTAAAATTTTTTTGGTAATAACTTACCCAGACAATACTTCGAATACCATATTCTGTGAATGCTGTGCTTAAGCTAAGAAACTGGATGTTCTTTTCAAATCACAGAATTCCTGTATTATATGAATGGGAAATACCTTGTCTTTTAAGTTATCTGATTCTCTATGGAAAGTAGAAGGCATCAGTGAAAACCAGATACGTTAATGTTGAGTTTTATTGAAAATGCAACATTACTATACTTAGGGGAGTTGGCATATTTTCAGATATTTAAGCCATCATTAATTTTAGACCAATAGCTAATAATAAGATAGATTGTTGGTTGCTTGTTTATAGAGAGGCAAAGAGTGGCATGGCATAAACTCACATCCCAGAAATAAATGAAATTTTAAAAAGTGATATTATAGTATCTGTTAACCGACCTTGTGCTTCTTAACTCTGCCCTGGACTGTGAGGCACCTTTCAGGACCCCGAGTCTTAGAATCAGAAGTGATTAATTTTTTCTGTTACTAAATTCTCATGACTTCCTTTTTGATTTGGTATGCTGAGATTGATAAATACTGATGATTTATATTTATAAACTTAGAGTTCTATCAGTATCCTGTTACCATTGAATCTGGTGCCAGCATCTTGAAAAGCTTTCATTATTAGTCAAAAGCATTTTGAGCATCTATGTGCATGTAATACAGTTAGCAGACCCTATAGAGAGATACAAAAGAGATTTTGGAACTTGATGATGATATTGATCTGCATTATAGCAGTCCATTACATTTTATTGCTTTGCAATGACTATATGAGTTTCCTTATTTGAAAATCATGATAATGTTAGATATTTACCTCTACTGCTCTTCTCATGGTTTCCTCAACTCTTCTGTAATACTTTATAATTTCCTCTATTAGAAAATATTTTCCTGTTAAATAAGGTATCAAAAGCATCAATCACAAGAAATATAGAAAATGTGTTAGGAACAACTTGTATTAGTATGTTCTAAACTAAAATGGAACAATTCATTATTGATATTTTAATAAATAAGACTTCAAAATGATCTTGCCAAATTATCCCATTATTTAGAAGTAGAAAATGAGAAGAATGTTTTCAAGGAAGTTTATCACATCCACCCTTATGTCTAGAAGTTGACAGTGCATTACAGTAAAACAGAATTACCTGAATGCTGAAAGGTTACCATGAATTAACTGATGTCACAGTTTATTTTTGTATACAGAAAAAATTGAATTTTTTTCAATTCAACCCATTACCACAAAAATTGGATCTAAAAATATTAGTTGAAATTCTGTAATAGCTTAATAAACGACTGTTTGTAGTGGTAATGGACAAAGAGGCCTTTTTACCGTAACCATTAGGAAAGATGTACTGTGAAATTTCTAATGTAAAACCTATTCTGTAAATTTGTAATTGAAATATTACTGGAGAGCTATTAAGTTTTGGGGAGGGATGGTCTGCCAGTGCACAATCATAACTCTTAAAATTTAGATTGTATTTTAGTAACATTCCATTATGTTTTTAAAAGGAGAGTTATTAATCTTTTGAAGCACAATTTTCATGATGGAAGAGGTATTGAATTTTGTAGCATAATGGTTAACCACATGAGTTCTGGAGCCAGACTGCCTAGTTTTGCCATCTCCTTGACATTGGGTGAGATACTTCTCTGTGCCTCGCTTTCACCTATAAAAAGAGGTAATACTTCTGCCTACCTCAGGGTTGTTGTGAGGATTAAATGGGAAAGTACGTGTATGCACCAGGCACAGAGTAAGCACTTAATAATGTTAGTAGTTTTTATAAACAATAAAAATAGTTGTGCCCATCTGTGAATGAATTTTGTTATTCTCTTCATTCATGATGTGTAGGAGTAATTCATAAACCTTAACTGATATGTTGAAGAAACCTAAGTATTCCAGAGGACAGTGCGGATTCTGATCTTGCTCTTGCTGAAATCTAGAGATTTATTATTTCAACAATTATATATTAAGCACTGCTTGGTTCTGTGGGCTGTTACAGAGCCAAGAATACAGAAATCAAGGAAAACTGACCTCTAGGAATTTAATCTTTAGTGGGTGAAGCAAATAAGGAGTAGTAAATGCCTTGATAGCCATCAGTACACACAGAGGCTGTTGTGGAGGTAATGAGAAGGGTCATTAAACTCAGACTGGGCAAGAGAATGACTAAGTCTTTAAGAAGAAATAATCATAGCTCTAGGGATATGGATCAAAGGACATGTGGAGCAGGAGGCTGTGAATGGGATTCCCAGGCAGAAAGCTTAGCACATACAAGCATGGCACTCTTGGAGGGTTGCTATGTGTAGAGAGGTAAGCAGGTGACAAATCATGAAGAGGTGTATGTGCCAAACTATGATTGAAGGATTTTAAGCAGGAAAAAGACAATCAGATTTACCCTTCAGGTTAGAGACGAATGGGACTAGAGGCAGAGAGACCTGTAGAAAATTTATAGTAATTCAGGCAAGATGATGAGGGGCAAAACTAAAGCAATGACAATAGGGAAAGCAAAGATGGAAGAACTTAACTCACCTTGGTAGTCATTTAGATGTAAGGGATGACAGATAAGACCAAGACAACTCCCCGCTGTACTCCCCGCTGTACTTTTTCCACATCTTGAAGGGTGGAATCTTTTTTTTTATATATAAATTTATTTTATTTATTTATTTATTTATTGGGCTGTGTTGGGTCTTCATTGCTGCGTGCGGGCTTTCTCTAGTTGCGGTGAGTCGGGGCTACTCTTAGTTGTGGTGCGCGGGCTTCTCATTGCGGTGGCTTCTCTTGTTGCGGAGCACGGGCTCTAGGCACGTGGGCTCTGTAGTTGCGGCTCGTGGGCTCCAGAGCGCAGGCTCAGTAGTTGTGGTTCACGGGCTTAGTTGCTGCTCCATGGCATGTGGGATCTTCCCGGACCAGGGCTCGAACCCTTGTTCCCTGCATTGGCAGGCGGAGTCTTAACCACTGCACCACCAGGGGAAGTCCCTGAAGGGTGGACTCTTAAGGACAGAATGTCTCTCCCTGGGAAAAGCCAATTATGCCAGAAGTATCTGCTGGAGAACTAGAGATAAAGAACAACAATTCTAACATGAAAGATCTCAAATGGGTGGGTTGGGTGACTTGGACTCCTCCACCACTAATCTCTCCCTTAACCTCAGATACCTGTTGGAGTAGAGCCATTTCACTAAGTAGGTTTGCTTAGTGAAATGCCAAGATGTACTCTGAAGCATTCTTTTTTTTTTTTTTCTGAAGCATTCTTGAGGTTTTCTCTTTGATTCATTTGTCCCATACCCTGTGCGTTGTACCAGTCTTCCACTACTCTTGGAAGCAGAGTCTTTTTAGTAATAGGAAGGATGAATCCTGCTTTCCTGATGGATATTGCTGTTGGGATGAGAGGGTTAGGCTATGCAAGAGGAGGGCCAGAAGAGGTTTATTAGTTCCTGAAAGACCTTGGGATATCTTTGTATTAGATTAGGTCAAGGAGTCAAGCCCCGCCCCCCCCATTCACTAATCTAATACAGCGTAGCCATGGGAACTTTCACAAAATCTCCAAATTGTTTCAAAGGTGCTCCTGAAGATAACTTGGAACTTCCTAGACTAGGAGTTTCTACAAGGAAAGCCTGTGAGAATAATAGAAACTTAACACCTGAAAGGGAATTGTTCTAAAATGTCAAAAATGCTTATATTCATAAATATTACCACATGATTTAAAATTTGGTTTCCCACATAGAGTGAAAACAGTTTTTCTGCAGTAAGTACCTTAATGACAGAGTTGTTATACCATACAGTGCCTTATTTCTGTGGTTCTTTCCTGTAAACTTATGAATTCAGTGTTCATTATTTTGTGAGATTTCTAAAACTACCTGACCAAAAAATCTTTCCAACAAAATCAGTTTGAGATTTAAATACTTTTGGATTGTCTTGATCATTTAGTAGCTGGATAACTGAAAGCAAACTGTACAGTATTAGCAATGTAAATTTGTATTTTGGAAAAATATCAAGTTACTGTATGTCATGAGCCTTTCAGAGTAACTCATTAATATTTGAAATGTTATTAAATCTGTAAACGTTAAGGATATTCATGTCCAGGTATTCAGAGGATAGCCGTCAAGGAAGTCAAATGGTATATGGTTCAACCATTGCTGGAACTCAAACATTGCAAAGGCTATAAAGGCCTTCCTGAGGTACTTCAGTATCCAAACTATTATCATTTTAGTATATAATCAGTTTAAAAACTATCAATGAAATATTTTACATTCTTTTTGTTTTTCAGTCTTTGAAATCTGGTATATATTTTATATTTATAGCAGATCTGTGTTCAGAACTAGCCATATTTTAAGTGCTCAAGAGCCATATGAAACCAGTGGCTACCGTGTTGGTTGCACAGGTCTAGATGACTGGGAGGTTGTTTTTCTACTCTGTCCTTAACCTGAATGTTTTTGAAAGCCTTGTAATTCCAACTTGTGAAGACCTGAGTTTCTCAAAGTTAATGTAGCTACTACGCATGAGCAGAATTGGTCCTATGTTGTTACTAAATTGAGGCAGAGTTGCCAGATTTTTTTCAATGAAAAGGGGTGGAAATATCTTGAAAAGGTTGATGGTCTAATGAATCCTCTTTGTGTGCTCTTATAGATGTCACTGGCTTTTGTCATCATCAGTTTTTTTGGTGAGCACACACAGGCTCTGAATAACTGGTCAGTTTGATAGTTAGGAATTAGTGTATGAAGTTTTAGCCAAATGACCAGTAGGAATTGTGAGCAGTGCTGATGATAGCACTAGTCTAAGTTGTCCCCTGTGTCGAGCTCTGTGGGGGCAGTTTCATGAGTTTCAGGCCTTCTAGCCAGTAGTTGACTTTTTTACCACATCCATGCTTAAACTTCTAAACTTGTTCACCTGACCCTCATTCACAAAACTGAGACTCTTCAGAATCCAGCTTGAGAGTCACCAATAGTCAATTCTAAGCTCTCTTCAGTAAGATGTTCTCTAGTTTGTGTGGGATTCTGTGCTCAAGTGAGCTGTTGAAAGGAGTCAGGGGGTGGGATTGCCAGGGAGTTTGTCTGCAAGAATGGACTACACCGAGGGAAGACAGTTATTATACTCTTCTGCTTTGGGATCCTCATAAGCCAGTGATTCTCAGCACTTGGCTAAACATTAGATCAACTCAGAAGGTAGGAAGGGAATCAGAGGCAGCTTTTTAAAGATATTAAAGGTCCCACCCCAGAGATTCTTGAGTTGATTGTTCTGGTGTGATCCTGTTGTGTAGCCAGTGTACAGCCCTTATCTAGGGCTTCCTCATACCCCCAAACTAGGGTGTCAGCCGTTGAGGAGGAGAGTGCCAGACATGTTTCAGACCTCTGCAACTAAGCTGTAGCTTCATCCCCTCCAATTCTCTTTCCTGCTTGATCGAACTCTTGGATCTTTTTGAATGAGAGAACTGCTCCTGTATTGTTATGCATTCTTCCCAGCTCTGTGGTTCGTAGAATAAACTACTTTATTCAGCCAGGCTTACATCCTTGATTTGCACAGCGAAGTTTATAGATTCTTAAAAGCCCTTTCTGCCTCCAGAATACGGCTCTGATAAATCAAAAGCCCTTTGGCTTTCAGGCTCCCGTCTCTTCCTTTGGCTTTCAAAAACTCAGCTTTGACACTTGAAATTGAAATTGAAATTGTCTTTGTTTTAATCCATATTGTCTCTCCCTACTGAAGCAGCAGCTGCCAATGAGTCACTGAGTAAGCTGCCATAGCAACCAGGAATGCAAGGAATGAAAAATGTAGCAGTTAATAATTCAAAGATAGTGTTTTATTACACTCACATCAATCACTAGAAAGCACTGTGGTAACTGTGTGGGCATGTGAGTAGCTATAGTCTCGTATAGTTTTCATTCTTAATGTTGGTGATGTTCAGAAGTCTTCTCACCATGAAGAAGAATGTGTGGGAGTTACTTGAACTAGAATGCAGGGTAAACTGAAGTGGTTCATTCATTTAGCACATATTGATTGAACATTTGAGAGATGGAAGATACTGTGTGAGACACTGTGTGGACACTGATCAGGAAAAAAGATAGATCCTGCCTTTAGGGAGCTTATGGTTCATTATTCCTATAGCAGAAGTTGGTAATCAGCTATGGCACAGCAGATACATAAGTAACGTGGATGCATGAAATCTAGCTCTTTTTCTTTCTTTCCAGTTTTATCAAGCACGTGTAAGTTTAATGTGTACAGCGTAATGATTTGACTTACATACATCATGAAATGATTACCACATCTATCATCTCATGTAGATACAGAATAAAAGAAAAAGAAAAAATTTTCTTTGTGCTGAAAACTCTTAGGATTTACTGACTTAACTTTCATATATAATACATCAGTATTATATTTATCATGTTGAATATTACATCCCTAATAATTATTTATCTTATAACTGAAAGTTTGTGCCTTTTGACCACCTTCTAGCCTGGTTCTTTTTTTTTTTTTTTTTTTTTTTTTTTTTTTTTTTTGTGGTACGCGGGCCTCTCACTGTTGTGGCCTCTCCCATTGCGGAGCACAGGCTCCGGACGCGCAGGCTCAGCGGCCATGGCTCACGGGCCCAGCCGCTCCGCGGCATGTGGGATCCTCCCAGACCGGGGCACGAACCCGCTTCCCCTGCATCGGCAGGCGGACTCTCAACCACTGCGCCACCAGGGAAGCCCTAGCCTGGTTCTTGAATAAGCATTTGTGTCAGATCTTTCAAGGCCTAAGGTTATTAAAGTCATCAGAAAATATTTGTGCATCTGGTAACAGTTGCATACCTTGTGCCAGACCTGGGTATGTGTCAGTACTGCTAAAACAAAGGTGAAAACAGATGAAAGTGTTCCAAATGCTAGGATTACAGTAAAGACAAGCAGATAGATTTGTTAACTCATTTCCATTTTTAGAGGCCTGTTTCCTCAATGAGAACGGTGTTATATTTCTAATCAAATTTTTTTCTTCTCAGCATATTAAAAGCAACTGATACTTTATAATTTACATAGGGCAATAACATCCATTGTAAGTATACAATCTGATGAGTTTGGACACACACATACACTTGTGAAACTATCACTACAACCAAGATGAGTACATTTCCATCCCCCCTCAAAAGTTACCTCAAGCCCCTTTACAGTCAGTTTCCACCCATCCACCCTCAGGCTTGGACAGCCGTTGATCTGCTTTGTGCCACTATAGATTAGACGAAAACATTCAGTGTGTACTTTGTGTCAGGCTTGTTTGGCTCAGCATATTTGTGAGAAGCATCAGTGTTGTTGCTTGAATCAGTTCTTTTTTATTGCTGAGTAGTAGTGTATGAATGTGAATATCATATAGTGTGTTATTCATTCTCCTGTTGGTGGACACCTGAGCTATTTCTAGTTTGGGGCTATTATGAATAAAGTGGCTATGAACATTTATATATAAATCTTTATGTGAACATGTGATTTAATTTCTCTTTAATAAATACCTATGAGTGGAATGACTGAATTGTATGGTAAATATTTGTTTAAATTTATAAGATACCACCAGACTGTTTCCAGAGTTGGCTGTACCATTTTACATTTCCACCAGCAATGCATGAGGATTTTGCCACATCACTGTCTTTTTAATTTTGACCATTCTAGTGGGGTATGTTGTGGTATCTTCTGGTTCAGTTTGAATAGACCTAACCACTAATAATGTTAAGCATCTTTTTATGTGCTCATTTGCCACTCATTTTTTTAGTGAAAGGTCTGTTCAAGTATTTATCCTATTACTTTTAACAGTTTGGTTGAGGTATAATTTACGTAAGCATAAAATCCAACCATTTAAAGTGCACAGTTCCGTGGCTTTTAGTATATTTACAAAGTTGTGCAATCCTCAACCCGTCTAATTCTATAATATTTTCATCACCATAAAGAAACTTTATACCCATTAACAATCACTCCTCATTTCCCCCTTCTCAGCACTTAGGCAACCACTAGTCTATATTCTGTCACCATAATTTCCCTTTTCTGGATATTTCATATAAAGAGAATAATACAAAATATGGTCTTTTGCATCTAGCTTCTTTCACCTAACGTGTTTCTGAGGTTCACACATGTTTAGCATGTATTAATAATTCTTTACCTAGTTTTGCTGAATAGTATTCTGTTGTATGTATTGATATATACCACATTTGTTCTTTTACTGATGGATAAAATTTGGGTTGTTCCCACTCTTTTTTGTTATGAATAATGCTGTTAGAAACATTCACCTTCAAGTCTGTGTGGATATATATTTTTCATTTGTCTTAGGTAAGTACCTAGAAGTAGAATTGTTGGGTTATATGCATGTAGTCGTCATCCCATCCCAGCCTGAGGATATGGTGGAGGCTCACTATTATCTCATTCCCATATCACTATGTTAAGTTTCTGCTGTTCTGTTCACCTTTTGCTTGGCACAAGTAGTGTCTCATCCTCAGGCTAGCTGTAATGTTTGGCCTTCTCTGGTTGCCCCCAAGATGATACTTTTTCCAACAATACCCCTGAGCATGAGTTTTCTTACATTTTGCTCCAAATCAGTCCAACCCCTCCAGCAGGAAGGCTGCAGATACAGCCTGCCCACTCTGGTCGAATTACAGTGCCACCAACTTGGGAGATTTCTGGGGAGAGGTGGAGCTGCTCCAGGCTGAAGTGCTGGGCTCCCACTGATTTTGCCAAGATTCAGTAGGTTTTCTTAAGTAAATGTTGCCTGTTTTTTGCATGCCTTTGGCCAGTTTCCAGTTTTGAAATGATAGTTTTGTCATATTTTATCATTATTTTGTGGGGATGAAATTTGCCATACTTCTTACCAGTTATTCCTAAAGTCTCACAGGGCTGCTTATTTTTAAATTGGGTTGTGCATCATTTCATTATTGAGTTGCAAGAGTTCTTTATATGTTCTGCACACAAATCTGTAATCAGATATATGATTTGCAAATACTTTCAGTCTGTGGCTTGCCTTTTCATTTTCTTAACAGTGTCTTTGAAAGAGCAAAAGTTTTCAATTTTGATGAAGTTCAATTTCCTTATTTTTTTCCTGTTTATGCTTTTTGTGTCCTAAGAAATCCTTGCTTAATACAGAGATCTTTGTCCATAGCTCTTACATTTAGATCTGTGATACAATTTGAGATAATTGTTGTATATGGTGTGAAGGTAAGTATTGAGGTTTATGTTTATCCATATGACTCTCCAGCTTATTTAGATCATTTGTTGAAATGATTCTCTTTTCCCTGTTGAATTAACTTGGCATTTTGTTGAAATTAACTTGGCATTTTGTTGAAAATCAAATGATATGTGTGGATCTGTTTCTGGGATCTATTTTGTTCCATTGAACTATATGTCTTATGCCAATGTTACATTGTCTTGATTATTGTATAGTCTTAAATCATTGCCTTCAGTTTTGAAAAAAAATTTGCTGGGCATAGAATTCTACATTGTAATTTTTTTTTCCTTCAGTACTTTAAAGATACTGCTTCATCGTCTTCTCTCTTACATAGCTTCAGGCAAGAGGTTTGCCATCATTCTTTTTAAAAAATTTTTTAATTGAGACGTAATTTGTATACCATACAATTCACCATTTTGAAGTGTACTATTCAGTGTTTTTGGTATATTCACAAGGTTATGCAACCACCACGACTGTCTAATTCCAACACATGTACACTACTCCAGAAGGAAACCCCATGCCCATCAGTAGTCCCACCCAATGTCCCCTTCCCCCTTGCCCCTGGTAACTGCTAAACTGCTTTCTCTCTCTATGGATCTACCTATTCTGGATATTTCATGAAATGGAATCATAGAATATGTGTTCTTTGGTATTTGGTTTCTTTCACTTAGCATGATGTTCTCAAGGTTTATCCATGCTGTAATACATAGTAGTACTTCATTTCTTTTTATGGTTGAATAATATTCCATTGTATGGATATACCACATTTTTTTGATGGACATTGGGTTGTTTCCATTTTTTACTATCTTAAATAGTGTTACTGCGATCTTTTGTGTACAAGTCTTTTTGTAAAAGTATGTTTTCAATTACCTTTGGTATACACCTAGTAGTAGAATTGCTGGGTCATATATATGGCAACTCTGTGATTAACTTTCTGTAAACTACCAAACTTTCTCCAAAATGGCTGCATCAATTTACATTCCCACCAGCAATGCATAAAGGTTCCAATTTCTCCACATCCTCACCAACACGTTGTTCATCTTTTTTTTTTTTTTTTTGCGGTACGCGGGCCTCTCATTGTTGTGGCCTCTCCCGTTGCGGAGCACAGGCTCCGGATGCGCAGGCTCAGCAGCCATGGCTTACAGGCCCAGCCGCTCCGCGGCATGTGGGATCTTCCCGGACTGGGGCACAAACCCATGTCCCCTGCATCGGCAGGCGGACTCTCAACCACTGTGCCACCAGGGAAGCCCCATCTTTTTTAATATAGCCATCCTAGTGACTTTGTGAAGTAGTATTTCATTGTGGCTTTGATTTGCATTTCCATGACTATGTTCAGCATCTTTTCATGTGCTTATTGGCCATTTGTATATCTTTGGAGAAATGTCTTCAGATCCTTTCCCCATTTTAAATTATTTGTCTTTTTATTGTTGAGTTTCAAGAATTCTTTTTAATATGTTCTGGATTCTTAGACCCTTATCAGATATATGATTTGCAAATATTTAAATATTTTCTGGGTTGTCTTTTCACATTTTTGATAAAGTGACTTTTGTAACACAAAAGATTTTAATTTTGATGAAGTACAGTCTTATCTATTTTTTTCCTTGGCTTCTTGTGTTTAGGTGTCATCTGTGAAACCATTGCCTAATCCAAAGTTAGAAAGATTTACACCTGTGTTTTCTTCTAAGAATTTTATAATTTAAGCCCTTACATTTAGGTAAGGTCTTTGATCAATTTGGAGTTAATTTTTATGTATAGTATGAGGTATTGGGGTCCAAGTTCACTCTTTTGCGTGTAAGTATCCAGTTCCAGCACTATTTATTGAAAAGACTGTTCTTTGCCGCATCTTCCTTTTTTGAAAGTCAGTTGACTATAAATGTATGGATTAATTTCTCAACTCAGTTTTATTCTATTGATCTATGTCTGTCCTTATGCCAGTATCACACAGTCCTGATCACTATCTGTAATATGTTTTGAAGCTGGGAAGTGTTCTTGGCTTAGAAATGTAGGAAGTTTTCCATGGCAGTTGACCTAAAGATAAGGTGATACCAGTTTGTAAGTATTAGCATAGCTTTACATTTTTGTACACAGTAAATGATGATGTAATCCAAATGGTAGGAAGATCCTTGATTGGGCACTCTTCCACTATTAGAGTTGATGAATTTTTGCTTGATAGTATTTTCATAAATACTATACTGTACTTTACCTTGTCTAGCAAGGTGAGACCTCAAACCATGTTGATGGTTGCTGGTATTTGATTTGTTAGCTGACAGTCAAGTCAGGACAGCTTCTAAAAAATCTTCCTTTGAAGATATCCCTTGCTCTTGGATTGGAAGAATTAATATTTTTAAAATGGCCCTACTACCCAAAGCAGTCTACAGATTTAATGTGATCCCTATCAAATTACCCATGTCATCTTTCACAGAACTAGAACAAGTAATCCTGAAATTTATGCGGAGCCATAAAAGACCCAGAATTGCCAAAGGAATCCTGAGGAAAAAGAACAAAGGTGGAGGCATAACCCTCCCAGACTTAAGAAAATACTACACAGCTGAAGTAATCAAAACAGCATGGTATTGGCACAAAAACAGACATATGGATCAATGGAACAGAATAGAGAGCCTCAAACCCACACACCTAAGGTCAATTAATTTTCGACAGAGGAGGCAAGAATATTCAGTGGAGAAAAGACAGTCTCTTCAGCAAGTGGTGTCGGGAAAGCTGGACAGCCGCCTGCCTGTAAATCAATGAAGTTAGAAGTCTCCCTCAAACCCTACACAAAAAAACTCAAAATGGCTTAAAGACTTGAATAGAAGACATAACGCCATAACACTCCTAGAAGAGAACATAGGCAAAACATTCTCTGACATAAATTGTAGCAGTGTTTTAAGTCATTCTCCCAAGGCAATAGAAATAAAAGCAAAAATGAACAAATGGGACCTAATCAGACTTACAGGCTTCCTTTGCACAGCAAAAGAAACCATAAAACGAAAAGGCAACCTACAGACTGGGAGAAAATATTTGCAAATGATGCAGCTGACAAGGGCTTAATTCCCAAAATATAAAAACAGCTCATACAGTTTAATAAACAAACAAAAAACCAACAAAGCCCTATGAAAAGATGGGCGGAAGACCTAAATAGACATTCCTCCAAAGAAGACATATAAATGGCCAGTAGGCACATGAAAAGATGTTCAACTTCCCTAATTGGGACAGAAATGCAAATCAAAACTACAGTGAGGTTGGGCTTCCCTGGTGGCGCAGTGGTTGAGAGTCTGCCTGCTGATGCAGGGGACCCGGGTTTGTGACCCGGTCCGGGAAGATCCCACGTGCCGCGGAGCGGCTGGGCCCGTGAGCCATGGCCGCTGAGCCTGCGCGTCCGAAGCCTGTGCTCTGCAACGGGAGAGGCCACAACAGTGAGAGGCCCACGTACCGCAAAAAAAAAAAAAACCTACAGTGAGGTATCACCTCACACCAGTCAGAATGGCCATCATTAAAAAGTCTATAAATAACAAATGCTGGAGAGGGTGTGGAGGAAAGGGGACCCTCCTACACTGTTGGTGGGAATGTAAATTCGTACAGCCACTATGGAAGACAGTTTTATACATATATACATAAACTGAATCACTTTGCTGTACACCGGAAACTAACACAACATTGTAAATTAACTATACTTCAATTTAAAAATACCTGGTGGAATAAAAAAATAAAATCTTTCTTTGAGACAATTGCAAAAGTAAATATGTAAGTACTTAAGAAGTAATACTACCTCAGATCTTACAGTATAAACCACTGTTAATATTTGGTGAATATATCACTTATCTACCTGTGCAAACATAATTTTACATAAATAGTGTCATACCATACTTGTTGTCTTTCAGTCTGCACATCCAACAAATATACCATAGATATCTTTGTCATTAAATACAGATGTATTTCATAGTTTTGATGATAGCATTATACCACTGTTGAAGTAACTGTAATTTCATTAATACTCTTATTGTTGAAATTTCAAGTTTTATCCAACTTAACACTCCCACCAACAGGACATGTAAGTTCAAGTTTTACTTTGGGCAAAACTGAATTTTGTCACTATTTTTCTATCTTTGCTATATCTACCATTGTTCTATATCCTCTTCCCTGTTTAATTTTCTTCTGTTAAGATGTGTGAAAGAAGTTTACTTATCCACCAATATCTCTTGAAATTAAAAAGAGGACAACTGAAGAGTATAATTGAGTACAAAATGAAACTGGAGTTGTGTAATGCCAGGGGCATAAGTTAACCACACATGATGATAAAAATAAAACTATTAATTAAGCTTTTCACATCAGCCCTTTGATAGTTCTTTTATTAGGATTTTGTGTAATGAGCTTATGCTAATAAAAATGATATCTTGTATTTTGGAACACTCACTGTGTGCCAACAGTCATGCTAAGCACAGGTATCTCATTTAATGCTTAGAACAGCCTTGTCAGAAAGGGATTTTTATCCTTACCTTCATAGATGAGGAAGCTTGAGGTTAAGTGATTTGACCAAGGGAAAACCATGGGTAGGTAGGTGACTGAACCAAAATTGTGATTATGAATATTAGGGTTCCTGGCTCCAGAAATTTGATAGTGTACCACCAGAAGATTATAGAGAGGTTATAAAAGCAGAGGTTGATGTTAGTCTAGGATTTCCTAGTATCAGAAATAGCAAACCCTTTTATCTTAATGGAGCTGATCAGTGAAGCTATCTTATAGTAAGTAGGTTGCTTGATTAGTCATGGGATGCCTCAATAGAGGTTAAACAGAGCACAGATGTGTCAAGGACCTTGAGGATCCTCTATCTCCAAAGGCAGATTGAGTGGAAACCTCAAAGCCCAATGAGGGGGAGTAGGACCTAAGTTGAAGGTCAGTTTGGAGAAGTTGTAGGGGGCTACATGGTTACAGATTTAGTTAGGCACTTAATTTGTAGCTGAGGAGAATAAGGCCCTTCGTAAACCTCACCTGAGTGTGCCTAGGAGCTTTTAATGCCTCAGATTTGAAATACAGTACTTTAATACTGTAACCAAACTCTATCTTTTCAACCACATACACTATACTTTTCCATGTACCCTAAGCCCCAGTTAAAATCATTTGCAATATCTTCAAAAGACCTTTGTAGCAATCCAAGGGAATGGATGTCTAGATTATTTTTCCCTCACATCTTTGCTTATGAACATTCTGCCATTCTATAAGACCTTTCAAAATGTCCTTTCTTAGAGAAAGCTGCTTCTGATGGTGCTAACCTATTATGAACCACACCCCATAATTAATAATTTGTAAATACTTCCTTCATCACACTTAGCCTAATGCCTTTCATTAGCTATTTATTTTCTTGTCTGATTCCATCTAATAGCCTTTAAGCCAGAGGGTGAACTAGTTTTAAATCATGTCCACAAATTCTTTGGTGTTTCTCCAGTCAAGAGGTAAATATCAACTTCATTTCTCTTGAGTACAGACTGGCCCTCCTAATTTCTAACGAATGCAGTGGAAGTGATACTGTATGACTTCTGAGGCTTGGTTAGAAAAGGCAGTATGCTTCTGTCTGGCTCTCTCAGGAGGTTTTCCCATGGGGCCAAGTTTTCATGCTCTGGGGAAGTCCAGGCCATATCAGATGCCAGATATTTGAGTGAGGAAGCCTTCTGGATGACTCCAACCCCAGCTGCTATCAGATTACAACCATGCGAGAGACCCTGGGTGAGAACTACCTAGCTGAGTCCATTCGACCCCCAGAATTGTGAGAGATGATGATACATGATATTTTTGTTTTATGCTACTAAATTTGGGGTAGTTTGTTACACAGCAGTCACTAGAACAGAGACCTCTAGAAGAAACACTGGAGAACATCCACTGGGATGGTCCTTCACCATCTTCATGTTTGGCTACTTCTCAAGCAGTGCCCATGGCATGTGTTTTTTCTAAATCCTCTGTTGACCAGGGCTCTTACAAAAGCTTCTCTTTGTCTCTGCATCCTCATGCTCTTGGAATCCTTGCAGCTACAAGAGATGTACACACAACTTTCCAAAAATGGGCAAGCAAAGTTAAATCAATAAAGATACTACTAAATTCAAGCAAGAAGGAAAGTAGTACAAGTTAAAACAGTTGTTGAGGACAGTTAACCTTGTTCTCTTTAAGCCCTTCCTGAATGTCAGTGGCTCATTCTAGATATTTGTTAGCCACATACATGCTGCTTAGTTAATATTCATTTTTGCTTATTTTCCTAGGAGCTGAAATGGGCTGTGTATAATTGTTTGGAGCTTAAGGTAAAGCAAAGAAAAAGGTTATTTTAGTTGATGGTTCTAATAATCCTTTTGATAATTTTAAAATAAAAAAATTTCAGCAAAATACTGGATATTTGTTGTAGAAATTTTCAAAAATACGAGTAAAGCACAAAGGAGAAAACATCATGTTTTTCCCTTCCCCATTTCCCTTAATTTTTTTTCCCCCTTAATTGGTATGTATCATTCCAGACTCTTATTCTATGCCTGTATGTTCATGGGATTCCATTAAGTATTATCAGATCATGTTACTCCTCTGCTGAAAATCCTCCATGGATCCCATCTTACTCAAAGCCACAGCTGAAGTCTTCACCATGACCTAAAAGACCCTATAACATCTGGAGTGTGTGCATGCATACACAGACGTATACATTCCAGTGGCTGTAAGTCGTTTCCCCCGCTCTTCCTCCTGTTCCCTTGTGGCCATGTTGATCATTTAATGTTCCTAAAATACAGCAGGCAAGCCCCTGCACCAGAGCCTTTGCACTTGCTCTTCTCTCCGCCTGTGACCTTCCTTCAGGTCTCACAAGCATCCTCTTCCACTTTTTTTGTCGCTTTGGTTCAGCTGTTGCCGTATCAGAGAGACTTTCCTTAACCATACAGTACAGAACTGGAATACCTTACCAGCCCACTGAGCTCCCCTCACATCTCCTATTTTCCTTCCCCTGCCTCACTCTTTTTCTATATCACATATTTGACGAATTTGGCCTATGAGCCTTAGTTTGCTGACTCGTGTTCTAGGAGATTTAGGTGTTATATTTAGCCTGTGATCCATTTCCTTTTTTTTTTAACTGTGGTACAAAGTATGGGTCAAGGCACTTTTATTTTTCTTTTTTCGCATATGAACAATTATTCTAGCACCACTTGTTTAAAAGACTGTTCTTTGATTATATTGTGTCAAAAATCAATTATCTGTACATGTGTGGGTTTGTTTCTGGATTCTCTGTTCTGCCTCTGTTTCTGCCCTTCCCCTGTACTACACTATCTTGATTACTGTAGCTTTGTGCTTTGTAGTAAGTCTTGAAATGAGGTAATGTGAGTCTTCCAACTTTATTCTTTTTTTTTCCACCAAATATTTTAGTTTTTTTAGTTCCTCCCTCCCTCCTTCCCCTCCTCTCCGTTCCTACTTCCCTTTTATTACATTGGCTAGGATCTCCAGTGTGATGTGAATGAAAATGCTAAAAGCTGAGAACCTTGCTTGTTCTGGAACTTAAAAGGAAAGCGTTCAGTCTCACTACTAAGTTTATGTTAGCTTAGGTGTTTTGTAGATGCCATTTATAAAATTGAGGAAGTTGCCTTTTGTTCCTATTTCCTAAGACAATTTATCATGAATGGATATTGAATTTTGTCAAGTGCTTTTTCTCTCATCTATTGAGATGCTTATGAGGTTTTTCTTCTTTGATCTGCTAATATGAATTTCACTGATTTTTGAATGTTGAACCAACCTTTTATATATTTCTCAATTCAATTTGCTAATATTAGTTAAGGATTTTTTTTTTTCTTCTATGGCCAGGAAGGATGTTGGTCTATAGTTTTCTTTTCTTGCAGTATCTTTGCAGGGTAATGGAAGTCTCATTAAAAGATGTTGAGACGTGTTCCTTCCTCTTTTATTTTCTGAAAGAGTTTGTATAGAATGCTGTAAAATTTCCTTTGTGCTCTTCTTTAGCTGTATCCCACAAACTGTGATATGCTGGTTGAAAACAAGGTTGGTTGAAAACAAGGATGGGGGTAGACTATATTGGTAGTATAAATAACATTTATCACATTAGACTTGAGCCAACTGCTTGTCTCTTGAGGCAGACAGATTCCCTGAGTGAAGACAAAGAATTCTTCCAAATCAGGCTGAAGAGTCTCTGAAGAGAACAGACTGACCATTGCCACCAGGATAGCGCTAGTATCTGTTCCCGCTCCTAATGAGCTTATAATGTTTGTACAGTAATGATGTCAGCAGAAGTATTTTGTTGACTTGAGGTTAGGCTCCAATTTTTATAAGACTGAAGGGTTGGGGTTAATAAATGTGAGGAAAATTCAAAAATCATAAAAGACCTGCCCTCCGATGCATATAAAGTAACAGCTGTCAGTTTAAATGTTTGTCAGTGAGGTCAGGTTGGGGATGAAAATAATCTAGCAGTCAGTCAGATGTAGAGCAGTAACTGGACTGAGAAGAACACAGGAGGGGTTTTGCCTTTTCCTATACCGCAGAGACAGTGGGAGAATGAAAATAGAGCAGTGAGAATTGTGAAAGCATTCTGTGAAAACATTAGGTGATGGCTAGGGGGCACCAAAGTACGGTAACAAATAAGATGAGCAGTAAAGAAGAAAATCTGAGATACCAGGAAATTAATCTTATTCTGCCACGTTGGGTGGAGGCTGTCTGTTTTGTCGTCATCTCTTTGATCTGAGGACCTCGGGTTGGCAGTCTTCATCTGCAGATCATCTGCTCCTAGAGGATTGTTAAGACTCGAGCTTAAGCTCTCCTGGAAAGGTCTATTCATCAGGACTCAAAGGTATTGATAATTTTTCTCTGATATTAAAACACTTTTAAAATTTCTCTTATGATTTGTAAGTTTTTGTTCTTTTAGCCCTAGTTTTGAAAATTAAAGAGAGCTCTCAGAATACTTTTAAGTTAGTTAAAATTCAAATTACCAAACAAATTAAGTTATTTCTACTTTTCTTCCTTTTATAATGTGAAGAAGCAAATCACAAGTTACCTTGTAACCATTACAGGACCCAAAAAACACTGAGTTGTAAAAGACACATTGGAAGTTTTAGTGTTCTCAAATTGGGAAAGGCAAAAATAAAGAAGATTGACAAGGAGACAAGATAGAAACATAGTAAGAAGTATCTAACTGCAGTTTTTACAAGATGACAATGTAAAAACAGCAGCAATAAGTGATGATTATAGGAAACTTTAACACAAAGTTTCTTCTTTTTGAAAAAATTATTTAAGAGTATACCAAAAACACATAGATTTCACAATATTTTTATCTTTAAGAAGAAACTATCTGGGCACAAAATGAGTTGGGTCATTTTACAGAAAGAAAACCCTAATTTTAATTTGATTCTTGTGTTATATCACCCAAATAATGATTCACAGTGAAGGCTCTGTCTGCCTTTCATTAATGCAGCTTTCTAAAGCCTTCTAAATATTTGTTAAGACGCATGTAAACATGTAATTTAAAGTTTTAGTTCTGCTTTAAAATAGTATTACCTATTATATTGAATTTACCATCTTAGTAAAATGAAGTTTCAATGATAAATGGTTAAACCATATTCATTATCTGATGTGTATGAGATGTATTATTTTGTTACTATACTATAATATAGTCTCAACCATTTTATTAGTTACTGCCTTAACCAAAATAACTCATTTTATTTCCTCCAAACAGAACTAGAATACATAAAACCAAAAAGTGTTTAAATATTTTTCTCCATGCATGGCTGCACATTTTGTATCTTTTATAGATTTTAAGATTTTGCAAAAATAAATATTTTCCAAGGCATCTGCACTTACTCTTTGTCATTCTATAATTTAAAAAATAGGAAACAAGCATAAATTAAAACCATATTATGTGACCAGCATTTCGTATCTTTTTCTTAGAAATTGTCAAGGTATCCAAAGATTGTTTATTAATTTAGCTCAATTTAATATTAACCTAAGTTATTAACAAAGTTAACTATGGATTGGGAAACTGCAATTTAAGTGTACACATTAAGTCTTTATGGTTTGTAGCATAATAAGAATTGCACATGACTAAATCAACTTGACCTAAAATGCAAGCGATTTAGAAAAGTTCAAATCATAAAAATGTTAAATCCAAGTCTTATACAAACCAGTACATTGCACTAAGATGATTTTTATGTGATGGTACATCAGTGAGAAGACCGAGAGCTGTTTTTAAACTAAAGTCATTCCAATTTGTCCAGAGGGATATGATCAGGAATATTACGTGAACTCTTTTCTAGTATAACTGTTTATTTCTGATATACAATGAACCTCTGCATCCATAAACCAAAAATTTATATTATGTCAAAAGTTTTAACTTTCCGGCTTTTTGAATCTGATAGCCTAGCATCTAATGCCATTACTCAAACTAACAATTAACTTTTTTCTCCTGTATTAGTTTTAGCAAGAAAAATTTGAGAAGGCAATATGTGTAAAGCTTGAGACTTTAAAAAATTTTACTCGAATTTTATCTGGACTAGATGAATATGTGAGTAACAACAGATAACTTTTTGATTAATTTTTTAAAAATAATTCCTAGGGAAAAGAGGTGGGGGAGGAGGGAACCAGCTACAGGCAGATGAGATGGGAAAAGTTAACCTACTACCTGGTAATTATATAATTCTGAAAAGTATAATTTTATATTTATAGAAAGAGTTGTAGGATTTATAGTACAACCTGTGTCCATTTGAAAGGTTTGTTTCTATCCTTCTGTCAGAGATAAAATCATCTTGTTGGGCCAAGGGAATCATTGGGATTTGGATGCTACAGTTTCCCTTGGGTCTCCTTTATGATTGCCTAGAGGCTTCTAGTTCTTCCTCTTTTTGGCTAGAATGGGAGAATTTTCCAGTGGTTTACAGTGTCAAGTTTTTGCATCTCCTGGACCCATCGATGGAAAGAAGTGCTTGAATGAGGTCAAGAAAGTTTGGAGTATATGGGCCAGGACAGGACTTGGGAAGTCCTTAATGATGGCACAATGATCTGAATATAACCAGCATTAGAAGTTGACATATTAGGGACTTTTTCATATAGAGGTTGCAATTTTAAGGGACTCTGAATTATTATGGATCATTCCAAAGATGGAAAAGGAGAGAAGAGAAAGGCAAGATGATAAACTGGAAAGTGCAGAACAGGGTTTAGGTGAATCCACAAGTGAGGCAGATTTTTAATTTTTTACATTTTATTGGTCTAGGGAAAGAGTCTTTTAGGGAAATTTTAGAATCTGGACTGTATTTAGAAGCCTCTCCTACCAATTTTTAGCTATATTTTAAAGTAACTTTATACTCACAAAGAATTGCAAAAAATAGGACTGAGAATTCCTGTGTATCTTCACCCAGAATTCCCCAGATGGCCCAGTGGTAAGACCTTATATAACCATAGTTCTTTATCAAAAACAAGAAGTTGACAGTGGTACAGTGCTTTTAACTAACTACAGACTTATTCAATTTTTACCAAGTTTTACACGCATTCTTTTTTTTTAAATATATAGTTCTATGACATTTTATCACATATATAGATTCCTATACCTGCCACAACAATCAGGATACACAACTTTCCCATTGCCGCAAAGAAATTCTCTCATGCTAACGTTTTTATAATCATACCTTCTCTATAGTTGTAACCACTGGCAACCACTGATCTGTTCTTTCTCACTATAATTTTGTCATTTCAAAGTGGAAATTTATAATTTCTATAAATGGAATCATACAGTTTATAACCTTTTGAAATTGGCTTTTTTTACTCAGGATAATAGCCTTGAGATCTTTTCAATGTATTGCAGGTATCAATAGTTCCTTCCTTTTTATTGATGAGTAGTATTCCATTGTATGGATGTACCACAGTTGATCCATTCACTTTTTGTAGGACATTTTTTATTGTTTCCAGAGTTCAGATTATGAATAAAGCTGCTATAAACATTCATTTACAGATTTTTGTCTGGACAGATTTTTGTGTTTTCATTTCTCTAGGATAAATACCCAGGAGTATGATTGCTGATTCTTATGGTAAGTCTATGTTTAACTTAATAAGAAACTGCCAGACTTTTTTCCAAATTAGATGTATCATTTCATATTCCCACCAGCAATGTATGAGAGATCCAGTTGCTCTATATCCTCACCAGCAGTTGGTATTGTGGATTTTTTCTTGCCATTTTAGTAGGTTTCTAATTGAATTTTTTGTTTTCTACTCTTGTATTTAGAGAATTCCTTATATATTATGAAAATAGGTCTCACGTGAGAACTGTGAATTTCAAATGTATCTCCTAGTTCATATCTTGTATTTTCATCTGCTTAACAGGGTCTGTCTCATAGCAAAAGGATTTGGTATTGATAAAATTCAATTTGTTGGTATTTTTCTTTTATGATCATGATTTTGGTGTCATTGCTAAGAACTATACCTAACCCATAAGATTCTTTCCTATATTGTCTTTTAAAAGATTCATGATTTCACTTTTCACATTTATATCTATGATCCATCTTGAGTTAATTTTTGTGTCAGATGTGAGGTTTATGTTGAAGCCTAAAAATGTACAGTTATTCTAACACCATTTATTGAGAAGCCATTTTTTTCTCCTTTGACTTGCTTTTGCCCTTTTGTCAAAATCTGTACTTGATGGGTTAAATCTGGCACTCTTTTCTGTCCTGTCCCTCTACCAATACTACATTGTCTTTTTTTATATATATATAAAATTTTTAAATATTTATTTATTTAGTTGCACCGGGTCTTAATTGCAGCACATGGGCTCCTTAGTTGTGGCATGCGAACTCTTAGTTGTGGCATGCATGTGGGATCTAGTTCCCTGGCCAGGGATTGAACCCGGGCCCCCTGCATTGGGAGTGTGGAGTCTTAACCACTGCGCCACCGGGGAAGTCCCCCTCTTTCTGAAATTTTTTGTTTTGTTTTGTTTTTATATTTCCATGTAAATTTAGAAAGCGTCTCAATGCCTACAAAAAATCCTCCTGAGATTTTGATTAAAATTGCATTAAGCCTGTAGATCAATTGGGGGAGACTTGACATCTTTAATGTGTTAAGTCATTTTTCAATCCATAAACACAGTAGATTTCTCTCTTTATTTAGGTCTTTAAAAATATATTCATCAGAGTCTTGTAATTTTCTTCATACTAATCCTGTGCATCTTTTGTTGGATTTAGACTGTAGCATTTCTCTTTTTTTTGTGGAGCAATTAGAAGTGGTTTTGTGTTTTTAATTTAATTTTTGATATGTTTGTTGCTAGTATATACAAATTCAGTTGATTTTTGTATGTGAATCTTGTATCTTGCAAACCTGTAAAACTCAATTTTAAGTGCTTTCCTCTCTTACGTTTCCTGGAAGAAATGGTGTAAAATTGCTGTTATTTATTCTTTCAGTGTTTGATACAATTAAGCAATGAAACCATCTGGCCCAGAGATTTCTTTATCAAAAGGTTTTATACTGTGGATTCAGTTTTTTTAGTATTTACAAAACTATTCAGGTTATCTGTTTCATTTGGGGTGAGTTTGGAGAGTTGTAGCTTTTGAGGAATTTGTTGATTTTTATCCAAGTTGTCAAATTTATGGGCATAGAGTTGTTTTCCCTTATTATCTTTTTAATGTCTGCTGAGTCTGTAGTGATATTTCTTCTTTCATTCATGATGTTGGTAATTTGTCTCATCTCTTTCTTGTAGATAGAAAAATACTTTTTTATCTATTGGGTCAATTTCTTTTAAATCGTGTATAGACTACTTACATTTAATGTAATTTTGGTATGTTAGGATTTAAGTCTGCTAGTTTGTATTCTCTTTGTTCTTTCTGATTTTCATTGATCTTTCCTACCTTCTTATGAGTTACTTGAACATTTTTTAGTATTCCATTTAAATTGATTTACAGTGTTAATAAGTGTATCTCTTTGTATAATCTTTAGGTGGTTATTGTACATTTGCATAAATAACTTATATGTAGCAGTCTACCAGTATCCTCATTATGCCACTTCAAATGGAATGTAGAAACAGACCATTGGATAGTTGAGATTTTGTTTCCTTTTTGTGCTAAAGTGCCTGTCAGATGAACAACATTGCTCATGTCATATTTCTCCAAAGTGACCATTGCAATACCTAGTTGTCCTTGATGAAATTATGCAACTTGGAAAGATGTGTACATGATTTAGCAATGTAACAGGTATCATGAAGGAAAAGGTATTTGGCCTGAAGGGAATGCAAACTTAGACTAAAAAGTTCTCATGAGGATTATTGCATTGATTATGTGCTTGTGCAACTGCATGTCTCCAGAATCTGGTCAAGGACCAGATTGCCAACTGAGGGCTGGTTTTAAAAAAAGAAAAAGAAAAAAGCAGATCTAGGAAGACACAACTATAGAAAGTAAGTCTTAAAATATCTTGAAAGGTGACTGTTGTGGGTTGAATTGTCTACCAGAAAGTTATGTTGAAGTCTAAACCCCAAGGTACCTGTGAATGTGAGATTATTTGGAAATAGGGTGAAGTTAAGATGGGGTCATACTGGGTTAGAATGGGCCCGAAATCCAATGGCTGGTGTCTTTATAAGGAGAGGGAGGTTTGGAGACACACGAAGAGGGAAGTAGGCCATGTAATGACAGAGGCAGAGATTGGAGGGCTGCAGCTATAAGCTAAGGAAGACCAAAGATTGCAGCAACCACCAGAAGCTAGGAAGGATTCAAGTAATACAGTGACCCAAGGCAGAGTTTGTTCTAAGGATGCAGGGCTGATGAGATGAAATGTTCTGAACTTAGCAGCCATCAGAACCAGCCTCACTGACAATTTATCTGGTCTGTGTCCCTCACTATAGGCTTTTCTTTTACAGAGGAGTAATTGTCAAGAAAGTGGGGACACAGTTTTTGAGGCATTAGCCTGCTGTGTTCCCCCCTTTGCCTGGCAAAGAATAAAGCCACCCTTTCTTTATCCTCCAAAAAAAAAAAAAAAAAAAACAGTGGACAACTGGGCAGATAATAGGAATGCTGAGTTAAATGCTTAGCAGCCAAATTTTACCAAGGAGCAGTACAAGATGATCAGAATTCAAAAGTCCCAAGAACCAAATATAAGGCTAACATTGAAGGGCTCAACAAATTATTTGGAGCT
Organism: Hyperoodon ampullatus; assembly: GCF_949752795.1. Lineage (NCBI taxonomy): Eukaryota > Metazoa > Chordata > Mammalia > Artiodactyla > Ziphiidae > Hyperoodon > Hyperoodon ampullatus. Next base: position 62,759,588 of record NC_136922.1, read on the forward strand.
CACATTCAGCTGCAGTTGTCTTGGCAAGGACGGCCTTTAGACTGTGGAGATTCAAGGAGTTTGAGATTTCCACACTATTTCTAAGTCAAGCATGGTTTGTGTCAGGGAAGGGTCTAAGCCAGATCTCAGGAAGCTCCACTGTTGTCAAAGCTCACCAGCCAGAGACCACCATGAACAGAACTGAGGTCAAAGTGAGGTTTCTTTAGCTAGGTGAGGACCTGAGGGGCATCCTTGTAAGAGGTTTTGGACTTGTGATTCAAAGAAGGGTTAACAGAAGTGGAGACTAGTAGTGATTTGGGTGCTGTCAGGAGCTTGGGGCTATTCAGTGATTGTGTACCTTGGTAATTTTATCTAGGAGGTAGTACATTTAAAGCAGAGCTAGAGTTACTGTTGGCAAAAAAAAAAAAAAAAAAGTCACGTCAGAAGCAGGAGGTATATAATTACTTTTGTGGCTTCACAGTGTCTTTGTCTCTTGTTTGAGACATGCTCACTGAGTGGTTGGGCTCTGTCTCAGTCCACTGTGTTCACAGAGCTGCCTTTTCTGATCATTGTTGACATATTGTGACCATTGTTAATATTTAGATGGGACTGTGCAGCCTTTCTATTAGTAGCCAGGGCTCTTTTTCCTTTTCTAGGGGCCTGGCCTGGAGACAGCATTTATCACTTCTGCCTACATTCCACTGGTTAGGACACACTCATGTGGCTACACCTAAGAGGCTGGGAAGTAGATTTTAGCTGTGTGACAGAAGGAAATGTGAATTAAGTTTAGTAATTACATAACACTCTCTTTTTGTTGTTGTTCTGCTTTTAAAACAATGTTTTCTCTCTTTATTCCCACTCCCATAAGACATACACCTTATTACTTAATATGTGTCCTTCAGATCTACCTTCTATATATTTAGATTCTATAGATTTTTATGAATCTTTGAAAGATGCATAGGATTGCTTTGAGTGCATTCTTAAAATGTAAATAAATGTTCATTGTATATCATCCAATGATTATTATTGAAAATTAATGATTATTAATTTTTTACTGTGTGTTTTTGAGATCTATGCTGCTACATAAAAATCTAATTTATATCTCCTGATTGCTTCAAAATATTACATTTTATTCATATTCATTTGACATTTTACTTATCGTTTCACCACGTACAAAAAGTCAAAAGCTTTACTAACTTAATTTGTCATATTTATTCTTCCAGTTATAAAGCACCCCTTAGTGGCTTAAGATAATGACAATCATTTTATTCACAGATCTGCAGTTTGGACTAGGATTGTCAGAGACAGCTCATCTCTGCTCCATGCAGTATTAGCTAGTGCTGGCAGTTTCTCAGTTGGTTGGGGCTGGAGTCAACTGAATGCTCAGTCACATCTGGTGGTTGATGTTGGCTGTTTGCTGGGGCTGTTTGCTGGAGCACCTACACACAGCATGTCCATGTAGCTGCTTGGCTTCCTCACAGTGTGGTGGCTTGGTTCCAAGGGCAGTTGTCCCAAGAGAGCAAGGCAGAAAGAAGTGCATGAGTTTCTTGTGACCTTGTCTCAAAGTCACATAGAGTCACTTCCACTGTATGTTCTTGGTCGAGGAGGACACAGAGGTCTTCCTAGGTTCACAGGGAGAAGACGTAGACCCCACCACCCAATAGAAGAAATGTCAGCGTTACACAGTCCAAAAAAAAAAGGCACGTGGAATGGGATATATTGTAGTATCCATCTTTGGGAAAGACAGTCTGCCACATTTGTGAAAATTAAGAATCTGATTTGGATATAAAACATGATTTTTGAGACTAATTAGCAAAGATTTTAACTGTAAAAATACAACTTTTTAATAGTCCAAATACACTCTTTCATTTTGGACCAAGTACTAGACTGTGGCCAACAAACTCTTGCTCCCTGTATCCCTAGACTTTTTCTCTAAAGTTATCAATATCTTTCCCCCCAGTCCTTATTTTTTATGTGGTCAGTGTAACAGATGAGATCAACCACTTCCTAGAACATGATTACAAAACCTATGCACACTTTGGGTGTCATAAAGAGAAAGTGATTTTTTTTTTCCTTCAGAAAATACATCTTATGAAAAAGAAATAGTAACTAGTTCTCAGGCTCTTTCTCCTTTTGTTTTGTGCTGTTGACCAGAGGATCTTTTATGTACTGGATATTCTGATTCGATTCGATGCCCTCAATACACAGTGTGACTATTCTGAAAGCTTACTGTTTCCATCACTAGAAAGTAGATCCATAATTTTTGTGGTTCTCATGCTTTTTTCTCCAACCTGTTCTCTTCTGAGACTCCATTAAACGTGATGGTGCTTGAGGAAAGCACTGCCAAATTAGTTCTCTGCTTTTCTTAAGGTGATAGGATGTGTGGAGAATGGGGAAGTGTTCTAGCAATCAGTAGGTCTAGGAGAGGTTGTAGTTGAGTTCACCTAGGCCTATCAAGTCTTGATTTCTATACATCATTTTAGCCATATCCCTCAAAATCCAGAAAGACTGTAGCCAGGTAGATGATAATGCATAGCATAGCAGTGTTTCCCTTTTAGATAAAGTTTTCACCAAAGCAGAAAATCACAGGTAAAACAGTAAGGTGGGCCAATCAAGTTCATCCCTCTTTCTTCTTGAACCTCTAGGCCAAGATGAGATCGGTCTTGGGCTTTTGTTTTCCCTCATTTGTTTGTTTAGTGGAAATTTTCAAATGTATACAAAAGTAATGAGAACAGAATAGTGAACTCCCATGTACCCATCCCCTAACTTCAGCAATTATCAGCTCAAGGCCAATCCTGCAATGTATGTTCTCCACCTTCCTTCCCCAACTGTATTTTAAATGCATTATTTTAAAGCAAAACCTTGATACAGTTTCATCTGTAAGTACTCAATATGTATGTGTAAAAGATAGAGACTCTTTATAACCACAATAACATTATCACACATTTAAAAATAAGCAATTCTGGAGGCTGTTGAAACATGCAAAAGGTGTATTTGTAATTGAGGAGCATGAAGCCAAGTTACATAACATGAAAAAAGAAGTTTTAGTCTCCAAAGTCCTGGAAGAGGTTCCAGTTCAGCAGGTCTGTCTCATGTTGAGAGCTACACCCTGTCTTTCTGTCCTTCTAATAAATCCCCTCCTGTTGTGATAAGACTGATTTGTTAGACTTTCATGATTTACACTTGGAACTGTCACGACAGTCCTCCTGCTATGTAGATACCTTAATGTTGCTCTTTATTTCTCTCCATACTCTTTTATTTCTCACACTACTCAATTTAGTTATAATAATAATGCCATCAGCTCCCATTTATTGAATGCCTGTCACATGCCAGTCACTCTACCAAATACTTGACATTTAAACCTCATAACAACCCGCTGAGGACGGTAATTTCCCTGTTTTGTAGAGGAAGAAATAAGAATTTACATGGATTAGGTCATTTGCTCAGGTTACACAGTTAATAATAAGTATGGAACCAAAATCCTACCCAGATCTTTCTAATCCTCAGTCTGTTTTCCCACTCTGCCATGCTGGACCTGACAGGCATGATTTTTGTTTCCTAAAAATCCAATACAGTTCTGTAGCATCAAGCTGTGAGTTGTTCATCAAACCGTTTCCTCCTATTGCTAGGCACATGACTAGACTCCTTCACTGCAGTTAGGCTTGGCCACATGGTTGAATTCTACCTATGAAAGGTGAACAGAAGAGTTATGCCCTATTTCTTGGCCAGGCCCAATAAAATTTCCCATTTGCTGTCCTCTATGCTCTGCTTTTGCTATTTAGCTTATGGTGCCTAAAGTGACCTTGGAAGCCACATGTTGACGATGGCAAAAACTGACAGCTTGGGTCTCTGACAGAGGCCCCTGCCACCAATCTCAAATCTCCTTGAACTATTTATATGAGCAGGAGATAAACTTCTGTTGTATTTAAGCCATTATGTATTTAGGGGTCTATTTATTACAGTAGTTAGCCTTCCTTAATTTTTATGTACTATTTCAATTATGCTTTCCTGGGCAACAAACCATCTCAAAATTTTAGTGGCTTAAAACCACAGTCTTAACTCATGATTCTGTGAATCAGAAACTTAGGCTCTTGCCTATACTTGTTCGTGCAGCTACAATCAGCAGGTGGGTCAGCTGGGGACTGACTGGTCTAGCGTTGCCTGCCTCACATGCCTGGAGATAAGAGTGGCTGCTGGCTGGACCACGTGTCTCCAGCAGGTTTGCCTGGGGTTGTTCACATGGTAGTGGAAGTGTTCTCTGCAGCAAGAGTGGGCAAGCCCCGATCCGCAAGTACTTTTCAGGCTTCTGCTTGCGTGTGTTTGCCAGTGTACCATTATCCAATGTAAGTCACAGAGGCAGAGGGAAATATAATTTATTAGAGAGTATTTACTTCAGCACTCTCCCGTATATACTAACAGTACTAATGCACAAATTAGGCAAATCGTTCACATATGTACAACAGCTCAGTCGCTCAACTGTCAACTCTATTTGACAATAGAGTGCAGCTTTTTTTTTTTTTTTCTATTTATTTTTGGCTGTGTTGGGTCTTCGTTGCTGTGCCCGGGCTTTCTCTAGTTGCGACAAGTGGGGGCTACTCTTTGTTGCGGTGCACGGGCTTCTCATTGCTGTGGCTTCTCTTGTTGAGGAGCACGGGCTCTAGGCACGCGGGCTTCAGTAGTTGTGGCATGTGGGCTCAGTAGTTGTGTCTTGCGGGCTCTAGAGCTCAGGCTCAGTAGTTGTGGCGCACAGGCTTAGTTGCTCCGCGGCATGTGAGATCTTCCCGGGCCAGGGCGCGAACCCGTGCCCCCTGCATTGGCAGGCGGATTCTTAACCACTGTGCTACCAGGGAAGCCCTAGAGTGCAGCTTTAAGGCTGTTTTCATAACCCCTGAATCAAGTTGTAATATCGGGGTTGGTTTTAATAAAAATTACATTGATTTTGTTTTAAAATTACATTTCAGGTTTATATATAAAAAGTGAAATATTTACCAATACATGATAAATTCATAGCATTGGCACTATAACAGTGATGTTGTAGCTTATGGCCTAAATTTACCTGAGGTTTAATGAATCCAATTTATCAAGATCCTATGGATTTGTAGCCAAATCCATACTTTAAAACAATCTTTAAAGGGCTAAACTTAGATTCACCCTTGTTTAGAGTAACTTGTAAGGAAATGATTAAGTTCTAAGTTCAGTACTTTTTCACTTTCCTTAACTTTTCCTTTATTAGGCCACACTGAACCACCTGTAAGGACAGAGTGCTTTCCTCCACTGCTCAGGGCAAAGTACTCTGCAGTGCCTTACCTCCACAATGCTATTGATATGGTGGTTAAAGGCCTGAGTTCTGGAGCCAGAATGCCCAGTTTCACATCCTGTCATTTCTGCTTGTTGTGTGACCCTGGGCAAGTTAACTACTCGGTACCTCAGTTTCTTCACCTATAAAATGGGAATAATTACCACAGCCTAACTCATGGGGCTATTATGAGGATTAAATGAGATAAAGTATCTAAAAAAGCCCTTAGTTCAGAGCCTAACCCAGGTTATAAGAGGTCATACGGATTTTCTTTTCTTTTTAAATTTCAGCTTTCTTGAGGTATAATTGACAATTTTATTTTTAATTACTCTTCAGACCTATATCTGAGAATGAAATATTTACAAATACATTATAAACTTAGGTTTGTAGGAGATTGCCTATTTTCTTAGGAGATGTATGCTAAAATATTGAGATAAAGTCTCATTTGAAAGTTGTATAGCAACTTTCAAATGCTATACAAAAATAAAAAATATGTGGAAAATATAGAACGTTAAATATGGTGCCGTGTTAATACTTGTTAATATATGTAGGATATGAATGTTCATTGTGTACTATGTCAAGTTTTCTGTAGGTTTGAAATCTTTCGTAATAAAGCTTGGAGGGAGGATGGAAGTACTTTCCCCAGTTCTCTCAGTGTCTCATTTTTCTTTTCATTTCTTCTTCTGCCCTCTCTGTTATCTCCCCCAAATTGTCTCTCACATCTCTCCCACGCGGGGCCCCTTGTCTCTCCTCATCTACAGGTTATCTCTTTATTATGTACTTGTTAATAGCCGCAGCTTAGCGTAAGTGGTTAAACATACAAACTCTGGAGCCAGACTGTCTGTTGGAATATCTGCCATCTCGCTTATTGTGTGACCTTGGGCAAGTTACTTTAAACTCTCTGTAGCTCAGTTTCCTCCTATGGTTATTGTAAAGAGTAAAGAAACAATGAGTATCTATAAACGATTAGGAGAGGGTCTGGTATATTGTCAGCCTCTGTAGGAATTTGCCATAATGATAATAATAATCTCTTGGTGTCCCTCACATCTTTCCTTCTGTTCAGTGGTGATAGGCCCTGGAGCCTTCCTCTTGAGGAGAGGGAGTTGGGAGAAGACTGCAAATGCTTTTTACTTAATACCTTTTTTTTCTTCCTCTGAACACAAAAGGAATTGAAGTGGGCAAAAATCCTCCTGAAAAATGTTTCCACGTTTAGAATAAATATGTTCTAGTCTGTTTTTGCTTTCTGATTTCCCCCTGAAAAGATAATTATTTAACAGTAAAATCTTGTATTAACCCTGGATATTGGTAGTGGCATCAACACCTTACCCCTAACCTCACAGGCCCATCTAGTCTGCACTGTCTTCTCCTTTCTCACTCTTGAAATGGCACAGCCCTTCTTCCTGTATGAAGGTCAGCCTCTCACCTGTGCTGGAGATCCCAGCCTCCTCACCTTCTGAGGAACCTTGCATTCTCATTTACTCCTTCTCTCTTCTGTACTCACCTCTCCCTCCCAATTACGTCTTTTCCATGAACATTTAACTCCTTCTCATCTTAAGTTGGACGAGGGAACCCTCCCTAGATTCCATATCCCCTTTGAACTACTGTCTTATCTTTTCTGCTTCACATGATATTTCTTGAAAGAGATTCTCATTTTCCAGTTACTTCTTAGCCCACTCCAGTGGCTTCCCTGCTGTCAGTTTAACAAAACAGCTGTTACTAAGGTGACTCATAAACTATATGTCACTAAATCCTCGGGCATTTTTCAGGACTAACGTTATTATCTTGACTTACAAAAACAATCAACAGTTCGACTATAATCTCCTTATTGAAACCTCTTTATTCACCGTTGGTTGTTTGTTGTTCTGTGAATAATAAAGTAGTGTGTCTCTGCCCCAGGAGTCTCAGGTCTCATGCTAGCATCCATGAAACAGTGTCTGACTTATTAAATAACTTCTGAGTGGACTAAAATACAATCCCAGACTTGACACTAACCATCGTATTCCTAGCAGCCCCACAGTGCCTGGCATGAAGTAGGTGTTCAGTATTTATTTGTGAGATGGCTGGATGGACGGATGGACTTTCTCAGCTCTGCCAAGACATTGCAGGGATAAGACCTTTCAGAAGAGCCAACCAGGTTCTGGGATTGTGAGGGAGACAGCTGAGAGAACGTGAACATGAATTTGATCTGAGGTTTCTCTGGGTTTATGTGTCTAATTGGAGAGTATTTTGATCAGCCAGCTTCTCTTCTGAAATGTAAACCATCTGACAGAGGTAATCCTATTAGTTCCATTTTTATTCTGAATTAGTTGAGCTGGTGTAATGTTCTAATATTTAGCTGAGTGTAGCGGTGGTGCTTGGGGAGGGCTGATGTGAGAGGTCGACAGCCTGCAGTGGGCAGAGGCCTGGGTTCTCTTTCGAAGGGGGAATTCTGGGTTTCTTAGAGAGGGTGTGCAGGTGGGGGAACCAGGAAGTGAGAGAGAAGTGGGATAACAGCAAAGGCACACTTGGTCAGCCTCAAGATCTGCCCAAAGCCTGCTGGCGGTCGCTGTGGACACACCATAGAAATTGATCTCTGAAGCTGCTGGTGCCAGAGTGCTTCAGACTCTAACTGTCCCTGTGAGGATGGACTGTTCCCCTTTTACAAACAGCATTTTTTAAAGTAACCTAAGCGAAGTTTTACATAGAATAAAATTGTTTTCAGGACAGATAAAAAGTGAAAAGAATGCATGAGAATATTAAATGTACAACTATTAAGATTTCTTGAATTAGAAACTGAATAATTGTGTAGAAAGGCAAACAGCCTTTAGGGTGACAGAGGGGTTCTTGGAGTTGACAAGAGTGACAAGAATTATCTAGGGTTTGACTCTCAACAGGAGGGATATCACCCCAAGGGGGTAAAAATTGGTTCTTGGGGGACAAAAAAGAGCAGCTTAGTGATTCAACGGCCTGCATGGCCAGGGTACCTAAACAGAAATACAGTATATTTGTGGTATTAGAATTTCATGGTGGCAAAGGGCATTAGGTAAAAATGTCTTAAAAGTCTCCTTACAGGGCGATAACAAAAAAAAAGTTGAGAAACACTGGACCTGTTGATTCAAATGGAAGGATTTTGTTGATCACCAGTGGGTCCCCCTGGGAAGACGAACTGGAAATGTGTGTTGACTCAGCAGAAGGAAAAAGATCTCACATGTTGTCTAGTGAGTATCCACTGGGAGATCTAAAAGCAGTGGTGGGCAGCTGGGCCATCCCCCAGAGCTGCTCAGTAGGTGATGAGCTTCTGGCTCCATACAGATTCAGTGCCCAGGAGGCCAGGCTGATGGCCCCAGACACACGCAGCCAGTTCCTGGACACAGCAATAGGATGGTATGAATTGGGTGGGAGTTCGGATTCCAGTAGTTAAACCACCCACTTTCCACTCCAGATTTGTTTTGCTGTGTTCTGTTCTTAGCTACCTCCCTCCCTACCCTTCTCTCCTGCTAGCTCTCAAGACTCCCATTATTCATTTCTGCTGCAGGCAGGGGGATCAGTAGCAATGTTGAATGAAAAGAATGCTAGACACACAGAACCACATGCTGACATCAAAGAAAGAAATGACCTTCAGCCATACAATTTTAGTGTGGAAAGCCAGATGATACACTCTAACATCTGTGAAATCAGATTAAAATGCAAGTAGACTTTTAGCTTTCCTAATCCCTGCTTCTGAATAGGACCTGGACATGCAGGTCCTTAACAAAATAAAAATGAAGACAATGTCAGGTATAGGGAATGGTTAGTTCTTACCCCACAGGTATTTGGCCTTGGAAATGGCTTCTGGTCTCTCAGCAGCTTATAAGTCTAGACTTTGCTATCAGTTTGAAAATGGCAGTGTTGTTTCAGAGGGGCTCCTAAGTGTGGGAAGGATGGCCTAGCACAGTCTCCTCTTTTGCCCTATCCCTGATGCTCATTAAGGTCATGCTAGAAGGGAAAGGTCCGATTAGATAACCAGCGTTGCTACTTCTGGAGCTCTACTACATGTCAGGCACTGTTTTAAGTGCTTTACATATATTAATTACTTCTCATAACCAAACAACCCTGCAAAGGGAGCACTATTATTACAGATGGTAAGCTCAGGCACAGAAAAGCTAAGTCACTTGTCCAAGGTCACACAACTTCTGGTAGCACTGGAATTTGAACCCAGATCTTCAGTACCCACAGAACTTGCTGTAACTCTGCTGTTTATATGCCTTGGGGCCAACTCTCCCTAACTTAACGCTGTCTTTGAAGTCATGGATGAATGGGCTTACAATGAAGTTGCTCTTAACACCATGTACTTTGGATTTTTATGTAAGTAGAACATTGGGTCAGTCATCAGGCCCCCTGCACAGTTGAATCCTTTAGGCCACTTACATAATGGACTAATTGCTGGATACGTGCTGCCCTCTTGTGATGAAAATAATCCCAATACGACCTTCTCGAGCTCTCCGGAATGCACCTACTTCCTTTAGTCCAGTCCCATGGTTGGGGGGTAGAAGATGTGTGAGCTCTGAAAAGTCAGACTCTTGTGTCACCTGACATTCTCCAGGGTGTTTCTAGCCTTGTGACTCTCAGTCAGTGAGGCTTGTAAACGTGATTCCAGAGTCCTGTAAATTTTAGCACCATTAATATAGAAGAGACCAGGCTTCCCAAAGGGACACTAAAGAGACCCCACCTGTGTCCTTGGGGGGAGAGTTCATTTTGTTTAATTTGCCCTAGTGGATTGGGATCAGGTTTAAGAGACTTGGCAGAAAAAAGGTCAGTCGGAGAATGAACTGAAGGTCACAAACTATCAGAACAGAGGGAAAATAAAGCCAGCAGAAGGCCTGTGTTCTGGTTCTTGCCACAGTGATAATACAGCGTGTGGCCTTGGGCAAGTCACTTTTGCTCTCTGATGCCAGTGTCTGCACTGGCAGAGTAAGAGGGGTGAACTAAGTGAGCTCAAAATCTTAGATATTACCAGGTCCAAAATCCCTTTCCCAAAGGGTGTTGCTTCACCACCACCACCACCCCCGCCCATTTTTAGAGGCATCCTCATTAGTAAAACAAGGTACATATCCATACTCACTAGTTGTCAGTTTCCTCACTCGGGAAATAATCCCTACTGGACAGGGTTGTTGGGAAGAACCAGTTTCCATTTGACCCAGTGCTAATGGGTTCAGTCAGACTGGGTTTGTTTAGGCAAAGACACACGCACACATACAAATGTTTAAAATCAAGGAAGACTAACTTTGAAGATACACCTACCCAGTTATAAGTGACTGTCTTCACAGTGCCTCTTGAAAACATGCTGATTTATGGGTTACTCATTATTCCCTGCAGCTGTAGTTACTACCAGTGCCTGTCTGTGGCTGTAACACATCTATGTGTGTGGGCAGTGCCTGGGTACCGTCTAGGGTGAACGGTCCAGGGCAGGGAGTCTCTTCCTATCCAAAGAAGACATTACATTGTTCTGTAACTTCCACCTGCTTCCAAACCATTTATTAGACTCCTATACTTGACGGGTTCATGTAGATTGAAAAAAAAAAAACAAAACTCATAGCAAGAGTCTTTGACTTGCTAATCCCACTGCAAAGAAATAATCCTAAAGAACTTTCTACTTCCATAGAAATGTAAGAATCACCACGACCACCACAGCCAGTCTGGAAACCTGAGTGTCTGTCTAACACTTGGGACATAATTGAGCAAATTATCAAACCAATAGAATACAAATGATAATTATAAAGATTAACAATGTGCGGAAATGATTGAAAGAAATTGCAGATGTACACTGTGATTATAACTATGTAAAAAGATGTCAAAATAGTCAACCTTAAAAAAGAAATTCTGACATGGACGAACTTAGGATATCATGCTAAGTGAAATAAGCCAGTCATAAGAAGACCAACACTGTATGGCTTCACTAATATGAGGGACCTAGGATAGTCAAAATCACAGAGAAAGAAAGTAGAAGGGTGGTTGCCAGGGGCTTGGGGAATGGGGAAATGGGGAGTTATTGTTTAATGAGTATAGAATTTTGGTTTTACAAGAAGAGTAATTCTGGAAGTGAGCATTGGTGATGGTTACACAACATATGGATGTGTTTATACCACTGAAATGTATACTTAAAAATGATTAAGATGGTAAATTGTATGTGTATTTTACTACAACAAAAAAGTCTCCGAGTAGGCAAAATATGGAAAAATAGCATGCAAAAATAAGTAGCTGTGTTAGCATTGTGTTACTATAAGCGTTATTTGAATCTTTTCCTTTAATATTGTGATACTGCTTTTGTAACACAAATGTGACAGAAAAAGTCAAGGAAAAAAATTCGAGTTATTTCGATATTTGTTATTTGCCCCAAAAAGCACCTAAGTAGTCTTGGGGAAAATCAGAAACTTATTTAACATCCTTGAACTTATTTTATAATTTACTATTGTTTAAAATCTTTTTTTTTTTTTTTTCATTACAGATCATCGGGCGCCTGTAATCTTTTCAGTGCTTAGTGCTTCTAAAAGTTTTAAGCTGGTCTTGGATGCAGTTAATTCAGTTTTTGTTTTTTGTTTTGGTTTTTTTTTGTGGTACGCGGGCCTCTCACTGCTGTGGCCTCTCCCGTTGCGGAGCACAGGCTCCAGACGCGCAGGCTCAATGGCCATGGCTCACGGGCCCAGCCGCTCCGCGGCATGTGGAATCCTCCTGGACCGGGGCACGAACCCGTGTCCCCTGCATCGGCAGGTGGACTCTCAACCACTGTGCCACCAGGGAAGCCCTGTTAATACAGTTTTAAGTGAGAATCACGCTGGGATAGCCCCTGGGCCCTGCAGCTCTGCTGCCAGCCCATCTGTGTGGTAACGAGCTTTGTCCTTACCTGCTAATTCCACTTTCATTAAAATTCCTCTCTATGGACCTGGAATAATGGTCATGGTTCTGCCTTTCAGCTCCAGAGCAAGGATTTTTTTTTTTTTTCCTGTAAGTGAGCAATTAGTTACTGGAAATAGATGTGTGTAACACCTGGAAGTGGACGAAAACACCGATGAGCCAAATGCTCCTTCCCAGTTTGGCAGCCGAAAGGGACACCTGGCAAAGGCTGGAGGGCCTGGCTCTGTACAGTGGTGCCAGCTCCCGCTCTGCTCTTACTGTGCAGTGAAGACCTGGATGTGCCTCCCTCTGTTCAGTGAGTGACACTTAAATGGTAGGGCGCGTTGGTAAGAATGATGACAACTAACAGCTATGCTTTTCACTGACGGAGCCAGGATACTGCAGGAAGCTCGATGTGGAATGTTTTTAAGACTTGACTTTGAGAACTTCCAGTCCCATATTTGACCTTGTTGGGAAGTTCCCTAAGCCTAAGAGTGTAAAGAGGACACCTGGGGGTGCCATTGTGAGCAGAAATGAGAAACGTTGGTTTAATAATATTGTATATTGAGCACTGACCCTGCACTGGGCATTGTGCTAACTGCTTTTCATGCTTCAGCTCATTTAATCCTCACAACAACCCTGGGAGTCAGTACTCTGGGATTCCTATTTTTCAAGGAGGAAATTGAGATTCTGACAGTCTTAAGATGTGGCCCAAAGCCCCACAGTGATTTGACATGGCTTATTTTGTAAGTTCCAAATCAGCAAGGACAAGCCATAAATGTAGTTCTGAAATACAGGAGCTATAGTTTCTCTCCCTAAATCAACTCACGGTTCCTGTGGAAAGAAATAGTCATATCCTAAGTTTGTGGAATTCCTTTATTTCCCCAAATTTTCTGTTATCTTTTTCTTAATTAGGAAAAGTCTCCACTTCTCTGCACAGAAGCTCACCTGTGGGTAATGGAGAACTTTAGTGAATTAGGAGCCTGATTTTACTTTTGTAAGAAAAATAGAAAATCTATCATTCAGCATCTAAAAGACTAAAGTATTTCCAAGTTAGAATTTAAGCCAACAACACACAAATTCAGTTTCCCTTAGAGGCAGCAGTTTTAATTTTGATAGTCTCTAAAAGCAGTAATATTTGGTAGTTTCTGGATACATTTTAGACTCTCAAAAGTTTAGTTTTAGCAGTTTAATAAATTATGAATTTTTCAGCTGAGAAGTGTGGTTCTCTCACTCGGCAAGCCTGAAGTCTGTTTGAAGCACCCTTGACCAGTGCTCATTCCTTTGTGCTTTCTGGGCATATCTGCTGCCCAGAATCTCTGGTAGAGAGTTGCTGCCTCAGGGGCTATTAGGCAAATACCCAAATCGGGGGGTGTGGGCAGAGTGGGTAGGAGCCGCCAAAGCAGTGCCTTAGGGGAATGGCCCCCATGTGCTGAGTGACTGTACGGGATTTTCCCCCTAACTTCCAGGACCAACTTCCTGAATTGAACCCTTCCTAACCGGGGCTGCTGTATTAAGTCAGGCTGGACTTCTGAGAGCTCCCAAGGTACTGTTGGAGGGCCCCTCACCCCTGCCCCTCTCATGCTTGGCCCGTCACCTTGGTGCCTCTTGCCACAGTGGGTCCAGGCCCACCTCTGTCCTCCCCTCGGCAGTGAACAGCCGAGGAAGATAGTGGACGTCAAACCCGGCCTGCCAGGGCCCATCATGGCACGGTGCTGAGGGATGTGAGGTTCGGCCATGCCAGCGTACCCTGGCCCCAGCCATTGGGGACTCAAGTTATTCCCCCTGAGAAGCCACCTGTGTGGGTCGGGTAGTTAAATGGAGAGGCCTCAGATGCTTCCTCTGCTTTTTTCGGTCCCTTGGTGGGTAGAGAGGCCTGCGAAGGATCACACTGAGGATGCCTCTTGCCTTCCCTCGTCAGGCTGTCCTCATAGCACGTCACCCCAGGGCCCCACCCCATGCAGTAAGTGCCTCTAAAGAGGTCACAGTGTGCTTGCCAGGCCGAGTCCCTTTTTAAAGTCCCAGACTCAAGCAGTTAGAAAAAATGAGTGTTTTCAGTATTTTACTAACAAATGAATTGGCAAAAGAACAAGTTCTCTGGTGATACCTCCCCCTTTCCCCCATTTAGCATCCACCAGGTGCCCGCCCCGGTGGCAGGGGTCTGACGTGCTCTCTGGGTTATCAGCGGCGAGAGAGAGAATGAGAGAGAGAGAGAGAGAGAGAGACTGACTCCCGTTTGGATGCCAGGGCCACATGGGCAAGCCAGGCCTTATTCCTTTTGGAGGACGGCGCTGAGAACCTCTGCCCACAGCATCAGTCTTCCGAAGGTCAACCCCGACCCACGAAAGCCCTGAGTGGAGCCTCAGCATTACGAAGGCAGCGTCCTGTCCCTCAGACTGGCTAAGAGGAGGGCATCCTGCAATCTTTGTCTGCAGACGGTGAGACTCCAGGACTAAGACGTAAGCCCATGGCGGGTCCTTCCTTCGGCACCAAGTCCCTACAGAACCTTGGATGAGTCAGATCCCCACACTGTACCCCCCCTCAGTATCCACAGCTGTGAAGTGGGAATAATATCAACACATGGGGAAGTACTGAGGAGGAAGAGAACATTGCAGGTAAAACACTTTTGTTCGTTCAGCACCTTTTCCCCAAGAAACATGGCACCAACTTTGCACCATGTCCCCAACTCTTCATTGAATGCGGCAGTGACCGACTCACTCTCCCTGGTCTTTGGGCAGGCGTTTCTATGAGCTCAAAGTCTCATTCCTCTAATTTCAGATTAAAATAATCATGCATTAACATCTCTTCAGAGTATGTTTACAGTCACTAAAACAGCTCATACTTTTCCTGCAGAATTGTAACAGCTACTCAGGGACTCTGCCAATCAGAGTGCCCGCACGGAGCTCGTTTCGCACCATGAAGGCAGGAATCCTGGAAGTTCCACCTCGGCAGACACTGGATGTTTCAGACATCCAAGACAGGCAACTGCACAGAGTCACCCCCAGGGCCAAGACCCACCCACAGGAAAACATCCCCTCAGAAACAGACAATCCGCTTCTCGCCTTCAAAGACTTTGGCCTCCTCTGGCTTTATCAAGTTTCCGTTTAAGCTGTTGGAGAAACACAAAGAACACAAGTAAGTGTGAGAGACTACTGTATGCTCCTTCCCATTATGTGTTCCTAACACACTCTTGTGCTTCACACAACCCTGAAATTAAGGAACAGAATCTGTCCAACACTTGTTTTTACTTTTCTCTTTTTTAAAATTGAAGTATAGTTGATTTATAGTATTGTGTTAATTTCAGGTGTATAGCATGGTGATTCAGTATTTCTGCAGATAATATTCTGTTACAGGTTATTACAAGATAATGGGTATAATTCCCTGTGCTATACAGGATATTCTTGTCTATTTTATATATAGTAATTAGTATCTGTTAATCCCATACCCCTGATTTGTCCCTCTCCCCTTTGGTAACTACAAGTTTATTTTCTATATCTGTGAGTCTGTTTCTGTTTTGCATATACAAGCATTTGTATTATTTTTAGATTCCACATGTAACTGATATATAGTATTTGTCTTTCTTCCTCTGACTTATTTCACTTAGCATAATTTTCTCTAGATCCAGCCACACTGCTGTAAATTGTAGTATTTCATTCTTTTTTATGGCTAATACTCCATTGTGTGTGTGTATCACATATTAATCCAGTCATCTGTTGATGGGCACCTGGGTTGCTTCCGTGTCTTGGCTATTGTAAATAGTGCTGCTTTGAACACTGAGGTGCATGTATCTTTTCAAATTGGTGGTGTAGTTTTTTGTGGATATATACCCAGGAGTGGAATTGCTAGATCATATGGTAGTTCTATTGTTAGTTTTTTAAGGAACCTCCATACTGTTTTCTATGGTGGCTGCACCAATTTACATTCCCACCAACAGTGTACAAGGGTTCCCTTTTTTCTACATCCTTTCCAGCATTATTTGTAGACTTTTTGACGATAGCTATTCTAACAGGTGTGAAGTGATACCTCATTGTGGTTTTGATTTGCATTTTCTAATAATTAGCGATGTTGAGCACCTTTTCATATGCCTGTTGGCCATCTGTAAGTCTTCTCTGGTAAAATGTCTATTCAGATCGTCTACCCATTTTTTAATTGGGCTTTTTTTAAATGTTAAATTGTATGAGCTGTTTGTATATTCTGGACATTAACCCCTTGTTGATTGCATCATTTGCAAATATTTTCTCCCATTATGTAGGTTGTCTTTTCATTTTTTTTGATGGTTTCCTTTATGGTGCAAAGGCTTTTAAGTTTAATTAGGTCCCATTTGTTTATTTTTGCTTTTATTCCTTTTGCCTTAGGAGACTGACCCAAGAAAAAATATTGCTATGATTGATGTTAAAGAGTGTTCCCCCTATGTTCTCTTCTAGGAACTTTATGGTTTCCAGTCTTACGTTTAGGTCTCTAAACCATTTTGAGTTTATTTTTGTATATGATGTGAGGGAATGTTCTCATTGTTTTACATGTAGCTGACCAGTTTTATCAGCATCACGTGTCGAAGACATTGTCTTTTCTCCATTGTACTGTATATTCTTACCTCCTTTGTTGTAGATTAATTTACCATAGGTGCATGGGTTTATTTCTGGGCTCTGTATTCTGTTCCACTGATCTGTTTTTGTGCTGATACCATGCTGTTTTGATTACTGTGGCTTTGTAGTATAGTCTGAAGTCCAGGAGGGTTATACCTCCGAATTTGTTCTTTTTTCTCAGGATTGCTTTGGCAATTCAGGGTTTATTGTGGTTCCATATAAATTTTAGGATTATTTGTTCTAGTTCTGTGAAAAATATCATGGGTATTTTTACAGGGGTTATATTAAATCTGTAGATTGCTTTGGGCAGTATGGCCATTTTAATAATATTTATTCTTCCAATCCAAGAGCATGGGATATCTTTCCATTTGTTTGAATCACCTTCAATTTCCATCATCAGTGTTCTATAGAGTATAGGTCTTTCACCTCCTTGGTTAAGTTTATTCCTAGGTATTTTATTTTTCTGACATGATTTTAAATGGGATTTCTAAAACTTTTCTCTTTCTAATATTTCATCATCAGTGTTACAGAAACACAACCGATTTCTATATATTAATCTTGTATGCTTCCACCTTGCTGAATTCATTTAGTAGTTTTAATAGTTTTGTGGGGAGACTTTAGGGTTTTCTATATAGTATCATGTCATCTGCAAATAGTGACAATTTTACCTCTTCCCTTTCAATTTGGATATCTTTTATTTCTTTTCTTTCTTTTTTTTTTTTTTTTGTCTGATGTGGCTAGGACTTCCACTGCTATTTTAAATCAAAGTGGTGAGAGTGGACATCTTTGTCTTGTTCCTGAATTTAGCAGAAAGGCTTTCAGCTTTTCACCATTGAGTATTATACTGGCTGTGGGTTTGTCATAAATGACCTTCATGATGTTGAAATATGTTCCCTCTATACCCACCCACTTTGATGAGAGTTTTTTATCATGAATGGATGTTGAATCTTGTCAAGTGCTTTTCCTGTGTCTGTTGAGATGATCATGTGGTTTTTTTTGTCTTTCCTTTCGTTAGTGTGGTGTATCACTGATTGATTTGCATATGTTGACCCATCCTTGTGTCCTGGAATAAATTCAGTTTATCATGGTGTATGATCCTTTTTATGTATTGTTGGATTTACTTTGCTAACATTTTGTTGAGGATTTTTGCATTTATATCAAAAATATTGGCCTGTAGTTTTCTTTTTTGTAGTGTCGTCTGGTTTTGATATCAGGGTAATAGTGACCTCCTAGAATGAATTTGGGAATGTTCCCTCCTCTTCAATTTTTTGAAATAGTTTAAGAAGGATGGGTATAAGTTCTTTATATGTTTGCTAGAGTTCCTCTGTGAACCTGTCTGGTCCTGGACTTTTGTTTGCTGAGAGTTTTGTTTGTTTGGTTTGGTTTGGTTTTTATTAGATTCAGTTTCACTTCACTTCTAGTGATCAGTCTGTTAAAATTGCCCATTTCTCCTTGACTCAGTCTTGGTAGGCTATATGTTTCTAGAAATCTGTCCATTTCTTCTACATTGTCCAATTTGTTAGCATATAAATGTTCATAGTATTCTCTTAGGATTTTCTGTATCTCTGTGGTATCAATTGTTATTTCTCCTTTCATTTCTTATTTTATTTGGGTCCTCTCTCTTTTCTTCTTGGTGAGCCTGGCTAAAGGTTTATCAATTTTGTTTCTCTTTTCAAAAAACCAGCTCTTGGTTTCATTCATCTTTTCTACTTTTTTTAAAAAGCTCTTTTATTTCCTCTCCAATCTTTATTATTTCCTTCCTTCTGCTGACTTTGGGCTTTGTTTGTTCTTCTAATTCCCTTAGGTGGTATGTTAGGTTGTTTGAGATTTTTCTTATTCCCTGAGGAAGGTCTGTATCACTGTGAACTTTCCTCTTAGAACTGCTTTTGTTGCATCCCAGAGATTTTGGAAAATTGTGTTTTCGTTTTCAGTTGGCCTTGAGGTATTTTCTGATTTCCTCTTTGAGTTCATCATTGACCCATTGGTTTTTTAGTAGCATATTGTTTAGTCTCCACATATTGTTTAGTCTCCACATGTTTGTTGTTCTCTCATTTTTCTTTCTGTAGTTGACTTCTAGTTTCATACTATTGTGGTCAGGAAAAATGCTTGATATAATTACTATCCTCTTAAGTTTGCTGAGGCTTGTTTTGTGACCTAGTATGTGATCTATTCTAGAGAATGTTCCATAGGCATTAAAATAATGTGTATTCTGCTTGTTTCGGCTATAGTGTCCTGTAGATATCAATTAAGTCCAACTGGTCTGCTGTGTCATTTAGGACCTCTACTGCCTTACTGATTTTCTATCTGCATGATCTGTCCATTGTTGTAAGTAGGGTGTTAAAGTACCCCACTATTATTGTATTATTGTCAATTTCTCCCTTTATGTCTGTTAGTATTTGCTTTATGTATTTAGGTGCTCCTGTATTGGGTGTATATGTTAATGAGTATAATAACCTCTTGTATTGATTCCTTTATCATTATATAATGCCCTTCTTTGCCTTTGTTTTAGTCTATTTTGTCTAATATGAGTATTGCTCCCCCTGCTATCTTGTCGTTTCCATGTGCATGAAGTTTTTTTCCATCCCCTCACTTTCACTCTGAATGTGACTTTTGCCCTGAAGTGAGTCTCTTGTAGGCAGCATATTGAAGGGTCTTGCTTTTTTATCCAGTAAGCCACCCCTTATCTTTTGATGGGAGCATTTAGTCCACTGACATTTAAGGTAATTATTGATTGGTATGTACTTATTGTCATTTTATTCCTTGTTTTCCAGTTGTTTTTGTAGTTCTTCTTTGTCCATTTCTTCTTTTTGTCTCTCCTATTGTGGTTTGATGCATTTCTTTTTTTTTTTTTTGCGGTACGCGGTCCTCTCACCGTTGTGGCTCCTCCCGCTGCGGAGCACAGGCTCCAGACGCGCAGGCCCAGCGGCCATGGCCCACGGGCCCAGCCGCTCCGCGGCATGTGGGATCTTCCCAGACCGGGGCACGAACCCGTGTCCCCTGCATCGGCAGGCGGACTCTCAACCACTGCGCCACCAGGGAAGCCCCTGATGCATTTCTTTATAGTATACTTGAGTTCCTTTCTTTTTGGTTTTTGTGTATCTATTGTAGGCTTTTGATTTGTGATTACCATGGAGTTCATATATGTTGACCCATAATTATATATACTTGCTTTAAACTTACAATCATTTAAGTTCAAACACATTCTAAAAGATCTACATTTT
This sequence comes from Hyperoodon ampullatus, assembly GCF_949752795.1. Taxonomy (NCBI): domain Eukaryota; kingdom Metazoa; phylum Chordata; class Mammalia; order Artiodactyla; family Ziphiidae; genus Hyperoodon; species Hyperoodon ampullatus. Next base: position 62,779,516 of record NC_136922.1, read on the forward strand.
TTACTCCTGATGTCATATTTTATATCTCTCTGCTTTATCCCTTTACTGTTTATTGTAGTTATAGTCACTTTTATAATTTTTTTGGTTTTTTATTATGATGGTTTTATTAACAAGTATATAATATACTGCATACTGTACATACGAGGACTGTACAGTACAAATTTATGTTCACAGTTTGACATGACAAAATGTCATCACTGAATTCCATCTTTTTTTTAATCCACATACTGGTTTAAGTGATCTTCAATCCTCAATATATATATGTCTTTCCTATTATTATTTTCCCTTTCCTATAGATTCTTCTTTTCCATTTAAAGACTCTTCAACATTTCTTTCAGGGTAGGTTTAGTATTGCTGAATTTTTTGTTTTTTGCTTGTCTGAGAAATTCTTCTCTCCTTATATAATCTTCTCTCCTTGATAATCTTGCTGGGTTGAGTATCCTAGGTTGTAGGTTTTTCCCCTTCAGGACTTTGAATATATCATGCCACTCCTTCTAGCCTGCAAGGTTTCTGCAGAGAAATCAGATGATAGCCTTATGGGGGGGGGGGGTTCCCTTGTGTATGACGCTGTTTTACACTTGCTGCCTTTAGAATTCTAACTTTTGCCATTTTAATTATGATATGTCTTGGTGTGGGTCGGTTTGGGTTCATCTTGTTTGGGACCCTCTGTGCTTCCTGTACCTGGATATTTGTTTCCTTCTTTAGGTTTGGGAAGTTTTCAGCCATAATTTCTTCAAATACATTTTTGATTCCCTTCTCTCTTCTTGTTCTGGAACCCCTATAATGCAGATGTTGGCACATTTTATATTATCCTATAGGCACATTTTATATTATCCTATAGATCTCATATGTTGCTTTCATTTTTTTTCATTTTCTTTCTGCTGTACTGATTCGATAATTTCCATTTTTTAATCTTCCAGATCATTTGTGTTCTTCTGTCATTTAGTCTGCTATTCATTGCTTTTAGCGTGCTTTGTATCTAAAATGGAATTATTTTTGATTGGGTCTTCTTTTTATAGTTTTTCTTAAAATGATCTGTGCTTAGATCAACTCTTTCTTCATTCAGTTAGCATTTTTATTACCAACTTTTTGAACTCATTGTTACCTCTGTTTCATTACTTTTTCAGGGGGGTTGTCTTGCTCTTTCAATTGGGAATAGTTCCTCTGCTTTTTCATTTTACTTAACTTTCTCTGTCTCAATGAATTTAGGTGAAACAGTTACCTATTGTGGTCTTGAAGGGGTGTTTTTTTGTGGGAGTGTCCCTTGTAGACTGTGTGCCCAGTGTTTTTGGTGTGAGGATGGGTTTTGATGTGGATGCCAGTCATGTCTTCTTCAGGATGTGCTGGCCACTATCACCTTGATGGGGGTGTGGCTAGAATTGAAAGAGCTAGAGCCTGCACAGGATGTGATGCAGGACCTCCTCTCTGCTCAGTGGCCATCACACAGGGCAGGGGGCTGCTCCTAAGTTGCTGGAGTGAATGCCCTGAGGGTCGGGCTCAAGCTGGCTCTGTTCCCTTTAAGTGTATGTTTCTCCTTCTCCCGGCACTGAGGCTTGTGCACTTACAGAGGTCCAGTGGCACCGCCTGTGTAGGCAGCTACAGCTCTGCTCAGATGCAGCCCAAGGTCATGTCTTTTCCCCACTGTGGTCATCCCAGATCTAGTGCAAGGTTGTGGAGTGGGTGGAGCTGGAGCATTTGCTCAACTAGCACTGGGGGTCATGGCATTATGGCTGTGGGAGTTGAAGCAGCTATGCTGCCATCAGATGTCTGGGCTGCTTCTGTAGTGCTGTTTTAGTAAGTGCTAACAGTGGCAGCTGCTGCCCTACCTGGACCACCCCCCAGGTTCCTGGGCCACCTCTGCATCTCTAGATCAAGTCTTCTCCCAGGACATGGTTGCCCTAGGTCTAGTGCCAAGCTGTGGTGTGGAATGAGCTGGGGTGTTGGCTCAGCTGGGACTGGAGAGCGTGGTGACACCACCATGCTAGGGCAGACCTCGCTTTGCCCTCTCTGGTGGTAAGCAAGCACCCATGCACTCCTCACAACTGGAGTCTAGGCTTCTCCAGTCTTTCTGTCTGTCCTAGCAGTTCTCCAAGCAGCCAATGGGGCTTGTCTCCTCTGTGTAGGACCCCCAGGACTGGAACACCCAGTCTGTGGCTCAACCTGCTCACTCCCCAGGGCAAGTATCCACCTGTCTGGTCTTCCTTTTCCTCTTAGTCCCCTCCCATGGGCTCTGACCTGATGCTTTTTTCCCCCATCCTATGTGATGACATGGGAATCTTTCTTGCAGCCTTGGTTGTATAGGAGTTCTCCTGCCAGTTTCCAGTTAGTTTTCCACAAGACTTGTTCCACATGTAGATGTATTTTTGATGTGTTTGTGGGGGAGGTAAGCTCCACGTCCTCTTACCCTGCCATCTTGATGACTTGTTTGATATTCACATATTAATCCTTTCCAGCTACCATCATTCTATGGGCTGGGTCTCACTAAGGTAACCAATAGCCTCTATAAACCTGAATTTAAATGACAGTTTTTAGCCCTTGTCTTTCCTGACCCTCACAGGCATTTGGCTGTCCTGCCCTCTCCCTCCTCCTTGAAACACCACCTTCCCTTGGTTTGATATTATGCTCTCTGGTTTCTTTCCTACATCTGGCCACTCTGTCTCCTTTTTTATATCCTCCTCCATGTGACCTCCAAATAATGGATTTCCTCCAGGCTTGGGGCCTGGCCCTCTTCCCCAGAAGAACCTCATCTATCCCTGGCCTCATTCATATGTCATTGAGCTGGGCCAGACCGCTCCACTGTGGAGCCACTTACCTACTTGACACCTTCATCTGGACACCTCCCAGGTACCTCAAAGTGGGCACATCTCCCCAGGGTTCCCTAGCTCCATGAATGGTACAACTCTACATCCAGTTGTACAAGTTAGTAACCTGGGGGTCAACCTTCGTCCTCATCTTCATATTCTATCTCACAGAGTTCTGTTTTAGTCCCTAAATACCCCTAGAATGGGCTCCCTGGAACCTCTCCATATGTTCAGCACCACCGTCCTGATCTGAGCACCCATCATCTCTTCTCTGGCTCACTGCAGTGCCCTACTGACTGTCCCTTTACATGGCCTCCTCCAATCCGCTTTCCTAGAGGAGCCAGAGTGGTCTTTTTACAATGCACATCTGATCACATCCCTCTTTGCTTCAAACTGTTCAATGACTTTCCATTGCTTTTAGGATAAAGACCAAAATACTTAACATGACCCACAGATATTTTATGGTGTAGTCTCCGCCTGTCTCCTCTGCCTCCTGGTACTCCCTCTTCCACACTGTCTGAACCACAGGCCCATCTGCTTCTTGCTGTTCAAGGGCACCATGTTTTTTCCTGCCTCAGAGCTTTTGCATGTGCTATTTCCCCACCTGGAACACTTTCAGCTGATGAACTCCTATTCATCCTTCATGGCTCAGTTTAAATGCCACTTCCTTAGGGAGACCTTCCCTGAAACCTCATCTGTATTAGGTTCCCTTCTTAGCTTTCCCCTTTCTAGCACTCATCATGATTGTAATTAAATAATTACTTAAATGATTTTTTTTCTTAACTGTCTTCCTCACTAGAGGGTACACCAATAAGGGCAGGTCCATTTTGTTCACCACTAGATTCTTGGTACCAGCATCGTGCCTGGCACACAAGCACTTTGTTGCTCAACAAATGAAGATGCGGTGCTTTCCCTGGGGACTCAGCAGTGACCATGACACAGGCCCTACCCTCAAGGAGCTACAGTCTGGAGGAGACAGCCTCACAGGAAGCTATTACAATGGAGTGCGGTAAATGCTATAATTTACAATACCAGGTCACTAAACACTGCTAACTTCTGTCTTTGAAGACTGAGGGACTTCAGACCTCAAGTTCTTTTCGGACAGGGACAAGGCAGAAATAAATGTCAGTACAGATAATGAGTCCAAAGAGATGGTCCAAGGTCATCTGTGCCAGTGTGGCCCCAGGCAGAGCTGCTCCCTCATCTCCACTCCCCTGCTGGCTCAACCCCTGGACAGGGCCAACACAGCCAGTACCCTCACAGAGCCCAGTCCCAGGGAGTCAGACACCTGGGATGAGCCAGGGACTGAAGTGAAGATAGTCCTGGGCCAGCACCCGAGCCCTCCTCCTTGTCCTCTTTCCGAGTCCTCCCTGACACCAATGCCTCTTTCAGGCTCTGCAGAGCATGCCTTGAAGATCGACACCTGGTCCTACACAAATAGTTCCTTGTGTAGGAAGAGCAGTTGTCTGTGGTAGGTGACAAAGGCCCATTTCAAGCTTGACGGACTTAAAGCAGCTGCATATCCTTACAACCGTCCTAACCAGCCCCTGAGAAGGGTGGAAGCCAGCTGTAGTCCACAGACTGTCCTGCAGCCTGGCCTCCCCTCCTCTGCCTCCTGTCCTCAAACAACAGAGTCAGCAGGAAACGGGGTGGTTCTAGGAAAGGATCACAGGCTGAGGGTGCTTGGAGATTAACGTGAACTCTCCAGTGCCTTTGAGGGCTGAGGAGCAGGCTTTGGCCTCGAAGGCGCACATGCCACAGCCTCTCCATCGGTCTGCTTGGAGCTGGGCTCTCTACTCTAGGACAGTGTTTTCAAATGTTTTTCTGACTGTGACCTCAAATAAGAACATTTTACATTGTGAACCAGCATCTGTGTATACGTACACACCCACATCTGAAATGAGATTATGAAAGAATATTTCATACTAGGCACAGAACATTCTGGCTCCGTTTCTTTTTTTAAATAATGCTGGTTTCAACCCACCAAACCAATTTTATGATCCACTAACAAATTCTAAAGCGAAATTTAAAAAACACTGTTCTGGGAGCCAAGGTCAGGGAGGTAGCTGTACTTGATCTATTGTTTTTGGCTGTGAAATTCTTCTCCCCAGTCATGAAGAAAGGACTGTAGTTAATGAGCAACTACCCCCTGAGCTGAGGGTTTGGCTCACAGTGAGGCTGCTCCGTGGATCTCAGGGCCCACAGTGGTAGCATGAACTCCTGTGGTCTCTGTCCTCACGGGGCCCTGGCTTTGTGTCATGGTTCCCATGCAAGTCTGAGCCTCACACTCTGCTGGGCTGTCTCAGGCCAGGCCTGGGGTAGATTGCAAATTCCAGAGCACTTGGGGGTCTGGATTCAGAGACACGGGGCCCTCTGTTCTCAGCTCGGTTACATCAGTACTCTGAGGCAGTCAGGGACCTTTCTGTCCAGTTAACTGCTGTTTCCCTAGCACTTAACCCAGTGGTATAACCATTGTCACTAATGGGACACACACACTCCCCCACCCCCGAATATGCTACAGGCCCAGTCCTACCTCGGGGCTGTGTGTCCCGTAGGAGGCACGAGAAATGAAATGGGGCTCAACATTGCAGCAAAGCAGATCACATGCCTTCCTTCTGCTAGCATAACAGAAACAGGAAGTCGAAAAATAGTACAATCAGCTCAAATACAGCCTGGAAGCCCAGAGAAGGAAAAGAACATGCTTCAAACTCCGGGCCAGCATAGCCCTCTCTCAGGCTCATGAGTCCCAGAGTGATTAACTTTCAGTGAGAATCCCTTCCCCAGTCTGTCTGCCCCCGTGCAACCCAGGACAGTACGCAGGACAGGGAGGCTGGGGAGGAGAGCCCTGACTATGGAGTCGTAGTCTGGGCTGAATTCCAGCTTCTCCTCTTAGGTGTGACCTTGGTCTGGGCCTCAGTTCCTACATCTGTGAAATGGAGACAATACTACCTACAATACAGATTGTTGGAAAGATGGGAAATAAATGGACATTGCCCTGCATTGTGCATGGCACATAGTAAATGGTGCTGAGTAAATAATCGTTGTTGTTATCATTACAAGTGGTAGATCGGTCTTACCAAATCTCCATTATGCCAGTGTTCTTCTGTAATGCATCTGCCAACTGGGCAATCCCTTTGGCTGTAATCTGGTTCTGGATAAGCCTGAAAGAAGAATATATCTTTTGTATCAAGTAATACTGGATTAAATCTGCCCACTTCATTAGGGGGTTGGAAGGATACGATGGGATAAGAGACAGGGTCAGGGGAAGAACCGAGTCCCCTTAACGTTCAATCTTGCTGAGATTGTGTCGATCAGGTCCATGAGAATAAAGAACATGCTTTAAAATGTTTAATTTTTCTGATGGGCAGAAGACCTAAATAGACATTTCTCCAAAGAAGACGTACAGATGGCCAATAGGCACATGAAAAGATGCTCATCATCACTAATAATTAGAGAAATGCAAATTAAAACAACAATGAGGTATCACCTCACACCAGTCAGAATGGCCATCATCAAAATGTCTACAGACAATAAATGCTGGAGAGGGTGTGGAGAAAAGGAAACCCTCCTACACTGTTGGTGGGAATGTAAATTGGTACAGCCACTATGGAGAACAGTATGGAGATTCCTTAAAAAACTAAAAACAGAGCTACCATATGATCCAGGAATCCCACTCCTGGGCATATATCCAGAGAAAACAGTAATTCAAAAGGATACATGCACCCCAATATTCACAGCAGCACTATTTACAATAGCCAAGACATGGAAGCAACCTAAATGTCCATCGACAGATGAATGGATAAAGAAGATGTATATATATATATATATATATATATATATATATATATATATACAATGGATTATTAGCCACAAAAAAGAATGAAATCATGCCATTTGCAGCAACATGGATGGACCCAGACATTATCATACTAAGCAAATTAAGTCATTAAGAGATAGACAAATACCATATGATATCACTTATATGTGAAATCTGAAATACGACACAAATGAACATATCTACGAAACAAAAACAGACTCACAAATAGAACAGACTTGTGGTTGCCAAAGGGGAGGGAAGGTTTGGGATTAGCAGATGCAAATTATTATATATAGGATAAACAACAAGGTCCTACTGTATAGCACAGGGGACTGTATTCAAAATCCTGTGATAAACCATAATGGAAAAGAATATATGTATGTATAACTGAGTTACTTTCCTGTGCAGCAGAAATTAAATACAACACTGTAAATCAACTATACAAAGTAAAAATTTTTTAAATGTTTAACTTTTCTGTGTATTTTTATAGTGAGCATAATATATCTGTATATTCATATGTAGGTAATTTAATACATGAACATATATGTATGCATGTGTGCTTGACATTTTTCACTGCAGGGGTGCCCAATCAAAATGTTTGGAGACTACCAGTCTGAACAACAAATTCTAAGGAACACATCTGGGGAACAGGCAGTCTGATGTCTCCTTCCAGATGGCTGGAGAAAGGCAAGGCAGTTTTTAAAGTTAAGTATTTTTTAAAGAGCTGGCCATTCTCTTCTTTGGGGGAAACAAAGGCTTCCAAGATGGTACCATGTCCTCTTCAACATCTGAGAGGGAGGGAGGAAGAACAGTTCTGCTGCTACTCATGGGTCCCAGTGGAAAAGCATCAATAATGGGGCCTCTAAGAGTATACCCCATTATGTTGGGTGGCATTGATTCTAATGAAACAAAGATTTCAGATATAGCTGGGAAGCCTGGGCAATTCCCAAATTGCTCCCCTGGGAAGCCATGCTTCTAACCCACCCAGGAAAGAACAGCACAAGTCAGTGATATGTCTGTGCTTCATCACAGTTTCACTCCTCACCCCCCAGCTATTTGTAGCATAAGGCTACTACTCAACTTGACCTTTAGAAATTCTGGGCACTGATCCAAGAAGGTAGCTGTGTACCAGGAAGATAATGACCTATATTACTGTGACTAATGAGATTATAGAAATTAAGCCAGTCCCTTAAGGAGGCAGTATAGCATAGTGGTTAAAAGCTCTCCTCATATACATACACCCACTCCCCACTTCTCAGCTGCAGATCCTTGAAGAAATAAACTTAAGCTTTCTATTCCTCGGCTGCCTGATCTATAAAATGGGAATAACTATAAGAGAACCCCACTACCCGGGGTGTGTGAGGTTTCAATAGGAGGATGTGTATGAAGTAGTTCTCATCATTTCTACCATGGCACCCAGGGGAAGGGAGCTCTTGTCACCATTCCTGCCCAAGCACACAGGACTCGGTGGCTGTGCTGCAGCCAGGACCCAGTGATCCCCGCCACATCTCTCAAAGACTGGGGCCCCTGGGCCGAGTGGCAGAGGTGAGACCTTCTGGTAAGCACAGCCACAGTGTGACTTGGACATTTTTGCAAAAGGACCAAAAATAGAACCTGGAAGTGGGCACTGAGTTCTGCATTCAGTTAAATTCTGCTGTTTCCTAATCACTCCTTCCACAGTTGCAACCACTGGCGCCACCTACACCTTGCTGCGGGGAGGGTGAGCTGCCTGAAGCCTAGACCTGGCAAGAGGCTGGGTAGGAGGAGAAGTAAAAAGCCTGGCAGTGCTCAGGCACATATGCCCACTGGCTACCTTCACTGCAGCCAGTGTAGTCTGTGCTGGCACCAAGAGCTAAGACTCACTCTCTAGCCCTGTTCTAGCTCTGTTCTCGTGGAGGGGCTGGCGTGACACCTAGGCAAGGGCATAAAAGAAAGTCTACAGTCAGAAAGAAAAGGAATAAAACAAAAAAAACAGATGTAAAAGTAGCACACTCTGGGTTTTTTTGTTTTTACAGAAATTGACATGGTGATCTAAAATTCACATGGAAATAAATGCAAGGGACCCAGAATAGTCAAAACAATATTGAGAAAGAAGAACAAAGTTGGAAGACTCACATTTCCTGGTTTCAAAACTTATTACAAAGTTACAATAATCAGGACAGTCTGGTCCTGGCATGATGATAAACATATGGCTAGATGAACTAGAATAGAAGGTCCAGAAATAAACTCACACATCTATGGTCAACTGATTTTTGACAAAAGTGTCAGGGCCATTCAAAATGGAAAGAGACTTTTCAACACATGGTGCTGGGACAACTGGGTATCTACATGCAATAAAATGAAGCTGGACCCCTAACACCTCATACCATACACAGAAATGAACTACAAATGGATCAAAGACCTAAATGTAAGCACAAAACTATTAACACTTAAAGGAAATCTTTGTGACCTTGGATTAGCCAATGATTTCTTACTAAGAGACCTAAAGCACAAGCAGCTAAACAAAAAATAGATAAATTGGATTTTATCAAAATTAAATACTTTGGTGCTTCAAAGGTCACTCTCAAGAAAGTGAAAAACCTCACAGAAAGAGAGGAAATATTTGCAAATCGTGTATCTTGTAAATGTGTAGCACCCAGAATATATAAAGAACTCTAACAACTCAGCAATTAAAAGGCATATAACCCAATTTACAAATGGACAAAGGATATGGAGACAGTTTTCTAAAGAAGATACACAAGTGGCCACTATGCACATGAAAAGACACCCAACACTGTTAGCAGTCAGGGAAATGCACATCAAAACCATGATGAGATACCACTTCACACCCACTAGGATGGCATTACCCAAAAAGATAGACAACAGCAAGTGCTGGTGAGGACGTGGAGAAATGGGGACCTTCATAACATGACTGGTAGAAATGTAAATAGCACAACCACTTTGAAAAACCGTTTGGCATTTAACACAGTGACCATATGACCCAGCAATTCTATTCCTAAGTATATACCCAAGAGAAATGAAAACATATGTTCATATACAAACACGTGCACGAATGTTCACAGTAGCATTATTCATGATAGTCATAAAGTAGAAACAACCCAAATGTCCAACTGAAGAATGGACAAACAAAACAAGGACTGTCCATACAATGGAAAATCATTCAGCCATAAAAAGCAATGGAGTACTGATATATGCTACAATGTAGATGAACCTTGAAAACTTATGCTAGTGAAAGAACATAGAAACAAAAGGTCATATATTGTATGACTGCATTTCTATGAAATGCCCAGAATAGGCAAATCCATAGAGACTGGAAGTAGATTAGCAGGTGCCAGGGACTAAGGGAGGAGAAGGATGGGGAGTGATTACTTAACGCGTACAGGTTTCTGGCGGGTAGGGGAGGTAGGTAGTTTTGTAAAAATGTTCTAGAATTAGATAGTAGTGATGGTTTCACAACCTTATAAATATGCTAAAAACCACTGAACTGTACACTTCAAAAGCATGACTTTATGATATGTGAATCAAAAAATATTTCAAAAGATATATCTCAAAAAATATTTCTTTAAAAAAGCACAGTGTTGAAATCTGAATTACCATAAATGTTTCAACGTCTGGTTGACTTTCAGCATCTCTGCAAAGCTCTCTGCCACTTCATCATCAAGTTCATTTTTGGTGAGCCTGGAAAAGAAAGGAAGTGTCGACTCAGGGCAGCCCTGCCTGGCACCCACTCTCCACTGAGTTCACAGAAGCGGATACCAGCCCTGGCGTCTGCAGCTATGCAGCTCATCACGTGCTGAGAACCCAGCAAACAGCCAGGCTCCAAGCCCGCCTCTGAGCCCCGCAGACAATAAACGGAGGTTCATTTCTAGTGCAAACCCTTCACCCAAGCTCCTACTTCTTAGCCCTGCTGCTGCAGGGGGAGCCCATACTCCCTCCCCATCCTTGCTGAGCCCTCAGATCTCTCAGAAGACGGGCCCACAGAAAGCGAGGGGCCAGCGCCTGCTTCTTGGGTCTCCTCCAGCCGTTAAGATCCCTTGAACACCACAGACGGTGTGTTAATAAACTCAGTCAGATGAAGACCTAGAAAAGCCTGCCAACTGCACGTTAAAATGTGCTCATCACTTGGCTCTGAGGCCAGTTATGTAGGACCCGAGTTCCGTGACTGAAAGTTCAGAAGTCTCAGTTTGTAAAAGCAGGAAGTGATCTGGATAAAGAACAGAGGGCTAGAAGCTCCTAGTTGTAAAGAGGATTAAACCCTGTTGTGCCAGTGGATGAAAGAATAAGGAAGGAGAAGAATATAAAGAACATTTAAAAAATCATTCCTTGAAGGGCAATTTGGTAGTGTCTATCCACATTTTAAATGTGTTTCACTTTCGGCCAACAATTCGACGTCTAGAAATCCACCTTATGGTGTGCAAAGACATTACACACAGGTTCTATACATGCAGTATTGGTTGTAGTCTTTTCGGTCATAATGTAAGATGTGAACTAATTTCAGTATCAGTAGAGGCAGCCAGCAAAATACATTGTGAGTGTACATTCAAGGGACACTGCAACGTTTAGAGAGAATGAGGTAGGATGAAGAAAGAGACAGAGGGCTTCCCTGGTGGCGCAGTGGTTGAGAGTCCGCCTGCCGATGCAGGGGACACCGGTTTGTGCCCCAGTCCGGGAAGATCCCACATGCTGCGGAGCTGCTGGGCCCGTGAGCCGTGGCTGCTAAGCCTGCACGTCCGGAGCCTGTGCTCCGCAACGGGAGAGGCCACAACAGTGAGAGGCCCACGTACCGCAAAAAAAAAAAAAAGAAAAAAAAAAAGCAGAAGAGCATGGGGCTCAAGATGCTCTGAGCCAGACATGCCGGCTGGCACTGGTCGCAGGGCGACCACAGCACGTGGTTGAACTTCTCTGGGCCTGAGTTTTCTCACCAGCAAATGTGAACAGTAATGGTACAGCCCTCATAACACAGTTGTGAGAATGAGTTAATACATGGAAAAGGCTGAGAACAATGTGTGATGTACAGTGAGTACTCAAGAGATTTTGGGGATTGACATTATTATCCACCTAGACCTGTGGTTCTCAACTGGGGTGACTTCTCCTCCAGGGGACACTTGCCAATGTCTGGAGACAATTTCGATTGTCACAATTAGGGGTTACTACTGGTATCTAATGGGTAGAGGCCAGGGATTCTGCTAAATATCTTACAATGCACAGGACAGCCTCTCAACAAAAAAGAATTATTTGGACCAAAATGTCAACAGTGTTGAGACTGAGAGACCCTGACATAAAAGGACATGTCAAATATGTACAATATATGGTTGAGATATTTTTTTTAGTCACTTGCTAAATGCTATTCAGTTTCATAAGAAAAGCGATATTTATTTGAATATACATTCAAATGCTAGAAATAAAAGATTATTTAGAAAGCATGAGGGAGGAGGTTCTTTCACTTCCTACTTTCCCAACTTCAGTGTCTTATATTTTTTTCAAAAAAGCATGTATTTTCAAAATCTTTTAAAAGATTTTTTGAGGGGAAAGGGAAAATGCACTTACTGGCCAGCAGGTCTAGTATCTGAATTCTCATAATGATGACATTTTCATTAACTAATTTAGCCAATATCTCATGAGGAGGATACAGAGACATGTAATATAACTTCCTTTCCCAGAAGCAATGTATGATACAGGCAAGTAAATAAATAAAAATATGGTAAATGACCAAAAAAGGAACAACCAAAAGAAAGAAAAAAAGCATCACTTTCAGAAGGTAACAAACAGTTAACTAGTGGCCCTGGAGTGCAGAGAGGGAGCGAGGGCTGTGGGCTTCCCGTGACAGGTGACAGGTGAGCTGGAGTATGAAGGCCAAGTCCTGATGTGACTACCTGGGGACAGAGGAGGCTGCACGGGGGGTAGGCAGTTTAAGAGGAAGAAGGGAGAAAGTTTTGAGACAAGTGCGTGAAAGTTGGACTCCTCAAGGCATATCTGAGGGTGTTCCAAGGATATCCTGACAGAATAGCTAGCCTTCTGGTTTTCCTGAGGCCTAGGGTGGGCAAAGAAGGCTAAGGTCTCAAATTCATGTTCCTGGGACCCATTCCACCCATTCTGTACTTGTTTGTGCTTCTGGGAATGGCTATTTTCTAATCTAGGAGAAAATGAAATTATAAACCTTCCTTTGAGGAAAGGCCTAGAGCCTTTTAAAATGGAGAGGCAGTCTTTCAGTTAAGATTCCAGGCTGTGCACAGTCTTTGGAAAAATCCCTGAGACCCAACCGTTCAAAATGACTATGGTTATTACCAGAATATTCTCAGAGATGCATTCTGCTGCAGGGCCCACGCGAGGCTCTTTCCTCCTTCTGTAGAAATGCCATTGAATGCAAGACTAGGAAGGAAAAACATTTGGGGTAGGTTATTAAAAACACGTCTACATTTGGCTTTGGTTTCAGCAACTAAAACAGCTGGCAAGACTCCACCTGGAGGTGGTTCCTGCCTGGGCTGACTTGAAGCAGGAAGCGTAAGTGCCGGCCTCACCAGCAGCCACTCAGCCTTTGCTGCTCCAGAGCCCAGGACGAGGACAATCACCAGACTGCTCGGGGAGAGGCCAGACAGGAAACGGAACATGGCAAGACCTGGTCACACGGGCTGAGGAGGCCTGGCGAGCTCTGCTTCGGAGGCTGACACCTTACAGGCGCCTGTCAGTGAGGCCTGGAGAAGTTTCCTCTGTTCTTGTAAGGAAGGAACTCTGCTACTTCCCCCACCGTATTAAGCCCTTATGTCAGTGACAGGAAGGACACGGGCAACCAGGAGACCCCCGAGTCTCAGAGGTTTGGCCAGAGGCCTAAAGGAGGGCCAGGGAGGACCAAGTCTGTTTATAGAGGTGAAGGGTCCCCTCTTGTCCCAGCACCATCCTGAGAAATGAGGAAGGGGCAGGAATCTGCGGGCCAGTGTCTCTTTCAGTTCTGTCTGGACTGAAGAATTCCTCCCCAACCCCCAAGGGGCACGGGAAGACTGCAGAGGGGCTGGCAATATCTAGTCTTGATCTGACTGGTGTGTGCGCATGTCACAACACGGAGCTGAAAACTTAAGCATCATATACTTAACTGTATGCCTCTTCTACGTCAATAAAAACATTTTTAAAAAGAAAAAAACCACACACACAAATACCTTCCCTGTTAGGAATGCCAGCCACCCTCTTTCCCCTGGCTCCTCCTCTGGTAAAACAAGAGGAACACGGAGTGACCAGGTTGGCCCTGAAGACAGCAGGTCTCAGAAGGCAGCAGTTACCTCAAGTTAGTCAAGCTTGGGTGGTTCCTCAGAGCCTCTGCGAAGGCCCTTGCTCCTTCATCACCGATTTGATTGCCCCACATCCTGAGGGCAGAGGCAAGACAGTGAAAGTTACCTCATGCTCATCCCTTATTTTCTGCTCATGGCCATGGCATGTATACTCAACAGGCAGATGTTTTTGCTCCATCCCTGGAGCTGTGGCCTGGAGATGAATCCCTCCACCAGCCCCTTAGTGAGCTGCTCGGGAGGAAAAAAAAGCAGTAGAAGGCTTGTGAACAGAAGTCAAATCAGACAGCTGCACGATTAGAAACCAAGTCTCACCCCTGAGCTTTTGGAGAGCTGTCAGTCAGAGCCTAAGCTCACAACTATCCCTGAAATGTCACCTGCAGAATATACAGGTTGGTGGCAGCTTGAAAGGAAGGCCTGTGGTGGTGCCAGACTCCCAATATCCATTTGACCCTGTGCAGGGGTGCCAGACATTCTTGAAGACATAGTCGGTCTTGCATGAAGCAAAGATCAGAAAGCACACTGAGAAAACTTATCAGCAATTTCCCTGGTATGTAAAGAGGAGGTGACCAAACCATGCTGTTCAGATTGTTGCAGTTTTGGTGGGGAGGTGCAATGACAAGCCGTATTCTCTCCCCCACAGTAGAAAGCCTTAGAGGATCTGGCTAAATTGAGGGTCTGCATGGTCAGACGTTGGGCTCCCATCCTGGCCCTGCCCCCCACCACCTGGGCGTGCTTGGGTAATGCATAGTCTGTGAGGTCTTAGTCTCCTCATCTGTAAAGCTAGTGTAAGAAGAGCATTTCCTCATAGAGTTGTTGTGAGGATTAAGTGAGTTAATATATGCGAAGCACTCCAAACAGTGCTGAGCCTATAATAAGAGTCAGCTATTCCTAAAAGGCTGAGGGTCACTGTCTACAGAAAGCAAGTCTGCCAGGCCCACCACAGAACTGGGGCTGCCTCAGCTACACGCTCTCACCAGGCAAGTGGCCTGCTGACGTCCCTGCCAGTATGGCTTCTAAAACCCCATAGTGAGAGTTTTCAGCATTTTGAAAAAAAATGTGTGTACTAGGTAAAACTGCATGGTATCAAACTTTTAATAAAGTGGAAAACTATACTCATGACATGACATTAAGTGAAAAAAGGTAGAATAAAATTCTGTACAGATAGTTTGATGTCTACCATATTAAAAAAAAAATAGTATAGAGAGAACATACACTGCATGAGAGACAGCAAGAAAGCTTACCTGACCTCAAGTGTTGACAATAATTATTTCTGAGAAGATGATATCCATTATACTGTTCATATTTTCCATAGTTTACAAATAAAATTATCTATGTTTCTTTTAGAATCACAGAAAAAATTGTAACTCTATGAAAAGCTGTAGTCTCCTGAATCAAAACCATAATGAAATATCACCTCACACCCATATGGATGGTTACTATCAAAACACCAGAAAATAACAAGTTGTTGGTAAGGATGTGGAGAAACTGGAACCCCTGTGCACTGTTAGTAGGAATGTAAAATGATATAGCTGCTGTAGAAAACAATATAGTGGTTCCTCAAAAAATTAAAAATAGAATTACCATGTGATCCAGCAATTCAACTTCTGGGTATATACCCAAAAGGATTTAAAGCAGGGTCTCAGATATATGTACACCCATGTACACAGCAGCATTATTCACAAGAGCTAAAAGGTGGAAACAATCCAAGTGTCCACTGACAGATGAATGGATAAACAACTGTGATATACATATAGAATGGTCTATTACATCACCTTAAAAAGGAAGGAAAGTCTGACACATGCTACAACATGGATAAACCTTGAGGACATCATGCTAAGTAAAATAAGCCAGTCACAAAAGAAGACAAATACTGTATGACTCCACTTACAACTCCCTACAGTAGTCAAATTCACAGGAACAAAGGATACTATAGAAAGGTGGTTGCCAGGGCTGAGGGGAGGGGAGAATGAGTTTCTGCTTTGCAAGATAAAGAGAGTTCTGGAGATGGATAATGGTGATGGTTGCACAACTATATGAATGTGGTTGCACAACTATATGAATGTACTTATTGCCACTGAACTGTACACTTAAGATGGTAACTTTTATGTTATATGTATTTTCAATAAAAAATTGAATTAAAAAAGCCTCCAGAGACAAGGTGGCAGAGTAGAAGGATGTGAGCTCACCTCTTCTTACGGAAACACCAAAGTTACAACTAAATGATGAACAACCATTGATGAAAAAATGCTGGAACCTACCAAACAAGATGTCCTACGTCCAAAGACAAAGAAGAACCCACAATGGGACAGTTTGAGGGGTGCAATCATGATAAAATCAAATCCCATACCCACTAAGTGGACAACCCACAAACTGGAAAACTATCACAGAAGTTCTCCCACAGGAGTGAAAGTTCTGAGCTTCACGTCAGGCTCCCCAGCCTGGGGGCCTGGCAATGGGAGGAGGAAGAGCCCCAGAGAATCTGCCTTTGAAGGCCAGCGGGATTTGATCACAGGAATTCCACAGGACTGGGGGAAACAGAAACTCCACTCTTGGAGGGCACACACAAGGTCTTATGCACACCAGGACCCAGGGAAAAAAGCAGTGACCTCTCCTAAGAGCCTAGGCCAGACCTATATGCTGGTGTTGGAGGGTCTCCTGCAAAGGCAGCGGGCGGCTGTAGCTCACTGTGGGGACAAAGACACTGGTGGCGGTAGTTCTCGGGAGTACTTATCGCTGTGAGCCCTCCTGGAGGCTGCCATATTTTCACCAACACCTGGCCCCACCCAATAGCGTGTAGGCTCTAGTGCTGGGTCACCTCAGGCCAACCAAGTGGGAACACAGCCCCACCCATCAGCAGACAGGCTGCTTAAAGTCCTCCTGACCACACAACTGCCCGCTGAACACACCCCCGACACAGCCCTGTGCATCAGAGGGACAAGACCCAGCTCCACCCACCAGTGGGCAGGAACCAGTCCCTCCCACCAGGAAGCCTGCACAAGCCTCTTAGACCAGCCTCATCCACCAGGGAGCAGACAGCAGAAGCAACAAGAACTACAACCCTGCAGACTGTGGAACGGAAACCGCAATCACAGAAAGTTAGACTAAATGAGACAGCAGAGGAATATTTCCCAGATGAAGGAACAAGATAAAACCTCAGAAGAACAACTAAGTGAAGTGGAGACAGGCAATCTCCCCAGGAAAGAATTCAGAGTAATGATAAGAAAGATGATCCAAGATCTCGGAAAGAGAATGGAGGCACAGATTGAGAAGATACAAGAAATGTTTAACAAAGACCTAGAAGAACTAAAGAACAAACAAACAGACAATAAAATAACTGAAATAAAAAATACAGCAGAAGGAATCAATAGTGGGATAAGTGAGGCAGAAGAACAGATAAGTGAGCTGGCAGCCAGAATGGTGGAAATCACTGCCACGGAACAGAATAAAGAAAAAAGAATGAAAAGAAATGAAGACAGTCTTAAAAGACCTCTGGGATGACATTAAATGCACCAACATTCACATTTTAGGGGTCCCAGAAGGAGAAGAGAGAGAGAAAGGACCTGAGAAAATATGTGAAGAGATAATAGCTGAAAACCTCCCTAATGTGGGAAAAGAAACAGTCACCCAAGTCCAGGAGGCACAGAGAGTCCCAGACAGGATAAACCCAAGGAGGAACACACCAAGACACATAGTAATCAAATTGACAAAAATTAAAAAGAAAAAATATTAAAAGCAACAAGGGAAAAATGACAACATACAAGGGAACTCCCATAAGGATATCAGCTGATTTCTCACCAGAAACTGCAGGCCAGAAGGGAGTGGCATGATATATTTAAAGTGGTGAAAGGGAGGAACCTACAACGAAGATTACTCTACCCAGCAAGGTTCTCATTCAGGTTAGACAGAGAAATCAAAAGCTTTACAGAAAAAAGCTAAGAGAATTCAGCACCACCAGACCAGCTTTGCAACAAATGCGAAAGGAACTCCTCTAGGTGGAAAAGAAGCCAGCAACTTAAAACAACCTTGTACATACATAGACTGCCATATCAAAACCTCATGGGAGGCAGAAATAGAGACACAGATGTAGAGAACAAACGTATGGACACCAAGGGGGGAAAGTGGCGGGGGGGCGGGGTGGTGTGATGAATTGGGCGATTGGGATTGACATGTATACATTGATGTGTATAAAATTGATGACTAATAAGAACCTAATGTATACTAGGAATAAATCTACCTAGGGAAACAAAAGACCTGTATGCAGAAAACTATAAGACACTGATGAAAGAAATTAAACATGATACCAACAGATGGAGAGATATACCATGGTCTTAGATTGGAAGAATCAATATTGTAAAAATGACTATACTACCTAAAGCAATCTACAGATTCAATGCATTCCCTATTAAATTACCAATGGCATTTTTTTATGGAACTAGAACAAATCATCTTAAAATTTGTATGGAGACACAAAAGACCCCAAATAGCCAAAGCAGTCTTGAGGGAAAAAAACGGAGCTGGAGGAATCAGACTCCCTGACTTCAGACTATAGTACAAAGCTACAGTAATCAAGACAATATGGTACTGGCACAAAAACAGAAACATAGATCAATGGAACAGGATAGAAAGCCCAGAGATAAACCCATGCACCTATGGTCAACTAATCTATGACAAAGGAGGCAAAGATATACAATGGAGAAAAGACAGTCTCTTCAATAAGTGGTGCTGGGAAAACTGGACAGCTACATGTAAAAGAATGAAATTAGAACACTCCCTAACACCATACACAAAAATAAACTCAAAATGGATTAGATACCTAAATGTAAGACCAGACACTATAAACTCGTAGAGGAAAACATAAGAAGAACACTCTTTGACATAAATCACAGCAAGATCTGTTTTGATCCACCTCCTAGAGTAATGGAAATAAAAACAAAAACAAATGGGACCTAATGAAAGTTCAAAGCTTTTGCACAGCAAAGGAAACCATAAACACGATGAAAACACAACCCTCAGAATGGGAGAAAATATTTGCAAATGAATCAACAGACAAAGGATTAATCTCCTAAATACATAAACAGCTCATGCCGCTCAATATTAAAGAAACAAACAACACAATCCAAAAATGGGCAGAAGACCTAAATTTTAGAGGTATAAGTAATAAATCGATAGTGGAAATAAAATGGAATCATTAAAAAAAAATCCCCACTAATGCAAGAAAAAGGAAAAAAGAAACAAAGAAAAGTTTGGACCAAACAGAAAAGAGCTGGCAAAGTGGTAGATTTTAATCCAATCAATAATCACATTAAATGTGAATAATCTAAACATACCAATTAAAAAGAGACTGTCAATTTAGATAAAAAGGCAAAACCCAACTAGATGCTGCCTACAGACAAAGATGACAGTGAAGTTGTAAAGGGAGTGTGCATGTTTGGGGGTTTGGGGGTTACTGATTTGGGTGGTCGTTGTACAAAGTATTTCCTTTGTAATTGCTTGTTAAACTCCATTTTATATACTTGATATGTATATTCCCAATAAATAAATAAAGTTAACTGGCAATCAAATGTCTGCTGAGGTGGGGGGGAAAAAAAAGAACCTGCTGTATAAAAAAATAAATAAAATTCAAAAATTTAAAAAACCTCATGGGAACAGCAAACCCAAAAACTACAGTAGATACACACACACAAAAGAAAAAGCAACCCAAACACAACTCTAAAGATGGTCATCAAACTACAAGAGAAGAGAACAAAAGAGGAAGGAAAGTAAAAATACCTACAAAAACAAACCTGGGCTTCCCTGGTGGTGCAGTGGTTGAGAGTCTGCCTGCCAATGCAGGGGACGCGGGTTCGTGCCCCGGTCCGGGAAGATCCCACATGCCGCAGAGCAGCTAGGCCCATGAGCCATGTTCCCGAGGCCTGCACGTCTGGAGCCTGTGCTCCGCAACGGGAGAGGCCACAACAGTGAGAGGCCCGCTTACCGCAAAAAAAACAAAACAAAACCAAATGATTAAGAAATGGCAATAGGAACATACATATTGAAAATTACCTTGAATGTAAATGGATTAAATGCTCCAACCAAAAGACACAGGCTCGCTGAATGGATACAAAAACAAGACCCGTATATATGCTGTCTATAACAGGCCCACTTCAGACCTAGGGACACACACAGACTGAAACTGAGGGGATGGAAGAAGGTATTCTATGCAAATGGAAATCAAAAGAAAGCTGGAGTAGCAATACTCATATCAGACAAAATAGACTTTAAAATAAAGACTATTACAAGAGACAAAGAAGGACACTACATAATGATCACGGGATCAATCCAAGAAGAAGATATAACAACTGTAAATATATATGCATCCAACACAGGAGCACCTCAATATATAAGGCAAATACTAACAGCCATAAAGGGAGAAATCAACAGTAACACAGTAATGGTGGAGGACTTTAACACCCCACCACTTTCATCAATGGACAGATCATCCAGACAGAAAATCAGTAAAGAAACACAGGCCTTAAATGACACATTAGACCTATTGGACTTAATTGATATTTATAGAGCATTCCATCCAAAAGCAGCAGAATACACATTCTTCAAGTGCAAATGGAACATTCTCTAGGACTGACCACATGCTGGGCCACAAAGCAAGGCTTGGTAAATTTAAGAAAAGTGAAATCATATCAAGCATCTTTTCCGACCACAATGCTATGAGATTAGAAATCAACTACAAGAAAAAAACTGTAAAAAACACAAACACATGGAGGCTAAACAATATGCTACTAAACAACCAGTGGATCACTGAAGAAATCAAAGAGGAAATCAAAAAATACCTAGAGACAAATGAAAATGAAAACACGATGATCCAAAACCTATGGAATGCAGCAAAAGCAGTTCTAAGAGGGAAGTTTATAGCTATACAATCTTACCTCAGGAAACAAGAAAAATCTCAAATAACCTAACCTTACACATAAAGCACTAGAGACAGAAGAACAAACAAAACCTAAAGTTAGTAGCAGAAAAGAAATCATAAAGATCAGCGCAGAAACAAATGAAATAGAAACAAAACAGTAGCAAAGATCAATGAAACTAAAAGCTGGTTCTTTGAAAAGATAAAATTGATAAACCTTTAAGCCAGACTTATCAAGGGAAAAGGGCGAGGACTCAAATCAATAAAATTAGAAATGAAAAAGGAGAAGTTACAACAAACACCACAGAAATACAAAGGATCATGAGAGACTACTACAAGCAACTGTATGCAAATAAAATGGACAACCTGGAAGAAACGGACAAATTCTTAGAAAAAGGTACACTCTCCCAAGACCGAACCAGGAAGAAATAGAAAATACGAGTAGACCAAACGCAAGCACTGAGATTGAAACTGTGATTTTTAAAACTCCCAACAAACAAAAGGCCAGGACTGTGGCTTCACAGGAGAATTCTACCAAACACTTAGAGAAGAGCTAGCACCTATCCTTCTCAAACTCTTCCAAAAAATTGCAGAGGGAGGAAAACTCCCAAACTCATTCTATGAGGCCACCATCACCCCGATACCAAAACCAGAAAAAATTACCACACAATAAAGAAAATTACAGTCCAATATCACTGATGAACATAGATGCAAAAATCCTCAACAAAATACTAGCAATACATTAAAAGGATCATACACCATGATCAAGTGGGATTTATCCCAGGGATGCAAGGCTTTTTCAATATCCACAAATCAATCAGTGTGATACATCACGTCAACAAACTGAAGAATAAAAACCATATGATCATCTCAATAGATGCAGGAACAGCTTTTGACAAAATTCAACACCAATTTATGATAAAAACTCTCCAGAAAGTGGGCATAGAGGGAACATACCTCAACATAATAAAGGCCATATATGACAAACCTACAGCTAACATCATGGTCAACAGTGAAAAGCTGAAAGCATTTCCTCTAAGATCAGGAACAAGACAAGGATGTCCACTCTCACCACTCTTATTCAACATAGTTTTGGAAGTCCTAGCTATAGCAATCAGAGAAGAAAAAAATAAAAGGAATCCAAATTGGAAAAGAAGTTAAACTGTCACTGTCTGCAGATGATATGATACTATAAATAGAAAATCCTAAGGATACTACCAGAAAACTACTAGAGCTCATCAATGAATTTGGTAAAGTTACAGGTTACAAAATTAATACACAGGAATCTGTTGCATTTCTGTACACTAACAATGAAAGATCACAAAGAGAAATTCAAGAAACAATCCTGCTTCCCATCACATCAAAAAGAATAAAATACCAAGGAATAAACCTACCTAAGAAGACAAAAGACCTGTACTCTGAAAACTATAAGACACTGATGAAAGAAATCGAAGATGACACAAACAGATGGAAAGATATACCATGTTCTTGGATTGGAAGAATCAATATTGTCAAAACAACTTGGGTAGCCAAGGCAATCTACAGATTCAGTGCAATCCTTATCAAATTACCAATGGCATTTTTCACAGAACTAGAACAAAAAATCTTAAAATTTGTATGGAAACACAAAAGACTCTGAATAGCCAAAGCAATCTTAAGAAAAACGGAGCTGGGGGAATTAGGCACCCTGACTTCGGACTATACTATGAAGCTACAGCCATCAAAACAGTATGGTACTGGCACAAAAACAGAAATATAGATCAATGGAACAGGATAGAAAGCCCAGAAATAAACCCATGCACCTACGGTCAATTAATCTATGACAAAGGAGGCATGACTATACAATGGGGGAAAGACAGTCTCTTCAATAAATGGTGCTGGGAAAACTGTACAGCTACATGTAAAAGAATGAAATTAGAACATTCTTTAAACACCATACACAAAAATAAACTCAAAATGGATTAAAGACGTAAATGTAAGACCTGGTGCTATAAAACTCTTAGAGGAAAACATAGGAAGAACACTCTTTGACATAAATCACATTAATATTTTTTTCTACCCATCTCCTAGAGTAATGGAAATAAAAACAAAAATAAACAAATGGGACCTAATTAAACTCAAAAGCTTTTGCACAGCAAAGGAAACTATAAACAAAAAGACAACCCTCAGAATGGGAGAAAATATTTACAAACGATGCAACCGACAAGAGGTTAATCTCCAAAATCTACAAACAGCTCATGCAGCTCAATATCAACAAAACAGACAACTCAATCAAAAAATGGGCAGAAGACCTAAATAGACATTTCACCAAAGAAGACAAACACATGTCCAAGAGGCACATGAAAAGATGCCCAACATCACTAATTATTAGAGAAATGCAAATCAAAAGTGCAATGAGATATCACCTCACACCAGTCAGAATGGCCATCATCAAAATGTCTACAAACGATAAATGATAAAGAAGGTGTGGAGAAAAGGGAGCCCTCCTACACTGTTGGTGGGAATGTAAACTGGTACAGCTGCTATGGAGAACAGTATGGAGGTTCCTTAAAAAATTAAAAATAGAGCTACCATATGATCCAGCAACCCCACTCCTGGGCATATATCCAGAGAAAACCATAATTCGAAAGGATACATGCACCCCAATGTTCACTGAAGCACTATTTACAATAGCCAAGACATGGAAGCAACCTAAATGTCCAAAGACAGAAGAATGGATAAAGAAGATGTGGTACATATATACAATGGAATATTACTCAGCCATTAAAAAGGATGAAATAATGCCATTTGCAGCAACATGGATGGACCTGAAGATTATCATACTAAGTGAAGTAAATCAGAGAAAGACAAATATCATATGATATCACATGCGGAATCTAAAAAAAACGATACAAATAAACTTATTTAAAAAATAGAAACAGACTCACAGACTTAGAAAACAAACTAACGGTTACCAAAGGAGAAAGGTGGGGGGCAGGGGAGGTATAAATTGGGAGTGTGGGATTGACAAATACACACTTCTATGTTTAAATAGATAACTAATGAGGACCTACTGTATAGCACAAGGAAGTCTGCTAATAAGGACCTCCTGTATAGCACAAGGAAGTCTGCTCAATATGCTGTAATAACCTAAATGGGAAAAGAATTTGAAAAAGAATAGATACATGTATAGCTGAATCACTTTGCTCTACACCTGAAAGTAACACAACGTTATTAATCAACTATACTCCAATATAAAATAAAAAATTTTAAAAAGCCTCCAGAGACTATATAATCTTAAAATGAAGCACACCTGCCTGAGGAAGTTTACCACATAGGGCTAAAACTCCCTTTGCTAGCTCCCTCCATTTGCTGGCGGTAATAAATACTGCCTTTTGCATGAATTAAATAAAGTCCATGCGATTGAAGTGGCAGTCAATCCTGGGACTTCCCACAACATTTCCCACGCAGGAGCCAGTGGGGCCCAGCCATCAGGGCATCTGTGATGGAGGCTCTCTGCAGCCTCTGCCCCACAGCTTGCGCCAGCAGTCCTTTTGGCAAGATGGATGTACGAAAAGACCAGCAGGCGCTCCTGTACACAGAGCAGGCTGTATATGCACACCCGTGTGCATCCGTCTCTACTCACCCAACTTCAAAGATGGATTTGCTGTGCTTCACAGCCAGGGCGAGACACTTTCCTCCTTCGCTTGTTATTTTGTTTTTTCCCAGTCTGCAGAGAGAGTCATGCACACATCAGCTACAGCTGTGAGGGGACTCCAGCATCAGCCACCCTCGTCCTTGGCACAGAGCCCCTCTGGCCCCTCATAGGAGGGGTGGTCTTTCTCCTGGGACCCACAGCAGCCATCCCTAGGCATCCCCTCAGGGAGGGGCCCGAAGCCCTGAGGAAAGCCAGTCAGGATTCCTCTCCAGGTGGTCACAATCTCTGCAGAGACTCAGGGACCCAAGTTCCCGCAGAGGTTCTTTAAATGACCACTGAGCATCACTCATTTCCATCAGCAGACCAGAAGGTTCCCACGTCAGCTGCAAATGGTCAAGGGGTAGGTTACCATCACCAGGGCAGCATCACCAGGCTCCTCCAAGGCTGGTGCTCTGACACCTTTGTCAGGACATTCCTGTGGCACAGCCAGGGATCAGGCTGTCATCTGCAATGTTATGGCCTGAAGGTTTGCCTCCCCCAACCCCTACCGGAATCCATATGTTGAAATCCTAACCCCTAAGTGATGGTGCTAGGAGGTGGAACCTTTGGGAAGTGATAAAGTCACTCATCACAGCCCTCACAAATGGGATTAGTGACTTATGAGTGAAGTCCAAGAAAGCTCCCTTTCCCCTTTTTCCACCACCACGTGAGGACACAGTGAGAAGGCACCATCTAAGAATAAGGCATTGGGCCCTCATCAGGCACCTAATCTGCTGGCGCCTTGATCCTAGATTCCCCAGCCTCCAGAACTGTCAGAAATAAATCTCTGGTGTTTATAAGCAACCTCATTTATGGTATTTTGTTACACAAGCCAAAATGGACTAAGACAATGAGGGACTTCCTCAGGGGAAAACGATCTCCAGAAAGGGTGATAGTTGTGGCCTTTCTTCCTGTTAGGAGTTAATGAAATCAAAATGCCACACTCTCCCCCCACCCATGGTAGCGGGCCCTTCCAAACACCAAGCCTCACCCACAGCTCACCTTCTACACACAGGTGTCCTGATTTGACCTGATGTGGTCCTGGGGCAAGCAGAAGGCAGCTCTAGGGTGGCATTTATTCTTTGCTTGAGCAATGAAGGGTGACCAAGAGAAGCTACTGAAGACCCCGCTCGCTGTGCCCACCCCACTTACTTCAGGTGCGTGAGGCCTGTGCACTCATCCAGGATTCTGGCGATGTACGTGGCTCCGACATCGGTGATTTGGTTGTTGTATAAGCTTTGAGAGAAAGCATGGCCGTGAGAATTTAGGACCCCATTTTTTTTTTAGGACCCCATTTTTTAAAGTGAGTGGGTGCTGTCTGCTGATGTACAAAGTCTAGGTCAAAAGGAGAAAGGAAGGGCATGTGGAGGCCTGAGTTTTGGGCTGTGGGGTCTCAGGCTGGGTTCAAGGCCAACTCTGCCACTTTCCCCAGCTTTATGACCTGGGGCAAGGTACCAAGCTTCTCTGTGCCTCAGTTTCTCCACGTGTAATACAGGGGTAAGAATTACGGCTCCCTCGCAGGGTTGTTATGAGGATGGTATGAGATCATCCCAAGCCCTTGCATGTAAGTGCTCGATAAATGGCAGTTAAGGGATATTTTCAGATTAAGATCACGATTGGCATCTTGAGGGGTAAAAGTTTCTAAGCATTAGAACCAACTCAGTGTCTACCTCTTCGTCACTTTACCACGTGACACCAATTCAACAATAAGGCAGAAAGGAGTTGAAAGTGGTAAGCAGACAGGTTTCCAGTGTTCCACAGTCAGGCAGAACTCCAGAGCCAAAAGGCAACCTGAGGGCTTCCCTGGTGGCGCAGTGGTTGAGAGTCCGCCTGCCGATGCAGGGGACACGGGTTCGTGCCCTGGTCCGGGAAGATCCCACATGCCGCGGAGCGGCTGGGCCCGTGAGCCATGGCCACTGAGCCTGCGCGTCCAGAATCTGTGCTCCACAACGGGAGAGGCCACAACAGTGAGAGGCCCACATACCGCAAAAAAAAAAAAAAAAAAAAAAAGGCAACCTGGGATTCAGGGCTTCAGTGTTCTCATGTGACAGCTGAGAAAACTGAGGCCCAAGGAAGCTGACAGGCTGGCTCCAGCTCAGAGAGTCAACAGCAGCTGTGGGGCTGGCGAGGCTGTGGCCCACAGTCTCTCCTGTCAAACTCCAAAACCCCAAAGGCTCTGAAAACCCAAACATCTTCGTAACTATTTTGGCAACCAATGTGGAGCTGTTCATGGTCTTTATCCCAACTGGTTGGAACGTTTATACCTTTTGCTGCAGAAATGTTGAAGTATCTGAAAATGGGGTATTGCCCTAGATCCCACTGGTCATGTCACTGCTAGGTAGCATGGGCACTAATTTCTGATTCGTGTCTTGCCCCATGGGTTCTGGATGACAGATCATGGACCCGCCATAGTGAAATCTACCACATAAACAGTATTCTCACGTCAATAAAACATATCCCGAGGAATTCTGTCATTACAACGCTCAATCACCACCTGTAAAACTATTTGACTACATTAGGATCCCAATTATACAAGGGGGATGAGAAGGCTGAGGCTCAGTGAGATTTCCTGACTTGCTCAAAGAGTGGGCTGCTAGCCGAGCCAAAAGCAGGACCCAGGACTCCTGGCTTCCAGTTCAGTGCTCTTCCTGGCACCCTGGGGCCATCAGCCTCAACCATCCAGTGATCCACAGGAATGGCAACTTCCTGCTGCTCTGTATTCTTACTATATAGCTGTCGCAGTGTTCTTGAGAAATACGTACCCTAAAAAGGTCAGAATTTTGTATTTGGTCAGCTCTTCACTTAGCACCTTCACCCCACTGTCGGTGATCTGGTTCACACTGAGTCTGAAAAAAACAGCAAAGAAAGTTAAAAATCAGAGCAGCTGCTCACTGTGAAAGAGCGTTAATTCCACAAGGATGCACAAGTCTATAGGTCCTGGCGTCTCCCCAGCTATAGATGACCCCCCGAGAGAATGGCCATAGCAGCCAGTCACACGGCCCCTACAGAGCCTGGTCTTCACGGGGCTGAGAGACCCATGAGAACCAGTCCATTGGCAAGGCTACAGCACAGCCCTGATTCAACACAAGGGCAACGAGGGACACCTGAAGGACACGTGTGGACAGCCACCTCTGATATCCTGCATTTGCCGGTGGCCCATGTGTCAATGTGGCGCTCACTGCACAGCGGGGGGCCATGGGATTTGGAAATGTGTAGAGTTGCATTTAGTGGTCATAAGGCTGGGGGAGTGGACGCTCCACCATCTTGCAAGTGCGGCCAGAAATGTTAGGAGTCCTGCAAAAGGCAGGACAGTCCCCACAAGAACTGTCCCACCCAAAACGTCAAGAGCCTTTCCATCTGGAAATGCACGTGTGAAACCTGACTTGCCACCTGAAAAGGTCAATCAAGGGAGACAGCTCCTGAGGTGTGGTTCTGTGCAGGAAGTTCAGCGGCAAGGGAGAAACAGCTAGGTGAGGCAGGTCAGGGAGAGCGTGCGAGGTCCACACTCTCCCACTCCTCTTTAATGCACATGCTGCTTCAGCAGGCCAGGCTTCAAGAGGGAGCAGGAAAAGAGGGCCTCAGGATGATGGATATCTCCTGGACAAGGCCCAGCGTGTACTGGGATTGCTCTTTGAAAGCCCTATACTAGCAGGATATTTTGATTTGGCTAAAATGCAAAACAATTTTTTTTACTACCAAGTACTCTCTATAAACAAACTACCCTGATCTTCTCAATTCTCCACCCCTTTTATTTAGGTGAGTCTAAGGGACGGAGTAAGGCTCAGAGATGGAGGAGCGTGAGGGATGAGGCGAGGGTCAGGGGTGGGTGAAGGAACAGACCAGAGCTCAGCAATTTCTTTCTGTAAAGGGCCAGATAACAAATTTTTAAGCTCTGCAGGCCATCTGGTCTCTATCGCAACCACTCAGCTCTGCAGAGTGAAGCAGCCAATATATAAATAAATGAGTGTGACTGTATTCCAATAAAACTTTATCTATAAACACAAGCCGTGGGCCAAACTGGGCCACTTCTTACACACTGTCCTCTGTGATAAGTAAAAGGCTGAAGAGGTAAAAGCTTGATTTTTAGGCCAATCAAAATGATCACGTCAGACACTCTGAACCCCTCCGCTCATGGTACCCACCTTGGTGCTGGGGCACAGTGTGTACATACACTGCATGACTATCCCAGGGTGGCAAAGCCAACTAGTCACTCCCAATATCTATGCTTACTTAGAAAGAGAATCCCTCATTTTTTAGCTGGGCACATGTGCTTAGGTTCTGCCCAGTGAGATCTAAGCAGCAGTCTCATTAGCAATAGCTGAGAAGTCTTCTTAAAAGAATGGGGTGTGTCCTAAACTAGAACTCAAAAAGATACATGTGCCCCTGTGTTCACAGCAGCACTAATCACAATAGTCAAGACATGGAAACATAAATGTCCATCAACAGATGAACAGATAAAGAAGATGTGGTACATACATACAATGGAATACTACTCAGCCATAAAAAATGAAATAATGCCATCTGCAGCAACATGGATGAACCTAGAGATTATCGTACTAAGTGAAGTAAGTCAGAAAGAGAGAGACAAATATCATATGATATCACTTCCATGCAGAATCTTAAAAAAACATACAAATGAACTTATTTACAAAAGAGAAACAGACTCACAGACTTCGAAAATGAACTTACAGTTACCAAAGGGGAAAGGTGCAGGGGAGGGATGAATTGGGAGTTTGGGGTTGACATAGACACACTTCTATGTTTAAAACAGATAACCAACAAGGACCTACTGTATAGCACAAGGAACTCTGCTCAATATGCTGTAATAACCTAAATGGGAAAAGAATTTGAAAAAAATAGACACACGTATATGTATAACTGAATCACTTTGCTGTACACCTGAAACTAACAACATTGTTAACTATACTCCAATATAAAAAAAAAATGTGGTACATATATACAATGGAATACTACTCAGCCATAGAAAAGAATGAAATAATGCCATTTGCAGCAATGTGGATGGACCTAGAGATTATCATACTAAGTGAAGTAAGAGAAACTCAAATACCATATAATATCACTTATATGTGGAATCTAAAATATGACAGAAATGAACTTACCTATGAAACAGAAACAGACTCACAGACATAGAGAACAGACTTGTGGCTGCCAAGGGTGGGGAAGGTAGGGATGGACTGGGAGTTTGGGATTAGCAGATGCAAACTATTATATATAGAATGGATAAACAACAAGGTCCTACTGTATAGCACAGGGAACTACATTCAATATTCTGTGATAAACCATAATGAAAAAGAATATATATATATGTATAACTGAATCACTTTGCTGCACAGCAGAAATTAACACTGTAAATCAACTGTACCGCAATAAAATTAATTTAAAAAAAAAAGAATGGGGCTTCCCTGGTGGCGCAGTGGTTGAGAGTCCGCCTGCCGATGCAGGGGACATGGGTTCGTGCCCCGGTCCAGGAGGATCCCACATGCTGCGGGGCGGCTGGGCCCATGAGCCATGGCCACTGAGCCTGCGCATCTGGAGCCTGTGCTCTGCAACGGGAGAGGCCACAACAGTGAGAGGCCCAAGTACCTCAAAAAAAAAAAAAAAAAAAAAGAATGGGGTGTGTCCTTTGCCCTTCCTTCTTCCTGGTGACTAGAATGTCAACTGAATGGCTGGACCGTGAGCAGGCATTTTGGGCCAAGATATAGTAGTCAGGTACTGAGGAGAACAGAGCAGTAAGCAGAGGAGAGCCTGGGCTCTTGACGGTCACTGAGACCTCACAGCAGCCCAGAACTGCCCTCCTTTAGATTTTTGCATGAGAGACAAATAAGTCTGTAACTTATCTAAGCCACCAGCACTGTAAGTTTTCTCTAACAGCCAAAACTAGTCCTCACTGATGCCCTCAGGGAGCTCAAAATGCTTCCTTAGGGTTGCCCATTTCTTCCTGCCTTCCCTTGTGCTAGTTTGGAGGCAAACCTGGGGGACCACCATACTGGCGCAGAGCTTCCATCTTATGAAATGGTCACAGGGAGGCACTGAGTGTGAGGTTGCCTGAGGCTACAAACAGAGAGTCGCTGGCTGAGAGCTCAGCGAATAGATTCCAGGCTTTCCAATGCCCACAGCCCAGGGCAGGTTTGGGCTCCCTACATCCCCCCCATCCCCCCACAATGTATGCTCTGGCGCTTGTGTAAGAGGAACCTGGAATCAGTTCCAAATCCCATCTGCTCTTCAGAAATGCATGAGCCAAATAGTGGAGAATTGAAACCCCCGTAGAGATTTACAAGGTGTATTTAATACAGAAAATGCTAATAGAAGAAAGGAGACTGGCTTTTCTTGCCTCTAAACCATCAAACCCGAAACTAATAAAGAGTCAGCATTCTTTACTGAGATCCCCTGGCAGCTCAGGGCTGCCCACTTTTTTCGTGGAAGTTAACTAATGCTAATAAGTACAAAGTCTGCTTTTTCTGCCATCATAAAGGTTTCACGGGCCAGAAACATTTCACGGGCTATCTCTGAGCCTCACATGAATCTCAAAAGGTTCTTTACCATTCTGGCTCCACCATGGCCCACCTGTGTGACCCTGAGCCACTTAACTTCTCTGTGCCTCTGCTTCCTCGTTTGCCAAAATGGAGATGATAACAGTACCTACCTGATAGCGTTGTTAAAAGGATTAAACCAGGTAATATTTTTAATGCACTTCACCCGTTCTCAATAAATGCTGACTGTTATTACTGTAATTGTTAGGATATGAGAATCTCCTTTTTCCAGGTGAGGACGCTGAAGCTCAAAGAGGTTAAGCAGCTTGCTCAAGGACACCCAGCTGGGCCCATCCAGGTCCACCTGACTTCGAAGCTTTGCTCATTACCCTCTGCCACCCCGAGACAGAGAAGCTCCGGATGTTCCCAGACCCCCGGTCATGAGTTCCAGGATAATCCAGGAAGGAGATCCTGCTCCACAGTGCCAGTCCTGGTGTCCCCAGAGCCCTGGCCCCGCCGGCTGCTCCCGGAACCTGGAGGTCTCACCTGATGACGGTGAGGCGGCTGAAGCAGGGCTTCAGTTCGCGCACGCCATAGTCGTTGAGATTGTTGTTGTCCAGGTCGAGCGCAAGCCGCTTGGGGAAGTGGTGCAGGACGAAGGAGAGGGCGCTGCAGTCGGCCGAGCAGGCGTTGCAGAAGGTCAGCTTGAGGTAGTTGGCGCAGATGCCCCTGGCCGCCAGCTGCCCCACCTTCTCGCTCCCCGTCTCGTAGATGCAGCGCAGCATCCAGATGAAGGTGGGCATGGCCTGCACCTGGCTGAAGCTCCCGGACCGAACTCGGGGCAGGTGCTTCAGGTGGGAGCGCAGGCTGGCGAACAGGCAAGCCCACAGGGCCCTGCGCTTTCTCCGCAGGGCGGCGGCAGGCACCAGGTGCCGCAGGAGTTTCTGTTTGTCTTTGGACAGCAGCCCGCACAGGAAGAGGTTGGTGAAATGAAAGTGATCCTTGTTCTTAAAGGGGTCTTCCCCGGCCAGCCCGCGGCCCCCCAGGCACTGGATGGGTAGGAAGCGGGGATAGCAGGACGCAGCTGCTGCCTCCCCGTGAGGAGCCCACTCCCGGAAGAAGCGGAGCAGCTCCCGAGTGCCCACCTTGTCGTCCACCACCAGAAAAAAGGCAGCAAAGAAGGCCTGGAGGGTGAGGTGGAAAAACTCATAGGACTGCTGGTCCCCTCCGAGGCCCAGCTCCGGCACGGCCCGCAGGAAACCCAGCTGCAGGTCCCCCTCCCGCACCTCGGACGCCTGCACCTCCTCCTGGCTGAAGATGAAGAAGCTCTTCTCCATGCCCTGGTGCGCCACCTGGCCCAGCGAGCGCAGGGTGCCCCGGCCGGCACGGAAGGTCTCCGTCTGGCTCCGCGTGTTCTGCTGCACCAGGCTGGTGGGCTGCGTCCTGTTCAGGTGGACCTCGGTGATCAGCAGGAAGACGTCGGTCAGCGTCACCGTGCGATCGGGCAGCTGCAGGAAGCCGTCGAAGGTGTCGCAGAAGTGCTGGAAGCACCGGAAGATGATCCAGCAGAAGAGGGGCACGGCGCACAGGCTGAAGAGGTTGGCGTTGGCTTCCAGCTGATCCAGCAGGCGCTGGCGCACGCCGCGCTCGGGGAACATCCGCCCAGCGTAGGCGCGCAGGTGGCTGGGGGAGAAGCCGCGCAGGAGCACCTTCTTCCAGAGGAGATGCCGCGGGATCTCGATGCCCGTGCGGGCCGTGAGCAGCTTGCGCGCCCCCTTGAGCAGCTTCCCGCTGAGCAGGTTGGCCAGCAGGACCAGGGGGTGGGCGGGCTCCCAGGGGGAGGAGGTGTCGGGCTCGCCGCTCAGGTCGAAGTCCGAGTGGAGCTCGTCCAGGCCGTCGAAGGTGAAGAGGGCCGTGTGCGGGAAGCGCAGCAGGAAGGCGAACACCTCCTCGGGGTCCTGCTCCGGGTAGCAGTAGTGCTTGAAGAGCAGGTCCCGCAGGCACAGCGAGGCGCTCTCCTTGAAGCAGCTGAAGGTGCGGCAGCGGAAATGGAAGAAGAACCTGAGCTCAGCGTCCAGCTGGCCCGCGGCCCAGAGGCTCTGCAGCCGCTGCAG
The DNA here is from genome assembly GCF_949752795.1 of Hyperoodon ampullatus. Taxonomy (NCBI): domain Eukaryota; kingdom Metazoa; phylum Chordata; class Mammalia; order Artiodactyla; family Ziphiidae; genus Hyperoodon; species Hyperoodon ampullatus. Next base: position 62,812,599 of record NC_136922.1, read on the forward strand.
CAGCATGGACTTGCCCACGCCCGCGTCGCCGAAGACGAAGATGGTCTCGCCCTGCTCGTTGAGGACGCCCGTGGAGGGGTCCAGGAGGCAGGCCAGGCTGCCCAGGCTGCCCAGGCTCTCGTTGCCGAAGTCGACCAGCTCCACGACGGTGTCCGTGTACACCTCCTCCAGCAGCAGCTCCTCCTTCTGGGCGTAGCACAGGATGAACTTGGAGTCGCGGCCCAGTTGCTGCCGCAGCTTCTGGCTGTATCTGCTCACTGCAGGGAGAGTGGCGCCAGGTGAGAGGTGGAAGTAGATGGGGAGAGAGAGACACAGGTGGAAAGGGCACCAAATAGGGAGGTCTCAGGCGGAGGAGCAAGCACACAGGAAAACAAACCCGCAGCCTGGACGCCCAGGCCAAGTGCGAGCACTCCTCAAATATAAAGAGCCAGCGCTCCAGAATCTGCGGGCCCTTGGGCCTCCACCCCTCTGTCTGACCTCAGATTTGGCCAGCCTGGGGACAGAATTCAACTGGGATCAGTGTCAGAGACAGGCTCCCTACTCCTCTGTGCAAGTTGTCACTGAACTCCAGCTAAAAACTGAAGTGCCCTCAAATGTGACGCCCAGGCCGCGTGGCCCTGCTACCCCGGCCCAACCCCAGGGTCCTGCTCAAACAGCGCAAGCCAGTCCCCACTGAAACTTGTATCGTTGAGGAAGAAATTGCCCTAACCTTTCTTGTGCTTATGACACTGCTCTTAAAACAACAAATAGTCTCATAAAACCTAACACCGAAACTTCTTGTGATAAGATACAACAGTTGACGTTGATAAGGACTACAAAGGGGCTGTGCCTCACCATAACTGAGTGAGCAAACTAAAGTGAAAACCGGCCTTCTTACACTACACAGGGCACAGCGGCCCTGGTTCCAGAACTGAGGCCTGGGGATCACTGATGCTCAGCACGTGCCCCGGGGGAAGCCCTGGGCTTGCCTACGGGGAAGCACGTGGGTTAATATGCTGACGTGGGGTAACATGCCGACGTAAGTGCCATGCTCTCAGCAGAAACGAGCTACAAAATGAGCTTACTCCAGACAAAAAAAAGGGTGTTCCAAAATTCCTTTAAATAGTTTTTGGGTCTTAATGATAATTCAATTAACAAAAATTGGACACACTTGCACATTTCCAGATTTCATCTACAACCCTTTCCCGTCAACTTAGTCCCACTTGGTTGTCAGCTTAAAATTTGTGAAGTGAGTTCTATTTTTTTTTTTCGGTACGCGGGCTTCTCACTGTTGCGGCCTCTCCCGTTGCGGAGCACAGGCTCCGGATACGCAGGCTCAGCGGCCATGGCTCACGGGCCCAGCCGCTCCGCGGCATGTGGGGTCTTCCCGGACCGGGGCACGAACCCGTGTCCCCTGCATCGGCAGGCGGACTCTCAACCACTGCACCACCAGGGAAGCCCAGTGAGTTCTATTTTTTACAGTTTTAGTAAGGCAAAATTTACAGACTATAAATTCACCTATTTTACAACAGGTATTGTTGTCAATGATTTTTAATAAATTTACTGAGTTAACGCAAACATCACTAAAATCCAGGGGTGCACTCTCCATCATAAGTGCATCATAAGTACATCTGCAGACAATCTCTGCCCCACCCCTGGCCCTAGGAAATTGCTGATCTGCTTTCCGTTTCTATAAATTTGCCTTTTCTGGACATCCATATAAATGGATTCATAGAAAATGTAGTCTTTCACATCTGGCTTCTTGTAGAGTGAATTATACTTTCAAAGCTGTTACAGTAGCTGGGTAAAGGAGCCAGTGGAGAAGTCTTCTACAAGGACTCTTCATCACAGGAATATTTTCCTTTTTTCTTGGGGAAGGTAACAAAGTGAGGTGGGCACGGGCAGTAACAGTAAGAAGCTAGCAGTGGCCGGCTGGTAACTGCAGAAGCAAGAGCTTGTCCCTGACACTCTGTCTCTTGGTCTGGTTTCCCCTAAATACACACCTGACACTCTGGGACACTGTCCTTTGTTTCTGTTTTCAAGGTCAAACTGGATTCTTTAAAACTCACAAGTTTGGGGGCTTCCCTGGTGGCGCAGTGGTTGAGAGTCCACCTGCCTATGCAGGGGACACGGGTTCGTGCCCTGGTCCGGGAAGATCCCACATGCCGCGGAGCGGCTGGGCCCATGAGCCATGGCCGCTGAGCCTGCGCGTCTGGAGCCTGTGCTCCGCAACAGGAGAGGCCACAACAGTGAGAGGCCCGCGTACCACACACAAAAAGAAAAACAAAAAAAAACAAACTCACGAGTTTGGAAGCTCAGTGCTGGTATGTTGCCAACAACTGTCTAGAAGTAAAGAGACCACAGGCACGGAAAGATGACGGCCTGGTCCCCAGACCAGACTGTGGTCCCAGTGTTGGGCTCTCTCAGCACCTTGAACTGCCGTTGTCCTTGTCACCATTTGCAATTACACATGTGTGTAATTATTTACTGCCAGTCTCCTGCATTAACCTCTGAGGTCCCTGAGGGCAGGAACCATACTCCCTATTGTATCCCTGGCATCCAGCACACCCAGCCCTGGCACATGCTGAGTACATCATAAATACCTGTTGAACTAATCATTTAACTAAAGGGGGCCCATGGTGCTTTGGAAACAAGGACTGGCAGTCAGGGGTGACAGAAGAATTCTTTGCCTGGAATCAAATTTGGAAAGATCTTCGAGAAGGAAAGAAATGCAAACTTGAATTTGTACAACCACTAAAATGTCTAGATAGGTCAGAAGTCAGAAAGAGGTCAGAACAGAGGTCATTCCTACACTTCCATGGCTCCCTACATAAATCAGACCAGCTATCCGTAGTCAGTTCAATCACAGTTCCTTGGGCTGCACTAGGGTGACAGGGACCAGCTCTCCTTTCTAAAAGGACCACAGCAGCCAAGCCTGCTGCCTGAGGTGGAAGGCAGGGCTGGTCAAGGTGGACCCCACCTTTATCAACCCTGCTAGACCCACCCAGATAGCATGTCCAAGCCCCGGGGGCCTTGTTTGCTTGGTGGCTGCGGTCTCCCCCAGAGGCTGACTCATACCTGGATCGGTGTTGACGACAGCTTTGCTCTGAATGAGCTGGGAAGGGGAGAAGCTGATCTCCGACAGCCAAGGCCTGAGGTCCACGTAAGCGTCTGTGAGTCGCTGCAGCACGCAGAGGAAGAACTCAGACACCTCCTCGCCCTTGCTCTGCACCAGGTCCAGAATTTTGCGGACCTAGTGTGGCACGAGCAGTAAGGTGTGAGCTGGCGCTAGGGGTGTCTGCCCCCTGGAGAGGCTCCCATGCAGGGCTCTGAGCTCTCACTACAGCCTCGAGCTTGACCGTCCACCCAGCTGGTATGAGATGCTACACGCCAAATGCCCAGGATCTGTAAAATGGACCGCCTGAGCAAGAAACAAACCGCACAGCTCTAGGAAACCAGAGGCTTCCAGGAGCCTAAAAATAAAAAGGTCAGGCTCACAGCTAGAGCCGAGCGCCCCCCTGGAATTTCCCTTTCCCTCCTTTTCTCCTTTTCCCTCTTAAGCTACCACTATTGCTCTCTGGGAATGAGTGCTGAGGGGGAGAAAGTCACCTGTTAGGCATAATGACATGGGCGCTGGGCCACACAGCGAGGGGACAGCAGACGCCCGTGTAAGGTGTACCTTACAAAAGCTTTTTGTCTTATTAAAAATTCAGGGAAGGGCTTCCCTCGTGGCGCAGTGGTTGGGAGTCCGCCTGCCGATGCAGGGGACACGGGTTCGTGCCTCGGTCCGGGAAGATCCCACATGCCGCGGAGCGGCTGGGCCCGTGAGCCGTGGCCGCTGAGCCTGCGCGTCCGGAGCCTGTGCTCCGCAACGGGAGAGGCCACAACAGTGAGAGGCCCGCGTACCGCAAAAAAAAAGAAAAAAATTCAGGGAAAAAAAAACACAACAGTGTTCTACTGTGCTTTTCCCAGAAACCCTTCTGGTCTCTTCTGAGCCCAACAGGATCAGCTTACAAATGAATTCTGTCACTCCTCTCCCCAAGAAGGAGGTTTTCGTCTTGCCATTCTATTTTTCAGAAGATGACACAAAGCTAAAATGAAACTAAGGGCTGTGAAGACTTCCCACAGTGGAGTGTGGAAGATTCTTTACCGTGGACCCAGGCTGGGATGCAGCCATTCCTCAACCAGAGGAATTCTCAGAGCTGTTCCCAGCAGTGAGCAGCTCTCCAGAGTTGAAGGGCACGGAATGGGCAGCACTGCTAGTGTTTCATGCTCGTTTTCTTTTTAAAGAATTCACTCATTTAAAAAGTGAACTGGAAAACAAGTTGTTTGAGAACCAATACGCCCAGCAAGGAGAATGGAGAGGTCAGAAGAGTTTGCTGTGTTTCAGGAACACAGAAGTGAAATACGTAATTGTGGAATAAGCTGGTAACTCAAGCATTTCTGTGCGGTAGATAGCCCCGGCAGGAAATTCCACCCAATGTACTCAACTCCCAAAGCTCTTCACCCAGGTCAATGGGGAGAAGCCCCGTCTGGCCACCAAGGCCGGCATCCCTGTCACCGGCACCTTGTCGGCCTGCGTGGGGCAGGCACACACGATCTCCACGTCTTCGGCGGAGAAGTAGTCATTCTGCAGCAGGTTGTCCAGCAGACACTGAGTGTTGCGGACGTGAGTGACCAGATGCTCCCGGTTGACTTTCAACAATTTGATGTAGGAGTGAGACTCTGATGGGATTATTTCCATCTCACTGCGGCCCTGCTTTTCCATCGTTACAGGAGCAAGTGGCTGCTTTTCCCAAATTCATTTTTGGCTGCATGTGCCTTCCTGGCAGCAGGGCAATCAGGATCCAAGGCCAGCCTCTCAGTGCGAACCCTGAAGAGACAAAGGAAGTCACCAACAAAACCAAAGCCATGGGCAAGATCCCTCCTCCTTTCTCCGGTCCTGGAATTTCTCTATTTAGAACAGGAAGGAGTCATGCTTAAGATATAGATCTGAGATGCAATAAAGTAAAAATCATAATTTAATTGCTCCTGCTTGTGGGTTACACCACTAGGGTAGATGACCAGACGTAGACAACACTATTGTTTAGTGCTAAACTTCTTAATTATTATTTTTTTTTTTTAGTGTGCCTCAGTCCTAGATTGGGATAGGGGTGCAAAGGTATATTTTCCAAATTAGGTAACTGGAATTGGAAGTTTCCATGTGCCCTGTGAGGGGACAGCACCCAGAACTGGGAGCACAGGAGCTATGAGGTTGGTGGGACAGAGGGTCTGAGCACAAAACGGCCTGCGGAGAGAGCGAGCCGGCATGAAGTCTCCTGTGGTAGCCAGAGCCCAGGACCCTGGGAACAGTGACGCGTCAGTCGTTACCGCCTGCGCTGGGTCGTGCTGTAGCTCTCCCCACACCCCCGCCCCAGCTCTCCTTATATCTCCAGCCAAGTTGGCTACATACAAGCACCTTAGGGAATGAAGGAGCAGCAATGGCCATTATGGAGTGAAGCAGGACAGAAGGAAGGTGAGAGGGAGAGGTGACAATTCCCAAGGGATGGATGACCAGGAGACAACGTCTCCCTGGAAATCCTTGAAAACCTCATGCATGTGCTGAACTTCCTGCCTCGGTAGGGACAAGGGCCCAAGCTCTTTTATTTGGGTATTAAAAAAAATACCTTGAGTTTATCTGCACTACCCCAGAATTGTACTGATTTCTTTCTTTTAGAGTAAGGTCTCTCAGCCACTTAATTCTCCAGTCATCCTGTGGATATAAATGGATCACACGCTTGGAAGTAGAAAGGCCTTGAACTGGCCACTTAGTCCTTTGTCTAAAATGCACACACTCTGGAGAGTTTTAAATGTTTTTTGTAGAACTCAAGAAAATATTCATAGACCTCTAAACATGTATGTTTCATGAGCCCACATAGGTTAACATTCAGGTCTAGTGGTTCTCACATTTTTTCCACCAAGTCACACACTAGTCTCCTGATCTTTGACACACTTGCATTTTTTCTTCTTTTACCTATCAAGTTGCCAAATGCAAGCCTTATAGAGATTCTCAGTGGGACCCCACACAGTAACCTTCCTTTCATAACCTGACTGATTGAGCAAAAGACAGTACATTCTAACATTCTAAATAACAGAAAGGGACTTCCCTGGTGGCACGGTGGTTAAGAATCCACCTGCCAACCCAGGGGACATGGGTTTGAGCCCTGGTCTGGAAAGATCCCACATGTCGCGGAGCAACTAAGCCCGTGCACCACAACTACTGAGCCCGTGCTCTAGAGCCCGCGAGCCACAACTACTGAGCCCATGCACAACAACTACTAAAGCCTGCGTGCTCCAGGGCCCATGTGCCGCAACTACTGAGCCCGTGTGCCACAACTACTGAAGCGCAAATGCCTAGAGCCCGTGCTCCACAACAGGAGAAAACACCGTAACAAGAAGCCCGCTTGCCACAACTAGAGAAAAGCCTACGTGCAGCAACGAAGACCCAACGCAGCCATAAATAAATAAATAAATAAAAATAAACAACAGAAAGGCAAGAGATTCTTACCAAATGGAATTTAAAGGGATGAAAATGAGTGATTAGCTACTACTGCACTAAAAGTATGCTGATCAATTTGACTCTAATTCAGCTTCTTCTATTGTCAATTCTGTGACCCACTTAAGGATCCATAGCTTTAGAAAATTAGTTCCCTTAAGGGATACCAGTTGATAATGTTAAATGTATATTTAAATTACTGGTTAATAATACCTTTTTAAGTTTTTGTCATGTGTTCTTTGAAGAAAGTGAGAATATTTTAAAACAACATTCTCTCCTTGAATCTTCAATTTCCAATTTCTTTCTGGAATCTGCAGTCAAAAAGAAAAAAAAGAGAGAAAGGTTTCTTTGAAAACACTCTTGGGGCTTCCCTGGTGGCGCAGTGGTTAAGAATCCGCCTGCCAATGCAGGGGACACGGGTTCAAGCCCTGGTCTAGGAAGACCCCACATGCTGCAGAGCAACTAAGCCTATGCGCCACAACTACTGAGCCTGTGAGCCACAACTACTGAAGCCCGCGTGCCTAGAGCCCGTGCTCCGCAACAAGAGAAGCCAACGCGACGAGAAGCCCACGCACCACAACAAAGAGTAGCCCCCGCTCGCGGCAACTAGAGAAAGCCCACGCACAGCAACGAAGACCCAACACAGCCAAAAATAAATAAATAAATAAATTTATATATTAAAAAAACACTTGTGCTGAATGATGAACAAATAAATAAATGAATGAATGAATGAAATTGGAGAAAGAATAATTTTTAAATCCAGAACTGTAGGATCTCAGAGTACTCTCTTTACCTTCTTCCTTTGGGACAGTGTTTTCCAAATCTCAGTCATTCAGTCACCATAGTCACTTTTTTGGCCATAATTGAGTCCCATAAGCAAAGTTATTTGCTTAACTTTTTGCTTTAAATTGACTTGACTTTACAACTCAGACTAATTTTAAAGGAAAATTTATATTACCGTTGTAAACAAAAAAACCATTTGCAATAAATAGAAAGTAATCCAAAAATAAATTCGCTAGAAATAAAACCATACTATTGTATTCCAGCTCAACAGTGCTGAAAGGTTCTTGGTCTGAGGCCTGTTTTCTCTTAGAAGCATTTGAGAGGTATTAAAGACACAGTAGCATAGGACTGAGACTTTCTCTTTGAGATCATGGTAAATCTGAGAGAGCTGGAAAGGGAATTGCCTTCCCCCTTGGTGATTCAGGGTTTTTTCATCCTATGGCTCCATTCTTACCAAGGCTTGGAATGGGTGTTACACAATGGCCTTCACCCCTCCACTCCCAATCCTCAGCCATCCTCACTGTGGGTCCCATTTCATTCCTGGCTTCTGCCTCTTCCGAGCCTGTGATTCCCACAAAACCAGTGACGTGTCTTCCCAGCCCTTCCCCGTAGTATCACCCACAGACATCACTGCCTCTTACCATCAAAGGCAGAAACTTAAGGAAAATCCCCTGATTTATGGCCACCTAACCAAAGCAATGAATTACATGTCAGCCAGCTGGCAAGGAGGCTGTTGTTTTGTAATGTCCAGAGCTCTGGTTTGAGATTTAATCAGATTTGCAGAGTTTGCTCAATTCAGCAGGAACCTAACAAGGCATGGATGATGGGAAAGGAAACAAAGAAAGCTGATCCTGCCCTGGTAAACAGAATCCAAGGGTAGACCAAATCAACATCATGGAACACTGTAGAGAAATTCAGTTCATGGGCATCTGGTTACCAGAAATACTGATGCCAGAAACGACTCTGAATTGGCTTTTCAGATTAGTTTCTCAGAAAGTCAGTGAGATGGGGTTAAAGAAGTAAGGTCACTGGTAATTCTGTAAACTCAGGGAGAAAATAAGTATAGGACCTAGTGGTTTAGAATGAAGGGAAATTCCTTTCAGTGATTAGATTCAATTTTGCATGCTTGAAAATATCAGAAAATAAGATACAAATGCTATTGATCGCATGGTGAGACAGGAACTTTCATAGTAGGAATGTAAACTGATGGAAAACTTCCAGAAAGCCATGTGACATATTTATCAAGAGCCTGTGAAAAGTTTCGATTTAGTTACTTCTCATTCTAGAACTCTGCCTTCTGAAAAGTTTCACAGATTCGGACAATTTTTTTTTTTTTTAAATGAAGGGCTTCCACTGCCAGCTCTGATAAGGTAGCTTGTTTTTCCCACAGAGGGCAACTACAGGTGGGTGGATCAGCAGATTGGGGTGCATTCATACAGTAGAGTGCTATTCAAAAGTAAATGTGGGGGCTTCCTGGTGGCACAGTGGTTAAGAATCCACCTGCCAATGCAGGGGACACAGGTTCAAGCCCTGATCCGGGAAGATCCCACATGCCGCAGAGCAACTAAGGCCATGTGCCACAACTACTGAGTCTGTGCTCTAGAGCCTGCAAGCCACAACTACTGAGCCCATGTGCCACAACTACTGAAGCCCGTGTGCCTAGAGCCCATGCTCCACAACAAGAGAAGCCACCGCAATGAGAAGCCCGTGCACCACAAGGAAGAGTAGTCCCCGCTCGCCACAACTAAAGAAAGCCCGCACGCAGCAACGAAGACCCAACGCAGCCAAAAATAATTTAAAATAAATTTAAAAATAAATATGAATGAAATACTAATATGACATGAATGAGTATCAAAGATGTTATGCTGAGAGAAACAAGACTCAGAAAAGCATGTAGTATATGATTCCATTCATATGATTCCAGAAATCTGATCTAGATCAGAGCAGTGGTTTCCTGGGTAGGGGGATAGGAGTAAAGGAAAAATTGACTGAATATTGCTGGAGTGATAGAAATGTTCTTTATCTTGCAGTGTCATATATATATATATATATATATATATATAAAATATATATATTATACATACATATATATGTCACATGTGAATATATGTATCACTGCATAAATATATGTATATATGCATATCACGTGTATGTGTGGTGTATGCATATACAACATATGTATATATATATTATGCATACACACATACACATATATATACATATGATTTGTCAAAAGTCATCAACTTGTACACAGAAAATCTCTGAATGTTACTGTATGGAAAAAAAAAAACTTCACTGAAGTATTATGTAAAGGCATTTTGTTTCCAGGTAAACAAAAACTGAGAGACATTGTGGCCAGCATAGCTGCACTAAAATAAGTACTGAAGATTCTTTTAGGTAGAAGAAAAATGATCCCAAACTAAAACAAAATGAGAGCAACAGAAAGTTTTAGTATGTGGGTAAATAAATGTAAATGTATATTGACTGAACAAAACATTATTATCTTGTGGGGTCTAAAATATATGTAGAATTAACATTTAAACAAGGGAGACTGTGCAAGATGGCAGACTAGAAAGACCCTGAGCTCACCTCCTCCTATGGTACACCAAAATCACAACTATTTGCAGAACAACCACTGATGAAAATGGAACCTGCCAGAAAATTTCTTATACAACTAAAGATATAAAAAAGGAAGCACAGAGAGGCAGGTAGGAGGGCAGAGCTGCCATACAGTCAAGTCCCATATCCCTGGCTGGGCAATCAACAAACAGCAGAATAATTATGACCGCACAGGTTCTCCCAAAGGAGTGAGAGGTCCAAGCCGCATGTCAGGCTCCCAGCCCAGGGGTCCTGCACCAGGAAGATGAGTCCCCAGAACATTGGGCTTTGAAGTTCAGTGGGGCTTACTTCTGAGAGTCCCAGAGGGCTGGGGGAAATAGAGACTTCACACTGAAAGGACAGATATAAAATCTCACATCCTCTGGAACCCAGGGCAGAAGCAGTAATTTGACCAGAGGCTGGGTCAAACCTACCTGCTATTCCTAGCGAGTCTCCTGGAGAGGAGGAGGCAACTGCAGCTCACCCTGGGGACATAGACACTGGCAAAAGCCATTTTGGGGAGCTCTTTCTACCATGTGGACACTGGTGCTGGCAAAGCACCCTTTGGGGATCCTCCCTCTAGCTTATTAGCCCCAGGCCCCAGCCCCACTTGGGGCACCAGGGCTGGAACACCTCAGGCCAAGCAACTAACAGGGCATGGACACATCCCCACCCACCAACAGAGAGGCTGCTCTAAGACCCTTTGATCCACAGCTGCCTCTGGACACAGCCCTGCCCACCAGAGGACCCAGGACCCGGCTCCAAGCACCAGTACACAGGCACTAGAACCAAGACCACCAGGACCCTCCAGCCAGAGACCCTGGGACCCAGCTCCACCCAGCAGTGGTGAGGAACCAGCACCAGAATCCCCAGGGCACCAGCCCCACCCACCAGTGAGCCTGCTGTAGCCCCCCCGCCCAGCTCCACCCACCAGGGGGCAGACAGCAGTTGCAAGAAAACCACAGTCCTGCAGTCTGCAGACCTCCCCACTCACTAGCTGCCTAGACCCTGCCCTCTGACCAGTTGTGCCCAGGACCCACCCGCTAGCAGGCCAACACAAGCTTCCAGACACCTCAGGTCCTGCAGCCAATTATGTCAGGAACTGGCGCCACCCACCAGTGGTCTGACACATGCTCTGGGACCCTTGGGCTCTGCAACCAGACCCCAGGACCCAGCTCTGCCTACCAGTAGGCCAGTACTAGCCCCAGGACCTGGCTTCACCCACCAGTGGGTGAGCAACAGCCCCCGGGGTCTCCTGGACCCTGACTCAACCCACAAGTAACCCAGCACTAGTATAGGCCCCTGAAGTTCTACAGTCAGCCACCTCATGACCCAGTCCCACGAACCAGCAGCCAACAGCCTCTACACAAGGCAGGAACTGGCAACCAAACAGACCAAGGGCCAACCAAGCTTACCAGACTGTCCACATAGTCAGCCCACCACAACAGAAAGATCTACGCAGCCCTCATGGGGGAAGCCCTAGAGCATATAGCTCTGGTGATGAAAGGGAAGTGTCCTGAGCACAAAACTGCCTGCGGAGAGAGCGAGACAACATAGGTTGTCTACAAAAGGCTTATTCTTCAAGGCTGGGAAATGTAACCAACCTACCAGACACATAAAAAAAACCCCAGCAACTTAGGCAAAATGAGGTGGCAGAATAACATGTTCTAAATGAAGAATCAAGATAAAACCCCAGAAAAAGAACCAAGTGAAGTGGACATAGGCAATCTACCTGAGAATGAGTTCAAGGTAATGATAATAAAGATGATCAAAGAACTCGGAAGAATGGATGCACAGAATGAAAACTCAGAAGCTTTTAACAAGGAGTTAGAAAATCTAAAGAACAACCAAACAGACATGAAGAATACAATAACAAATAAAAAATACACTAGAAGAACCAAAAATAGACTAAATGATACAGAGGAATGGATCAGCAAGCTGGACGACAGTAGAGGAAATCACTCATGCTGGACAGAAAAAAGAAAAAAGCATGAAAAAAAATGAGGACCATTTAAGAGACCTCTGGAAAATATCAAACACACCATATTTGCATTATAGGGGTCCCAGAAGGAGAAGGGAGAGAGAAAGGTGCTGAGAACATAATTGAAGGCATACTAATTGAAAACTTCCCTAACCTAGGAAAGGAAACAGACATCCATGTCCAGGAAGTACAGAGAGTCCCAAACAGGATCAACCCGAAGGGGAATACAGCAACACGCACTGTAATTAAAATGGCAAAAATTAAAGATAATGAGAGAATATTAAAAGCAGCAATGGAAAAGCAACATGTTATGTACAAGGGAACTCCCATAAGGCTATCAGCTGACTTTTCAGCAGAAACTCTGCAGGGCAGAAGAGAGTTGCACAATATAAAGTGATGAAAGGGAAAAACCTACAACCAGGAATACTCTACCCAGAAAGACTCTCATTCAGATTTCATGGGGAGATCAAAACCTTTACAGACAAGCAAAAGCTTTTAAAAGAGTTCAGCACCTCCAATCCAGCTTTACAAGAAATGTTAAAGGAACTGCCCTGAACAAAAATGAAAAGGACACAATTAGCAACATGAAAATCATGAAAGGAAAAAAAATCTCATCAGTAAAGACCAACATATACATGAAAAGATGCTCAACATCACTAATTATTAGAGAAATGCAAATCAAAACTACAATGCCGTATCACCTCACACCGGTCAGAATGGCCATTATCAAAAAATCTAGAAACAATAAATGTTGGAAAGGTGTGGTGAAAAGGGAACCTTCCTGCACTGTTGGTGGGAATGTAAATTGATACAACCACTATGGAAAACAGTATGGATGTTCCTTAAAAAACTAAAAATAGAACTACTGTATGAACTAGCAATCCCATTACTGGGCATATACCCCGAGAAAACCATAATTCAAAAAGAGACATGTACCACAATGTTCATTGCAGCACTATTTACAGTAGCCAGGACATGGAACCAACCTAAATGTCCATCGACAGATAAATGGATAAAGAAGATCTGGCACATGTATACAATGGAATATCACTGAGCCATAAAAAGAAATGAAATTGAGTTATTTGTAGTGAGGTGGATGGACCTAGAGTCTGTCATACAGAGTGAAGTAAGTCAGAAAGAGAGAAACAAATAACATATGCTAAAGCATATATATGGAATCTAAAAAAAAATGGTACTGATGAACATAGTTGCAGGGCAGGAATAAAGAGGTAGACACAGAGAATGGACTTGAGGATATGGGGTGGGAGGGCGAAGCTGGGGCGAAGTGAGAGTAGCGTTGACAATATACACACTACCGAATGTAAAATAGTTGGCTGGTGGGAAGCAGCAGCATAGCACAGGGAGATTGGCTCAGTGCTTTGCGATAACCTAGAGGGGTGGGATAGGGAAGATGGGAGGGAGGCTCAAAAGGGAGGGGATATGGCTGATTCGCTTTGTTGTGCAACAGAAACTAACACAGTATTGTGAAGCAATTATACTCCAATAAAGATCTATTAAAGAAAAAAACAAGACAAACATATAGTAAAGGTAGGAAATCATCCACACACAAAACTAGTAGGAAGGTTAAAAGACAAAAGTAGTAAAATTACTTATATCAACCATAAGCAGTTAAGGGATACACAGAACAATTAAATGTAAAACATGATATCCAAAACAGTAATCATGAGGGGAGGAGAGTACAAACACAGGGTTGTTAAAACGCATTTGTTAAGCGATCAGCAACTTAAAACAATCACGTGTATATATATAGATTGCTATATATAAACCTCACAGTAACCACAAGACAAAAATCTAAATTAGATACACACACAAAAAAGAAAAAGGAATCCAAACATAATACTAAAGATAGTCTTCAAATCACAAGAGAACAAAAGAAGAAATGAACAAAATGACCTAAAATACAATCCCCAATTAACAAAGTGGCAATAAGAACACAATATCAATAATTACTTTAAATGTAAATGGAACAAATGCTCCAATCAAGACATAGAGTGGCTGAATGGAAACAACAAAAAGACCCCTATATATGCTGCCTACAAGAGACTCACTTCAGATCTAGAGACACACACAGGATGAAAGTGAGGGGATGGAAAAAGGTATTCCATGCAAATGGAAAGCAAAAGAAAGCCAAGGTAGCAATACTTATATCAGACAAAATAGACTTTAAAATAAAGACTGTTATAAGAGACAAAGAAGGACATTACCTAATGATCAAGGAATCAATCCAAGAAAATATAACAATTGTAAATATATATACACCCAACATAGGAGCACATAAACACATAAAGCAAACATTAAAAGACATAACGGGAGAAACTGAGAATAGCACAATAATAGTAGGGGACTTTTAACACCCCACTTACATCAATGGACAGGTCATCCAGACAGAAAACCAATAAGAAAACGCTGGCATTAAATGACATATTAAACCAGGTGGACTTAATAGATATATATAGGGCATTCCATCCAAAAGCAGAAGAATACATACTTTTCAAGCACACATGGAACGTTCTCCAGGACAGATCACATGTGAGGTCACAAAACAAACTTCAGTAAATTTAAGAAGACTGAAATCATATCAAGCATCTTTTCCCACCACAATGCTATGAGACTAGAAATCAACTACAAGAAAAAAACTGCAAAAAACACAAACACTTGGAGGCTAAACAATATGCTACTACACAACAAATAGATCACCAAAGAAATAAAGAGGAAATCCAAAAATACTTGGAGACAAATGAAAACAAAAACACAATGATCCAAAATCTATGGGACACAGCAAAAACAGTACTGAGAGAGAAGTTTATAGCGATACAAGCTTACCTCAGGAAACAAGAAAAATCTCAAATAAACAACCTAACCTTATACCTCAGGGGGCTAAAAAAAGAACAAACAAAATCTAAAGTTAGTAGAAGGAAAGAAATCATAAAAGTTAGTGCAGAAATAAGTGAAATAGAGACTAAAAGAACAGAAAAGATCAATGAAACTTAGAGCTGGCTCTTTGAAAAGATAAACAAAACTAATAAACCTTTAGCCAGACTCATCAAAAAAGACAGAGAGAGAGAGAAGCCAAATCAATACAATCAGAAATGAAAAAGAAATTACAACCAACACAACAGAGATACAAAGGATCATAAGGGGGGACTTCCCTGGTGGCACAGTGGTTAAGAACCTGCCTGCCAATGCAGGGGACATGGGTTCGAGCCCTGATCCGGGAAGATCCCACATGCTGCGGAGCAGCTAAGCCCATGTGCCACAACTACTGAGCCTGCACTCTAAAGCCTGTGAGCCACAACTACGAGCCCGTGTGCTGTGGCTACTGAAGTCCACACGCCTAGAGCCCATGCTCCACAACAGGAGAAGCCACCGCAATGAGAAGCCTGTGCACCACAACAAAGAGTAGCCTCTGCTCGCTGCAACTAGAGAAAGCCCCCACACAGCAACAAAGACCCAATGCAGCCAAAAATAAAAAAAATGAAAGGATCATAAGGGAATACTGAGAACAACTATATGTCAATAAAATGGATAATCTAGAAAAAATGGACAAATTCCTAGAAATGTACCATCTCCCAAGACTGAACCAGGAATAGAAAATATGAACAGACCAATTGCCAGTAATGAAACTGAATCAGTAATTAAAAAAAAAATAACTCCCGACAAACAAAAGTCCAGGACCAGATGGCTTCACAGGTGAATTGTACCAAGCATTTAAAGAAAAGTTAACACCTATACTCAAACTATTCCAAAATATTACAAAGGAAGGAATGCTTCTGAACTCACTCTACAAGGCCAGCATCACCCTGATAGCAAAACCAGACAAAGATATCACACAAAAGAAAGTTACAGGCCAATATCACTGATTAACATAGACACAAAAATCCTCAACAAAATATTAACAAACCAAATCCAACAACTCTTAAAAAAAATCAAACACCATGATCAAGTGGAATTTACCCCACGGATGCAAGGATTTTTCAATATCTGCAAATCAATCAATGTGCTATACCATATTAACAAATTGAAGAATAAAAACCATATGATCATCTCAACAGATTCAGAAAAAGCTTTTGACAAAATTCAATATCGTTTACAATAAAAACTCTCCAGAAAGAGGGCAGAGAGGGAACATACTTCAACATAATAAAGGCCATATATGACAAGTCCACAGCTAACATCATACTCAATGGTGAAAATCTGAAAGCATTTACACTAAGATTAGGAAGAAGACAAGGATACCAACTCCTGCCACTTTTATCCAACATAGTATTGAAGTCCTAGCAACAGCAATGAGACAAGAAATAAAAGGTATCCAAATTGGGAAAGAAGAAGTAAAACTGTCACTGCTTGGAGATGACATGACTATACACAGAACATCCTAAGATGCCACCAAAAAACTACTAGAGCTCATCAATGAACTCAGTAAAGTTGCAGCATACAAAATTAAAATATAGAAATCTGTTGCATTTCTATACACTAACAACAAACTACCAGAAAGAGAAGTTAAGGAAACAATCCCATTTAGCACTGCATGAAAAAGAATAAAATACCTAGGAATAAACCTACCTGAGGAGGTAAAAGACCTGTACTCGGAAAACCATAGGACACTGATTGAAAAGACTGAAGATGATACAAACATACAGATATACCATGGTTGGGGCTTCCCTGGTGGTGTAGTGGTTAAGAATCTGCCTGCCAATGCAGGGGACACGGGTTCAAGCCCTGGTCCGGGAAGATCCCACATGCCACAGAGTAACTAAGCCCACGTGCCACAACTACTGAGCCTGAGCTCTAGAGCCCATAAGCCACAACTACTGAGCCCGTGTGCCATAACTACTGAAGCCTGCGCGCCTAGAGCCCATGCTCTGCAACAAGAGAAGCCATCGCAATGAGAAGCCCGTGCACTGCAACGAAGAGTAGCCCCCGCTCACCGCAACTAGAGAGAGCACACACACAGCAACGAAGACCCAATGCAGCCAAAAATAAATAAATTAATAAATAAAAAATTTTTAAAGTGAATGTCTTAAAAAAAAAAGGTATTCATGGTCATGGATTGGGAGAATTATTACTGTTAAAAACGACCATACTGGGCTTCCCTGGTGGTGCAGTGGTTGAGAGTCCGCCTGCCGATGCAGGGGACGCGGGTTCGTGCCCCGGTCCGGGAAGATCCCACGTGCCGCGGAGCGGCTGGGCCTGTGAGCCATGGCCACTGAGCCTGCGCGTCGGGAGCCTGCGCTCCGCAACGGGAGAGGCCACAACAGTGAGAGGCCCGCGTACCGCAAAAAAAAAAAAAAAAACGACCATACTAAACAAGGCAATCTACAGATTCAATGCAATCCCTATCAGAATACCAATGGCAGAGCATGGGATCAAGATGGCAGAGTAGTAGGATATGAAGCTCACCTTCTCCCACAAATACATCAAAAATACATCTACCTGTGGAACGATTCTCACAGAATGTCTACTGAATGCAGGCAGAATACCTCAGACTGCTGAAAGCGCAAGGAAATCTCCATGTAACCAGGTAGGAAATAGAAAAAATAGAAAGCGAGGAAGGTCTCACGACAGCACCTGTGCTCCTGGGAGGGAGCTGTGAAAGAGGAACGGTCCCTGCACACTGGGAAGCCCCCTCACCAGTGGGGAGATCTGCTGGGACAGAAAGGGAGCTTCAGAGCCTCCTAGGAGAGTGCTGCTGGTTTGCAGCAGCCAGAGCAGAGGGAGAACTGCACAGATGATCAGTGCTGCCGCCCTGCACTGCCCTGCACTCCCCAGCCTGAGACATGCATCCGCCAGTACGGGCAGGGGCTGGGTGCTGGAACTTGGGCTTCGGAGATCGGAACCGGGGAGAGGACTGGGGTTGGCCATGTGAGGATGGCCTTGGGGGGCTGGAATCCAGTGCAACCATGGCTGGGGGTGTACATGGAGGAAGTTTGGGCCAACTTAGAGACCAGTCGCCACTGTTTGGGGACTGCATGAGGGGAGGGGCGGGACCCAGACTGTAGCCTTTTACCCTGTGCACGTGCTCACAGATGGCAGGACACTGCCTGCCCAGGCTGCAGGAGCAGTCGTGAGCCACCACCACCCCGTTGCAGACTCCAGGAGTGGTTGGGAGCCACTGCCGCCTCCCTCCTGGACCCCAGGAATGGTCATGAGCCACCACCTCTGTCCCCATCATGTGCTCTGGGGGTGCACCTGAGCTGCCACCACTGCCAAGAACCCCAGGGCCGGGCACCAGCCACAACACCTGCACACCCCTTATCAAGGGGAGAACAACCAACACACATTGAGGAAAGAGGCAACAGGCATCTATACTAAAAACAGCCCTGGCACCAAATATATTAAACCCACACAAGTTACACAGGGACACCCCCACATATAAATAACCTTCCAAGACCACACCAGATAATCATTTCTCCTAAACTCACAGAGTAAGAGAAATAGAAGTAAAATGAAGCTGAGGAACCACTCCCAGGTGAAAGACCAACAGCATTCTCCTGAAAGAACAAGCAGTGAAGCAGACCTCTCCAGACTAGTAGACACTGATTTCAAAAAGGAGATAATGAAAATACTGAAGGAATTAAGAAACACTATCAATGGAAATGCAGAGTACTGTAAAAAGGAACTAGAAACTATAAAGAGGAACCAAAAAATATAAAACTCATTTGCAGGGAATTCCCTGGCAGTCCAGTGGTTAGGGCTTGGTGCTTTCACTGCTGAGGGCTGGTTCAATCCCTGTGGGAACTGGGATCCCACAAGCCGCACAGTGTGGCCAAAAGAGAAATAAAAAATTCATTTGCCGAGACAAAAGCTGAGCTAAAGGCATAGAATAGCAGAATAGCATAGAATAGCAGAATAAATAATGCAGAAAAACAAATAAGTGACCTGGAAGACAGGATAATGGAAATCACCCAATCAGGATATCAGACAGAAAGCCAAATAAAAAAAAAACAACGAAAGCAATATAAGAGACCTATGGGATAATACAAAACATACACATAATAGGGATTCCAGAAGGAGAAGAAAGAGAAAGGGGATCGAAAATGTATTTGAAGAATTATGGCTGAAAACTTCCCAAACATAAAGAAGGAAACATATCCAGGTACAGGAAGCACAGACGGTCCCAAACAAGATAAACCCAAACAGACCTACACCAAGCAAGACATAATAAAAATGGCAAAAGTTAAAGAGAGGATTCTAAAGGCAGCAAGAAAAAACAAAGAGTTAATTACAAGGTAATGCCTATATCAGCTGATTTCTCTACAGAACTACTGCAGGCCAGAAGGGAGTGGCAAGATATATTCAAAATACTGAAAGGGAAAAATCTGCCACCTAGGATACTCTACCCAGCAATATTATCATTTAGAATAGAAGGAGAGATAAAGAATTTCTCAGGCAAGCAAAAACTAACAGAATACAGCAATACTAAACCTATTCTAAAGGATATATTGAAAGGTCTTCTCTAAATAGAAAAAAAGTAAGAACCTATAGGAAAGAAAAAAAAATCACAATTGGAAAATAAATCACTTAAATAAGCCAGTACACAGATTTAAAAAGTTTCTATGAAAGTGATGATAACAACAATGAACAGCAAAAGGATGAGAATGAAGATGTAAAAGAGGACATCAAAACCATAAAATGGACACGGCACACTGCTGTGGCCATCTTGAATCACAGAGTCATCTGCAGCATCTAAGCTGAGGTGCTGGCACAGTCGTTTCGCACTAGGAACTCTCATCTGAAGTGCCCGGTGCAGTACCTCCACATGTAGTACCCTATGAGCGAGTGAAACTAGACTAAGCACAAAGGACGGGAAAAGACGGCTGCCTTCCAACTGTGTCCTCACGTGATTAAAGTACTCTCTAGTATATCTTCTTGAAAGGACACTAATCCGAGGATTTTCAGGAAGATGGCGAAAGAGTAAGATGCAGAGATCACCTTCCTCCCCACAGATGCATCATAAATACATCTACACGTGGAACAACTCCTACAGAACACCTACTGAACGCTGGCAGAAGACCTCAGACCTCCCAAAAGGCAAGAAACTCCCCACGTACCTGGGTAGGGCAAAGCGGAGAGATTCCCGCAGAGGATCGGTGCCAACCGGCACTCACCAGCCCGAGACGCTTGTCTGCTCGCCCGCCGGGGTGGGCAGCGCTGGGAGCTGAGGCTCGGGCTTCAGTCGGAGCGCAGGGAGAGGATTGGGGCTGGCAGCGTGAACACAGCCTGAAGGGGCTAATGCGCCACAGCTAGCCGGGAAGGAGTCCAGGAAAAAGTCTAGACCTGACGAAGAGGCAAAAGACTTTTTCTTCCCTCTTTGTTTCCTGGTGCGCAAGAAGAGGGGATTAAGAGCGCTGCTTAAAGGAGCTACAGAGACGGGCGCGAGCCGCGGCTGAAGCGCGGACCCCAGAGACTGGCGTGGGACGCTGGGGCTGCTGCTGCCGCCACGAGGCCTGTGTGCGAGCGCAGGTCACTATCCACGCCCCCCTTCCGGGGAACCTGTGCAGCCCGTCACTGCCGGGGTCCCGGGATCCAGGGACGGCTTCCCTGGGAGAACGCAAGGCGCGCCTCGGGCTGGTGCAATGTCACTCCTGCCTCTGCCGCTGCAGGCTCGCCCCACACTCCGTGCCCCTCCCTCCGCCCCGGCCTGAGTGAACCAGAGTCCCCGAAGCGGCTGCTCTTTTAACCCTGTCCTGTCTGAGCGAAGAACAGACGCCCTCAGGCGACCTACATGGAGAGGCGGGGCCAAATCCAAAGCTGAGACCCGGGAGCTGTGAGAACAAAGAAGAGAAAGGGAAATCTCTCCCAGCAGCCTCAGAAGCGGCGGATTAAAGCTCCACAGTCAACTTGATGTACCCTGCATCTGTGGAATACATGAATAGACAACAAATCATCCCAAATTGAGGAGCCAGGAGTCAGTGCTGTGCCTCTGAGGTGGGAGAGCCAACTTCAGGACACTGGTCCACAAGAGACCTCCCAGCTCCACATAATATCAAACGGCAAAAATCTTCCAGAGATCTCCATCTCAACACCAGCACCCAGCTTCACTCAACAACCAGCAAGCTACAGTGCTGGACACCCTATGCCAAACAACTAGCAAGACAGGAACACAACCCCACCCATTAGCAGAGAGGCTGCCTAAAATCATAAAAAGTCCACAGAAACCCCAAAGCACACCACCAGACGTGGACCTGCCCACCAGAAAGACAAGATCCAGCCTCATCCACCAGAACACAGGCACTAGTCCCCTCCACAACCCACTGAACCAACCTTAGCCACTGGGGACAGACACCAAAAACAACAGGAACTACGAACCTCCAGCCTGCAAAAAGGAGACCCCATCACAGTAAGATAAGCAAAATGAGAAGACAGAAAAACACACAGCAGGAGAAGGAGCAAGATAAAAATCCACCAGACCTAACAAATGAAGAGGAAACAGGCAGTCTACCTGAAAAAGAATTCAGAATAATGATAGTAAAGATGATCCAAAATCTTGGAAATAGAATAGACAAAACGCAAGAAACAGTTAACAAGGAACTAGAAGAACTAAAGATGAATCAAGCAATGATTAAACACACAATAAATGAAATGAAAAATACTCTAGATGGGATCAATAGCAGAATAACTGAGGCAGAAGAACGGATAAGTGATGTGGAAGATAAAATAGTGGAAATAACTACTGCAGAGCAGAAGAAAGAAAAAAGAATGAAAAGAACTGAGGACAGTCTCAGAGACCTCTGGGACAACATTAAACGCACCAACGTTCGAATTATAGGGGTTCCAGAAGAAGAAGAGAAAATGAAAGGGACTGAGAAAATATTTGAAGAGATTATAGTTGAAAACTTCCCTAATATGGGAAACGAAATACTCGGTCAAGTCCAGGAGGCCCAGAGATTCCCATACAGGATAAATCCAAGGAGAAATATGCCAAGACACATATTAATCAAACTGTCAAAAATTAAATACAAAGAAAACATATTAAAAGCACCAAGGGAAAAACAACAAGTAACACACAAGGGAATCCCCATAAGGTTAACAGCTGATCTTTCAGCAGAAACTCTGCAAGCCAGAAGGGACGGGCAGGACATATTTAAAGTGATGAAGGAGAAAAACCTGCAACCAACATTACTCTACCCAGCAAGGATCTCATTCAGATTTGATGGAGAAATTAAAACATTTACAGACAAGCAAAAGCTGAGAGTTCAGCACCACCAAACCAGCTTTACAACAAATGCTAAAGGAACTTCTCTAGGCAAGAAACACAACAGAAGGAAAAGACCTACAATAACGAACACAAAACAATTAAGAAAATGGGAATAGGAACATACATATCGATAATTACTTTAAATGTAAATGGATTAAATGCTCCCACCAAAAGGCACAGATTGGCTGAATGGATACAAAAACAAGACCCATATATATGCTGTCTACAACAGACCCACTTCAGACCTAGAGACACATACAGACTGAAAGTAAGGGGATGGAAAAAGATATTCCATGCAAATGGAAATCAAAAGAAAGCTGGAGTAGAAATTCTTATATCAGACAAAATAGACTTTAAAATAAAGACTATTAGAAGAGACAAAGAAGGACACTACATTATGATCAAGGGATCGATCCAAGAAGAAGATATAACAATTGTAAATATTTATGCACCCAACATAGGAGCACCTCAATACATAAGGCAAATACTAACAGCCATAAAAGGGGTAATCGACAGTAACACATTCATAGTAGGGGACATTAGCGCCCCACTTTCACCAATGGACAGATCATCCAAAATGAAAATAAATAAGGAAACACAAGCTTTAGCTGATACATTAAACAAGATGGACTTAATTTATATTTATAGGATATTCCATCCAAAAATAACAGAATACACATTTTTCTCAAGTGCTCATGGAACATTCTCCAGGATAGATCATATCTTGGGTCACAAATCAAGCCTTGGTAAATTTAAGAAAATTGAAATTGTATCAAGTATCTTTTCTGACAACAATGCTATCAGACTAGATATCAATTACAGGAAAAGATCTGTAAAAAATACAAACACATGGAGGCTAAACAATACACTACTTAATAACGAAGTGATCACTGAAGAAATCAAAGAGGAAATTAAAAAATACCTAGAAACAAATGACAATGGAGACACGATGACTCAAAACATATGGGATGCAGCAAAAGCAGTTTTAAGAGGGAAGTTTATAGCAATACAATCCCACCTTAAGAAACAGGAAACATCTCAAATAAACAACCTAACCTTGCACCTAAAGCAATTAGAGAAAGAAGAACAAAAACACCCCAAAGTTAGCAGAAGGAAAGAAATCATAAAAATCAGATCAGAAACAAATGAAAAAGAAATGAAGGAAACGATAGCAAAGATCAATAAAACTAAAAGCTGGTTCTTTGAGAAGATAAACAAAATTGATAAACCATTAGCCAGACTCATCAAGAAAAAAAGGGAGAAGACTCAAATCAATAGAATTAGAAATGAAAAAGGAGAAGTAACAACTGACACTGCAGAAATACAAAAGATCATGAGAGATTACCACAAGCAACTCTATGCCAATAAAATGGACAACCTGGAAGAAATGGACAAATTCTTAGAAATGAACAACCTGCCAAGACTGAATCAGGAAGAAATAGAAAATATGAACACACCAATCACAAGCATTAAAATTGAAACTGCGATAAAAAATCTTCCAACAAACAAAAGCCCAGGACCAGATGGCTTCACAGGCGAATTCTATCAAACATTTAGAGAAGAGCTAACACCTATCCTTCTCAAACTCTTCCAAAATATAGCAGAGGGAGGAACACTCCCAAACTCATTCTACGAGGCCACCATCACCTTGATACCAAAATGAAAC
This sequence comes from Hyperoodon ampullatus, assembly GCF_949752795.1. Taxonomy (NCBI): domain Eukaryota; kingdom Metazoa; phylum Chordata; class Mammalia; order Artiodactyla; family Ziphiidae; genus Hyperoodon; species Hyperoodon ampullatus. Next base: position 62,836,360 of record NC_136922.1, read on the forward strand.
AAGGATGTCACAAAGAAAGAAAACTACAGGCCACTATCACTGATGAACATAGATGCAAAAATCCGCAACAAAATACTAGCAAACAGAATCCAACAGCACATTAAATGAATCATACACCATGATCAAGTGGGGTTTATTCCAGGAATGCAAGGATTCTTCAATATATGCAAATCAATCAACGTGATACACTATGTTAACAAATTGAAGGAGAAAAACCATATGATCATCTCAATAGATGCAGAGAAAGCTTTCAACAAAATTCAACACCCATTTATGATAAAAACCCTGCAGAAAGTAGGCATAGAGGGAACTTTCCTCAACATAATAAAGGCCATATATGACAAACCCACAGCCAGCATTGTCCTCAATGGTGAAAAACTGAAACCATTTCCACGAAGATCAGGAACAAGACAAGGTTGCCCACTCTCACCACTCTTATTCAACATAGTTTTGGAAGTTTTAGCCACAGCAATCAGAGAAGTAAAGGAAATAAAAGGAATCCAAATCGGAAAAGAAGAAGTAAAGCTGTCACTGTTTGCAGATTACATGATAGTATACATAGAGAATCCTAAAGATGCTACCAGAAAACTACTAGAGCTAATCAATGAATTTGATAAAGTAGCAGGATACAAAATTAATTCACAGAAATCTCTGGCATTCCTATATACTAATGATGAAAAATCTGAAAGTGAAATCAAGAAAACACTCACATTACCATTGCAACAAAAAGAATAAAATATCTAGGAATAAACCTACCTAAGGATACAAAACACCTGTATGCAGAAAATTATAAGACACTGATAAAAGAAATTAAAGATGATATAAATAGATGGAGAGATATACCATGTTCTTGGATTGGAAGAATCAACATTGTGAAAATGACTCTACTACCCAAAGCAATCAACAGATTCAATGCAATCCCTATCAAACTACCACTGGCATTTTTCACAAAACTAGAACAAAAAATTTCACAAATTGTATGGAAACACAAAAGACCCCGAATAGCCAAAGCAATCTTAAGAAAGAAAAATGGAGCTGGAGGAATCAGGCTCCCTGACTTCAGACTATACTACAAAGCTGCAGTAATCAAGACAGTATGGTAGTGGCACAAAAAGAGAAAGATAGATCAATGGAACAGGATAGAAAGCCCACTGATAAACCCACACACATATGGTCACCTTATCTTTGATAAAGGAGGCAGGAATGTACAGTGGAGAAAGGGCAGTCTCTTCAATAAGTGGTGCTGGGAAAACTGGACAGGGACATGGAAAACTATGAGGTTAGATGACTCCCTAACACCATACACAAAAATAAGCTCAAAATAGATTAAAGACCTAAATGTAAGGCCAGACACTATCAAACTCTTAGAGGAAAACATAGGCAGAACACTCAATGACATAAATCACAGCAAGATCCTTTTTGACCCACCTCCTAGAGAAATGGAAATAAAGACAAAAATAAACATAAGGGACCTAATGAAACTTAAAAGCTTTTGCATAGCAAAGGAAACCATAAACAAGACCAAAAGACAACCCTCAGAATGGGAGAAAGTATTTGCAAATGAAGCAACTGACAAAGGATTAATCTCCAAAATTTATAAGCAGCTCATAAAGCTCAATAACAAAAAAACAAACAACCCAATCCAAAAATGGGCAGAAGACCTAAATAGACATTTCTCCACAGAAGATACACAGACTGCCAACAAGCACATGAAAGGATGCTCAACATCTTTAATCATTAGAGAAATGCAAATCAAAACTACAATGAGATATCATCTCACACCAGTCAGAATGGCCATCATCAAAAAAATCTAGAAACAATAAATGCTGGAGAGGGTGTGGAGAAAAGGGAACACCCTTGCACTGCTGGTGGGAATGTGAATTGGTACAGCCACTATGGAGAACAGTATGGAGGTTCCTTAAAAAACTACAAATAGAACTACCATATGACCCAGCAATCCCACTACTGGGCATATACCCTGAGAAAACCATAATTCAAAAAGAGTCATGTACCAAAATGTTCATAGCAGCCCTATTTACAATAGCCCGGAGATGGAAACAAACTAAGTGTCCATCATCGGATGAATGGATAAAGAAGTGGCACATATATACAATGGAATATTACTCAGCCAGAAGAAGAAACGAAATTGAGCTATTTGTACTGAGGTGGATAGACCTAGAGTCTGTCATACAGAGTGAAGTAAGTCAGAAGGAGAAAGACAAATACCGTATGCTAACACATATATATGGAATTTAAGAAAAAAAATGTCATGAAGAACCTAGGGGTAAAACAGGAATAAAGACACAGACCTACTTGAGAATGGACTTAAGGATACGGGGAGGGGGAAGGGTAAGCTGTGACAAAGCGAGAGAGAGGCATGGACATATATACACTACCAAACGTAAGGTAGATAGAGAGTGGGAAGCAGCCGCATAGCACAGGAAGATCGGCTCGATGCTTTGTGACCGCCTGGAGGAGTGGGATAGGGAGGGTGGGAAGGAGGGAGAGGCAAGAGGGAAGGGATATGGGAACAGATTTATATGTATAACTGATTCACTTTGTTATAAAGCAGAAACTAATTAAAAAAAACTACAATGAGATATCATCTCACACCAGTCAGAATGGCCATCATCAAAAAATCTAGAAACAATAAATGCTGGAGAGGTTGTGGAGAAAAGGGAACACTCTTGCACTGATGGTGGGAATGTGAATTGGTACAGCCACTATGGAGAACAGTATGGAGGTTGCTTAAAAAACTACAAATAGAACTACCATATGACCCAGCAATCCCACTACTGGGCATATACCCTGTGAAAACCATAATTCAGAAAGAGACATGTACCGAAATGTTCATTGCAGCTCTATTCACAATAGCCCGGAGATGGAAACAACCTAAGTTTCCATCATCGGATGAATGGATAAAGAAGATGTGGCACATATATACAATGGAATATTACTCAGCCATAAAAAGAAACGAAATTCAGCTATTTGTAATGAGGTGGATAGACCTAGTGTCTGTCATACCGAGTGAAGTAAGTCAGAAAGAGAAAGATAAATACTGTATGCTAACACATACATATATGGAATTTAAGAAGAAAAAAATGTCATGAAGAACCTATGGGTATGACAGGAATAAAGACACAGACCTACTAGAGAATGGACTTGAGTATATGAGGAGGGGGAAGGATAAGCTGTGACAAAGCGAAAGAGAGGCATGGACATATATAAACTACCAAACGTAAGGTAGATAGCTAGCGGGAAGCAGCCGCATAGCACAGGAAGATCAGCTCGGTGCTTTGTGACCGACTGGAGGGGTGGGATATGGAGGGTGGGAGGGAGACGCAAGACAGAGGGGATATGGGAACATATGTATATGTATAACTGATTCACTTTGTTATAAAGCAGAAACTAACACACCATTGTTAAGCAATTATACTCCAATAAAGATTAAAAAAAATACTAGCAAGCAGGATCCAACAGCACATTAAAAGGATCATACACCACGATCAAGTGGGCTTTACTCCAAGAATGCAAGGATTCTTCAATATACGCAAATCAATCAACGTGATACACCATATTAACAAACTGAAGGAGAAAAACCATATGATCATCTCAATAGATGCAGAAAAAGCTTTCGACAAAATTCAACACCCATTTATGATAAAAACCCTGCAGAAAGTAGGCATAGAGGGAACACTCCTCAACATAATAAAGGCCATATATGACAAACCCACAGCCAACATCGTCGTCAATGGTGAAAAACTGAAAGCATTTCCACGAAGATCAGGAACAAGACAAGGTTGCTCAGTCTCACCACTCTTATTCAATATAGTTTTGGAAGTTTTAGCCACAGCAATCAGAGAAGAAAAGGAAATAAAAGGAATCCAAATTGGAAAAGAAGAAGTAAAGCTGTCACTGTTTGCAGATGACATGATACTATACACAGAGAATCCTAAAGATGCTACCAGAAAACTACTAGAGCTAATCAATGAATTTGGTAAAGAAGCAGGATACAAAATTAATGCACAGAAATCTCTGGCATTCCTATACACTAATGATGAAAAATCTGAAAGTGAAATCAAGAAAACACTCCCATTTCCCACTGCAACAAAAAGAATAAAATATCTAGGAATAAACCTACCTAAGGAGACAAAAGACTTGTATGCAGAAAACTATAAGACACTGATAAAAGAAATTAAAGATGATATAAATAGATGGAGAGATATACCATGTTCTTGGAATGGAAGAATCTACATTGTGAAAATGACTCAACTACCCAAAGCAATCTACAGATTCAATGCAATCCCTATCAAACTACCACTGGCATTTTTCACAGAACTAGAACAAAAAATTTCACAATTTGTATGGAAACACAAAAGACCCCGAATAGCCAAAGCAAGCTTGAGAACGAAAAACGGAGCTGGAGGAATCAGGCTCCCTGACTTCAGACTATACTACAAAGCTGCAGTAATCAAGACAGTATGGTAGTGGCACAAAAACAGAAAGATAGATCAATGGAACAGGATAGAAAGCCCACTGATAAACCCACACACATATGGTCACCTTATCTTTGATAAAGGAGGCAGGAATGTACAGTGGAGAAAGGACAGCCTCTTCAATAAGTGGTGCTGGGAAAACTGGACAGGGACATGGAAAACTATGAGATTAGATCACTCCCTAACAGCATACACAAAAATAAGCTCAAAATAGATTAAAGACCTAAATGTAAGGCCAGACACTATCAAACTCTTAGAGGAAAACATAGGCAGAACACTCAATGACATAAATCACAGCAAGATCCTTTTTGACCCACCTCCTAGAGAAATGGAAATAAAAACAAAAATAAACACATGGGACCTAATGAAACTTCAAAGCTTTTGCACAGCAAAGGAAACCATAAACAAGACCAAAAGACAACCCTCAGAATGGGAGAAAATATTTGCAAATGAAGCAACTGACAAAGGATTAATCTCCAAAATTTATAAGCAGCTCATAAAGCTCAATAACAAAAAAACAAACAACCCAATCCAAAAATGGGCAGAAGACCTAAATAGACATTTCTCCACAGAAGATACACAGACTGCCAACAAACACATGAAAGAATGCTCAACATCATTAATCATTAGAGAAATGCAAATCAAAACTACAATGAGATATCATCTCACACTGGTTAGAATGGCCATCATCAAAATATCTAGAAACAATAAATGCTGGAGAGGGTGTGGAGAAAAGGGAACACCCTTGCACTGATGGTGGGAATGTGAATTGGTACAGCCACTATGGAGAACAGTATGGAGGTTCCTTAAAAAACTACAAATAGAACTACCATATGACCCAGCAATCCCACTACTGGGCATATACCCTGAGAAATCCATAATTCAAAAAGAATCATGTACCAAAATGTTCAATGCAGCTCTATTTACAATAGCCCAGAGATGGAAACAACCTAAGTGTCCATCATCAGATGAATGCATAAAGAAGATGTGGCACATATATACAATGGAATATTACTCGGCCATAAAAAGAAACAAAATTGAGTTATTTGTAGTGAGGTGGATGCACCTAGAGTCTGTCATACAGAGTGAAGTAAGTCAGAAGGAGAAAGACAAATACCATATACTAACACATATATATGGAATCTAAGAAAAAAATGTCATGAAGAAGTGAGGGGTAAGACAGGAATAAAGACAGAGACCTAGTAGAGAATGGACTTGAGGATATGTGGAGGGGGAAGGGTAAGCTGTGACAAAGTGAGAGAGTGGCATGGACATATATACACTACCAAATGTAAAATCGATAGCTAGTGGGAAGCAGGTGCATAGCACAGGGAGATCAACTCGGTGCTTTGTGACCACCTGGAGGGGTAGGATAGGTAGGGTTGGAGGGAGGGAGATGCAGGAGGGAAGAGATATGGGAACATGTGTATATGTATGACTGATTCACTTTGTTAAAAAGTGGAAACTAACACACCATTGTAAAGCAATTATACTCCAATAAAAATGTAAAAAAACCCCATAAATTGTGGGGGATGGGAGTACAAAATGTAGATTATTTTTTCCTAGAATGTGTTTGAGCCTATATGACTACCAGTCTAAGGCAAGTAGATATAGGAATAGGTTAACATACTTGAAAAACAGGGTAACCACACATCAAAAACATAAAGTAGATTCACAAAAGCCAAAAAGAAGAGAACATAAGTATAATACAAAAAAAAAGTCATCAAACCCCAAAAGGAAAAACAAAAAGAAAAAGAAAGGGACAAAGATAATATATAAAATCAATGGGAAAACAAGGTTTAAAAATGGCAATAGGGCTTCCCTGGTGGCACTGATGTTGAGAGTCTGCCTGCCAATGCAGGGGACACAGGTTCATGCCCTGGTCCAGGAAGATCCCACATGCTGCGGAGCGGCTAGGCCCGTGAGCCATGGCCACTGAGCCTGTGCGTCCGGAGCCTGTGCTCCACAACTGGAGAGACCCCAACAGTGAGAAGCCCGTGTACCACAAGAAAAAGAAAAAGGCAATAAATACATATCTATCAATAATTACCTCAAATGTCAATTGACTAAATGCTCCAATCAAAAGACACAGAGTGGCAGATTGGATAAAATCATAAGAGCCTAAAATACGCTGCCTACAAGAGACACACCTTAGGGCAAAGGACACACGTAGATTCAAAGTGAGGAGGTGGAAAAAGATATATCATGATAAGGTGGGGATCACAATACTCATGAGACTAAACAGACTTTAAACAAAGGCTATAAAGAAAGATAAAGAAGGACACTATATAATGATAAAAAGATCAATACAAGAAGAGAATTTTACACTTGTCAACATATGTGCACCTAATATAGGAGCACCCAATTGCATAAAACAAATACTAACAGACATAATGGGAGAAATTGACAGGAATACAATAATAGTAGGAGACTTTAACACCCCACTCACATCAATGGACAGGTCTTCCAGGCAGAGAATCAATAAGGCAACAGAGATCCTAAATGATACAATAGAACAGTTAGACTTAATTGATCTTTTCAGGACATTACCTCCAAAAAAACCAGAATACACATTCTTTTCAAGTGCACATGGAACATTCTCTAGGGCTGACCACATACTAGGGCTCAAAACAAGCCGCAACAAATTTAAGAGTACAGAAATTATCTCAAGCATCTTTTCTGACCACAATGGCATGAAACTAGAAATTAACCACAGAAAAAGAAATGAGAAAAAATAAATGATTACATGGAGACTAAACAACAAATGGGTCAACAATGAAATCAAAGAGGAAATTTTAAAATACCTTGAGACAAATGACAATGAAGATACAACCATACAAAAATCTATGGAATGCAGCAAAAGCAGTTCTTAGAGGGAATTTCATAGTGATACAGGCCTTTCTCAAAAAACAAGAAAAATCTAAAATAAACAACCTAACCTACCACTTGAAAGAATTAAAAAAACAAGAGCAAACAAAACCTATAGTCAGCAGAAGGAAGGAAATAATAAAGATCAGAGAGGAAATAAAATAGAGATTAAAAAAACAATAAAACCAAGAGCTGGTTCTTTGAAAGGATAAACAAGATTCACAAACCTCTGGCCAGGCTCACCAAGGAGAAAAGATAGAGAACCCAAATAAACAAAATAAGAAAAAGAGACATAACAACTGATACCAAAGAAATCCAAAAAACCATAAGGGAATACTATGAACAGTTATATGCCAACAAATTCAACAACCCAGAAAAAATAAACAAGTTTCTAGAAACATACAGCCCACCAAAATTTAATCAAGAAGAAACACATAATTTGAAGAGACCAATCACCAGAAATAAACATAATCTGTAATTTTAAAACTCCCTACAAACAAAAGTCCAGAACCAGATGGCTTCACAGGTGAATTCTATTAAACATACAAAGAAGAACTTATACCAATCCTTCTCAAACTCTTCCAAAAAACTGAAGAGGAGGGAACACTCCCAAGGATATTCTATGAAGCCACCATCACCCTGGGATATCAAAACCAGACAGAGATACCAGCAAAACAGAAAATTTACAGGTCAATATCTTTGAAGAGTATAGATGCAAAAATTCTCAACAAAATATTAGCAAACCGAATCCAACCACACATAAAAAAGATCAAATACCATGACCAAGCGGGATTCATCCCAAGTTCACAAGGATGGTTCAACATACCCAAATCAATCAATATGATACACCACATAAACAAAAGAAAAGGCAAAAACCACATGCTCATCTCAATAGATGCAGAAAAAGCATTTGACAACATCCACTCAGGATAAAAACTCTTACCAAAGTGGGTATAAAGGGAACATATCTCAAGATAGTAAAAGCTATTCATGACAAATCCACAGCCAGTATAAATGGTGAAAAGCTGAAAGCCTTCCCACCAAAATCTGGAAGAAGACAAGGATGCCCACTGTCACCTCTTCTATTCAACATAGTATTGGAAGTTCTAGCTACATCAATCATACAGGAAAAAGAAATAAAAGGTATCCAGATTGGAAGGGAAGAGGTAAAACTGTCATTATATGTAGATGATATGATACCATATATACAAAACCCTAAAGACTCCACACAAAAACTACTAGGACTGATAAACAAATTCAGCAAGGTAGCAGGATACAAGATTAACATATGGAAATCGGTTGCATTTCTTTACACCACTAATGAAATATCAGAAAGAGAATGTAAAAAAGCAGTATCTTTTAAAATTGCAACTCCAGGGGCTTCCCTGGTGGTGCAGTGGTTGAGAGTCTGCCTGCCGATGCAGGGGACACGGGTTCATGCCCCCGTCCGGGAGGATCCCACATGCCACGGAGCAGCTGCGCCTGTGAGCCATGGCTGCTGAGCCTGTGCGTCCGGAGCCTGTGCCCCGCAACTGGAGAGGCCACAACAGTGAGAGGCCCGCGTACCGCAAAAAAAACAAAAACAAAAACAAAAAAAACAAAAAAAGCAACTCCAAAAATAAATTATTTAGGAATAAACCTCACCAAGGAGAAAGACATATGCTGAGAACTATAAAACATTAATAAAGGAAATTCAAGATGATTCAAAGAAATGAAAAAGATATTCCATGCTCTTGGATTGGAAGAATATTGTTAAAATAGCCATACTACCCAAAGCAATCTACAGATTTAATGCAGTCCATATCAAATTACCCATGACATTTTTCACAGAACTAGAACAAATAATCCTAAAATTAATATGGAACCATAAAAGACCCAGAATTCCCAAAGCAATCCTGAAGCAAAAGAACAAAACAGAAGGCATAACCATCCCAGACTTCAGACAATACTACAAAGCTACAGTAACCAAAAAAAGCACAGTATTGGCACAAAAACAGGCATATGGATCAACGGAGCAGAATAGAGTCCAAAAATAAACCCAAACACCTATGGTCAATTAACCTTCAACATTAACCTTAGACAAAGGAGGCAAGAATATACAGTGGGAAAAAGATAGTCTCTTCAGCAAGGGGTGTTGGGAAAGTTGGACAGCCGCACGTAAATCAACGAATTTAGAACACAACTTCTCACCATACACAAAAATAAACTCAAAATGGCTTAAAGACTTAAACATAAGACATGACACCATAAAACTCCTAGCAGAAAACATAGGCAAAACATTCTCTGACATAGATCGTACCAATGTTTTCTCAGGTCAGTGTCCCACGGCAATAGAAATAAAAACAAAAATAAACAAATGGGACCTAATCAAACTTACAAGCTTTTGCACAGCAAAGGAAACCATAAACAAAATGAAAAGACAGGGCTTCCCTGGTGGCACAGTGGTTGAGAATCCTCCTGCCAATGCAGGGGACATGGGTTTTGAGCCCTGGTCTGGGAAGATCCCACATGCCGCAGAGCAACTATGCCCATGCACCAGAACTACTGAGCCTGCACTCTAGAGCCCATGAGCCACAACTACTGAGCCCACATGCCTAGAGCCCATGCTCCGCAACAAGAGAAGCCACCTCAATGAGAAGCCCACGCACCGCAATGAAGAGTAGCCCCCGCACGCCACAATTGGAGAAAAGCCCACACGCAGCAACAAAGACCCAACGCAGCCAAAAATAAATAAATAAAATTAATTTACTAAAAAAAAAAAAAGACAACCTACAGAATGGGAGAAAATATTTGCAAATGATGCGACAGACGAGAGCTTAGTTTCCAAAACATACAAACAGCTCACACAACAACAAAAACAACCCAATTGAAAAATGGGCAGAAGACCTAAAGAGACATTTCTCCAAAGAAGAAATACAGATGACCAATAGGCACATGAAAAGATGCTCAACATCGCTAATTATTAGAGAAATGCAAATCGAAACCACAATGAGCTACCTCCCCACACAGGTCAGAATGGCCATCATCAAAAGTCTACTGCTGAAGAAGGTGTGGAGAAAAGGGAACCCTCCTACTCTGTTGGTGGGAATGTAAGTTGGTGCAGCCACTGTGGAAAACAGTATGGAGGTTCCTCAGAAAACTAAAAATAGAACTACCATATGATCCAGCAATCCCACTTCTGGACATATGTCCAGACAAAACTATAATTCAAAAAGATACATGCACCCCTATGTTCATAGCAGCACTATTCACAATAGCCAAGACAGGGAAACAACCTAAATGTCCATTGACAGATGAATGGATAAAGAAGATATGGTACATATATGCAATGGAATACTACTGAGCCAGAAAAAAGAATGAAATAATGCCATTTGCAGCAACATGGATGCAACTAGAGATTATCAAACTAAGTGAAGTAAGTGAGAAAGAGAAAGACAAATACCATCTGAATTCACTTATATGTGGAATCTAAAATATGACACAAATGAACCTATCTATGAAACAGAAACAGAATCAATGACATAGAGAACAGACTGGTAGTTGCCAAGTGGGGGGATAGGGATGGATTAGGAATTTGGGATTAGCAGATGTAAGCTTTTATATATAGAATGGATAAACAACAAGGTCCTACTATATAGCACAAAGAACTATATTTGATATCCTATGATAAACCATAATGGAAAAGAATATTAAGAATGTATATATACGTATAACTGAATCATTTTGCTGTACAGCAGTAATTAACACAACATTGTAAATCACCTATACTTCAATTAAAAAAAGAAAAAATATCGATGCCATTTTTCATTGAACTAGAACACGTAATTCTAAAATTTGTATGGAAAAACAAAAGATCTTGAATACCCAAAACAATCTTGAAAAAGAACAGAAGGAATCATGTTTCCTGACTTCAAACTATACAACAAAGCTACAGTAATCTAAAGAGTATGGTACTGGCACAAAAAGGCACATAGATCAATGGAACAGAATAGAGAGCCTAGAAATAAACCCACACACTTATGGTCAATTATTTTATGACACAGGAGGCAAGAATATACAATGGAGAAAAGACAGTCTCTTCAGTAAGTAGTGCTGGGAAAACTGGACAGCTACACATAAAAGAATAAAATTAGAACATTCTCTAACACCATATACAAATATAAACTCAAAATGGATTAAGGACCTAAATGTAAGACCAGAAACCATAAAACTCCTAGGAGAAAACATAGATGGAATACTCTTTGACATAAATCATAGCAATATTTTTTTGGATCTGTCTCCTAAAGCAAAGGAAATAAAAGCATAAACAAACAAATGGGACATAATTAAATGTAAAAGCTTTTGCACAGCAAAAGAAACCATCAACAAAACAAAAAGACACCTTACTGAATTGGAGAAAACATTTACAAATGATATAACAGATGAGGTGTTAATATTCAAAATATATAAACAGCTTATACAACTCAACATCAAAAACCAAACAACCGGGCTTCCCTGGTGGCGCAGTGGTTGAGAGTCCGCCTGCTGATGCAGGGGACACGGGTTCGTGCCCCGGTCTGGGAAGATCCCACATGCCGCGGAGCGGCTGGGCCCGTGAGCCATGGCTGCTGGGCCTGCGCGTCCGGAGCCTGTGCTCCGCAACGGGAGAGGCCACAACAGTGAGAGGCCCGCATACCGCAAAAAAAAAAAAAAAAAAAAAAAAAAAAAAAAACCAAACAACCTAGACCTCCCTGGCGTCCCCTGGTTAAGACCCCACGCTTCCACTGCAGAAGGTACGGGTTTGATCCCTGGTCAGGGAACTAAGATCCCACAAGCCACACAGTGCAGCCAAAAAAAGAAAACAAAAACAAAATACTCCAAACAACCCATTTAAAAAATGAGCAGAAGACTTGAAAAGACATTTTTCCAATGAAGACATACAGATGGCCAACAGGCATGTGAAAAGATGCTCAACGTCATTAGTCATCAGAGAAATGCAAATTAAAACCTCAAAGAGATATCACCTCACATGTGTCAGAATGGCTATCATCACAAAGAACACAAATAACAAATGTTGGCAAGGATGTGCTGAAACGGAACCCTTGTACACTGTTGGTGGGAGTGTAAACTGGTGCAACCACTATGAAAAACAGTATGGAAGTTTCTCAGAAAACTAAAAATAGAACTACCATATGACCCAGCAATTCCACTCCTGGGTATTTATTCGGGAAAAAACCCATGAAAACAACAATTCAAAAAGATACATGGGGCTTCCCTGGTGGCACAGTGGTTGAGAATCTGCCTGCCAATGCAGGGGACATGGGTTTGAGCCCTGGTGTGGGAAGATCCCACATGCCACGGAGCAACTAGGCCTGTGAGTCACAACTACTGAGCCTGCGCGTCTGGAGCTTGTGCTCCGCAACAAGAGAGGCCACGACAGTGAGAGGCCCACGCACCGCGATGAAGAGTGGCCCCCGCTCGCCACAACTAGAGAAAGCCCACACACAGAAACGAAGACCCAACACAGCCAAAAATAAATAAATAAATAAAATTAAATTTAAAAAAAGATACATGCACCCCGATGTGCATAGCAGCATTGTTTACAATTGGCAAGATATGAAGCAACGTAAGTATCCATCAACAGATGAATGGATAAAGAAGATGTGAGATACACACACACACACACACACACACACACACACACACACACATACAATGGAATACTACTCAGCCATAAAAAAAATGAAATTTTGCCATTTGCAGCAACACAGATGGACTTGCAGGGTATTGTGCCAAGTGAAATAAGTCAGACAGAGAAAGACAATGTATCATACAACTTATATGTGGAATCTAAAAACTAGAACAAATTAGTAAATTTAACAAAAAAGAAACAGACTCACAGATATAGAAAACAAACTATTGGTTATCAGCAGGGAGAGGAAAAGGAGAGGGGCAAGATAGGGGTAGGGGATTAAAAGGTACAAACTATTATGTATAAAATAAATAAGCTACAAGGATATATAGTGTAACACAGGGAATATAGTCAATATTTTATAATAATATAAATGGAATATAACCTTTAAAAATCATGAATCGCTATGTTGTACACATGAAACATAACGTTGCACATCAACTATACCTCAACTAAAAAAAAAACAAAAACATTTAAACAGTAATAACACAAAAAGGTGGAAGGGAGTAAATGGAGTTAAAGTGTTCTAAGTTCAAAGCATTTTCTGGTAATAGGCAAAAGTATTACTTTATATTAGACAGTAATAATTCAAGGATCCAGGTCTTAATCTCTAAAATTGCTATTAATCAAAATAGCAAGAGAATACAAGACAATAGAAGGAGGTAATGTAATAATAACTATGCTTAACTCTAAAAGAAGGCAGGGAGAGTGGAAAAAAGAATGCAAAAGTGGTGAGACTAATAAAAACTAGACAACATATAAATCCAAATATGTTAGTCGTTCAATTAAATATAAACGGACTAAATATACCAATTTTACAACATAGGTTGGCAGACTTGAGAAAAAACTATATGCTGCTTTAAAAGATACACCTTAATTAAACCCTGTCATTTTATTTAATTCATTCATTTACTCATTCCCCCAGGTGGGAAATGATATACTAGGTATAAACTAACCAAAAGAGAGCTGGTAGAGCTATGTTAAAATTAAAGTAGAATTTATGGAAACAAATGTTAGTAGAGGTAAAGGAACATTTCATAATGATAAAATAATTACTTTTAAAGGTTGTTATAGAAACGTTAGTTTGTATGCACGTAGTAACTTATTTTCAAAATATATAAAGCAAAAATTGACAAACATAATAAGGAGGAATATACAAACCCACAATCAGTGAGGATTTTCAAACAGTGAGGGACTTTAATACATTTCTCAGAATAACTTAAAGAATAGACCAAAAAATGAAAGAATATGGAGAATATGAACAAAATGTCTAGACTGACATCTGTAGAACACTGCAGCCAACAGCAACAGAATGCCCAGCATTTAGAGTGCATGTGGAGTGTCTGTAAAGTTGACCAATATACTGGGCCACAGAGCAAGTTCTTAACCAATTTTAAAGAACTGAAATGACTCAGAAAATGTTCTCTGACCACAGTGGAATAAAGCTAGAAATAAAAAAATTAAAAATACTAGAAAAATCCCCAAACCATAGGTCAAAGAAGAAATAAAAGTGGAAATTAGAAAATATTTTGAATTACATAATAATGAAATTACAACATACAAAATTTTGGGGATACAATTTAAAAAGTCACAGAAATATATCGCCTTATATGCATATATTAGAAAAAGAAAACAAAAACTTAAGTCATAATATTTATATCGTGCCTTTCCACCTGCTCACTGTGGAAAATTTGGAAATGCAAAAAAAAAAAAAGTTCAGAGAAACAAAACTCACCCATCACCCACTGTTAACATTTTGGAGTATTTTCCCTTTCTGCTTTTCTCTACGTTCAGTTATACCTATACTGATCTTTTTTGCATGTTTCACATCACACTATATGTATGTGGTGTACCTCTACCATTATCTCATGTTTCTTTGTAACCACCAAGGCCCTCTTTTGAGCTGCAGAAGCTGGTTTCTGACAGATGCTTTGCTTTCCCTGGTTTTTATTTTATAGAGAAAGAACCACCTGCCACTCTTTGCTGCTTTAAAGCCTCGTTCCTGAGAAATTCCATGCACCAAACAGAGGATCAAAATTGATGCCAAATGGTAGCCCCTTTCTTGGCTTGGCCCTGCCTGCCTGAACTGCCAAGGCAAATCTGGACACCATGCTCTGCAGCCTCCACCAGCTGCCAGGCACACAATGGCATGCTATCCATCATGGACAGGCCTGAGGAAGGGCTTCATTGGGTAGGCAGGGGTCAGGATGCTGGGCAGACTCTGGGATCCACAGCTTCGGGCATCCTTCCCTGGAAACCCAGTATCAAGCCTGTGCTGCTCGGGGCCCCAGCAGAGCCCTGACAGTCATTGCTAAAACTGAGTGAGCACTTCTCTAGGGGCCCAGTGTTGACCTAACACTTTCCACTCACTGCAGGAGGCCGGATAACATAAGGATTCAAAGTGGTCTCTGGAGCCAGTGGGCTGAGTTCAGACGTGACTTCACTGCTCATCAGCAAGTCAGCTATCCTCTCTGTGTCTCAGTTTCCTCCAAGTGTCTGACAGTCCCTACCTCCAAGTGTTGCTGTAGGGTTGAGTCCATGGTCACGAAGTGCCTAGACCAGGGCTGGCATACAGTGAATACTCAGTAATTATCACCTTGCATAATCTTCTCTGTTCTCTGGCAGAGGTCATTGTTACCACCCATTTACGATGAGGAAACTGAGGCACATGGAGGGTAAGCAGCTCCCAACACCCACAGAGGTTTCAACGCAGCTGGGCGGATGGACACAGAACAAGGGACTACAAGAGTGACTGAGAAATGACCACAGAGAGACAAGGCTGTCTGTAGCTCTCCCAAAGGCTTCCTTGGCCCCGCTAGAGCCCTCTGTAGTAAAAGGTGACAGAGAGAGGTGGCCAGAGCCTCAATCTCTTAGAGAGTTTGGATCCAAGACACCCAGAGAGATGCCGAGCCCTGCTAACACGCAGCACACAAGCTAAGGACTAAAGACTGCCCACTGCTCAGCGTCATGGTCTCCACAGCCACCCAGGTGTGCCATCCAATCCCATACATCATCAGAATAAACCCCAAAGAGAAATCACCTCAATGTTCCCTGAAGTTACTGGCAAACACGTCCATTCAGCAGCAGCTTTGCTCTGTGCAAAATCATCCAGCAGAGCCCAAGTGCAGAGATTGCAGAGGTCACCCTGCCCACAGTGTGGATATGAATGTTGACTCCCAGGTCGAGCAGACAATTTGGCCTCCATCCCAACTGAAGGGGGTGTGGAGGCTAGATGGAGAACAGAAACCTCAAGAAAATCATTTCCCAACATCCACACTGGCCTTGTGATTTCATTCTTTTCTTACACACCCAATTGTTGGGAGTCATCATTCACTGTTTTATATGTATACACACATATATATATATTTCAAAATAAATGACACAGCTTTCTGCAAATTGGTATTGCAATACCAGCAAATAAGATTCCTAACAGATCTCAGCCTTGGTCCTTAAAACATTTAACAGTGTGGAAGATGCTAACGTAGAGTGACAACCCAGAGTTCCTTAAACAATGAGCTCCATGTACTCAGGCCATTCTACAAGTATTTCTGCCGCCAACTTTTTCTTCGTACAGGCTGGAAACAAATACAAACATAAGCAAAATCAAAGCTGCCCTTGCTGGTGTCCAGGTGCTATGGAATCTGGCTCAGGGTCATCAGCCTCTGATCCCTTCCTGACTGTTCCCTCCCCCAGCTCTGGTCATTTCTGAAAATGTGTTCCCCATACATGATGCTGTTCTCTGGAACCTTGGAGGCCACAGGAAAAGGTTGATGATCCTATATATATAGAAAGGATTAGCTTCTGGGATATGACTTTACTGACCACAGGACAGTTTTCATAGACTTTCCTAACCCTTTCTTGACAAACAACACTGTGAGAAAAGCATGCTGCTCATCACATAGTTTGGATTCTCCTCCCAGGTACCAGGTAGGATTACATGTTACTGAAGTTATCTGCTCTGACTCATGACATGTGAGCAGCAGTAGAACGAGTTACTCAGCATTGGTGCATCACTTGTCAGCGTGTGACTCTCCTTTTCCTCTGGCACTAGGATCAGCAACATTATAGCTGGTAGCTGCTCCATCCACCTGCCCCACAGGTAATGACAGTAAGCAGAGCCCCTTGCTAACTTGTGATGAGCATAGAGTGTGAACAAGAAACAAACCTTTGTTGTTTGAGCTGCTGAGATTTTGGAATTATCTGTTACTGCAGCACAACCTAGCCTAGCCTGACGGATACTATAACACTGGACAAGAAAAGCATTTAGCACATTAAGAAACTGAGACCCAGAGGGGTGAAATGAGCTGCAGAGGCCAGACAGCTGGTGGAAGGCAGAGCAGGAGGGCTGGAATGCTCGCCACAGCCCTCCCACTGCCTTCACACGACAGCAGTTTCTACAGGACAGAGACCCACGACATGAAAGGACTACTCACTGTAAAGATAAAGCCACTACAATCTTTTTTTTTTCAGATACTGTAAAACCGACTTTAGAATTAAGAGTTAAGTTAAAATGAAGCCTCATTTCCTACCTACCTCAGACTTAGAAGTAATCTATACAAGAAAATGCTAATTTATTTAAAGGGGGAAAAAAAGGCACAAGGGTAAGCCACACATTCTCATCATTTGTACTGAGGTGGCCAAGTCTGCTTGTTGTGGTCCCAGGTCCCCGTCACCTCACTCCACCCAGCTTCTTGTCCCACATCCGAACCTCAGCCCAGTCCACCACGACCACTTCTGTCAGAATCATCCAGTAGGAACCACACAAGCTAAAGAGACATGATCAGCAATGAAAAAGAATGTGGTGGAGCTCCATGTACCGATAGAAAGATCTTCAAGACATACTGTCATTTGAAAAATGCAAGTTTTGGAAAGAGTATAACAACACATGTAATTTGCCCATATTGTCTGCCCTACAGACACGCAAAACAGTACACATTTTCTACAAGTATACATCCATGAACATAGATGCAAAGAAAAATATCTGGAAGAAGACATACTTTATGAGAAGAGAGATTACTTCCAGACAGGGAAGGAAGGGCACCAGGATTGGTATAGTACTTTTATTCATAATGTTTTAATTTTTTATAAGAAGAATATATACTCAAAGTTACTTAAACTTTAAATAAGCCTTTTTATTCATCAGGGCATCTTAGGAAACCTTGAGGCAGCTCAATGAAACATTCTCAGCAATCACCATCTGTTAGGGAACTTTGAGTTTCAGCCCACCCTCCTAGGAAAAAACGCTCAGTCCCCATTAAACTAAATGACAATCCATTAAAATCAAACAAACTCTGATGGAATGGTATGACTCCTTCTGTGCGCCTATCAATAAATGGAACACTCCTCCTGATTGGGTGAAATATCATAATCAAGCTGATGGGTGTCTTCAATTTAGTAGGAGTCTGTCAACTCATGGTATTGCCACTAAACCTGGTTTGAAATAAGGAATATAAGGTGAAAAATCAAGCCCTACAAAAACAGAATGGAGCAAAAGAGTCAACAGAACTGACTTTCAAGTAGATTTTTTTTTAAACCTTAGGAGTTTAGGCAATACCACATTGAAAAAATGCTCCATAATTACCAAAGGTCTCTTCATTTCCTTTGTCCTGTATTTCCTTTCATGTAACGCAAGCTTCTGAACACTTTAAAATAATATGGGCTCAACTGCCTTCTGTGTAACATTCTGACCCCGAGTGATGTTTTCACTTTGATGGATGATGCCAAAGGTACCTCACACTTTCCACCCAATATCTCCTCCCCACCTAAGTGGCTACTGTTACCAAGGAAACCATCTTAGATTCTCCCTTCCCTTCTGCCAAAACCACATCCTATGGCTAAAGTCTATCCAGCAAATACCATCTCTGGCAGAGCCACATCTGCCACGCACGATATGGACTTCTAAAACATTCTGTCTACCGCAGTCCTGGACAGTAAGAATTGATCATTGCTATTTACTTACTGAGTTCAGATTTAAGATCATGTAAAATAACCATCCCTCCTTGCCTACCTCAAATAGGTACCTGCCTGCCTCAGGAATGACATTCCTCAGTCTGCAAAATGCCAACAAAATAGGCTCTGCCAACCTGATCATAAACCCGTGTAACCTGAACACATACATCGTCGAACACATCTGGACGCTCCTCGAGGAAATGACTTCTCTCTGGAATAAGGTTCATTTTGGTGAAGAGGACTCACAGCCTCCTCAGCCCAGTCTTACAGTGAGGAAGACAATTATACCGTGTTTGCTGACATTGATCATGTGGACCGGAAGGCTCCACCCTACTTCAAGTTGCCCAACAATGAGGTGGGTGGACCAACACCTCCCATCAGCAATTGAACAGGAAGCTAAGACCAAGCACGTTCTTATACAATATTGATAGAACTGCACAGAGATCACACACAAGGGGTCAACTCAAACAGAGTCCTACTTTCCCTGCTGCGTAAGCCACAAAACATCAGCTCAATTTTGCTTCCAGGCTTCAGAAACTAGACAAACCCAATTTGCCATTCTTTAATGGATCTTCATGGAACCCTGTCTCTCTCAGGTTTTGGGGTTTGGGAGGGGGGTGGTTATTCATTTTTCTTGTTTTGCTTTCAATTTCTTAACCTGGAAAACAAGCCCAGTCCGGTATGCCTCTGCCATACCAGAAAACTACTAACAGCCCCCTCTGGAAAAAATTTAGCAGACGGATGAGGCTACAGTCATTTGAAACTTTCAAGTTCCATTAACATTCACTTACTTCAAGTATCTGAAAGCACATAATCCCTCAGAATTTCAAAGCAGATCGAAGAGGCAGTCTGTCCTCTCAATATCTCCTCTCTCCCTCTCTCCCTCCATCTCTCAATCTCCTTTTTTTCTCTTGCGAAAGCACCACATAGTTTGAACTCCAGATACAGACTCTGCCACCTTGCCTACTACAAGCGCAGGAATGCAGACGATGTGAGCACTCGGTGGGGGCGGGGTGGGGGGTTGTGGGGCGAGGCTGATGGAATGCAGATATCCTTTCAGGCCTTCTGGGAACTCAAATGTCTGACTCCACATCCTCGGAGCCCAGTACCTCCTCTGGTCAAGAAACCGCATTCAGAGTATGCAAAGAGCCAGCCCCTCCCTTCTCTGCTGGAACCACGGACTTCTGGAGTGCAACAGAGTACGGTCCAACACCCCCATTTTAGAGATGAGGAAACTGAGGCCCTAGGCAAGGCCAAGACTTGTCTGGATCAACCAGAGCTAGGTCCCAGGTCTCTTGGCACTGAGGCAAATGCTCTTTTATTTTTTAATTTTTTTAAATTTTTATATATTTTTTAAATGCTCTTTTATTTACTTCTGGTTAGGGTAGCCCCCTCAGCAGCCGAGAGTCTCACCCCATCCCCACAGCAGGGACTGGCGCCTGTCAGATGGGCAGGGGCCCCACCTCACCATGTTCCTCCCCTCAGTCCCTCTCTCCCCACTGGGAATTCCCACGGTACTTTATCCCCACCACTCTCACAGGATGTGGGAGTTCACTTTTCTCTTCTCCTGAACTCTTTCTCCAGATCAACAGACAGCGGCAGTGAGGGCCAAGACTCTACAACCAGGCTACCTGGTTCCAGTCACTAGCTGCGTGATTTGGAGAAATACACCACCCTTCTGTGCTTCAGTGTTCTTACCTATAACATGCAGGTAACAGCAGCACCTACCTCCTAGGATCGGTGTGAGGATTCAATGAGTTAATACTTAGATGACACTTAGCACAACACTGGTCACACTGCAAGCATTTATCATGACCAAGGAGAGGGTGGTGTAGGCTGGAGCTTCTGTCTGTTTCACCTTTGAGGCCCAGCATTTGCCTATGAAGGATGGTGTCCATCTGGTTAGTCCCTGTATCCCCAGCACAGAGAGAATGCTAGATTAAAAAATGTTGAATGAATGAATCTAGCACAGCACACTGTTTATAACGGGAGCTTCATTAATGCTCCTTGAACAAATATGTGGATTTCCAGAATTCACGGGCTCACATAGGGAGTGTCACTGGCCAAGTTCATTAGTAGATAAATTCGGATTTGCAGGCACCAATATTTTCTATTGTTCTAAGACTTTTCTGTTACCAGCTGCCTTGAAAAATTTAACCAAAGCCCAGCTCTCAATTTCCAGAGCATAGTCTATATACATTCTCTTGGTACATAATCACCTATTACTTTGTGACAATGTCCTCCATTGTGCCTTATGGGGCTGGTATACAATTCTTGTTTGACATTTTCCTGGTGTTACCCAGGCTTTGAAAAACAAAGTTCCAAAGACACCCTGCTCGGTATTCATCTCTGAGGGCCCAGGGAATAAAAATACCTTAATAAAAAAAAGCCAACAGAAGACAACAGAGCCTCAGAAACCCTGACCTGGAACTCTATTTAAGAGTTTAAGTGCTTACGCAGAAGAAAGTTCTACAGAAGGGGCAGGTTCGGAAGCCAGAGGACGTCTGGAGATGGCCTTGAGGACGGACACAGAAAGTGTCTGGAGCTTCTCAAATGAAAGGCAATTTACAAGAACAAAATACTTTAGGCACCTCAGAGGCCTGAATTGAAACCTGGCCTTGAACAAATAAACACTCAGCTGATCCCTGGCCAAAATGCTTAACAGGAGACTTTCACTGTCCGGGACACAAATCTACCTGGAGCTCGGCCACATGGTACCTGGGATGTGTAGGAGGGGACTCACGAGGGCCATGGAGAGATTGAGAAGATGCCAAGTTCTTCCCAGAGGTGGCACGCCCTGAGGCCCCACCCAGCGAGGGCCTATCTCAGGGAGCAGCCCCTCCCCGCCAGCCAAGATACACCTGACCTGCCAGGCCTCCCACTCTGTGACCTCACGACAGCTTCACAGGAGTGAGGAGAAAAGGGGTAATGCAGACGTCCCACAGCAAGAGGCTTTCTCTGTGATCCGAAAGCTCCAAACAAAGATTTTTTTTTTTTCTAAACACCCTGGTTTTTTAAGTGGATGCAAATTCCCTGGTAGATGAACAAAGTGGGGAAAGCACCTCTTTCAGGGCTTTGGGGCTAAAGCCAGAGAAAAACAGACAAGCATGAAAAACTGTCCAAAGCCTCTTCCCTTGGCCAGGGGATTCCCAGAATTTTTATCCACAGACTGACACCCACGCTGCCAGCCTGCCTCTGCTCTTTGGGCCCTTGTGTTCCTGCTTCCAAGGAGCCAGGAAGGACTGGACTCCACCCATGTGCATCCACCGAGGCTCCTGCTGAAGGATGCTGGCGCCTGGCTGGCCCGCACGCACTTACGCACATCCACTCCCAAAAACCACGGGGCTGGTGCGGTGGGCCAGGCACACCAGGCTCTGCGTCCTGGTTCTGCCGTCTTTTCTCTGCTCTGAGCTTCAGTTCCTTCATTAGAAATTGAAAACCATAATTTCTGCCTCCGTAATTGTCTCACATTAAGTCAAGGTTTATAAAGCTTAATAAGTAGGGGTTGTTAATTACCTTTTTCTTGTAGATTACTAACATTGAGAAAAGGCAGTGGTGGGAACTCCTCAAAGCCTCCCACTGTCCTTTACAATAAATTTCCAAATCCTACCCAGTCCAGGAGGCTCTGCTTGGCCTTCCTCAATACACCCTGTTCTTTCCACCTCTGAGCCTTCAAACATGCTGTTCCCTGCATCCGGCATGCGCTAAACCCTCCTCATCCCCAAGAGCTAGTTGAAAAGGCTCATTCTTGGAGGAGCACATCCCAGACTCCCCTAATCCTAGTACAGCTCTGATCATCTGTCTCATGACATACATACTCTTATTTTCACTCACAGCACTTAACCCATTGATAACTATGTATTTGTGTGTACCACCCCTTCCTCTTCCAGGAGCCAGCAAATTCCATTTGGCCAGGCGCTGAGCCCCTGGATTCATTTGTTGCTGTATCCCCAAAACTTGGGAAATTCCCGGCACCAGCGAGGTCTCTGATAATATCTGTTGAATCAGTGTGCTGAAGAATTGAAGCCCCAAAGAGCCAGGAGGAACCAGGAGCTACAAATAGCTCTCTAACAGCTTGCAACACCAGGCTGGGGAGCAAGCAAAGCACTTCATACCCATGGGAAAGCCAGAAAAACAATTGCCAGCTCATTATCAGAAATGCTAAAGCATCCACAATTCACTCAACGGAGAACTCCCTTTTCTGGGCTCTGAGCTCCACTGGCCCAGGCCTCTTGAAAGATTGCCAGAGCTCCAAAAGACATAAAACCTACTGGGGTGTAAACAAGAAGGGACATGAGTATGGATTCTCTTAAAAAGGTAGTGTCCTTGGAATAGGTCACTGCATTTTCAATGGGGTGTATTTAAATACTGTCATGTCTACCTGAGTCCCATCCTGGGAGATTCCAGGCCTGGTTTCCGTTTTCTCAAATACCCAGCACACCTGTCTGGGTGAATGCTTTAGAATATGTTTAGAAACACAGAATGTCTGCCTGTGTTTTATTACACCCAAGCTAACAATCTCAGTGCACTGAGATGACATTTACCCAAAAATAAACATCATAATCCACTCTAATAACTTCAGTCAATACCAGTATCACCACCCACCCCCGAGTGGATATTAGGTCATCCAGTGTAAGCAATGGTTGAGGTTTAAAGGTTATAAATCGGTGTGCGGGTGTTCCCACGTTCATTCCATAAGCAGGCAGAGGCAGGCAGTTCTTTGGAAGGGCCTTGTATCCAGAAGGACAGCTCTACCAAGAGCACAAGCACATCTGTGGGTCAATTCCAGGAGGCAAGCATAGGGGTGGGGAGGTGAGCAGAGGGAGGGACACTCACTGAGTCCCATTCAGTGGTTAGAACCCGGATTTCTGCTTCAAATCCTGGGTGCAGCACTAACAATCTGTTGACTTTGGGCTGGTTATTTAATCTCATTGAGCCTCAACTGTCTTATCTGTAAAATAGGAGAAATGATAACTACAGTACAGGGTTGTTGGGAAGATTAAGTGAGCTAAAAAGCCAAAACAAACAAACAAAAAAACCCTAGGGCTTCCCTGGTGGCGCAGTGGTTGAGAGTCCACCTGCCGATGCAGGGGACACGGGTTCGTGCCCCGGTCCGGGAAGATCCCACGTGCCGCGGAGCGGCTGGGCCCGTGAGCCATGGCCGCTGAGCCTGCGCATCCGGAGCCTGTGCTCCGCAACTGCAGAGGCCACAACAGTGAGAAGCCCGCGTACCGAAAAAAAAAAAAAGCCTCAAGCCAAACCTTCCTCATTGATAGTTATCCCCTTTTTACAGATAGAAAAACTGAGGCTCACGAGGGTTAAGTAGCTTATTCAAAGCCACACAACTAGGAGATGGCAAGACCAGCACTTGAACCCAATCATCATAATTACCATTTCCTGAAAGCCAGGTGGTATGCCGAGCACTTCACAGCAACAATCTCATCAAATATTCAAAACCACTCTGTAAGGCAAGAATTACTAAAACTATTTCATACAGAGGAGGACACAGGGTCGGAGAGGTTAACTATCTTGGCTGAGGTCACACAGTTAGTTAAGGAACAAAGCAGGGACTTGATCCCAGCTCTGACACCAAAGCCCATGGTCTCCTCCATTTAAGTCCTGCCTAATATTTGTTATAGATCTAGTAACTCCACTTGAAATCATCAACATGCCTGAACTCATATTAAATGTAAAACACTGGCCTTGTTAAGTGGAGTCCAGGAATGGCCCTCTCCATGAAGGGGGCCTGCTGCCCTGAATCACAAGGAGTTAGGATATCCCCAAGGAAAAGCCTAGCTTTCCACTCAGTTCCTTTCCTTCTAGAAGGTTTGGTTTGGGGGTCATAGATAGCAACTGGGGAATGTGTTAAAACGAAGCACGGGAAGTTCTTAGTCATTAGCCTTTCATCTTTTGGGAATTAGAACAACACAAATATTTTCTCACAGAAATCATCATCTGGTCCCAGCTCAGCTACCATGGAGGGGTTTTCTTTAGCAATATGTGACTGCCCTACCCAGCTAAGTGTGACTCTGAAAGTATCTACCAAGTCATTCCATCCTCCCAACTCTTTTCTGTCCCTAACCTGTATTGTGGGTATGATACAGAGAAGGGCCAATATCAACACCCTGATACAAAGATATAGTAGTGGTGACTTCCCATGGTTTTTGGCTTTTTTTTTTTTTTTTTTTTGGCTGCGTTGGGTCTTCGTTGCTGCGTGCGGGCTTTCTCTAGCTGCGAGGAGCAGGGGCTACTCCTTGTTGCGGTGCTCGGGCTTCTCATTGTGCTGAATTCTCTTGTTGCAGAGCACGGGCTCTAGGTGCGCGGGCTTCAGTAGTTGTGGCGTGCAGGCTCTAGAGTGCAGGCTCAGTAGTTGTGGCGCACGGGCTTAGTTGCTCCACGGCATGTGGGATCTTCCCGGGCCAGGGCTGAAACCCATGTCCCCTGCATTGGCAGATGGATTCTTAACCACTGCACCACCAGGGAGGCCCAGGTTAATATTTTAATAAAACATGAGGGGCTTCCCTGGTGGCGCAGTGGTTAAGAATCCGCCTGCTAATGCAGGGGACAAGGGTTCGAGCCCTGGCCCGGGAAGATCCCACATGCCGTGGAGCAACTAAGCCCGTGCGCCTACAACTACTGAGCCTGAGCCTGCGCTCTAGAGCCCACGAGCCACAACTACTGAACCTGAGGGCCGCAACTACTGAAGCCCACGCACCTAGAGCCCGTGCTCTGCAACAAGAGAAGCCACCGCAATGAGAAGCCCACGCACCACAACGAAGAGTAGCCCCTGCTCCTCGCAGCTAGAGAAAGCCTGCGCAGCAACGAAAACCCAACACAGCCAAAGATATAAATAAATTAATTAATTAATTAAAATATTAACCTACCAAAACCTGGTGCTGATCTGGTGCTTTGCAAATTACCTGGACCCTCATGTTGACCTATTCATTAGTTCCATAGAAAACTATAGTTTTCTTTAAAGGAAAATGACTACTCAGCAAAAAAATACCAAAGGGACAGCTTACTAGAGAGTACTCGAAATGATTTTAATGAAGTATAATATAACACAAAATTGCCTTGCTGGTTCTGAAACGGAGCAGCACCCTATGGTCCTTCCCTACCATGTCCTCCGCCTGACTTTTGTCTGTGGAAAAGCTTCAGCTAAAGAATTAGTTTAATCAGAGAAGCGAGAAAATGCAGAAACAAAGGAGAACAGTCCAACAAGACTAAATAATAGTAGTTTAGTCATTAAGCATGGTTAAGGACCTTTACTTCCTCCTCAAGGGCTGTAGATAATATTCTGAGCCATCTCCTGTGAGCTGTCTTGTAGATATTGAAACGCCCACCTGGTGAAAGAAGTTAACTACATAGTGATCTTACTGTAGCCATGACATAAGCTGCCACAAGTCTGTGAATTGGCCTCAAAGAAATGAAAACAAACCGACCCTGCAACTGAAGACTAACTGTCTCTGAAACAACTAAGATGACACTGGTCAGACCACCATGTGACCAATTTCAAGATGACTATCAGAGCTGACTGCACAGTTTCTGCATGTAGCCCCCTACCTCCGTCTATAAAAGCTCTTGCCCCCTTATTGTCACGGGGGGAGTCGGCCTTTGGACAGGCGTCCACCCTCTCCCCCGGTTGCCTGCATCCAAAATAAAGCAAACTTTCCTTTCCACCAACCTGGCCTCTTTAATGGCTTTTGAATGGCAAGCAGTCGGTCCCCACTTTCGGTTACAGTTCTATAGGGGCAGACCCCTTGTTAGGGCACTGTGCCCCTTCTGAGGGTCAAGGTAAGATCCCCTCAGAGTAACAGCATCCCAGGCCTCACTGGCTCAGCTCCAGAGGGTGGAAGGATGGTGAAAGGGAGGAGGGATGGTGGTGAGCTTGTCTTGGCCAAATCTGCACCAAAATCTCTGCCCGGGCTTCCCTGGCGGTGCAGTGGTTGAGAGTCCGCCTGCTGATGCAGGGGATACAGGTTCGTGCCCCGGTCTGGGAAGATCCCACATGCCACGGAGCGGCTGGGCCCGTGAGCCATGGCCGCTGAGCCTGCGCGTCCGGAGCCTGTGCTCTGCAACGGGAGTGGCCACAACAGTGAGAGGCCCGCGTACCGCAAAAAAAAAAAAAAAAAAAAAAAAATCTCTGCCCACAGTTTGGTCTGTGGCAGTTTCTAGATAAAATACAAAAAGAAGAATTCAAGCCAGAATGTCTTGCTTTGACAAACTTTCTAGCACTGAGTAAAAACCATCAATTAATTGAAATGGCAATGATTAGTCTCCTCTTACTACAAGAGTCAAGTTTGGAAAAAACACTTGCTGTCACTGAGTGTTTGATGCACCAAAGACTTTCCCTCAAAACAACTTTGGACCCTATAGATGGATGAAAGGAAGCCCTTTGTATGAAACTCAGCTGACTTTGCCCAGAAGATAAAAGGAAACAGGACTTCCAGAAACCTGCAAAATACCTACAGCTTCTGCATGACAAAAATTCAGCACAAGTATAACCTTTACCTTTTTAAATTTCACCTTGCCTCAAACCCCCAAAAAAGAAGAATCGTAGAAGGAACTGGTAATATAAACCTCAAATCCTAGGTTTATGTCTTAAATATCGATTACACATTGAACTTTTCTTTGGATAAAAAGACACAAGAATTTGATATTCTCATTAGGCAAGTTAGCGATAGCACTGTAAAAAAAAACACTTGATCTTTATACCTACATTACATCACTGTTTATAGTATTTCTAATGTCTAATCTAAACTAAACAGTGCTGCTGTTACTATCAAAGTGATCAATGACACACAGAGTGGGACCAATGTGAAAGGTTCAGCTGGGATACCCCCTGACAATTGTAGGATGTGGGTCCTCCCTTCTCCAAATTCCTGACTTCTTGATCATCTAGGAAGGATTCACTGTCCCTAGGCCAAGGGTCAGTAGCAAAACAGGTACAACTGGGGCACGGCCTGAGTATGCTGCCAAAAGGAAAGTCATCTGTGTGTGCCCATGTCAATTCTGAGACCCTGTAAGCAGCCCAGCTTTGGGGGAGCCCATTTTTTGATACATGGGGCAGTGGGGTGGAGGAAGTCTCAAGATTAAGGACCACTTTCTTTTGCCAAGAAATTCATTCCTATCGCATGGAGTAAAACTGTATTCCAGAGCCATTAATAAGCCCTGTTAGGGGAAAGAGTGGTGGCCCGAAATTCCAGAGTGCAAAGTACACAGTGCCCAAGGGGGAAGGAGCTACAGAGCCCTCCCCTGAGCAGGGCAGGAGAAGAACAGGGAAATGGAGCAACTACTGGCCACTCTCCCTCACCGTGGCTGTACTAAATAAACAATTGTTGAACACAAATCACCACTGCAGTGGCTAATAACTGCCACTGATGGAGCAGCTACCATGTGCCACCCGCTGTGCCAGGCGTTTGATACACCCTATCTCATTTAACCTCAGGACAGAGCTACTATTTTTATCCCCATTTTACAAGAAAACAGGGGTTCAGAGAGATCACATATAACATGCCCATGGTCACGCATCACAGAAGTGACAGAATCTGAATTGGGGCCCAGGTTTGATGGGCTCCAAGGCTTGAACTTAAATTTCTTCATTACACAAAAACACAATCTACTCTTCTTAGACCCTTTGGAAGCCCTCTCTTCTCCTAAGCTGTCATTTGTTTTAAATCCAACTTTCTTATCTTCAGTAAAAGTCTGTGTCTCGTCCAGTGGCCCCACTTGCTGAGATTAGAGCTATCTGTCCCCAGGGTGAGAACAGGATAAATCCTGTGCACTCCTAATATCCAAGGTAGAGTTACTATTCCCTGGATGTGGGAAATCTCAGATAGGGGGCTTTTAGGAGGGACAAACCCGACCCTGTGGCAAGCACAGCTGGCTTCATCTTTTTTTTTTTTTTTTTTGCGGTGCGCGGACCTCTCATTGTTGTGGCCTGTCCCGTTGCGGAGCAAGGCTCCGGACGCGCAGACTCAGCGGCCATGGCTCACGGGCCCAGCCGCTCCGCGGCATGTGGGAATCTTCCCGGACCGGGGCACGAACCCGTGTCCCCTGCATCGGCAGGCAGACTCTCAACCACTGCGCCACCAGGGAAGCCCCGGCTTCATCCTTAAAGCAGAAAACCCAGTAGTTGTCAAGGCCATGGGTTTACTGGCTTCCCGCAACTTAATTTTAAAGGCCAACAACGGAGGCATTTCCCAGAAAGCAGAACTAAGGGGGCATCGTGATCTGGCAATCCTTCTGTTTTTCACAATATGCCAAAAGACTCTGTGCATATCTGAGGCTGCATATCTGTTCTGAACACACGTTCAGGCCACTCTGCCAAGCCTTGTCTCATTTCCCTTCTTTTCGTTTCAGGAAGCTGGAGGGAGGTCCACTGCCCCCTCCCCAGGGTCACGCAAGACACTGGGAGCAGCCGGATCCGTCTGCAGGCTGTACTCCATCAAGGCCCCTGCCGGCCTTTCCACCTTTTCTTGGCAGCCACACTTCGGTCATTGTTGCTCAACGCTGAACGCACAGTGGAATCAGCTGGGGATACAGAGGTCTGGGTCCCACCCCCAGGGATTCTGATAGATCCAGCCTGGGCATCTGAATTTTACAAACGCCCCAGGTGATTCTAAGGTACAGGCAGGATTGAGAAGCTCTGCCTGGACCACCGTGGGATAAACGATTCCCCTGACGCTGAAGTTCATCCCCCCGAACTTTCGTGGCGTGCCACAAACTCCCGGCTTTCTCCGCCTTGCTCCACCCGGGGCTCTTCTAGAGCAGCTTTGAATCCCGTCCGCTCGCAGGATGACGCCTCCCTGCTCCTCCTCCCTCGCAGCGCCCAGGACCCCAGAAAACTTGTGCCCCGCGCGACCCACCCCCGTCGCTGGGACTTACTTGGTCGCCAGATGTGCAGACCTCACAGCAGCAGGAAGCAGCAGACCTCGTAGGGAGCGAGAGCCAGATGCGCCGGGAGGGCGCGAGCGGGAACACTGAGACTGGGGAGTGCCCGCAGCTTCACCACCAGGGCCAGGGAGGGAGCAGCCGTGGCACCGGCCAGGAACGGGAACTGGCCCGACTGCAGCGAAGGCCGCGCCCCTGTGGCCGCGCCCCGAGCCTCCGCGGCCTGCGCGGAGAAGCCGAGGCCGGGCCCGGGCGAGCGAGTCAGGGTCGGCGGGGCGGCCGCTCGCCCGACCCGGGCGCGGGAAGCCGGGAGAGGCGGCGCGCAGAAAGTGGCCCGGGGCAGCCGGGTGGGGCGGTCCCTGCCCCAGCAGAGCGGCCAGGCCACCGTTCAGGCCGAGCGGGCAGGCCTGGGAGCTCGCCCAGGGGTGACACATCGCGAACCAGGCGCCAGCTCGGTCTTGGCCTCCGCGAGTCTAGGCCCGTCCCCCTAAAAGAGCCAACCGGAGGCAGCAGCACCTGAGCAAGATGGCGAAACGCCTTTTAAAACTTAACACGTGCTCCCGGGTGAAACTCGCGTTAAAACGTGACACGTGCTCCCCGGTGAAAAGTAGCTCAAAATCATCAAGCCTTTTACGACAGAGCATATACTTCGATTTATACTTTTTAAAATGTAAGCTTTTCTTCATGTCCTTAAATCTCTTCTTGGCAGTATACATTTTATAGTCTATACATTATGCTGTGAAGACCTGTAAGGGAGTTTTTAACATGCTAATACCTTTTCCAATAAAATGTTTTTTAAACGTTTTAAATGGAGAATCTACATAAGGCATAACGATGCTATAAGTAAGTTGTCACATTCACACTAAAGTACATTCAATCATATGACCACATATGCTCATGAATATTTAGATTACCATCAAAGGCTGCCTTCTGAGAAAAGCTTGTTCCTAACTCAAACGCGAAACTTTGCAAACGTAAACTTGATGGGCTACCTTGTGCAAACTTGTAAGCTCCAATATAGAGATGCTAAAGATACTAATTCCTCCAGTTTATACCCTTACATGAACCTCTGGTAGAAAAATTACAAAATTTTTCTTTTCTCTAGGATTCTGGATTTTATCTTCCATATCTTTTAAACTCTCATATTTTCCATACCTTGTTTCTCTGGCTGCATTCTGAATAACTTCTTCAGTTGTCTTTCCATTAATCAATTATTTTGTGGCTATTCCAACCCCGCTGTTACCCATCTGTGTTAGGCGGAATAGTCCCTACACCTGGAACCTGTGAATATGGCAAAGGAGAATTAAAGTAGCAGGTGGAATTAAGGGTGCAAATCAGCTGACCTTGAGATGGGAAGATAATCATGGACTATCGGTATGGGCCCGATGTAATCACAAGGGTCCTTATAAATGGAAGAGGGAGGCAGAAGAAGGAGAACTAAACAGATAGCAGCCTGAGAAGGATTTGGCCTGATGTTGCTGGTTTTGAAGATGGAGGAATGGGGCTATGAGCCAAGAAATGAGGGTGGCTTCTAGAAGCTAGAAAAGGCAAGGAAATGGGTTCTCCAGTAGAGCCTCCAGAAGTAATGCAGTCCTGCTAACACTTTGATTTTAGCCCAGTGAAATTCACTCTAGACTACTGACCTCCAGAACCGTAAGATAATAAATTTGTGTGGTTTTAAGCCACTAAATTTGTGGTAACTCGTTACAGCAGCCATAGGAAACCAATATACTACCCATTTAAGTTCTTAATTTCAACAATAATATATTTTCTAAGAGTGTTTTGGTTCTATTTCTAATTTTCTTGGTCATTTTTAATAGTCTCCTGTTCTCTGCTGATTCCATCACTTAAAAAATTCATACATAGTTATTTTTGTTTTTAATTAAACTTTTTATTTGGGATAATTGTAAAATCACATGCAGCTGTAAGAAATAATGCAAAAAGACCCTTATACCCTTAACACAATTTCCCTTCATGGTAACATCTTGCAGAACCAGGCTGTAGGCATTGATACAGTCAAAATACAGAACATTTCCACCACTACAATGATCCCTCATGTTGCCCTGTTATATCATACCACTCCCTCCTTAACCCCTGACAATCACTAATCTGTTCCCCATTTCTATAATATGTCATTTCAAGAACGTTATATAAATGGAAGCACATGGTATGTATTGGGATTTTGTGATCTTGTTTTAGGATTGTTTTGTTCACTCGGCATAATTCTCTGGAGATTCATCTAAGGCATTTTATGTATCAACAGTCCTTTCTTTTTTATTACTGAGTAGTATTTCATGGTATTACCACAGGGATACCACAGTTTAACCATTCACATGTTGAACAACATTTGTATTTCCCGTTTTTGGCTATTATGACTAAAGCTGCTATAGACATTAAACTACAGGTTTATATGTGAACATAAGTTTTCATTTCCCTGGGATAAATGCCCAGGAGCGCAACTGATAGGTCATATGGTGGTTGCATGTTTAGTTTAAGAAAGAGCCAAACTCTTTTCCACAGTGGCTGGACCATTTACATTCCCAACAGCAATGTCTAAGTGATCCAGTTTTGCAACACCTTCATCAGCATTTGGTGCTGTCACAATGTTTTATTTTAGCCATTCTGAGAGGTGTGTAGTGTATCATTATAGTTTTAATTTGCTAATGATGTTGAACATCTTTTTATGTGCTTATTTGTCATCTGTGTCTCCTCTTGGGTGGAATGTCTTTGTCTCATTCATTTATTAATTGGATTGTTTGCTTTTTTACTGTTGAGTTTTGAAAGTTCTTTACGTATTGTAGATAATAGCCCTTTGTTAGATATTTGATTTGCAAATATTTTGTCCTGCTCCAAGCTTGTCTTTTCATTCCCTTAATAGGATCTTTCACAGAGCAAACATTTAAAATTTTGATGCTCTCTAGTTTATCAGTTTTTCCTTGTACGGATCATGCTTTTGGTATTCAGTCTAAGAACTCTTTGAAAAACCCTAGATGTCAAAGAAATCCTCCTTTTTTTCCCCAAAAGTTCAGTTTTATGTCAGACATTTGAGTTAATTTTGAGTTAATTTTGGAATGAGACTTAAGGTTAATTTTATTATAATTGTTACTTTTGCCTATGGATGTCCAATTGCTGCTACAGAATCACTGTTGAAAAGCTATCTTTCCTCCATTAAATTACCTCTCCACCTTTGTGTGGGTCTATTTCTGGGTTCTCCATTCTGTTCCATTGATCTGTGTGTTTATCCCTCTGCCAATACCATACAATCTTCAACTGGGTCGATGGATTCCTACCATTTTATTCTTTTTTTTCAAAGTTGTTTTACCTATTCTAATTCCTTTGCCTTTCCATATAAATTTTAGAAAAATAATTTTGCTGGGATTTTGATAGGAATTGTGTTAAACCTATATTGGAGAGAATTGACATCTTTATTATATTGAGCCTTCCAAATCATGAACATGGTATCTCTCCATTTATTTAGATCTTTGATTTCTTTCATCAGTGTTCTGTAGTTTTCAGTATACAAGTCTTACACATTTGGTTAAGTTTGCACTGAAGTATTTCCTTTTAAAAAATTGTATATGTTGTTGGTAAGAATGTAAAATTGTTCAGCCAACGCGGGAAACAGTTTGGCAGTTCCTCAAAAAGTTAAACATAGAATTACCATATGACCCAGCAATTCCACTCCTAGGTATAAACCCAAAATAAGTGACAAGAGGTACTGAAAATATATATATGTACACACATGTTCATAGCAGCATTATTCACAATAGTCAAAAGGTGAAAAGAGTCCAAAAGTCCATCAATGGATGGATAAACAAATCATTATACACATGATAGAATATTATACAGCCACGAAAAAGAATGAAGTGTTGATACATGCTACAGTGTTGATAAGCCTCAAAGATATTATGCTAAGTGAAAGAAGTCAGACATAAAAGGTCACATATTTTATGAGTCCTTTAATATGAAATAACCAGAATAGGTAAATTCATAGGGACAGAAAGTAGATTGGTGTTTGCCAGGGAATGGGGGTGGGGGAGGGAAGAATGGAAATGTGGTTCCTTTTGGGGTGATGGAAATGTTTTGAAAGTAAATAGTGATGGTGGTTGGACAACATTGTGAGTGTATTAAATGCTACTGAATCATTCACTTCCAAATGGTTAATTTTATGCTATGTGAATTTCATCACAATTAAAAAGTTACAGTTAAAAAAAAGCAATTGTAAATGGTATTATATTTTTAATTTCCGTGTCCAAGTGTTCTAGTATATAGAATACAATTGATTTTTGTATGTTTATCTTGTATCCTGTGACCTTGCTGAACTGACTTCTTGGTTCTAAGGAATACTTTTTTATAGATTCCTAGGGGTTTTCTACGTAAATAATCATGTCATCTGTACATAGAGACTGTTTCATTTATTTCTTTCCCATCTGTATGCCTTTCACTTCCCTTTCATGCCTCACTACACTGGTTAGAACTTCCAGTACTATGTTGAATAAAAATAGTGAGAGCAGACATCCTTGCCTTGTCCCCAGTTTTAAGGGGAAAGCATTCAGCCTTTTACTATTAAGTATAATGTTAGCTGTAGGTATTTTATAGATGCTCTTTATCAAGTTGTTGATGTTCCCTTCTGTTCCTATTCTTCTGAGGAATTTTTTTATCATAAATGGGTATTGAATTGTGCCAAACACTTTTATGCATCTACTGATGTGATCACATGACTTGTAATAATAGTTAAAATACAGTGGATTACTTTGATTGATGTTCAAGTATTGAACCAGACTTGCAGCTCTGGAATAACCCACCTTGGTCATGGTATAGAATTCTTTTTATGTATTGCTAAATTCTATTTGCTAGTATTTTTTAAAGAATCTTTGAATCAATATTCATAAGGGATATTGGTCTGTAGGCTTATTTTTGTTTGGTTGGTTTTTTCTACTGTGCCTGGTTTTGGTATACTGACTTCACTAGCTTCACAAAATGAACTGGTAAGGGTTACCATAATGCCCCGTCTCTGGTAATTTTCTTTGCCCTGAAATCTACTCTATCTAATATTAGTAAAGCCATTCATTCTTTCCTTTGATTAACGTTTGCATCATATATCTTTTTCTATCCTTTTATTTTCAAGCTGCTTATGTTGTTATAGTTGAAGTGAGTTTCTTGTAGACAGCATAAATAAGGCTGGGTCATGTTTTTAATCCACTCCACCAGTTTTTGTGTTTTAATTGGTGTCTTGAGATCATTTACATTGAATGTACTTATTGATATGTTAGGGCAGTGGTCTCCAACCTTTTTGGCACCAGGGACTGGTTTCGTGGAAGACAATTTTTCCAGGAATGGGGGGCGGATTGTTCAGGTGGTAATGCAAGCAATGGGGGGGATGATTCAGGCAGTAATGGGAATGATGGGAAGCAGCAGATGAAGCTTCACTTGCTTGTCCACCGCTCACCACCTGCTGTGTGGCCCAGTTCCTCAGGGGTTGGGGACGCCTGTGATAGGGGTTTTGGGTTTTTTTGTTTTTTTTTTTTTACTTTTGGCTGTGTTGGGTCTTCATTGCTGCACGCAGGTTTTCTCTAGTTGCAGCAAGCGGGGGCTACTCTTCACTGCAGTGTGCGGGCTTCTCATTGCAGTGGCTTCTCTTGTTGTGGAGCACGGGCTCTAGGTGCACTGGCTTCAGTAGTTGTGGCACGTGGGCTCAGTAATTGTGGCTCACAGGCTCTAGAGCACAGGCTCAGTAGCTGCGGAGCATGGGCTTAGTTGCTGCGCAGCCTGTGGGATCTTCCAGTACCAGGGTTCAAACGGATGTCCCCTGCATTGGCAGGTGGATTCTTAACAACTGCGCCACCAGGGAAGCCCCTATAACTGTTTTAAATAGTACCTCTACACATATTCAGAGCCACAACTCACAATATTTTAATTTTTACTTCAACCATTATGTAGGAAACTCAAGAGAAGGAAACTCTACTGTATTTATCCATACTTTTGCTTACCATGTTATTTTTTTCCTTTCTGATGTTTCCAAGTTCCTTCTTTTATCATTTCCTTTCTGTTAAGAGAACTTCCTTCAGTCATTCTTTTAGGGTAGGTCAGTTGGCCACAAATTTTCCTAGTTTTCCTTCATCTGAGAATGTCTTGATTTTTCCCTTCATTCTCAAGGGCTATTTTCACTGGATTCTGGGTAGACGGTCCTTTTCTTTCAGCACTTGAAAAATGTGCCACTTCCTTCTGGTCTCCCTGGTTTCTGATGAGAAATCTGGTGTAATTGAAATTGTTTTTCTCCTGTAGGTAAGGTATCATCTCTTACTTGCTGCCCTCAAGAATTTTTGTCTTTAGTGTTCAGAAGTTTGATACAATGTGTCTGGTGTGGATTTCTTTGGGTTTGTTTGGAGTTCACTCAGATTTTTCTTTTCTTTTTAAATGTTAATTACTATTTATTAGACAACAGCTGTATACCAGCCATTGTGCTGGGCATTTTATGTACACTATTGCTAATCCCACCCACAAACTTGGGAGTTTTTATGTACACTATTGTTAATCCCACCCACAAACTTGGGAGTTAGGTGTTAGGTTAAACCATGTGAGACTGTCATGGCTTCATTAAACTTCTTTAATCTGTAGGTTTGTGGCTTTTGCCAAATTCAGAATGTTTAAACCATTATTTCTTTGGGCACTTTTTCAGCCTGTCCTCTCTCCTCTCCTTCTGAGACTCCTATGACACAAATGTTAGATCTTCTGTTATAGCCCCACAGGTCCCTAAGGCTCTGTTTTGTTTTGGGGGGTTTTTTTTTCAGTCTGTTTTCTCTCTGCTTTTCAGACCAGGTTAATTTCTATTGTTATGTCTCCCAGTTCACTGATTCTTTCCTCTGTTCCCTCCATTCTGCTGTTGGACCCATCCACTGAGTTTTTAAATTTCAGTTACTGTATTTTTCAGTCCTAAAATTTCCATCTAGTTCTTCTTTATATCTTGTTTCTTTACTGAGAATGTTTGTGCTTTCATTTGTTTCAAACACATTCCTCATTGCTCACGAAAGCATTTTTATGATGTCTGCTTTAAAATCTTTGTCAAATAATTTTAACATATCTGTCATTGTCTGTTTTGGCATCTACTGATTGTCTTTCTTCATTTAGTGTGAGATCTTCCTGGTTCTTGGAATGATGAATGATTTTTCAGTTGAAGCCTGGACATTTTGGAAATTATGAGACTCTGGATCTTATTGAAATCTCCTATTTTAGCCAGATTACTCTGAAACCATTCCAGCAGAGGAAGGCGTGGGCCACTGCCTCGATATTGCTAAATGGAGGTAGAAGTTCAGGTTCTCACCCAGCTTCTGGTGTCACCCAAGGGAGGGTCCACCTTGTCACTACTGAGGGGAGGTAGGAGTCTCAGCTTCCCACTAGGTCTCCACAGATACCTCCTTGGCTGGGAGGAGTAGGAATGCCTCATTACTGCCCCCTACATGGCCTTCACTGATACCACAGGGAAGGGTGGCTTTGTTACCACTGGGTGATAAAGTCCTACTGATCTGTCACTTGGCCTCTGACACCACCCAGCAGGGGCAGGGAGGGGCACCTTGTTACTGCCAGATGGGGTTTTAAGTACAGGCTCCTCACATGGTCTCCACTGATACTACTGGTGGGGAAGGGGAGTGATTGTTACTGCTGGACGGCTCCCTACTCAGCCTTTTCTGACACTACCCTGGCAATGGTGGTGGGGGACAGGGTGAGGGTGCCTTGCTACAACCTGGCAAGGGTGGAAGTCCAGGCTTCCCTCTCGACCTTTTGCTGGCTTGGGTGGAGGTGAGGGTTCCATAGTTTTTCTCTGTGGTGTTTGGCTGGGGTAAAGCACTTATTCTCTAAGTTTTATCTGGCTAGATTGTCTATTTCCCAGTCCTTTGGCTAGAGAGCAGCTTTTCTTGTTTTGTTTGTTTTTCATCTCTGCTCATGCTCATTGGTGCTTTCAGGTTGCTGGCTTCTTCAGCTAGAAGTCTGAGATGCATGAGGCAAAAGAAAATCCAGGGAATTCAGCACCATGTCATGCCTTGGGTCCTAAGGCCTCTAGCTGTTCTGCTTGTTTTATATATTATGTTCAGGGATTTTAGTTGTACTTAACTAAAGGAATAGGGAAGAATATGTCTATTCCATCTTCCCAGAAGTCAAAGTCTCCAAATATACTTACATTCTGTTTTTGATCATTTCAATATCCTAAAACCTTAGGGATGTAAATTTGTTTTTTCTGTTCTCATTCATAGTGTATCATTTTCCTTATTATTATCTTTTAAATTTTTAAGTGGAAAACCTGAGAACCTGAATTAGGATCGCTTTCTTCAGAGAGGATTTGCATCTATCTCTGCTGGGAGCCACCAGGCTTACTAACTGGGGACTGTTTTAGTTCTCTTCAAGGGTCCTGGTTTCATACAGAATTCTCAGGTTCAGTTTTCCTGTCCTGCAGCAGGAATGCTCAAGGGTTAGTCATCTAATTCTGGGGCTATTATTGGCAAGGACATCTGGGCCATTTGTTTACCATTACTGTCTAGCCTTTCAGCTCACTTTATCTTCTTTCTTTTTGTGGGAGAGGGATTGGTACAACTTCAAGATTTTCCTTATTTTCTCTCAAGCCCAGAAATGCTTTTCAAAAACTATGTTTGCTATAGTATATCCAGGAGCTGGTTGTATTGTGGTTAGAGGGCCAAAATCACTGGTAGAAATGGAAATTCCTTACATATGACATTTGCTAGTACTACCTTGAAAACAACCGGAAAAATAGGGATGATTAACAGATTTTTGTTAAAAGGCCAGACTTGAAGATTTTATTGTTAATGTTTTAAGTTCCTTAATGAAAGCTGCCATTTTAGGTAGGAGAGACAGATTTTGGAATAATATGCAATTTTTAGTACCTACAGCACAACTGAGCCTTGCTTACTATATTACCATAACTGTGTTCTGGGTCACAGACAAACTTGGTCTTTTTGGGAGGAGTTAACAACTATCGAAAACTGGAATACTGGAGGGTATACTTGAAAACAGTGAGGTGTAACAGCTATGAAACATGGTCAAACCTGTAGTCTATGGCTCAGCCTCACTACAGAATTGCAGCTGTAGCCGAGAAGTCCTTTGGTCCTTCTTCCCAAGAGTAAAAACCAAATCTTTGTTTTATGCCCCTGTGGCTTGTTCTCTCATTCTAATAAACTGTTTTGAAGGTCCAGCTCACTGCATCCCACAGAGACGTAAGAGATTTTTTGATAACCAGTGTTGTTTTATTCATGACTCTTCTTTCTTCCACTTATTCAGTAAGTAAATTTAAGAAGGTGACCATTTCTTAGTAAGCCAAGAATCAAATTTCAGCTTCCGGGAAACACTTTTCCCTCATAATCGTGACCCTTCTACTTTAAAATCTTGTTCCAAGGATAGCTCTGTACAAACTTAATTCTTCAGTAAGAACAATAATGATTGCTAATACTTATTATATGCCAGGCTCTGTTCTAAGCTTATATATATATATATACTCCTCAAAACAATCCTAAGGGCTTCCCTGGTGGCGCAGTGGTTGAAAGTCCGCCTGCCGATGCAGGGGACACGGGTTCGTGCCCCAGTCTGGGAAGATCCCACATGCCGCGGAGCGGCTAGGCCCGTGAGCCATGGCCGCTGAGCCTGCGCGTCCGGAGCCTGTGCTCTGCAACAGGAGAGGCCACAACAGTGAGAGGCCCACGTGCTGCAAAAAAAAAACAAAAAAAAACAATCCTAAGACATAGATATTTGGGCTGTCCTCAGCCTGCAGGCAAGGAAGATGAGGCACAGCCATATAACCCAGTTTCCCAGCTAGAAAGTGCTGGAACTGACAGTCAGTCCTCGGCTGTCTGGTTCCAGAGTCTTTGCAATTATCCTTTAGTATAGACTGGCTATAGACCAAGACCAGACCCAGTATGTGTGATGATATGAGTCTCTCTAACAAAATGAAATGTAGTATTTTAGTAGGGACTATAGGTTAAACCACAAATACATTTATTCCTCAAGGAACAGTATGCCATCTTTTAAATTTTGAAGTTGTTATAATCAATTGTCTCTGCAGTTTGCTTGCTCTTAGTAAGCTAAGAAAAAATCCCAGAGCAGAGTGATTTACCAGCACCATCCTTAAGTTGCAAATCTACCCTTTATCACAGAGCAAAAATACACTTCAGATCAACTCAATAAAATAACTTTAAGGGTTCAAAGAAGGAATACTCACATCTACTTGTCATGCATTCCAATGCCGCAAGGCCCCCTTTTCAATTGTCTAACTCCTATCCTGGTCTTTTTATAGCCTGAAAACAAGGAATCATCCAAGTGAGATACCCCTTCAGAACACTGTTGAAAATATATTAAACAGAGAGATATCCCAGATCCCTGCTCTAAATGTTAAAAATGTATTAGCATATAGAGAAAATATCTGTAGATGTATTCTATTAGGTTCTAATGAGTTTTTGCTTCCCCCTTTTTGATAATGTCTTCAATTTCTTCTGAGACCTTTCCTTTGTAGTCATTTGGTTCTATTGCGTTTAACTTCTTTTGATAGTCCAGTGGCAAACCATTCTCTTTTGCACCCAGGCAAATCACCTAGAAATGGGTAAAATAAACAAAAAGCCCTTTAGTTAGGAACATAATTTAATTTAGTATACCACAGCTTTATTTGTAGTATCAAAGTGTGAAATATTAGCTTTCAGATAACTCTAGAATAAACAATTCTAGAACAAAATGGAGGGATAGTCATTCCTCTCACAATGAGCATGAATGTGCAGGGAGTTTTCAAAGCCACAAGATCCACCCTTATGGAAGAGCAATTGTACTCAGTAATATGATTTAAAATTTTTTTTATATTAAGAGAAAAACTTATTGTACAGAATTTGCATGATTTTTTAAGAAACAAACACCATTCTCCAAAAAAATTTCCAGTTTACAGGTAGCAGCTGTAGTTGAATCCTGGAGTCTACTCTACCTCTGAATTAGACATGAGGGAATAAATAGCAAGTGTGTCCAGTGGTACTTCCCAGATCCATGCCAGACTTAATTCCTCTAGGTTCCTTTCTAGAAAATTCCAGATTAGGCCCAGGAACTGGGTCACCCTCTCCAGGTATCATGTCCTGATTGGGCCTGCCAACAGGTACCTAAGTTTGGGTTTCTGAAAAGGGATGTTGGACTCTCTATCCTGAATTCTTTTCTGGTGCTTGAGGGAGTGGTATCCCTGACTTTGAAAAGCAGTGTGACTTATTTTTCCCTCCATCTGGAAATGGAAAACATTTCAGCAGTAGTAAATATATTTTTTACCTACAAAAATGAATCCTGGTGTTCATGAAATACTGTTTTATGGAGGAAGAAAAAAATGATTACAAAAGCATGGGTATAGAATAATAAAATAATTAAGTTTTAGGGACATATTCTATCATTATAAATAAATCTGAACATTTAGTTATTTGGTAAATAAATACCATTTTTGTATTAAAAAACATTTTGCTTAAAATGAATTGTACACGTAGAATTTAAAACACACAAAGCCTTTTAAAAACAAGATATTCTTTAGTTTAGCTCAGTGAAAATTAACAAGGAATCACCAAAAGTCTTTGTAAGTAGTTAGTTGAAAGGATACCGTTTTATACTGGGGTGATGGGGGAACACGCTCATAATTTGTCATCTGATAACTTCGACAGGTTACTTCTTTTCCTTCTTGAGTAGAAACATGAACTTCTATTGGGACATACATTCCACTTTTAACCCCTTCTTGCCTGAAACCAGAACAGTCAAATTTTAATCATACTTGACTTAGCCAAGTTAGTTTACCAGATTAAAATTTTTAACTACTTATGGATGTACTTGCTCCCTGTATATTTTGGGATAGAACAGAAGTACCACCACATCAAAAGGAAGTTTAGCATTTCAATTAGAAAGCTGGAGACTTACTATTACTGGGTATGCTTCTAATAGATCTCTATATTTAGCCTATCTAAAAACATGCTTCAGTGTAGTTATTTCAAGCTTTGTAACCCTGAAACATTGCTCTCTAGGCTACAAAAATGACTATGTGTTCTGACAGCAAGAGAATATCCACCCAGAGAAAAGTAGAGAGGATGGCTCATTCCTGTCTGCAAGTGAAGTAAAGTATTAAGCATGTCAGATGCTTGTCTGCTCTTCTAAATCCTACTCTTTTCTGCCACTTTCTTTGCATTAAATGCTCTGCCACACAACTCTTGAGTTCTATTTATAAAGAGCATCAAAGCATTTCTAATATGTTTTGAAGTTTTTACAAATGATTATTACTGGTTTTACTGATTGAACTGCCACCTTAAAGAATTATTTTTTAAAAACTAATAAAAACTGAGCTGCTTTTGAAATCAATAAAAGTATGTAACAATTACAAAAATCTTCATGCCTTCTCACAATATGAAACTACAAAGACATTTTTATTAAAAAACAAATAGAATGAAAATAAGGACTTCCATCAATTATAGAAGAGATTACAAATGTCTCCCCAAATCTCAATCAGAGAGTGTGACCCTTCTAGGCTTTTCTTTTTAGGAATGAACATTATACCTTTTAGGTTAACTCTAAAGTATAAAGAATATGTCCATAGTATATCATTTTGAAAAACCAACACATATATACACATCCTTGCATATGATCCACTTTCTAAATTAGTAATTATTTAACTTATAATTAGAAGTCACCTACTTATCTAGAGAACTTAAATTGCTTTTGTTCATTTTCCATACTACTCCCCATACTTCATCACCAGGACTTTCAAAAATGGTGGCTGTACCTCCATGCCAAGTTTCACTAGTTTTGCCTTGGGGATTGCCAAAGTCAAGCTTAAAATCCTACAAAGGAAACCAAAGTGATATGATCAGTATCCACGTGAACCAAAATTTCCTTCCTCAAAATAAAGATTTACCTTGAACTCCATGCAACTAAAACAAACTTTGAGCTCCTTCTGTAAAAAATACAAAGATAAACAACCAAGGACCCAGATCTCAAGGACTATAATTTTTCATATTTTTCTTTAAAAATGAACTGTAGGGGCTTCCCTGGTGGCGCAGTGGTTGAGAGTCCGCCTGCCGATGCAGGGGACACGGGTTCGTGCCCCGGTCTGGGAGGATCCCACATGCCGCAGAATGGCTGGGCCCGTGAGCCATGGCCGCTGAGCCTGCGCGTCCAGAGCCTGTGCTCCGCAACGGGAGAGGCCACAACAGTGAGAGGCCCGCGTACCGCAAAAAAAAAAAAAAAAAAAGAACTGTATACTGAATATGTACACGTATCTTACCATAAACAAGAGACTTAAAAGGGAAAATAAATCCCATGATCCTGATGCCTTAACACAGCTATCTTTATTTTTGAAAACTACTTCCCAGCCCACTTACATACACATAGATTTTAACTTAGAGACAATCATAGTGTACATAACTGTTGAAGCTGGGTGATGGCTACATAAGGGTTATAACATTCTTTCCACTTTTATGTATGTAAGTGTATCCTATTAGCATATTTTTTTTGTCCTAAGGGAGCTGGCATTTTGAGGGTGATCTGTACACTTATAAATTTAAT
Organism: Hyperoodon ampullatus; assembly: GCF_949752795.1. Taxonomy (NCBI): domain Eukaryota; kingdom Metazoa; phylum Chordata; class Mammalia; order Artiodactyla; family Ziphiidae; genus Hyperoodon; species Hyperoodon ampullatus. Next base: position 62,879,803 of record NC_136922.1, read on the forward strand.
ATTCCTGAATTGTATTAACATATTTATAATAATCATAAGAGCAGCTAACACTTACTGGAAAATTACTGGGTTCTATACACTGTGCTATGAGCTTTATATGGACTTTTTTTTAATCCTGTCAACAACTTTTTATACCCATTTAACAGAAAGGAAAACGATGGCTTAAAAAGATTAAGCAACTTGCCTAAGGTCTCACAACTATAAGTAATGGAGTCAAGGTTTCTAGTTTAGTTTCCTCCCTCACAGAGATGAGTAATCAAAGGACACAGCCAGGAAGATTAAAAATCCTTACTTGGCTATTTGGTCTAAGAAGATTTCTTTCCATCTTTCCAGAGCTTAGCTTCCTTAATGATAAAAAAAAAAAAAAGTTTAGACTAGATAATAAATCTAAGGTTTAAATTTTATCTCTATCACCTTTATTTTCTTAAAAACCTGTCAGAATTTCACAAAAAAGGTCGGTTTGAGTGACCAGTACCTTCAATTGGTATACTAGATGTTCTAGGACCAGGTATCCCTGACAGGACATCAGGAGATCTGATAAAAGTTATAACCACACTAGGAACTGGCTGTCTATTGTTAAATCCAATAGACAATTTTCATTTCTTGTCTTGCTCTACTTCTCAGCTGCTTCTGACATCGTTAACCATCCGGTCTTGATCTGTCTCCTTTCTTTTAGGCTGTTCCTTAATCTCAATTCCCTTTGCCAACTCCTTCTTCACTACCTGGTCTTTAAATGTTGGAGTTTCTGAGGGCTCAGTTTAGGCCCTTTTCTCTGTTCAGCAATTTGCTCAAGACAATCTCATCCCCTCCAATGGCTTCAAATACCATCCAATATTCCAGTCGTCTTCTAATCCAGCTCAGATCTCTCTTCTGAGCTTCAAAAGTGCTTAGAACATAATGAGTATTTAATGAATGTTCACTGATCTTTTCTGCTCACTTGAATTTACAACAAGCATCTCAAATAGTACAGCTGACCCTTGAATAACACGGGTTTGAACTACACAGGTCCACGTATACGTGAATTTTTTTCAATAAATACAGCATCTATATTTTCCTTTTACATATCATCAAATTAACTAAGTATGGGGAAAAGTTCGAGTAGAGATTAAAATAGAGAATATGTGGCATCAAAAGAACTAGGGTCTGAGTCCTGATTCTATCCAAACTTTTTCAGCTTCCTGCCCTTGGGTGAGTCATGTATCAATTCCTTTGTTTTTGAGGTAGAGATGGCAGTTCTGATTTTCCGCTGGGTGAAGGGTCGGCACCACTAACCCTGGCATTGTTTAAGGGCCAAATACATGTCCAAATTGAGCTTGATTTTCCCTCCCAAACTAATTCTCCTCTTCTTGTCACAAACATCACCGTCATCTACTCTGTTGCGTCAAAAACCTTAGTCATCCCCATTATCTCCTCTTCCTTTCACAAACAATCACCAAGGCCTAACAGTACTCACTCCTAAATATCTCCCAAACCCATCTACCCTCCACTGCTACCACTGCAGGGTACCATTATCTTTAGCATGAACTCCTGCAAAGGCTTCCTAACTGGGCTCCCTACATCCACTGCTGCCCCCACCCTTCCAATCCATTTTCCATAGCAACCAGAACCAGCTTTCAAAGATGTAAATCTGATGTTTCATTTGCTTAAATTTGGCAGAGGTCTTCTCATTGGTCTCAAGATAAAGACCCAAGCCTTCTCTGGCCTCTGTGGTCCTGTAAAATGTGGCCCTTCCCGACTTCTCTAGTCTTCATGCTACACCCTCCTCACACACTAGATTCCAGCCACACTAGCTGGAAGGTCCAGCCTTTTTCTTTCCTGAGGTCTTTTGTCCCTGCTGTTCATTCTATCTGTTTGCTATCCCCCTCCCCAGTCATTCAGGTCTCAGTTTAAAAGTCACATTTTCAGGAATGGCTTTACTGAGCATCCCAGTTAGGTCAGGTCCCCAAGTCATACATTTCCATAGCACCTTGAATGTCTCCTTTAAAAAAAAAAAAGATTTCACTTTTTTTTAGAGCAGTTTTAAGTTCAGAACAAAACAGAGAGTAAGGTATAATATGTCTCCTTTTAAGACTGACCATACCTGTGATGGAATAATCATTTGCTTGATAGCTCTTTGCTGCATTCCAGTTATAAACCATCTGAACTTCTTTCCCACGTTTGGGGAATTCCCTGCCTTATGAGTTTGGGGGTAGACAGTGTTCAGAGACTGACTCCCATTTTTGAAGTTTCAAATGCCAGAAGTTGGTTCTCCCAGCTTTTCTTTAAGTCAGGGCATGGGCACGTGGCCAAGACTTAGCCAATCAGGACACCCACCTAGGGCTTTGAATTAGAAACTAGTGACCCAGGGCAGCAAAAAGTCCACCTTGGTGGTGGCAACCATATTTGGGTTTCAGGAACTTGGAGATGTAGTGACAGTAGCAGGCAGGGTCCAGAGCAGGTGATGCACAATGCAACGTCCATGTTTACGAAGCTTAGCAGCGATGCAATAGTGGCCTCCTGGGCTGGTTCTGTTGGTGTGATATTGGTTGTTTTAGAGCTTCCCTTTTATGCCTGCTTGTTTTGTCAGCTTTGTGGTCCTACCTTCCTGGTCATTCTGTGAGCTCTTCAAACGGCCTTTCAACACAGTCTTTTTCTGCTTGAATCAGCCACTTCTGTTGCTTGCAACTAAGAACCCTGACAACGATAGCAGAGACCATGTTTGTTTGGTTCAACAATGTCAAAAGGCTTTGTACATAACTTGTTTGAGTGTCTCTCCTATAGACTGGGAGGTCCTGAAAGCAGCCAGCTTTACTCAATCATCTTTGTATCTCCAGGTAAGTGCTGGAAGAATACGCACTAAATGAATAAATGGACTGTACTAAGAGCAATGATTCTTACCAAGGCAAGCGAAGGTTCATCCAGCCACTTGATTTAACTGAGCACAGCCCTTACTGTGAATAAGACACGGCTCCAGCTTTCAGGACCTCTCAGATCGGGAGCAAAACGCAGGTAAATGGATTTTTACAAAACCAGGTGACAAGTCCTGGAGCAAAGTGGGGTACAAAACAGAAAGCAACCGATTCCCTGACTTGGGTCAGAGAAGGCTTCTCAGAGGGACCAACCGAATGGATTCTGTGATGATGCCTCTAAATCAGTGGCCATGGGAGAGGCGCTGGGATCTGGGCAGAACGCGCAGCTGGTGAGAACGTCAGGAGGGAGACCTCAGGGCAGCCTGGGAGACACAGGTGCCAGAGTAGCACAGCTCAGCAGGGGTCAAGCACAGGGCTGAGGGCGAGAGCGACCGGCCCGGGGTCGTGCAAGGAACCCTGATGTACTTTGAGCAGAAAGAGCTGCATTCCCGGCCCAGTGCTGCCAACAAGCGGCGCAGAGAAAGCGAGTTCTCGAAATCCTGGCTCCCTCGTCTGCAGAGGGGGGCAGAGGCCATCGCAGGGGCCGGGAGGAGAGCACTGACCTGCAGGCGGGCCACGCTGCAGAACACGGCCGAGGGGTTTCGGAGGTGGATCCGCTCCGTCAGCAGGTTGCTGCCATAGGCGAAGTAGAGAAAACTCTCCCCTTCCTGGCTCCGGAGGTCCTCGCCGCCCGAGTTCGCCATGTCCCACCGGACGCCTGCACGGACCTGGGATCTGTAGCAGGAGAGTGAGGAGAGGGCGAGGAGCATAGCGCGGTGGCCGACGACCCCAGCCCAGGAAGCGCGGCGCCGCGCAGCCTTAGAGGTTAGGGGAAAGGCGGGAAGCTAGGGCCGGGCGAGTCACTTCTGAGCACTCTTCTGACTGGCTGCCAGTACCCAACGCTGTGAGTTGCTCCCTCTGATTGGCCAGCCTACCGCCTCTTCTCCGCTCGCTGCTTGGACTTTGCAATACTCTGCCCTGAGGCGACCCGGGGCTGATTCCACATTGGACCCGCTCCTCTGTTGTCCCGCCCCCGTGTTCAAGGCTCCCTCTGATTGGCTCCCTCTACGCGGGGGCGGATCAGGTCCCCCATTTGTGGGTCGTAGCTCGCCGGTCCCGGCTAATTTTCTTGCCTTTGGGTGGCTCCTGCGTGGTTCACTGGCTGTGTGTGCTCTTTAGGGAATTTTCGGTCCATTTAAGATGAAACAGCAGCTCTGGCCATGCGCCCCACGGTCCATCACCCAGCAGGTCGCCCCTGTCCCGCTCTCTGCTTTTGGAGTCGGGACGTCTATTCACCCCCACACGCTGGTACCCGCACCCCTAGCTCTGATCACCTCCCTGATACCTTTTCTAAGAACCCTTGGCTTCCTGGAAAAGCTCCTCTGAGTGTCAGGGGCTCCCTTCCCTGGTGGAAGTAGCGTGCAGCGTTCAAATCACGACGCTTGCTGTTTACTTGGAAGCCTAACCTCCGGCACTTCTCGTCTCTGGTTCCTCCTTTTTTTTTTTTTTCTTTTTAAACATCTTTATTGGAGTATAATTGCTTTACAACGTTGTGTTAGTTGCTGCCGTATAACAAAGTGAATCAGCTATACGTGTACATATATCCCCATATCTCCTCCCTCTTGCATCTCCCTCCCTCCCACCCTCCCTATCCCACCCCTCTAGGTGGTCACAAAGCACCCAGCTGATCTCCCTGTGCCATGCGGCTGCTTCCCACTTGCTATCTGTTTTACATTTGGTAGTGTATATATGTCCATGCCACTCTCTCACTTCGTCCCAACTTCCCCTTCCCCCTCCCCGTGTCCTCAAGTCCATTCTCTACGTCTGTGTCTTTATTCCGGTCCTGCCCCTAGGTCCTTCAGACCATTTTTTCCTTTTTTTTTTTTTAAGATTCCATATATATGTGTTAGCATACGGTATTTGTTTTTCTCTTTCTGACTTACTTCACTCTGTATGACAGTCTCTAGGTCCATCCACCTCACTACAAGTAACTCAATTTCGTTTCTTGTTATGTCTGAGTAATAGTCCATTGTATGTATGTGCCACATCTTCTTTATCCATTCATCTGTCGATGGACACTTAGGTTGCTTCCATGTCCTGGCTATTGTAAATAGAGCTGCAATTATCTGGTTCCTCCTTTAAAATAGAGATTATAAGATGTTATGATCACAATTACATAAGTTATGATCACCTATCTCCTAGGGTTGGTGTAAGTATTAAAAGTAACTTTGTTAATGTTATTAGGTGCAAAAGCTCCAGTGTAAAGATATAGAAGTATTGTATAATAACAATGACATAAAAACTCTATATTGTTAACTTTGAAATGAAAATATGAACTCAGGGCCTAGAAGCAATGACTATCCTTGGCACTCAGATTTTGATCTCTAAATACCACTTTTCCACTAAAAGGTACCAGGGCTCCTTGGAGAAATGGCTGATGTCAGTCGGGTCAAGAGCTGAGAAATAATAGGAGCACTTAGAACATCATGTGACAGAAAGTCAGGAGGTATTAAAAAACGAGGTCCTTTGAAAAGAACACAGAAGCTAGCTTGAAGGAATGCCCACTGGCCAAAGTTAGAACAATTTGAGCATCAAAATTAATAACCGCAATTTATTTAAAATGTCAAACATAAAATTCATTTCCACTAAAGTGTAAAGCAAATCTTAAAAAACAACAGTGTTAAAAAACTTCCTTTGCCATACTACTGGCAGTGACTATTACACCAACTTTTTACTCTGAAAAGTGGTAATTTAAGAAAACTACCATTTATCCTGCTTTTCTAGTTGCAGCTGTATTTCAGGGTAATCAAATGGCCCCAGTTGATGAGGAAACAGTTCTCTTTACAAAAACATGCCACCTAAAAAATGTAAAATGAAGGATAGAATTAGAAATTCACCATTTTGCAGTCCCTAGTGGAATAATTGATTCATGCCAGGATCATCAATGAGACCAATTAGTGAAAGTGAGATAGGGAACAGGATATTCACATAGAGCCAGGGATTATGTGCCAGTCATCAGGGAAATCCATAATGACAATGGTGAAATCTGGCCCGCTCCCACCTTAACCTAGATCGATCTTATCATCAGTAAAATGGATCAACCTGACATTATGTGTCTCCTGATGTGATACAGTATGAAGCACCAGCATCATTTGAGAAGTATTGTTTCCAAAAATCTTTAACCTCAGTATAATCAAGCAGGAACTACAAGGATAGAAGTAGACAATCAGAAAAATCCAGAACAAATGGTGAAACATCCTGCAGAACAAATGGCTCAATTTCTTAAATTAACTCAGTGCCATAAAAAAAGAAAGAAAGAAAGAAGAAGAGAAATAAAGCAGTACTGAGGGAGGGCTGTTTTAGATTAAAAGAAACCTAAGAAACGTCATAACCAAATACAATGGCTTGTCCTCGGTTCTGATTTAATAAACCAGATATAAAAGGTATTTTGTGAGCAATTGGAGAATCTGAATACAGACTAAAACATTAGATGATATTAGACAGTTGTTTTTTTATTAGGTATGATAATGGCATTGTGCTTATGTAGAAAAATATCTCTTTTTAGATACACATATTGGTGTATTTGGGGTAAAATGTTTGCTATCTATACTTTTAAATAATTCAGAAAAATTAAAATATGGAAAGTGTTAAATGTTAAACTGAGTGCATATATGGATGCTTGTTTTATTATTCTTTTCTATATATTTGAATATTTTCATGTTAAAAATTCAAAACAGATAAATGGTGATATAGGTAAAGCACTTGACATAGTGAGCATTCAATAATAAATTTGTTGTTATATAATCTGCAAATAGGAAGGTTCATACCTTCTCCTGCCCCCCAAATATTAAGGCAGAACTTGACATACGTATTTGGTCATTTCAGTAAGAAAGTTGCCTTCCTTGACAAGATAGCCCTCTATTGCACCATGAATTCCCAAGGTCTCTGCTTCGGAGCACTACCATTTAAAACATGCTTCTGTGTTTTAAACTGCTTTCAACATTTAAAATGTATTTATTATTTAATTAATTATTTTTAAGGTATTTTACTTCTTTTCTCTTCCTACACTTCTCACTAATTGCTTAATTTTATGGTGACTGATTTTTATCAACACTATTCTGTGAAAATTTTCTGAAGTTAAACATTGATGTTTCCTCAGACACGGAAAATCTTTTCTTACCCCAGTGAAGCATTTTATTTAGCTTCCCCATGTTGGTTGCCATGTACTGACCCCTGTGAGCCAACAAGAGTCAGTAGGTAACAAGGGGTTTTGTCTTTTCAAATTTAACCAAAATAGATAACCAACAAGGAGCCACTGTATAGTACAAAGAACTATACTCAATATTTTGTAATAACCTATAAGGGAAAAGAATCTGAAAAAGAATAGATATATATGTATGTATAACTGAATCACTTTGCTGAACACCTGAAACTAACACAACATTATAAATCAACTATACTTCAATAAATATTTTTTTAATTTTAAAATTAAGAAAAGTTTTAAAACTTTTTTAAGAAAGCAAAGCACACTTAGAAAAAAAAGAACAAATTTAACCAAAGCCTGGTTAATATTAGTTAACATTCACTGAGTGCTTTAAAGTGCCAGTCTAAACTCTTACATATATTAGTTCATTTAATCCTGAAAGTGGCCCTTTGCAGAAATTACTAATATATCCTCATTTTACAGTTGAGGAAACAGATGTGCAGTAGGTCAACTAACTTGCCCCAGGCTGTAGTTAGCGATGACTGAAGCAGAGATTAAGCAATCTGATTCTAGAGTCATCACTGTGTGTTGCTTCCCAAATTTCTCATATTGTAAAGCCCTCGTGGTCTAGATATAACTGGTTATTAATAGCTTGCTTTCAAGTACAATCTCTATCATATCTATAAGGACACTATGAAATAACAGTACTAGCATTCAATTACTTGATAATAAAGGTAATGAGGTCAGATTTCTTCTAAATGCTATCTTTTAATCCAGTGGACTTAAAGTTTTTGGTTGTATCATTAAAATTTTTGAGCACATATTCTCTCTATATAATAATATATATAAAACTATATATATGATATAATATCCACAAAATAGAAATTTAAAAAATAACTATTTAACTGTCATATCAATACAAAACATACAAGTGGGCCAAAGTTAATTATAAATAATAGTGGATAAAAATCCATATTTCAAATAGTCCTCCTATAAATTTCCATTTTCTAGCTAACCTTGTCAAATCTTATTAGATCATCATTACTTTTATATCATTAGGTAGGTGATGAAGAGTTTGTCCCAGAAGTCAGAAATGTCAGCTCTGTCCCTTTCTTTTTTCTTTTCTTGTGCTTGCAATTTTAGTAAGAGCTTCAGTCCAGTTCTTGGCAGAAATCTTCTTTGTGAGAATTAGTTAGTTCTCTGGAAATCCACTTAACCAAGCAAATTACAGTAAATCACGAGCACAGAAAGTGAATGAAGGAGGGCTAGTGTCACTGTCAATCGCTCCTCAGGAAGGTACTCCCACCCCTCCCCCAGGGTACCTCATATCTCTTAAGAGACAGATGATGACTATCTGAAGGACTGTGGGTTCTAGTGTTAAAGGAAAATTCTTATATTAGTATAGATTTACTAAATATAGTAAAGGTAAAGCATAGTAAAAAATTCTAGGGAATTCCCTGGCATCCCAGTGGTTAGGACTCTGCGCTTTCACTGCTGAGGGCCTGGGTTCAATCCCTGGTAGGGGAACGAAGATTCCGCAAGCTGCAAGGCACGGCCACAGAATAAATAAATAAATGAATAAAAATTCTAACATTTCAGATTAAAAATAAAAATAGAATTTTAATCGTTTTCACACCTCAGTGGACCAACGCACTCATCCACTTTGAATACTGCTGTTGCCATCAATATCAGCGCTATCATTTTTAAAAGAACACTTCGAGGCAAAACATTTGCACCTCATGGCAAGTTTGAAGAGGTGTATGGTGAGAAGGCAGTGTGTCTGCTGAGGAAGGGCAGCTGGCTGCTTAGGCAAGGCCATTTGGGGCAGTAGAACTTCAGTGGGACAGAAAGGGACTGGGTGACATGAATCTATCTCTTAGTTCCGTGGGCTGAGAAATTTAATCTTGGCTCTGGGAGAAGATTCGCACAACCAGACTCATGAGAGTTGGATGTATACATCAGAAAGCCAATTTTTTGGTATAAGATGAGAACTGTAGCAGATAAACCAGATAGATACCTGTGTTCATTGATCAATGCATTTTCTTCCATGAGGAAAATAAAAGCCAAATGAGAAGGCTTCGGGTGTGAGTTTAGCATGTCTGAGGGACATCAAGGCGGTCAGCTGGTTAGAGTGGAAGGAATAAGAGAAGGAGTGGTAGGAGATGAGGTGGAGAAGTAGGCAAGGGCCAGCTCGTGTAACACCTTGAAGACCATGATATGGAGTCTGGATTTTATTCTAAGAAATCAAACGCTATTGGGGTGTTTTAGGCAGGCATATGATGTGACTTACTTTTTAATAGGATAATTCTGGATGCTGAGTGGAGAATCAATTCCAAAGGGATAAAAATGATAGTTAAGAGACAAAGAAGCTATTCCAGAAGTTTTGACAAGATGGTGGCTTTGGACTAGGGTGGTGAGAGTGAAGGTAGAAAGGACTGATACGGGTGCTTTTTTATGGCAGAGAAGACCGGACTGCTGAGGGATTGGAGGTGTGATTCCATGCCCACCAAACAACTTTCCAATTGTAATTTGCCTTTTGAGTAGATTTTCCTTCCAGAGAAGGAAGCACGGATCTGGGAACATAGGGATCTGGTTTTCCTGCTCATTGTCTTCCCTGAGAATTTGAACTTGAGTCTGAAAGGGTTAGGTTACTCTGTGGGTGCCAAGACTGTAGCTTGTAACACTCTGAGCTGGTCTCAGCCACGTTTACAACAGAAGGAATGAGAAGAGGAGGAAGGTGATCTGAGTGACAGAGAAGAGAGCAGACCACAGCCTAAGGGGAGAAGGGAGACAGAAAAATTTGAGTCCTGAGTTCTTTCCAGTGCCTGGCTCCAGCCTTACCAAGATCCAGTTGAGTTTCTCACTTCCGTTTTCACAAGGCAATCTCATCCACCGTGTACTCCAAACCACTCTGGTAATGAAATTAAAATTCTTATTAAATGCATATAGTTTATGGGAAAAGCAGCATATTTAATTCCACAACAATATTTTAGAGTGTATCTTGAAGACTTCTAGCTCCTTTGGGAGCTAAAGTATTTTGCCCTGCCTGTATTATGTTAAATAAATATATATTACTGACCTAAAGTATAGAGAAATCATGATTTTTTTTAAACAGGAGAAAATCAAACAAAAGTTTAATAACACGAATACATGGAAGAGACCCAGGAAAACTAAGAAACTTCAAGAAATTATTATTAATTATATGTGGTCCCAGGTTACACTGGCAGTATGAAATAAGTATGAACCTTCAACAACTACAAGGATGTGGAATAAGCAGTTACTGGGAAAGAATTCTATTCACTGCCTAAAACCTAAAATGAGTTACCTCTGACTGATCTCTGCTCTCCTTTGAAACCTATACCCAATCAGTCAGTAGATCTGTTACTATTCCCTTCGTTTCTGCCTTCCTCTGCATTCCCATGCTCCCCATCCTCGCCCTGGTGTCATCATCACACATCTGGACCCCTGCAACAGTTTCCTGGACTCTGCTTTTCTGTGGAGATGGGTTAAGGGTGCGAATCACATGAAGACAGCACAGACATGGGTTTGGGGAGTGGTGAGTAGTTCATTTTCAATAGCGCAATGGATTTCTATCAGGAAATGGGAGACAAGTCTGGAAGGAGATTAGCATAGTTGATGGGAGGGCCTTGAATTTTCACTCAGAAGTTCATACTATTTGGTGGTCAAAGGGGTGAATTTTTTTTACTTTTGAGCCCTCTCCTGCACCTTTGGAAACTCCTTGTGGCTGTATGTAGGATGGCCTGGGAGGGGGTAGGATGGGGAGATGGCTGAGTGCTGGATGTAAGTTCACTGCAGTAGGCAAGGTCATGAAAGCCTGAACTGAGGCAGTAATTATGGAGGGGAAATGAAGGGATGCAAGGGGGTAAAGACATAGTCTTTAAATTTTTTTTTTTTTAATTGTATCACTCCTTTGAGTAGAAACCTTCAGAGAATGCCTGCTATTTATCACTATCAAGTTCAAGCCCTTGTGCAAGCCTTTATTATCTGATTCCATTCTGTCTGGCTGGTCTGATTTCTCAGGTGATAGTAAATCCACTGGAGGTGGGGACCACACTTTGTATTTCTGTATACCTACAATGCTTACTACAGCAGAGATGAATAGTAAATACTTGCTGATTAATTGAACCAGAGTCAAAATCTCCCCTACCCTTTGCACAGGCTCCCAAATCTTTTTTTCTCTTTGATTTTTTCCAGCTTTCCTTGATTTACTGAGAGACACGTCAGCTCTGAGTTATTTTAAAATTTATACTAATGCTCTAACATATGGGATCCTGTGTAAATTTTATTAGCCATAGTAGTATTTATGTCTTCTCCCAGCTTATGGTCTGGCATATGACAGGGAAACATGTCAGAATATGTTAAACCCAAAATGTTTTTAGGGGTTTGTTTTTGTTTTTGTTTTTGTTTGTTTTTTACTTTTTGGCTGCACCTTGCAGCATGTGGGATCTTAGTTCCCTGACCAGGGATCGAACTCTCACCCCTTGCAGTGGAAGCTCAGAGTCCTAACTGCTGGACCGCCAGGGAAGTCCCCAAAATGGTTTTTTTGGGAAAAAAAGAATAGTAAAACTCCAGGAAGCAGTAATTTCTCAGTAATTTGATAGATTTGATTGATAGATTTGGTAGTTAATCTGTATTCTTGTTTTGAGATTAACCCTGAAAATTAGTTCCAATAAAGTTTATTATTTAGTGCTTGGGTAAATGGTCTCTTTTGATATCTATCTCTATGTCTATTTATATCTATAACAATACACTCTGGAAAGGCATCCACCAAACTGTTAACAGTGCTTACCTGTGGGAAGGGAAATGGCATTGGGAGGGGAGCAAGTTGAACAAAAAGCTTTCATCTTTTCATTCTGTATTCTTTTATTTTTTTTTGCATGTTTGAGCATGTATTCTTATATTTCTTTTATTATTTAAAAATACATATATTATTAATATTATTAAATTCACATCTTATGTAATTTTAGGTCAATATCTAGAGATCTCATGTCACAAGGATAAAAAGAGGGTAATGACTAAATAAATTGCCTAAAGAGAAAATTGATGCAGCAAATACATTTCCAAGTTGGCCTAACTCTCAACACATCAATCAGATAATTAGGCCAGATCAACTCAACCTTGCTCTATGGAAGGATATGATCTCATTCTGCAGGCCCCAAAGCTGTAGAATCTTACGATGCCTATCTGGATGTTCCCTCTTTGCTCTTTGAGATGTCAGTGGATACAAGAACAAGAATATTTCCCTAATCTGGCATTGAAGAAGGTCTCACATATGTTCTAGGATAATGATCTGTTAGATCCTACTGCCAACCTTAAATCAGTTACAGAAGGTCCTGGAAATATACAGCAATTCAGCTATCTCCATGTTATTTACTACAGGTATATTAGATCCAGAGGAACCATTCTCAAGATTTACTACTGTTAATGTTAAAGTCTGACAAACTGCATCATAATATATTCATTTTCTCAGCTTATATGTCCATGTTATTTCTAACACTTTAAATTCAGCTGAAATTAAAATGTAAAAAAAAATTTTGCTGCATGTTTTTACTGTTAATAACAGGAGTAATCTAAGTAATAACATTTTAGAATGTAGATTTACTTAAATGAAAATCCCAATATTTCCCTTGGTGATCGACCTCATTCTTTTCTTCCTAGAAAGAAATTTAAACTCAGAAAACTCTTAATACCATGCACAGTAATTAGATGAGAGACCAGCTTTTCTTAATGTCCCCATAAGAAGACTGACTTTGGACTGAGGCCTAGGTTAAGCATTTGGAAACATTTTTGGAAAGTGAGAACTATGCTTGGGTTCTCTGCTCCATTAATGTTCTTGGATTTCACGTTTTCAGTCTATTCAACAATATTTAATTGATAATTAACTCTTCTCAGAGACATATATGCAAGTGAAGCTGGTTTACCTGACTATAATACAACTCTGGATATTTCAAAATCTTTCCAGAAGAGCTGATCTAGTGCTGGTGTCAACCTTTTTTCTTCTTTATTATTTCTGCTTTCACATGGGTACCACACATTCCAATAATAGAGCTACCAAAAGGCATCTCTACTTATTGTCTTTGTTAAACGCTTATTGGCTGAGAAGACAACAGACACTCTATACAGCTGAGTAACACAAACTCAAATGGCTCACTGGAAATGAACGGTATTCATGGGAGAAATAGGTATGTTTTGTGTATAGAGAAGAAACTTGCTTCAGTAAGTCATTCTCTAAGCTTCCTGTGGGTAGTGCATTTTATATGCATGTTTTCCCAATGCATAAAAACTATGTCTCAAGCTAGCTAAATCATATGAACTGTTTGATTTGCCTTATGGTGCCACAAAATTGCAGTAGCAAAATTTTATTTCCATGACCCAACAATTCCACTCCAGGGTACATACCCAAATGAATTGAAAACAGATATTCAAATACATGAACATTCATAGCAGTACTATTCACAATAGTCAAAAGGTGGAAACAACCCAAAGTCCATCAAGGGATAAATGGATAAACACATGGTGATATATCCATACAGTAGGAAATCATTCAGGCACTACCAAATGTAAAACAGATAGCTAGTGGGAAGCAGCAGCATAGCACAGGGAGATCATGTTGGTGCTTTGCGACCACCTAGAGGGGTGGGGTAGGGAGGGTGGGAGGGAGGCTCAAGAGGGAAGGGACCTGGGGATATATGTATGCATATGGCTGATGTGCTGTTTTGTGCAACAGGAACTAACACAGTATTGTGAAGCAATTATACTACAATAAAGATGTATTTTAAAAAAGGAATGATGTAGATGCTACATCCACATGCTACAATGTGGGTAAATCTTAAAAAATATGATGGTGATTGAAAGAAGCCAGATACAAAAGGTCACGTATTGTATGATTCCATTTATATGAAATAGGTAAGTCCATAGAAACAGAAAGGTGATTGGTGGTTACCAGGGCTGCGGGGAGAGGGGAATGGGGAGTAACTTAATGGGTATGAGGTTTTGTTTTGGAACTGTCTTGTAACTAGAAAGAGGTGGCTGCACAACATTGTGAATGCACTGGATATTACATGCCACTGAAATGTTCATTTCGAATGGTTAATTATTATTATTATTATTTTTTTTTTGCAGTACACGGGCCTCTCACTCTTGTGGCCTCTCCCGTTGCGGAGCACAGGCTCCGGACGTGCAGGCTCAGCGGCCATGGCTCACGGGCCCAGCCGCTCCGCGGCATGTGGGATCTTCCTGGACCAGGGCACGAACCTGTGTCCCCCGCATCAGCAGGCGGACTCTCAACCACTGCGCCACCAGGGAAGCCCCTTGAATGGTTAATTTTATGTTGTGTGAATTTCACCTCAATAGAAAATATAGAAAATAAAAACTTTATTTCCAAGGGTTTCTAATTAGTGGTTGTGAGAGGTAACAGCAGAATATTGGTAGGTAACTTGGACATCAAATTCCTTTGATTTGAAGTGGGGGTGAAGAGGTTAAAGGATTTGACATGTCTCCCTAACAGGTCACTCCCATTCCCATATGCACTGTGCTCAAGGAGTGCAAGGCCCTTACTATTTTGAAAGGGATGGTGCCCCTAATAGGTAGTCAGTGGATGCTGTGGGAAGGGAAAGTCAGTCATTACTAATATGCTGCCCCTTCCTTGGAGTATCCTTCTTAGTGTGTCCACTGCTCTATTAACAATGTGGAGTGCTCGAGAATAACAAGTATACTTGAACAGCAATATTTCCCAAAGTATGCTCTGCGGGACACCAACCCCATCAGATGGTCTTGCATTCAAAAACAGCTTCTGGTGAGAGTAGCATCGACATATATACACTACCGAATGTAAAATAGCTGGCTGGTGGGAAGCAGCAGCACAGCACAGGGAGATCGGCTCAGTGCTTTGCCATGACCTAGAGGGGTGGGATAGGAAGGATGGGAGGGAGGCTCAAGCAGGAGGGGATATGGGGACATGTGTATGCATATGGCTGATTCACTTTGTTGTGCAACAGAAACTAACACAGTATTGTGAAGCAATTATACTCCAATACAGATTAAAAAACAAAAACAAAAACAAAAACAGCTTCTGTGGTCAAATGAGCTGGAAACCACTATATTCTATATTTCCTCCTGGAGATCCATGATGTCTGCTACCACACAAAGAAATCTGAGGGATGCCTGTAGTAAAGAAACCTTGTGAGCTCTGTTTACTCCTGACTTTCCCAAACCTTCTCTATCACAGAACCCCTTTGAAGTGGAGAGCATGGTACTGAGAGTGTGGGAAATGCTGCTCTGTGTTAATAATAGTCTGGCCTTGATTTGTTTAGGATGATTGTTCAGTTCTTGAAAAATCATATTAAATAAAATCCTAAATTATCCAGAAAATTGAAGACAAGCCATGGTATGTCAGCTAGAAAGGGAAGATTCTAAATCTTTGTACTGCTCTGGTTTCCCACTGCCTGGCTCAGCAGGTGATAATCCTTTCTCATGGGACTGACTCAGCGAAGCATTGCATGGCTTTGCTGGTTAAACACCTAAGAATCAGTCTGAAACCGCAGTTATGTATAAAAATACTCATCAACCATCAACCTCTATTAAATGCAGTAATGGTTGCAAGCTGTTGAAAATAAGAATTTGATGGCAAGGCTGAGTGCAAACGTGATAGAATCCAAAATTCTCAATTAAACTGGAAAAAGATTTGACTCCTTGGCTCTTTCTATTTCCCATCCTTCTTACTTTGTTCCTTGTTCATTCCTTTAAGATTGTCAAAGCAGTTCACAGGCTTAATAGAACAGGTTAGACCACTTCATGGAAATTATCTAATCAGCGTTGTAACAGTGGCAGGTGTTGTTAGGCCAGTAGCTTCTTGAGACAAAATGCTTGAGCTTAGTCATTAAAACATTTTACGAAGTGTCAGTATTGATTCATGTTTTCTGCTGCAAATAAGAGTTCTTTCTAAATTCCAATTTGGAGGACTCTGTGGGCTTAGCAAGTTCTACTCCCTGGTGTAATGTGATTTTCCATGCTGTCAAGTAATTAAAATTTTTCTCTATATATAATCACTAATGAATTGATGATGACCAATTTGGTTTTTATATTTGGCGGTTCCAAGTCCTTCTGCCAGTCTGGTGTACAATATCTGATGGGCTCCTAAGCTACTCCAAAGTGAGCAAATAACAGTAAACACTGGTCTGGCAAAGAACAAGGCGTGTTTTCTGGGTTCTCAGCCAGGTGTCAGAGAGGAAGGTTTAGCGGTAATAGACCATTTTTAGGAAGACTATCTTCCATCTGTCTTAGAAATTACAATAAATTAAAATATTTCTGAGGAAGAAACTTAAAATACATCTTTTTTTCCTTGAATTCATTTCAACCACTCTGTCAAAAATAATCTCTTCTGTATAATTGTTTTGCATCTAACTTTGCCAACCGATCATTGCCTAGGGAACAAAAGCAAAAATAAACTCAAAAGATTGAAACCCAGCAAAATATTGACTAATATGTATATTAGCAAATTAGGATTAGATTGGAGTGAAAAAAAATCCTGCTAAAAATAAGACCTGTGAATTTGGGGCTGCATGCAAAGACTTTTCCTACATTCCTTTCCTGGAAAAACTCTTATTTGTTCTTCAAGATCAAACAAATGTTACTTCCTTTATCAAACCATCCCTAACTTCCAGGTAGATACAGTCCTCTATATTTATAATACTGGAATTATTCCTTTACTATTGCACTAAAACCATTGTAATTGTTAACATGCTTCCCTCCCCCTACTAGACTAGGATGCCCATAGAGGGCAGGAATTATCATTCATTCAACACAAATTTATTGAGTGATACTCAATAAATATGATATATGTGCCAGCAGGCCATTTTGCTACTCCTCAGGAACATAGTATTCATCTTTTTATTCCCAACACTTAGTCCCATTATTGAGTAGGCACTCAATAATGAGTTGCTAAATAATTGAATAACTGAGTGAAAGGATGAATGAATGAATTGAATCAATTGTGTAATGTAGAAAAGGTACCAATTTTGCAGTACAGTTTAAGTTTCCCAATTTGCAAACAGAATCAGTACAAAGCGAAGTTAAGCTCCCAAGGAGAGCAGGAACTGTCACTCTGTAAGGAGACGCAGTGATTCAATTCCTGGTGGGCCTTTAGGGTTTAAAGAGACCCAGGCTATAAGGTGGTATAACTGGGAGAGGGCAGCCTTAACCTGGCCTCTTCTACGTGCTGGAGCTCCACCTTGTTCTGTGATAAAGATTGATAGCTGGCTCAATCAGGAGAATTCCCAGGGCTCCCTTGCTAATAACCAGAGAGGAGGGGTGGAGGGAAAATGGACCAAGGATGAAAGAATAATACAAATGAGATATTTAAAAGACTGTAGGGCTTTCCCTTTACTGCAATATGCTTGTAGCAGAATCCATAAGGCCTGTCGATTTTTCTCTTATATTTCCCTCTGATATTCTATCCCTCTTCATAAATAATATGCTAGGCTCTATATAGCTCTGGCTAATCATTCTTGACAGCAGGGAGTACTTTCCCAAGATGAGCCTGAGCCATACCTCAGTCCTGAACTCACTCATCAGCAGTTTGCCCACACAGGCAGTCTCTGGGGCTGGCTCAGGCTGCAATGCCTCTGAATTTCACACTTGAGATGAAGGCTCAGTGCATGGGGGCTGATCTAGTTCCAATATCAAGTGTGATTTCTGTGGTTGCATCTGGCATAAGGGAAGAGAGGCACGAAAGGGAATCATGAATCTTACTTGTGCTCCTAGTAGATTCCCTTGCCTATTTTCTGCCTGTCTCTTCTGCCAGTCTCATCAAGCTACCTCATGGTCAGCAAATAACATGTCCTGTATTTTAATCTTAAGAGAAAATAGAGACCATCAGGCACCTACCTTTTCTCCTTTCCATATCATGCCTGTCCTCACCTATCATTCTCCACTTTCTTTCTGTCTCAGAGAAAGAGGGAGTGTTCGTTTTCTATTGCTGTGTAACAAATCATCCTTAGATTTAGTAGCTTAAAAGTATGCTTATTATCTCAGAGGTCCCATGAGTCAGGAATTTTCAAGTAGCTTAATTGGGAGAGCCTGGCTCAGGGTCCTTCATGAGGTTTCAGTTAAGATGTCAGCTCAGGCTACACTCATGTGAAAGCTTAACTGGGGCTAGAAGACCACCTTCCAAGATGGATCACTCACCTGGCTGTTGGCAGAAGGCCTGAATCCCTTACCACATGGGCCTCTCCACTGAAATGCTTGCATGTTCTCATGAAATATCAGCTGGCTTCCCCCAGATTGAGTAATCCAAAGAACAAGTATGGAGGTCACAACACCTTTTTTTTTTTTTTTTTTTTTTTTTTTTGCAGTACGCGGGCCTCTCACTGTTGTGGCCACTCCCACTGCAGAGCACAGGCTCCGGACGCGCAGGCCCAGCGGCCATGGCTCACGGGCCCAGCCGCTCCGCGGCATGTGGGATCTTCCCAGACCGGGGCACGAACCCGTATCCCCTGCATCGGCAGGCGGACTCTCAACCACTGCGCCACCAGGGAAGCCCCACAACACCTTTTATAACTTACTCTCAAAGTTGCATACTGTCACTCCCACCACATTCTATTAGTTAGAGGTGATTCACCAAGTACTACCTACACTCAAGGGGAGGGTAATTAGGGTCCATTTTTTGAAGGAAAGGGGATCAAAGAATTTATGGACATCTTTTAGTACCACCACATAGGGATCCCTCCTCCTTTTCAGGGCTAATTCCTCCACCTATGAACTTGATTCCATCCTTTCCCACCTGCATTTGGCTAATCAATTATGTTCTTTCTTAATCTCTTTATAGTAGATCTCGTTTATTGAGCATTTAATACATCCTGGCCACTGTGCCAAACATTAAGTGGATAATCTCACTTAATACATACAACAACTTCATGAAGTAGGGGAATGATTACCCTGCTGTTACAAATGAGTAGACCAAGGCTCAGAAGGTCTAATTGAAATGTCCAGTGTCAGATAAATAGTAAGTAGGAAAGTGACTACTTAAACCCAGCCCCGACTGACTCCATAGCTGTACCCCCTCCACTAATCTACTCTATCCTGCCCAAACATGGACCTCTGATCTCTACCTCTCCATCAGCTGCTTCTTAGCTGTCAAAGAGGCTCAGTTCTTCTTCATACACAAATTACCTTCCTTTGTGTCCTGCCTCATTCAAGCTTCATCACATCTTCCCATTTGTAAAGTAGTGGTCAGCAGAGAGTTCCTACTTCCACACTCCCATTGGCTCCAACTCACAGCGATCCAGTTCTGCACTTACCAACTTAGTGAAATGGATTAACCAATGACTCCCTAATTTCCAAATCCAATGCCTCCTCTTCAGCCCACATTCTGCTGTATTTCATCAATGCTAAGATGCTCAATTTTCAACATTTCTGAAATAGAGATGTCTTAAAAGCAATGGCACTTCGTATGTGATCAAATAAATTGCTTTGCTCCTCTTTAATTTCATGGCATGGCCCAGTCCATCTTCTTTGCCTGTGCCTCTTCTTCAGACATCCCTCAGATGGTGGCATAGTTAATTGGTTGGTGTAGGAGAGCAAAATTGGCCACCCCAAAGTATCTCTTTGGCATGTGGATTATTTCGAGATGAAAACAATCAAGGCCCAAAAGACTCACGAAGAACCTTTGGCCGGTCCCCTAACTGCCTAAAGAATGTAGACAGAGGACCTGTTCCAGGAAAGGAACTATCACCATAGATAACTATAGTGTGAACTAGGTGTATAGACAGGGAGGAAGTTAACAAAGTCTGTTTGTTAGAATTTCTCTCTGTGTCCCAGTGTCTCTCTGTGGCCCAGCAAACATTTGTTTACCAAACACTTGCTTTCTCGTCTTCACGTAAATTGCCTTCTTCTCCTTTGAGGTCCGAAACAACAACCCCCAACATTCTCTTTTGTCTTTAGCTAAAAGTGGTATTTAAGGTGAGGGTTTCAGTCATTTTTGAGAGTTATTCAGTTTTCCTGGGCTCTCCCATGTATACATGTTATTAAACTTTTGTTTGATTTTCTCCTGTTAATCTGTCTCATGTCAATTTAATTCTTAGACCAACCAGAAGAACCTAGAGGGATAGAAGAAAATTTCTTCCTCTCAGACAGTGGTGACTCACCATTTTAACATTATGCACTACTGGGTAATCTATTACAAAATCTTCCGAACCACATCTGTGTTAATCACCTCTAATTTCTGCTTCAGCCTCCATCTTTCCTTTAATTAATTGTTTATCACCTGTATGTCCTTTACAAGTACCACAAACTCGGCATGTTCCAAACATTAACCCCTTTCCAGACTAACTTCCCTGCTTTTATTCCCTATCTTGGATGTTGACATCACCCTTGTTAAAGAACATCTCAGAGACATTAATTTAAAGCACAGCTGACATTTACTCATCTATTAGGGAGATTAGTTGTATACAGATTGCCATCCAATAGACAAAACAGGGTTTATGGAGGGAACACTCTCAGTCAGGGGAGAAATGACAAAACGTTTTGTTTTGTTTTGTCCTTGGGTGTGCTGATTAGCTAAAAACTATCAAGAGGGCAATTTGCATCCAAGCAGACTGCATTATTATCAGGGAAGGTAATTTTAGTTATTCGTCATTTTTCCAAGAAATCTTGTGACTCAGCTGTGGAGTAGGAAGGTGGTATGTTCTTCTTTCATATTTCCTGCTGATGTTCTTCCTTTGGTATCTACACCATAGTTGAGCTAGGACTTATTATAAATACTTACTCCCTTTTTGTGGTCAAATTCAGATCCAAGACCATGGTTGACCACGAAGAATTTTGTGTCTCTTGATGTGGTATCATCCACTAGATGTTGGTTTGAGATAACAGTTTATAGTAATATTTAAACACATATTGGAAGTGCTCAAGAAATAGAATAATTACAAATATAATTTAAAAATTTGGAACCATTTGTATCCAGTTTCCTAGTTGGTCTAAACCTAATCAGGAGAATTAGTCTCATGTCTCTTTATCCCTCAAATTCCTTGGATTCCTTTGAGGTCTTTGTACATTTTAGGAACAGCAGCTAACGGTTGGGGGCCTAGGTTCAGTGAAGACATATGAATATATGTTAGCAGGTCTTATTAGAGGAGTCTAAAGACAGATGGTAAAACCACTTGTTGGAAAAATTGGCAGCCATTACAATTGTTTGAGACAGGTAAATAAGGGAGTTCAGAGAGTTTATGGGAAAGAAGACAGCTGAGAGAAAGGCAAAAACAACTATGGCAGTTATTTTACAATCTAATACCTTGACCCATACAAAGGAAAGAAGTAATAAAAGGAGCCAAATGTTAAACTGTTATATCCTAATCACAGATCTTAATCTAAAAGTCTTATATAGGAAATTGAGTAGCTACCCACTTTCAGAGCTCTGTGATTCTAAAGCTTTTTACTGAGCCGTAGGTTTATACATCTCCATTGGGACTGGATGTCCAGGTTGTAGAATCCTTAGTGACTTCACACTGGGAATCATAAACCCATGAGTATATACCCTAGAGTTTAAGAGCATTATTTGTGGTTAAATATACCTGATATGACCTTTCCAAGGCTGACTTCTTGGCATCCTCAGTACATTTCTCTTTCTGACTTACTTCACTTAGTATGATGATCTCTAGTTGCATCCATTTTGCTGCAAATGGCATTATCTTTTTTTAATGGCTGAGTAGTATTCCATTACATATATATATATATATATATATATATATCTCACACCTTCTTTATGCATTCATCTGTCAATGGACATTTAGGTTGTTTCCATCTCTTGGCTATTGTAACTAGTACTGCTATGAACATTGGGGTTCATGTATCTTTTTGAATTACAGTTTTGTCTGGATATATGCACAGGGGTGGGATTGCTGGATCATATGGTAGTTCTATTTTTAGTTTTTTGAGGAACCCCCATACTGTTCTCCATAGTGGCTGTACCAATTTACATTCCCACCGACAGTGTAGGAGGGTTCCCTTTTCCCCACACCCTCTCCAGCCTTTATTATTTGTGGACTTTTTGATGATCGCCATTCTGATATATACCGGTGTGAGGTGGTACCTTATAGTTTTGATTTCCATTTCTCTAATAATTAGCGATGTTGAGCATCTTCAGCAAGTGGTTTTGAATCCTTAAATCTTTAACAAGGTGGCATGCTCTTGTTAAGAGGCAGAGAATTCAGAAGTTACAGCTTATGCAGCACAGAATGTACTTTATTTTAAAGATAAGAACTATGAAAAAATAATGTATCAGCATTGGCCAGGGGACAGAGAATGCTGAGTTTGAAGAGCTGTTCAGCAGTCGTGGGGTTCATTTTTATTAGGAGGGGGAGCTAGACTGGTTTCCTTAGGTTGGAAACTAAGGAAATAGATTACTATTTCCTAGGATGACTAGGAAAAAAAACCCTAGGATTACTTAGGTTGGAGTGGTTCTTGACAATTGTGTGGGAATTAGACAACGAAAAAATGCCATAGGTGAAATGTGACTATTGTGCATTGTTTTGAAGCAATTAGGTTTGAACAGCAAATCTTACGAGGGCAGTGAGTGAGAAGGGGAGCTAGAATAGTTCCCGCTGAGGCACCAACTAGCTTAATTGTTTCTGCCACAGCACCACGGCAATAAACAAGGTAGCTAAACCTACCTAAGGTAGACCGTAGGCTTGCAATGAGATTTTACCTTTTGCGTAAGCACTTTTAAAGCACAACTCGCCTTTTCTGTACGAACAATTATGAAGGATTCAGTATAGTCAGGCTGCCCAAAGTCAGGTGTTGCTCTTATGACTGAGTAGGAAAGAAAAAGGCCTATTTAACACTTGGCTCCCAAGGGAACATCTGTTTTAGTTTGCTTTTGTAGTGACTGAGCTAAAAGCAATATGGAAAAACCCAACATGCTAATGATCTCTAGGAGACAAACAGTGCTGCCCAGTGCCCTTCTGAGGAGGGTCAAGATTGCAAGAAGTATCTTAACAAATTTGCTATTTTCAAGTTAGGGCTTGAATATGGGAAAAGCAAAATAAAAGAGTTATCACAGGTGAGATATGAACATACATAAAGATCAGAGCATAAGTAATGGGTGTCTAAAGATAAGAAAATGGTTACAATCTTTGTAAGATGGACAATTTAAAATAAAATTTAAAAAGTAACAATAATTACCAGGAATCCTAACTTAGAAGTAAAGAATTTTTGTTTAAAAATGATTCAAATCATGACAAAAACCAAAAAAAAGAGGATATCCAAAGATCATTCTTTTTCTGAACTGTCATTCACAAACTCTTTTACTAATTCACATGCCATATATATATATATATATATACATACATACACACATGCACATATAATTAAATGATAAATTTATAGCTTTATAAGACATATATCACATTAAACTTACCATCTTAATAAAACTACAGCAATTTCCTTGAAAACCCAACAAAACATATCCATTACCTTACATATTTGTATGTCTTTGCAACTACTATTTGAGTACTCATTTAATTACAACTTTTAACCAAGGAAACTAACTTCTGTTCCCTCTCAGGCACAGAGAAAACTGGAAAGGAAGCAAAGGAGCACTGTCTACCATACTCAGGTACCTAGCAGCAGACCACAGCTCTACAAGGATGCCTGCTTGTGTACCACCAGCTCACATGCCACATTCATTCATTCTGCATGTCTGTAACATAGCAAATAGTACCCTCTATGCTAATATGACCCAAAGGCATTGGTATATCCTTATTAATTCACTAACTGATGGTCACTCTCTAAAGAATAAAAACAGGAGACAAGGGCAGATATATTAAAATTATGCTTGCTTGTTTTATATTC
The DNA here is from genome assembly GCF_949752795.1 of Hyperoodon ampullatus. Classification (NCBI taxonomy): domain Eukaryota; kingdom Metazoa; phylum Chordata; class Mammalia; order Artiodactyla; family Ziphiidae; genus Hyperoodon; species Hyperoodon ampullatus. The sequence continues at coordinate 62,903,758 of NC_136922.1, forward strand.
TTTTACTTTTTAGTTTTGATCTGCCAAGAAATTGGGCATCCAAAGGTTATTTATTAACTCAATTAGTCCAAGGTCTCTCTCAAAGCCAATTTAGGATCTTGGTATTATGATTTAAGTTGATGCTATAAAATAATAGTCACTGCTGATATCAAAAAGATTGCCAGACAGATGATATTATGAAATGTATATAGACAGTGGAAATAGAGTAACTAGTTTTTAACATTTTTTGAAATTCTTAAGAGCAAATACTTTTAAAAGATATAATTATAACTCAGTGTAGTTGGACATACAAATTTCTTACGCTTTTATGTTATTAAATAATTACTAATGTAAGCTTATCTGAAGAACAAGACTAGTAAAAGATTTAGGGAGTCCAGATTAATATGGATTTCTATGAATAAACAAATCCAGGTCTTGCAAAAGTTAGAATATTAGCTAACATTATTTTTTACCCTGTTAAAAACAGAGAAAACTTATTATTGTTTTCAAATCAAAATTGTCAAACCGATAGATTCAGAGTATATGGAATTAAATCTTTCTTTTCTTGAATTCTCTTCTATTTATATGAAAGAGGATTAGCTTCCTAAGTCAATCAAAATGGAAGCTCCTTTATTTTTAAAGGGCTTTATAATTTGTAAATTTATAAATTCTCTCTGGAGGTAGGCAAATATACACCAATCTATTTGTTTAGAAATTATTTATGCCCTAGATTTGTCAGAGTTCTCCAGAGAAACAGAGCCAATAGGATGTGGACCTATACGGAGATTTATTATATGGAATTGGCTCACACAATTATGGAAGCTGCAAGTACCAATCTGCAGTGTGGGGCAGCGGGCTGGAAACCCAGGAGAGCTGATTGTACAGACGAAGTCGGCAGACAGTCTGCTAGCAAACTTCCTCTTGCTCAGGGAGGCCAGTCTTTTGGCCTATTCAGGTCTTCAACTGATTGGATGTGGCCTACCCACATTATGATGGGCAATCCAGATTTAAATATTAATCTCATTCCAAAGCACCCTCCAAGACAACAGAAAATTAACCATTACATACCCATACAATGAGAAAATCTTACCAAACTCTCAGGAAAGCTAGGTAATTATAGAGGGATATAGAGCTGAATTTCTCCTTTATGATATGCTATTTTTCCATACTTTTCCATACATCTGTAAGTTGAGCTAGGGGTTCAGCTTTCAGATTTATTGACACCTTGCTGTTGGGTCACAAAGCTTTCCCTCATATCTTGATATTGCTCATTTGTATTTGTATGTTCTTCTGTAGAACTTCCCTATTTCTTTTACTAGAGAATGGAGGAATAGTCTTGTACTTAGAACCCTTTCAATTTCTTAGGATGTCATGAAGCTAAGGACAAGCCAGAAGCAATCATTCTTATTCCATCTGCGTTCCCAAAACACATGTTTAGATACATTTATACAATTGCTATACAATTAGAGTTCTTTATTTTTCAAGTCATAAAAAAAGTTTCAATTTTTTCTTTTTCTTTGCCAACGTTTCCCTCCCATTTGATAGCAGATGTGTCTGAGTTAGATATAACCTACGGTGTTCACAAATAACAAATTGCTGTGGCTAGTTAGTGTTCACAAATACCAAATTCCTGTGGCTAGTTAATCTCCAGTAATTAACAACAACAACCAAAGAAGCTGTCTGATGGGACTTCTGAGATGCTGGTGTGAGTAGCCAAATAAATTTGAAAAGAAGAACACAATTGGGAGAGTCACACTTTCTGATTTCAGAACTTATTACAAAGCATTAAGACAATGTGGTCCTGGCATAAAGAAAAACATACAGATCAATGAACTGAGAGTCTAGAAGCAAACCTTTGTGTTTATAGTCAATTGATTTTCAACAAAGGTAATTCAGAGGGGGAAAGAACAGGCTTTTCAACAAATGGTGCTGGGACAACTACGTATCGACATGCAAAAGAGTGTAGTTGGACTCTTCTCATATCATATACAAAAATTACCTCAAAATGGTCATAGACTGAAACATAAGGGTTAACACTATAAAATTCTTAGAAACATGGGGGTGAGTCTTCATTACCTTGGGTTAGACAAAACCTACTAAAATGTGACATTGAAAGCACAAGTGAAAAAGAAAAAAAGTAGATAAACTGAACTTTATCAAAATTAAGAACTTTTGTGCTTCAAAGGGCATCATCAAGAAAGTGAAAAGAAAACACACAGAGTGGGAGAAAGAAAAAAATCACGCAGTAGGTGAAACACTGAGCCTTGGATTTTGCCTTTGGACAAGTTGATTGCCTGAAAGCTACCAAGGAGAACAGTTTGCCCCAGAGGAGCAGAAGGGAATTTCAGTTATTTCTTGCTCTAGTTCAGGTCCCTATCATCGGCAGCCTCTTAACTGGGTGCCCCCATCCATCTGCCACATCAGTGCCAAAATTATCATAACAAAACACAGGTGTTTGCCATCCCTCTGTTTAGCAGGCTGGATGGACTCTATATTGCCAGTAGAATTAAATCCAAATGACTTATAAAAATGGCATTCAAGGCTCTTCACAATCTAGCCCCTATGAACTCAGGCAGCTACATCTCCACCAGAACTCCAGCCCCACCTGCCCTTCCCTGGATGCTATCACCTGAGCTCCTCCTCCTTCTATTACAGTTCCCTCTACCTGGATGCTCTCTCCTTCTCTGCAAGGAAAACCTCCACTCAGCCTTCAAATGTTACCTCTTCCGTGAAGCCTCCCCTGATTTGCTCATCAAAGCAAGTCACTTCCTTACTTGTGTTCCCAAAGCACTTCGTACTTACTTCCGTTCCATTACTTAGCACTTACCACATCGTATGGCAGTTATTTGGCTGCTTTGTTCTCACCCTGAGGCCAGGGGCAGTGACAGTTTTGTCTTTGTATCCTCTAGTGCCTATCTTCTGATTTGGCTCCGAGAAGCTTCTCAATAAGCATTTGGTGAATGAATGTGTCATCCATCACAGGGACACTGATCAGTGAGTGTTTTTCAGTGTCTATACTAACACTGCAGGTGATAAAAAAAAAAGACAGTTTATAGTCTGGCGGAGGTTAAAAGAAGTAAATATGAATATCATAAACTATACAGCAAGCTAAAAGCCATAAGAGAATTATGAACCAAATACTACAGGGGTCAGGTAAGGGAGAATGAATCCTAGAGAAAATTCTAAAGATTTCTACAGTTAGTGATGGGGGCCAGGTGATGGTAGGGAAGGGGCAGCTGAGGAGCTGTTTACAAATTTGACGCAAGCCAATGTTGACAAGTTCAATAACTTTCAGTGGCATACTCTATTGCTGAAGTTAAAAGTCGGGGTATTAGGGATTTTATAAAAGGGTTTCCCTCTCTGGGAACTCCCTCCACTTATACAGACGATATAACTGGAGTGCTTCCTTTGACGGTCAAGGTGACCTTCCACTTGTTGGGGAAGGGTTGTTCTCACTGAGACTCCTGAGTCTGTCCACACTGCAGCAGAGGCTTCCTCATTGTCCCCAAAACTTTCAGCTTTGGTAGTGGCAAAGCCTGGAACTTCTGGACCACTGTCCCCACCTTGATCTGATATGTCTATGACTACACTGGCCTGAGTAGAGGAAGGGAGCAAAGAAAGCTTCACTCCTACAGCTCCACCACCACTAGACTTTCAGGCTGAAACACCTCAAGCTTTTGTTGACTGAAATAAGGACGCACAGCATAAAAGTTGTGAGTCAAGTTTTATTTGGGGACCTTACGGAGGACTATAGCCTCAGAGACAGCCTCTCAGGTAGCCCTGAGGAACTGCTCTGAAGAAGTAAGGGAGGAACCAGGACGTATATGAATTTTTTTTGGCTGGAAAAAACATGTAGTTGAACTTCAAAAGATTACTGCAAATCACAAAGAACAGACATCTCAAGTTAATGATGTTAGTGCTTTTCTATATATGGGAATATGCAATAATCTAGGGTCATTTGAAATTCGTCCTTAGAGATGCATCTTAACTATCTAGGGGCCAGCACAGAATGCAGAATGCTTCCTGTTTTTCTCCATCTTGAATTCCTCTCAGGAATACAATAATAGTAGGAGACTTTAACACCCCACTCACATCAATGGACAGATCCTCTATACAGAAAATCAACAAGGCAACAGAGATCCTAAATGATACAATAGAACAGTTAGACTTAATTGATATTTTCAGGATGTTACATCCAAAAAAACCAGAATATACATTCTTTTCAAGTGCACATGAAACATTCTCTAGGACTGACCACAAAACAAACCTCAAGAAATTTAAGAGTATGGAAATTATTTCAAGCATCTTCTCTGACCACAACAACATGAAACGAGAAATCAACCACAGAAAAAGAAATGAGAAAAAAATGATTACATGGAGACTAAACAACATGCTACTAAAAAAAACAATGGGTCAATGAGGAAATCAAAAAGATAATTAAAAAATACCTTGAGACAAATGACAATGAAAACACAACCATACAAAATCTATGGGATGCAGCAAAAGCAGTTAGAGGGAAGTTCACAGTGAATTCCCCTCAGGTGCACTGTCAGTGGGCAACTCCAGTGGCTAATGGCTTTATCCTTGTAGAACTGGAATAGCAGGCAACATTTTTTTTGTTACAGTCTGGTAGTGAGAGACTGAATATACAAATGGACAATGGCCAGACCGTATGTAAAACAGAACTCTGACCCACAGTCTGCAGCAACCAGCCCAGGAAGCCAACCTACTATCTGCAAGTCAGACTTCTATCTCTAACAACTAGTCCAGGAAGTGAAACAATAACTCCTGTAACAATCGGTCCCAAATGGCCAGGACTTTATTAATATCTGATAGCCTCCCTAATTTTTGTTGCAGCTTCCAACTTGGGATCGACTGGAGAAAGCAAATATGTTCCCCTGACCAATCACATAGGATGCCATGCTTCTGGTTAGCCTGCCTGCAGCTTCCCATGTCAACAGCCTCCAATCAGGGCACACGTGCAGCCTTCCTCTTTGGCCAGTACAAAGCTTTCCCACTCCTCTGCCTGCCTTTGGGTGTCTGCCAAAACCTAAGTGATGTTGGCTGACTCTTGCTATAGCAAGCCCTGAATAAACAGCTTTTGCTTGATCTCAATCGGTTGGTATTTCTTTGCACAGTAGAAAAGGATTTTTAAAACCAGATGCTAAATATTATTCCCAGAATCAAAGTGGGGAAAATGGTAAATGATTTATAAGAGTTGTCTCATGGGATAACCAGCTTTCGCCTCACTTTTTTCTCAAATTTCACCACCTCGTCAATTCCCTAGGCTGTGTAGGGAAGCATACACAGGCTGATCTTGCCCTGGTATCTGTTCTTCCACCCTGAACAGCACAGTGGAGCGTGATAATCCACAGGAATCCCTTTCCCCAAGTATGAGTCTAGTTTAGAATCATATCACCAAGGAGCTCCAACAGAGGAGCATGGGGTAGGCATTGGCCCCCCACCCAGGGCAAGGTGAGGTCACAGCTCCTCATTTTCCCTATAATCTTCCTGCCCCTGAGGGTGACTCTTGGACGGAAGCCCACAGTTCGCATGATAAACAATGCTCAGAGACAGTACACTGGGGAGCCACATCAAGGAAGAAGAATATTTTCCTACAGCAGCATGATTGGAAAAGAATGTCCTCTTCCTTCTATATGACCTCGCAGGGAAGTTTTACTTGCACCGCCCCTCCTCCACTGCCCGGCCTGCCCTGGGTCCTCTTGCCCACAACGGTGTCCTGCTGTTTCCCCCTCCCAACAGCCGAGCCCCCTCACTCTGGGCGTCCTCACTAAAAGACACGGAGAATTAGAAGGAGATTTCTCAGTTGTTTTTCATTTCTAGTTTATATTCTGAGGCTCAGCTGTGTCTTCCTACCAGGCTGGATTAAGAAGAAAGGCAGGGGCTTCCCTGGTGGCGCAGTGGTTGAGAGTCCGCCTGCCGATGCAGGGGACACGGGTTCGTGCCCCGGTTCGGGAGGATCCCACATGCCGCAGAGCGGCTGGGCCCGTAAGCCATGGCCGCTGAGCCTGCGCGTCTGGAGCCCATGCTCCGCAACGGGAGAGGCCACAACAGTGAGAGGCCCACGTATGGGAAAAAAAAAAAAAAAGAAGAAAGGCAGTTGATAAGATTTGCTCTCCTTGTATCCAGAGCAAACCCCAGGGACTGGGGTGTGAGGAAGACGAAGGGGAGTTTTTCTTGTCAACCTTGTGTATGAACATACAATTTAAATGAATTAAATATTCCTGCTTTAAATTTTTTTTAATGTGGTAAAATACACATAAAATTTCCATCTTAACCATTTTAAGCATAGAGTTCAGTGGTGTTAAATACATTCACATCATTGTGCAAACAATGTCTAGAACTCTTTTCATCTTTTTTTTAGACATTCTTTTTTAATATTCTTTTCCATTATGGTTTATCACAGGATATTGAATAGAGTTCCCTGTACTATTGTTGTTTATCCGTCTTATATATAATAGTTTATATCTGCTAATCCCAAATTCCAGGTCCTTCCCTCCCCCAAACTCCTCCCCCTTGACAACCATAAGTCTGTTCTCTATGTCTATGAGTCTGTTTCTGTTTCATAGATAGGTTCACTTGTGCCATATTTTAGATTCCACATATAAGTGATATCATATGGTATTTGTCTTTCTCTTTCTGACTTACTTCACTTAGTATAATAATCTCTAGTTGCATCCATGTTGCTGCAAATGGCATTATTTCATTCCTTTTTATGGCTGAGTAGTATTCCACTGTATATATGTACCACCTCTTTATCCACTCATCTGTCAATGGACATTTAGGTTGTTCCCATATTTTGGCTATTGTGAATAGCACTGTGACGAACATAGGGAAACAATCCAGTGGGATTGATGGATCATATGGTAACTATTTTTAGTTTTCTGGGGAACCTCCACACTGTTTTCCATAGTGGCTGCACCAATTTACATTCCCACCAACAGTGTAGGAGGGTTCCCTTTTCTCCACACTCTCTCTAGTGTTTGTTATTTGTAGACTTTTTAATGATGGCCATTCTGACCGGTGTGAGGTGGTACCTCATTGTAGTTTTGATGTGCATTTCTCTAATAATTAGTGATGTTGAGCATCTTTTCATGTGCCTACTGGCCATCTGTATGTCTTCTTTGGAGAAATGTCTGTTTAGGTCTTCTGCCCATTGTTTGATTCGGTTGTTTGTTTTTTTGTTGTTGAGTTATATGAGCTGTTTGTATATTTTGGAGAAGAAGCCCTCGTCTGTCACATCATTTGCAAATATTTTCTCCCATTCTGTAGGTTGTTTTTTCATTTTTTTATGGTTTCCTTTGCTGTGCAAAAGGTTATAAGTTTGATTAGGTCCCATTTATTTTTGTTTTTATTGCTATTGCCTTGGGAGACTGACCTAAGAAAACATTGGTACGATTTATGTCAGAGAATGTTTTGTTTATGTTCTCTTCTAGGAGTAGAACTCTTTTCATCCTGAAAAACTGAAACCCGGTACCCAGGGTTAAACAACTCCCCATTCCCCCCACCCCTGCCCCTGGCAACCACCCTTCTACTTTCTGTCCCTGTGATTTTGACTACCCTAAGTACCACATATAAGTGCAGTGTCATACAGTATTTGTCTTTTTGAGACTGGCTTCTTTCACTCAGCATAATGTCCTAGAGGTCCATCCATGTTGTAGCATGTGTCAGAATCGCCTTCCTTTTTAAGGCTGAAAAATAGTCCATTGTATGTATTTACCACATTTGGTTTACCCATTCATCTGTCAATGGACACTAGGGTCGTTTCAGCCTTTTGGCTGTCGTGAATAATGCTGTTATGAATATGGATGTTATTTTCTTTATTCCTTTGTTCTTGACTCTGGCCAGAGATACTGATAGTACCTCAAGCAGTGTTATTAGGGTGAAAATAATCAATGTTCAGTTTTTAAACTTATTATATTGTTTTACTTCTGAAATACACTTTAAAGGAAAGTCTGAGGAGAACAGATCACAAGTTTATGCCAAACAATAGATTTTGAAAGAAAACAGAACAGAGCTTCTCGGCTCTGGCTGCACTGAGGAAATTTGAAAAAGCACCTATGCCCAGATCCTAGGCCCCTGAGAGTCTGCAAGAATTGATCTGGGCTTGTTAGAGTCACTGAGAGCTTTTAAATGGCACAATGCCCAGGCTCTACTTGAGACCCATTAAATTAGAACTTATGGGGGTGGGGTCCAGGCACTGATGTACTTTAAAGCTTCCCCAGGTGAGTTTATGCTAGCTGGGACTAAGAACCACTGGCATAGCCCACACCTTCACCCCTAGAGGGACTAAAGATGGGCCACTTGGACTGGAATGGAGTAGGGAGAGGGCTGGGGCATGAGCTTATAGAAAAGGGGACACCTGGGTGGGATTCAGGTGGAGGGAGGCCATCCCCTGAACCTATTCACGTCTGTATAAGTGTCCTTTCATTAAACTCTCCTCAATTACCTTGTTTGAGTGAGTCACCTTTTCCTGCTAGATCCTGACTGCTATAGTTGCCCTCACCTTGACAAGGTTGCAAAAATCACTGAAGGTCAGTTGGCCATGCGCAGATGCTCTAAGGCTACATCTGGAAAAGACCTGGGTCAGGAAAGCTGTCAAGAGCCAAGCATGTTGAGAGACAGCTACTCCAGCCACCCCCTCCCCTGAGCCTCTCTCACACTCTCATCTCTGCTGCTTCTGACTCTGCTCTCTCCTTGCTGCCCGCAAATCTGCAGCCCCAATGCCAGCAGAGGGCACCTGGTCAGCCTCCATCTCAGGTCCTGGCCGACCTGGTGCAGTGGCTGCCACCCCCCAACCCCACCCAGAGCAGCGCCTCGAGGTCCCCTGGGCAGAGGACTACAGGCAGGGCAGTGCCATCTAGAAGGGAGCACAAGACCAAACTGTGATTGACATTTCCGGGACACAGAGCCATCACTACCCGTTAGCCTGATGGATTTCAGACATTATTTTCTTTTTACTTTTTTGCAGATTAATAAATTACACAAAGTGCATAAAACTGGATGCAGATGAATACATTTTTACATATGTGTACACCTGTGTAACCACCACTCAGAAGATATCAAAATTTCCAGCGCCCCAGGAGGCTCTCTTATACCCCTCCCAGTCAACCTGCCCCCACAAGGGCAAACGCTATTTTGCCTTCTTTCACTAGAGATTAATTTTGCTTATTCTTGAACTCCACGTCAATGAAATCACACCCTATGTACTCTTTTGGGTCTGGCTTCTCTTGCTCAATATTACATCTGTGAGATTCAGCCACGTTAGTGAATGAAGCAGGAGTGTGTGTTTTTCATTGCTGTGTGGAATTTCATTTACAAATACGTCACAATTTATTTATCCATCCTACTCTTAATAGACGTTTGGGTTGTTAACAGATTGGGGACTCTCATGTATAAAGCTGCTATGAACATTTTCCAATGCATCGTTTGGTGAACATAAGCACTCATTTCTCTTGGGAATATACCCAGGAGTGGAACTGCTGGGTCATAGGGTAGACATAGAAGATGCTGCCAATTTTCCAAAATGACTGTACCGACTTATGCTCCCACCAGCAATATCTGAAAGTTCTAGTTGCGCCACACTCTCATTAATACTTGATATTATCACCCCTCCTAATTTTAGCCATTCTGGGAAGGGTATGGTTATACATCATTGCGGTTTTAATTCACATATTTAGTATACTATTAAAGAAACTAGTGAATTTATAAAACAGAGATATCAAGGAGTTTTTCATGTTGTTGCCACTGTCAGGGAGGAAGAAATTGTCCTCTATCCTTCTAGTTTCTTCTGGATGGTCTAAGAATTAAATTGACATGTGACAGATTAACAGGAGAAAATCAAATAGAAGTTTAATAACATCTATATATTGGGGCCCAGGGAAGCTCACCCCAAAATATGCAGCAATGGCATACTGATTATTTTGAATTAAAGTTACTTAAGAAACAGCCATTTCAAGAGGGACACTCTGACCCTCCTTTCTGTCTCCCCGAAAGCAGGAAATAATTCTCCCATGTGAAAGGTGCACCCCTGCATCTGGAGTTAGAAGGACACCCTTATCCCCAGAGATGGGGGAATTACAGGCCTAGAAGCCTCTGGAAACAAACCTTCTTACTTCTTTAATTTACGACCCCAAGCCCACATTCTGTTTTGATTCTTCACTAATTGGGCACCTAAAACCCAAGTTTCTTTGTCCTGTCAATTCCTCACAAATTTATTGTCTCTTTGTCTAAAAAGTATAAAAGCTGCCTGCTTTGGCCACTTCTTAGGTCCCATTTCCATGAGACCTCTGTGTGCACGAATTAAAATTTGTTGTTGTTTTTTCTCCTGTTAATCTGTCTTGCGTCGATTTTGTTATTAGTCCAGCCACAAGAACTCAAAGAGGGGTAGAGGGGGAAATTCCCCCTCCCCAACATACACATGGGAGAGACTCAGGAAAACTAACTCTCCAAGATGACCAAAACCCTTGCCTTAAATACCACCTGTGGTTAAAGACAAAAGAAGATGTTGGCGGGGAGTGGTTTAGAACTTCAGAAAGGAGAAAGGCACTCCATATGAAGATGCAAAAGAAAATGTTTGGTAAATAAACGTGTGCTGGGCCACGCAGGGACAATGGGACACAGAGTGGACTCTGATCTTTATGCTTTTACAATTCAAGTAAAAAAAAATGAGGGAGGCAGAGTCAAGATGGCGGTGTGGGAAGACACCCAGTTAGCGTCTCCCCACAACTAGGGCTCCTGCCGGCCACTGGGCGGGGTCTCTGATGCCCAAGGAACCTCAGAGTGAACTGGTAGGACGTAGCGGGACTGAGGGGGGGAGGAGAAGTGGAGGCCAGACAGGATCATTGCCCCTGAGGCCGGGGAGATCAGGAGAGGCAGGCAGGAGGGACTCTCCAGGAAGAGTGGGAGAGGAGCGGAGGGCGACTGCCCTGCCCACTTGGGCACGGGGAGCCTGCTGATCTCCCAGGCTGGTTCCCTGCCCTCCAAAGCCCCCTCCAGGCCTTGTGGGTCCTTGGGGGCATAGGAGGGAGGCCGGGGAGATCAGGAGAGGCAGGCGGGAGGGGCCCTCCCAGACCAGAAGAGCAGGAAAAGAGAGAAGGGCGTTTGCCCTGCCCACTCGAGCCCAGGAAGCCTGCTGGGCTCCCAGGTGAGGTCCCTTGCCCTCTGAGACCAGGGGTTGGGGGCATGCCTGGGCCCCTTCTGTTCCTTGAGCCTAAGCCCCACCATCCACAGCCCCCAGGGCCTTTTCCAGCCCTGTGGGTCCTGAGCATTGGCCGCACTCACCACCCAAACCCTCACCCTTTCTTAGTTCCCGCCCTCCACAGCCAAGGCCTCCCCTTTTTTTTTTCCTTTTCCTTTTCCCTCCTCCTCTTTTTTACTATTGTGGTACTGATGTACCTTCCGGTTGTTGATTCATCTATATTTTTATTTTTGTATTCTTCCTAACATATCTGCTGTTTCCCTAGTCTAATTTTATTTCTTACTTTGTTATTTTATTTTTTTTTTTTTGTCACCCCAGGTGGCTTGCAGGATCTTGGTTCATGAGCCCAGGGTTGGGCCGAAGCTCCTGCAGTGGGAGCTCCGAGTCCAAACCACTGGACTAACAGAGAATCTCAGACCCCAGGGAGTATTCATCGGAGTGAGGTTTCACGGAGTTCCTCCTCTCAGCTCCAAGACCAAGCTCTACCCAATAGCCTACAAACTCCAGTGTTGGAAGCCTCAGGCCAAACAACCAGTAAGACAGGAACACAATCCCACTCATAAAAAAAAAAAGAAAAGGGGGACGGCAAAAAAATATATCACAGATGAAGGAGCACGGTAAAAACCTACAAGACCAAATAAATGAAGAGGAAATAGGAAATCTACCTGAAAAAGAATTCAGAGTACTGATAGTAAAGATGATCCAGAATCTCAGAAATAGAATGGAGGCATGGACTGAGAAAATACAAGAAATGTTTAACAAAGATCTAGAAGAACTAAAGAATAAACAAACAGAGATGAACAACACAATAACTGAAATGAAAAATACACTAGAAGGAATCAATAACAGAATAATGGAGGCAGAAGAACAAATAAGTGAGCTGGGAGACAAAATGGTGGAAATAACTGCCAAGGAGCAGAATAAAGAGAAAAGAATGAAAAGAATTGAGGACAGTCTCAGAGACCTCTGGGACAACACTAAATGCACCAACATTCAAATTATAGGGGTCCGAGAAAAAGAAAGGGTCTGAGAAAATATTTGAATAGATTACAGTTGAAAACTTCCTTAATATGGGAAAGGAAATAGTCACCCAAGTCCAGGAAGCACAGAGAGTCCCATACAGGATAAAAACTAGGGAAAACACACCAAGACACATATTAATCAAACTAACAAAAATTAAATTCAAAGAAAAAATACTAAAAGCATCAAGGGAAAAACAAAAAATAACATACAAAGGAATCCCCATAAGCTTATCAGCTTATTTTTCAGCAGAAATTCTGCAGGTCAGAAGGGAGTGGCAGGATATACTTAAAGTGATTAAAGAGAAAAACTTACAACGAAGATTACTCTACCCAGAAAGGATCTCATTCAGATTCAATGGTGAAGTCAAAAGCTTTTCAGACAAGCAAAAGCTAAGAGAATTCAGCACCACCAAACCAGCTATACAACAAATGCTAAAGGAACTTCTCTAAGCAGGAAACACAAGAGAAGAGAAAGACCCACAAAAACAAACCCAAAACAATTAAGAAAATGGTAATAGGAACATACATATTGATAATAACCTTGAATGTAAATGGATTAAATGTCCCAACCAAAAGACACAGACTGGCTGAATGGATACAAAAACAAGACCCATATATATGCTGTCTACAAGAGACCCACTTCAGACCTAGGGACACATACAGACTGAAAGTGAGGGGATGGAAAAAGATATTCCATGCAAATAGAAATCAGAAGAAAGCTGGAGTAACAATACTCGTATCAGAAAAAATAGACTTTAACATAAAGACTGTTACAAGAGATAAGGAGGGACACTACATAATGATCAGGGGATCAATCCAAGAAGATATAACAATTATAATGTTTATGCACCCAACATAGGAGCACCTCAATACATAAGCAAATGCTAACAGCCATGAAAGGAGAAACTGACAGTAACACAATAATAGTAGGACTTTAACACCCAACTTACACCAATGGACAGATCATCCAAACAGAAAATAAATAAGGAAACACAAGCTTTAAATGACACAATAGGCCACACCGATCTAATTGATATTCATAGAATATTCCACCCAAAAGTGGCAGAATACATTTTCTTCTCAAATGCACATGGAACATTCTCCAGGATAGATCACATCTTGGGTCACAAATCAAGCCTCAGAAAATTTAAGAAAATTGAAATCATATCAAGCATGTTTTCTGACTACAACGCTATGAGACTGGAAATCAATTACAGGAAAAAAACTATAAAAAACACAATACATGGAGACTAAACAGTGCACTGCTAAATAACCAAGAGATCACTAAACAAATCAAAAAAGATATTTAAACAATACATAAAAACAAACAAACATAAAAACAACGAAAACACGACAATCCAAAACCTATGGGATGCAGCAAAAGCAGTTCTAAGAGGGAAGTTTATAGCAGTACAATCCTACCTCAAGAAACAAAAAAAGTCTCAAATAAACAATCTAACCCTACACTTAAAACAACTAGAGAAAGAATAACAAAGAAAACCCAAAGTCAGTAGAAGGAAAGAAATCATAAAGATCGGAGCAGAAATAAATGAAATAGAAATGAAGAAAACAATAGCAAAGATCAATAAAACTAAAAGCTGGTTCTTTGAGAAGATAAACAAAATTGATAAACCCTTAGCCAGACTCATCAAAAAAAAAAAGGGGGAGAGGACACAAATCAATAAAATTAGAAATGAGAAAGGAGAAATCACAACTGACACCGCAGAAATACAAAGGATTATAAGAGGCTACTACAAACAACTATATGCCAATAAAATTAACAACTACGAAGAAATGGACAAATTCTTGGAAAGGTACAATTTTCCAAGACTGAACCAGGAAGAATTAGAAAATATAAACAGACCTATCACAAGTAACAAAATTGAAATTTTAATTAAAAATCTTCCAACAAACAAAAGTCCAGGACCAGATGGCTGCACAGGCAAATTCTATCAAACATTTAGAGAAGAGCTAACACCGATCCTTCTTAAACTCTTCCAAAAAATTGCAGAGGGAGAAACACTCCCAAATTCATTCTATGAAGCCACCATCACCCTGATACCAAAACCAGGAAAAGATGTCACAAAAAAAGAAAATTATAGACCAATATCACTGATGAACATAGATGCAAAAATCCTGAAGAAAATACCAGCAAACAGAATCCAACAGCACATTAAAAGGATCATACACCATGATCAAGTGGGATTTATCCCAGGGATGCAAGGATTCTTCAATATACACAACTCAATCAATGGGATACACCATATTAACAAATTGAAGAATAAAAACCACATGATCATCTCAATAGATGCAGAAAAAGCTTTTGACAAAATTCAACACCTATTTATGATAAAAAACCCTCTAGAAAATGGGCATAGAGGGAACCTAACTCAACATAATAAAGGCCATATATGACAAACCCACAGTAAGCATCATACTCAATGGTGAAAAACTGAAAGCATTTCCACTAAGATCAAGAACAAGACAAGGATGTCCACTCTCGCCACTCTTAATCAACATAGTTTTGGAAGTCCTACCCATGACAATCAGAGAAGAAAAAGAAATAAAAGGAATACAAATTGGAAAAGAAGAAGTAAAACTGTCACTGTTTGTCGATGACATGATACTATACATAGAAAATCCTAAAGATGCCACCAGAAAACTACTAGAACTAATCAATGAATTTGGTAAGGTTTCAGGATACAAAATTAATGCACAAAAATCTCTGGCATTCCTATACACCAACAACGAAAATCAGAAAGAGAAATTAAGGAAACACTTCCATTTACCATTGCAACAAAAAGAATAAAATACCTAGGAATAAACCTGCCTAAGGAGGTGAAAACTTGTACTCAGAAAACAATAAAACACTGATGAAAGAAATCAAAGATGACATAAACAGATGGAGAAATATACCATGTTCTTGGATTGGAAGAATCAATACTGTGAAAATGACTATACTACCCAAAACAATCTACAGATTCAATGCAATCTCTATCAAACTGCCAATGGCATTCTTCACAGAATTAGAACAAAAAATTTTACAATTTGTATGGAAACACAAAAGACCCCAAATAGCCAAAGCAATCTTGAGAAAGAAAAACGGAGTTGGAGGAATCAGGCTCCCTGACTTCAAACTATACCACAAAGCTACAGTAATCAAGACAGTATGGTACTGGGACAAAAACAGAAATATAGATCAATGGTACAGGATAGAATGACCAGAGATAAACCCACATACATATGGGCACCTAATTTATGACAAAGGAGGCAAGAACATACAATGGAGAAAAGACAGTCTTTTCAATAAATGGTGCTGGGAAAACTGGACAGCTACATGTAAAAGAATGAAATTAGAACACTCCCTAACATCATGCACAAAAATAAACTCTGAATGGATTAAAGACTTAAATGTAATACCAGACACTATAAAACTCTTAGAGGAAAACATAAGAAAAACACTCTTTGACATAAACCACAGCAAGATCTTTTTTTGACCCACTTCCTAGAGTAATGGCAATAAAAACAAAAATAAACAAACGGGACTTAAAAGCTTTTGCACAGCAAAGGAAACCATAAACAAGACAAAAAGACAACCTTCAGAATGGGAGAAAATATTTGCAAATGAAACAACAGGCAAAGGATTAGTCTCCAAAATATACAAAAAGCTCATGGAGCTCAATATCAAAAAAACAATCCAGTTAAAAAATGGGTGGTAGACCTAAATAGACATTTCACCAAGGAAGACATACAGATGGCCAAGAGGCACATGAAAAGTTGCTCAACATCACTAATTATTAGAGAAATGCAAATCAAAACTACAGTGAGGTATCACTTCACGCCGGTCAGAATGGCCATTATCAAAAAATCTAGAAACAATAAATGCTGGAAAGGGTGTGGTGAAAAGGGAACCCTCCTGCACTGTTGGTGAGAATGTAAATTGATAGAACCACTATGGAAAACAGTATGGAGGTTCCTTAAAAAACTAAAAATAGAACTACCATATGACCCAGCAATCTCACTACTGGGCATATACCCTGAGAAAAGCATAATTCAAAAAGAGACATGTACCACAATGTTCATTGCAGCTCTATTTACAATAGCCAGGACATGGAAGCAACCTAAGTGTCCATCAACAGATGAATGGATAAAGCGGATGTGGCACATATATACAATGGAATATTACTCAGCCATAAAAAGAAATGAAGTTGAGTTATTTGTAGTGAGGTGGATGGACCTAGAGTCTGTCATACAGAGTGAAGTAAGTCAGAAAGAGAAAAACAAATACCGTATGCCAACACATATATATGGAATCTAAAAAAAAAAAAAAAAAAGAAAAAAATGGTCTGAAGGACCTAGGGGCAGGACAGGAATAAAGACGCAGATGCAGAGAATGGACTTGAGGACACGGGGAGGGGGAAGGGTAAGCTGGGACGAAGTGAGAGAGTGGCATGGAGATATATACACTACCAAATGTAAAATAGATAGCTAGTGGGAAGCAACCGCATAGCACAGGGAGATCGGCTCAGTGCTTTGAGACGACCTAGAGGGGTGGGATACGGAGGATGGGAGGGAGGCTCAAGAGGGAGGGGATATGGGGACATGAATAAGCATATGGCTGATTCGCTTTTTTGTGCAACAGGAACTAACACAGTATTGTGAAGCAATTATACTCCAATAAAGATCTATTTTTAAAAAATGAGGGGCTTCCCTGGTGGCGCAGTGGTTGAGAGCCCACCTGCCGATGCAGGGGACACGGGTTCGTGCCCCGGTCCGGGAAGATCCCACATGCCACGGAGCGGCTGGGCCCGTGAGCCATGGCTGCTGAGCCTGCGCGTCCGCAGCCTGTGCTCCGCACCGGGAGAGGCCACAACAGTGAGAGGCCTGTGTACCGCCAAAAAAAAAAAAAAAAAAAAAAAGCGGACTAGGGGAATTAAGCACCCAAAGTCACCAAGATTTTATGAGCAGAGCCAGGCTCAGAACGTAGGATCCCCTTACTGTCGCCCAGGGCCTCTGACACAGCTTCTGATGATCTGATTCTCACACAACCTCTGATGATCTTTAGTTCTGTCTGGAGGTCTCAAGGCTGAAAGGATAAAAGTCTGTCTGACCCGTGTCCGGTCTGACCCTTCATCACTTGTGGGATTCCTCAGGCAAAGCCGTGTAAATCAAAATGTTTATTTAAAAGTAAGTTATTTCAAATCAGTTTTAATGCTAATTATTTTAACAATAATTCATACTAATAGTGCATGTGGTGTGGATCATTGGAGTACCCCATAATAAGAAGGACCCTCTGAAGGGTTCCAGGCAACGATTGCGAACCTTCTCTTTGGGTAGGTATCATTTTCAGAAGTAGATGAAAACTCTCAAACTTCTCCCCAGGGGAAAAAAAGCACGCATTTTCTGACAAATTCCATCTTGCCTAATATTTCACGGGGCATACAGACTCCTTGAAGCCCAGCCCTGAACTTGAGATTGTGTTCTATAGCATGTATCTCCTCCCACAGACATCCTGGACAGGACTTTTCATCTACCTTTGACAGAGATCCAGATACCAAAAACTTTATAATTTTGGACATACATCTTTTTATTTTAAACTCCTTTTTATCTAATTAATAGAAATGTAAAACAATGATCACGATTCTCTAAGTTTTTATGTTAGAAAAGGGAATAATAAGGAGAATTGAGTCAAGTAGTCAGTATACATGGGTCCAATAGCAGGGGGGCTTTTGCTCTCATTAGTACCAGGATGACTAAGATCTCCTATCCTAGGCAAAGAGTAAGACGAACAAACCCAACGGATAGCACTTTTTTAAAAAATTATTTATTTTATTTTTGTCTGCGTTGGGTCTTCGTTGCTGCATGCGGGCTTTCTCTAGTTGCGGCGAGCGGGGGCCACTCCTCGTTGCGGTGCATGGGCTTCTCATTGTGGTGCCTTCTCGTATTGTGGAACACGGGCTCTAGGCGCACGGGCTCTAGGCTCGTGGGCTTCTGTAGTTGTGGCACGCGGGCTCAGTGTTGTGGCGCCTGGGCTTTGTTGCTCCGAGGCGTGTCAGATCTTCCCGGACTAGGGCTCGAACCTGTTGTCCCCTGCATTGGCAGGTGGATACTTAACCACTGCGCCACCAGGGAAGCCCCGCAGATAGCACTTTTTGATCACTTACTTTGTGCCCTGTTCTTGATGTTAGCTGCCAATCAAATGGCTCCTGATAATGACCTAGTATAATATTTGTTGTCATCTACTAAGCATTTAAGGTGTGTGAACATCAAAGGTAATTTCATTACAATAAAGTATAGGGAAAAAACATTTTAATTTAATTAGTACAGGGAAATATGCATAATCTGTTTTTCCAAGCCTGGTCAGGATGTGGTGAGAGTTACAGGGTCACGGTAGCAGTTACAACTCTTGTCCCTACCTGCTAGTGCAAGGCTTCCCACTTGCAAATTTCTCTCCAAATACTTCTTCTCCATCCCTGGGAATGTTTGTCTCTGAGGGCTGGTTTTGCGGGACACAGTGTCCTACACGACTTTCTCCACCAGGTGGCAGCACTACATTAGCAGGGACAGCCTTCAATTCACCGAGCCCTCCTCCCAGATTATGACAAAGAATTCCTTTCTCCCCTTTGCATTACTTTTAAAGAGTTCCCAAAGAGACCAAGTTTTACACCATTGTAAAGCAATTATACTCCAATAAAGATGTTAAAAAATAAAAAGAAACCAAGTTTTTTTGTTTTCTTTTTGTTTTTAGAGGATATAACTTTCTCAGCCCCTGTCTCTCCATACGAATCAGACATTAGTCCCCTGAAAGCCAAATCTGAGTCACAGCCATAGGGCTGTATTCAGAATAGCCTTGCCCCTCTAATAGTGAAGTCTTTGCCGCTGGGTCCTTCCAGTCCCTGGGCTGGTTGAGAGCTGGGGAATAAGACAGATCTCAAATGAGTCCTACCTCTTCCCATCCCTAACTATGAGATTTTGAGCAAATTAATCTCAAAACCTCTGTGTCCTCATCTGTAAAATGGAGACAATGATGGTACCCACTTCATCACGCTGGCGTGCAGATTAAGTGAGACTCTATCATAGTCCCTGGCACATGGAATGCATTGATCAGTGTTAGCACTTATTATAAACATATATACCCACAAAAAAGATATAAATTATTAACAGGGATTATTTCTGGTGGCGGGATCAGAGCGGATTTTTAATTTCTTCTTTGTTTTCCATATTCTTTTCACTAGGCATGTATTGTTTTTATAAGCAGGGAAAAAAGGCAATTAAAATATGATAGACTGTTAACTCAAGTTCCTGATGATTCCACTGAAACGTTGAAATACTTTCTCCACTGCTCAATGAGCTCTGGAGGGCTGGACCTATGTCTTATCTACTTTGGTATCTTTAACATTAAATATATCATTTGATGCCCAGTAGGTAGTCAATACTCATTTCCTGAACAAAATCTCCATGGTAATTGCTTCAGATTTTAATTTCTCAGTGTAACTGGACATCTTTTCCTTCTTCATGAATTTTTTTTCTTACTTAGGTCCAATTTCGAATCCTTTTACGAATTTAATTGAATCCTCTCCAAATTCTCCCCATCAAAATTCCTCTTAGGGCTTCCCTGGTGGCGCAGTGGTTGAGAGTCTGCCTGCTGATGCAGGGGACACGGGTTCGTGCCCCGGTCCGGGAAGATCCCACATGCTGCGGAGTGGCTGGGCCCGTGAGCCATGGCCGCTGAGCCTGCGGGTCCGGAGCCTGTGCTCCACAACGGGAGAGGCCACAACAGTGAGAGGCCCGCATACCACAAAAAAAAAAAAAAAATTCCTCTTAGACTGTTGAGTTGTTTTCAGGTGAGTTTTCAGAAAGCCTTTCACCTGAGCTCCACACAACTTTTACCAGGAAGGGATATGGATGCGGTCACTGAGTTGGGATCAATCTTTTTAGTAGCTAAACAAAGACACAAGGGCTGTTTCCTTCTTGCGAGAGCACAGGAATCACAACTAACTGCTGAACAATCATCGACAGGAAGACACTGGAACCCACCAAAAAAGATACCCTGCATCCAAAGACAAAGAAGAAGCTGCAATGAGACGGTAGGAGGGGTACAATCACAATAAAATCAAATCCCATAACCACTGTGTGGGTGACTCACAAACTAGAGAACACTTATACCACAGAAGTCCACCCACTGCAGTGAAGGTTCTGAGCCCCACATCATCCCAACCTGGGGGTCCAGCAATGGGAGAAGGAATTCCTAGAGAATCAGATTTTGAAGCCTAGTGGGATTTCATTGCAGGACTTTGACAGGACTGGGGGAAAAGGACATTTCACTCTTGGAGGGCACACACAAAGTAGTGTGCACATCGGGACCCAGGGGAAGGAGCAGTGACCCCATAGGAGACTGAACCAAACATACCTGCTAGTGTTGGAGGGTCTCCTGCACAGGCAGGGGTTGGCTGTGGCTCACCGTGGGGACAAGGACACTGGCAGCAGAACTTCTGGGAAGAACTCACTCCTTGGCATGAGCCCACCCAGAGTCTGCCATTAGCCCCACCAAAGAGCCAGGTAGGCTCCAGTGCTGGGTCATCTCAGGCTAAACAACCAACAGGGAGGGAACCCAGCCCCAACCATCAGCAGACAAGCGGATTAAAGTGTTGCTGAGCTCTGCCCACAAGAGCAACACCCACTTCTACCCACCACCAGTCGTTCCCATCAGGAAGCTTGCACAAGCCGCTTAGATAGCCTCATCCACCAGAGGGCAGACAGCAGAAGCAAGAAGAACTACAATTCTGTAGCCTGTGGAATGAAAACCACATTCACAGAAAGATAGACAAAATGAAAAGGCAGAGGACTAGGTACCAGATGAAGGAACAAGACAAAACCCCAGAAAAACAACTAAATGAAGTGGAGATAGGCAACCTTCCAGAAACAGAATTCAGAATAATGATAGTGAAGATGATCCAGGACCTCAGAAAAAGAATGGAGGCAAAGATCAAGAAGATGCAAGAAATGTTTAACAAAGACCTAGAAGAATTAAAGAACAAATAGATAGAAGAAATAAAGAACAAACAAACAGAGATGAATGATACAATAACTGAAATGAAAAATACACCAGAAGGAATCAATAGCAGAATAACTGAGGCAGAAGAACGGATAAGTGACCTGGAAGACAGAATGGTGGAATTCACTGCTGTGGAACAGAATAAAGAAAAAAGAATGAAAAGAAATGAAGACAGCCTAAGAGACTTCTGGGACAACATTAAGTGCACCAACATTCACATTGGGGTCCCAGAAGGAGAAGAGAGAGAGAAAGGACCAGAGAAAATATTTGAAGAGATTATAGTCAAAAACTTCCCTAACATGGGAAAGGAAATAGCTACGTAAGTCCAGGAAGCACAGAGAGTCCCAGGCAGGATAAACCCAAGGAGAAACATGCCAAGACACATGGTAATCAAATTGACAAAAATTAAAGACAAAGAAAAATTATTAAAAGCAACAAAGGAAAAATGACAAATAACATACAAGGGAACTCCCATAAGGTTAACAGCTGATTTCTCAGCAGAAACTGTACAAGCCAGAAGGGAGTGGCATGATATATTTAAAGTGATGAAAGGGAAGAACCTACAACCAAGATTACTCTACCCGGCAAGGATCTCATTCAGATTCTACAGAGAAATCAAAAGCTTTACAGACAAACAAAAGCTAAGAGAATTCAGCACCACCAAACCAGCTCTACAACAAATGCTAAAGGAACTTTTTAAAGTGGGAAACACAAGAGGAGAAAAGGACCTACAAAAACAAACCCAAAACAATTAAGAAAATGGTAATAGGAATATACATATTGATAATTACCTTAAATGTGAATGGATTAAATGCTCTAACCAAAAGACACAGGCTCACTGAATGGATACAAAAAAAAGACCCATATATATGCTGTCTACAAGAGACCCACTTCAGACCTAGGGACACATACAGACTGAAAGTGAGGGGATGGAAAAAGATATTCCATGCAAATGGAAATCAGAAGAAAACTGTAGCAGCAATACTCATATCAGATAAAATAGACTTTAAAATAAAGAATGCTACAAGAGACAAGAAGGACACTACATAATGATCAAGGGATCAACCCAAGACGAAGATATAACAATTATAAATATATATGCACCCGACATAGGAGCACCTCAATACATAAGGCAAATGCTAACAGCTACAAAAGAGGAAATGGACAGTAACACAATAATAGCGGGGGACTCTTAACAGCTCACTTACACAATGGACAGATCATCCAGACAGAAAATTAATAAGGAAACACAAGCTTTAAATGACACAATAGACCAGATAGATTTCATTGATACTTATAGGACATTCCATCCGAAAACAGCAGATTACACTTTCTTCTCAAGTGCACACGGAACATTCTCCAGGATAGATCTCATCTTGGATCACAAATCAAGCCTCAGTAAATTTAAGAAAATTGAAATCATATGAAGCAACTTTTCTGACCACAATGCTGTGAGATTAGAAATCAATTACAGGGAAAAAAACGTAAAAAACACAAACATATGGAGGCTAAAGAATACGTTACTAAATAACCAAGAGATCACTGAAGAAATCAAAGAGGAAATCAAAAAATACCAAGAGACAAATGACAATGAAAACACGACGATCCAAAACCTATGGGATGCAGCAAAAGCAGTTCTAAGAGGGAAGTTTATAGCAATACAATCCTACCTCAAGAAACAAGAAAAATCTCAAATAAACAATCTAACCTTACATCTAAAGGAACTAGAGAGAGAAGAACAAACAAAACCCAAAGTTGGTAGAAGGAAAGAAATCATCGAGATCAGAGCAGAAATAAATGAAACAGAATCACAGAAAACAACAGCAAAGATCAATAAAACTAAAAGCTTGTTCTTTGAGAAGATAAACAAAATTGATAAACCTTTAGCCAGACTCATTAAGAAAAAGAGGGAGAGGTTGGAAATCAATAAAATTAGAAATGAAAACAGAGAAGTTACAACGGACACTGCAGAAATACAAAGCATCATAAAGACTACTACAAGCAACTCTATGCCAATAAAATGGACAACCTGGAAGAAATGCACAAATTCTTAGAAAGGTATAACCTTCCAAGAATGAACCAGAAAGAAATAGAAAATATGAACAGACCAATCACAAGTAATGAAATTGAAACTGTGATTAAAAATCTTCCAACAAACAAAAGTCTAGGACCAGATGGCTTCACAGGTGAATTCTATCGAACATTAGGAGAAGAGCTAACACCCATCCTTCTCAAACTCTACCAAAAAATTGCAGAGGAAGAAACACTCTGAAACTCATTCCACAAGGCCACCATCACCCTGATACCAAAACCACACAGAGATACTACAAATAAAGAAAATTACAAACTAATATCACTGATGAATATAGATGCAAAATATCCTCAACAAAATACTAGCAAACAGAATCCAACAAGACATTGAAAGGATCATACACCATGATCAAGTGGGATTTATCCCAGGGATGCAAGGATTCTTCAATATATACAACTCAATCAACGTGATACATCATATTAACAAATTGAAGAATAAAAACCACATGATCATCTCAATAGATGCAGAAAAAGCTTTTGACAAAATTCAACACCCATTTATGATAAAAACCCTCCAGAAAGTGGGCATAGAGGGAACCTAACTCAACATAATAAAGGCCATATATGACAAACCCACAGCAAACATCATTCTCAATGGTGAAAAACTGAAAGCATTTCCTCTAAGATCAGGAACAAGACAAGGATGTCCACTCTCACCACTCTTAGTCAACATAGTTTTGGAAATCGTAGCCATGGCAATCAGAGAAGAAAAAGAAATAAAAGGAATACAAATTGGAAAAGAAAATGTAAAACTTTCACTTTGCAGATGACATGATACTATACATAGAAAATCCTAAAGATGCCACCAGAAAACTACTAGAACTAATCAATGAATTTGGTAAGGTTTCAGGATACAAAATTAATGCATGGAAATCTCTTGCATTCCTCTATACTAACAATGAAAATCAGAAAGAGAAATTAAGGAAACAATCCTATTCACCATTGCAACAAAAATAATAAACCACCTAGGAATAAACCTACCTAAGGAGGTAAAAGACCTGTACTCAGAAAACTATAAGACACTGATGAAAGAAATCAAAGATGACACAAACAGATGGAGAGATATACCATGCTCTTGGATTGGAAGAATCAATATTGTGAGAATGACTATACTGCCCAGAGCAATCTACAGATTCAGTGCAATCCCTATCAAATTACCAATGGCATTTTTTACAGAACTAGAATTAAAAATCTTAAAATTTGTATGGAGACACAAAAGAACCCAAATAGCCAAAGCAATCTTGAGGGGAAAAATACGGAGCTGGAGGAATCAGACTTCCTGACTTCAGACTATAGTACAAAGCTACAGTAATCAGGACAATACGGTACCAGCACAAAAACAGAAATATAGATCAATGGAACAGGATAGAAAGCCCAGAGATAAACCCACACACCTATGGTCAACTAATCTATGACAAAGGAGGCAAGGACATACAATGGAGAAAAGACAGTATCTTCAATAAGTGGTGCTGGGAAAACTGGACAGCTACTTGTAAAAGAATGAAATTAGAAAACTCCTTAACCCTATACACAAAAATAAACTCAAAGTGGATTAGAGACCTAAATGTAAGACCGGACATTATAAAACTCTTAGAGGAAAACATAGGCAGAACACTCTTTGACATAAATCACAGCAAGATCTTTTTTGAGCCACCTCCTCGAGTAATGGAAATAAAAACAAAAATAAACAAATGGGACCTAATGAAACTTAAAAGCTTTTGCACAGCAAAGGAAACTATAAACAAGACGAAAAGACAGCCCTCAGAATGGGAGAAAATATTTGCAAACAAATCAATGGACAAAGGATTAATCTCCAAAATATATAAACAGCTCATACAGCTCAATATTTAAAAAAACAAACAATCCAATCAAAAAATGGGCAGAAGACCTAAAGAGACATCTCTCCAAAGAAGACATACAGATGGCCAAGAAGCACATGAAAAGCTGCTCAACATCACTAATAATATATTAGAGAAATGCAAATCAAAAGTGCAATGAGGTATCACCTCACACCAGTTAGAATGGGTATCATCAGAAAATCTACAAACAACAAATGCTGGAGAGGGTGTGGAGAAAAGGGAACCCTCTTGCACTGTTGGTGGGAATGTAAATTGATACAGCCACTATGGAGAACAGTATGGAGGTTCCTTAAAAAACAAAAAATAGAATTACCATATGACCCAGTAATCCCACTACTGGGCATATACGCAGAGAAAACCATAATTCGAAAAGACACATGCACCCTAATGTTCATTGCAGCACCATTTACAATAGCCAGGTCATGGAAGCAACCTAAGTGTCCATCGACAGATGAGTGGATAAAGCAGATGTGGCACAAATATACAATGGACCATTACTCAGCCCTAGAAAGGAATCAAATTGGGTCATTTGTAGAGACGTGGATGGATCTAGAGACTGTCATACAGAGTGAAGTAAGTCAGAAAGAGAAAAACAAATATCGTATATTAATGTATAGATATGGAATCTAGAAAAATGGTACAGATGAACCGGTTTGCAAGGCAGAAATAGACACGGAGATGTAGAGAACAAACGTATGGACACCAAGGGGGGAAAGTGGCAGGGTGGGTGGTGGTGGTGGGATGAATTGGGAGATTGGGATTGACATGTATACACTAATATGTATAAAATAGTTAACTAATAAGAACCTGCTGTATTAAAAATAAATAAATAAAATGAAATTTTAGAAAAAGACATCAGGGCCAGGGTAACCTAGATCATGCAAAAAGATTTTAAAAGGAAATAGACTTTTCGAGAAACGTATCATATTTTAACTTGAAATCCATGGTGAAGAGGGTGGTTGTCTTTTACCTAGGGTAAAGAGTGAAGGGTTATTGATGATAAAGCTTGGCTGTTGCTCTCCTTTGGTTCCTTTGATCTTCACTTTGCATGAGTGGAACTGTCAGGATCTCTCTAGAGAGGACAGGTTCCGGCACAATACTGCACCGGCATTTCTTCTAGTGAAGCAAAAGCCAAATAGATGACATCAGGCTTTGGCAGCTGATTTTAGTTCTTTCCTCACATTGTTGATAAACCTTAGGTCCTCTCTTTCCAGGGAATTTGAATCTGATGGGGAGTCCAAAGATGATTATCACTGAGCCACCTGCAGCAGGGCCTCTGAGAGACATGGAAACTCTACAGCAGTCCCAGTCTCGATATTCAATCCCTCTTTTGACCCCTCGATCTACACTAGATTCTTCTTCGATTAAGATGTCCAAACACTTAGACTCCTAACTGGGTCTTAAAATATTCTAAGCCAGGCTTGGGTCCAGGGCCCACGTGGAGGTGGTGAGGGGTGTTGAGATGTGACAAGATGTGGCGATGGTGGCCCTGTCACTGACAGCTGCATGAAGACCATGTGAAAGGTGGAGGGAGAAAGGAAAGTTGGGTGCTTGCACACATTGGTCAGGCTGGTTTCTGTCCCCAGTAACCTAAGATTTCAGTTGACATGATGCCAAAGCAGGGCTGTGTTCCCTTTGGCCCCTGCACCTGAGCCCCCGATCTTGGCAGGAATGTGAAGAAGCTCTTGCCCCCTCTGCCATGCTCTTGCATCTCACCTGGGCATGTGGCCCCCTGACAAAACAGCTGTCTCTGCTGCCTGGCAGCTCCTCTCTGCAGACGGCTCAAACCTGGTCCTTGTGAGGCTGAAGTGCAGACACTGTCTTTCCACCCTCTGTCTCTGCCCCCAGGCAGTAGGACATAAATGTCCTCTCTCAGCATTTAGTCAACAAAGGAATAAATAAGTGAAAGTCAAATCATGCAAGTCTCCTTGACAGAAGCCAAGTATCTCTGGGTTGCCAAACTTGCCCTGACACGCCTGAGCTGAGAAGCAAAGGCCGATCAAACTCACATCTAAAACCCTGGATCATAAGGAAAATTCCAGCTAACAGGGAACGTTGCCCTGACCCCTCCCCTATGATGCTTCAGCAAAGAGCTGGTCTGGGAAAAACTCTACTCGTTCAAAGACGAGTCAGCAAAAAGGAAGCTGCAAAGGATCTCTCCAAGCAGAGGAAAGGGATAGGAAAAGCAAGTGGCAAATGCAGAATCCTCACCAGAAGCACTGCCTTAGAGCAGACAAGAGCTGTAACCAAACAACTGCCAGGCATTTTAAAAAACTTAATGAAATGGTTGCCTCTAAGAAGACAGAGTACAGGGAAAAGATGGTGAGACATCTGGAGGAGAAACATGAGCCCAGGAAAAAAAAAGTGGAAAAAGAAAAGAAAGTAGAAATTAGCCCAAGGAAGGAAAAACACTGCAGAAAATGTTGTAAGGACATAGAGGGCAGGAATAACAAAAAGTCAGCAAAACGAAATGGAAATAAAGGAGTTTAAAAGAATTAGATAGGCAAAGACACCTGATGTTTATTAACTGATTAAGCACCTATGATGTACCAGGCATTATTCTAGGCACTAGTGTAGCAGAGCAAAACTTGCCCCCCGCCCAAAATATCTCTTTGCCATGCATATTATTTTGAGCTGAAAACAATCAAGGCCCAAAAGACTCAGGAAGAGACTTTGATCTTCTCCTTAACTGTCTGAAAGAATTCAGATAGAGGCCCTGTTCCTGGAATAGAGCTATCACCAGGGATATCTGCAAAGAATATGGGCCAGGTATGGTGCGGGGAACTCAGCAGGGCCTAGAGATCAGAGTCCACTCTGTGTCCCATGGTGTCTGTGGCTCAGCAAACATCTGGTTACCAAACAGTTGCTTTTCCATCTCCATATGAATTGCCTTCCTCCCCTCTGTAGTCCCAAACCACTTCCCCCAACATGTCTTTTGTCTTTAGCTGAAGATAGTACTTAAGGTGAGGGTTTCACTCATTTTGGAGAGCCACTCAGTCTTCCTGGGGCTCACCCATGTATACATGTTATTAAACTTTTGTTTGATTTTCTCCTGTTAATCAGTCTCATGTCAATTTAACTCCTACACCAGCCAGAAGAACCTAAAAGGGTAGAGGAACATTTCTCCCTCCCCAACTCTGGGAATACAGCAGCTCCATAACTGACACTGGCCAGGCCCTTACGGCCCTTGGAACAAAATTAGGTCTTGTCTTCAGCTTTCTACACCATCTACAGTCGAAAATGCAAAGACCACTGTCGAAGGATCAAGGGAATGGAAAGTGCCCACTGAACTGAGAAGGTATCTTGAGACAAAAAAATAAGGCAGGCAGCTCCATATAATCAATGGATCAGTTGATTATAGGGTAACTTACTCACAGGGTTGGATCTGGATCAGGTGGACAACAATCCAGAGCATTTACAGCTGCGCTCCATACCACCAAGGGGCCACGGGGACAATTTTGTAGTTAACCTAAGTTATGGGGATAGGTGCTTGGAAACAGGACATGCATTCCTAAGGCAAGATTTATGAATGGGTAATTAGTCTCATGGGTGCTGGGAATAGGTCAGCAAAGGTTTTCATCATTGTTTGGGGACAAACTGAGCATAGAGGCCACCTGGTCTTAATGATTATTAAACAGTATCTACTAACTACAAAGCCCTTGATGACACAGAAGTGATCTACTGGACAGTACAGTCCTGGGTAGGGTCGGCAGAAGGAAAGGAAACTGTAAGGTCTCAAGATGGGGTCAGTTATGCTAATAGCCATACAACCACCCAACAGAGAATCCATAGTCAAGGTATTCCATGGGCCTCTCCTGCTCCCTCCCATTGACAGGCATCTGGTATGACCCAGCATTTGAATAGCCTCCTCAAAAATGAACTTTCCCTGGGCTTCCCTGGTGGTGCAGTGGTTGAGAGTCTGCCTGCTAAAGCAGGGGACGCGGGTTCTTGCCCTGGTCCAGGAGGATCCCACATGCCACAGAGCGGCTGGGCCTGTGAGCCATGGCGGCTGAGCCTGCACGTCCGGAGCCTGTGCTCCACAACGGGAGAGGCCACAACAGTGAGAGGCCTGCATACCGCCAAAAAAAAGAACTTTCCCAAGATTTCTAACTTTACCTTGTCATCTCCTCCAAACCTTGGTCA
The DNA here is from genome assembly GCF_949752795.1 of Hyperoodon ampullatus. NCBI lineage: Eukaryota > Metazoa > Chordata > Mammalia > Artiodactyla > Ziphiidae > Hyperoodon > Hyperoodon ampullatus. The sequence continues at coordinate 62,933,128 of NC_136922.1, forward strand.
CTGTTATGGGCTGAATTGTGTCCCCCCCACCACAGTTTATAGGATGAAGCTCTAATCTCCCCAATGTGACTGTCTTTGGAGATATGGCCTTTAGGGAGCTAATTAAGGTTAAATGAGGTCATAAGGGTGGGGCCCTGATCCAATACGACTGGTGTCCTTATAAGAAGAGGAAGAGACACAGGAATGGGTGCACACACAGAAGAGGCCAGGTGAGGACACTTTGAGAAGGAAGCCAGCTACAGGCCGGGAAGAGGCTCCTAGCTGAAACTGAATTTGTGGCACCTTGATCGTGGACCCCTAGCCTGCAGAACTGTGAGAAAGTAAATGTCTGTGATTGAAGCCACCCAGCCTGTGGTATTTTATTACTACAGCTCAAGCAATCTATGTAATACAGATGCCCAGAGAGGGACCATCTCCTCTTTTTGCTTCCTGGGTAATGATCAGAACAAAAGTGGTGGTGAGCCATATAAGCTTATTTTAAAATTTTGAGATTCTACCCTGACCATTCCTAGGCATGATGCTTCCTTTTTTGCCCTAGATGCAACACCAGGCCAGGCTGGTGTGTACCCTCCTGGTGGCAGATCAACCAAAAAGGGACTGAGGGGATCCAAACTGAATTCTGGTTCAGCCATGTAGATTCTCTATTTGGCTTGAGGTGGTCCTAGAGCATAAAGATAATAGCTACTTGGTCTACTTGGTTGAGAGCCCTGCTTGGGGCTCCTCCTGGAGCAGCCCATGTAAGCACTCTTATGGGTCTCCGTGAATTTGGTAAAAATGCCCTTGTCCCTCTCGTATGTGACCCTTCTGGATGGAAGGTCTGGGCAGGTTGTGGGGATGATTGAAGGAAAGATGAAGGTATAGGCACTGGAACAGGGTATGCCAATTTTGCAGTGGTAGAGCAAGAACAATAACCCTGGCATCCATGGAGGGCACGCCTTGGACCCTGGAGCTGTTGAGTTGCAGGGTCAGGGGTGCAATTAATGGCTCCTTGTCACAAGACCTGGCACAGTCACACTGTCTGCCTAGACCAGGCAGCAGCTATTACTACAACCTGCCCTTCTGTGGGGTTTGTCATCCTGGTCTGAATACAATGAAAATAGGAAAATTCATGTGGGCACGGCCGCTTCTAAAGTAGCCTTCTGTCCCTGATGCTGCCAGGCGCAGCCCCAGTCACGCCTCCCAGAGCCCCCCTCATACTGCTCAAACACCCGGACTGGTACAACCTCATCTCTATCTGATGGACACAAAATTCGCAGGCTCCTTCTGATGCCCAACTTGTTATGCCATATGTGGCAATCAAGGCTGCAACAACTTGGTGACCTGTTTATGTTCCTATCCAAACCACCACAGTGGTGACCCAAATCAAACTGAACAACTAATCCCAAACTGGAGTGACCTATGCCCCCTTGGATTATTTCTTTGTATGTGAGGGAGAATGGGTCACAGAATGTCTTTCCAATGGGGTCTGAGTCTCAGCCCTGGAAAAGGCCTTCTCCAAGGTGCTTTCTTCCTTGGGTACTCCTTCAGTCCTAGACCCACTCTTCCTGTACATTTTTTTTTCTGTTGCGGTAAAATGAACATAAATTGTACACTTAAAATGGTTAAAATGGTAAACTTTGTGTCATTATGATGACATTCATGACATTGGATTAACCATCACCATTACCTATTTCCAGACTTTTCCATCACCCCAAACTGAAACTCTGTACCCATTAAGCAATAACTCCCCATTCCCTCTCCATCAGCCCCTGGTAACCTCTACTCTTCTTTCTGTTTCCATGAATTCACCTCATATAAGTGGAACGATATGATATTTGTCCTTTTGTGCCTGGCTTATTTCACTTAGCAAAACGTTTTCAGGGTTCATCCATGTTGGTGCATGTGTCAGAATTTCCTCCCTTTCTTTGGCAGAATAATATTCTGTTGTATGTATATACCACATTTCGTTTATCCATTTATCTCTTTCTGTGCTCTTCAGAGTTCTTTACCCTTTAGTGGTTAACCCTCTGTTATCAGTTAATAATTATTCATATTAAATTTTCCTTGTTCACATAGTGTAGTTCCTGTCTCCTGACTTGGGACCCTGACCGACACACCTGCCTTTGGGAACTGCCTTTCTCTTCTCACTCAGTGTGACTTTGATGGGGCCAACCATGGAACCTTGTTTCCCTCATCATGAATCATACTGCCCCATCAATCTAGTAATGGTGATGAGTTTCAGGGCAGGAACACCACCCAATCAATGCCAATCAGAATCCTTCCCCAGGATGGATGGGTGAATATGGGAATCACTACGGGATTGCTTCTCTGGAGTTCTTGCAGCCACATTCCCAGACACGTACAGGAGGCTTATCTTGTGGTAGGATAATCTGAGACCAATATACAAAGAGAACTAGAGATGGAACTGAGAAATGAAGAGGTGTCTGATATGCCTAGAGGCAGTATAGCTGGAGAAGAAGGTCAGAATTTAAGGAAGTGGGGGAGTCAATAAGAATAGTGAGAAAGGGCAGCCAGACAGCAGAGGAAACATCAGGAGCTGGTGGTATCCTGCTATTGTGATCAAGACAGGATCTTTCCTTTTTCTTCTTTTTTTTTTAACATCTTTATTGGAGTAGGTGTTGTGTTAGTTTCTGCTGTATAACAAAGTGAATCAGCTATATGTATACATATATCCCCATATCCCCTCCCTCTTGCATCTCCTTCCCACCCTCCATATCCCACGCCTCTAGGTGGTCACAAAGCACCGAGCTGATCTCCCTGTGCTATGCAGCTGCTTCCCACTAGCTATCTATTTTACATTTGGTAGTGTATATATGTCCATGCCACTCTCTCACTCCGTCCCAGCTTACCCTTCCCCCTCCCTGTGTCCTCAAGTCCATTCTCTACGTCTGTGTCTTTATTCCAAGACAGGATCTTTTAAGAGAAAGGAGGGGGTGGGAGTTCCCTGGTGGTCCAGTGGCTAGGAGTTGGGCTTTCACTGCCATGGGCCTGGGGTTCAATCCCTGGTTGGGGAACTGAAATCCCGCAAGCCACGCAGCATAGCCAAAAAAAAAGAAAAAAAGAGAGAGAAGGAAGGGGGTTAAAAAATGGGCTGGAGAACGGCCCCTGGACTGGGCGCTAGCTGATGGTGGACCCCAGTGAGAGCAGTGTGGGCAGAGCACCCTGGTTTAGCACCGTGGGCCTCTCCCTGTCTCTGGGACCCTCGAGGGCCCTGGTCTCAGGCCATGCTTGCTGCTCCTTAAAGGTGCTCTCAAGCTTCCCCAGCTCATCCTTTTGACCAAGTCTGACTGATTCTTCCAAACTCAGCTCGAGCTCAGCTCTTCAGAGAGACCCAGCAGGCCAGCTTCTTGATCCCAAAGAGGAGGAGCGATTCCCGCGGCACTCGGTGTGTTCTTTCTTCGGTCAATCACTTATCACGCTGTTGCCTTCGCAGGCTTGTCTCCTGCTCCAGCCTGTGGACTCCTTTAAACCAGGGACTTTGGTTTATACATCTCTGTGTTCCAAGCACTCAGCACAGGGCCTGGCCTTGAAAGGAGCTCAGTGCACACAAATGGATCAATGTCTGCAGGGGCGCACTTGTGATTCTTCTGTGAGAGGAGAATGCGATCTGGTTGCCATGGTGCTGAGAGAGAGATTTCTCCACCTGCTGTTTTCAAAAGGAACAAGTCACAGTGAGCTGACTGCATTTGGGCATCTGGCCAGCAGGATCTGCAGAATCCAGCAGGATGGATGCCGTGCTAACCCTGAGATGGCCGAAACACTTTTCCAGCTCTGCAGACCTTTCTGCCCTTTTCTCCCAGGCAGGTAAGCTGTCAAGTACCAACAAAGAATTGCCTTCTTTCTGTCCTTGGCAGATTTAAAGGGCTCCTCTTTGGCCAATATTCCCTTAGCTCTCATGGCAGTTTTTTCTCTCCCCTTGCACTGTTCTTTCTACCTCCTTGCCCACTGCTACCCTAAGACAGGGGCTTCCAAACTATAGCCTGTGGGCCAAATCCTCAGAGGACCTCAGTCTTTTCCTAAAGGCTGTCTTCACCTGATTGGATGAGGCCCACCCACGTGGTGGAGATTTACTTTACTCGAAGTCGACTGATTTAAATGTTAATCTCATCTAAAAAATTCCTTCATAGCCATATCCAGATGTGTCTGACCAAATATCTGGACACTGTGGCCTAGCCAAGGTGACATAAAATTAAACATCACACTGTATGACCCAGTGCTGGTCAACGGGATATCAGCAGAAATTGTTGAGCAGGGAGGGCTCCTGAAGAGGGAGGCAGCTATGCTTGCCCACGTCCTGTTATTTCTTCCTCATCCTCCCTGCCCAAGAGGTGAGCCTGGTGATTGGCACTTCACGAGCCATCTTGAACTCACCCTGGAAAAGTCAAGAGAAGCTCAAAGAACTCAGTCCCAATATCCTCAAGCCTTGCATCTGCCCTGGACTTGTCACCTTTGGGCTTCTTCTTAGATGAGAGAAAAATAGAGCACTGTGTTATCATGCCTGTTTTTCATGTCTCTGTTACTTGCGGCCAGAAGCAATTCCTGACTAATACTCTCTGCTTCTTGGCCATTCAGACCTCTCTCAGGTCTGAGCATTCTTGAGCCTGGCCCCCAGGCTCCCACTGAGACTCCCGGATGCCCTTCCAGTAGGTGTCCTGTCATTTGGGCTAGCCTGAATGGGATCTTGTTTGTATCCAAGAACTCTCCCCGGTATAAAGCATAAGCCAGGTGGGAAGGACTAAGGGGATTAGGGGCATGATGGGGGTGAGGGGGCAGTGGAGATGAAAGAAAATGTTCCAGGTAGAGATATGAGTATGTGCAGAGGCCAAAGGTGAAAGACCATGCCTCCTGCAGGATAGTAAGGCTGGATCATAGAGTGCAAGGGAGGACTGGCTAGAGTGAGGCTGAGAGATAGGCTATGGTGAGAATGGATTTTCACCCCAAGGGTAAGGGGAGTCGTGGGCAGGTTTTATGTGTGTATGTATAGGTCACATGACCATATTTCCAAACTGGGAAGCTCACTGTAATTGTAGCAAGGAGAAAGGATTACAAGGGGCCAGTCTGAAGACAGCAACCTGTTGCAGGGATGCAGGTAGGGAATGATGGAGGCAGTGGGGAAAGAAGAAACTAATTTTAGAGAGGTTTGGAGATAAAAGAGTCAAGAACTATATTTGGAGGGTAAAGGAGAAAAAGATGTCAAGTTCAGAATCAAGAATTCTGTCCTGATGAATGGATAAAGAAGATGTGGTATATATACACGATGCAGTATTACTCAGCCATAAAAAAGAATGAAATATTGCCATTTGCAATAACATAAGTGGACTTATAGAATATCACACTAAGTTAAGTAAGACAAAGAAGGACAAGATTATATGATATCACTTATACATGGAATCTAAAAAATAATATGACTGAATTTATTGACAAAACAGACACAGACTCACAGAAAACAAACTTATGGTTACCAAAGGGGAAAGGTGGGGGGAGGGATAAATTAGGAGTTTGGGATTAACATACACACACGACTGTATATAAAATAGACAAATAACAAGGATTTACTGTATAGCACAGGGAACTCTACTCAGTATCTTATAAACTTACAATGGAAAAGAATTTGGAAAAATATATATATATATACACAACTGAATCACTTTGCTGTACACCTGAAACTAACATAATACTGTAAATCAACTATACGCCAATAAAAAAAAGAATTCTATCTTGAGCACCCAGATGGATACCATTTTTTCCCTCCAGCAGGCAGTTTATCATCCTCACACCACACCCCTGTACCTGTGGAAGTGTTCTCGGACCAAAGAACACACCATCTCTCATCTCTCCCCTGGAGTCACAATGGTCACAGCCTTTCAGATGGTCTCAGGCTGCATCATCAAAGGTATTGAGTTCAGAACAAGGCAGGTGATGCTCCTGCCCTCTTGACTCTGGTTAGAACATATACCAGGTGTATTGTGTCTAGTCTTGGTCCCTAACCACAAAGAGAAGTTTAACAACTGGAGCTTGTCCAGGTAAGGCGACGGTCAGGAAACCACAGCAATGAGCACGCTCTGAGGGACTGGGGACCAGACAACTTTTAAGGGGATGAGCCTCCTGTGTGTAAATGTCTAAAGGCGGAGGGAGCAGAGGGTTCTGGGTGGCCCTAGGACATAGCAAGGACTGCTGGGCCGAAGCTGTAGGGATGCAGATTTTTGCAACATAAAAACCTTCTCTGGGTCAGAGTTGCCCCGTGTGGACAGGAAGCCTGGGGACGGAATGAACAGCCCATCCTGAGAGGGGTCTGGAGGGCAGCCGAGGGGTTCCCCCTCCCAGATGCCAGGGACATGTGGAACAGGGACCACAGCTCAAATGCCCACAGGTGCCAGGTGAGGCACTCGGTGGAGCGGTCCAGCTAAAGGTACAAAAATTCAAAATGAAAACCAATGGCAGCAACAGCAAACACTGTGCATATGGAACAAAGTCTGCTGCAGAGGTGGGACTGAGTGGATGCACAGCCTCTGCCCAGGAATGTGGGGTGGCGTGTATTATTTCCTGGGGCTGCCATAACCAAGTACCCCCAAACTGGGTGGCTTCAGAGAAACTTATCATCTCTCAGTTCTGGAGGCTAGAAGTCCAAAATCAAAGTGATGGTGGGGTCGTGCTCCCTCTGAAGCTTCTGAGGAAGGATCCTTCCAGCTTCTAGCAGCCCCAGGTGTTTCTTGGCTTCTGGCAGCATGACTCCAATCTCTGCCTCCGTCTCCACGTGGCCATCTTCCCCCTGTGCTTCCCTCTTCTTACAGACACCAGTCACATTGGAGTAGACGTCCACCCTCCTCCAGTAGGAACGCATCTTAACTTAATGAGTTACACCTGCCCTGATCCTATTTCCAAATGAGGTCATATTCTGAGGTGACCTTGTCTTTTTGAGGGACACAATTCAAACCATAACTGGGAGTCTGAGGTCCCGTCCAGCTGGAGACATGTCAACCTAGAGGTAGCCGCTAGCTTTGGTGAATTTGTGTGGTTTTACTGTCTTGTCTTCCCAGCTTGCGTAAGCTTTCTCCTCCCCACCTAACTGGCAAGGCCAGAGCCCCACTGATATTTAGGGACTGACCCACCCTCTCTCCGCCGGACAGGTGTAGAGGGTCGGGATGCCTTAAGGAAGGGCTGAGAAGGGGCTCCAGGGTTTCCCTGAAGTCACTCTCTGGGGCCTGGATCTCTGGTGCTCAGAACTCTGGCTCAGAGGCTACTTCCTGCACAAAGGCCCCAGAAGGCTGGGCCTGCATAGGGCTGTCACAGCGCTCACTCTGCTTAGCTGCTGGTTTGTGGGGAGATGCTCCCCTCTGCTGGGCAGAGGGAAATCTGCTGTCCTTCCATTTCTTAGGGGTTTGTCTCCCTAAGTCACAAGTTCACAAACCCATAGTAAACACAGTCAGGGGCCAGAGGTCAGCAGGGCCAGTTCCCCCATTTTTCAGTGGGGGAGATTGAGGCTGGAGAGGGGAAAGGCCTTGTCTAAGGCCACACAGAGACCAGACATGTGCCGCTTCCCTCCCACACCAAGGTCTGGGAAGCATCTCTTAGGATCCTGGAGGCGCGGGCTGGAAGGAAGCCAGGGTGGGGCTCCTGGGAAGTCTGCATACAGCTGAGCTCGGAGGAAAAATGGCCAGATAAGGAGAAGGCAAAGAAGGTGGGCACCTTACTTCAAGTACAGGCATCAGAAAGCTGGACAGATACTGACCCGGCGAAGAGAACCAGGATCGCCAGTCAGTCCACTCACTCTGGATGATTCTCCATCAGCCTGTGTGAGTGATCCCAGCATAGCCTAACTCCATACTCCTAAGAAGTCATGTACATACAGAACTTTTGTAAATCAGATGCTCTTTTTACCCTCTCCCTCCTTCTCCTGTGTCCCAGATACCCTGACCATCTTTCTCATACGTGACCCAGTGGTAGCACAGTAGTTAGGGCAAGTTTACTGCTCTAACAGATAGGCCAGGAGGTATCATAGCTCAAACGCAATGGAAACTTACTTTTTGCTTGTGTCAACAGTTCACGGAGTTTATCAGAAAGGGTTGGGACGAGGGGGCTCTGTCCCCCATAGTCACTCAGGGACCAGGCTCTGCCGTCTTTAACATATGGACATCGAGAGACAATCAGCAGAAAAGGGAAGAGCGTAGAGGATGGCACACAGGAGTTCTCCTAAGCCAGGCTGGGAAGTGGTGTACAGTAAATTTTAGTCATGTTCCATAAGCTAGAACGCAAAGGATCCAGAAAGGACAAGAAAAACCCGGGTTACATGGTGATCTGTTGGGAGGTGTGGCAAGAATACACAAGATGGGGCTTCCCTGGTGGCGCAGTGGTTGGGAGTCCGCCTGCCGATGCAGGGGACACGGGTTCGTGCCCCGGTCCGGGAAGATCCCACATGCTGCAGAGTGGCTGGGCCCGTGAGCCATGGCCGCTGGGCCTGCACGTCTGGAGCCTGTGCTCCGCAACAGGAGAGGCCATGACAGTGAGAGGCCCACGTACTGCAAAAAAAAAAAAAAAAAAAAGAATACACCTCACAGACCTCCTACCACAGCTGCTGTTCTTTGGAATCCATGACAGAGCTTGTGCCAAAGTACGCCTCCTACAGGCTGCTCCTTGCCAGTAACTGAGTGTAGTTGATGCACTAAGGCAGCTGGTTTCTTGAAGTACAGCAGAATCCTGTATTGTCAACTTTCGTCCCAGAACTCCCAGTGGCTTTGCTGAACCTTCCTTAGACTATGTGGCAGGTTAGGATGCTTCACCCAACTGTCATTCCCTCTTTCCTTCCCTCGGGGTCAGACTTGCATCATGATCTGGTGGTTCTCCCAGTCTCCCTGGCTTCCTCCTGCTTTCCTTTCACATGGGTGTTTCTCTTAATAAAATCCTTGCTCACTCAATCCCATCTTGGTGTCTGCATCTTGGAGGACTCAGTCTAGCACAGGAGACTACTCCCTGGTATTCTGACTACCCCAACTCTTGTTGGGGTCATTTAACCCAGGTGGTGAAGATGGACCAGACTTGTTTGAATAAAAGATGCTCTGGGTAATCCCAGAACCTGCTAATTTCATATAGAGGTACCAGGGGTTAGGATTTCAACATACTTTTATGGGGGGAGGTGCAACTCAACTCATAACAGTCTCCACCTTTGGTTGGGCCTCCAGTACTGGCCTGACTCCTGTCCACATTTCCCCAACAGGGTTACTCTACTGTTCTTCACAAGGGCTTTTCCAAACCTTCTCCACCCTCTTCAACATTTCAGCCCTGCAACTTTCCCTTTCATATTCAACAAATGAATTTACCGACCCCTTCACAGAAAAACAAGACACCGACAGAAGGGGGGTCCCTTAACCTCACGCCGTGTCTGCCTCTCACTTTCTCCATCTGAAGGCTTTTCCTGTCCTCCTCACCATGTTCTTCCTCAAGTCTAATCTATGTTCTCTTTTTTGGATCCCTTTCCTCTGATGCGGGAACCCTGCACGTCTCCCAATTTTCTCCACATCAGGAAATGACACCACAATCTACCCCACTGGCTCATGCTAAAATATCTACAAGCCCATCTTTATTATTTGCTTTTCCTGACTCTCCTTCATCCTCCAACACAACTCATCGACAGCATGTCTGATTTGCTTTACCTTCAGAATATTTCCTAAATCCAACCCCTTTCAATATCACCACTATTACTACTCTGATCTAGGCAATCTAATGGGCAACTACGGGTAACTACCTCTTAACTGGTCTCACCACCTCCACTCTTGTCTTATTTCAGCCCAATCTCCACACACAGCCAGAATGATCCTCTTAAAAGACACATCAGACCATTCACTCCCCTGCTTCAAATGTTTCAATGACTTCCCTTTGCACTGAAAATAAATATATATATTTTTTAACCATGGCCAACAAGGTCTACATGATCTGGTCTCGGTTTACTTCTCTGATCTTATTTCATGCTTCTCTCCTCTTCATGCACAACATTCCAGGCACGTGGGTTTTCTTACTGTTCTTTACACAGGCCAAGTAGGTAATACTATTACCTCAGATCTTCTCGTGGCTGATCCCTTGTCATCGTTATAGCCTTCAAATGTCACCTCCTGAAAGAGGCCTGACCATCTATCTACAGACCACCTTTACCCCAGATCATGCTCTATACAATTTCTCCACTTTGTTATTTTTAGAGTCTTTACCACTGTCTGAAACTATTTACAAATCAGCTCATTTTTATCTTGCCAGTCTGGTCCCAAAGAACATAAGCTCCTTGTGAACAGGAAGTCTGTCTGCCTTGTTCATTGCTGTCCCTCCAGTGTCTAGAACAATGTCTGGCACCTAGTAGGCACTCTGTAAATGTCACTGAATGACTATGTGACAGGTGCCAGGGTTTTTAAGCGGCATGAAAGATTCAGGGAGGCCACTGTCTCACTGCTGGGACATTCACTGAACAAGTCCTAAGAAGTCCCTTGAAGGCCAATCGTTTGGTCACTTGCATGCCAAGCTGGAACACAGGAATCCTTTCAAAGGCTAGGAGTCCTGGCACTTGGATCCAGCCTCCCTAGGGGTGCTGCATAAGCGTTTCTCACCGAGACCCTGGCACTGTGGCCAGAACGGTGTTTCAGAACACTTGCTGCTCTCCGTTTCTTGAGATCCGCAGACCTTGGTTCCCTGTCTCAGAGAAAATCCTGCCACTCTAGCCACTTCTGCTCCTCACTTTCCAAGCCCCTGGTTGGCCATCTTTCCCCACGCCCCCTAATTTAACAGTGTTAGAAGATAAAAGTCTTCCTTTAACTATGCCCTGGGAATCAAGGAGGGAAGGAAAGGGAAGCAGTTTTCTTTCCTCCTGATGCTTCCACACCAGTAAAATCAAAATAGAAATTAATCTGATGATAAACTACTCTGCCTCAGCCATAGACAATTTCACTCAGGTTTCAAGGGACCTTGCCTCCTTATTTTTAGAGGACAGAAGCTGAAATAAACCTTTGCTAAGGCAGGCTGGAGGTTGAGGCAAAACTTTGTTAATGACCCAGGAGCCAGAAAAGAAAGTCAGTGAGAGAGAATCAAGGAAGCTAGATCAGCTGGATCACAGGGGGTGTTCACTCACCCTGCATTTAAAATCTTTTTCAGGCCATCTCCCTGCTTTAGCCCCCATTAGAGCTGCCTGCACCTAAGGGAAGAAGACCCAGAAAATCAAGCCTTGGAGACCTCTGCGTCTCAAGTAAAAGGTAAATGTTTATCGAACGACTGTATGACAGGTTCCTGGCTCTTCTGTACATAGTAACGAGATTCAAGGAGGACACTATTCTTTCTGCTGTGACACTGTCACTGTCAAAGCCCCACAAGGTCTCTTGAAGGCCAACAGTTTGGCCACTCACTTCTCAAGAAAAGGGACTGTATGGTCAATTCAGGGGAGAACCCTGTATTAGTTATCTATTTTTTGTGTAACAAATGACCCCAAAATCTATCAGCTTAAAAAACAACAAATATCGGGACTCCCCTGGCAGTCCAGGGGTTAGGACTCCACAGTTGCACTGCCGGGGCCTGGGTTCCATCCCTGGTCGGGGAACTGAGATCCCACAAGACATGGGGCGGGGCCAAAAAAAAGCCCCCAAACCCCCAAAAAACCAACAAAAAAGAAAACCAACAAATATTTATTACCTCACAGGTTTGTTTTTGTTTTTGTTTTTTTGGGGTACGCGGGCCTCTCACTGTTGTGGCCTCTCCCGCTGCGGAGCACAGGCTCCGGACGCGCAGGCTCAGCGGCCATGGCTCACGGGCCCAGCCGCTCCGCGGCATGTGGGATCCTCCCGGACCGCGGCATGAACCCGCGTCCCCTACATCGGCAGGCGGACTCTCAACCACTGTGCCACCAGGGAAGCCCTACCTCACAGTTTCTGTAGGTCAGAAATTTGGGAGCAGTTTAGCTGGGTGGTTCTGGATTAGGACCTTCCAGAAGGTTGGAGTCAAGATGTTGGCTGGTGCTGCAGTCTGCTGAAGGCCAGACTGGGGCTAGGAACTTGTTTCCTAGGTGGCTCACTCACTTGGCTTATGGTAGGAGGATTCAGCTCTGCATTGGTCATTGGCACTAATCATAAAAAAGCTGGAGAGCCTATACTCACGTGAGACTAAATAGGTTTAAAGATAAGAGGTATATTTAGAGATGAACATTTCATAATAACAAAAATGTCATTTGGCAAGAAGATGTAACAATTACAAATGTGTATGTGCTGAATAAATTCAAAATATGTGAACAAACGTGACAGAACTAAAGGGAGAAATAGACAAACTCACAATCATAGAGATTTTAACATCCTCTCAGTTATTGATAGAACCAGTAGACAAAAAAATTAATAATGAAGAAGATCTGAACAGCATCATGAACCACCTTGTCTAAATGACATTTATAAAACACTACACATAACAACTGCATAACGCACGTTCTTTTTAAGGCATGGAACGGTCACCAAGGTATGCCATATGTTGGGTCATAAAACTGATCAGAGTCAGCAAATTTCAAAAATTTTTCCCAGACCACAGAGGAATTAAACTAGAAAGTAATTCTAAAAATAATAAGATATGTTTAAAAGCCCCAACTATTTGGAAATTAAATAATGCTCCTCTCAAGAACTAATAGGTCAAAGACGAAATCATAAGGAAAATTAGAATTTTGGACTAAATGGAAATAAAAACAACAATCAAATTTTGGGGATTCAACTAGAACAGTACTTAGAGGCATATCTATAGTTTTAAATGTTTGATTTAGGAAAGAAGAAAGGCTTACAATAAATTATCTAGGTTTCTACCTTGAGAAGCCAGAAAAAGAAGGGCAATTTAGACCCAAATTAAGTAAAAGGAAAAATTATAAAGATAAAAGTAGAAATCAATGTAATAGAAAATGGACAAAACAATAGAGGGTATTAACAGAGCCCAGGAGGGAACTTTGTGAGGTGAGGGAAGTGCTCATTATCTTGTTTGGGATGTGGGTTATAAGTGGGAATTCCTTTGTTAAAATCCATTGAACTATGCTTAAGATTTGTGCATTACAATGTATGCAAATTTCACTCCTTCAAATAAAGAACTTTAATAAAGAAAGAAAAAAATATGACCATGTGTAGACAGTGCTAGGGCCTCTTCCAGAGCCGTGAGAGAGTGCATCCAAATGAGCAGGTTCCCATGCTCACTGAAAGCTTCACCAGCTTCATGAGTTGCATGGCAAAACTGCCACTCCCCTCCACTCCCTGCCCCAGCCTCATATTCTGGTCTCCACTCTCAGTAGTTGTGTGAGCATAGCTGTTTAATATCTTAGTGTCTTGAATCCTGAATTTGTAAAATGGGAATTATTATGTAGCCTGTCTCACTGGATTGGTGAGTAAATTACACAAGATAACTCAGAACACTAACTGGTACCTAGTAAGCGTTCAAAGAATATAAGCCATTATTACTGTCTTGCAGAAGTAGTTTCCTAAGGAAAACCACTTAGGAAATTCTACTAAGGGCCATGTGGACCTAATGGAGTGTCCTGAGCAGAGGTGCAACAAGCACAGCTTTGCCTTTTAGAAATACTCACTGAGGCAGCAGTGGGGAGGATGAACTGGAGCGGGGAAAGGATAGATTTGGAGACTAGTGATGAGACTATCCTCACACGAACATAGATGAGACATTACTGACCTAAAGAATTTTGAAAAAGATGTAACTATTCAAAGTGTACAGAATTTGAACATACATAAAAATGTAACTAAGAGTATGTGTAAAAATTTTAATTGCTTTTCATATAGAAAACTATTAATATAAATTCAAAATTACCTTTAAAATACAGCCAAGGGGCTTCCCTGGTGGCGCAGTGGTTGGGAATCCGCCTGCCAATGCAGGGGAAACACGTTCGAGCCCTGGTCTGGGAAGATCCCACATGCCGCGGAGCAACTGGGCCCGTGCGCCACAACTACTGAGCCTGCGCGTCTGGAGCTTGTGCTCCGCAACAAGAGAGGCCAGATAGTGAGAGGCCCGCGTACCGCGATAAAGAGTGGCCCCTGCTTGCCGCAACTAGAGAAAGCCCTCGCACAGAAACGAAGACCCAACACGGCCAAATATAATAAATAAATAAATTAATTAAAAAATACAGCCAAATAAAAATTACGCTTAATAAATATCAAATTTTGAAATGAAAGTTTTAAAAATGCAAATAATTGTAAAATTTGTATGGAAATACAAAAGACCCTGAATAACCAAAACGATCTTGAGAAAGAAAAACAGAGCTGGAGGAATCATGCTCCCTGACTTCAGACTTTACTATATAAAGCTACAGTAATCAAAATATAGTACTGGCACAAAAACAGAGAGATCAGTGGAACAGGATAGGGAGCCCAGAAATAAACCCACACACTTACGGTCAACTAATCTAAGACAAAGGGGGCAAGAATATACACTGGAAAAAAGACAGTCTCTTCAATAAATGGTTCTGGGAAAATCAGACAGCTATATATAAAAGAATGAAATTAGAACATTCCCTCACACCATATACAAAAATAAAATCAAAATGTATTAAAGACCTAAATGTAAGACCAGAAACCACAAAACTCCTAAAGGAAAACAGAGGCAGAACACTCTTTGACATAAATTGTAGCAATATTTTTTTTGGATCTGTCTCCTAAAGCAAAGGAAATAAAAGCAAAAACAAACAAATGGGACCTAATTAAACTTAAAAGCTTTTGCACAACAAAGGAAACCGTCGACAAAACAAAAAGAAACCTACTGAATAGGAGAAATATTTGCAATTATATAACTGTTAAAGGGTTAATATCCAACATATATAAACAGCTCATACAACTCAAGATCAAAAAAAAAAAAAGCAAAAACCCAAACAACCCTATTAAAAAAATGGGCAGAAGAACTGAATAGACATTTCTCCGAAGAGGAAAAGCAGATGGCCAACAGGCACTTGAAAAGATGCTCAACATCGCTAATCATCAGGGAAATGCAAACCAAAACCACACTGAGATATCACCTCTCACCTGCCAGAATGGTTATCATCAAAAAGAATACAGATAACAAATGTTGGCGAGGACGTGAAGAAAAGGGAACCCTCATATACTGCTTGTGGAAATGTAAATTGGTGCAGCCACTGTGGAAAATAGTATGGAGGTTTCTCAAAAAACTAAAGTATCACTTATATGTGGAATCTAAAAAAGTAAACAAACTAGTGACTATAAGAAAAGAAATAGACTCACAGATATAGAGAACAAACTATTGGTTACCAGTGGGGAGAGAGAAGGGGGAGGGGCAATATAGTGGCAAGGGATTAACAGGTACAAACTATTAGGTATAAAATAAGCTGCAAGGATATATTGTACAACACGGAAAACATAGCCAGTATTTTATAATAACTATAAATGGAGTATAACCTTTAAAAACTGTGAATCACTGTCTTGTACACCTGTAACTTATATAATATTGTATATCAACTATACTTCAATTAAAATTTTTTAAATTACCTATTAAAATAAAGCCAAATAAAAATTCTGACTAGTAAATATCAAATCTTGAAATAAAAGCTTTAAAAATACAAATTGTTTAATATTGCATAAGGTCCTTCTGTACCTGCTCTGCTTATGGTAAATTGTGTGTACTTCTCCAGAACCACAAACCGGAACAGGAAGAGAATATGAAATTTCACAGTTCTGGGAAAGGCGACTTCACTCTGTTGAGCTTGTCTACTCTTGTATACTCCTGGGGTGGAACTGCTGGCCACCCATAAGGTGTGTATGGTTGGCTTCAGTAGCTACTGTCAAAGAGTTCTCCAAAGCGGCTGTACAAATCCACATTCCTCTCAGCTGTGTGGGAGAGTCCCAGAGCATCA
Organism: Hyperoodon ampullatus; assembly: GCF_949752795.1. NCBI lineage: Eukaryota > Metazoa > Chordata > Mammalia > Artiodactyla > Ziphiidae > Hyperoodon > Hyperoodon ampullatus. Next base: position 62,948,981 of record NC_136922.1, read on the forward strand.
CTTTGCACTTTCCATCATTTCCATTTTAGGCATTCTGGTGGGTGTGTGCAATGCTATTTCTATAACTAATACATTCTTTATTTTTCTATTCCCTCTGTAGAAAGGGAATCCAGCTTTTGCAGTCAACCCGCCCTTGGGGCAGGAGGGAGGGAAGAAGCCATTTCCGGAGGGTCCATCAGCGGGGGCCTAACTACAAGAGGGAGGTCAGCTGAAGCAAGGCCAGGCAGAGGGAATCCCAGGCACCTGGACGCTCATCTCCACTCTCCGGCACATTATCTTTCCCAGCCTTTTCTCATCTCTGCTGATTCAAATCTTGTTCGCCCTTCAAAGGCTGGTCAGCACTGATCTTCTCCAAAAAGCCCGTCATTCTTCCCCTTCCTTTCCCCAACGTTTGTCTTGACATTGGAAGGCATGGATGGGTGAAGGTGGGCAAATCATTAACCTCTCTTGATCTGTTTCCTTATCGGAGGTTCATCTGAGCTGAGCAACACTGAGTCTAAGTCCTTATCTGATGTGATGTCTAATGAGCCTTTAAGAACCAGGGGGCGAAAGAACACAAACAGAAGTGTGTACTCCCGTCGGTCAGCCAGGGCGTCAGTGCCCCTGTACAAGCCTGTGCTCTGAATGTCCTCGTGAGCTTCGGTCAGCATGTGTCGGATGGAGCTGCGTCCTTGAAGGCCCACTGACACATAATCGTGCAAATCTGTTCGTTGAGGGGGGTCTACCTGGGACCTCGCAGCCCTCCCGTACGCCCACAGTGGGGCAAGCCCTCTCGGGGTTCTGAGGGATGCCGGGTCCTTCCGGGATTTTGTGTCGAATCGGCTGGTGACGACCCGACGCCGCGTCGGGGGTGGGGAATGTGCGGCTGCGCGCGCACAGCGGCGTTTACGCGGCGATTTCATCATGCACTCGGCCGGCCGCGCGCGCCGCTTCCGCCGCCGCCCGCTCCGGACCTCCCAGGGCAGCGGTCTCATGCCCTCTCTGCGCCCGGCGCTGCTTAGAGCTGCCCGCGCCGCTCTGCTGCTGTCGCCGCCGCCCCGGCTCCCGGCCCGGCCTCCTCTTCTGCCCTGCCGGCCCATCAGCAAGCCAGCCCGCGCCCCGACCTCGTTCCCCGCTGCCGCATCCCGGAGCAGCATGGATGGTGCGGGGGCTGAGGAGGTGCTGGCACCTCTCAGGCTAGCGGTGCGCCAGCAGGTACCGGCATTCTTCGCCTTCCCCTCAGCCCCAGCTCTCCTCTCCCTGGTCCCCTCCTTCTGCCCCCCTCTCTCTCTCTTCCCCGGGCACCGGTCCACCTCACCGATTATCCCTCTCCTTCATTCTCTGGAAGCCCTTGGTTTCTAGGCATCTTCCTCGCCTTCCCCACGTTGGACCCAAGTCCCCGCGTGCGCCGGCCACCTTCCCTCCGGTGGACCCCTGTCCTCCCCTCTCCTGGGGTGACTTCCTCGGATCCCTCGACGTTCTGCCTCCCTCCTCATGCGATCTGTTCTCCCTTCCCAATCCTTGTTACTGCCCGTACCACTTGCTTCTCCGATGGGGCTGGGATCTGTGACCCTTTGCTTCTCCTCCTGTCCTAGCTCAATAGTCTCAACTGAAGATTTCCAGTCCCTGCTGTGTTCTTTGTGCTTTCTGGGTGGCGAGATTCCTAATTCTTCCCTGATCAATTACGAGCCGAAGCTGCGGGTTCTCTCTTCTCACTGCCTGACTCTTGTTTTTTAATCTTCAAGATGCTTTGAATAGTGTTAACTCCTTGACATCTTCCTTCATTCGGTGCTTAGTTAGCCGAATGGTCCGTTGAGGAAATAAAAATAGTTGAAACGTGGATGTGGGGAGGTGTTGAACTTTTTTTTTTTCTTTTCTAATAATGTGAGTTCATCGTCCTTCGCTTCTGTCACCTTTTCTGGGTTCCCCAGAATGAGTGAGCTTTCAGATCGTAAACGTGGGAAGCTGTAAATGTCCCTGAGTGACTCGGTGAAGTCAGCCATCCTTCGTATGGAACATTTTGAAATTTGACTTTGCGGAAGGGAGGGAGGTTTCATGGGCTGGAGAGCTTGGTGATTTAATACAGGCCTCCTTTTCCTAGGGCACTGCATGAATATCAGAATTTAGAGAGGACAAGGAAAAGATTATTTCCAAGGGATTCTCACATCCAGTCAGGTAGAGCCAGAAGCTCGGAATAGGACCCCGGGGATTGATGACCTAGTAGTGAACACCGAATGGGTTTCTCCTGCACGGGCGCCTGATGCAATAACTTGCCTTAGCTATGGAGGGTGGATCCCTCCCTCGGAAATAATTCATTGAGGCAGAGCTGCCGAAAATTCGGCAAATTCTGCCACTTTATGTACTTCTTTCTGGTTTGAGCCTGACTGATTCAGTAGTGTTTTATTCTGAAATTTCACTATGGGCTTAATTTTTTCTTTATTCTTGATACCAAAGCGCTGTGAATGCTTATTCTCCATGTCCCTCCACCCACCCTCCCCAAATGAAATTAGGTGTGGTTCCTTTGTCTTTTCTCTAACTCTCAACTTTTTTTTTTTTCCACTTCACTTTAGAAGGGAGAATACATCTAATTTGGAAAAACATACACCCAAACCCCTCCCTCTGCCACGTTAGCCTGGAACTGCAGTGCAAATTATCCATCTGTAGTAAGACTGTGGAACTAGTTAACTGAAGTAAACTTTGATGATGGAATAGCCTTCCGATGTTATTACTATCTTGTGTATTGTTTATGTTGGCTTGATTGTTAGTTTTTTGGTGCTTCAAGGTATTTTTTGAATATGTAAGTTAGTTTATGTAAGTTAGTTTTTGTTTTTTCCCCTAATTTTCCAGGACCACGCATATATTAGTTAACTACCTGGAACTTTGAATCGCACTGAGTCCAGGGTCAATTGGAAGGGAATTTAAAGATCATCTAGTTAAACCGGGTTTTTTTTTCATGGTTTTCTTGTTTGTTTGTTTTTTTGCTTATATGAGGAAATGAGACACACGGTCACTTCTACTCATTCTACATATTTCCACTGTGAAGTTTGTGCAATTGAAGGCATCCTTGGAGTGGGATTTTTTTTTTTTTTTTAGAAGATGTTGGGGGTAGGAGTTTATTAATTAATTTATTTATTTTTGCTGTGTTGGGTCTTCGTTTCTGTGCGAGGGCTTTCTCTAGTTGTGGCAAGCGGGGGCCACTCTTCATCGCGGTGCGCGGACTCTCACTATCGCGGCCTCTCTTTTTTTTTGCGGAGCACAGGCTCCAGACGCGCAGGCTCAGTAGTTGTGGCTCACGGGCCTAGTTGCTCCGCGGCATGTGGGATTCTCCCAGACCAGGGCTCGAACCCGTGTCTCCTGCATTAGCAGGCAGATTCTCAACCACTGCGCCACCAGGGAAGCCCCTGGAGTGGGATTTTTTAAGGTGCTTAATAACTGGTCTTGTTGGTGGCATGTGCTTCAGATAAATATGTATTTCATATAAATTTCCCAATCTGCTATGCTATGTAGATGCTGTTTTTTAATGATTTGGTTTGTTGATTGACTGAAATGTGTCAACAAACTACCACCTTATTTCCCCTTTCATTTCATAAAAGAAAGTATATTTTAATACCAAAGAAAGGACAAACCATAACTCAGAATAAAGAACAGTCTTTTATATTTAGCAGGTTTAGCTTTGAAAAAAGGTCTAACACATTGTCTTTTTTTTTCTTTTTTTCCCCCTTTTACTGCATATTGGTGAAAACTTTGTCCTGGAGTATCTTGTTTGGGAACTATTGCTCTAGGGCAGTGGTTCTTAAAGTGTGGTCTGCAAATTCTTGGAGGTCTCCAAGGTCAAAACCATTTTCATAATAAAACTAAGAATGTTATTTGCGTTTTTCACTGTGTTGACATTTGCACTGATGGTGCAAAGCATGGTGAGTAGAACTGCTGGCCCTGAGCACTAATCAAGTCAGGGATACTAAGCCAAGTCATTATATTCTCTGCCACACTCTCACATGTTTTAAAAAAAAACAAAACAACAAAACAAAACCTCAGTTTTGCTTTGGAGTATCCTTGAAAAAGCAGTAAGAATTATTATTATTATTATTTTAAATATATATTTATTTATTTATTTTTGGCTGTGTTGGGTCTTCGTTGCTGTGCGCGGGCTTTCTCTAGTTGCGGTGAGCTGGGGCTACTCTTCGTTGCAGTGCGCGGGCTTCTCATTGTGGTGGCTTCTCTTGTTGCGGAGCACAGCCTCTAGGTGAGTGGGCTTCAGTAGTTGTGGCGCACGGGCTTAGTTGCTCCGCGGCATGTGGGATCTTCCCGGACCAGGGATCGAACCCGTGTCCCCTGCATTGGCAGACGGATTCTTTTTTTTTTTTTTTTTTTTTGCGGTAGGCGGGCCTCTCACTGTTGTGGCCTCTCCCCTTGCGGAGCACAGGCTCCGGAGCACAGGCTCAGTGGCCATGGCTCACGGGCCCAGCCGCTCCGCGGCATGTGGGATCTTCCCAGACCGGGGCACGAACCCGTGTCCCCTGCATCGGCAGGCGGACTCTCAACCACTGCGCCACCAGGGAAGCCCGGCAGACGGATTCTTAACCACTGCACCACCAGGGAAGTCCCAATAAGAATTATTAATTTTATTAAATTCGGACCTTTGTGCACACATCTTTTTAATATTCTGTGTGACTAAATGGGAAGTATGCATAAAGCATACCCACATATGATGATTGTCTGAGGAAGAGCACTTATGATTGTTCGAGTTGCAAGAATGAAACACTCTTAAAATGTCTGACAAAAAATTGTTATTCAGTCTTGGATATTGGGCATTCATTCATTTTCCGGAAAATGAGTGAAGTGAGACTGTCACTTCAAAAAGCAACTGATAGTATTTGTGGCCAATAATAAAATTCAATTTTGGGAAATTTTAGAGCCCTAGATTTTTCTCTGCTTTGATTTTCTGAACTGAGAGTGCCCATTAGAACTGTTGCTTAATCCACAAAGGACAAATGATAAGTTTATGTCAATGGTTATAAAACTTGGAAATCTGAAATTAATTTTTTAATCTTAACAAGAACCCTCTAGGCCCATATGTGTAAGGCGAAACATCTTGAAAAGGTGAGGAAATGTTTTCTTGTTTTTCCTTGGTCAACTGAATATGCATCATGATATATATGAAGGATGCATGAAAAAGATCCCTTGAAATGATTTCTCACCTAGTAACTATTCTGCTTTATAATCACAGACTTAGTTCTAATATATGTCTTTATGATAAGAATTTATGCAGGAATTAAGCTTCTAGTTGATGTTTCTTAAAGGTAATTTAGAAATATTGATGATGTTTCACATCGGTTTCATTCAACACACACGGACTATAGTTGGTGGTGAAGAAAGAGGGAAGAAAATAATTAGAAATTAGGACCCCTTAAGTACTTACTTTCCATGTTTCGATCACCTCCAATTCTTTTGTTTACACAATTAAATCATTATAAATCATGGTTTTAATTATTCCATTATTCAGAATAAACACGATTATTTCCTTAATTCACTGAGATTTTTAGAGATGATTAACTCAGTGTAGGAATCCTCACTCTCCCACTGCTTCTGTTGATAGCTAGCCTATCCTTGAATGTATGTGTGCCTGATTCTATGCCTGAACTTTAAGAGACAGAAAAATGATTCAGGAAAACTAATTTTAATTTAAAAAATTTTAAATTCTTCCTACCTTTACCTTTACCTACTTGTGGCCTTGCTTGCCCAGCGTCCTTTGAAAAGCTCCAAAAGAAAATATGGGAGTGCCAATACTTGACACATAAGGGTAGGTATTCAAAAGAACTGCTTGCTTACTTCTTTAAGACATTCAAAAAGAACTGCTCGCTACTCTCTTTTCAGAACACAGACCCTCACAAGGTTCTTATCCCCATCAAAAAGCACTATTAGTGAACATTTATGAGATAAGTGTTCTGACGGGTAGAGGAAGGGAAAAGAACCACTGGATGAGTAAAGAATAAGCCAGTAGATATTTACCAAGTACTAAGTGCTTAGCGTTGTGCTAGGTTTAGGTTGTGATAGCAGGCAACAAATATTTGAGTGCCAGAATTGACATGCCGGAGTTCCTGTCTTAAAAGAGCCTGCTTTATAATGACAGGGACAGATAAAATGCATGTAAATAAATAAGCCAATCCATTGATAGGGTGATTTCAGGTATTGCACGTGTAATAAAGAAGTTAAAGTTAGAAGGTGACTGAGGATGTTGCTTTAGCTAGAGAGGTCAAGATAATAGAATAAAAACTGCTAGTGTAATAACAGACCAGATTTATTTGTACACAGTAAAGGACTGAGAGGAAGAACCAATTCAGTGGTTCTCAACTATATCAGACCCAGTGTACCCTTTTACACCAGATATTTTGGAATTCTCCATTACTACCCTGTAATGAAATTCATATGAAATATCTACATAAATTAAAGAAAGATATGTGGACGCATAATGCTCTAAATGTAATACAAATAAATAAAAAGTAATTTATAATAAAATAATATTATTTTAATATGTAGATTTGGGGGTATGACTCCACTGGAAGTTATATTGAATTAAGCAGATGCTTATACCTCTACGTAGATTTACTGTGAATGCAGTTGCTGTAAGTGCACATTGATAAAGGTATACTGTATTGTTTACTCAGGACGGCAGCATAGCCTGTGGTCACATGGTTTGTTTGTTTTTTATTTCAAATAATAACAACTTTGTAAAATTCTGAACAAAACAAGGTACAATTTTCCTTTTTTAAAAAAACTGAAGTATAGTTGATTTTAGTCTTCTTTTAAATTACATTTTCCTGGGTGCATTCCTGGAGAATTCAGTGTATGTTAAAACTGGGAAAATTCTTATCATTGTATATAAGCAGAGTTAGGCTCTAGGTTGAGATCATTTTAAACAGCTTTTTCACTTCCTAACTGGGATATTCTAAAGTAGAATGAATTGCAGGAGAGGGGGACTGTCATTGAATGAGGGAAAATAGGCAGGAGCTTAGAAAATATCAACAATAGGGGGAAAGGATGATGACAGGCTCCTCAAAGGAGCTGGAGTTTTAGAAGGAGAAAAGAGGAATTAGTTTGAAAGTACAGAGGGGAATAAGGAGGACATCTATCCCATTTCCATTCTCTTCTCTGTGTCTCATTACCTCATTTGTATTTTCAACTTTGTCTCTCTGCTACATTCCATGGGATGGAAATTATCCACGGATAATTTCTTTAGGTCGTTCTTCTAGGTCACTAATTCTCTCTTCAACTGTGTCTGATCTGCTATTTAAACTGTCCAGTGAGTTTTGAATTTCAGTGATTTATTTCCAGATGATCTGTGTGGTTCTTTTTCAAGTCCCCTGATTGTTTCTGATAGTCTCTTGTTCTTTGCTCATGTTGTTGATTCCTCCTTTTATTTTAGTTTAAACATCTTGAGCATTTAAAAAGTATATTTGGTCATTCTAAGACTTTTAAAGGATCTAATTTTGTTATTTGTCATTTCTGCTGAGTCTCATACGTGGTGGCTTCTTTCCTCATGGATTTTTAAATTTTGAGTTTAGTGCTTATTATTTTGGTAACCCTAATCTGTGAAAATCCTGAAAGGCCTATGGAAGGTCTACTCCTTTAGAGAGCAGTTGCTTCTGTTGGGCACCCAAGGGCTCTATTAATTTGATAACTTTAATTTCTCATCTTGAAGTTTCCCAGACCATGTGGTAGTGTTTTGTTTGTTTTCTCAGATTGCCTATTCCACCACATTACTGTAATAAAATCAGTGTACAGGGTTGTTGGAAGTGAATAAAGTAGTCTAAAGAAAGTAGCAAAGAAAAAATTCCAACAATAAAGGGCAGAGGAAGATTAGCCAGTAGTGACTGAGAAGAAATGGTCAGAGAAGTAAGCGGAAAACTAAGATAGTCATTTTTTTGTATGCAAGAAAGGAGAGGGATTCAAGGAGAGGGTAGTCTATTTTTTGGTTCTTCTGTGCTCTCAGTAGTTATATTGCTCTTTACTTTTTATCAATGCTTTTCTCTCCACCATCTGTCTCCTCCCCACAAAGAAAACAAACAAACAAACCAGTAATAATCACCCTGCAAGCATAGTTATTTATGTACTTGTATTTGGATATTCTGCTAGATTATAAATGCTGAGGGCAACGACCTACAGTTATTCATAATGACCTTTCACGTAATAAACATTTGAATTTCCTCATTCTTACATGTATACTTTTTAAAAGGCATGCTTAAAAACCCATTCCTGGGCTTCCCTGGTGGCGCAGTGGTTGGGAGTCCGCCTGCCGATGCAGGGGACACGGGTTCGTGCCCCGGTCCGGGGGGATCCCACATGCTGCGGAGCGGCTGGGCCCTTGAGCCATGGCCGTTGAGCCTGCGCGTCCGGAGCCTGTGCTCTGCAACGGGGGAGGCCACAGCGGTGAGAGGCCCGCGTACCGCAAAAGAAAAAAAAAAAAACCCATTCCTAACTTTTCTTGACTTCTGAAACCAGTTGTGAATACAGATTATCTTTGTTGGCTAGGGAGATCTTGTGCGAAAACTGAAAGAAGATAAAGCACCCCAGGTCGATGTAGACAAAGCAGTAGCTGAGCTCAAAGCCCGGAAGAGGGTTCTGGAAGCAAAGGTGAGTCTCAGGATCCTCAAAAAGGAATGTAAGTAGGTATAGGATTGTTTATCTTTATTTAGTCTCTTTGGGCAGGAGAGACCTAGAAAAGTTTCTGAACAAGTAACATTTGCCTTATCTCTGTTTATCCAGTATGCCTCCTCCTCCTCCTCTACTTGGCAGACTCCTTCCTCATCCTTTAAACATGTAATTCAAAATTTCTCTACAAAGCCTTCCTCAACCCTCACCTACCCCTTCTCCCCGCAGACTCAAATCCTAGACTGGTTATGTTCCATGAATTTCCCTGGAAGAAATTGTGTTCTTTATGAATTCTCCTATACCTGCAAATAATGGTTATGCTGTTTTAAATTATTTTATTTTAAGGAAAAGTTCTAGTCACCTGATACCTGCTCCCAAACTTTTCAAATTATAAACGTCCCATCAACAAACTGAAATCGTTCGGAGTTTTTTCTTTTTTGGCTGCACTGCATGGCTTGTGGGATCTTAGTTCCCCAACCAGGGATTGAACCCGGCCCCGGCAGTGAAAGCACCGAGTCCTAACCACTGGACCATCAGGGAATTTCCTGTTTGGAGTTTTAAGTCGCTATTTTGCTACAGTGATCCCCTAAAAATTCAGATATTGCTTATCAGTATCTGCATCTAAGTAAGCTTAGTCTTGTAATCTTGGAAATGATCGTATACTTTCCTAAATAATTAAGTAAACGTATCTTTTCTGTAACTCAAAGGGGAAAAAACCCTAAGGTTTCTTTTGTTTTAAGGGTATCAAAATCTTGTCTGATAAATTTTATAGTAAATTCTGCTGAGGAATAAAGTAAATTCACATGTATAAATTGAAATCCCCACTCACTCGTTCAATCACATTATTTTCTCTTTAAAAATCCCTTACAGGAGCTAGCGTTACAGCCCAAAGATGATGTTGTAGACAGAGCAAAAATGGAAGATACCCTGAAGAGGAGGTTTTTCTACGATCAAGCTTTTGCTATTTATGGAGGTAGGGGATTAATGAGAGAAAGAAAAATTGTGTTGTTAGTGACTTTAATATTGTTCTTAAAACCACAGCTTGCTTGATATCTAATAGTTTCAGGTCACACAAAGCAGAGGATAGGTAGCTTGCTTTCATTTGTTTAGAGTCATTCATTTGGCATGATATCAGTTTTTATTTCCCTCAACCCTATTTATTTTTGGAGATAGCGTTTTTCCATTAAGACTTAGGGTATTTGGAGAGCCCCAGATATTAAGCGTTTGATGTGTCCATGTACATATCAGACCCTTAAAATGCCAGTGAAGATCTGAGAGCAGTAGAGGGCCATTCTAGCACTGTCTGACTGTACTGTGCCGCTCCCCACAAGGGCAGTGGTAAGCCATAATTTCTAGATTATTCATTATGGCAACTGCCAGGAGAAAACGTTCTTCATGGCTATGCAGATAAATCTCTACATCTTTCTGAACACTATATGAATTTATGTAGACAACTATAATTCACTGATACTTTTCATAGTTAACAGAGATTACTGCAACAATATTAGACTTTCAGTACTTTGCCACTGAAACCTGATTTGAGTTTTAGTCTGAGCAGATCTCTAAATGTTTAACTTCTTGAGGTTTAAATAGTGGCTCAAATACCCAAGAATAAATTAGAGAATTGGGTGCTAAAATTTGAGATCATTGTTATTCAGCTGATGCAGCAAATTCTTTTCTAATTTCTATGGCAGAAAACTATAATCTGCTTTTTCATTTTGTTTCTTACATATGGAGGAACTTCTTTTTAGTTTTTTGCTAATCCTACTTGAAATTTCAAATATGGAAATACTGCAGTTAATGGAGTAACACCATTTTAGTTTTACTTCTGTCAGCTAGCTGGAAATAAGGCTCTTAAGTATTGAGGGATTTGAAGTGTTGACTTGAATACATTTTTAGGGAGTATGTGAAGTCTTAACAAGGATCAGTTTCTCACATCTGCTTGCTTTGATTCGTTCAGAGTCACAAGGTAAAGTACCCGTTTTCCTGTCATATTTTGCAGGTGTTAGTGGTCTCTATGATTTTGGGCCAGTTGGATGTGCTTTGAAAAACAATATTATTCAGACATGGAGGCAGCACTTTATCCAAGAGGAACAGATTCTGGAGATTGATTGCACCATGCTCACCCCTGAGCCAGTTTTAAAGTAAGGTCTCTACTTTGAGGGTTGACATTCTTTAATATGCATACTTAAGTAACTTTTTGATTCAGAAAACTACCCATGTTCATTGTGAAAATCTGGAAAATAAAGAAAAACAAAGAAAATATATACTCATTGCCCACAGGTAGCCATGTTAAAAATGTTGTATTTATCCTTTCTGTCTTTTTAAGTTCATATGCGTTTAGTAGCACAGTGATTTTTTTCACATAATATAGGTGAACATTATGTCATTAAGTATTCTTCTAAAGTATTTTTAATGACAGAATAGTATTCTCTTTTATGGATGTGCCATAATTTACTTAACTAGTGCATGCGTGTAGGCATTTAAGTTGTTTCTTATGTTTGATTACACTGAACATCCCAATAGATGAATTTTTATGTATATCCTGATTATTTCCATAGTATAAATTCATAGACGCTCTGGGCAAACGTGTGTATGTATTTTAAATCAAATGCTACTATTTGTATTGATGTTTCAATGCAGAAATTTAGATTATTCCTACCAACATTGTTGAAAGCAGGTCAGGATTTCTCAAATACGAAACTGAAAGAGGAATTCTTACATTTTGTATCTCATCACTTCATTCATTTAATGTTGCCTGTTAAAGAGCTAATTTTCACTATTTATATAGTTTAGGCTCTCTCCTAATAATTTCAGCCAATTAAAACAAGTTGAATTCTCGATGATGGATCAGGACAGCCTATTCTTTAGCTACTTGCCCTACTAATAGCTGTACAGAGATAATGCCAGTGTCCAACCAGGTTTCAGTGGCAGAAAACTCTTTCCTTAAGGTTCAGTGTCTATACTGAGTTATCACAAAGTCTTGGCTAGTCAAATTCCCCATGGTTTTGGCCTTTGCTTAGATCAGTAATAATAATGGGATAGGCACGGATTTATTGATTCTGCAAAGTAGCACAGACTTTATGACAATTTGTGGAAAAGTGTAATCTAGTTAGTATTTTTTTTCCTAAGGGGAGGAAGAAGTTGGGGAGAGGGTGGGAATAGATTTGAGGAAGAATTTTCTTTGGCGTACAATTTATCTACCGTGGGATATATCATAATAGATATGGGAGCTTCCATCTTTCAGATATACAGATGTAAACTTTGGATAAATATATAGAAGGGAGATTGTCTTATAAGGTAAAGTTTTTGGGTTAATTTGTATGAAAATGACTAATTGGCTTGGCATTTATTAACTTAGGACTTCTGGCCATGTAGACAAATTTGCTGACTTCATGGTGAAAGATGTAAAAAATGGAGAGTGTTTTCGTGCTGACCATCTATTGAAAGGTATGGTTCTTCATCTCAGATAAATAACCTTTCAAGTAGGACTGATCAAAACAAAGGGTTTGGATTAAACTTTTCTCTCAAGTTTTTAGATTTTTTCTTGGGACATAACATATAAAGAGTAAAGTGCACAGATCTTAAGTATACAGAACAAGTCCCTTATTGAAAAAAAAAGTTATATACAGATAATTAGAAGTTCTAAGTCATGGAAAGAATCAAGACAATATCATGACTGTCCCTGCAAAATCAACCATAGGATTCATATAAATTAAGAACATTATCCTTAGGTTCGTTTTTTTACCTGCCCACCATTGAAACTCAAACGTACATTGTCCTGGGGCTTCCCTGGTGGCGCAGTGGTTGAGAATCTGCCTGCCAATGCAGGGGACACGGGTTCGAGCCCTGGTCTGGGAAGATCCCACATGCCGCGGAGCAACTAGGCCCGTGAGCCACAACTACTGAGCCTGCGCGTCTGGAGCTTGTGCTCCACAACAAGAGAGGCCACGACAGTGAGAGGCCCACACACCGCGATGAAGAGTGGCCCCCACTCGCCGCAACTGGAGATAGCCCACGTGCAGAAACGAAGACCCAACACAGCCAAAAATAAATTAAAAAAAAAAAAAAGTACATTGACCTTTTTCCCATTGATTGAAATTGACATGTACTAACACTGTTGTTCTTATATAGCTCATTTACAGAAATTGATGTCTGATAAGAAGTGTTCTGCTGAGAAGAAATCAGAGATGGAAAGTGTCTTGGCCCAGGTGAGTACTTGAGAGATCGCAATAACCCAGGTAGGTGCTGTCTGTCTTTCAGCATTTGATAACTGTTGAATTCCATATTGTGCTGACCTGGTCACAGTAGTAAAAAAGGAGAGTTTACCTTCTGTCCCTCATATCATCTCTTTTTGCATTTTTATTTTCTTCTCTGTCAGCCTTTTGTGGCTAACCTTTATTTCTGTCAAACTAGCAAGTCAATGTAAATAGGCATGAAATTAGTTCTCTCTCCTCGGAAACCAGTTTTCTGGATTTAATAGCAAAAACCAGGACAGTGTCTAATGATGGATAGCGTTCAGTGTGGAGATTTAGGGCAGATATCTATATGAGCGCTGTCTCATCAGCCACTTGATCTGCTTCTGGTTGCACTGTCCCTGACTACATGCTATTCTTTTTAGAACCTGATGGAGCAGGCCCTCGCTTTTCCTGTAGACCTTTAGTTTTATAATTTGTATTGAAGTTGACAAGTTTTAGGAAAGGCATTGAGATCATCTATTCTGACTTTTACCAAGTGCAGAAATACCTTCTATATCAGAAGTAGTTCTTATCCTTTTTAGGTCACATACTACATTAAAAATATGATGAAAACTGCACACCTTTGCCTCAGGAAGTTGAACATGCCTGTATGTGAATGTTGCTGATTTCTCACCTCATCCATCATTTTAAGCAAAGTACATTTCTCCAGCACCATGTTTGATCATGAGGTCCACCAGGGCTCACCTCTTAAACTTTTTTTACTTCCTTGGATAAAAGAAAACAACAGCCAGTGCTGTGTTTATATATTTTTTCTTTACATTGGTATGTAAATGAGGCTGAATGTAGGACTCTAACTCTGCTTTTCTCTCATGAAAATTACTGGATACTTCTCCACTGTTGCCCTAATTTTTTTAAACATGCTGATTTTCCTCTGTGGTATCTAGCTTTCCAACATTAGCTGAGAAAATTTCTCCTTCCTTATTTAAATTGAAAAACCTCTTAATCTGGCTATTGACTCATCTGCCAATTTATTTTGAACCTTGTGAAGTATATTTGATCCCTTGCTTGAAGCTCATTGCTTTAGTGTTGTTACTGATGGTTTAGAAAATCAATTCTTGTTCTTTGATACTATTATGACCACACCCTCATTTCTCATTTCCTTCCTTTTCCAAAGGCATGACCTTTATAAGAAAGAAGAAATGAAAAGCACCTCAAATTACTCTTAAATTATTCTGTTTCCCATTCAGAATTTTAGACTTATTAAAGTTTTGTGTGCATGTGTCTTTGAGTGTCTTTGATCTTAAGTTTTGTTCATTTCCAAATAAATTGTCAGAAACAGGAAGTAATTAGTTGTTTTGTTAAGTCATAATTTATAGTTTGAGCACTTTCTGTTTCATCTCAGATACCTGTTCCAGGAGAACAGTTTGGGTTTTGATTTGCCATATTGTATCATTTGTTGACCCTTGAACAACGTGGGTTTGAACTGTGCAGGTCCACTTACACTCTGCTATTTTTCAGTAGCAAATACTACAGTACTACACGGTTTGTGGTTGGTTGAATCTGCAGATGCAGGGGAACTGCAGTTACAGAGGGCCAGCTATAAGTTTTATGTGTTGTTCAAGGGTCACTTGTATATAGCTGTCAATTTAATCTTTAGTGAAATGTTAGGAGCCCATGGAAACAGCCTGATACTCAGAAATGGCCTCAATGGATTCCCTGGCCAGAGGCGCATCTGTTGCTTCAGCACATAATGGCATTTTCTGGACCTGTTAGTGCCTGTGACTCCTTGTTAGCTTTATGAAGCATGATAGTTTATCTAAAAGGCCTTGAGGGGGCTTCTCTGGTGGCGCAGTGGTTAAGAATCCGCCTGCCAATGCAGGGGACATGGGTTTGAGCCCTGTTCTGGGACGATCCCATATGCCGCAGAGCAACTACTGAGCCTGCGCTCTAGAGCTTGCGTGCCACAACTACTGAAACCCATGCGCCTAGAGCCCGTGCTCCTCAACAAGAGAAGCCATCTCAATGAGAAGCCCGCCCATTGTGACGAAGAGTAGCCCCTGCTCGCTGCAACTAGAGAAAGCTGCACACAGCAACAAAGACCCAATGCAGTCAAAAATAAATAATAAACTTAAAAAAATTTTTTTTTAAATAAAAGGCATTGACGGACTTCCCTGGTGGTGCAGTGGTTAAGAATCCACCTGCCAATGCAGGGGACATGGGTTCGAGCCCTGGTCCGGTAAGATCCTACATGCTGCGGAGCAGCTAAGCCCCGTGTGCCACAACTATTGAGCCTGAGCTCTAGAGCCCGCGAGCCACAACTACTGAAGCCCGCGGGCCTAGAGCCTATGCTCTGCAGCAAGAGAAGCCACGGCAATGAGAAGCCTACACACCGCAACAAAGAGTAGCTCCCCACTCGCCGCAACTAGAGAAAGCCTGTGCACAGCAATGAAGGCCCAACGCAACCAAAAATAAATAGATAAATAAAAAAATTTTAAAAATAAATAAAAGGCATTGATTCACCCTCTGTGGTTAAGAAGTGAGGTAGAATCTGTTCTCCCCATTTTACAGATAAGCAAACTGAGGCTCAGAGAGATTAGGTTGGAGCTTGATCCTGAATCACAAAACCCATAAGTGGTAGAGTTGGGTGATTTACCCTGGTTTTTCTGACCCCACATGCCATCACTCATTAGTTGATTTATCTAATTATTTTATTTCTATTAGAAGTTTTTTTTTTTAAGTTTTAAATATTCTTTACTATTAGATGGTTTGTCATAGTCATTTGAAGGTTTTGAATTGGAGCTCATATATCATTTTAGAGGGTTTGGCATTGATCATCAATGTATAGGATGTGCAGTGCCCTGGAAAATGCAGAAGTGAATAAGACACAGCTTCTACCTTCAAGGAACTTAATATCTGGTGGGAAAGGAAAGTTACATGCACATTTAATTAATAGACAGGGAAGTGCACCTGGCTCTTAAGTGTACAGAGTAGTAAAATTCAACTGTGAAAACTTATTTATGTGATTCAGATTCTTGCCAACCAGTAGCTATTATAATTGAACAAGAGGTATTTTACCTTATCTTTCATTGTACCGTTGTATCTTTCAATGGTATGTGTGTGAATTTTAGGTCGGTCCCAGAAAGAGACTCCATTTCTCTGTTGGTAAAAGAAAGAGTATAAACTGTTTATGGGTTTAATGTAAATGTCTTGAAGGTTAGGTTAATTCTGATGGTTTTATTTTGGGTGAATTTTAATGATGGATGGAGTTTTATATTGTATGCCTTGTTTTTTTATTGTATGCCTTGTTTTTTCTGTCTTTTACACTGATCATTTTCTTGATGTATTCTTTAGCTTGAAAACTATGGACAGCAAGAACTGGGGGATCTTTTTGTGAACTATAATGTAAAATCCCCCACTACTGGAAATGATCTTTCCCCTCCAGTGCCTTTTAACTTAATGTTCAAGACCTTCATTGGGCCTGGAGGAAATATGCCTGGGTATGTATCACTTATTGTTTATGTAATGAAGTTATTAAAATTACTTGTAATAAAAGATAAATATCAATATCAGTCATGAAGGAAAATGTTTGAAAAGTGATTTGTAGAAAGTGTAGACAAATATATTAAGGAGAAATAATGACAGATGTATTCTTAAATTTTATTTCTTCTAATTCTTTCTGAATATAGTTTTTTTTTTTTTAGTATATATGATGATTTTTGTTTTGGTCACAAAATAAACACAGAAGTCTGTGATCATCACATCTTGTAGTTATAGCTGCATAGGGCAGGAGAGAGGGTTGAAGAATGATTTTGAAAGACATTGAACTTACTGTCGAAGGAGACTTTAGAAACCATTTGTTGTAGATCAGCACTGCCCAGTGGAGCTTTCTGCAGTGGTGGAAATATTCTATAATCTGTGCTATCCAATACGGTAGCCACTAGCCACATGGGGCTGTTGTATACTTGAAATGGGGCTAGTGCTTCTGAGAAACTGAATTTCTAAATTTATTTAATTTTAAGAATTTAAATAGACATGTGACTAGTGACCTACTATGTTGGACAGGATACGTTTAGTTTGTTGATTCAAGCTAAAGTGTGGTTTTCACAGATAGAGTAAAGAAAACCTGAACAGTTTACAGTATAATTCAGAAGAAGAATCTGTATGTCCAGATTCCTTGTCCATTGTTAACAAACTTAGTCAAAGTATTCCATTTCATAGCTTCAGATGTTTTTCTCATGGTCTCATTTTAGGGTAAGAGGATGGGTTTTGCTAGATGAAGCTAGATAGATCATATTTCCTGGAGTAGAAACTAAATAATAAAAATTAATTGTGACAGAATGTATTATTGGAATTATTTTAATAAGACAGTGGGTTGATTTAGGATATTTTGTGGGAAGAGGCCAAGGGTGAACCTTTCATTTTGGCAATACATACAGAGAGTCATAAAATGGGCCATGCCCTCTGACCTGCCTTCCCACTCCTGTGAATTTATCTAACGAAATAACTCAAAAGGACAGGAAGCTATACTTATCAAGAGTGTATAAATGAAAATTAGAAATAACTTATTTATCCCATAATTTCAGGACGGTTAAATAAATTATAGTAAAGTAAGTTATTTTAGTAGAATACTCTGCAACTGTTAAATATGAGAAAATTTTACGATTTTTTTAGAAAATAGAAAAGTATAAAGTATAATTTAGTACATTCTACTTAATAAATATATATATTAACTGTAACTATACTTATATTTGGATAAGAACCACAAAATGAAAAGAGCTGTTGAAGAGAAGAGTGAGACGAGAGTAAAATTTTAATTTTTCTTTACTTTAAAGTTGTTTTCATAAAACGTTTCTTTTGAAGTAGGCTGTTGGGAGTGCTTTCTTATGTGATGTTTTGTCCAGAATATTGTCTGTGAAATTGAGAAGAAAACAGTGGCTATCAGGGTGTTTTTGAGTGACTGTAACTTTTTAAAATGTGGAGAAATACAGAAGAGGCCTCTGGCTGAAGATATAAAGTACCACAAAGAGTTGATCTTTCTGGACTTCTCTATTTCTTTGTGTCTCTGGGTACAAAGATGAAAATGATATGAAAAACCCTGAAAATTGCCTGCCATGGTGTGATGATTGTGATGAGTGAGCTCTAAGGTTAAATGTCAGCCTATACCGGCTTCTTTTTAGCTCCACGGTTATGCTTTAATATGTAGGTTAACAGCAGAGGTATACTTACTTTATTTTCAAAAGGATCTAAAATTGTCATCTGCCTCCAAAGTAAATGATTAGTCAGGAGAATATCAGAGGTTTTAGAGATATTGTAAGAGAGGTCATGTGTGATTCACTGGAGTGATGAAATTAAATGACATATCTAACAGTGGTATTGCCCTGCCAATCACCTGATACCTTCTCTATTACCTGTTTGAGAATGTTTGCTACTGAGGAAAATTTCTATTTCTAAAACTTTTTTTTTTTTTAGGGCCCATACAGCTTTGTGTGAAGATAGTATATTTAGGACTTTTAGGATTTGTATCTAGAATTTCAGATTTATTGGAAAACATAATTTCCACCTTTATAACAGACTGATTTGTTTAAATTTCCAGATACTTGAGACCAGAAACTGCACAGGGGATTTTCCTGAATTTCAAACGACTTTTGGAATTCAACCAAGGAAAGTTGCCTTTTGCTGCTGCCCAGATTGGAAATTCTTTCAGAAATGAGATCTCCCCTCGATCTGGACTGATCCGAGTCAGGTACTGCCCATGTTATTCTTCTGGTGAAATTAGTAAATGATTTTGGCATTGAAGTGGAAACAAAAGCTTGCTGTTTTAACAGCCTTCTTCCTTCTTACATGATTATATACGTGTTGTTTGTTTGTTACCTCCAAATGTAATCTCTGGGATGATGGACAGTTTTGAGTGACTGAAGTGGACTTGAAGGGAAAGGAAGGAGGGTGAAGAATAGCTGAAGTTTCACATCTGATCCAAAATGATCTTTTCTCCTTGTTCATCTTACGTTTTGAGGATGGCAGGATCTTGATTTTCTACACCGAGGCATTTTCTGGCAGTGGTGGTATAGATGAGTGTAGGGTGAGGTGGGGAGGAAGTGATGGTTGGGGCTGGAGGGCCGTTCTAGGTGTCCAGGGCAGATGGCATTGCTGGTATTGGGGTGAGGGTGTTTCAGCAGCCAGATGGTGTTCCTCCAGATATTTGGGGCACCTTTATGACAGTGTTTAGCTAGCAAGCTTACCGCTATCTATGCTAGTTCAGATGCTGTCTTGTCTCTATTCTAATAACCTCCTTTTGTCAGGTGTATCCAGAATGTACGGGAAGGCATCCTGGCACTTCTGAGTTACATTTTTCTTTAGAAACTTATTATGACTTAGCTATTTATGACTTAAGTTTTTTGAGATTTCTATACATTTTCTTACTGATATCATCTCTTAAGGTAATAAATTAGATATAAAAATGGGATATATAGGTAAACTTAACTTTCTTAGACTCCAAAAGTATTTTCCACAGCCCCAGTGGCCCACCCATTTCCTCTCTTCTTTTCTTACTTGCTGTAATTACAGGCGTCAGTCATAGCATATCCCAGCCTGTGACTCTACATCAAAGCACCTGCCTAATCTTGTTAGTCCCCATGACACCCTCTGAGGAAATGCTCCTATGTTCTCACCAGACTGTATCTTTAGGCCTATAGTCCCTTCAGCTGAATGGTCTAGAAAAGGGAGGCTTCACGAGGAAGGAGCTTGCACAGCCTAGAGAAATGGAGTAGGGAGGACCCTCCTGGACCTTGCTGCAGAGAGAAGAGATAATCCTAAACTTTAACTAGGTGTTGTAACAATGAAAAACTTGTCAGACTTAAATCTGTTTTATTTCTCAATGTCTGGGTTTCTTCGTATCTTTTCTCGTCTTGCTTCTGGGCTTCCCCTCTGTCCCAGTAGTGTCTGCACTCATGCTTTCAGAATACTGAGGAAGCTGTGTGAGACTGAGCTTGTCTAAAGCCACTGTTTTGGAGACGATTTACATCAAGTAGAGTAGCTGTTGGATGATTATAAAGGACAGTGAAGTAAGGCAAAACCTGGGGCCTGTGGAATAAGAAGTGGTAAATAGGAAACCCAGCTCAGAACAGAGGAGCAATCCCAGGAGTTAACTGGGGAAAGTCCCTTGGGGCTTCCTGACATTTTATTCCTTGTTCACTTTCAGTTCAAAGTGTTCCATCTGGATTTTGGTTGGTTTTGTCTTGTCCCTCTGCAAGATCCTGGCTAGAAATCCACTCATCCTTCCACGAGTCAGTATCCCCATGGCTTTTGTTTCATGGTAGGGCTAGGACTTGTTTGTTTAGTGTTTCTTCTTGACATAGAGTTATCAGGTGATAAGTCTTCGTATAGCTATGATTCCTTTGGTTTAGGTTGGGAGCATTGGATTGTTCATGTGAAAATTTTTTTTTTTTTGCGGTACGCGGGCCTCTCACTGCTGTGGCCTCTCCCGTTGCGGAGCACAGGCTCCGGACGCGCAGGCCCAGCGGCCATGGCTCACGGGCCCAGCCGCTCCGCGGCATGTGGGATCTTCCTGGACCGGGGCACGAACCCGTGTCCCTTGCATCGGCAGGCGGACTCTCAACCACCACGCCACCAGGGAAGCCCTGAAATTTTTTTTTTTTATTTTTTTTATTTTTTATTTATTTATTTTTTTTTGCGGTATGCAGGCCTCTCACTGTTGTGGCCTCTCCCATTGCGGAGCACAGGCTCCGGACGCGCAGGCTCAGCGGCCATGGCTCACGGGCCCAGCCGCTCTGCGGCATGTGGGATCTTCCCGGACCGGGGCACGAACCCGTGTCCCCTGCATCGGCAGGCGGACTCTCAACCACTGCGCCACCAGGGAAGCCCCCTGAAATTTTTTAAAATTAAATTTTATCTTGATTGGCTGGCTCTGTCTTCTAGTCCTGTGTCTATTTTATGTCTCCAGAGTTCCAGGTAGAGTCTCTGAACTCAAAGACAACAGACAGCTGATACAATCAGTATTAGTGTTGATTTCTATCTCCTGTCTTTGAGCTGGGATTATTTGACAGAACAGATGGAAAGACTTTGGCAGCAGATTATTTGGGGATTCGGGACAAGGTCCTTATTTTGATCTGCCCTTCATTTTAGATGTTCTGTTGCTGTCATCCCACTTGGAAGCTGTGTGAGGACAGACATCATACTTCTCTCTCTCATATTTCTATGTGCACAGAAGATGTTTGATAGCTGTTGAAAGATAAGACATAGGTGCTGCTGGACCAAATAAGCGATACCATTAAAAAATAAAATTGAAAAAAAATCAAAGCTCTTTTGCAATGCATTTCATGTATTTTTAGGAACCATTTAAGCAATTTTTCATTACTTCTAGAACATCTGAGATAATCATGAAAGTGCACTAGTAAATTGTGTGTGTGTTTTAAAGAAGAGAGATTTGATTTTGACTCCTAAAATTAACTTAAAACTCGTTTCCACCCAATAGCTACTAAATTGCCATTCAGGGAAATCTCTTTGGAAAACCCTTACTATGTGCCTACTTATTTCATCATTATGCAGTTAGCTTGATGTTAGCTTTTTCAATTCATGCCTTATGTCCTCTGCCTTGAATAACACTTTATTTGAGAAGCTGCTACTCTAAAGACACCAGCTGTATGGTGCCATTAGCAGTCATTTACTTGTTCAGAGCAAGAAAAAGGAGGAAATCACACTGTTATAAAAGCTAAAGAATAATTTCAATTCACTTTTAATTTCCCATTCTATGAAAAGCAAATATCAGGAGCTTCATTTAGTGTACATCTATAAAGACTTGCTAATGCTTTACGGAAAATCATTTTATTTGGAAGCCATTATTCAGTATCTCAATTTTGTGTGTGTCTGATGTTTGCTCAGGTTTTCCTAACTTTAAAAAACTGTATCAATCTGTTCTCTAAAAACTATTTTCCATATCTTTCTGTATCATTGTAGAATGAAGTTGAAAATAATGGCTTTTGTTTATTGTTTTTTATAGTGAAGTGTGCAACTTTTATCCCTTATATTTTGGCTTTCAGAGAATTCACAATGGCAGAAATTGAGCACTTTGTAGATCCCACTGAGAAAGACCATCCCAAGTTCCAGAATGTGGCAGACCTCCACCTGTATTTGTATTCAGCGAAAGCCCAGGTCAGCGGACAGTCTGCTCGGAAAATGCGCCTAGGAGATGCTGTTGAACAGGTGAGATTCCATAGGTAACTTAATTTAGATTATACCTATTCCAGGTTTTCGGCACTTAGCAAATTCTGTGTACTGGATGACAAAATATTTTATTTTGGCAGGCATTTTATTTTGATACAGTATGTGTTTTTATACAGTATTTATTACACACTATTATTATAGTGGGAGGAAATTACCTGAACACGCCACCGTGTGGACCATTGGGGCTAATGTGAAAAATATGTTTAGCAGAGCGCTTGGAAAAAAGTTCTTGGTTTGAACTATGCCCCATCAATCTGACTTTTAACAGTGTATACTACTTTTGGGGAGACATTTTGACTCACAGAAAGCAAGCCCTCTGGATTTTAAACTCTTCTGCGTTACCCATAGCAATTGGGGTAAGGCCTTGCATGTAATAGAATTTCTCTAATTATTTGCTTGGAGAAATAAGTGAGTGAAAACATTCCAACAGTAGCTGCTGCCTAATAGTGGGATGAATTGCCCTGGGAACAATGAGCTTCCTGTCTGAAAATATTCAAGTAGAGGCTGAGTGATAACTTGCCAGTTGTTTTGCAGAAAAGAGCCCTGCAGGGACTAGGAGATGGGGCTAGACGATTTCTGAGATCCTTCTGTACTAAAAATATAAGATTACATATACTATATGGGATTCACAAATTTCAGTGGACAAGAGTACATTAAAATCCCCTCAATATGTCTTATGACTTTTGCTAATTCAGAAGGAATATATTTACAATTCCTTAGGATCATTATTATGAATGTCATTTTTAGCACTGTAGATTTAGAAGGTATGAGGTATTAGGCTGAATTTTTGCTGACCCAGTGAGTATGGTAGAGAGATTTTGAATGATGCTGTTATTATCTGCTTGTTATCTTGACAGTTAAAGCTTTTGAAAATAGCCAAGATCACATTTTGGGTACTTAAGATTGTTCTGAAAGCTGGATAAATTAGCTTACCTTGTGTTTCAAAAATTTTTCAGTAGATGATGAATAACTCAATGGAAAATGGTACCTTGGCCTTCAAAAGCATTAATGTTTGTGTGTGTTCGTTCCTCTATGCTTGCTTGCATGCTGCTTGCCTATTTATCTACTTATTTGTTTATTCATTTATTTTTAGGGCGTGATTAACAACTCAGTATTAGGCTATTTCATTGGCCGCATCTACCTCTACCTCGTGAAGGTTGGTATATCTCCAGATAAGCTCCGCTTCCGACAGCACATGGAGAATGAGATGGCCCATTATGCCTGTGACTGTTGGGATGCCGAATCCAAAACATCCTATGTAAGTAGAATGCAATGGTTTTTACCATGTGATTTTCACATTGTTAACCTAGAAGCATGGATATCAAAGTTGCCTTTTGTGTGCTTCATGTCAGAGTGGAACTAAAAGAAAAAAAAAGATTTCTTCCTGAGCTAAATAGAAAAAGTAGTTGCCCCCCTGCACTCTCATAAGTGGGGGGCTACTCTTGCGTCCCAGAAGCCCTTTGTAGACTTGGATGGGTTTTACAGAGAGAGTAAGAGTGAGAGAGAGTAAGAGAAGGCCACTGACGGGGCAGTGCTGGTGTGTCCTTTCCTGGTGTGGGCAGTGTGATTGGTAATATCTCTGAGTGCAGCTAAGATGGGGTGGCCTTCTTCCTGACAAGGACCCCAGCAAACGTTGAAAGTGGTGGTGAGGCTGAGTAAAGAAGGTCATAGTGCTCTTAGTTTAGATAGTTACTTGGTAGATTTGGGGGATAGACTAGTAGATTCTGATCTCTTGTTTAGGAATTACCTTTTCTCAAATCCTGTATATTTAATAATAATTCAGAGAAGACCTCCAGGTTACCTCTTCACTGTTGCTTCCCACCCCCAACCCTCAAACATGAACATTAGTGCTGAAGCTTAGGATTGAAAGGCATTTGGATATAGGAGATGCTTCCTGCACTGGTGGCAGTGGGAACAGGGTGGCATCCAAAACAAGGGGGCCAAAAGCCTTCTGGCATCTCCCTCATTTGGTGCTAGAGAGGCTTCTCACCCATATGGAGACTTTAGCCCAGGAGTCCGTGGTTCCCACATGTCCTTGGTTGCACGTTTTACTTTTTAAAGTGACTTTCTTTTAATAGATACATTTTTTTAATTAAAAATAAAAGTCATTAAAAAAATGATGACCCTTTTTTGTAAAACAGAAAGAAAAAATAATTCTTAAGTGTGTTATGTAGAAAGTGAAACTTCCTATTTGTATGCTCCCCAGAAGTGTTTCATGTCTCTTTTCTAGATCAGGCATGAACAAATGTTTTCTTTAGTAAATATAGTAAATATTTTAGGCTTTGTGGATCTCTGTTGCCTCTCTTCTTGGTTGGGGGGTTTTGTTTTTTGTTTTCGTTTAACAACGCTTTAAAAATCTAAAAACCATTCTTAGCCTATGAGCCTTGGTTTGTCAACCCCTATTCAAGATAATTTTGTATGCTTTACAAACATATACACATGTGTACATGTATAATGATATGCATATACCTGTAGTGGCTGTTACTGATATTGTTTTTAATATATTCTCTTTCTTTGTGGAATTAGGAAAGGATCTGTTAGGTTTTTCTTGTTACTTTACTTTCTTCACAAGCTTACTTGACATATGCTAAAATGATAGTGGTAATTATTTTTGGATTGTAGGTGATCATTATCTTCAAAATGTATTACATTTTCTGGAATTTCTTTTCATTTTCAAATTAAGCCAATAAACTATTTTCTGTTTTGTATGAGAAGATTTCAAGTTAAACTGGACACAAATTCTTTTTTCTTAATAGATTTATTTTTTATTTTATTTATTTATTTGTTTATTTATTTATTTATTGGCTGCATTGGGTCTTCGTTGCTGTGTGCGGGCTTTTCTCTAGTTGCGGCGAGCGGGGCTACTCTTCATTGCAGTGCACGGGCTTCTCATTGCGATGGCTTCTCTTGTAGCAGAGCACGGGCTCTACGCGCGCGGGCTTCAGTAGTTTTGGCATGTTGGCTCAGTAGTTGTGGCTCACGGGCTCTAGAGTGCAGGCTCAGTAGTTATGGCACACGGGCTTAGTTGCTCCGCGGCGTGTGAGATCTTCCCGGACCAGGGCTCAAACCTGTGTCCCCTGTGTTGGCAGTCAGATTCTTAACCACTGCGCCACCAGGGAAGTCCTGGACACAAATTCTTGCTATCTCAATTTAGATTCTGAATCTGGCCTGGATTACATTTCATTTGTTTGTTCATTTAATATTTGGAACTGTTAAGGGCTGTATACCGTTCTAAGTGTATTATTATCTTATGTAATCCTCACAGTAATTCTGTGCATTGGTCCTATTTCTGAGGAAACTGGAGTGCTGAGAGGTTAGGTAATTTGCCCGAGTCTCACAGCTAGTGAGTGGTGGATCTGGGATGTGAACCAGGGCTATCTGACTCCAGGCTCTGCTCTTAACCATTGTGCTATACTGCTTTCATAAACCCTGCTGCACTCCTGCTCATCCTTTCCTGAGTGTCACTGTGAGCTGTGGCCAAACCCTCAAGGATGAGAGATAGAATATGTGAGCCTAATAGGTCCTGAGGACGTAATGTACAGCATGGTAACTATAGTTAATAGTACTGTATTACATATTTGAAATTTGCTTAGAGAGTAGGTCTTAAAAGGTCTCATCACACGAAAAAAAAAATTGTAACTGTGTGTGGTGATGGTTGTTACCCAGACTTGTTGTGGTGATCATTTTGCAGTATATACAAATATCGAATCATTATGCTGTACACCTGAGACTAATATAATCTTATATGTTAATTATACCTAAATCTAAAAGAATTAAGAAAAATATTTAAAAACAGAAATGTGGGCCTAGCCTTGAGATTAGGCTACAATGTTTTGTGTAAGGTCATTGGAAGACCGGACTAAAACAAAACCAGAAGCTCCGAAGTAACAGACTTTTAAGGAGAGGGGAGAACTCCTTTAAAGCCTTTAATATTTTCTTTTTGTGTGCTTCATATTTTATTTTTTTAATAAAAAAGTTACTGATACAGCTAATGTTCCACCCTTTTCCTCTCTCTGCTCAGAGGTAACCACGATCCCAAAGTTGTTGTCTACCATTCTTAGGCGTGTTTTTGTAGTGTCACCTTTCAGTACATAAATATGTTCATTGACATCTTTAGTAAATGATAATGAGCAAGTTTGTATGTTTAAGGCATAGATATACTAGTTGACGTCTTTAGTGACTGTCAGATGATCAAGTTACATGTTTTTAAGTTTTTTTCTTTAATTCCTATTTTTCTGTTGTTGTTAAGTGTTGGGGTTTCTGAGCTTATATGAGTTTTATATTTGCCTCTTTATTTGAAGTACCCCGTGCGGTAGCTTGTGCTTGGAAAGCTTAGTAGTTGTGATGGCTGAATTTTCCCAAACTCTTTTGATTAAAGGCAAAAGTAAGTATTCATGAGAAGGACTAACTAGATATCTACTTAACTAAGCTTTTTATTTTACCTCTTTTTTTCTTATTCAAATAACAGGTTCTTAAGAATTTTTGAAAACACTTTGCTTTTGAAAAGTAACTTAGGCGTTAACAGGAAATGGAACCTGCCACCCCTGTGGTAGTAATGCTGTTATTAAGTTTTATTCTGTGACCAAAACAGCACCTGTTCTTTACTGAGTTTTCTTTTGTTGGGTAGGAAACTGATTTGAGCACAAATGCCCACATTTGTGGCCGGCTGAGCTGTGTGTTTAGTACAGCTATATGATGCCAAGTTTTGAGAGCAGTAGACACTTCATACAGAGGGAATACCATCATCCCTTGGTGTCTGCTGAGGCTTGGTTCCACAATCCCCACAGACACCAAAATCCTGGATGCTCAAGTCTCTTATATAAAATGGCTTCGTATCTGCATAGACCCTATGCACATCCTCCCGTATACTTTAAATCATCTTTAGGTTACTTATAATACTGAACGAAATGTAAATGCTACACCAATAGTTGCCAGATTTGCAGCAAATTTAGGTTTTGCTTTTTGGAACTTTCTGGAATTTTTTTTTCTGAATATGTTTCATTCACAGTTGGTTGAATTCGCAGATGCGGAACCCACAGATACAGAGGGCTGGCTGTATTATTGGGTGTTAACACTTAAATATACCCTTCAGAATCTACTTAACAGTTTTTTCAAAACTTTTTAGAGGGAGAAAGTCAATAAAACAATGAAATAGCAACATAGAAAAAGTTCCTTTTTCCTCTTTGAGCATCTGTCCTCTGTCCATTCTGTTTACCCTTCAAGGCTGATGGGATGCGTTAGCACTCTATTCATTTCCTCCTTCTTGTGATACATCATAATCTATTATTTTTCTTTTTCTTTCCTTTTTTTTTTTAAATTAAAATTTTTTTTTTGGCCACGCAGCGTGGTTTGAGGGATCTCAGTTCCCCAACCAGGGATTGACCTGGGCCCCGGCAGTGAAAGCCCAGAATCCTAACCACTAGGCCACCAGAGAACCACCTTTCTTTACTTTTTTTTTTTTTAAATTAATTAATTAATTTATTTATTTATTTTTGGCTATGTTGGGTCTTCATTTCTGTGCGAGGGCTTTCTCTAGTTGCGGCGAGCGGGGGCCACTCTTCATCATGGTACGCGGGCCTCTCACTATCTCGGCCTCTCTTGTTGCAGAGCACACGCTCCAGACGCGCAGGCTCAGTAGTTGTGGCTCACGGGCCCAATTGCTCTGCTGCATGTGGGATCTTCCCAGACCAGGGCTCGAACCCGTGTCCCCTGAATTGGCAGGCAGATTCTCAACCACTGCGCCACCAGGGAAGCCCCTCTTTCCTTTTTAATGGTTCAGAAAAATGCATACACACTATATTATTTTCTTTGTAATTTCTCTTAAGACTCTTCCGGCGAAGAGTTATGAACCTGACTGACGTAGGTGCGGGGCATGCTGTGATATAACTAACTCCCGACAGATTTCCCCACACACGTGTTATCCTTCGTAACTTTGTCACCTGTGTTCAGACTTACCATCACCACAGCATCATAATAGCATGTTCTTATTTCTGCTGCTCTTTTATTGTAATGTCATGATTTCTGTTGTAATATCTCCTCTTCTCATGTTGTTAATCCCCTTGGTGAATCCTTGCCTTCCCACCTGCTGCTGTTGACCTTATTTTTTGTCACCTGTGTTGGTCTCTGAACCCTAAAGGGATTTTCAGGTGGCTAATGGCGTCACTGACCCATGAACTGTTGTTACCTATGGTAAAGACTGGTGAAGTACTTCCTCCTCTTAACTATCTTCCATGCTTTTAAAAGATCATGAAAGTTTTTCTTCCTGTTTTCCTTCTCCACAAACTTTTTTTTGAGGTGAGCACCAGGTTTAGATTTGTGGGTGCCTATGTTCTGTGTGGACTCACAAAAGGGATCTTGGTTGACCCCTCAACCCTTCGTGTGTGTGGCGCTAGGAAGTCTCTGGGAATGTGCTGTTGTGTGCGCTCTGTGGAATTCAGGAGGTCGAATTCTGGCCAGGGATGTTATTTACTTGCCTAGTGTAGGGCTCCTCCGAAATAGTCATGCCCTTCTCTTTGGCCGTTCTTAAAAATGCACAGAGAATAATGACTTTGCAGGTTTTACTTCTTTGATTTGAGCCAGAGTTTTAACAACATAAATGTATGAGTGTGAGGGGGGAAGAACCATTACAGTGGTCCCTTGGTATCTGCTGGGGATTGTTATCCAGGAACCCCCCTGCAAGGCTGCCAAAATCCATGGATGCTAAAGCCCCTTATGTAATACAGCGTTGTACTAGCGGTTTCTGCCAGATTCATTTTGAATCCTGGTCACAAATTTGAAACAGATCTGCCAGTTTTGTCTTGGTTCACATTTTATTTCCATAACTAAATCCTAGAAAATATTAGTTTACCCCACATTCACAATATGGCAAAATAATTCTGTCCAGAAAATAAAAAGACTACTTTGTGTACGTGTGTGAATTATATTTCGTAAGGGTGTTACTACCCGATGTATAAAACTGTTCCCATTTCAAACATTTATAAAAGTTGAGTGGAGATTCTATAATTGAATTATTCTTGAGTATGTGAAAGAGTTACCTATAATCCACATGCATTTGTGAACGAACCTTGTGTGACTTACAAATGTTTTTCTCTATTATGTCTTCTTAGGGCTGGATTGAGATTGTCGGATGTGCTGACCGTTCCTGTTATGACCTTTCTTGTCATGCGAGAGCCACCAAAGTCCCACTTGTAGCTGAGAAGCCTCTGAAAGAGCCCATATCCTTTCTGGTCACTTCAACAGCTCAGGACTACAGTGTAAACATCTTGGATATGGATAAGTCCAAGTCTATACCTTGTTCTATGGATAAACTGAGATGTTTGAGCACTATTTAAACCTATTATTTTACCCATCTCATTGTTCCTTTCCTATTCTCTTTACTTGTAATCTGACATGTGCCCACTCACTGTCTGGTCCTTGAAAGAAAAATGCTCTGTATGTCTTTCAGGATGTTGACCAATTTTTCTCAGCCATTTCCCACATCTTCATCTACATACATGCTCTTTAATTAAAGGGTGCCTGGTGAATACTTTCTCTGTTAAAAGATGAGTGCCTTTTATGGTAGATGGAAATAATTTAGTTCACTTGATCTGTAGATCATCAAAGGAGAAATTTTCTTATTTTACCAGCCAATGAGATTGTGAGCTGATCTAAGGGCTAGGCCAGTGACAGGAAATAGATCCTGTCGTGTTGAGACATTTGAGAAATGAATGAATTGTTTTCAGAGGTTATTATGCTATGTATTGGGTTATACTGCTGATTAGATAATATCCCTTTATCTCACTGTAACTTTGAAAAAGTCTTTCTTGATGATGTTTACTTATTTTGACTGAGGTTTATCTGAATGATTTTGTGGGTGGTTTCATCTTGCACTGGAAATCAGCATATAGAGGATCTCAGACACCAGTAGGGAACTGATAGTTGTTTTAAGTCAATGATGGCTTGTCCTCAAGATCATTTCCCAAAATACTAAGGCAGTTCTGTAGTTTTGTATTCCTTGACTACTTCATACGAAACAGTCAATGTTGTTCAGTTTGAACCTAATAAGGGAGCAATTGGCAAGGCGTATAAGAAGGATGCAAAGCTGGTGATGGACTACCTTGCCATTTGTGATGAGTGTTACATTACAGAAATGGAGGAACTACTGAATGAAAAAGGGTAAGATTTAAGATGTGTACTTTTTACATGGGCTCCAGTCAGCTATGTCTTTTCTGCCAGGTTTTGAAAGTTAGGGTGAGATGAGTTTCTTTAGAAATGTTTTGCAGGTAAGTACTATCTCTTGGCTACATTTAAAGGACTGTGTTTGTCGAGATTTTGGCATTATGGCCTGGAAATAGACTTGATACGGACTATAAAGATTTTTTTTTTCCCCCAATAACTTTCTTAGAGGAGGAGACTTATCCAAGGTAATTAGAAACTACATCTATCTCTTAAGTCAGTGCCCTTTTTTTGAACTTTGGAGTCGTCTGTGTAATTGTTGTAAGTATAAATGTAAAAACGATAGAGAAGAATCTTTAAAGGAATTCAACAAAATCCAGCACTAAACAATGTAAAATTTACTGTCTGGCAAACAATAAAAAAATTTCTAGACATATGAGAAAGCATGAAAATATGACTCATAAAGAGGAGAAACATCAGTCAAAAGAAACACCCAGAAATGACAAACGTGATGAAAGTAATACAGAAGGATGTTAAAACAGTTATTATAGGGGCTTCCCTGGTGGCACAGTGGTTGAGAATCCGCCTGCCAGTGCAAGGGAGACAGGTTTGACCCCTGGTCCAGGAAGATCCCACATGCCGTGGAGCAGGTAAGCCTGTGAGCCACAACTATTGAGCCCTCGTTCCACAACTACTAAAGCCTGTGCACCTAGAACCTGTGCTCCACAACAAGAGAAGCCACTACAATGAGAAGAACGCGCACCACAGTGAAGAGTAGCCCCTGCTCACCGCAACTAGAGAAAGCCTACCCATAGCAATGAAGACCCAACACAGCCAAAAATAAATAAATTTTTTTAAAAAAGTTACTATAAATATGCTTCCTGTGCTCAAGGATGTTAAGAGAAAACATGAACATATGAGGAGAGAAATGGGAATGTATATGTAAAAAAGAACCAAATAGAACATCTTAGAGGCAGTATCTCAAACGAAATTGTGTGTACCTACCCACAATACAATAGAATGAAATCTTTTTAAGTGCTTACAGACAAAAGCCATATACCCAGCAAAAGTATCTTTCAAAAATGAAGAGAAAATATTTTCAGACAAAAAACTTAAGAGGATACATTGCCAGCCAGACCTACACTGCAAGAAATGTTAAAGGAAGTCCTTCAGGCAGAAGTGTGGAAATTTAGATCTACCCAAAGAAATTAAGAGCTCTAGAAATGATAAATATGTGGGTGAATATGAGTAACATTTTCTTTAAAATGACATCTCTTAATTTCTTTAGAAGATAATGGGTTGTTTAAAGCAAAAACAATAACAATGTACTGTGAAATTTATGTGTAGAAGTAAAGTGTATGACATCAGTAGCCCAAAGGATGGAGTGAAGACTTGGGAATACGTAAGAATATGTATACTGTTTTGAGATGTGTACATTACGTGTGGAGGTACACCATGGTAAGTTTAGAAAAGGACATACCGTAAACTCCAGAGCAATTGTCTGGATAAAACACACAGAAACCAAAGGGATATAACTAATAACCCAATGAGAGGGCTAAAATAGAATACTAAAAAATGCTCCAGAAAAAGACAGGAGAAGAGGAAAAATGAACCACGAGCAGATGAGACCAATAGAAAATAACTCAGGAAATGGTAGATTTCAACTCAACAATATTGATAGTTATATTAAATATAATGATGTAAACACTCAATAGCTTTTAACTGTCAAACTGGTTAAAAAATTCGAGACCCAGTTAAATGCTGTTTCCAGGAAACTGTAACTGTAATATACGGGCATACCTCGGACATATTGTGGGTTCGGTTCCAGACCACTGCAATAAAGTGAATGTTGCAATAAAGTGAGTCACACACATTTTTTTTGGTTTCCCAAGGCATGTAAAATTTATGTTTACACTGTAACCTACTCTATCAAGTGTGCAATAGCCGTTATATTTTAAAAATAGGGAATTCCCTGGTGGTCCCGTGGTTAGGGCTCCATGCTTCCACTGCCGGGAGCATGGGCTTGATCCCTGGTCAGGGAACTAAGATCCCACATGCCGTGCAGCGTGGCCAAAAGAATAAAAAATAAAAACCAATGTACATACCTTAATTAAAAAATACTTCATTGCTGAAAAATGCTGACAACCATCTGAGCCTTCAGCAAGTTGAAATCTTTAGTGACATCAAAGACCACTGATCATAGATCACCGTAACAAATATAATAATGATGAAAAAGTTTGAAATTCTGTGAGAATTACCAAAATATGACTCAGAGACATGAAGTGAGCAAATGCTGTTGGAGAAATAGCACTGAGAGATTTATCGATGCTGGGTGGCCATAAACCTTCAATTTGCAAAAAATGCGATATCAGTGAAGCACAATAAAACAAGGTATGCCTGTACACAAATGGGCTTAAAAGGAAAAGAATTTTAAAATATTTCCCATACAAACATTAATCAAGAAAGTGGAGTGGGGGGCTTCCCTGGTGGCGCAGTGGTTGAGAGCCTGCCTGCCGATGCAGGGGACACGGGTTCGTGCCCCGGTCTGGGAGGATCCCACATGCCGCAGAGCGGCTGGGCCCGTGAGCCATGGCCGCTGAGCCTGCGCTCTGCAACGGGAGAGGCCACAACAGTGAGAGGCCCATGTACCGCTTAAAAATAAATAAATAAATAAAAATAAATAAAAGAAAGTGGAGTGACTTATTTTTTTTTTTTTTTTTTTTTTTTTTGTGGTACGCGGGCCTCTCACTGTTGTGGCCTCTCCCATTGCGGAGCACAGGCTCCGGACGCGCAGGCTCAGCGGCCATGGCTCACGGGCCCAGCCGCTCCGCGGCATGTGGGATCCTCCCAGACCGGGGCACGAACCCGCTTCCCCTGCATCGGCAGGCGGACTCTCAACCACTGCGCCACCAGGGAAGCCCTGGAGTGACTTATTAACATCAGGCAAAGTAAACTTCACAACAAGGAAAATTACCAGGTTGCATTTCATAATGGTAAAGGGATCAATTCATCAAGAAGGCACATCACCTCTAACCTTGTATGCCACTAAAAACAACCTCAAAATATATGAAGCAAACTTAACAGAACTGAAAGGAAAGTTAGACAAATCTACCATCACAGTTGGCAATTTCTACACCCCTGTCTCAGTGATCAGTAGAGCAAGCAGACAAAAAAGAATCAATAGGAATTTGAAGATATAAACACTGTTAAACAACTTACTCGCCATTTATAGAATACCTGATAACCAAAGAGTATACATTTTAAGTGTGCTTGAAACATCTTTCATACTGTTTTTTGTACCACTATCTAGCTAAGAATGACTTGCATTTTCAAAGCATTGTTTAAAAAAAGAGTATGAGAGTCTGCATATGTCCTGCAAACCCTGAATATTTCATACACAGAAATTTTGCCAAACCCCTTTTACACAAAGGATTATACGCCAAATTCTAGGAAAGACAAATCTAGCTTATAGCGATAGAATCAGTGGAGGGGATTGAAGGAGAAGGGACTTAGGGGAACCTTTGGGGCGATGGTGGTTGCATGTGTATGTGTATTTGTCAAAAGAACTATCATAAGATGAACTCTTGTAAGTTAAAGATAAAATTTACAAGAAATTTAAAAACATTTCTGGTCTCCCAGAATTAATGTCTGTTTATGCTAAAATAACATCAAATGCCAATAAAGTAAACATAGGTTACTAGCAGATATCATTATCTACAAACAAGACAGGTTTTAAAAAATTATTCTCAAATAATGGCTATCTCCTTGCTAATTTCAGCTTTTTTTATAATTATTACCTACACTTAGATTGTGCTCACAGAGACAATATATATACTGTTTATATGGAGTCTTTAATGCATGTGTGCACAGACTTCAGACAGAACAGTAAAAATGGAGGCAATCAATGAATGAAAACCATTCATATGATGCATGAGATTATCACTGCTAGAAACTAGCAAAATGCAGTGTACCATGTATCAGCTATACAGCTTCAAGGACAACCACATGAGGGCACTCTTTTCCCTGCCCTGAGCTGCTTGTGAGATAAGACACATCCAAATTGATCTTCATAATGTGAGGAAATACTTCATAAGCTGAAATACAGGTATTACACAAAGTGCTTTATAAAGGTGAATTCTTATAACCTGAAATGGAATGGGCGTATCTCAGGATGTGAACATATGGCACGCAGGCAGTGATTTTTGTGGGCATAGTATTTTATATTGACATGTCAAGCAGAATCTTTAAACTTCTTTTAAGCTGAACTTCATCAACGTAAGTGTCAAAGTTTATTTTGGAAATAGTATGGGAGTTTTAAATTTTCTTTCTGTAAGATGACAAGTTGGTCATTTTTACATCTGTTGGGACAGTAGTGAGAACAGTGGTCTTTTTGCCAGCAGGCCTGTTTTTGACAAATTTATTGTAATTATTCTAAAACTGAATTCTAAAAAATTTTTCTTTGGTTTTACCTTGATCTCAAAACCAAAAGAATTGGTCATGAGTCACTTGTGGAATTTTATAAGACTAACCACATTTTTGGGTGCCTCCCAAAATACTGTTTGGTGCCATTGTTAGAATAATTAATTTGGTATTCCTTATGAAATAATTTAAATTTGACTTCAGCTGTTATATCTGGATTGTTGACCAAGTTGTATTACACTTAAAATGAAAAACAGTTTAGCAATCTGTAAAACTTCTTTAAATTAAGGCATGGGGTATGTGTTTTCACCAATATGTAATGTGCCTTGTTTCTTTGTAGGGAATTTACTATTGAAACTGAAGGGAAAACATTTCAGTTGACAAAAGACATGGTCAATGTGAAGAGGTTCCAGAAAACACTATATGGTAAATTTGTAAAAATAGTTAAGGAACAAACAAACAAAAATCATTACTCCTTAAAGGCCTTTTTTTTTAAAAAGTTTTGTAGCATAACCATTTTATGGAAAATTTGAAGAAAAATAAATCCTTAATGCTATAACCCTAAATTTGATGAATATGTTCAAGGTATTATCTCGGGTTTTGTTTTTTTTTTTTAAACATAATTGTACTCATACTGAAGAATAATTTATAATGCCACCTTTATGTTTCCTGTGACCTGAGGTACATATGAAGAATATCTCTTTGATTAAAAACATCTCTTTTTTTTTCTCACTTTAAGGAAAAGTCCTTTTGTTTCTTAAGGAAAAGAGAGAACTCATCCCTTCTGTCTATTTTGGAAAATTAACTTGTTAAAAGTAGTTTAGATTAGTGATCTTTCATGCTTTTTTTAAAGCCAAGGAGATGATTATTTTTGGTAGAACAAATTCCATGAATTGGGAAGTGACTATTTTGGAGAATATACGAAGGATGCTTGTGGTTAACTGGCTGAATTGAAGCTTCTGAAAACTAAGAGTAGGGTATTTGAGATGCTACTGCCCATGGAGCAAGCAGGCCTCCTTTTCCATTTGTTTTTGGCCTGCATCGTTGTCACCAGGCTGCAATGAGCTGTAAAAGGAGTCTGAAAAGTGATAGGAGGAAGCAGGGGATCCTTCTTCATGCTCTGGGGCTTTTTAGCCACTATCCTGGCAGCTGGCTCAGAGCTGTACTTCACCGTTGCTTGGATGCCAGGAAAGGATGAGCAGGAAATGCCTTGATCATATTTCTGAAATGTTATTCTCATGTGTAAGTTTTTGGTTCCAATTATCTCATTTCTCTTGAAACATAAATTCTCCAAGGTTAGGGTCAGTTACCTTAGACCTGGATAGTGCTTAGCCATGCTTCCTTTCTGAATAATAAGTAATAATGAAGACAGTTCCTGTGTATACCACAGGCATAGCCTCACCCATGGGAAGAGCTGTGGCACCCCAGGTAAATGTATTGGTTGAGTGCTGGTCCCTGAGCCGACTCTTCTTTGAGGGGCTCCTGACCCCAGAACCTTAGAAATACGATGGCAGTAACTTGGCTCTCTTAAGGAGTTCTCATCCAGATAGCAAGATAAAGAGTAAAACACAAATCACATGATACTTGTTGTATGTAGGAGTTGTTTTTGTTAATTTTGCCAGCTGTGGTGGTAGACTTTTTAATTCTAGCAAAGTCTTACAGGTGCTCTAGAGTTTTAATGCTTTCTGCATAGCCGAGGCAGATGATAGAGTGTGGCTGCTATTGTCCATAGCTTACCAACTGGGGAAGGAATACCCTGGTATCTTGTTTCATTCTTATGCTGTATAAACAAAATTAAATTTGGTAAAAAAAATTTTCACTCCAGTTTTCTCTTTAAAGGCATTGTGTTTTCTACCAGGAAATAGTTTTTAGGATTGTTCTGATTTCTTTGTCCTGATGTACAAGGTCGATCACAATCTATCTAGAATAGAGATATTTTTAGGGCCAGTAAGAATTGTTTAGAGAGGACCTGAAATGCATTATGTGAGGTTTGAGAGAGTGTTACTGAATTTCTCTCTCTCTTGCAGTGGAAGAAGTTGTTCCAAGTGTAATTGAACCCTCATTTGGCCTGGGTAGGATCATGTATACAGTATTTGAACATACGTTCCAAATACGCGAGGGAGATGAACAGAGAACGGTGAGTTGTCATGTACAGTGTACTGTTTGTTCTCTTACAGTGTCAGAGAGCAACATTTACTGAGTGATGTTAAGACAACTCTGAAACAATCAGTTGTTATTTACTGTAATGTTAACACCTTTGCTTAACTGTTTACAAAGCAAAGCACTTTTTTATCTCATTTGAGCTTGGATGTGTAGGTTATTCTAGATGCCATTGTTTTAGTTGCATTTGAGTTCTGAGACAGAACATATTGCTTTGGGAGAACTGTCTGTATTGCATCAATGGACGGAATGGTACTTTCTGGATATACTCGTGTTTTCAGAAAATTGGGAAGGAGGAGATAATTCATAGAATTTGGTCAGACCAAAAAACTGTATTTATACATTGGTAAAGCATTGAAAGGAACCTTCTCAAACTGCATAAAATAGTCTGGGGTATGTTGGGGGTAAAAGATGTAAATTCCTAGGTTCTATTCCAGAGATACTGATTCTCACTAGGTCTGAGACTCAGGGATCTGGTTTTTTGGTTCTTTTCTAAATAAGAACCCCAGGTGATTCCAGTGTGGGAGATTGACAGATAATAAATTGGGCAGTAGTATGTGAGGTGTAGCCTTTCCTAACATTCAAGCCTAGCTAAAGATAAATGTTTTTAAGAAGTTTTCATCCACTCCCTCAAGTTTTCTTTTGGCTCGGATGCTTTTGAATCACTGCTGCATGCCTTCCACGTATCTCTTCATTCTGGCTAATTTCACCTTTCTCACCTCGCCTCTGCCTGTGGAAATCATACTCCTTTAATTTATAGCTTCAGGTTTCCAGGAAAGGCACTCAGAAGAAGAATGCTAGGGAGGAGAGGTTGTATAGGTCAAATTAACTGAAAGAAGCATTCTTACCTGCATGACCAGCTGAAGCTGAGTGTGTACCCAATGTTGGACATGAGCTCTG
Organism: Hyperoodon ampullatus; assembly: GCF_949752795.1. Lineage (NCBI taxonomy): Eukaryota > Metazoa > Chordata > Mammalia > Artiodactyla > Ziphiidae > Hyperoodon > Hyperoodon ampullatus. The sequence continues at coordinate 62,986,681 of NC_136922.1, forward strand.
TAGTTCTTCCTAGGGTGTTTCATCTTGAAAACGGACTGATGAGTTCTTGGCACCAGTATTTTTAAAAGTCTGACGTACCATGGGTAATGTGTAGCTAATAAAGCTACTCTTTTATTCTCTGCCATAAAGTTATATCTTCATTTCCTGACATTTAAGGAGCAGCTTTTCATTCATTAACAGATAGTAAGAACCTGAGCCGGACACCAGACATGCAAACATAAGGCATGGTTCTTCCTGAGGAATGATGTCATACCTAACGGAATGTGCTCTTTTTAGAGGTCAAGTTTGCTTCAAGCTTTTCCTGCTATTTTTCTAATGAAAAGTTTTTAATAAAATCTTTTAGCTATTCCTTTGAATCTAATGGTATTGATATAACTAGAGTTTTAATAAAAATTTCATAAAGGCTAGGCAAGAATAAATTAGTTACAGTGTTTTATGAGTTGCATAGAGATTCTCTTCATGGAGAGAAATTTGATTAGGCTGTGAGAAGCCAAATATGTTTCTGAATTGTTAGCACATAGTCCCTCGATCCATCTTCCTGTAAATTTGGTATAAAAGCATTGCTGGTGAGATAAAAAAATTAATTTTCTATAAAGGCAGGTCCCCACTTCTCTCTCACATTAAATGAAATTATCACAAGATGGAGGAGAGGAGTGGGATTCTGAGTGTTCCATGATCCAGGTGCTATGTTGGTAGAGTCTAGGGTTTACTTACAGTGGAATATTCACCATTGCTTGGCATTTAAGATTAATTAGCCTTTTGGGAGCTAAACTGGACCCTGTGTCATTCATTATTTTACTGGGACCTATTCATTCTGAGTCTCATATTCTGGCCTTCAAGTGAACCTTTTTTACAGATATTATTTAAAAACTATCTTCAGCTCTCATTTCCAGCCCCAAATGGTAGACTAGTTTGCCTTCAACAGAATATCTTTGTTTTATTTCTGAATAAATCTGAAACCTGTTTCAGGAGCAGTTTAGGAGGGCTGTACTTTTCTATGGGTATACAGAGCATCTTTCTTGTTTGATTTCTACTATTTCTTTGGGACACACATTTGTGAGCTAATTAAGCTTTTCTGTTTTACTTAGTCACTAAGGCTCAGAGAGCCTTCAGCTATGCTGAATCTCTTTTTTTTTTTTTTTTTTTTTTTTTTTTGCGGTACACGGGCCTCTCACTGTTGTGGCCTCTCCCGTTGCGGAGCACAGGCTCCCGATGCGCAGGCTCAGCGGCCATGGCTCACGGGCCCAGCTGCTCCGCGGCATGTGGGATCTTCCCAGACCAGGGCACGAACCCGCATACCCTACATCGGCAGGCGGACTCTCAACCACTGCGCCAGCAGGGAAGCCCCTATGCTGAATCTCTTAAAGGACAGAATGGAATTTTGTCTTTTGACACTACTTCTCTGATGAATTGAGGGGAGGTTCTTTAGGGATCTCCACAGAAAGAAGTAAGGCTTCTAAGTGGTACCAAATAATTACCATCTTAGATGGTAGCTTTCAGAATGCCTTTACATCATTTAACTTTCTTACAATAGACCTGCCAAGTAAGCAGAGCAGAACAGATGGTAGAGATCTACTTTTTAGATGGAGAAACTAAGGTCCAGAGAGGAAGAGTTCACTGAGTTGGTTCAAATTCAGAACTGAGAACGAGATCTTTCTGATTCTAGTTGTGGTTATCCTGCTTTCTGTGTTTTGTCACACTGCTTTTTCATATCATGTTTTCTAGTATTTTGATAGTGAAGATTGGACATTAATGTTTAGATCTTTATACACTAACATATTTGGATTTCTTTCTTTTCAAACCATCTAGTTCTTCAGTTTCCCTGCTGTAGTAGCTCCATTCAAATGTTCCGTCCTTCCACTGAGCCAAAACCAGGAGTTCATGCCGTTTGTCAAGGAATTATGTAAGCAAATCCAGTTGGGTAATCTCCATGGGAATACTGTCAAGTAGACTGAATTTTAGGAAATGTCTCTCTTTTTTATATATAAAAATTTATTTATTTATTTATTTGTGGCTATGTTGGGTCTTCATTGCTGCGCGCGGGCTTTCTCTAGTTGCGGCGAGTGGGGGCTACTCTTCATTGTGGTGCGCGGGCTTCTCACTGCGGTGGCTTCTCTTGTTGTGGAGCACAGGCTCTAGGCATGTGGGCTCGGTAGTTGTGGCTCGCGGGCTCTAGAGCGCAGGCTAGGTAGTTACGGCACACGGGCTTAGTTGCTCTGCGGCATGTGGGATCTTCCTGGACTGGGGCTCGAACCTGTGTCCCCTGCATTGGCAGGTGGATTCTTAACCACTGCGCCACCAGGGAAGCCCCAGAAATGTCCCTTTTCTTCAATAAAAATACATATTGAATAAAGAATAAATCTAAGGGATTTTAGCATCTGCTCTGATTTCTAAGAGAGAGAGTATGCTTGCTCGGGATGTTTTCTCTTGCATTTGAATGAGTCAGCGTAGGACCCAAGAGTCAGATTTCAAACATGCTTGCTTCTCCTATTGACCCTGCTGCTTGCTTCATCAGGAACCCTAGTGGAGGGTAACATCCCTAGTGGATCTACAGCCACTGGACCCACAGCACTGAAAGGGATCCTAGTGGCCACCTGGTGTGGCCCACATATTTCAGAGTTGGGAAACAGGAAGCGTTCACTGAGCTGCTCAGGGTCATGCAAGCCTCCTGGCCTTGGCTCTTAGTCTGAAGCTCGTTCCCCTGCAGCTGAATGAGATGTAGGTATGAGTGAGGGGTTGGGCGCCAGCAAGGGATTATACTTTTGGAATTTTTCTTTCTCTTGCAACTGCAACTTACTGCTCTTTTGTGTTAGTCCCTTTTATAAGTGTCCTGAGCTTGTACGACATTTAGATGACATTTCTCATTTAAAAATTTTTAATTTACTTAATTTATTTTGGATAGCGGAAGCCTTGACCAGGCACGGCATCTCTCACAAAGTAGACGATTCCTCGGGGTCCATCGGAAGACGCTACGCCAGGACTGATGAGATCGGCGTGGCTTTCGGCATCACCATTGACTTTGATACAGTGAACAAGGCCCCTCACACGGCAACCCTGCGGGACCGAGACTCCATGCGGCAGATAAGAGCAGAGGTGGCTGCCTTCTCTTTGGCATTTTTAATCTTAGAAATGTGTACTGGTTCCTTCTAATTTGAGATGGATTTTGTTGTGTTCATGCTCCCGCTTTTTTTTCTTTTTAATTTTAATTATAAGTTACTATCAGAGCACAGATTCTAAATCTCCTCGGCTTAATTATGAAAATATTCATTAACACTTCTCTAATATTTTATAGCCATTTAGATCACTCTGGGCTCATTCTCTGACAGTTCCCTTTTATAGTTATTTATTTGGACAAGGGAAATATATGATCTCCGGTGGTTGTTGCCATAGTTTTATTGGTAGGCTTTGGGGGGCTTAGACAGTTTTATCTTTATATTTCTATATAAATGTACACATGAGTATGTATAAACTTTTTCATGTTAATCAATTCAAAACAGTGAATAATGTTTCAGTAATTTTACTTGATGGGAAGGGAACAGTGGAGATGGGAAAAGTACAGGAGGGAAAGGAAAGAGTGGCCACTTTAATTGACAGCCGCCTGACTATTTTGAGCAGGTTTTTATTTAGAGTACCTATCATGTGCTCTGCTTGTTACAGAGACTTAGTAATAGGGGAAACAGAAGTGAAAGACTGCTTTTTTCCAAGGGAATTTTTAGTCTACTACAGAGGTCACAGATTTCTGGCTCATCTTTTTACAGAACCAGATCTGGCTACTCTGAACCGATGTTCCCATCGGGCAGGGGTTCTCAAAGTGTGGTCCCTGGACCAGCAGCATCTGCATCACCTGGGAACCTGTCAGGAAGGAGAAATCTCCACCCCAGACCTACTAAATCAGAAACTGGGATGGGCTTTCAGTTTGGAGAGAGAGAGAGGTCGGGAGAACTGGTTTAACAAGCCCTCCAGGTGATTCTGATGGTTACTCAAGTTTGAGAACCCCTGCTGTGTGGCAGCCAATGTTTGGTTCTGGCTGAGGAACAGCTGGCCCCCTTAATGGGGGCTCTCCAGTTTCCCAGCTCCCTTCACTCATGTTACTTGATTGACCCCAGTTCTAAGAGTTAAATTTTATACACATGAAGTAACTTCAAGTGGCACAGAGATTTGGAATAATTAGGAAAGGCTCTGTGGGAGAATTGAGTTATCCAGGGAGCAGGCAGGCATTCTGGGTGGGAGGAAGAGCATGAACCCAGGCCTGGGAAGGAGGTGAGTGTAACTAGGTAAAGAGGATTCAGTGGGAGTCACAAGAAACATGCTGCCGGGACCAGTGTGTAGAGGGATCCTGTCATTGTGTAGACACTGGCTTGGCTCTCTGTATAGTTTCCTGAGTTCAGGGTAAATCCTCTTTTTGACAATCTAATCGAGTTGATTGATTCTGGGACTTCTCTTTCCTCTTACCCCAGGTCTCTGAACTGCCCAGTGTAGTTCGCGATCTGGCCAATGGCAGCATCACGTGGGCTGATGTGGAGGCCAGATATCCTCTCTTTGAAGGTCAAGAAACTGGGAAAAAAGAGACAATCGAAGAATGAGGACAGTTTTGGCAACTTTTGCACTAATAAAAGAATAATTCTCATCATGTCCACTTTACAAAAAAAAAACAGCATTGCATCTCCTCCCGGGGACTGCATTTTACCCTCAGTGGCTGCCTGATCTTACTCCCACAATTAAAGCTGAAGAATTCTGAACAAACCTGTAATCCACTTGCTCATCTTTCCGCGTTTTCAGCAAAGCTATTTCTCCTACCTTTGGGTAGACACTCATGGCTTAATGTTAAACACAGTTAATACGTTTTAAAATTAACTTTATTCATAGAGCAGTAAAGTTCACCTGTTTGAAGCTTACAATTTGATGGCGTTTAGTATATTTACAGAGCTGTGTAACTGCCTTCCAATTTTAGAACATGTCCGTCGCTCCAAAAGGAGCTCTCATGCGCATCCCAGCCCCAGCTGCAAGCAACCACTCATCTGTCTTCTGTCTGTGGATTTGCCTTTTCTATGCTTTCTCTTTCTCCGAGAAGGTGGTCATGCACTGTGCCAAAGAGGCAGCAGTCTCTGAGTAGGTGGGCGGCTTCTGGGAGGAGCTGAGGTGCGGAGGAGGCTTGCTGGGGTGGGGTCAGGGCTGCTGACCCTATTGTCCTGCTGACAGAGTCTCCGGGAGGGGGTGCCTTGACAGAAAACCTCTATTTGAATTTTAAGACGTGCTTGTACTTGGCTTCCCAGGTAGCCCTGGAAATCACTGAACTCCTGATGCTAGAGGAACCCCATCTGCCTTGTCTGACTTGGCACTTCTTGGCCATCACAGCGTCTTGATTCTAGCCTAGTAGTTTTTAGCTCAGCTTTTGAGGGACTTTACTTCTATGATGTTTTTGTACAGGACACTCAGAACACAGATGTTTTTTGTTAGGAAAAAATTCAAGGATGTGCCAATTTGAGCAGCTCTTTATTTACAGACCTAAGACTGGCTTCCCATCTTCCTCTCAGACAGTAGAGGGGAGGGGAGGGGCCCTTTCCAGAATGTTTTCCTTTGTCTTGAGTGTGAAGAGCAGTTGAAGAATGCCCCAGGGGTTCTCTCATCTTTATCTCATCTCTGATGACGCCTACCACAGTACTGCACATAGTAGGTAGTCAATAAATAGACTTCGGATGAGTCTTGAAGTTTTGAACAAATCTCTGGGGAAGAAAGCCTTTCACTGAAACTTATTTCTCTTCTACCCAGTGCTTTTCAAAGTATTCATTATTAAATTAGAAGGAACTAGCTTTTAAATAAACTGAGTTTTTATTTTCTAGGGATTCTTTTCACCTCAGATTCCTAATAATATAGCTCTTCACTTGGGGTATACTCCAGCATTGTCACATTGGGGCTGGAGTGGGGGTGGGGGGCAGTTGTCTTTACTTCTTCCCATTTATTTAACTTCCTTTTACAGGGGGCACCTCCATAGTCAGACAGTCACCACCACCTCAGACATTGTTATGAGCTCCTTGATGGGAAAAGATATATTAAACACATAGTGGGGTTTACCTACTTTGGATCATAAAGGGATTGGAACCCAAGCGCTCTTCGCTTTTCATTGGAAAATACATTTGCCATGAGTTAGATGCTGGATATTAATTCTACCAGCCCTGCTTTCTCTGTTCTTTCCTCTATGCGCAATGCATGATTTCTCCTGAGAGAACACCCAGTGTCTCTGAAGCGACTGATTGCCTGAGTGGGGAAGATGGGCCAGTGGCAGAGCCCTCTGGTTCTGTGTCACATGTGCTTGATTCTGAGCACAAGCAGCGAAAGAGTTGTTTTCTAAACAAAGAGGCTCTTTACACACAGGAGTTGTGTGCACACACACCTCTCCTCTGTTCAAGCCCAATGTGTATTTAAAGCCAGGGTCTTTCTGGCTTGACAGACTGTAAGGCCCTTATTATTTATGTATTTGTATGTAGCAAACTGGGCTATAGCTCAAGAGCTGGGTAAGTAGCACTGCCTCTCAAGGAAGCCACACCTGTTCTTCACTGTCCTGAAAAAACAGGGATGGGGGAGGGTCAGATTCTAACTGGTTTCCATGGAATGTACATAGGAACACAGGAGTTTCTTTAAAACTTCAGTTGGAATTCAGGAGTTGAGTCTAGAGAGGTGTTCTGTGCCTGAGTTCTGCAGGAGTCCAGAACCTTAATACTGCTTAGTAGCTCACAGTAGTAAAGTATACTGAATATAGATGAGTGTTCCAGAAAAGGAAATCATTGCCAAGTCATGCAAATACAGAAATGATCTTACTAATTGGGTAAGATGGTACTAGAGATGTCTGATGTCCAAAGGTCTTTGTGACAACAATTTGCAAAATTATTTTGTTCAATAAATCACTTGAAACACATTCACTCTAGACCTTTATTTATTATTGGTCCCTTAACCAGTATAAACTTAGGGTGATGGTAGTGACTGTCTTAGCCAGCGGAGTCTATTCACAAGAGAACCAGATCACCTGAAAATAAATCCAAATTATCTCTGGATACAGCTGACCTCCTGTCACCAGAGAAAACTATTAATCTGTGTCTCTTGGTGGGGGGGCAGCTAGGATGGAGAGATTTTGATAGCATCATTCATGTGAAAGAGCCTTGCACCAGCATCTTTGCTGATAGTCTGACTATGTGTAAGGCATAGTAGGTAGGCAGGTTTTGTTTGTTTGGCATTTGGCCTACAGCACAAAGAAATTTAGCTGAAGATTCAGCAAATGAATGGATGATGAATTTTGCTGTGCCTCAAAATTGGCCTCTTGTTGTCTCTTCAATAATTCTTGGTTATTGGGCTGTGTCTAACCAATAATTGTGTTAAGACCTTGTGGAAGGGATTAATATCTCTTCCGGAAATTGGGGTATAATTGGGATATAATTTGGGAGCTTCACCAGGAAATGCAGTAGCCTGTGGCCCTGCCCTCCTGCCAGGAGCTCCTCTGGTGCTGGTGACTTCTGTTCTCCCAGCTGGGATGGTCTACCTTCCTTGCATGTTTCAGGACACATCTTTTTAAACCTGTTGCAGCAGTGAAAGAGTTAGTTCTCAACCCTGACTGCACACTGGAGACACTGGAGCTTTAAAAATTGCTCACATCTCTGCTTCCCTCAAACCAGTTTATTGAGTTCTGTTGCCCGGGCATCAGTATTTTGAAAGCACCTTAGGAAAACCTCTGCTATAACGGAAGCTTCAGCTCAAGCCATAAAGAGCCTGAACTCCGCCCCCCTCACTCCGGGGTGGGGAAGGGTCTTCTGAACAAAGTTTCTAATGATAACAGGGGTCAAAAGTTGTCAACACCAAAGTTCCCAGAAAAGATGGATTTAGCGCAAATGGAAAACATTGTTTTCATGTGGCTCCACTGAGGTGACTAAATGTGCGCTCACAAACCCTCTACAGCTCACATCCTGCTTCCCTTGCCCGGTGTTGGGGGTGAATTCCCCTCCTCGGCCCCATAGGCTGGCCTGCCCCATTCCCCAGGACTTCAGTGGTTGGAGCACAGTGTTTCCAGGGAGAAGGGCACATTTGCTGGGTGCCTACCACATGCCAGGCTGTTCTAAGAGAGGTCCCTTGCGCTCTCTCTTTCTACCTTTAAAATAATTTAAGTATCATTTTCGTCGTTGTACATAAAAGAAAAAGGAAGCAGGAGCTTTACAGGTTCACTCAGCTAGTAGGGGGCAGAACCAGTTTTGAACCAAGTTCAAAGTACACGATCATATCACACTATGCTGCCATCTGTGCTCTGCTAGTTTCTACCTTTGTGGCTGGGGATGAAGATGACTAGAGGAAGGGTGCCTTGAAGGGTCCGAAGAAATCTTTCCTTTAAGAAGAGAAGTGCTCCAGCGTATTCAGCCTCAGAGAATGAGGAAATCCGTGTGTTCTCTGACAGCCGTGGAAACTTACCTTCTCAAATGCTGGGGAAGCTTGAGCTTTTGCAATCCAAATGGCTGACCTTGAGCTTAATCACTCGGTACCATAGAGTCGTGGAGTTGGCTTTGTAACTAACTGGACAGGTTCGTAGGTCTGTAAGGGATGGGGCCCCTGGAGGAGCCTACAACTTACTTCCCGTCCTTGTCACTATCCTAACTGCACCTAAGCCTTATGCAGTCGCTTTTTTTTTTTTTTTTTTTTTTTGCAGTGTGCGGGCCTCTCACTGTTGCGGCCTCTCCTGTTGGGAGCACAGGCTCCGGACGCGCAGGCTCAGCGGCCATGGCTCACGGGCCCAGCCGCTCTGCGGCATGTGGGATCTTCCCGGACCGGGGCACAAACCCATGTCCCCTGCATCAGCAGGCGGACTCTCAACCACTGCACCACCAGGGAAGCCCTCAGTCACTTTTTACAAAGCTTAGACAGTTTGTTGCCATCCGGAAATTCTTACTTGTATACAACCTCGCCCTGCAACTCAAGACCTTTCCTTCTTGTCCCACACTTTGGAGTTTGTAGAAGCAGATTCTCAGCCACGTTAGGAAGTCTAGTTTTCTCAGCCATGACTCATTTCACGAGAAGCTGTGCCTTCCCTCATCTTCCTCTCTTTGTTGCCCGCACTAGAGAGGAAGATGAGGGAAGTGGCAAGAAGACTGTCCACAGGCTCACTGGTGGACTATAGCACTGACATTCTCTGTCTCCACGAACCCATTTCTGTCCTCAACCACCAATTTGGCTTAATGCCCTATCAAGCTAAAATTTTCCTCTTCGCATCTCTCTCTTGCCCTTGCTCATCTTCCTACTTTTATCTCTTGTCCACTGTTCAACATTTGCCCATTTGGGTATTTCCCATAAAATGCATACAGTTTTTACTTGGCATCAGGATGTTCACAGCATTCCTGTTCGCCTTGATATATAGATTTACCAAAACCATTTAGGCATCATTTGTGAAGCCATTTAAGATTCTTTGCCCAGGTTAGGGCATGTGTCAGAACTGAGTCATCAGGGACTTCCCTGGTGGCACAGTGGTTAAGAATCTGCCTGTCAATGCAGGGGACACGGGTTCGAGCCCTCGTCCGGGAAGATCCCACATGTGGAGCAACTAAGCCCATGCACCACAACTACTGAGCCTGCACTCTAGAGCCCGCAAGCCACAACTACTGAAGCCCGCGCGCCTACAGCCCGTGCGCCTAGAGCCCATGCTCCACAATAAAAGACACCGCAGTGAGAAGCCCATGCACCGCAACGAGGAATGGCCCCCGCTCGCCGCAACTAGAGAAAGCCCGCGCGCAGCAACGAAGACCCAGCGCAGCCAAAAATAAATAAATAAATAAATTTATTTAAAAAAAAAAGAACTGAGACATCAGTGCAAGCAGCTAGGGCATAAACATACGCACAGCTGTCTGCCGTCTGCATCTATGAGGAGTGCTAAGAGTTATTACACGGGAACCATAAGAGGCTCTCACCTGGAGAGGGGAGAGCTGTCATCTGAGTCACTTGTTCCTTTTTCTCCTCCCCTTGAGGGTTCGTTTCCTTTTCTGAAAGCTGGTTGAACAGAATGATTTAAGTTTTTAGTAGGTCTGTCCATAAACAGCTGAGTAATACCTTTCCCCTCACTCCTGCGAGTTGCACCGGAGCCAGCTGAGTGGGAGGTGTCTGTCTTTGGCCTGACTGCTCTGTGCTTGTTGATACTTGGGTCCGGAACCTATGACCATTCTCGTTTTCCTGCCCGATGTCATTTCCTGCTGGTGAGGTATTATCATAGTCAAGGGTAGACTCTGGAGGCAGACACTTCCACAAGTGAATCAACTCAGACACACAGGCAGTGTTACCATGGGCCATGTGTATAACCTAAAGCTGACAATTCTTTACTATTAAAGAACCTGTGTCCTCATTTAGAACGCAAGAAAGAAGAAAGCCCTCCATCAGCACAATTTTAGGCAGGTGAACCTGTGTTGGGCCCTGTGGGGTGGGGTTGGGGGGTGACCCTTGAGTTAAATGCGAAAGGCTTGATTTTTTATTTTTTAATTCTAAGCCCACTCCAAACTGGCCAGAGAGGAGATTGCAAAACTGCAGCTGTGGACACTGGATGGAGAGACCCAGTCCTGGGTCATGGGCAGTTGGATTAGTTGGATTTCAAAGAGAAAGGGTCTGTTTGAATGAGCAAATGTGCAGTCTGTCTCCTTTGTGGGAGCCCAGATGCTGTGGACTGTACGTGTTGGGGACAGGGACAGTGTAGTCAAGAGGAGCCTTAGGGGCTCCCTCAGAGGGGGCGTCGTTCCTCTTGTTCCTTTCAGTGTTTTCCCTACTCTTTTTTTTTTTTTTACAACTTTATTGGAGTATAATTGCTTCACAGTGGTGTATTAGTTTCTGCTTTATAACAAAGTGAATCAGTTATACATATACATCTATTCCCATATCCCTTCCCTCTTGCATCTCCTTCCCTCCCACCCTCCCTATCCCACCCCTCCAGTCGGTCACAAAGCACCGAGCTGATCTCCCTGTGCTATGCGGCTGCTTCCCACTAGTTATCTATTTTACGCTTGGTAGTGTATATATGTCCATGCCTCTCTCTCGCTTTGTCACAGCTTACCCTTCCCCCTCCCCATATCCTCAAGTCCATTCTCAAGTAGGTCTGTGTCTTTATTCCTGTTTTACCCCTAGAAATGTCTTCATGACTTTTTTTTCCCTTAAATTCCATATATATGTGTTAGCATACGGTATTTGTCTTTCTCTTTCTGACTTACTTCACTCTGACAGACTCTAGGTCCATCCACCTCATTACAAATAGCTCAATTTCGTTTCTCATTTCCCTTCTCTTGCACCGTTGTGCACTTTCTTGCCATGTGAAGTGCTGGACCCATTACTCTCCCGAAAGGAGCTTCTCTTTGACAATGTGAATTTAAAAGAAACTTGTATCCAGTGACACAATTAGACAAGCAGGTGTGGGGATGGGGAAGTGGGATTTCGGTTTCCCCGGGTGATTTACCCCGGGTGATCTTGCTGGATGGGGGTGGATGCAGCTGTGAGCTCTGTGTTGGAAACCCTGCAAAGTGGATTCCAGTCCTGACTCTTCCAGAATCTAGCTGTGATAGCCCTGCTCTAACCCTCCACACCTCTGTCCCAGGCCACAGCCTGAGCCTGAACCTAATGGAAGTTTCTTGAGCTTGGGGCTGGGAAGAGAGAGCCCTTCTCTCTTTGGGAACCAAAGCTCTCTGCCCTCCTCTTTTACCATATTCAGGACTTGGTGCAGAAGTGAGCCGAAGTAGAATTTTTCCAGCCCATGTCTGCATTTGTTGGGTCTTAAAACTCAATCACCAGCAATTAGTGCAGAAGCAGTTATGCCAACTCAAACATTTCAGGCTAATTAAAACCTTCTTTGGCTCATCAAAACCCACTGTTCTGCATCTGAGGACGAGTTAATTGACAGTGAGATTAAGCAGGATGAGATTATGGGAAAGAAAAAAAGCACTGACAAGCTTTAAAAAATCTTTATGAACATTCTTCTTTAAATTGAGGCCAGAGCTCCCACCTTTCTAAGAAGAATTCTGAAGCAAGCTTGCAAACTGGTCCACTCCATTAACCTGTCCTCTGGGTTAGTGACAACAGATGCCGGTCTTGATTTTTCTCTCTTATGTGCCACATCCAGGCCATCAGATCCATCTTCACTAGCTATTCAGAACTGGGCCACCACCCTGGTCCAAGGCACTGCCATCTCCCACCTGGTCTATAGCCAAAGACTCTTACCCGAACTCTTTGCTGTACCTGCACCCCTTCACCATCTGTGTCACACCCAGCAGCCAAAGTGATCCCATTCAACCTAAAAACTCAGTGGCTTTTCTTGTCACTCAAGAATAACACCTGCGTGGCCCCCATCCCCCTCCCCACCAACACACACACACACACACACACACACACACACACACACACACGCTGATTTCTGTCCTGTTTGCCCAGCACACACAGAAGCAGGCCCTTGGCCCTCTCCGTTCATCTGCCTGCAATGCTTTCCATCCCAATCCTTCTCCCTCACTTCCCCCAGGACTTTGTTCAGCCATCACCCCAGTGAACACTCCCCAAGCCGTTCCATCTACAGTTTCAACACTGAGCCACACCCTTTCCCCATCAGGCACGTTAAGATCCATACACCCTTCATACCCCCATTTCTTGTCTTCTTTTCCTCTTTAGAGCTTCACACTTCATAACATATTTTGCTTGTTTGTCTTGTATAATTTTCAGTCTCCCCATCAGAATGTAAGTTCCATGAGGACAAGGATTTGAGTCACTTCATTCAAGGCTATATCCTCCATTATGCCCAGCGGAGTAACTGGCACTCAGTAGGTGCTCAAGAAATATCAATACTTGAATGACTTCTGAAAGCATCTTCTCCAGGGCAGCTGCCACGTTCAGTGTTTTGGTGTAAAAACTGGCTTACTTCAAGATGACTTCCCTGGACATACATACGTAGATCAACACTTGGCTCAAAACACCTGCCCCACTTGGCAAAAACCCCACAGCCTCTGAGTCGTTCTGACCAAGGCAGTTTCTCAAACTTGGTATTGTAGTGGACTTTGTAGAAGAAACAGATCTCTAAACCCCCTGGAATACATCAGGGAATCCTCAGTCTGAGAAACTTGAGCTAAAGTTTGGTACTGTTAAACTGTCTTTCAATTGATCCTATGAAAAAGGTGTTTTAAGGTAAAATATGTTTTACTAAATTTTTTAGATTATAACCAAAATGAAAGTAGTAAATTTAAAATTTTTTATAAAACTTGTAGACCTAAGAAGAGATTCCAGACAGAGAAACTCTTAAGATTCCAAGGCCTTTTAATTTTTTAATTAATTAATTAATTTTTTTTTGGCGGTACGTGGGCCTCTCACTGTTGTGGCCTCTCCCATTGCGGAGCACAGGCTCCGGACGCGCAGGCTCAGCGGCCATGGCTCACAGGCCCAGCCGCTCCGCGGCATGTGGGATCTTCCCGGACCGGGGCACGAACCTGTGTCCCCTGCATCGGCAGGTGGACTCTCAACCACTGTGCCACCAGGAAAGCCCCCCAAGGCCTTTTAGAGACAAGAGTTCCTGGATCTGGATGAGGCCCCCTAAAAGGAACTGGTAACTCATGGTAGCTACCTTTTTTTTTCTTTTTTAACTGAGTTTTCTATATTGCAGGATTTAAAAAAAAATTTTTTTTTTATTTTTTGGCCACACTGTGTGGCATATGGGATCTTAGTTCCCCGACCAGGGATTGAACCTGCGCCCCCTGCATTGGAAGTGTGGAGTCCTAAGCACTGGACTGCCAGAGAAGTTCCCGTATTGCAGGATTTTTAAGAGGATTAAATGAGAAAGTACATGGAAAAACTTTTCGTCCAATCTGCCATGCAGAGCCATGCAATGTTCACGTCTTCCTTCCTTTCTCCACATTCAATGCACTGATCCATCTGGACCTACAATTTCTACAAATTTCTGTACTGTCTTTTTTCTTTTCTTTTTTTTTTTTTTTTTTGTGGTACGCGGTCCTCTCACTGTTGTGGCCTCTCCTGTTGCGGAGCACAGGCTCCGGACACGCAGGCCCAGCGGCCATGGCTCACAGGCCCAGCTGCTCCGCGGCATGTGGGATCTTCCCGGACCGGGGCACGAACCGGTGTCCCCTGCATCGGCAGGCGGACTCTTAACCACTGCACCACCAGGGAAGCCCTGTACTGTCTTTTTTCATTCCATTGTGCCTCAGTAGAAGGTCCCTCCAGCAATCTCACTTAGAAAACTACTTCCTACCCCGCAGGGCACCAGAAGGAAAGAGGCCAAGGTTGAGATAGGCTGGGGGACTTGGGGCAATTATGAACAATAAGATACAAAAACGCCACAAACCGTCATTTCTGAGGTGCTGGGGGCAAAAGCAGGGTACTGGGCGTGCCCCCTGCACACAGCGCCACCAAGCAGGGGGGCAGACCACCTAAGCCACCCCAGCTTCCCAGCCCACCAATTCACCCCTATGCATTTAAGGGACCAGCTTGTCACCCTCCCCCGCTTGGGGAGCAATCGAGGGCACCTGTTACTTGGTTTCGCTCCCTCGTGCTGCAGCATGAATCCCAGTAAAGACTTGCCTGAATTTCTCGTCTGACCTCCTATCAATTTCTACTGATTAAAGAATCCAAGGACCCAGGTCGGTAACAAAGGCACTAAAATTGTGCAAATTCAATGGTTTTCAGATTCATGCTTTTGGAACCCTTAGTTCAAATGAAATCTCTCCTGAAACCCTGACATTTCCTGGGTACTGGCAGTTCAGGGCTGGGGCAGACAAGCCCCTGCCCTCATGCCCTTCATGACCTGCTGGAGGAGATCCAACCTTACATACGTACTGTAGGTGAGTGTGGCCACTGAGGAGGATCCGGGAAAGAGTTGCCCACTGCCAGGGCAGGTGGGCACAGTGGGAGACACAGCACAGGACACACCTTGTGTGCTGGTGGCTCCCAGGGCCCTCCTGTGTGAGGATGCTTGTTAAAAGTGCGAGTTTCCACCTCCCGGGATCGTGTTTCGGGAGGTCTGGAGTGGGCTCAGAAACCTGTGCGGCTTTAAATGCCCTGGTGCTTCTAACACACACCACCAACACAGGGAATTCTTATTAGCTAAATCAGAGCATTTAAATTTTATCCGGAGGTCAGGGGCTTTTAAACTTGGATCCGTGGTTCCTTTGACGGTTTCTGTAGACATTTCGTATGCTATTGAATACACTGTATTTTTGCACATTATACATCTATACTTTTCTAGCGAAGAGAATCCATCACATTTCCAAGGAAGGACTTCTTTCTTCTCATTCCTTCAGATGCAGACTTTACCATTCAAGTGTGCCTGTTGATGGTGCTGGGGAGAGCCCAGACTCTGTGTCAGGCAGAGGAATGAGATGGATTTAGAGACACAGGGCTGGGGGAGTTCATTTGCTTAGGAACTAGCGACACAGACCCCGTAGTGCACCCTTTGGAAAGCCCTGAAAGGACGATGTATTTGGGGCTGAGCTGGAAGAATAAGAAGGAAAGGAGGCAGCTGCAGGGTCGCTCGCAGGTCGACCACCAGCCTTCCCCAGAGAACTGGAGGCCAGAACTGGAGGAGGCAGGAAGAAATGGCAGGTCTTTGAATTTCTTCACCTTCTTGGGCAGAAGGGCCTCCATGGGGATCCATGATGCCGGATTGTTTATCGCCAGTTGGGCCTCAGGGAACCAGAGGGAGCCTTACTCAGTGCCCTGAAGAGCTAATTAAGAATCACAATTAATTACTTTGTTGTATCACAACAGAGGCTGAGGGATGAATTTCGTTCTTCCAGATCTAGAATCAGCTCCTCTCTGCCCCTCCGTGCTCAGGCATTTGTCCAACAAGCAGATACCCAGAGTGGACATGGGACTCTACCTCAGAGGGTCCCTTCTACACAGGCTCTCCTTCCAAAGCGTAGTAGCTAACATTTGGAAGTTTCTGGGGATCTGGCTCTCATTCATTTATTCAAGCAGGATTTGTGGCCCCTACTATGAACTCAGACAAACGTGGGGTTTAAGTAGGGTGATCATACAGAGTTGACTATTGAACAAAACAGGTTTGAACTGCATGGGTCCACATGGGCAGATTTTTTCCCACTAAATGTGAGCTCCAGAACTTCACAGTACGAGGTTAGCTGAATCCCTGGATGTGAACAGCAACTATGGAGAGCCAACCATAAGTTCTAAGTGGATTTTTTTTTTTGATGTGGACCATTTTTAAAGTCTTTATTGAATTTGTTACAATATTGCTTCTGTTTTACGTTTTGCTTTTTTGGCCACGAGGCATGTGGGAACTTAGCTCCCCGACCAGGGATCGAACCCGCACCCCCTGCATTGGAAGGCGAGGTCTTAACCACTGGACCACCAGGGAAGTCCCTATAAGTGGATTTTTGACTGCCCGGGGTTGGCACCCCACTCCCCAGCATCGTTCAAGGGTCAACTGTAGTTTATTGTCCAAATCAGGACACTTGTGAGAGTAAGAGGGATGCCTTTAATGACACCAGGACAATAGGCGTAAACCTAGGTGAGCTGGGGCAGGCCCGGTCTGGTCACCCTACCTGGTGAAGGACAGGCTCACCGTCCACCCAGCAGGACGTCAGGACCCACACAGGCGTGGGGCCCCTCGGGTGGGATGAATCTGTGGACACCCGCAGGAAAGTCTTGGAAGGATGTGGAGGCTTAGCTCCTCCAGTTTTCTGTCTACATGTGAAGTGGAGAAGAGAGGATGCCCTCAGTCAGGGCCTGGCCTCTGGGGTCTGTTGGTGGTGAGGTATGGAGCCAGAGAATGGATTTTTGCCTCGTGCAAAGCTAATAGACCTCTGGGAATCTTTGTGCCTCTGGTCTGTCTTGCTAGCACTGAACTCTAGCCTGTGAGTTAACCAGCTCTGGGAGGAACAAATAGAAAAGGCCAGTTTATTGATTGCATGTTTCTAGAGTGCCTACCGGGCGCAGAGTTCTAGCTATGGGCATAAGTAACAACACATGACTCCAGCAATTCCAGCCCAGTGGTGGAGCCTGGCGGGGATTTTGTTAGCTCCCAGCGGGGACATGTCCTACTGATGCTATCAGGAAGGCTTCCTGGAAGAGAGGCTCTTTGACTCTGGTCCTGTAGGACAGGATTTGCCAGATGCAAGCCACTGTGATAGTTCTGTGGTGGGGAAGGCACATTACAGCTCTGTGGGATGGCCGTAAGCTCTGGGAAGAACTCCCTAACAAGAAATCTGGAGGAAACTCAATCCACACACGGCATGATCTCAGCTCACACTCCTCCCATTCCTCCTGCTAATTACCATCTGTAAGCGGGCGCCCCCTCCGGAGAATTAGTGGCACCTTAGGGGCAGAGCCTGGAAACCATACTGAGCATACTGATGCACAAATTTACTTTTTTTTTTTTTTGTGGTATGCGGGCCTCTCACTGTTGTGGCCTCTCCCGTTGCGGAGCACAGGCTCCGGACGCGCAGGCTCAGCGGCCATGGCTCACGGGCCCAGCCGCTCCGCGACGTGTGGGATCTTCCCGGACCAGGGCACGAACCGTCGTCCCCTGCATCGGCAGGCGGACTCTCAACCACTGCGCCACCAGGGAAGCCCCCAAATTTACATGTTTTAAACCTGCCTCTTTCCCTCCTGCTGCAGCTGCCCCTCCTTCGAGGTTTCCAGAAAAGCAGATCACTCACTTTCTCTTTCTATAGTACACAAACGTGTGTGTGTGTGTGTGCGTGTGTGTGTTGTAAAGAAGAGACAAGAGATGTTCCCTTGTTCAGTGACTCCCACACCAGACAGCAACCGAAACATTGTTGAAAGCGCTGATTCCTAGATCCCACCCAGTCTGGAAATAAAGTTTCCCCAAGTCTGCTCTCCATTGGTTCTGGGTGTCCTCGGAGCAGTGGGTCCCTAACCAGGCTCCCGGGCTGGAGGGACAGCTCTTGTCCACCAAACTCTCCCTGACCCTGGATGAAAATGTCACTCTAGGAAATGACTCCCCCGGGGCCTCGCAGACCCCCAGAACTGCCTCACGATGGCGCCAGGCATGTAAAGGGGACGACTGGTTCTGAGGGTGCCCTTCACCTGTCTCTCCTGTAACAGCTCCCTTCTCATCCAGCTGCCTCACTGCCCCTGCGCCCCATCTGCCCACGGGGCTCTGGAGACACTCAGGAAGGAAGAGCAGCGAACTGGGTCTGTGTCTGTCAGTCCAGGGAGCTCCCGGGCCTGGATGGAGGGAAGTGGGAAAGAAACAGGGGAGGGTGGCTGAGGTTTTGTGTCCCGTAAACCTTGTCTGGCTTGAGGCCACCATGGGCACGGGCTCAGAGATGTGGAAAAAGCAGGGGGCTGAAGAAGGTGGCGACTGCAGAGGCTGACTGACCCCTGTTCCCCACGAGGACAGACAGAAACGGACACTGAGAAATCCACCCAGGGAGAGATGCCGAGCACCGATCCTTTTTCCTGTTTTTACCTTGTACTGTTTGGGAGTTGTTTCTTCTCAACTAGATTTTGAGTTTCTTGAAATGGAAGGCTTGTCTTATTTAGAGTGTTATTTCTAACACACAGTGGGCACACAATGGTGCTCAGTAAATGGGGAATGACTGGCTGATGGACGTGTGTGTGTCTCATGTCTGGGTCTACCTCTGTGCGTCCCTAGGAGTCTCTCTGTGTCCATCTGGGCCCCCCTCTGTGGCCCCAGGGCCCCCCTCTGTGCCATGTCTGCCTCCACGCCTGTAAGCCTCTGTGTGTGCCTCCTTCTCTATGTAAGTCCACGTGCTGGTGGTCACTTTCTGCATCTTAGCTCCACCTTAAGTCCCTTTTCTGTTCTTCTGCTAGTTAGTCTCCTCCACAGGAAACCAGGTCTAGAGGCTTCAGCCTCGCTGGGTAGCACCTTACATGGACCCTCCCAGCAGGGAAATGTCAGACTTGTGTTTCACTTCCCAGCATCACCTGCCATGCTTGCTGACGTATGTGTTGTTTACGGGCTCATACCCCAGCAGGCACTTTGTGGCCTGACTCTGATGATGAGCTGGGGGTGGCAGCCGTGCTGGGGACAGGGCTCTTTCTGTGGTCTCTCACTGTCAGTGGGGCCAGAAGGCTGGTGTGAGGACTACCCTTGTGGTCTCAAGTCTACCCCAGCTTTATAAATCAGGGGGCTGAAAGGGTTAAACAGGAGACCCTAAGGGCACAGGGGTCTGGGAACTTGCCTGCTAAAGAGGAGAGTCTGTTAATGAGGCCACTTTCCAGGAAGGCCAGCAGGCCAGGGGCTGTCTACAGGGAAGCAGACGCTAACGAGTGGGCTTGGCTGCGAGGAACGGGGCGGAACGACGTTAATGAGTGTAGGACCCAGAGAGAGGGCCTAATGGCTCTGGTGGCATTTCAAAGCCAGAGCTCAGCGGGGCCGTGACCAGGGGCCCCGGTGATGAGGAGATGCATGGTCAGCACAGGGCCGAGAAGGGGCCTCTCCTAACTGCAGAGGGAGCCGGTCAAACTGCCCCCTCTTGCTAGCCCTGCTGCACGAGGGTTAGCGACTTCGGGGCGCTCCAGGGCAGGCCCTCCAGGGAGCAGGCCCGTGCGGTAATGAGTGGCCAGGACTTGGCGCTGAGGCTGTGCGGAGGCCTGAGTTCTCTGCGCTGCTCCAGTTAGCACTCAGCTCCTCCGGCAGCAGGGCTCTCCAAGTGGCCTACCGGGGCCGAGCCATTTGCAAGAGCCCCCGAATGGAAGCGGCCATCGTGTTGCCTCTGAGGGTGCAGGAAGATTTTCCAAGACCCGCAAAGGTTCTGTATCCGGGGGACGCACGAAGTCAGGGCGCCCCACCCCTCTCAGACGCACAGGTGTGAAACGGCGCTGTGTATCTCACACGTGCACCGCCCGGCCCAAGCGCCAGAGGGCACCCAGGTGCCCCGGGTGAACCACCAAAGGAGCTTGTTCTCCAGACAACAAAGCCCTTCGCAAGTCTGAGATTTTTCATTTCATTTTTCCCAGCCAAATTTAAAGAGGACTTAATCAAGTGGCCAGTTGACAGATAATTTTTGATGATAAATCACTATGCAATTTTGGGCACACATCTCGGAAGGAATTCAGAGAATTGGGTGACATCTCCTTATTTGTGTGAAAGGCTTCTCAGCATGTAGAGCTATAAAAGTGGAAAAAGAAAATGATGCTGAATCCCGATTCATCCATAGATACACAAATAATTAATTTCTTATCTGTTTCACTAAGATGTGTTTTCAGTATTTTCCTTTTTAGGTTTAACAATTATAAAAATTTTTAGTATCTATGTTGTTTTAATCAACTGTACATTATATTTTACATCAAAAATTAGTTGTAATAACTCAAACCAGAAGACTTTCTAAAAAACTTAGAATCTTTGGTCACAGGAAATTATTTCAATTCCGATTTCTAAATATATATTTGTGGCAGAGAAGTATGATAAGGTGAGCGATAAAAAACTTGCAACGGTAAAAAATGCTGCATTAGCAAAAACCATTCTGTAGGGGGAACGGAGTGAAAATACAGGTTCAAAGAGAAAAGGAACCACCTAAAATTTCCAACTGTTAAAGAAGAGCAGGTTGTGGGTTTTGTTTTTTTGTTTTTAAATAGATGAGAGTATTAAATCACTGCTGTGTTTGGATTTCATAAGATGAACTTTAAAGGGTTGGGGCAGTTTTATTTTAAAATGTCAATATTTACCAAATGCTAGAAATCACATCCCTCACAAGTTTTAAAAAGTATGTGAAAAATATTAGATGTCAACTTAAAAATGTGCAAGATGGGACACATAATTTTTAAAAAATGGGGGAGGGGGCATACTTAGAGCGAAAGCCCTTTTGAATCCCAGCCTGGTGGCTCCTCTGGCCCCTTGACTCCCACCTTCTCCTGCAGGGAAAGGCAGATGGAGGCCAGGATGGAGATGGCCCTGGCTGTGGCTCACGGAGACTGCAGTGGCGGGGAGAAGGGCTGCTCTACACTTCCATCCAGATTCCAGAACAGGCCATGGCCTGCTTGGGGAGCTGGGCCTCTCCTTCACGGTGAATTAAACTGCCTTCAGCTGGGAAGGAGGGGCAGCTATTGGCCTGGGCAAACCCGCAGGCACAGGTGGAGAGGGAGAACCGGCCCTAGGCCAGGGCGAGAGTCTCTGCAAATGATGATGGACCCAGCCCACCACTGCCCTTGGCCCACAGCACGCCTTCAAACCTGAGGGAAGGCCGCGTTTCCACAGAGGCACAGTTTATTTCACAGACAAGTGGAGATGTTGTTTCTGAAGGGGAGGCCGAAGCCCAGTCTCGGGTGTGGGCTGAGGGACTCGTTCCAGTCACCAAAGACGTACTTTGGTTTCTGCTATTTCTACCCAACTCCTCCTCCCAGCCTGTTGTCCCCCACGCGTCTCCTCCCCGTTTCGTCCTACACCGTGCATCTGGTTGGCCTAAGCATGTACGGCTGCCCTGGCAACGTCTTCCTCCCCACCTGCCCCTCCCCAAGGCCCTGAATCGGTGGACCAGGCTGAGAAGAGGGCTCTCAGGAAAGGAGGCAGCATCCTTCCAAGGGTCCGAGGGGCAGGAGGATGGGGTGCAGGTGAGGCTTCTCTAAGTGAGAGTCCCAGGGACGAAGCCAGTGGAATGAATCTCTTACTCCAGTTGCTGTGCCTCCCTCCAACTGCAGAGGGCGCCACAAAACTTAGAGGCAGAAGGCTGGGGGTGGGACCAACCATCACCCCGCCGCTGGTGGGAAGACCCTTGCCATGAGTGGGGCAAAGGAGCCCCAGGTCTGTCATGAACTAGCTGTGTGACTTGGGCAGGCCCTCCCTGGCTCTGGGCCTCAGTTTCCTCATCTGTGAACAGGGTGACAGTGAGGATCTAGCCAGAGAGGCTGGCGCGGGCAATGCCTGAAGACCTGTGACCCGCTCTCCTCCGGGGGTTCCCGTGACTTCCCGGCTCAGCTCCTTCTCGCACTGAGACTTGGGGTCCAGCCGGCCCTGGTTCCCGAGAGCCCCTCGTGCTGCCTGCATAGCCTCCCTCCTGCCGGCCTGGAGAGCTGGTCTCCCCACTCCCTCTGCCCCCATCAGAGCCTGCGCAGCCAGGAGAACCCAGAGAAAGGTGCTGGAGGAGGATGGGGAGGCTGTCCCGATGGTGGATTGATGGGCGAGGTGAGGGTACTGAGGGGTCATACAGCGGCCGTCTGCTTGATGCTGTGGAAGCTGATCCGCGTGGGTGACGTGGGGATGGACACGGCCCGGGCCCTGGGGACTCGGAGGGAGTGATGGTCCTGCCAGCGGTGCCACTTCTTCCTCACAGCCGAGCGCACCTGCGGGGAGGAGGAGGCTCAACTGGGCCTGTGGAGGCCAATCCTGGGTCCCCACCAGTCCTCTCCCCTGCTTCCTGCCCCTTGCAGGGCCACCAAGGGAGGCTGGGGCGGCCCCCCTGACTGCCACCCTCACATCCAGAGACCGGCTGTTTCCAAAAGCAGGGTCCTTCTCACCTCCTCTGCAGCCCTGACCTCCTCTACCTCCTGAAAGACCTGCATTGCTTACCACAGCACGCAGCTGAGATGGAGAGCTAGTCATTTCAAGACCTGACCGTCACTGGTGCTGTTCTATTCTCATTTGTATTGCAATGGAAGAAGTTTTTCTGCAAACTGGATCATGTCCCCCACATGCCAGCCTGGCACATGGTTGAACAGAATAACTGTTCCGTAAGCACTCATTGCTTGCTTGCTTTAGTGGCTCCTTCTCTCCCTGCCCTCCAGCACATGCCGGTCTCCACTGTTGGACTTTCCTATCTGGGGTCTGCTTTGACAGACCCAGGCATGCAGACCCCACCACTGCCCTGTGCACGGGCAGGTGAAGAGGCCTCAGGATGGCTCTGGCATTCCTCTGGGGTGTCTGGAAGCTCTCGGGCCCTGGGAGGGTGTCTGCTCTTTGCCCCAGCACCCACTGTGTGTCCTCAGCCAACACAGGCCTGAGTGAACATCTCCCCCAAGTCCGCCGCGCTGGGATTCTGGGCCTTGTAAGCTAACCAAGCTTCACCAGAGCCTGGCTCCCTGGAGCCCACCCAAAGGCGTGTGGCCTTCTCTGCGGCGGTAGGGGACAGGAGAGGACGCGCTGGTGTCTTTCTGCTCCCTGGGTCCATAAAGGCCTGGATGCACAGCTCACACCTGACTTGCTCCTGGAAAGCGCTCTCCCGTCATCACCTGTGTTCTGGCTTCCTTCTTCTGTGAGCCCCTGTGGCCTGGGCTCCTGCCCACCCAGCTCTCCGAGTGCAATGGGAGAGTCGGTATATCGTTTCTGACCTGCAGAGTCAACCTTCTAAACTGGTTGGAGTCCCTCAGGCAGGATTCCTGTCTCCCCAGAGCTGGATGGTTTCTCCAGACTTCCCCTCCCTTCTCCAGAGCAGAGCTGAGCAGAGCCAGGGACGCCCAAAAGGCTGGGGGGCTCCCCTCGAACTTCCCTGGAGTGGGGTCTGAGGACAGGCCTCCCGGGCCTGGTGTCATACCTCTCCATTGAAGAAGCAGTAGAAGACAGACACAAAGAAACCCTGGGAAGGAAGAGGGAGAGGTCAGTGACCTGCTCAGGGAGCCACTCTGCCTGGGGGGTCGGGGGGTGAAGAGGGGACAGGATGACTGGGGGAACGCTCTGACTCAGGACCCCGGAGGCTCAGAGCTGGGTAGGCACCCCCATCGTGGAGCAGGTGTGCCGGGGTCCACCGCGAGTGACAGGCTGCCATGAGTCCTCAGAGCAGGGGCTGGGCCGGCAGGAGGTGCAGGCTAGGGTGACCCTGACCCGGTCGGGGATGGGCCCACCTGGGCCCTGGGGTGGGAGTGACGGGGCCAGGGCCTGGGTTCAGGGTGTGCACACGCTTGTATTTCAGCGCATACGAACTAAACCAAGCCAGCGAGGGCACGGGTGCCTGAGCACGCCAGGTCAGGGGCGCTCACTGTGGCCGAATCCCACTATGTGCCCCACCTGGAACGACTGCAGGAAGGAGTTGAAATAGATGAACACGATCTGTGACAGCTCGTCCTCCCCAGGGTTGACGAAGAAGAGCATGTAGGTGACACCCAGAAGGGGCAAGAGAACCAGGGTGGCCTTCACCGCCTTCCTGGGGAGGGGGGGAAGGGTGACAAGACCCATCTGAGCCCCTGAGGCAGGTGGGGCCTCACTCGCTGGCATTTCTTCTGGGAGCCTGAGCGAGGGCCCTGGGTGAGGACTCAGAGGACCCTGCCCAGAGGCAGGGGAATGGCCCAGATGGCCCCCTCATTCCTCCCCTGCTGAGGGTCAAGGCACCCCTCACTCACCTGTACTGGATCGTCTCCGATGTGGTGGATGCTCGTAACTTTGTCATTAGGATCCGGACGATGTTGAACAGAAATACAAAATTGACCTGGAGGGACAGGGGGCAGAGAGGGAAAAAGGAAGGACCACGAGGTGGGGATGAGAGGAGAGGCAACCACCTCCCCTGTAACCCACTGAGAATCCACGTCCCACTCCACTCACCCAGCACCTGCCTGGGGTCCCAAGGCCTCTGCTCCTCCCTCACCGGGGCAGGCAGGTACCCCACTTGCCGGGTCCCCTGTCACCGGAGGGCTCCAGAGCCTGCTTCTCCACACCCTGACCCGAGGGAGGAAAAGCAGCCTTGGAGGCCGTGCACAAGGGCGCAAAGGTCACTCCTTCCTGAGGCGCCCAGAGCTCTGCCCGGCCCGCCCCCGCTGCTGCAGGGCCCCCACTTGTCAACTGAGGGTCTCCCTGAGGCCCTGTGGACAGAGGACAGCCCTGCCCCGGTGGAGCAGACCCGGCCAGATGGAGTGATTAATCTCTCACCATTCGTCCCCTGCACCCAGGAAAACTCTAGATTCTTCGCAGACACGCCTGAGGCAATGGAGATGAACAGGCTGCTGGGCTGACTCCAGCAGTTGGCTCCTGGAAAGGCCTCATTTATCTTCATTCTGAGCCTTCTCTCAGCATCGGAGCCTGCCGCTCCCAGCCTCTCCCCGGGACCTGCCCGTGTGGCCTCCCGGGGCAGCCCTGTGCTGCATGTGGTCTCTGTGAGTGTGCTAGTGTCCTGTTAACCCGTGTCGGCTTGTCTGTGTGCCTGTGTGCTGCCTTCTCAATGCTCCCCGTGGGTCTGTGCTCTGTGCTTGTGTGTGTGCCTTGGTGTGTTCCTGTGTGAGTGTGGACCTGGGGACAGGGACACACCTGTGTCTCTCTTCATCCACCTCCAAGTGCGAGTAGACAGGAGAGTGAGTGTTGTATGCCTGACACCCTGGGGATCTCTCACAGGAAAGTACCCATGGGTCAGAAGGAGATACATATTAGCCCAGGGGTGTCTGCTGGCTCACGTGTGTGCACATGTCTGAGTATGTGCGTGTGTTTATGCACACACACACATGCCCCTCCCAAGTCCTGGTCCTGAGACTCCGTCATTTCTGAAGCCTCCTAAGTTCTGAGGCTTGGGGACACAGGCAGACATCACAGGACGCACATCCCTGTGGCCTCTGGGTCACCCCTAAGCTTGAGGATGCTCTGGGGCCCTGGGGGGCTCCCTCCTCAGCCACGGCCTGCTGCTCCAGTGACCAAACTGGCACAGCCTGGTGAATCCAGGGTGAGGGGCGGTGGAAGCGTTCAGCCAGGGCTGCCCACGGCCTGCTGCGCCTTGCTTCCTCTTAAGACCTAATAATTTCCAGCTCCTGGGTTTCTGGTCTATTCCCTTGGATCATGAGGTCACTTTAACACATAGGCCGATCCTAATTTCCTCATACAAGTGATACAACATACTTGACCTTTTCCGATTCTTCATGACTTCTGTGAGAATAGAGGTGGTTGGAGTCAAAATATATTCTCATTTCTTCCACATTTCCCTGCATTAAATCTTATTCACTAATCAATCGTCCATAAACCCACTAACCAATTCACTCAGTTATCCACCCACTTATCCATCTATCCATCCATCCATTAATGCATCCAAATATTACTCAACCATCCATTTTATCTACCCACCCACCCACCCACTTATTTAACGTGTAACATCCATCCATCCATCCATCGAAATATCTACTCAACATTCATCAGTTTATCTACCCACCCACCCACTCACCCACTTATTCAACAGGTAACGTACATACATCCACCCATCTAGTCAATAAGCAATTGCTGAGCACCTCTGGGCTACAGGGCGCTGTTCCATGTGCTGAGGCAAGAGCAGGGACAGGGGCTGGTGTGGAGGGTCTGGGAGACAAGGCCTTATCCCCTCTGCTCACCCTAGGCAGGAGCTGGTGATGCTGCCCACACCCCACCTCAGGCTGGTCTGTGCAGCCCCAAAGTCACTCTTTCCTTTTGGGCTTGGTTCCCAGCCTCCCCCTTTACAACATCTTCTCCACCTCACTTCACTGCAGGCACCTTCCCCCCTTCCCCAGGGAGCCGCTGACACCGCCCTCCCACCTGGTTTCCAAACCCTCCCCATCTGCGCATGTGCAGAGGCGGGCGCGGGGAGGGAGGAAGGAGGACTGACATCTCTTCCTCCTTGGCTTCAGACACGGTTCCTCCTGTCCTTTAAACCCAGGCTGGGAGAGGTAGTCCCAGCCCTTGGGGGTGTCCTCCGCTCCCCTCCAGCTCTGGGTATTGGGGTGCTGCCATCACATCTCAGCTCCTTGCAGCGCACATTCACCAAGTCCAGCGACATAGCTAGCCTGCTTGTCTACCTGGACCTGTGGAGCCTGGTGAGTCTCAAAGGCCCAAGTCCTGAGTCCTACTGCGTTCAGGGCCCTGGCTGGGCCACAGAGAAAGCCCAGACAACTCACATCCCTGCTCACAAGGCCCCTGGACACCAGGGTTCTCCCACTAGAGTATGCACATCAAAGGCGCTTGTTCCAAATGCAGCTCTTGGACACACCCCAGAGATTCCCAGTGGCAGGTGGAGGCCCTGGGATCTACATTTGGGGCAGCTGGGATATTGCTGGGGAAGATACCACCCATGGAACAAAGAGTCAAGGCTTTCACCGGACAGACCTCATGTGCCACACACCATTCACCTGTAGCTGCAGGGGACAGTTCTCAGCTTGGGGCTTTCTCTGGTGCCAGGGGAGCTATCTCAGCCTGAAAACGGGGAGGGGGGAGCTGGAAGTGTGGGGATTCAAGGTCCCCAGGGCAACCTCCACTGATGGGGCATGAAGCATATGGGTAAGTAACCCTGCTTCCCGACCAGCGGTCAATTCTGAGGCTCTTCTATGTGTTGCCCCATCACTTGATGGGGTGATGAAGCCTGCTCATCACTTAACCTTTATCGGTTTCCTCCCTTCCTTGTCTTCTACTCCCACCCCTCGTTGTGTTTCCTGGGACCAGCTCCCACATGAACACCTGGCGCCAAGTCCTTGTCGCATGGCTCTAATTCCAGCTATTCCAATTGGCATCTGCGTGGCCTTGGGCAAATTACTTAATTAACGTTTCTGAGCTTCTGCTTCCTCGTCCATCCAGTGGGGAAAGCCATGGAGCCCGTCTGGGAAGGTTGGCACAGGTTCAAATACTCATGGAAAGCACTGAGCTCATGCCTTTCCCATGCGAACAACAGTGACAACAGCTTCCTGCAAACCCAACCAGCCAACTCACTTCCCAGAACCCAGAAATGAGCACGGGTCTCTCAGACAGCTGTGGACCCCTGGGGGAGGCCAGGGGTGGCAGGGTATCCAAAGGAAAGGATGGCGGGAGGCGGTGGGTAACCGGCCCTCCAGTCTCAGCTCAGCTAGCTATTAGTGATGACCTTGGGCAGCTGTTTCATCTCCCAGGTTCTTCATCTGTGAAACGGGGAGCATCATCCCTACTTCCGGGCATCGAGGATGTGAGGACTGGGAGTAATGAAGGTAGAGCTTCTGGAAGGGCTGAGCTTGGAACCTGGAAGCCCAGCTGGGTGTGGGCCGGGTCCAAAGGGAAAGACAAGCATGGGGCTCTTGGTGAGGATGGAACCGGAGAAGGGGGCATGGAGAGGAGGCGGGAGTGGGGTATTGTCACTGGGCCTTCCAAGCCTGTCCCCCTTCTCTGTTCATTTCCTCACTGCTGTCCAACATCTTTGCAGAGGGGGCTCGCTTCCCACCCAAGCCAGCCTTCCTTGCCTGAGTCCCAGGCTCATCAGAAGCCCTCTCCCTCCAGGATGGGCTCTCAGCAGGTGGCAGGGGGGGGATGGGTCTCATGGGGTTTCTGTTCACACTGGCGGAGGGGGGAATCAGTGACTCATTGCAGCTAGGACTCCAAGGACAATGATTCCCCCCTCTGACTGCTGACAAGGACTGGCTTCTGTCTTTGAAATGAATGGAGCCCTGATGGTGGAATTTCAGGCAGTGGGTAAAAAACCTTCCTAGTCATCTCCGGTTTGTATACATCAAGGACACTCCAAAGATGGGGGGTCAAATGAATCCCTGAGGAAGTTACAAAAGGGAGGGAAGTAAGGAAGTAAAAAGAGATAAACAGTCATTGTCTCCAGGGTAGAACAAAGAAACCCCCATTAGGCACCTGCTGTGTGCAAGAGCGGGGTGGTGCTCCCTCTCAAGCTTCGCACAGGGAGCAGGTGGCCCTTTAAGGAGCCTGAAATAAACAAGCCTGAAATAAGTCTTACGTAAATGCCAGTTTCTTATGGGGCTTTTTTGTATGTCTTTTTTTTAGCGTATGATATATAATGGGTTCGATTTTTTTTGCAGAATGCAGCCTCTACTTAAACTCTACCTTAATTAAAGCTCGCTGTGGTTGAGACATGGCGGCAATTATACCTTAGATGTTAATACATTTGGCAAAGGGCGGGGAGCTGGAGGAGGAATAATTGCTCATTACGCTTCCATTGTCCCACTGCTCCAGGCTGGGGGCGGTGGGCTGGGCTCTGGAGGGGGTCGCTGCGGGTAGAGGGAGATGTAGGTCTGGGCTGAACAAAATCCCGCGGACCCTTCTCTTGCCACCAGCTGCCCCCTTGCCTGGCTTTTACCTGGCAAGGGGATGTCAGATGTCGGAGGCACTAGAAATCTGCCAGTCAGATTTTCTCTGCCCAAAACCTGAGGGCCAGAGAGGGGAGAGGGCTGCATCAGGGCATGGAGCGTGAGGAAGGGAGAGCTGGGAGCGGTATGCCAGGCAGCGGGGTGGTGCATACAGAGTGTGTGCGGGGGCGCCGATCCAGACCCTGTCCCTCCCCAGCATCTCTGCTGGGTGGGTCCTCTGCTGTCCTCCTGGTGCCCAGCCCTGTCCCATTTCCCACTGAGGACCTACCAAGAGCACGAGGATGATGGGGCCCTGGTAGATGTAGTCCACCAGGTCGCCGGGCTCCTTGCCAAACCAGCACCTGCAAAGATGGAGTGGCTGTAAGTGGCCTGCTGAACCACAGCCTGGGGACCACTGCAGCCTCGGGGCCAGGGTTCTCTGCTTGACTCTTTCTGAGATCCAATCTCCATGGCTGTTCCTTCCCCCGAAGCC
Organism: Hyperoodon ampullatus; assembly: GCF_949752795.1. NCBI lineage: Eukaryota > Metazoa > Chordata > Mammalia > Artiodactyla > Ziphiidae > Hyperoodon > Hyperoodon ampullatus. The sequence continues at coordinate 63,016,091 of NC_136922.1, forward strand.
TGGGTGGACAGCCCCAGCCCCACTGACCACCCTGGCTCATACATGGGCTGCCTTTCGCCCTACGTGGAGGGTCTGGTCTCCCCAGGCAGACTGAGGCAAGCCCCGGGTCTCCTCCCCCTTCTCCTTGCTCCCTCGCCCCATCCCAGGATGCTGGGCCCAGGGCTGGACATGCAGGAGGCTCATGAATGGAGAGCTGGGCTCCCCCTCGCTGGCCAGGGCCCAACCGCCTGTACCACCTGTTCCCGCATTGCTTGGAGCCCACCTCTCCTTGTGCCAGGCACTCAGACGCACAAAGCAGCAGATGTGGAGGCGGGAGCCTTCGATCCCTGGCCTCATTCACCCAGGGAAGGAAGCTTGCTGCTATTAGAGGCTTGGTTATTCTTTGGGGATGCTGGGGGTGAAGAAGCTTCAGGGTCTGGGGGAAGGGCTGGCCCAGGACCCAGTCTGGCTCTGCCAGCAACTCCTACTGGACCTCAGAAAGGGCCCCACAGAGTTCAGGAAATTCTGTGTCTTCTGCAACTTCAGAGGTCATCCAGTGCACATTGCCTCAGGTAGGATTCTCCCTTGCAGCCTCCCAGCACTGGTTTTTTTTTTCTTTGCTTGAACACCCCCTTTGATGGGAAGCTCACTACCTCTCAAGGCAGCCCTCTCACTCTTGGGCAGCTTTTATCGTTAGGAGCTCTTCCTAATGTTGAGCTCTTAGAACCCATGCCATTCCTGCCCCCTGCCCCCAAATCCCATCTGCTCCCTCCATCCTCAGAGACCCCTTGAATATTTGTATACAGAGACTGACGTTCCTTTGTCCCCTCTTTTCTCAGCTGGTGGCACCCAACTTCTCCGCCATTCTCTGGCTGACCTGCAGCCAGAATTGCCATCATCTGGGCTGAGGCTGAGTATTTCAAAGTCTCTGGTGCAGAGAGGGTCCCAGCATGAACACTGCACCCCAGGAAGAGACTGGGATGCCAGAATAAAACAAGCTTCCACTGGCCTGGCCCGGGCATCTGTGAGAGGCTCAATGCCACAGTTGGAGGTGCTCTGAGCTGAAAACCTGGAGCCAGACTTGCCGCATCCAACTGCAGGAGGAGGCCTTACCAGAGGCTAAGGGGGTCGTGCATTGGGTGCTTAAAGGAACGATTCCTAACTCAATTCAACAAAGTTGACTTGACACCTATCGCATGAGTACCTCTGGGCGCCAAGGACATTTTCTCAATTTAAGGACAATGGAAAAGTGAACTGTCCTGGCGTGGCTGCAATTCTTGCCCCGTGGCTGACCCGTCCTAACATCCCTCTGAGCCCCATGGCTGGCCTGTCCTTACTTACTTTTCATTCTCATAGTAGAGTTTGCCAATGGCCCAGGCGATGATGATGGGGCAGGGGATGCCTGAAAGAAGGACAGACACAGCTGCAGTGGACAGACAGATGGTCAGGAGCCCCTCTTGTAGAACACAGTGTGGGGGGGACCACAAAGGGCTAGGATCTTGTTTGCAATCATCTAACTGCAGGCCATCCATGACCTTGAGGGGCCCTGTCCCTAGACCCCTGCCCCCATCCCTCCCTCACTCTCAGCCATCCCCTCCAAGCAGGTCAGAGAGATGAGGGGACAGCGTGATTTTCTGAGGTTTTTTGATAGAGAAGTGGAGCTGGCCAGCTTTTCTTTTGAAGCCAGAGACAAAGGTCTTTGGATTGGCCATTCCAGGCAAGGAGAGGAAGGCTATCTGTGGACTGTCCTTTCAGAGGGACTATTTGCTTCTTCCTCTCCAGCAGGGAAGGGAGTGGCTGCATCCTCGGGCTGTCCTGGGGATGGTAGACAGGAATGTGGTCCCGCCCTTGGACCCAAGATGAAGGGAGGTGACCCTGTCAGCAGTACCCTCTCCCCACTAGACCCTGCAGGTCCCCCCAGGACCCTCACACCATCCAATGAAGAGGAAGAGCCGCTTGCGCAGGCGATCGGTGGAGTAGGTCATGACGACGGCCGTGTGCAGGTAGCAGCCCTCCACGAACATCCAGGAGAAGTTAGTCACCACGAAGTAGTTGAAGCTGGTGGTGATGCAGCGGCACCAGACCTGCACGGGGCAGGCAGCAGTCAGTGGCTGCCTGGGGCCAAGGCCCAAGTGCACAGCTCGGGCGCTGATGGAGGGGAGGTCGTTTGAGTTGAGTCATGGACATGGCATTAAACACCCTCGAATCTCATTGTGGGAAGCTTCATCCTTTCTCTTTCACTTTTTCAGAAAGTGCCAGGCTCCCCTGGTACCAGGGGGTCTGACTTCTCCCTAGTGTTTTCTAATCTCGTTTTTCATAAAAGAAAGAGGGAGTCTGGCTCTGAGCTTTCTGCAGGGAGAGGCTAGAATTGAACAGCACTGTCGTGTTTCACCGTCACTGTTTTTTGAGGGTCACCTTCAATTACCAGCGAGTCAGACTGGTTTCCATTTCGGGACGGACTATGAAATTTCATGTAGAAAAAAATTAGTGAGTCAATTAAAAGAAAATTGTTATTGAACTAGTACAGGGTCTGTGAAGGTGAGCTGCAGCGGTGGAGGTGATCCTCCCAAATCTCTGGGTTTAGGAGATTATGGTATTAGTGTGATCACTGCCGTCTCTGGAGGGAGACTTCCTTACACTGGGACCTCTGGCAACTGGCCATACCTCTCTGAACCTCATCGTGCTGCAGATAAAAGAATAATCCCATCTTGCAGGTTGGTTCAAGATGGAGGTGGCAAAGGCAGGCGCCAAGAAATGAATGTTGGTGCCATTTGCCTTCTCGGCTGAGGGGAATTTGTCCCGGTCCCTCTGAGCAGGGTTACTACCCCTCGCTCAGGGGACAAGCTTGCCCAGAGCCACCATGGGCCACGGCCAGGTCTGGCCTCAGGCCAGAACTCTTCTCAGCTGACCCTACCTGGCCATCTTCCCCAGGGGTTCGTCACCAGGGCACCCTCAGAGCTGAGGATGTGGGGATTGGTGGTTAGAGGAGCCCTGTGATGGGGAGCTGACTGTGCCCTTGGACAGCGCAGCGCCTCTCTATCCGGCTCTAACAGCCGGGCTGTCAGATAATCAATCAGCTGAGCTGATCACAGCCTCCATGACTTTCCTCCATGGTCCCAGCCCTGATCTTGGGCCCCATGTGGCCATCTGTCTCCTCTGTTCTGAGAAAGTCCTGCTGACGTGGAATGCGAAAGATCCCCTCCTCCCAATCTTGTTTTTCCTCCAAGTTAATGATGCCTTGTCAGTACAAGCCAACATTGGGCTGCAGGGCACCCCAAACTGACTGAATTCCGTTGGTGCTCAGGCAGGGCTCAACATGGGGCCAAGTGAAGCGTTAAACCAGGCTGGGTGTGTGCTCAGGTCTAGCCATCCAAAGACGATGTATTGAGCAGTCTCTAATGGTGGGCCAAAGAGCTCTGTGCATGGCTCCACTCTGGGCTCTGGTTTTATGACTTGGACACAGTACAACAGTGGTTGACACAAATCTACCATGGGCAGCTAACGTGCTGGCCTGCTCAAGATCCTGGTGGCTCAGATGTAGAGGCATCATTACAGTGTCATCTAACCTCCCTGAGCCTCAGTTTCCATGTCTGTATAATGGGGGCGAAATCCCTACAGGTCTCTCATTGGAATGAATTGATCTAAAAGCTCAATAGAGGTTAATTTCAGCCTCCTTTTCTCTAAGGAATCTTTGGGAGGTGCTGAAGTCACAAGATGGGGAGTGGAACAGGATAAACCAAAGTCTGGTGTCAGGTTTGTGCTGCTCCCCAGACCCCGGCCTGGAGCCCCATTCCCCCACCCCTGGCTCTGGAGGGACAATGATTGTGTGCAGGTGAGCTCAGGTTCGGGTCTGCACGCGAGGACTGGGCAAGAGAGATGGGGGCCCCCAGAGCCCAGAGCCCCCCAGGTCCGGCCCCAAACCTCTACCCAGAGACCTCATTGCTCTCATGCACTTCATGGTCGATGAGCTGCAGCAGGAACCACATGACATTTCGCAGGATAAATGTGGTGATGAGGTTCCAGTGAATCACGTTCCGCAGACAGCGGATGCTCCTGTGGGAGGACCAGGTCAGGGGTCAGCCGGGACAGGCTGCACCTGGGCTCAGAGCTCAGTTGCGGCAGGGGTCAGGGGTCCGCTGGCATCATGGGTCAGCTGGGCCTGCGCCCCCTGCCACCCCCTCCCTCCTCAGGCAAGGGAGAGACTCAGCCTGGGGTGAAGGCAGGGCTGCACCAGGGGCCAAATTCCCATTCGTGGTGACCACGGTTGGGTCTTCCAGAGCTGGCTCCCTTTTTGCCTCCTGCATGCCTGCCAGTGGTCAGTGCCCAGGCACCTCCCCAAGCCCCTTTTGTCCGTTGGCTCCAGGGACCCCGGAGAGGAGCTGAGAATGGGAGAGGTGAAGGGGGTGCCGTGGGAGGAGGGCAGAGAAAAAGCAGGGGCGGGGTGGACTCACCGCAGGGCCAGGAAAAGCAGGAAGGCAGCCACGAGGGCTGCCACAGACACGCAGTGGCCCAGGTAGTTAATAATGAGCGCGACGCGGTAGTGCAGGTCATACTTCCTCTGCTGGACAGACAGACAGACACACGGGCAGACAGAGGCTTGGGGCATGTGGAGGGTGGGGCCAGGCACTCTAGCAATGGCCACCCTGTGCGTCCTGACCCTGGGGGCAGAAGAGGCTCCAAGTGTCACCACCACACCTGGCACCCAGAGCTCTCTCCTGTCGGCCCTGCGTGGCTCTTGGTATAAATGGCTGTGGTCAGGTGTCCCCCGTGCAATTGGAGGGCAGATTTGAGCACAATGTATTCTGAGTTATGCCAGAGATATGGGTATGTAGATTCTATTTTCTTTTTAATTCTGGAATGGGAGTTGCTACACCTGTGTTTCATCTCAGCTCACACCCTAATGGGCTGAGCAACTGAGGGTGTATTGATTTATATCTCTGGGACTCAGTTTTGATATCTGTACAATGGAGCCAACCTGTCCTCCTGTCTCAGAAGCAGTGACCTATGGCAGGTCTGGGGGTGCCCTGGGGACAGTCTGCCCTGGCTGCAGCAGTGAGGGGGTACCTTATCTGCAGAGATTTTAAGAGCAATATTGAGACCAAATAAAATCAGTCTGCTTTTTATTATCACCACATGCTGGCAATTCTTAACAGAGGCAATGATAAAATACTCCTTCCTGCCAGGGCAGACTATCCCGCCACCCCACACCCACTTTGGTTTGCCACTGCTCAGAGGGGCTGTGAGATGCAGAGGTGAGGGCAGAGGGCAGGAGGGGACCTCTTTCTCTCCTTTATGGCCCATCCCACTTGTCACTCTTGTGGCCCTCACTGCAGACCCCCTTTGGCTCGCATTTTGTAGAATCACTTTCTCAGGGCAGACAAATGTTTTTCCTCTGAACTTGGACTTCTTTGGGGGAAAAGTTTCAGCCCCACTGGGGGCTGTAATGGGCAAAAGAGGAGAGGGATGGGGTGGGATGTATCATTTGGGGTCAGGAATGAGGAGAAGCTTCAAGAGGAAGGAGGCTGGCACCGCAGATAACACGGAAACCAGCACCAGAGCAAGGGGGGCTGGTGAGGTCGGAGTGGGACCCAGCTTCCCGTGGGGACTGCCCTTGTGGGGGCTGCACTTGTTTCCATGTGGAGTCATAGAATCAGAATGCCAGATGGGGAAACTGAGGCCCAGAGGAGGAAGGAAGTCACACTGCCTGTTAGATGTTGGGGCACTGGTTACAGGGTCATCCCCTTCTTGTGCCATGTGCCACCTTGCTGGTGTCCTCCACCAGCTGAGCTCGCCTGAAGGTGAGCCTCCACGGCCCCTTCTCTACCCCACCACAATGTCACTGAGCACAGGGCAGGACATAGGGTGGTGGCAAGAGGTGCAAGAAGGGGGCGGGTGGGTGACACAGGACTAGTTCTGCCACCCTTGGCATCCTCTGTGCTCAATCTGAGTCCTACTACCTGTAAGGACCAGGGGTGAGGCAGGTGGGAGCCACTCACCTTATCATCCAAAATGGGCTCACACTGTGAGTAGTTGATCCGTGAGGCCCAGGTCCCATTCTCCAAGCACTCTCGGTAGGCATTCCCTACAAAAGATGCACCAAGAGGCAGGTCACTCCCCTCCTCAAGAACACTCCCTGGCTCCCTGGTGCCCACAGGATAAGGTCCCTATGTCTCAGCCTCTCTAGGCCGGGAAACTCGTCTGAACGTTCACATGAAAGTCATTCGTGTGAAAAGTGCACAAAAGGCTTACCACCCATGGCAGCTAAAAGGCATGATAAAACCCATTTTTGATACAATTTTTGACTAGCATTTGTACAGTCTCTTTTTTTTTTTTTTTTTTTTTTTTTGCGGTACGCGGGCCTCTCAGTGTTGTGGCCTCTTCCGTCGCGGAACACAGGCTCCGGACGCGCAGGCCCAGCGGCCATGGCCCACGGGCCCAGCCGCTCCGCGGCATGCGGGATCTTCCCGGACCGGGGCACGAACCCGTGTCCCCTGCATCGGCAGGCGGACTCTCAACCACTGCACCACCAGGGAAGCCCTGTACACTCTCTTTAATTTTGTTTGAAACTGAACCCCACTGTGAGCCCTGGGATGTGGCTGAAGATTCACTGCTTTCAGCATGCCGAAGAGTTTCCATCCTAATTGCAATCAATTTATGCTCACGAGATCCATACTTTTCCCACCAGTATCAGTACTTCCACTTTCACCATAGTCACTATTTATACAGCAGGTGTTTGCCCTGTACCAGGTCCTCTTCTAACTGCTTTGTTTACACTCGTCCATTCAATCCTCAGGCAACCCCATGGAGTAGGTACTGAGATTAACCCATTTTACAGACGAGAAAACTGAGGCACAGGGAGATCAAGTAGCTTGCCAAGGATACAAAGATGAGAAGATTCAAACCCAGAAGGTCTGGCTTCAGGGTTTATGTTCCTAACCCCTAGGCTACTGAGCAGCGGTACAGGAATGACAGCAATATGGGGAAACCGGACTGTGCTGCTGACCTTGAGCTACGGCTGCCTGGGAGACCACCATGTGATCTCTAAATGTTTGAGAACCTGGCTCTGTGTTAAAGTTGGAACGTGATGTGGGAAAAGACATTTCAGGGCATCAGTGTCTGATGTACTGAAGTGAGGGTTTTATTGAAGGGAGATATATGAAGTTCAAGGAATGCGCATATTTTCTTTAAATCCTAGTTTGACTGTCAAGATCTAGCTCCTAAGCCATGCTCTCCAGGTAGCCCACCGTCACTTCCAGCCAGAGGAATGCCTCACACCTGATAACTCCAAAGCCCTCTGCTAGCCTCTGCTCTGCATTTCGCTGTCTTAGGTACCCTACCTCTCCCGCTTACTTACAAATTCTAAACGATCTATTGTTTGGGGATAATTTGTACCAGCGTTCTGCTCTCTGGCTAATGGGCAGTTGTTTGTGGATTTTTCTTTTGGGCTTAAGTTAGAATCACAATATAAAGTTAATTTTTAAAAAATAACTCACAGAGCACAGAGTCACAGAGCTGAAGGGGAAACCTTAGATTGTTTTTGGAAGCAATGAGTTCTGAAATAATTAAGTTACTTTAAAAATCCACTTCCGCTGAGCTAACAGTGAGTTAAAAGCAATGGACTTATGAAGGAGCACTTGATGAAGAGGAGAAACAATGGGGGAGATTCTATTAGCCTAATTGTTTTTTAATTTGGTGCTCTGAGCTTATACATTTTTCAAATTCGGGATTTTTACTGGCCTTTTCCTGCCTCCTGGGCCTGTCACCTGTCAGCGAGGCCTGCCTCTGGCAGGTCCCTGGCCCAAGTGTGAGTCAGTCAGGCCAATGCTGGTCTGACACCAACTCTGACCCCAATATGAGGACACTAGCTCCTAGGCCCTGACCATGGCACCCAATTCCCCACTTGGGTTTTCTCCCTCTACAGGATTGTTTACTACAGGTTGTATGTTAAGAGAAAGAAAGAAAGGTTGTATGTTAAGAGAATTTGATGCACAGGGTCAGTGATGTTACTGAACTAAAGGACAGAGTATGGGGTGAAACCAACGGGACCAATGTAAAGGCATTTTGGGAGGGTGGGTGATTTTGTAAAATGAACAGTCCCTCCCTAATGGGGATTTAGAGTCCTTCTCAACAGGCCTGTGTGAGGTGAGACAGACCCTGATCCTGGCTATGGTTCAAAGGGCAGAAAAATTTATCTTCTGTGAATGTGTTCCTAGATGTTATCTAGCTTTTCTGAAGTCAGTGCTAAGCTCCTTCCTCCAGGAAGGCCTCTTTGATTGCTTGCATCTCACGAGTCTCTTTCTCCTGAGCCTCCCAACGCCCCCAACCCTCTCAGTCCTGACAGCCTGAGCCCCACATTCCAGCCCTTGCTCATGACCTGGCCTCAGTTGTTCAGGTGGGTGAGTCTGGTGTCTCAGATCAGTGTGGGGCTCCCTGAGGACAAGACCTCAGAATACTCATCTCCCAAGTATGATATCTTGTGGTGGTACTGACCATGGGGCGGGCTTGCGGAAAGGAGGGGGTCAGGATAGAGATGCTGCAGATCTGAGACCTTTCTGGTTCCTCACATCAATGCCCCTGGGGTACCAAGCTCCGTGGATTCTGTCTCCTCTTTCTTTTTCCGGAGTCCATCCCTCTCCTGCCCACCCTTCCACCCACTCTCTAGTCACCTTGCACTGGCACAACACCCTCCTATCTTGCCTCCTGGCTTCATCTCTTGCCCCCCTCGAATCTCTATCCTTTACCCCCATTGCCAGAGTGATCATGCTGATTTCTGAATAAAAGTCATCAGCAGCTTTTTATTGCTCTTGGGAATAAAGTCCAACTTTCTTGGTGTGCTATTCAAGGCCCTTGACACCCGGGCCCCAGCCGAACTTTCCTGACCCATCTCTACCACTCCACATGGCAGCTGACATTTACACCAGCAGGCCTGGCACACAGCGAGCTCCATACTGAGCCACCCCTTGAGATACCCTCCTCACTCTCACCCTTTACGCATGCACATATTCCTACAAACTCCTACTTATCTTGTAACCCCCAGCTCTAATGCCACCTCCTCCTGGAGGCTTCCCCAACACCCAAGGTATTACGTAATCTCTTCTTTTTCCCTCTAAACACCTCCTCTATGTCTTCCCATCTCTTGAAACATAGGTCTTCACACTCTTTTGCCCTTGAACTACAGCCACATATCCATTTCATGTCACAGTCCAGTACACACACACACACACCGCTCACATGACTGAATCCAGTTTCACAAAGTGAAATTTATCTTGACCACAGCTATAATATTTTTCTATTACTTTCTAATGAATTGTATTTATTCTATATACAAATACTAGTCACAACCCACTAAATTTACTTCACAATCCACTATTGTACAACATAGTTTGAAAAAGAAAAATCTCTTTTAGAGCATTTGCCGTAATTCACTATGAGTCTCATCTCTTTAGAACTGATCCTTCTTTTCTTTGCTACTGAACTTGAGCTCCCTGGGGACAGACAAGTAGGAAGAACCCATATTGGAGTCAACAGTTCCCTCCTCAGGAGTGAGCCATTGAGTATACGTGGGCTGAATCAAATTGACTCAGGTCTGTTGAAACCTTGGAAAGCAGGGTCTCAGATGTGGGATGTAGTGGTGGGAGGGTGCTTCCCTCTGGGGGCCCAGCCATGCCTGGGGATGAGGCTCTGGCTACAGACACTGGGTACCAGAGGACTGGAAGAGAGATGCTCCCAGCACTTCGGGGGAGCTGGCTAATGAGGACACTGAGGCCTCAGACACAGCCTTGGATAGGAGAAAGTAAGACAGGAAGAGTCTCCCCTGGGAACCACAGGAAGATGGGCACGGAGAGTCTGAGGGCAGATGGTCAGGCCAGAACTGTGGGGGTGGATGTAGTGAGGTGGGTGCCTGTTACCACAGCAATGTAGGTGCCTCTGCTGAAGATCGATGCCAATGGTGTGCAGTGTAGTCTGCCAGGGGCATTAGGGTCTGGATGATGCAGGCAAGGTGTTCTCTTCCAGAGCTCTGTGGTCTGGGAAGCCTGGACTCTATCCCCTGCAGCGTGCCCTGGCCTGTTGAAAGCCCTCATTACAATGTGCTCCGTCCCTTTCAGATGCTGACACTTTGACAAGAGCTTCTGATTTGGGCAGTCACCTGAGAGGTCCAGGAGCCTGGCTGGGAGAAGATGGAAGCCTAAATTCTAGCTGTAATTTTGTCTCTGGCTGATTAAGTGACCTTGGCTAAGGCCCGTCCCTCTCAGCCTTTTTCCCCACTCAGAAAAAGTAATGTAAACTGCTTCTCAGTGATGCCATTGGCATCTCAGGTGGGTCAAGTATTTGTTGTGTGGGACTTTTCAATCTGCTGACTGCCAGTAGTACCCTCAAGCCATTGTGACAACCCCAGACAACCATACATCACTTTTAAGCGCTCCCGAGGTTGGCACTTCTATCTCTGATAGTCGAACTGGCAATATATGGGAGATGAGGACCATGAGGGACCATTTTTTGGTGGTGGTTATGAGGGGGAGAGTGCCAGAGACAGGCTGGGCATGGGGATGAGTGGGAATGTGGTGGAGGAGAAGCAATGTCGTCACTGGCTGTCGGGAAAGAAGATGACAAGTGAGGGTGGGAGGGTGCTGACAGGGTGATGGGAAGGGCCAGAAGCAATATTTACCGAAGGGATGAGGTCATGTGCAGGACTGAAATTTTCAGCACCACGGACAGCAAAATGCTACCACTGCCTACGTCCCCCCATGAACGCAGGTGGGGAACCTTGGAGAGCGCCTAAGACTTAGCCCTCCCCGCTCTGCCCATTCAGCCCATAGCCCTGGGCCCAGGCCAAGATAATCCATGACCCTCTTCAATGCCCAGCTTCAGTCCTAGTACCTCCAGGTGCTTCCACGACTGCTCCAGCCCCTGGAGGGTCAGCTGCTCACTTCTCTTAGCTCATGCTGGGTCGGTATTGTTCTCTCATTGACTTCTGTAAAGGGGTCATGCCTTCCCAGCTAGCTAAGGAGTAGGGGTGGCAAGGCCTGGGTCACCTCTGGCCCTTTCTTAAGGGCTACACAGAGCTGCACACACAGGGGCTCAGGATGGACCGAGGTGGTGCTGTTGTCTAGGTTACCGGGGAACTCCAAATGAGAATGAGAGGCTCAGGGTGGGCCAAGAGGACAGTTTGTCACCTTGGATGCCCAGGCTCTGCCAAGCTGCACGGCAAATGCAAAACTGTCCCACGTGCAGGAGCATCTTGAGTCTCACACTCATGCCACAGGCAGGCTGAGCCCTGTTGCCAGAACTGTTGACACTGTAAGTCCAACCCTTGTTGGGTAGGGGTGTCCATCTGAAATAGCAAACCTGTGGTCAGCATCCTCCAGATTCCAGGCAAGAAAGTAAATTGGGAACTGAGTCAGCAGGCATCTCCTTGGGAATTTAAGAGGGCGAGGAAACTTCTCCTTATTTGGTCTAAAGAGGCCCGAAGAGGGAGACATGTCCACGGTCACCAGCAATGAAGAGGCAGAAATAGATCTCTCTCTCCCAGGACACACTTTCTTATGGGAGATCCTGGAGTCAGTGTTTCTGGAAGGGAGAGGCTCTCCCTGCTACCCTGTGTTCCAGAAGATGTAGTCAGTTGTGCCACCTCTGCAGTGTCCTAGCCACTTAGTGTCTGGACCCCCAGAGCAGAAAATGCCTAAAGAGCCAGATATGCCACCCGCAGTCCCCTTACTGCTTTTCCCTGCAGTTGGACTACTGCAGACTTAGCTATCTCCTTCCTGTCTGGCTTGGGAGCTACACCTTAGGTCACTTTTCTTTTGCAGGAAAAATCTCTACTGCCTGGACTAGGCAGTGATACTGTGGGCATGACTAATTGCTTTTCACCTCCAGTTAAGAGACCATTTGGGGAAACACGGTACAGTCATGGTGCCAATAGCACAGTCTCCCTGAGCTTCCCAAACAATGTGTGTCTCCCTGAGTTAAGTCTGAACATTTCCCATCTTGATCTAATCACCGCACATTGGTGGGGCAGAGGTGGGGGCAGCTGGTGATGCTCACCCAAGCTCAGAACCAAGCTGCTGGGTTGAGAGATCGAGAATCTGCTATCACCAGCCCAGTCATCAGGTTGGGAAGGGCCTCCTCGGGGCCATCTGCTCGTGACATCTGGGATGAGAGAAGGGAACTTCTTTCCCCTCTCTTCAGTATTGTGTGGACACTGCTCTCCAGACCCCCTTGTCCATTCTGGACCTCCCCAAACGCTCAGCTCTCTATTTCTGAAGGGCTTTTCACCCATGATGCCCCCCCATCCTTGAGTAGGTATGGCAGGGGTAAATGTCCACTCTTACAGCAGACAGTGGGGAAACTGAGTCAGGGAGGCACAAAGCAGATTCATGGAGACCTCAGTGGGCCCTTGAAAAAGGGAAGAGGTGTGAGTGGAATCCAGCTCACTGTGTGAGATCACTGGCCTCCCCAGGGAAGGGGCAAGTGGGAGGAGGTGCCTACCCCTGCTCCAGCCCCTATTGTGCAGGGCTCCCTCCTTCCAGGCATCCCTAGCAGCTCGTCACCATGACGCCCGCCAGCGGAGGGAGGCGGAGAGAAGGAAGCCCGCGGCAGCCGCGGAGTGGAGGATGTCAGGGGAAGGGGCCACGACAACTCACCCAGCACACCGCCCACCCTGTACAGAGAAACGGAGGCCCAGAGAGGAGAAAAGCCTGCCCAAAGGTGAGACAAGCAGGATTAGAACTGGCTCCCAACCATCGTTTCTGTGAAGTGATGGGGGTGGGCGAGTGGGGTGGGCGGTGAAGACATGTCTGGCTGGCAGAGTCCTAAGTCTGGGGACTTAGGGGGCCAAGGGGCTGCTTCTCTCCAGAGGCCTTTGGGGATCAGACCCTCTTCGTGTAGACAGACCGCCCCCTCCCAAGACACCATCCAGAGACCACTCAGTTTGGTGCCTCTCAGGGACAACAGAAGGCCACACCACCTCGGAAGGACAGCCATCCTCGGTGGGAGTGGGGCCCTCAAGGACCTGATCCCGGAGACACGACTTCTCCTTCCAGACCCTAGGCCTCGCTCTCCTCCCCTTGCTGCCAAGAGCCTAGCAGGGCACGGGGAGCCCCAGGCAGCATCGTCTCCTAGTCGTGACGGGGCCCCATGAGGTTAGTATGTTTTCTGTGTCCTTCACACAGATAAGGAAATTGAGACTTAGATGGGGTGGAGCTGCCCGGCACTCAGTGAATCGCGGCACAGCCAGGACTTCGGTGAGCTCTCCTGAAGCTGGGTCTGGGTTCTTCCTGCTATTCCTCGCCTCCAGCCCCTCCCCTGCAGGAGCTGTGAAAGGAAATTCTGGCCAGACTCTGGAGCACCTGGTTTGAGGTGGGTGAACTGCATTTGGGGTCCTTTGGGGTGGGTCCTGAGAGCCCCTGGGGGTGGCGATTTGCCCTGGGGATTCCAGACCCTGCTGGGGTTGCCAGGGTGTTGGGGGAGTGGGCAGGGAAGGATGCTGCAGCCTCTGACTCAATAGCAGGAGGGAGGGGAGGGGAAGGACACAAAGTTCCCAGCCAATCTGGATTCAGATTTAGATGGTACATCCTGAACATCAAGCGGCATCCTTCCAGAGCACTCCAGTCCTGCATCATGACGCTGTGGACAAGCAGCTCGGGCTCTAATGCTAGCGGAACTGAGGCCCACGGCCTGGCATTCAAGGCCTCCATGATCCGGCCCTATTCCCTCTCCACCTCTGTTCCCACCCTCCCTTCCCCCTGACACATCACTGGCCCAATTTTTCAAGGCCCTGCTCCCCAGCACTTCCTCCATGAAGTCTTCCCAACTTGCTTCTCCCTCTTTTTCTTGGAATCAACCTCCTCCCATGTACTCCTATAGCCTTGGCTGTGCTATTTCACTT